>NC_071497.1:75468706-76784331 GCF_028500815.1 Rissa tridactyla
CTAAAGCTAAACTCACATCAGCTTAATCTCCATGTCCCTTTTAGAAATAAATTTGTTCATCCAGCCCATCTGTTTGCTCACCTTACCTTGACCATGCTCTCCACATTATCTATCCATGCACAGCTTGTGCCTGGAGTCCATGTAGCAAGGTCTTCACCTCTCCTTCCTATCCCCTCCCTTTCCATTGCAGTGACATATGGGAATGCTGTTTGAGTGCTGTACAAATCCATGTGTGGTGAAATTAAGTCATTGGCTTTTTCTCAGCTGTTTGTTTCTGGCAGCTGGTCCTTCAGTGTTCTAATGGGGCAGGTCAATAAAAATGAATGAGTGTGAGGAAAAGATGAGGAGAACTTATGCAAAACCTGGAATCTCTCTGAGTATAAGAGAGGCACTGTGGGAAAGACGTTGCGATTTTGTCATTGGAGCCTTTCTGAAGCAGAGCCAGCCACAGCTCACAGCCGGAAAGCAAGCTGGGTCAGAAAGTTGGCACAGCTTTTGGTTCAGTTTTGGTCTTTGTCTGAAGCTGAGGGGCTGTGAATGCTGCTGAAAGCAGAGCTCTCCTTCCCACCACTGCAGCTGGAGGATTGCAGTGGTTCTTGGTGATGGGTGAGGGAGTGAAAAGGGGGCTGGGTGGAAAGCTGGGCTGCTGGCATGCACCGGTTTGGACTGCACTGTGCGGGGAAGGAGGTCATTCCCATCTCTGCTTCCCAGCCACAAGCAACCGCTTTGAAGCAGATGACGAGATGCTGTGGAGCAGATGTTTTCCCATCTGGTGGTTTCTTTGCCATGAGGCTACAAAGCACCATCCCTGACCAGCCTGAGGACTTCCCTTGGCACTTCATGTGAGGACAGATGCCACCAGCAACTTATTGGCAACCCCCAGCCCATGGTTGAAGGGGCAAAGGAAGCGATGACATTGTCATAGAGATTTTCATACATGGAGTCCCACAGGACTGGGCAGGGGGCTCGTAGGATGTGCCTAAAGAAATCATGTTTGTTTAACTTTGACATTTTCGTAGAGTTGTGGATGAAAATAAATAAATTCATCCATGTTGTATTCAGTCCTAATTTATTGCTTTTTTCTGTGTTTCCAGGGTTTTTTTTATTTTCAGGGGTGAGAGAAAAGACTTTGAAGGCCTGTGTGTTTCCCTCTATTTACATGCCTTGCTGTCCTCGCAGATGCTACGGTACAATGAGCAGTTTTCCACCACTGTTGTGCCCAGTTCAGCCTGTGTGTCTCATCCTCACGCAGAAATTTTGTCATGCACAGGTTTATTGCATCTCCCTTTCTCTCCTCTGCTCCAGCTGTGGTCTTTGTATCTCAGTCAGATATGCACATGCTGGACGTTTGCATGGATCAAATTTGTGAATAAGAAAACTTTGGGTTGCATGTTCTTGCAATTTGCTCATAAATTAACACTGGAAAACTTTTCTGCAATGTCAACCTGGCCGTGTTCTTGTAAAGCAGTCCTCCTGAAAGAGCAGATTGTTATATACGCTTTATATTATCGTATAGTTCAACCTATAGTTTGCAAGTTCTTCCTTTTTGTCCTACCCCTCCTCTCAGCCTTCTTGCCTTGGCTGTGGCCAACGGGGGAGTAGGCCCTCACTGGTGTGATGTCCCCCTGACCCAAAGCCACAGGAACAGCAGCTTCCCAGAGCCTCCAGCAGGCAGCTGGTACTACTGAAAATGATCATCTCATGCTTTTTCCTTCCCCTGCTCACTTGTGGCTTAGTTCAAAGTCTTAATTTTTCAGAGCAACAAAATCCTGTAGTGTCTTTCTTGCATGAGTAAAATTGCTGCTGGACATTTCCCGCTTATGGCTCTTTTTGCCATATTTTGACCTTGTTCAACCTTAAGCCTTTTATTTTAAGATGGAAATACTGAGGGAGGAAAGTGGTATTAACCAGGTCTACTTTATTCATACTTATGAATTATTGCTATCATGCTGCACTAACAATGGCGATTTTGTATGAGATACAGTATATTTCTGAGACATCCACACAACCAACTACGTTTTGGTCCAAAGATTAGCCCAAATTGACCACCAAGTACTGGCTTGCAATCTGTGTGCATGGACATGAATGAGTTCGGGGTCTGATTAGGACATCCCCTGGGTAGTTTAGATCTGGCCTTCAAAACTGCATTGCTTAAACTGTGTTAGAGGACATTTTGTCTCTGCTCTGCAGTGCCAAGGTTTTCTGGTTTGGTCTGTGTTATGATGTTTGCCTTAGCGTGACGTTGCTCACTCAGACTGACAACCTGACTTTGCTGTCCCCACATGTCTACCTGTCTTCAAGTCGTTGTGGTGTGACTTCATCAGTGTTGCTCTTAGGTTACACAGATTCATAGAATCATAGAATCATTAGGGTTGGAAGGGACCTTAAAGATCATCTAGTTCCAACTCCTCTGCCATGGGCAGGGACACCTCCCACTAGATCAGGTTGCTCAGAGCCCCATCCAGCCTGGCCTTAAAAACTTCCAGGGATGGGGCATCCACAGCTTCTCTGGGCAACCTGTTCCAGTGTCTCATCACCCTCATGGTGAAGAACTTCTTCCTAACGTCCAGTCTGAATCAACCCATCTCTAGTTTTAATCCATTCCCTCTAGTCCTACCATTACCCGACACCCTAAAAAGTCCCTCACCAGCTTTCTTGTAGGCCCCCTTAAGATACTGGTAGGCCACTATAAGGTCTCCTCAGAGCCTCCTTTTCTCCAGACTGAACAACCCTAACTCTCTCAGTCTGTCCTCATAGGAGAGGTACTCCAGCCTCTGATCATTCTCCAATGGCTGCAGACAATTTGGAGAATTGGCCAGAAAAAGGAGAGGATTATGCGTGTACCAGCCACAAACAGGGTAAGTACAGCTGAAGGCAAGAAGGTCAGTGAGCTCTTTTAACACAGTCTTCTCCTGGGAGTTACAAACCAGTGGAAAAAATATTTCGAATTGTGGGGTCTTGTTAGAGTAACAGGCAGCCATAGCTGTTCCCAACATGCTTTTTTGGCTGTTTAAAATAACTCACGGGTTTGACAGTCTGTGGCATACATCCAGTTAAAAGTCAACTCGATTCTCCTTTGGTAGAAGTCTGAGCAAGAGCTTTGCCGTTGATTTCCACAACGGCAGAAACCAGCCCTGACATTTGTCACCTTGTTATTAACATACCTCCCATGGCACTTCTTGCTGGAAACATTCAAGAAATCTCCCCATTACAAACAAACATGGCCTGAAGTGGGGCCACAAGATCCGAGCAGTGGTGCTGTGAAGACCACAGCTTGCCAGCTACTCATATAACTGTCCGTAGAACAGAAAGCGACACATTCCTCATGAAAACTGGACTGGGACAACCCTGAACATACAGAGCAGCGATTGTAGCTGGGCCAGGAGGATAGATAGCAATATATATATAATTCATCACCAGAGTGCACATTTTGGAAGCAAAAGGATTTCACGTCAGGAAAGGCATGCTTGCCACTCTATATTTCAGTTGTGAAGGTCTAACTGGAGCTTTGGCAGCATCTGGATGTTAGATATACGTCGGGCTTTGTCAGCACAAGCTAGCGTCGTACGACACATGCTCAATGTCCAAATTATTTTACTGAGAGTGGTAAAGACTGCAGTAAATCAGAAGCAGCTGAAGAATAAGTGTGTATGCACTAGTTCACCAGTTTGTTGCGCTGTTAATGATTACCCACCGTTCATTACGGAGCAGGATGAGTAGCATAGATGGCATATCTAACCATTAGCTAACAAAATGCATTCACTTCTGTTCAGACTGAATTGCTTGTGGGAGAAGGTGCTGTTATAGTTATACTTTAATCGTGTCCGCTGTGGAGTGTCTGATGCCATCAGTCCCCAGGGTGGGAGACCTGCCCACACCAGGGGTAGGATGCTGTACTGGGCAATTGTCACCCCAGTTCCAAGCCAGTGCTGCTGTGGGCAAGGAGGCATCGATGCCAACCCAGGCATGGGGGTGGGAAGGCTGAGATGGATGGGTGGATGGAAAGACAGAGAGGAAAAAGGGTTGGAGGAGAAGGCAGCAAGCCTAGGAACTAATGGCTTAGAGGCCAGGGTCGTCTCATACGAACCACACATCTAAGAGAAGCTGGGAGACTTCAGTGGCTGAGAAGAGGTGTCAGACGGACACTCCTCAAACATTTCTTCTCTGCAGGAGGCAGCTGGCTGGTGATGGGACCGACTTCAGCCAATGGACACGCTGTCTAAAATCAGGGCAGGTGCTGAACAAACAGAGGAACCCTCCCGAGCCGCTCCTTGGCTGCTCCTCTAGTACTGGCCTGAGCCCTGGAAGAGCATCTGGAGGGATCCCTCCTCAAAAGAGGCAGAGGATGCCAGGGCAGCGAGGCCACGCTGGTGCATTGCTCAGCCGGTTTCTGTGCTGTGCCTGCTCGCACCGTGTCTGACAGCCTGTTTGCTTCTACGGGCCGCTTCGCTTGGAAATGCCTTCTCCCAAGTGTAATATCTCATACACATGCTTGTAATTCATTGAAACCCCCTTTGCTCTCGTGGCAACTAGCCACCTAGATGTATTTAATCCAAAAATAAGCGTTGCAGATTATAAATAGCTCCTGCACACACTACGAACATATTCCAAGGAAATATTTGGACGTGCTGCCTGAAGGAAGAGTCAATAAGGAAAGGCAGCTTGGTTCAGCTAAGTGCCAAGGTATGCACTGATAATTTCCCTTGTTGTTCAGTAAAAATGAGTTGCTGTCAGGATTGTTCCTTTGTTTGCTCTTTTTTTTTCTAACAATTACTTTTTAGGCAGGAAAATAGCTGACCTAACTTTGGTAAGTAATAGATGCAGAGTCACAATACAAAACCACTTAATTTTCTGGAAGATTGAAATCACCCTCACCTGTTTGAGAAATCAAAGTAAATATCATTCAACAGATATTTGTCTTTTCTACATGATTTTTTGGGTTTGTTTGGTTTGGGTTTTTCTGGCTGAAGCATAGACCTGGAAAACCTATTACTTGATACATAGCAAAAAATGGAAATACAGCTTGCTGGCTGCAAAGGACCATTTGGAATTAGAAGAACAAAGTAACTTAATTCTCCAGTGTTCTGGTCCTTCCAGAGCTCTGTTGGAGATGCTGAACATTGTTAAACACTTTAATAGAGCTGATTGACTTATTTTGTCTTTCGCAAGCACTTGGATCCCTGTTATTGCGGTGTCCTGAGGTCTTAAAGAACTCACTCTGTATCGCCTCGAGGACACCTGGAAAGTGTACATCATTAACCACCAGGCGCTGTCAGTCCCTTGTGGGGTGTGACAACAGGGGGCATGAAGGGACTGAGGCCCAGACTGAAGGCCTTGGCAAGTCTAATGCCTGCTGTCTTCCCTGGCAATGCGGAGCTTCTGTGTCTTTGAGGGTCTGCACCCACGTGGCTCACCCACCGCCTGGGAGGGAGCACGTATCTGGACCCAGCTCTCTCCATTCCCGGCGCCGTACAGAGACCAGCACCCCGTGCATTCAGTGTTGCTGGTGAGCCCCTCTGCTGATCCCTTTGCATTAATTTTATAGTGGTCACCCGTGCTGTGAGCATCACTGCTGGAAACTCGTAGTGACTGGTGAGGGTGGCACTGGTACCAACAGGGCTGCCCAGCACGGCCTCCCTGTCTGCAGAGCCGCAGGGGCAAGAAGGATGCCTGTTTTCAGCCTGCGTTCACTTGCAGTTGCGTCCGGTGCAAATGCCTGCAGAAGACAATGCAAAAGGTATCAAAGCCATGCTCTGGAGCAGGGGAAAGCCCTTCACAGTGGCTGCTAGCCTGCTGCAGGCACTTTCTGTGTTCCATAGGTACACTGGGCAGCAGAGGTCAGACAGGAGACCATGAGTTTTCTGTGTTTCGAGCTACCACAGACACTGTTCTGAGTCGCTGTTGCATCTTTGGATAGCAATGTAGATATGTGGATGTAGGGTGGGAGCATAACTGTGGGGTTTATTTCCAGAATGCCTTTCTCCTCAATTTAATCTAACCATGGCTATAAAGTTGTGCAATTGGTACAGATGACGAGAGGAGCAGAAGCCAGATGGCTTCACCAAGCGTTTGTGGTTGGGTTTCTGTATAAGGATTGGTGTGAGGAATTTTGAAAAATCTTCTAGCAAGATACAAGGCATGCAGAAGATCAAGCCCTGACTCCTTGTAATATTAAAGGACCTGCAAAGGGGTAAATGTGAAAAGGAATGTCTCTCAGATTCATTGGTGGAAAGCTGCAATTTCTTGCTGAGGCCAATCAGTCTTTTAGTGATAGACAAGGATTAAGACACTTCTAGCCTGAAGTCAAACCAGATCTAAATTACTTATTTTGGAGAGAAAGGTCCTTCTCAAGGCAAAATCCTGTATTTATCCTAACAATTAACATTTCAGTAAATGGACATCTGAATGTGGATTTTCCCCTTTTCTGGCAAGAAAATTATCTTTCCCAACACGCTCCGTTTGCTTCCTGCCTGTGCTTAACAAACTTTGAAGTCTTCCACATCCATCATTGATC
Organism: Rissa tridactyla; assembly: GCF_028500815.1. Classification (NCBI taxonomy): domain Eukaryota; kingdom Metazoa; phylum Chordata; class Aves; order Charadriiformes; family Laridae; genus Rissa; species Rissa tridactyla. Next base: position 75,475,221 of record NC_071497.1, read on the forward strand.
ACTAAAGGTCAGCGCTTCACAAGCTCAAAAGAATAGATTTTTTTTTTCCTGTCACTGATTTTCTTCCCTACAAATGTCCCATGGCGTTGACTTAAGCTGCTTCATCTTTGGCTATCAACCATAGGGCCAGAAGCACAACCGTTGCTCTTGAAATAGGCACTAAAAGTTTTGAGTAATTTCTTATGTTTTTCACACAGACATCAGCAGAATTACACAGTGTTCACTGCTGAACATGGTGGGTGCCTGGAGATTCATTTTCCTGCAATGAATCTGCCAGAGCCTATTTCTGAGTAATTTATCGTTGATTTGTCAAGAGTGGTCAGTCCTCATAGAAAACAGTCTTTTATCTCTGACACAACCAGCATGGCTTTAATGGGAAGGGACTCTTTAACCGAGACAGTTTAAAAACACTTGCCTTTTGACCCCTTTCTTTGAGATGTGATTGAATGTGTGGAGTGTTTTTGCAAGGAGTGCAGAATAAATAAGCAGTGAGCGAGCTGTCACAAGCTGTGGACTGAAGGTCGTATTCTTCTTTTTTTCACTTGTGTTTTGCCAGATCAACTTCAATGAAATGGGTGACTGGTCTGAATTGAGCCCATTTCTGTGATGAGTTACATCTGTTGCACCAAAGGGCAGAGTGAAACTCTGGTAAAAGCTGCCTCATTTAGAAGGAAATCGGAGGGGAAAAAAATGTATCAGTACTAATAAGGTGGCAAAAACAGCGTGCAGGAGATGAAAAGCGTGAAGCATACTGTTATTTCCATGGCAAGGGGAACGGCACCGTCGCTGCAAAGCTGCTGCTTCCACTGTCACGCCAGGCTGATCTTCAGTTTAAATAACCTGCCTCGGCCTGTGAGCGGAGGGCTTTTAAGTTTGGGTAAACTCCATTAGCCCACTTACAAATTACACGTAAGTTAAAACATTTCTTCATCAGCAGATTTGTAGGTAAGGGTTGGGGAGGATGTGCACGCATGTGTGTGCGTGTCCCGGCTTTTCCAAGGAGGGCAGGTGCAGTTAGCACCCCAGGAGAGGCAGGTTTCAAAGTCTGTGGCGTACCCATACACCTCGCAAGCCCCCCTGCACCCAGCTTGGCCCATAACTGCATGAACAAGGGCTCCATAACTATATGAACAAGGGCTTTGCGATCTCCGAGAGGGCTTGAAAACTTTGGGGCTTGCATCCAGTCGCATCCGTGTTAATGCATCTGTCACTAGAGAGTGCCCGCGGCTCCGCAGGGGCTCGAGCCAAAGAAAACACAGCTGGGGGGAGATGCCACAGCAGGGGCACGTGTGCGCAGTCTCCGGGCTGCATTTGCTTTGGCGCAGGCTCCAAGGATTGATGAGCAACATGCGGGCTGCTCTCCTCCCCCCTGTGTCACAGACCTTCCTCAGAGTCCCTGCGTAGCTTCGGATACGGGCAGCACTTTCAAGAGAGGTTAAGATGAGCCATGGAAAAGCAGCTTTTCCACAGGCGTAACCACAGCTACCTGGGCTGCCTTGGGTCGTGTCAAGCCATAGCTGCAAACCGGCGGCACAGTGAGGAATTTTGCCCACTCTGCATGTGGGATGGCAGGCTGCAGGGGGCTCCGTGAGCAGGGACTACACCACGGCAGATAGCTGAGCTTACTGCCACTCGCTGAGGATGGGTCCATAAAGGTGAAATTTTGGTTCAGCAGCTCTGGAAGAACACAATGACATTAGCACTGCAGCGTGCAGCACTCCTCAAAGAAATCCCCATCAGGAACAAGTAGGAAAGTACAGTTACGTATTCTATAGTGATATTGATTTCTATACATAACAAGTATATTTTGCACTTTTAAAGATGTATATTTTATATTTCAATGCTGTCATCAGGGTCAAATTTTGCCCCCAAAATAAATACCTTAGACTTTACATAAGCAAACCTGACCAAAGGTGGGAAAGAAGAGATTAGGTCACGTTGTAGACGGCATGCTGAGGTTCAGAGATTAACACCCACATGCTTAGTGGTATTTAGATTGTGGAAGGTCTGGGCCTACGTCAATTACCCAAGGTCATGCAAGCAGTTTGAGGCCAAGGACGTAACTGGAAGCGTTTTCTCCGCTGTTTTACTTGCTTGTATGCATGGTAATTACATGTGTGCGTGTGTGGGAGCATGTTGAAAAACACATTTTTGGACAGTTGCATCATCCATTCTCTGCTGATGTCTTCTACATACATGGCTTGATGCCTTACTCACTGGAACATCTTTCCTAGCATTTGCAAACCATTGACTGAAACGGAGACATCTTTGTCCTATAAGCAGTATCCCCCATTCCAAAATAAAGGCTTGTTGATTAACCACATGTAATTAAAAACAAACAAAACACCCTTTTGTAAATTTTGTTGTAAATTTTCAGTTAACTCAGATCTTTCGCTAAGGTCTCCTCTTGCTCAAGCCTTTATGTCCATTCTCTGCACTTTTCAGCCTGCAGTTTTCAAAGACAACCCCCCGCATCGTGATCCAAAATGGGGATGGGGGGCTGTTAGCATCTGGACATTTACGAGCTGCTTTGGTGGCAAGCACATGCAACAATCTTAGCGTTGGACATCCTTTGCCACCAACTTGCATGCTAAAACAGGGCTTCCACAGCTTTTTTGAATCAAAGGACCACCTGATTTATTTGGGAAAAAAAGAAAGGAATACTTCCCAGAGTCATCTTCCTCCATGCTGCCACCACGATGCATGTTTGCAAAAAAAAAAGAATGAGTGCTCAAATTTTACTTCAATTTGTACCATCGGATCTAGTTTCCCACCTATTCCGTTTCTTGTGTGCACATGTGGGAACTGTGTGGGTATCTGTGTGTGTCAGTGGTTAAAAACTGATTTCTCAATCAGTGACCTTCCAAAGTCTTCCTCACCACCCAGGGCCTCTATAGCACAGCACCGCCATGGGATGATCATCACAGGAGCAACTGCTGCTTTAGAACCTCAGAAGCACAAGGACTTTGTTCTAACCATTACAAAGACTAGGCAGAAGGTATCTGTTTTTCTTGCTGTCCATGCACTTAGAGCAATGGCCCAGGCCTTGTCAAAGGAGCCCGGACTGACAAGAAGCACATACGCACCTCGGAAGCCGATGGTGTTTGATAGCTGGTATGCCATGGAAGATTTCACATTCTTCAGCTCTAATCTCGTATAACAAAATGGAATTCAAACCTAGCCCTTGAGAAAATAAGTCAGCTCTGGTTAGTGTCATGCTGTGTCCCGTGTATCGGTCAGGATTTGCTTTTGGTGGATTAGAGCTATCGTTTACCTATTTTCTGCTTGGTCAGCAGCGCTATTGTTTTAGCTGATATTTTTCAAAGTTGTTTATTTTTGCTACTAATCTGAGATGAGCCCTGTAATTATCTGTGAAATGGAGGAAGCAGTCTGGGGCAATTCCTTTCTGTAGCTGTGATGCTCTCTGGAGGCAATGCCTCATGGTCACCATTGCATGTTTTCCTAGGTGCCTTTTTCCATGGATATTTTAAAAACAATTGCATCCCATTTCAACTACCTTGGTCCTGCATTAACATGTTTTACTAAAAAGCCCTCTGACAGAAAGCAGAGACTGTTTGTCTCCTAGACGGATTAAGTGCCATAAGAGTGTTTGTGATGAGAAGTATCTTCCCCCTGCCTCAGTATTTTTATTTAATGAACGTTTTGTGGCGTATTTCATATGTTGGGCTCCAGAAGTAAGATAACACCTTGCACCTTCTAGGAAAAATAAATAAAATATTTTCACTTTCGCAGTTTCTCATCTTTTCAAGGCACAATAACAGGATGACCAAAACAGAGGCAAGAGGCATAACCGCCTTCCCCCATTTTTTTATCCCTTCTTCTCCTTGCCCTTTGCCACCCAAACATACCTGTGTGCTGCTGTGACCATACCACTGTCTTCTCAGCATCCATTCCTACTCTCCTGCTCAGACACATGCCCTCCTGGCTGCTCTACCATCCTCTTTCAGGTTGTAATACCTGTTTAGACCTGGGCAGACCTCAGCCCCCCCCGCAAGGTTCCCTGACATTTCTTCAGCCCCTTTCTCTTCCCTGGTTTTCCTCTGCGTCTTCCCATTTTTTGTTTCTGCCCTTTCTCTCACCTCCTTACTGTCCCAGATCTGTTTTCTGTGGACCCATGGATCACCTCTGACAGCCTTGGCTTTCACTCTTTGCCTTTGCTCTGCCTATTTATTCCTTGCTTCACACAGCCTTTTAAAGACCAGGCAACTCCATTAATCACAGAAGAGTTAGGAAGAAACTCCACTTCTCTCTAGATAACTAGATAGAATTATTCAGAGTATATTTTTTGTACCTGGACAGGTTCAGTCTGGGCATTCACCTGGAAGAGAACAAAGTTCACAAATGACCAGCACAAGCCCTTTCAAATATGAAAAGTATCCTAGGCCCAAGATATTCTCAAAAACTTCTGTTTTCTCTTTGTTTACACCTTCAGTCCTGCTCTGATCTCCCCGAACATGTTGATGCCAACAGCTGGAGATCTGGTGGAGTTGCCACCAAGGAACTTGATGCAAACACAATGCTGTAGTGGGATTAAGACTATTTACAATAACTGGTTACTTGCTGTTTAATTGAAGCAGATGGAAAATGCACTGATGAAAACGTCGGTTGTAAATGGATTAAGAAAAATCACAGTGCATACCTCTGAAAGTTCCAGTGAAACATCTTAAAGAAACAAAAAAAGCCTCAACCCACCCCCACAACATGATGTTCATAGTATTTTTAAAGGTGGGGGTAGGAAGTAGGGAAAAATAATCTTCTATATTCAGGACCACTATTAAACTTTCAGACCTCTCTGTGCATTTGTACTGAGCCTAATACAACAGCTCTAATGGAGGTCTATGAGTAGTAGGATAATAAAATAACCACTCAAGATCTTGAGAACTTTTCATGGATGCAAATGACCTCAGTGTATTTCTAATTTTTTTTCTGCACGCCCTTCTCCTCCTGCTCTGCAGCGTGCAGAAGTTGTGCCTTTCTACTATGGAAATGGGCTTCAGAAAGACCCTCTTTGGGGGTGGTGATCCAAGTTTGTTTCTGAGCTGTTCCAGTTGCTAGCAAAATCCAGAAAAGGAATTTGAATTTGGATTATTAATCCACATCATTATGAATGAACTGCAGGAAACAATGCATCTTCCTACATAAACAGTATAAATAAAACTTCTGATAAGCACTTTACTACATTGAATTCCTCATTCTTTTCTTTGAGAGCACTCCAAAATTTAGTGTGCAGCTTAATCAACTTCATACGTGCTTGAGTTGGGCAAGTCAAAACTAACATGACCCTGCACAAGGAAAAGCATCCCTTGCACGAGAAAGCACATTCTGCTTATTTACTATACGTGAAAACAGTCCCAGATCATTCCTTCCCTGAGGCAACAGGAACATTTCAGTGTTTCCTTAACCACCGCCACCCTTCAACACTTTCCAGGAAGCAAGCCGTCTTCTCAGGGTGGCCCTGGCCGCACGGTCATTACAGCTGAGATGGAGCTGATGAAGCAAAATGATGAAACCCTCAACTTTAATGTATTCGGTGGTAATAGGGTCACCAACTGCAAATTATGGATGTTGTTGCATGGTGCTGTTGAACCTCTCTGTCCTATCTACTATCGATCATGCTTAATTTCTTTCATATCTAAAACTTTGGGGCCTGCTTTGGCAAAGAGTTGAGTACAGGATTTGCTTCACCTGCAGGTTACCTTGTCTAAATTAACAAGTCTGTTTTCATGAGTTAAATGAAAACATACGTAAGCTGCTGTAGTATTTTTAATTAAAAAGATAGTACAGTGTGCTGATACAGTGCTATGTGGGTGGCAGGCATTAAAGAAAAGGCAGAGAGCTGAGTTAAGCAATTCAGGTAGTGAATCAGATTTGCAGTGAATGGCAAAAGTTCTGGGAAAAAAAAACATTTTTGGGGAACCCACTCATGCTCTATAGGGATCCTTTGAAAATCAGAGTCCTTCTGATGTCATGACACTTGGGTCTGGCTTGGAAATCATCCAAAGGATTCCGTCTCTGTGCTTGGGTATGATTAAATTTCTTTTAAAAATTGAGATTTTTGAGGGACTGTGACCACCTCTGGAATGTGGTAAATTAAATCCTTTGTTATCTATCGACAGACATCGCAGGGGTTACAGCAGTGCAAACCTCTCTTCATTTCAGACCTTGTCACTGGATACTTTCCACTTGGGGAGGGAGGGTGAGGAACACGATGTGGAGACAGGTGTCTCCAGAGCGCCTGCGTCCAAGCACCCAGGTCCTGCTTTTATTCCTGTTGTCTCCGAGTCCGGAGCGGCTGTGTGAGAGAGACGAGGGCTTAGCCCTGCGAGAAACACTCAGAGTTTTCACTGGCTTCAATACAGCAAGTCCTGTCTTTGCTTACTCATTATTTGTATAAAGGCAAAGCAGTAATTACAAAGAATAAACATCTCAAAAATCCTCTCAACAGCAAAAGCAAAAACACAAAAAAAAAATCTGCCATGCAGAACTCCCTTGCTTAACTGAGCACGGGAATAGAGAAAATGAACATGCAGCGGCACCTACAGCAGAGAAATACCTTGAAGTCGGCGGCTCACAGCACGAACAGCAGAACGTGGTGACAGCCGATGCTGCGCAAGAGAGGGAAAACTTCTGACAAGCCCCAGAGTTTCCCAAGGAAGAGTCCATCTGTCACAAGCCTTCTTCTGGGTGCTGGACAACATACCAAAGGGCTTAACAGCTTAATCATAGCTGATTCTTATATGGGGCTCTGCATTGTTTATTTATTTATTTATTTTACTATTAGGGTCTTCCTGTTACAGTCAGGGGAAACTGAGACACAGAGCGGTGAAGTGACTTATTCAGAAGTTATCTGTGGCAGAGCAAAAAGTAGAAGGGAGTGTTGCTTAAGTCCTCTTACACATCTTTATTTCTTCTGTGCCGGTTTAGTAGAGGAGTTACAGCTTGTTACTTGCACATCCCTGACTTTTCTGTAATAATATTTATGTACGGACTGTTGCTCACATGTCCCTGATTTTTCTGGCTGTAAAATGAGGTTATTTATACTACAGGTGAAAGTGCCAGTAAGGCTGATTTGCACACCCTCATTTCCCTGGAGCCTCTCATACTGGTAGGAAGTTCTGTGGTGATCAAAGCCAACGCGTCGGCCAAACATTTTGCAAAGGCATAGTCGTTTTGCGGGTTTGCTCCCCTGGTCCCAGGCAGTTAAACTGTGAAAACAGGATACGGTACGGCGGGCCAGACCTGATGCGCTACTTTATCGAAGTCTGTTGTCGTTAATCTCCTTTTTTATGAATGGCGGGGAAGTGGCAGCCGTACACAAGGATAAACAACCGTCGCAGCAGAGATGCTTTGAACTGCCCTGTTGCTTTGGGAAAGAGATACAAGATAAAGCCGGATCTGGAAAGCATCAGTGATGGTGCACCGAGAGCCGCCGGTCACCCCCGCGGCTTCGGTCCTTTCCATCGCTTTCTTCCCGCTCAGCCTGGGGCGGGCACCCCCGGACCTGTCCCGTGCAGCCACGGCGGGGGGCTGGGAGGGCACCAGGAGGGGTACACCGCTGTCCCCTCACCCCCGCCGCACATCTGCCGCGACCCCGCCACATCTGCCCGCCGGCCCGCCTCGCCCCGCCCCGCCCCGCCGCGGGGGCCGCATCTGCCGGCACATCTGGGCTGGGCGCGGGGGCCCCTCCCCGCGGGCACATCTGGCGGCAGCGGCGGCGGCGGCGGCGGCGGCGGCGGGGGGCGGCCCCTCCGCCGGGGCGGGAGGAGCGGCGGGTCGGCGCAGCCCCGCCGCCGGCCGGGGCGGGCAGAGCCGGCGCGGAGCGCAGGGGAGAGGCGGCCCGATGGGGCGGCCGTCCGGCAGCCTGGCCCCGTTCCGCCTGCTGCTGCTGCTGGCGCTGGGGCACGCCTGGACCTACCGGGAGGAGCCGCAGGACGGCGACAGGTGAGTGTCCCCCCGCCCGCGGACCCCCGTGCTCCTCTTCCTCTGCGTTTCCCCCTGCCCCACATCCACTACCCCCTTTTATTTTCTCTCTCTCTCTTCCCCACCCCCGTTAATAATCCCACTCCCCGCCTTGCAGGGAGGTTTGCTCCGAGAACAAAATCGCCACCACCCGGTACCCCTGCCTGAAGCCCACGGGCGAGCTCACCACCTGCTTCAGGTGAGCGCCGCGGCCGCGGTGGGGGGTGGACACGGAGCGGCGGGGGACACGCTCGGGGCTCGCTGCCCCGGCTGGGCGGGGGGGTGAGGGGGAGGAGAGCGGGGGACACAGGCGTGTTGGTGTCAGGCGCGGGGACAAGCAGCTGTGGCATCTTTTGCCTCCCCGCTGCTCTCCGCGAACCCACCCCGGCGTTTCTGCCCCCCGGGAACGGGATAAGTCGGTCACGTCCCTCTCCCGTTCGGCATCTCCCGTGGCAAGTCCCGCTGTTGCCCACGCGAAAGGTTTTAGTAACCCCGCTGCAAAGGCATCGCTGGAGAGGGTGCGTGTGGTTTTGGTTGCCGTATCCTGTCCACAGGTCATTGCTGCAGTGCGAGAGGCTTCCTCTGACTTAGGATGCCTAGGAGGGCATCGGAGCTATAGCTGCATCAGTTGCGGGATGATCAGTGAGATGATAACTGGAGTCATGCCACCCAAAAGACGTTTACATTTAGGTAGATGAATCATGCCCTTAGAATGAGTAACTTCTTCAGCAACCAGCTCTGGGGGAGACTTCAGCAGAGGCCTCTCAAGTTAAGTAAGATGAATCCAACCTGGAGTTTTCGATTTTCAGCTGTGCATTTGAGAAACATCATCTGCTTTTCACAAGAACTTTAAAGCTGTTTTAATGATGACAAATGTCCAGAACAGTTGACAATAGATGTGCTTTTGGAGAAATATATGCAAAGTACGAGCTCACACGTATCCCTTTACTGATTAGTCCCATCCCCACAGATGAGATGTTTCATCTGTGAAAGCTGCTTCTTGTGAGAGGCTACTTTGTGGAGGCAGCTGTGCTCTGCTTGTGTGTGTATGCCTGCGTGTGGCACGGAGCCACTTATGTATAACTCAAATAAGATAAGGCACATTGATACTGGCAAAAAGCGTTACAGAGATTGTCCATTTCTTCCTAGAGTGTTTTCTGTTTGGCATAAACACCAGAGAGCTGCAGGCGCACGGTGCAGCAGTGTTGTGCCTCACTCATGCACTCGGGGCTGGTTTGTGCCCTCCAGCAGCCACAGCCACCTGGGAAGGTGTCACGCTGCTCCCCAGGTCTCAGCAGCATTAGCATTCTTACAGCTGACGGGAAGGGTGCTGCGAAGAGTGGAGACCACCCTTCCCTCCTTCCCTTATCTTCTCTCTCCTCTCCCTGTGAGGGTGAGGCAGAGCCCGCTTATAGGCAGCTCTGTATCACACAGCAGTGCGCAGCACCTTTTGGAGGGTGGCAGCGTGTGGGTTTCGCAGGGAAGGAGAGTACATGGTTGAACCTTCAGCGTTTCTCTGCTTTGGGAGCAGAGCACTGGGGTGAGCAAGGTTGTGCTGACTTGGGGGGTGTTACTGAAGGAAAAACCCAGAGTAGGAGCTGCATAAAGCAGCTGTGCACATGACAGTCCTGCTCATTACTCCCAAATCCATGTGAGCAAAGTGGGTCTGCTTGGTGTGAAGTGGATGAGGGCTTCACGGGCTCCACCGGCTGCTGTGGGCCACCGTGCAAAGAAAGCAGGACTCTGTCCTGCTGACAAGTCTCACTTGTACTTTCTTCATCCTGGCTAAGGTACTTCTGACCTTTGGGCTCTGGTTCTGCCGAGCCCTCCCTCCCTCCACAGCTCTCCCCCTGCACAATCCCAAGCAGTATTCACCATCCCAAACCAGCACAGACTGTGAATGAGCATTTCCAAATCACTGCATTGCACTCTAGGTTGTTTGGGTTCATGTTTTCAAACCTTTTCTATTATCTATGACTGCTAGGGCTGCCTTGCTTTAAAAAAGAAAAAAAATCAATTTCCGTGTAATCATGTGTTTTCAAGGTCTAGCCTTTAGGGTTGGGTGAGGAGGACTCAATCCCCCACCCTGCGAGCTCTCTTCCGTGATGTCCATATGCACAAGAGCAGGGCAGCATCTCCGAAATGGAGGCGTGTGGCTCAGCAGAGGACACACTTGTGCTGCGGTGTGCCCCTGGTCCTGCCCCTCGGAGCTGTGCCACGCTCTGACACGGACCAGCAGCATCACCCACCCGTCACGGTGAACGTTAGGGGAAGAGCAGCATCCCCATTGCTCCTGCTAGCAAGGTGGGCTTCCAGCAGGCACACGGAAATGACCTCATCAGAACATGTTTCAATTTAAGTTTAATTAATATTTTGAGACGACAGGAAACTTGCTAGCGTTGACTAAGCCTGTGATGCCTCAAGGTGGGTTTTGTTTCGTAGGACATCCAAGTGCTTTAGGATTCAGTTTTCACACCTAGAGTGACAGCGAACATTTAAAAATCTTCAGCTGGACAGAAACTCAGCAGTGGCTTTAGGGGAGCTTTCACTCCAGGTTTCGGAGAAACTTGACTTTGGTCTTCTAATATTTATTGTTACAAAATTTCATTTTTTTTATCTTCCTAGACAGTTTTTTTTCACAGTATTTCATAATGACAATAGTTATGAATAATACAGTAATTTATATACAGTGTTAGATGTAGTTTAAAAGGATAGTTAATGTCAGCTGCTATTTATTATTAGCATACACAATTTCTTTTCTAGGTCAAAGTACCTCTTATGTAGAAATTAAACAAACTGACACAAAATTTATCTCAGGTCATAACACGTCAGGCATGAGGCAATGTGCACCACTGCTAATGATATGCTGTGCAATTAGTTAAATAAAAAAAGAAATAAATTTGAAGTCAGATGTCAAAATTCCTGAGGAAAATTAGTTTTCCAAAGCATAAATTCTTGACTGAAAGCAATTTCATCCTTTTATTCCTCCTGCTGGAATTTTTCATGAAAATCAGCATGTTTGCAGAGCCCTTCAATAAAAATAGCATCTTTTCATCACAAAAAAATATTCCTTGAAAAATTTTTTTTGACCAGATTTACTCATGAATAAAGATGAGCCAAATGGAGGGCCAAGCCAAAAGTGGGGCCAAGCACTGAGAATATATTGGCATTTTTCCCTGTGGTCATAGCAACCTTGTACATAATTAGACGTATTTTTCCTTTTTGAATGTGTGCAGTCTGGCCCTTGGCTTAGTTCGATTTGTATTTTTTTAGATGTTCTCTGTATTTATTTTCATAAGAGTACAGAGGAACAGATGCAAAAAGCAGTGGGAGCTTGTACAATATCTTTTCAGTGCAAATCTCATGTAAACTCTTGCATGTAACTGCACAAGGTACCCGGAAGTAATGGCCCCATCATGTAGGTACAGAGAATAAATTCTGCAGATTTGGTGATAATGTGGTAGTCCAGTAAGATTTTGAATTGCTGCTGTATGCAAAATTCATCGAATTTGATGAAATTTGGGCAGCATGAGAACATGAGGCCCCAGTCACGTGTTTCTGCCTGCTCCAGCTATTTGAGTGATGTTAACCTGTTTCACTTTTGGATAGACTTTTAAACAATTTGTTGGCATGTTGAATTACGTGAATGTTGCTGCAGTTTTCTTCAGTGCTTCCATGCATTATCCCTTGGATGTGACAATCCAGTTTGCACATCTTAGCCACAGCCCTTTTCGTTGCAGTGCGTCATTGATTTTAATTTTAAACAGTGCTACCGTACATTGTTTCTGTGGTCCGGAAGGAAAAGCAGCGTCTGGAATAGGCATCCCCTTGCTTAATCCTGGTCCTGTAGCTGTTTTCCTGTAAGGGGATGGTAGCAGTTATGTCCCTTCCAAGTTCAGGAGGCTCAGCATCTAATCTGGTACAACGCATTGATTGGGTTGCTCCCTTTTCAAAAAGCAGCAAAACTTGGTCACGTAATTAACTGTTGTATATTAGGAGAGATAAATATTATAATCAGTCATAATTCAGAGTGTAGTGAAAATGATTCAGAAAGACAGTATGCAGACTGAAGAGAAACATTTGCTAGTGGGAAGCTGTTTGCTTATCACCAGTTGTAGGAAGGTTCAAGCATGAAACAGGTGGGAAAATGAGAATATTTGTATCCCCTGACTCTGCAAATCACTTTGTCTTCTAGATACTTAAATATTGTTGTATATTGACTTGAAAGAAATAGTTCTGCTCCTTTTCAGATTTTTTTGATAAAAATTAAGGGATGAATTAAGGAAACCAGCACACGTGAATCAGGCAGATGAAAATTTTAACCTGGATGTGCGTAGCCTGCAAGAACACTTTAGCCATTCCCTTCATGGGCAAAGGAAAGGGGTTTATTTCTTCTATTCAGCTGTAACTGTCAGTCTTCTCAACTTGCAAATAAAATTGACTAAATTAGTTGACAAAACTGAGTTTTTTAAACGAATAGTCTATTGATCTGGTGAGAGAACTTGTCCGTCTTTCTCTGACATCATGGTGACCACTCTCTATTTCCTGCATATTTTGCTGAAAATTAAGTGTATGAGTTTGTCAAGGAACATATTATACCCTAATTCTGTGTGTGTAGTTGTGGAGGCTGCAGGGCCGGCAGAAAGTAGGACGTTTAGAATAAGAGTGCTTGGCAGAATAGTCCTAGCTAGTGATGGTAAAATCTCTGTAAAGATGAGGCAAATCTTTACATGTTATATCTGCAAATAAGCGCCATGTTGTGGGGCTTAAATCTTGGCTTAGAACTTAACTCAGTAACTTTTTTGTAGTATTTCGCAAGCAAAAGGTTTTTTAAGTAGGGTGAACACAATTCAATGTAGGTCGTCAGCTTCTTCATCTGATAATTAGCAGCTAGAAGTACTTTACAGAGGCCCTCCCTACATTTCAGGTTTTAAATTTTGCTGTGAAAGATTGCTCTACACTTCACAACAAAAAGACAATTCAAATGTATTGCAGAAGAGAATGCGGGTATACTTAACATCCTACTTCACTCTGATGCTAACCAGAGATCGCATGCCTCAAAAAGCATTTCTTTTTACTCTCCTGAATGCTGATATTGCTGGTAGAGCCTACTATTTTTAGACTGTATCATTTTGCACATTCTTAAAAGATAAAAGTAATTGCAAGTGAGTTGGATTGTAGCTGTTTCACAAAGAGCAGCATTTTCACTAATATGCCCTTGGGGACCATATGCAATTCCTGGTTCCCAGATACTCAGCGAGCATGTTGCAGAGCTTTCCAACAGGAATAAAAAAAATTGCTGTATACAATTTTGAAGCTTTCAGCTGGAGTAAGCAAGGATGACATTTTGCCATCTTATCTTCTGACTTTTCTTTTTAGAGATTTCATTTTTTACTGCTGCCGTTGTGTTTCCTCTCTGAAGTTTTGCTGACCGTTTCAGTTTTAATGGAATCGAAAGATCCCCAATTGATATAACAGAAAAAACAAGAAATTTGCCTGACTAGAGCAAAGTACTGCTTAATCTCCAGTTATCTTGCAGGGAAATGCACTCCATGGAGGAACTTTGCTGGAAATTTAAGAGAGGATATGATTGTGAATTTTGATTTGGTTTTAGAAAACTAACCATACGCAACAGCTGTAATCACGCATCTCCCAAAAGATTTTCTTTGTATTTCAATACGCTAACAATTTTTCTTTTGCACGTAGTTCAGTGGTGAAGTGACATAAGCTGCTAACTGTGCATCACTCAGGGTAGCATCAGCATCTGAAACATGCACACATAGACTGTGGGCGCTACTGAAAAAAGCCGCAGAAAAGCTACTTGGTGATTGGGTTGAGAATGAAGAGTGTCAGAACCTATTAATATATTCGTCCTATGAGGGAGTCTGTGCCTATGCATGTAGTACTGGGCCTTTTGAACTCCATATCAAACCATCATCGTGAAAACGATGTGTTCAGCAGCTCCGTGACGTGGCACATCCGTGGAAGGAGTGCTGCTCTCCGAGTCTCACGAGTACCAATTCTACTAATTCCTTCACTAGCATGGTGTTTATGAAGAGATGCAACAAACATAAGTGTTCCCCCAGTTAAAAAGTTTTTGGTTTCTGTTTTATATATGCATTTTAAAAAAATCTTCCTGGAAATTGTCATCACAGGTAGACTTCTGTACAGACAAATAAAGAAAATTTTGTTTCAGTACACAACTGTCTTACAAAACAGCGTATGCTACAACGACGCTAAAACATTTTTCCCAGCTTTCCTAGAATATTTTCTCACTATTGCTTTGGAAGTAGCACTTCTAAGTGTCGTGGTTCTGATTGCAGTCAGTCCTTAGTTTGATTCGATTTAATTTGCTGTGATTGCCAAGGGAACAGATTGCTCGCAGTTACTGAGACAAATTGTCAGTATCTGCCAGTGAAGAGTAACACCAACGCCACACATGTGTCTGTAGGTTTCCATACCACATTTGGGTGTCCATAACTTTCTGTGCCACTTCGCTCTCTCAGGTGCTAAGAATCTTAATTTTTACTGAGTTTCAGTGAGGTTAGGGACACTTGAGATCTCAGCAGATGTGGACGCTACTGGCTGGAGCAAAGCAGCCTCCTGCAGCAAAACGCGGTGCTGCTGTGGGTTTGCTCTGCAGTGTCTCCTCTCTACAGCCAGTTCACTCCAAAATGAACCAATATAATTAATGATCTTTCGGAACATTGCATAATGACTGTGAGTGGTGCACTGAGGTAGGATGTGCTACAATTAAAGGTCTGGCATAATGGTTGTTTGCATAGTCTAGAAGTTTTTGATGTTGACATCAAAGCACCTTGAAGAATTTTAAAACTGGCAAGTCAAGAGCTTTATGATAAGTGCCCTCCTTGGTGGTTTGATCGATAATGAAATCCAGGTGCATTGCATTATGGTTTTCATCTACAGAATATAGGGTTAAATATGAACTGACTTTCCTGGGCATGTTGTCTAGCTCAGAGACTCCAGACAAACAAAATAGTAGCCCCAGGGCCTCCCGTGGCTTATACAAAATATGTAATAAAAATAGGCTGCCAAAGGGAATATGACTTTTGTAATCATCCTAAGTATTGTATATTCTCGCTGAGGTCAGGTTACAAACAAAAACACACATGCACCCTGTGGAAGATGTCTGTTCTCCCAACTAGACTTGGAGCTAAGCTGCAGAAGTGGATGCATCTTCCCTTGACAGCCTCCCCTCTTCTTTTCTTACTCAGTTTGGACAATCTCTTTCCCCCTCTGTAAAGTGCAGGTCCATTTGGGGGCAGGAGAAACACCTCACAGGCAGATATTTAAAGTGCCCTTTCAGTCTTTGCGCAGTTCAGGTTGCCTTCACTCATTGTCACGTCACAGAATTATTGGGAAGCAGCTGAACATGAAATATTTAAACTACACTTGGAAAAATAGATCAGGCTGGCTAGATATCCCAGGTAAGATGGGATTGCCCATATTCTGCTGTGAAAGCCATTGCCCAGTAGGAAGAGCATCTGGGCGACAGGTTTTCTGAGACTTCTGCTGCACTTGCCTGTTTTTCTGTCATTGTGTGTTTGGGAGAGCGTTTACTGTGTGTGGGCAACAAGGTCACACAAGGCAGGTATGTGCGAGATACCTGGTGTGGCCCCGGCCGCTGATTTACAGATGTGCAGAGGAAAATACCACATTTCAGGTTGCACTTGCTCTTGTGCCGTACTGGTCATTTGGGGCATGTGTGATTTTGGCTTTCACTGAGATTGTGCTGAATTCTCACAACCCTGAGTTTAATCTTTTGGTTTTGTCTCCACTGCAGTGCCCTGAGTCCTGAGATGACTTTTCTCTCAATGTGTGAGTCATTGCTGAGTGTTCAGTATCAGTGTCACTTCAGCTGGAGCTGTTGGGGATGGCAGAGGGTTTGCTTTGTTCTACATCAGTGACAGGGAGAAGCTCTGCTCTGGAGACCCTGGCTTGTGTTGCTTATGTCTCCTGCAGACCCATGTGGGTCACTCCAGGGTTCCTCTCTTTAAAATTCCTGCTTACTAAGAGGCTGAGACTTGTGCCTACCATTCACGTAAGCAGAACTGACTTTGATTTACAGCTAAAAAAACCCCAGACTTTCCCCTAATTCTGCCCAGAATTTTTTTCCCTCTGTTGTCCATTTTCTGTTTGCTGGGTTTCAGTTTTCAAACTAGTGGTGGCTTCTTCTGTAAACTAACAGTAGCGAATGTCACTCTACTGCTCTACTTGGCTGTTTCTTCTGTGTTGTTCCAATTGTAAGCAGAAACAATGGAGAGCAGAATCCATACAGTGCTGACTTCAGTTCTTCTTGGCTTGGGAAAAAAAAGCAATTTGTTTGCATCTCCTTGAGGGTAGCTCTGTTTAACAGTTGAAGAAAAAAACAATTTCAGTTGCAGACAGTAATCTCAGAGCTTAGTTGTGTTTGGAAAATCCTTCTCGCTTAAAGAGTGTTTTCCATCATGTTGTGTTGATTTAATTGTTGATCCTGGTTCAAAAAATGAAGTACGAGACCATAAAGCATTTAGTGTACCTCCAGCTATTAAAAAACACGTACCTCTGGGTTTTTTGTTAAACTTAAGTTCCAACCACATCCATTTTAATTGATGATCTGTGCTGGAATTCAAATAAGGTGTATTTACACAGTGATTCTATTCACTGTATTAATATTAGCAGCCATTCAGTAGTAAATGTGCATCAAACAATTTTTCTCCTTCCTCTTCAAATGGGCTGGAAGCTAAAGTGGTGCATACATGGTGTTTAAAACAGTGAAGAGTGGCAAAATCAAAGCTACAATCTGAGTTTTTAAATGGATTGTTCTTGGAGAATGAATAGGCTTATTATAAGTCAAAGGCAAGTTACGCTAGAGAGAGTGAGCTTGGAGAAATATAGGACAATATTCATCTGGGCTAGCAAGTGTATGACAAACAATAGCCTTTCTATGGAGAAATTAGTGGTGCATACCTTCTGATGTAAAACAGCAGTGTTCATGTTGGCTTCATAGTCTCATTACCCTCCCTCGAGGGGGAAGGTTGACCACCTAATTCTCCATAACAAGACGCGCAAGTCCAAGAAGTTAGATGGTACAGTCTGCTAAATGGATGAAGAAATACACGAAGCAGTATTGTAATATTTTACGAGTAATGGGTAAATGCTGACAATTTAGAAAATTGTGAAAACACACCAAAAAAACTATGCTCACAATTATTTTTATAAGAGAGAGCAAATAGCTTTATTGGCTGTGTTACTTCATTGTAAATAACTTCCTGCTTAGAGCTCTGATGTCTCAGTGGAATGTTAATATCTCTGTGATCACATTCAACACATTTAATATATGTTGTAAATCTGACATCTTGCCTATTCAACAAGATGTTATTATCATACTCAATTTTCATTATGGAGTTTATTATCATAGCTGCACCAAAAAAAGCGGTGTCATTTCCTAAACATTGCTCTCTGGAATTATGACAAAACCCCTTAGTTTAGAGATTATTGCCTTTGAGAATTGAAATGAGTTATAATTCAAACAAAAATAGCCAAAGGGAAAATTATTTTAATCTTTATAATAGCATCTGTGGGAAGAGAAGAAAATGGGTGAAAATGGGGTTGAGGGTCTTTGGTAGATCTTAGTGGTTGAGAAGCAGAGAGTGAAAGAGAGACTTGAGGGACCAGGGGTCACTAGAGCTACTGTTTGGTAAATGCTTGATCCTCCTGGGGATATGTGCCTCTAATGGCAGCTTCCCAAGGCTGCAAGGAGCAGTGGCAGACGGGCATGTTGGTGGTCTGGGCTGATCTCTGCCCGCTGCTTGGAAACCACTAGCATGATGAACCCAACCGTGGTTGGGCTGTTGGTCTGCACCATGGCCCAGACAGCCTACGGGCAAGCGTTGCCTCAGACTCTGACTCTTGTGGTGCCTCAGATGTTGGCTTCTTGATATATTACATAATATGCTGCTTATATGGAAAATAGTATATTTGCTTAGGCAGATGTAGAAAGGTTGTTTTGATGTATATGTGAATTTAAAAAGCTCATTAGATTGTTTTGGGTTGTTTTGTTTTTCCTGAAGGATGTGTATGTCTGCTCCACTGGACTTCCTGCTCCCTGGAGGCTACAAATGTATGTACAGAGAGCAGCTGGTGACACCACTTTAAATTCCAAAACTGAGAGATGAGGAGCCTATAGCAAACGGGTCATTCCTTTATATTTTTTTTTTTTTTTTGAATTTTCATGGAAAAATTCTCATTTTGAGCTTTTCTGATTTTAAAATGAAGAAACACAAAATGGAATGTGATTAAAAATGGAGAAAGTGGGATACATTTTTATTCTGCCTTGTCCTGCTTGCCTTCTAGCTTGTCTCACAGCAAAACAGAAGATACTAAAAACTTTACTTCTGAGGGTGTTTCCCTGCACAGTCTCACCCTCCAGTTCTCCACATTTCTTTCTTCCAGATAAAAACCAGTCAATTATGGATAAGGAAGGGAAAGAGGGGACTACCTGACACTTCCCAGTTTTCAGACCCTTCTGTGAAGAGTCTGCTTTAGGAGTCCAGGCTCCATGTGCTCTCTCTGTATACAGTCAAGAGGGAGAAAGGGAAAGAGTTCTCTTTCAGGCCAAGTTAACATGTCCTATCTCCTCTTAGTTTTAAAACTTCTTAAAGAGAAATAAAAATTTCGTTTTAATATGACCTCAGTGAAGACCTTTACCCACAGAAGTTTTTATAAAGACAGACCTGTGGTCCTGGCATCTCCTCTGGGTTTGAAGTACATTCAGAGTGCATTCAAACCTTATCCTTGTATCTGATCTTAAATTACGTCCTTTTCCTGCAGAAATTTCTCTGTGTGGTTCAAGAAGACTAATTACTATACAGCAATGTGTTTGCAGGACTCGTCCTTTCTTAATTGCTCTTAGAAGCTCACCTGTGTTAAAGGATGGCTCTTTTGGTCCCCTACGCGGGCACTGAAGATGTTGTATGAAAAGATTTGCAGAGTGTTGCATTTCTATAGCTCTGCTGACTTCCCTGGACCTATACCAGAGGGCGTCAGTTTGGGAATTCTTCATAATTCTTCTTAGCGTTCCATGAAAAAAAGAATGCAAAAAGTTCTTAAAGCAGACTGAATGCATGTTACCAACGAAGTGAGGTCCCTGCTTGACTTTCCAAGCTGAGTTTATTGGCCAGAGTCTTGTTTGCGCTGTTTTTTGTCCTCATGCTGACCCATACTTGAGCTGCAGTTTTATTGAGCATGCCTGGAAGGGTCCTTGGCGGTGCTTCTCCAGATTTACATCAGCGGGTGCACAGCGATGCTGGGGGCGGAATGTTCTTTAACCTTAGGGTGGACTTGCCAGGAGTTGACTTGTAGTTCTAGATCCTGGGCTAAATTTCTGTGCTCCTCAAGGAGCCATATCATGCCAAATTCTGCCTTCAGTTACCCATTAAGGTTTACTGCAGGATGTCAGTATTAGTTACTTCTTCAGCCATAAAATGGAGGGAAAAGCCAAATTTATGCCTCACAGAAAAAAGAACTTGATAGCTTACGTTGAAGATGTAGTGTTCCTGTTATGGCAGAGAAGGTCGCTGTAAATTGAATCTTCAAATAACTTGCTGGACTTTGTTTACTTATGGTGATTTGCTGTCGTTCCAGTTCAACAAAATGCTACTGTTTGAGATAAGAAGAAAATATGCTCCCTTTTTTTAAGTATATTTTTTCATATCCACTGAGAGATAAATTAGATTTTTGTGATGTTTTCTTATGTTGCAAAAATATCCAGAGTATTTCCACAGTGGGAGTAAGCTAATGGTACATCACTGGAACATCTCCAGTGAAAATAGCTATGGCGAAGTGAAAAGAGCAGCAGAAACCAAGTAGTCGGGAGCAAGAACGGCTAACATGTACACATATATTTATTTACACATCCACAGTTTGCAATATGGACTGCTGGATATTTTTAAGTACCAGGAAAAAGAGACTTCAAACGTTTTCATTGACCTTACGGCCATTACAGTTTAAGTTGTTCCAATGAAAAGAAAATTGTTCCAAGAAATTTTCCTTAAGGACTTGACAAAGATTTAATGCAGGAACAAATACATCTTCAGGATGGAAATAGAGAGGAAACTTTCTGTGTTCAGATTTCTCTTAATTGTATCTTAGGACTGAAGACCCTGGCTGTATTCCATATTGTCCAGTTTGGTGCTTTGCTCTGTAGGGCTTCTTTTTTGGGAGAAAGAACCAAACAAATATAGCAATCCTTTTATTAAATGCCATCTTGACTGTGCTTCTTGGAAATATAATCACCCAGAGGATGAAAAATTACAGCAAGTTGTTTATTACTGAAATGCAGTCTCAGTTGCAAGAAGATTAACTGTTTCAAAATATTCAATATCCTGCCTGCTACAATGGGATGCAGGTGGAAAAAAGCTGCAAAGCAGCATCAAAGGATTGGAAAAGTCGTTGTCGTGTCTTGCTCCGGAGGCATGTAATTGGTATTTATGGGAAATGCTTGAGAACACGAGTTTCGGAAGTGGTCCTTCCATCCCGGAGTTGCCTTATTAACTAAATGGGGCTGCTGTGGGGAAGACCTGAACCGTGAATCCTTACATCATCCCAAGCTGCCCGGTGATAATGGCAGAGCGAAGCAGAGGCTTCCAAAATTTGGGTCTGGAAGTCAACTGTCAAATGGGTGTTCTGCAGCTGCATATCAATAACCTAGTGAAAAGCTACTTTACTCCTTTTTTTTTTTCTTTTGTAGGAAAACTCTAGTTCCAAAGCCCATTTATATAGCATGAAAAAAGTCTGGTTTTGAGGAAGGTTCAAGGAAGGAGCAGGTTCTCGATAAATGCAGAAGCAGACACTAGCTTCTGTTAGAAATAGTTTTAATTTTAAAAATGGCTAAGCTGCAGATTTTAAATAATTTTGAGTTTTTCCTTGTTACTGGAGACAAAATGTAGTTGTTTGTCTTTGATGATACTTTTCCATCTTTTACCTCATAGCAGGAAGACATTCCCCATTCGGAAGGCTCCCTGAAACTTTTCGTGATATCTTTATGAAGTGTAACTGTTAGTCTCTTGGAGAGAATAATTTTTTTTTGGCACCTCTCCTTACTGAAGCATGAGTTTTACAAGTAAATGCAAGACTTCTTTTTTATTTGGTAGCAGCTGTAAAAATAACAGCTTATTTGCCTGCTTTACTCAGACTAAATGCACTGTCTTTAAAAGACTTTGAGAGGCACAGACACCTACTGATTTTTGTTTGCATCGTTTATAGTAAGCCTTTATTACTTCTCTTACGAAATCTTTTTTTTTTTTTTAATTTCCTTCTTAAAAAATAAATTTTCCACAATGTACTTTTCTGTTAAATGCTCCGAGGTAGTTCATAGGCTACAGTTGGACGGTAAGTCATTCCCTTCGTAAAGTCAATGTTTAGATGGAGGCTTAGCCATAGAGCCCTTCATTTTTCCTTTCACAGCATGTAGCTGAAAATCATAACAAAAGGGAATTATTTATAAACTTAGCATCTCAACTGTTAAAGTTAGGATGGTTCTGGCAATGTCTTAGCTGTCTGTAATGGCAGAGCATGAATCCTCTTGGAAGAAATTCAGGTTGAGATATGACAGCATATACACATAAATATGCTACATAAATTACTGTCTCATCCAAGACAGCAAGAACACCTCGTGTTTGTTTTCTAGCGCCTGTGAACAAAAAAGTTAGCTAGAGTTAAAACCTGTTCTGCAGCACCAGTGCAAATTGGATGTAGCTCCATTGGCTTCGATCGAGGTTGTCTCGATTTATGCTGCTTCAAGTGATGGCGGAAATGACATGAGGCCCTGGAATTTAGCTTTTGTGAAATGTCTCCCAGTTCCCTCCAGGATGAAGTAATTTGATTGTATTTTTCAAGGAATCATCTAACTCAGCAGTTGCTGCATACGAGCAATTCTGTTTTTTTAGCACTTTTCTGCCTCACCATAGATTTTTGAAGTTATTTTTTTGACTGTGGGTAGTACAGGATTAATAAAACAAAACAAAACCAAAATCCCAAACAACCAACAAACCCCAGCTTGTTTTTTCCACGATTTCTTTGGATAGTCAGCAGTTCTGGGCCGCTTGTAAATAAATAAATAAAAGATGTGCAGTTTTAAACAATTTTAAAAAATGTTGGAAATCTTCAATAGACTGGTGTATCTTCACTAGATAAGTAGGCCTTTGCATTTATAACCCTGTCTTGTCAAGATCGGCATAAGTTTATTCTCAGACCTGTGATGCCCCGAGGGGCGGATCGTCAAACCATTTGAGTGCTTGATTCCATTGATTTTGGTAGGAGTCAGGTGCCTACGTATCGTCTGAGGACCTGCTCTCAAGTAGAGGGCATATGGAATAAAAGATTAGTAAGGACCAGTTGATTTCTTTATGTGGTAGCACTTTGTAATTTACTGACATGAAAAAAAACAAAACAAAAACAAAACAACAACTAACCCAGATTACAAATCTCATATTAGAATATGATCAAGTCTGTGTTCAGTATCTTTGACAAGATCACTGGGACGATTCTCTGTAGGCCCTCACCCTTAGATCACTCTCCCAGTTCTTGTCTGAATTCTCCTGCGTTTATCAACATCCCTGAACTGCGAAGAGCAGAAAAGATGCTTAATTTTAGGGTTATGTGTGCTGCTTCCAAATGCCAAGGCAGAACATACCCTCTCTTTTCCCTTGTTAATTATCCAAGAGTCTCAGCTGTGGTTTTGATTACAGGGCTGCATTTTTTCCTTCCTAGGTGTGTGACTTTAACTCATGTGTGACTTTACCTCAGGCAGCAAACTTCGATAGCTGACTCAAAGTTTTCTTCTTTACTTGCTTGCAAATATTTTAACTTTGTTAAAAGGTGCTGCAAGTAGGCAGAGAGGTGGAAAACACTTCAGCCTTATCAGGAGTCTGTAGAGAATGTGTAAGTCTGCCAAAACAGGAATTGGATGTGCCCAGAAGGGAGAAGCCCCTGCCAGCACCAGGGCACGGCAGAGTGACACTGTCCTCATACCTCATGGTACCGCGGGGTGAGTCTGAGAGGAAGTTAAAGACATGGACCTGATCACAAACATAGAGCTGCACAGACTTTGAACGGAGAATTAATCCTGGATCATTTTCACTCTGGGGCGTGTGGAGTCGGAAGTGCAGAGATGCAGGATGAGCACCCCTGAAGCCCACAATCTGCCACGGTGGTGAAGAGGAAAAAGCCTGTTAACTTTGAATAAATAAGGGGAAAACAATGGCTTTGAAAACTCTGAGCTTCTTGTTTGAATTCAGAGAGAAACCGAGGCATGGTTTCCCCCGGGGCATCCAGAACCGTGAGGGGGTGCTCTGAAATGCCCCTTGTTCAGTCGGCTGAGAAGAGCCAAGGGCCATGCATCTTGGAGGAGAAAACTGTGCGTTTTGTGTCTCTTTAGAGATGTCACTACGGTCAGGCTTTCTCCAGTGTTTTCCTAGAGGAATATATGCAATCAACGGAATGTTTGTGCTTTTCTAACACTCTTGCTTGGTGGATCATCGCCTCTGGTACTTAGATCTTTGGGAATGAGAGAAAATAAATAGTGGTCAAAACTTGGCAGGAGTTGATCCCCAGCAGGGATTACCTAAACCCTTTGCTGTTCCATGTATCATTTAAAGAGGCAGCTCATTGTAGGTAAAATAAATTTCTCTGGCCCAGTGGGAGTATTGAGGCAGTTGTCTCTATCAGGAGATGATGCTGGAAGTGAGAAGCTCATCAGCTGGCCAAGGCACAGGAGGAAGGTCTGGTTACAGTAAAAAGAGGAATTTGAAATGAGAAAGGCAAGTGTGGTGCCACAGTGTATGCAGCGAAGCAATTTCAGTAGTGGTGAGAAAATTGTAATACTACTGTGCAAACCCTTGGCGAGACCTCAGCTGGAAGAGCCTCTGCAATTCTGGATGTTAACTTGCAAGGAGGAGTCACACCTGGGACAAGGCTTTCAGAAACAGGGACAGCCCGTGTGATCGTTTAGAGGTGGAATGAAGCAACATCCCTTTTGGAAAGGTGCAAGCCAGTCCTAGTTTAAAAGTTACATAGCTATTTGAGTGATGATGAGTACCAAGCTTTAAGGCATTGGTCTTTTTAGATGTAGTCGGTATTGAAGTGGAAACAGAGCTTCTAAATTTGGAAATGGTTTGCACTGGGAAGTCTGGACATGGTGATGGGACCCTTGCAGGCATCTATACTCAAGCACCTAACTTGGAGACTTGTCTTCTACTGCATAGCCCAGATGCTTTCAATAGCTTGCAAAACTGTGTGCAGTCATTTTCTTCCTTATGTATGTCATCTAGAGCACCCCTGAGGAGAAGGACTTGGGGGTGCTGGTGGACAAGAATCTCAACATGAGCTGGCAATGCGCGCTTGCATCCCAGAAAGCCAACTGCATCCTGGGCTCCATCAAAAGAAGTATCGTCAGCAGGTCGAGGGAGGTGATTCTGCCCCCCTACTCCACTCTGGTGAGACCCCACCTGGAGTACTGCATCCAGCTCTGGAGCCCTCAGCACAAGAAGGACATGGACCTGTTGAAACGGGTCCAGTGGAGGGCCAGCAAGATGATCAGGGGGCTGGAGCACCTCTGCTATGAGGACAGGCTGAGAGAGTTGGCGTTGTTCAGCCTGGAGAAGAGAAGGCTCCGAGGAGACTTTATAGCCCCTTCCAGTACCTGAAGGGGGCCTACAGGAGAGATGGGGAGGGACTCTTTATCAGGGAGTGTAATGATAGGACAAGGGGTAATGGTTTTAAACTGAAAGAGGGTAGATTTGGATTAGATATCGGGAAGAAATTCTTTACTGTGAGGATGGTGAGGCACTGGAACAGGTTGCCCAGGGAAGCTGTGGCTGCCCCATCCCTGGAGGTGTTCAAGGCCAGGCTGGATGGGGCTTTGAGCAGCCTGGTCTGGTGGGAGGTGTCCCTGCCCATGGCAGGGTGTTTGGAACTAGATGATCTTTAAGGTCCCTTCCAACCTAAACCATTCTATGATTCTATGATCTAACCAACTGTCGAGTTGGCTAAACTGCGACAGTGTATTCCCAGCTCCCTCACATCGAATAAACCAGCAGCCCCCAGGCTGTGGTCCTGCTTACATCAGCCTGGAGGTGTTTGGGGTCAGCACAAGTGGGCTGTTAGGGACACAAGCTCTACCCCTCACACTTGTACTCGTGCCCGTGGTTTTACCGCTGAATTCTGCAGGCTGGAAATCCTCAGTCTCACAAATCATGGGCTGGTGCCTTAGAATTGGGTGCTCCTTCCTCTCCAGTATTTTGCCTGGGCTTTTAGCCTTGTTATTGAAAGTGGTGAACGTGGGAAATCTTATCTCTTGTCTGAATGACTTCCATAGCTGTGCTCAACATCCTGTGATGGTGCTGTCTCTTTATGAGCGTCTCCCTTGTCATTGTTAACATGGAAAAAATATCCCTGGAAATAAACAAAATGAGGAAATATAGAAAATATTTTCTATAAAACAGAATGGTGTTTAAATTGAAGGTCTTCCCGAGGAGCTTACTAGTACATGCTTAGCGCAGAGCATGCTTTGTCTAGCCCTGGATGTTGACTTTTCCTTCTGAATCCTAGCGGGATAATATGGGGTTTTTTAAATGTCAGAGTCTCTTTCATGGACCTAAATCATGGTAAGTCTTTCGTACAGCATGATTTAAAAGCTGAAATGGAGTTAGAGCCTTAATGTCATGAATGTGTGTGAATTCTTGAAAAATTAGATTTTTAATTAGTTAACAGTATTTCATTGTAGTCGTTTTTGAGGATGGAGAGAAAATGTTTGAGTATGCTTTTCTCAGTATCTGATCCACAGATCTGGGCATCAATCATATAGTAACACCAGGGGTACAGTTTCAGGGAATAGCCCATGGTGTTGTTCAAAGAAGAGAACTTTTGCTCTTTATGAAGTTGTTCCAAGTGGCAGTTTGGGGGTTAGATGTCTCGAGACATGTGTAAAAAGAGAACATCTTGTGTGTGTGCTGCTTGCTCAAATCCAATCCAGAGGCTGCTGGTACATGGGTTGGGATATTGTGGTGTTGTTTTCTTTCCTTAGGAGAGTGAAGAGGTGGGTTGTCTCGTGTAGGTGACTTTCACAGATGCTCGTTACCGAATAGTAACAGAGCAAAGACTTGACCTGGAGGTTGACTCTCCAGTGACCCTTAAAGTTGGAATAACTGAGAAAGCAGCAGTTGCACCAATAAAAGCTTCAAATGAGCTGGGGGCTGAGACAAGGGAGATTGTTGCTTATAGGAACTGAAACGATGCCAGCAGAAAGCTGATACAGGAGCGACATGAGCGATATTATCTCCCCAACAGACGTGACTCTGTTCCAGAGGCTGCAAGGTCAGACCCCGGGTTTGCTTAAGGGCACGTGAAGACAAAATACATCCTTTCTATACTACTGTAAACAGGGATCCGAAACAGGATAATTAGCATTATTAGAATGAGCTCTCTGCTTCGTGGAACTTCTCCGTGTATTTCTCAGCCAAGAAGAACAGAAGTGTCTTTGAAAAAATAATTTGCAGCAAGCTTGAAATGACTCAGTGGCCAGAAAGAGAGAGGCTATGGCTCTACTTTCTTGCTGCCTGCAGAAATTGCTCAAAGTAGATGATTTTTACTGTGACTATGATCTTACTATGGAATGAGGATTTACAGGGTGAAGTCAAGGCAAGCACGTCCCAGCCATCCGCTTAACTTCCAACCCAACATTTAGAGCAGTTTTCTCCTGACCTTCTGTATTTAGGGGTCATTACCACAAATACCAGAGGTTTGGGGGCAGATTCTGCCCTTTTTATTATTTTTTAAGTCCTTGGGACATGAATGAAGGACAGCTCAATTGTGAGTCACAGCGGCAGACCATCTCCAAAGGCCTTCTGATCGCTTAACAGAAAAGAAGCCCAAGCTTGCCAAGTATTTGAGGGTTACTGGCACATTTGATGCTAGATATGGTCACAAACAGCTCTTTAGAAATAGCCACCACACGAGTCGGTGACTAACCGCAAGGAGGGCTCAGGGGTACTGGAAGATAATTTTAGAGTAATGCGGTCGCATGGGTACTTGGTTTAGGCACGTGCCACATGGTGACAGTTCTGTAACTTCATATATATAACAAACAGAATGGGAAAAATACAAGTAAACAATACCAATGACTTTTTCCAGTTGCTGATGACATTGTTAAGGGAAATGTAGTACTCTGTGTCAATTCAACAACCTGGCAAGTCTAAGGCCAGGAGGTAAAATGAGCTAGATGAAAGATTTTTCAGAAAAGTGAACTAGTGGACTGTAGCTCGTGGGTTGTTGTTTTTTTTTTTTTTTTATTATTTGTTTGTGTGTTTATTTTGCCAAAAAATTAGGATGCTGACATGATGAAGTTACTTGCTGTGGGTCAATGTGTTCCCAAATACGTCGTCGAACTAAGCCAAATCCCATGCCTAAAATCCCTGAGTTTCAACAGGGACTGCCCATAGAGCTCGTGGGGACATGAGCCAGCAGGAATATGAGGAATATGAATATGTTGGGGTTTTTTTTTGTGGCACCTACCAAAGGAAGCTAGAAACAAGCCAAATATTTTTGCTGTAATTGCTCGTTACAGGCTAAGAGCAGTTGCTGTGTCTAGTTCAGGATTTGAAAATACAGTTCCAGTTCTAAAGACAATAGCTGTATCTCATGCTGTTATTTTTGGGAGGGATCTCCAGAGGGGGTACAATTTAGCAAAAATGGGTGGAGATCTCAAGAAACGTTAACTTTCTTGGAAAAGCCTGAAATGACCAAACACTATGGGAGAGTTTGGAAGAACACAAATTATCTCCAATCTCTTGAGAGGTATCAGGAGTAAGGTTTTCCCAGGCAATATAAGATCTCTTGTATCTATCAACTGGAATGAAAATACAAACACAAAAAATCAGGGCTGGGAAGCACTTTGTAGACTCTGACAATCCCTGATATCTCTAATTTATACCTGGGTTACAGAGAAATGTGATACAGTATTTTAAGCAGTGATAGCTGTAGACTTGCCGTAATTTTTAAGAAAAGACAAAGTGAGGAAAGAGCCATAATTTTAGTGGGTTTTAGGATCTCTGTTCCACTTGTCTTGAATGTGATCTTAATGCACACTGCAGACTGAAATCAGCACAGGAAACGGTGCTCTAAATAGAAAGTAGGTACTTTTTCTTAAATCCCCAAGCAATGCAGGATTTGGGGGGAAAGAGACAACTTTGTTGTTCACTGCTATAAAAATTGCCTTTTCCTCCAATACAGGTTAGTTTTTACCATCTCGCAATGTAAAAGATTTTTAGATGCTCATATGGCATTTGGTCATTCGTTGCGTTGGGTGGGTTGTTGGGTTTTTTTTCCCAAACCAGGCTGGTATTTTTAATTTCTGTTGCATAGCACCTGGTGAAATAAAGGAAGCACCACAGGAGCCCTGGGGACTCAACTGGTGTTTCGTATTCAGGGGAAGCCGGAGGAGCTGTAAATCCTCTAAGAAGGATGCTGTGAACACAGTAACTTGCAGCCTGAGGAAAGCTGTCCCGAGCCTCCCTAAATACAACCTTGGGTGTGCAGAGGCACACTCCCCCCGTCATCCCTACGTCCTTCTGCACGTTTCCCATGGGCAGGTGACACGGGCTGGCAATGGAGGCGCACAGCGGGGACTGGATGCGTCTCATTGAGGACACTATTTTTTTTTTTTTATTTATTTCTCCAGCAACAAGTCTAAACCATATCAGCGCCTGGTAACAGGAGCCAGCTCCTGCTAATATCAGCATCTCCCATCAGCCGGCGTTAAAACTCATTGGGTGGGGAAGATATGGGTTGGAGGTTACGTTAAGTGCCCGTGAAGCCTTAGCAGTGATCTGTTTTGAGGAACAAAGTGATATTTACTGTGGGATAAAAACCTAAATTGCTTGCGTTTTCGCTGATATTTTGCCAGTAGTATTTTAGAGCTCAGACCACACAAGGAAAATGGTGTTCCAGGATATATGGCCTCCTTAGAGAGAGACTCAGAGACTATGACCTAATGTTTATAATTGTAAGAGTTATTGAGAGTCAATTGAAAATGCAAAATTCCCAAGTGATTGCATTTATCAGTTGTGTGATTAGCATGCTTGTGGAGCGTAAACAGCTGAGCAAATCCAAATGGCTGATGCAGTTCATCAAGAGAAAGAAAATTAAGAATATGTCAGATATTGTTGAAAATGTAGGTAAGGCATGATTTTAAACTCTGCTTATGGGCAATGATCAAAGGATTTTTTAATGGGCTTTTCATCATTGCTGGTCCCCATAAATGTCTGGGCACATCGAGTTTACTTGGAAAACGATAGGAATAGCGATAGCATCACTGTGCTCAGTGGGATTTTACACGTTCATATGTGAAAGTTTGCTTTATGGGATACTCAGGAGAAGGTTTGGTTTTAGCAAAGTGGTCCTAAGAGAAGCTTTACTTTTAGCATAAGTACATTCAAATAAGCCTCCCCCTCTCTCTCTCTCTCACACACACACACACACATACACTAAACCTTATATAATACACATATAATCTTGTATATTTACATCTTTTTATATCTATATATTATTTATATAGATATCTAAATAAAATATCTTTATCCGTTCTTAAGGCACCATTTTATAGCGTTGTAATTGTCTGAGTGTACCAAAGATTTCTTTAGGTGATATTACTGTTTGAAGTCTGCTGCATCTTGAAAATTATTTTTTTATTTCAGTGTGTGTAGTTGAAGTCGTCATATCTTGGATGACACAAGGCCAGATATTTAGTGCTGGTCTGTGAAACCTGGAAGGCCTGTTTTGTTGTAGATGAAACACAATGATTTCTGCATTCTAGTTGTATCTTATTTTTACATCTTTGTTTGCTCAAGAAAGAACGCGAAATGATTTTTTTTTTTTGAGCTTCCTTTCAGAAAGATTTATTATTTTTAGGTTTTGGCTAAGGTTGAACTCAAGGATTTTTCCCAGATTACTCCATTTCAATACGCCTGCATCCTGGAGAAAGAATCTGGGAAAAGAGAGAAGAAACTAAAAGTGCAATTACAACTGAAAATTGCAAATAAGTTTCATTGACTTTGTAAGAAGTTTTGCTTTGCTGTTTTACCCATTTTTGTTTATGTATTATTTTTAAGGAATGTCAATGTTAATTAAAAAAACCCTTTTCTCGCCTTTTTTTTTAATAATAAGGGAAATAGGGACTTTTTTTTTTAAGGCCCTCATCTGAAAAAGGATACTTAGAGAGTTGGCTTATTGGTGGTAGCTACTGCCAAAATTATTATGCCTGCTGCTATAATATGTGGATGTTTCACAAGCAGTGTGTTACTTCTATATCTTCATTCATTTGTGAACGTGAATTCTGCTGATCCAGGAACTGCAGAGATGTCTGTGAGGCCTTCGCGGGAAATCCAGGCTGGAAGGTGCTTGTCCAGGGGGCAGCTTCAAGACAGATTTATGCAGCGCTCTGTCTGCGTGCAGATGGAGTTTGCTGAGGGTTTGGGAACACTGTTTTTATTGGGTTTGCTCTGCTTTTTTCCCTTTGGCTGACTTTGCCCGTCTTCGTTCACTCAGCCCCAGGAGTGTGCTGTGGTTGGGACCTTGCACTTAATTCACATCAGCAGTTTCAGTAAACACTTAGTAAATAACAGATCGTGCACTTAAAAAAAAAAGATATGTGTGGGGGTGCATTTTTTTAACAGCTTTAACACCTGTGTTACTTGCGTTTTGAAACAATGCTGTATGTCGCATGACCGTAATCCAAGAACAGTCACACATTGATTTTGGAGAGACAAATGCTGGCAGACCAAGGGGACCTTTTCCATCTGCTCCCTTCTGCCAAGCATCAGATCTGCCTGTTGGCATCGCTTACGTTTCGGATTGCTTTTCCGTAAAACTTGGGATGATGATGAGTCGAATGCCTCCTCTGCGCACGGCATGTCAGGCTTCTGTGTAGTGGTGGCAGGAGGTGTGGGGGAGACTGCCTTAAAACCACCCTCTCCTCCTGCCAGCCAGGTGTGTCTCAGCTGGGCTCTACGAAGGTGGTGGTTTTCTCAGTAAAACCCGTGACTCACATTTTCTCTGCTTCGCTAATGATTTATTCCTCTCAACGGCCCTAACACGCATTTCTTGTAAATGGCCCATAGCCTCATGGGAGCGGCTTGGCTCGTCTGCTGTGGCTTTTGACATCCTAATGACCATTTAATCGAGTAAATGTGAGATAAGCTGGGAGCTAGAGCTGGCTTCATGGCTCTGCTTGCATTTAACGGTGTCACGGTCTTCAAACGGTACGTATCCTAAAGCGTTAAACCATCCCGCTCGCTGATGGCATTAAGCTATTTTCCATACCCACGGTCTAGCTGCGCGTCTGTGGCTCAGCGTGAATTGCCCCACAGTCGGGGAAGCCACAAATATCCATGTACACTGTCTTTCGTTACACAGCTTAATGAGATTTCCGCATCCCCTGGGAAAGTGGCATGGCCCACAGATGGCTGATAACCACGTTATGTTTCTGCTGCCGCCACGTCCCCATACTTCTGAGATCCTCCCAAAGAAAAGGCACGGTTATGTGTAATGGACTGTAAAGAAAAAGAGGTTAAAACAAATGCCAATATTACAACTTCGTATTGTTAAAATGTATTTTAAACAACTGAGGGAAAGAATATGTTACAATTATTATTTTTTTTAGTTTGTTTCTGTATGAGGCTCCTGGTGATGCTGAGAGGCTGGTTTGTAATTTCTGTGCTAATGGCAGATGCCCATCAGGAGATAATTACCTTTCAAGAGCGCCTGGCTTATTTTTTAGGGACTTAAAGCAACTAGCCAGCAGAGAAACTGTTCCAAAGTTTCGTGCTTGGGAAGAGAGTTCCCAAACTACAAACTTTTATCAAGAACACATAAGATATTGAATGAACGTGCAGGCAACTGCTTAAAATCTGACTAAAGGAAAATTCTGCCCCAAACAACACAAAACTACAGGAATGTGTTTTGTCAAAGTCAGGATTCATTGAATTAAAATTTCTCAGAGCTGACGGCTCTCCTCTTCTCATAGAGCACAAACACAGAACATATTTTTCCATTTTCAGACCCTCTCAGTCTGGAGTCTACACAGCCATCAGTGAGAGAGGAGCTTGGCCCTGTAGCTATGACAGGGCATGTAAAAGTGCTGTTAAAAGTTTCTACTAATTTACGTGTGCACAGCGAAAAATGTTGAGGTGTCAGATAGAAATAGAGCATCAATCGGGTCACAGAAGTTACAAGTGACTTTTATCCTCATGTTTACAAGGAGGCATCAATATGTCTTTCTGCAATTGCCAGACTGCAGTCTGCATTTTACCAATCTTAACAGAGCTCTGGCTACGTGATTGCTTATAATGCTGATACGATATGTGCTATTAAACTGCTTATTTTATATAATCTCTTTTCAGTACTGCTGCAAAAACGTTACTTACTAAAAAAAAAAAAATCAAACAAAAAAAACCCCTAAACCAAACTGTAGAAAGTTAAGTGTAATTAAATATCAAAATTATGAACTCATTAAAGATGATGAAAAAATTGTGCTCAAAACTAGCATCCTTCAACCATTTTGTATTTGCCTCTTAAACACATTTTTTCATCTTTGATCAGATAGGAAAGCATAGGCTAATTAACGCTAAAATTGTGATTTGAAGTTATGCCATTTCTAAGTATTTTAAAGTGAAGAAATGCATGGAGTAATCTCCCGTTTCTATAGGACGAAATGCCCAGAAGTGGAGAAAATCTTTTCTCTGCATGTACCGTGCACATCCACAGGACATCCCCTGCCAGCCAAGCACTGTCCCGGGCTGTAAATAAAATGAGGCTGAGAACGTACAGGTCTAATACCTTGTGTCTGCTTCAAATGTTAATAATGCAATCACATTTTCTCCAGATTAGAAATATGCTTTGCTATACCTGAGATTTTCTATGGAACTGTATCTTTTTTTTTTTTTTTTTAAGGTAGGGGGCCTTTATTTTTACAGTCAGCTTGGTATTTTGAAGATAGGTGTTTAAAGGGTGTGTGATTAGATTATTTATTTCTGGCCGAAGCATAGCGGGTGTTTTGTAACACCTGTTTTTGGTTTTGTGGTGATAAATGGCTGCCTGACAGACATGTGTGGTAGGAAATATGGTCGTGTCCCAGGCAAGCCAGGACATCCTCTCCTTGGCCATAACCAAGAGTCTGATCCTTTCCTTGTAATGCCAAATTAATAATGCAGATTACAGTTTCTGACTAGGAGACTTTTATGCGAGCAAGAACTTCGTGGCTTAAAATATAGCCACAGGAAATGAAGTAGTCATTAATGAATTTAGAGTAGATGAGTATACAAACAAACCTGAAGAGGACTCCCTGCAATGAAAATGTTAGCCAACACTGGGTAAAATCCTATTTTGCAAGGTCTTTGGTCACACTTTAAGCTACAACATCAATTTTCAGCTGCTGTATTGTTACCCGAAGGGCTTGCTAATGCCACACAATTAATTGAGGCTACAAATAGATCCATAATCCTCCTGTCAGAAGTGCTGCCTTTTTTTTTTTTTCCTAATTTTGCCTTATGTGAATGATGTTAGTCTTTCCATTTTTGGATAAAATTATGCCCACTACACAGACCACTAATACTGTTCCTACAGGAGGCAAATCCTCACACACTAGTGATCTCTTGGGTCCTATTTCTCATGCGAATTCAGATTACATGTTTAAAGACATTTTTAGCCTCTAAGGCTGATGATGCTTGGTAAAATGACACTGCGGTGAGGAACGCAGCCCATTCATTGCCCATCCTAAGCCAGCAGGGATCCCTACAAACCATTTTCTTACATACTTCTCTAGCCTGTGTCCTATCTTTGGTCTATGAGTTAATTGATCCAGTATTTTCTGAGATAATTATCTTAAGCTTTGACAGTTCGGTTAGGAAAGTGGTTGCACATGTAAATCAAAAATAAAACCCATATGCTTTCAGCACTCTTGCAATTAGGCAGCAGTACTATGGTTGGCTTATCAGGAACAACAGCGGAATTTTTTCCTTCTTTAATTGAGGATGAGATTGGCGCTTGATTACTGACCTCTTGGGACTTCAAAGCGCTGAGAGAGACCTCAACTGTCGCACATGCTGTGGTCGTTTGCTGTTTCTCAGTGATGGTAAATGAATACACTTGCACCCCCAAATTTAACTAGTTCCTCAAGGCTTTATGTGATGCTGAGAGAAAGGCTCAGTGTGAAGTTCAGACCAGATCTTTAACTTGCGTGGTGGGACAGCACAGTGTATTTGACCTCCGCAGAGTTTTCTTTTTTCTTTTTCCTGTTGATTTTCCACCGGGCTCTGTATTTGATGGCGCTGGTGTGGAGGTTGCAGTCTGCCTTCAGAAGGGAGCTGTGGGCGCAGCATCCTCGCTGCTGTGGATTTTTTTGATGTTTCACACTCAACGGAAAGAAAATGCATCAAAATATCAGTAAATCAATAATGGCTACGAAGTAGAGACCTCCCTTTGGTTATGATTTAGTAGTAGTATTTACACCAAAGGCTTTTATCAGCATTTAGAGGGAGTGAGGACAGCCATGAGTATAATTAAACTCCATTTAGAGGGTTTAACGTGTGCTTTGGTGTTGAGGGAGTAATTCCAAAGCTTAGAATTATAAGGGGGATTTAATCACAAAAGATTAAATAAATCCCAGCTTCGTTTGACAAGCATTTCACTCTTCAGCAAGTCATATGATCCATAATTACTCTCCAAAAGCCTAATTAGCTCCGTTCCTTATTTAAATCGTATCCCTTCCACAAGCCTCTTCTGGCGTGGCTCAGTCTGCATTGCCTTTTTGATGCGTGTTTTCGCTAATCAGGCTTTTCATCCAGCCAGTCAATCAGCCCTTCCCTGCCATACTCCCCCTTCAGCAGGATGCTTTGGACGTCTCATAACCCAGCCTCAGAAATCTTGTGTGGCCAAGTGCCCCGGGGCGGGCGATAGCAGGAGTCAAAGGCCAGCCCGATGGAAAGCAGCGTGATTTAAACCTGTCTGAATTCACCCCTGAAGAGGTTTTTGCCGGAGGCTTTCATTCCACCTGTTGCCCTATGACCTCCTCTGCTGGGACAGAGACACACTTTATCCTCTTCATGGAAACTTTTCTTTTTCTTCCCTCGAAACAATACCATTTCTCTTCTGCGTTCCCGTCCTTTTCGTCTGAGCAGGGTTTCCAGCAGGAAAAACTCGGGGTATGTTGCCCCAAGGTTAGTACAGTTTCAGTATCATACTGGGTGCGTGTCATTCTGCCGAATGCACATACTTGGCTCAGGAAAAAATCAAAGCTTTTACCTAATCAAAAATTCCTCAGCTGGAGTGCATGAACTTTTCCAAATGCTTGAAATTATTAATGGAGATGCCTTCTGAAGTGTAATAGCAAACCTGCATGTTCCTGTAAGCGGATATGTAATCTGTTCACATCTAATAGTGCCGGGGAACAACATTTGTCAAGGTTCATTTGGCTACAGTTATTCCTTGTTTTTCCCCTTTAAAATTCAGTTGCAGAATTTCCACAGTACTATCTGTTGAGCAACAACAAAGAAATAAAGGAGCTCTCATGCATGCTAATGGCTTGCATGTTTTGCCTGAAATCTTTAATGAGTGACTGGGCTGTGCAAAGGCTGTTTCCCCTGCATAAAGAACTGGTTTGGAGCTGGAGGCCAGATCCCTCGAGAAAGGCATAGCACTGCCGTATTTTCTATGCCTAAATTCCTTCAAAGGAGGCTTAAATCTCCCCACCTGGCCATGTTTCCTGCCTGACTTTAAGCTTAGCTAAGTGACTAGACTGCCTGGGAGCTGAGGTGTGTAAACCCTGAGACAGGTGTCGGAGCAATGCTGTGCAAATACATCTTGATTCCACTGTGCTTGGTTTCACAGATCAAGTCATGTCCCACTGTTTGTTTTTTTTTAATTCTTTTATTTATTTTTTATTCCATGGTGCTCCAAGTGGATAGCAAATAATGTAGGGTGTCTATAAAGACAATCCAAACCCTGCCGCAGGGAGGAGGAGCGCTAAATGGGGAAGGATTGAGTTGTTGGAGCTGATGTTGGACAAGTTTTTTCTATTTAGAAACTAAATAAAATAATAAAAAATAAAGAATAATAAAAAAATCAGGGGGACACCAATCTTTTTTTATTCTTCTATTTATTTTTTAAGATTTAAGACTTTATAAGATTGCTTGTTGAGGCCAAGCCGAAGCCCAAGCGAGGTCCAGTCCATGCTCAGACAGCGGTGCAGTCTCCCCCTCTCTGCTGATGATGTACAGACTACAGAAGGGAATTAACGAGCTGTTCTTAATGGAGGCTGCAGGGTTTTGGTTCATATCACAGGGGCTTGGCACTAGAGATGGTGAGATGCCTGTTGCCAGCAACCCCTTTGTGGGGGTGTTACAGCACCAGAGCTGGTGCCAAGGCAGACACCGGGTCTGTGACCTGATGCAGCTCCGTGCCAAACCTCCGAGGGTTAAGGATGACGGAATCACAGGATGTGTTTGGTTGGAAAGGACCTTTAAAGGCCATCTAGTCCAACCCCCCTGCAGTAAGCAGGGACGTCTTCAACTAGATCAGGTTGCTCAGAGCCTCATCCAGCCTGGCCTTGAATGTCTCCAGGGATGGGGCCTCCACCACCTCTCTGGGCAACCTGTGCCAGTGTCTCACCACCCTCATTGTAAAGAACTTCTGCCTAATGTCTAATCTAAACCCACGCTGCTCTAGTTTAAACCATTGCCCCTCGTCCTATCGCTACATGCCCTTGCAAACAACCCCTCCCCATCTCTCCTGTAGGCCCCCTTCAGGTACTAGAAGGCCACTGTAAGGTCTCCCCGGAGCCTTCTCTTCTCCAGGCTGAACAGCCCCAACTCCTTCAGCCTGTCCTCACAGCAGAGGTGCTCCAACCCTCAGATCATCTTGGTGGCCCTCCTCTGGACCCTCTCCAACATGTCCACGTCCTTTTTGTGCTGAGGGCTCCAGACCTGGACCCAGCACTGCAGGTGGGGTCTCACCAGAGCAGAGCAGAGGGGCAGAATCACCTCCCTCGCCCTGCTGGCCACGCTGCTTTTGATGCAGCCCAGGATGCGATTGGCCTTCTGGGCTGCGAGCGCACATTGTTGGCTCATGTCCAGCTTTTCATCCACCAACACCCCCAAGTCCTTTTCCGCAGGGCTGCTCTCTATCATGTCATCCCCCAGCCTGTATTGATGATGAGGATTGTCCTGACAATCCCCGTGAGACGGCAATCACCGTGGTTAGGACCGAGGAAGGCAAACTTATTGGCAAAGCTTATTAGAAAATCCGGGGTCAGAAGGACGTCCCCAGCAGTAAGGGTTTGGCGATTCAGAGCTGCTGTGCGCATGGCCAGCGCTCTGCTTTGATCGTTTTTCAGGGTCTGGAGTCCTGGTGTTTCTGTCCCAGCCTCCTGACTTCCAGGTGACACAAACTATGCCAGCAAAAATCTCATTCAGTGCACACCAAATCATTCAACACTGGACAGATTCCTGAAAATCAGTCTGTGCTCTCAGACTTTTGCACAGAGAGATTTCCCAAGCGGTCACAGCAGATGTCAGATGTTTTGCTTCTAGCATCTTCACAGTTTCACCCTTCCTTAAAACAGAGGGATACACCAAGATATTTTTAAAATCGCAGTCCACAGGAGAGGGGAACTATTTTGATGTATTTCTGCAGCTAAAATGTTTTTCTGTGAAGGTACGATATGAAATCTGTTAGAAATTAAAAAAAAAAAAGAAAAAAATTTAGAAATAAATAAGTCTGAGTCCTGAACCAGTCAATGGCATGTAGACTTAAATTCTCCTTACTTGGATTCTGTTTGTTACCCTGTGAATATCCTGTGGAGTTGGTTCTGAAAACAACAAAGTGTATGGCCAGGTCTGAAGATGAGATACATCACCAAGGAATAATGAATGTTGGCTAATTTGTCTGAGGGTAACTCGTTATAGGCTTTTCTAACAACAGCTTTAAGTGCGCCAAAATTTAGAACGCAGTTTGATGTTTTGGAGGGGTTTAAAAAAAAGAAAAGGAAAAAGAAAAAAATTGGCCGAGGAAACAGTTTGTGCTTATAAAAAGCCGCATTACTGCAGAGTGCACCTCTCGTTGTGCCAAGTCCAATTCCCTTGGCACAGATGAGGAGCAATGCCAGTGGAATGGATGCTCCCGACCGCCCTGTGGACCAGGATGCCGTGTGATGCTCCCTCTGGTGCCTGTCACTCTAGCTCTGTGGACCATCTCCTTCTTTCCCCTGCGCCCTGGGCTGTTGTCAGTCCCCAGCGATGAGAAGTCTCTTATCCAGCCTGAATTAATGCACTCAAGTGCGTCCTCCTCACGCCCACCATGCTGCAGCTATTATATATGTGCCAGGATTGCACAATTCAGGTACATCCGTACGGAGAAGGATGGAGAGGAATAGGGACATAGTCTTATTACACCACTAGGGACATGGCATAAAGAAAAAGGACAATATGGAGTATATAAGATACAGGAGAACTGACAGCAGAAAATACAGATTCCCAGCTCAGGAGAGGCATCCCCATGAGAGGCGCTTTGCTCCCTGACACAACCTACCTTTGCAGCTGCAGTTTAGTCCCAAATCCTGGACGAAACTATTAAGAAACTTGAGGTCGTTCCAAGATTTCAGAGCGGCTTTGTTAATGCACCAAAGCCTTTGTTTGACCTTTTCCTGTAATCCCCTGAGTGCAGCATTGTTTAATCAAAAAATAATAATGTCATTATTTTGTGAATAATTATAATAATAATTGCTATGTGATTTCTTTTTCACAATTTTTAAACTAGCAGTCATTTACCAAAAATAGTTGAGGCGTTTACATAATTGAGAACTTTTAAAAAAAGATATTATCTGCCTCATTGTCCTGGTTAGTTCAAATATTGGATAAATCCTGTGCCAGAGAAAGCTATGGGACGTCTGAAGTTGGGAGGTGGGTGGTGGGAAAAAGGAGATGAGTCTCACTGGCTTTGGTGAAGCCAAGATCTTCAAAGGCAAATGAAGTCTGTCTGCTTAATTTTTTGAGTGCATGGTGACTGACAGGAGTCTGACTCTTCTGAGATGGGGTGGGGAACATTTTGAAACCCAAAGCACAGGGGCCAGGGCACAAAGTTGTCTCAGGTCCCCAAACAAACTCTTTGCCGGAGCAGGTGACGAGCTGGCTGGGTGCTACACCCCCTGAGGGTCAGCTTTCCTGCGTGATTGGGCACGGATCACAGGTTTATTGATGGCCATGTGGGTTGGCTTTCCATCATCCATAAGGGCAGTTTAGGGTGCTTTAGGCAGGCAGGGCGCAGTGTCCAGGGGCTGCACGTTGGGCTGGAGCTGGGATGCCCCAACTCTACACATTTTGTCATCTTAAAACGCCCATATGGCAACAGACAGCTCTGGTAGTAGCCATTAGACTCCACATTATGGATGCCACCTCCTTGGGATGCCACCTCCATATTGCTGGAAGAGGAGAGGGATGCAGTGCTTGGCCATTCCTAGTACTCTTTCCCTAAGCTATTGCTGGAGGCAGGGCTGGGATAGATGGACTTTGTTTTAACCTACCTATCGCAGTTTTCTGGTCTTATCATCACTGGTTATTTATGCTGCTCTTGTGTCTGTTAATTTCCGGAGTTGTCTTGTTTTACAGTATTTCTTCTTTCTGGGCATTTGGAGAACACATGCGTGTACTTAGTGAGGTGACAGTCTGATTTAGTTTCCCAGTAACTTGAAAATAATACCTCTTAAAAAATCATGAAAGATTTGAAAAGCCCAAATGCTACACTTAAAAAATGGCAAAACACTCTGAAATTTGCTTTAACAGTTTGGATTCACTGATACATTCCTTTTATCCCTCCTAAACTTCTTGGCTTACTTAAAAGATTCCTTTCCAGATTGTCTCTAACAAATTCATCCTACAGATGGGTTGCACAATTAAAACCCAATCTTATTTTTCTTTCTTAGGCTTTCAGTGTTATTATCAAATTCTGGATTGATTGTTGTTTTCTAATCTTAATTATCATGTCATTTTAAGTGCACAGAGGGGTTTTAAAAATAATTTGAGCTGGGATCATGCCGAAAGCTGCATGTGGATTCCTGGAGGATGAGGGAAGCTTTGAATCAAACAGCTGGGAAGTTTGCTGGGTAGAGGGAGGCCAGCACAGTACTCTTAACCTGTGCAGATATCAACGGGAATCTTGGCTGCTGTGGCAGAGTTGCTCAACCTTGTGGTTTCATTGGGAATCTCGTGTTGGAGGCTTTGCTTAACACCTGAGCTGCCGATACCTGCCTGTCCTGTGAAAAAGCTCTGCTTGGGAGGGAAGGGATGGGGTTTTTTTGTTGTTGTCAGTTATTTTTAAGCTGTTGTCTGCAGAGGGACTCAAGAAGATGAACCCAAAAGCCAAAAATGTCAAGTGAAGCAACGACCCCGCTGTGCAGTATCCCTGTGCCTGCTGCAGGCTCGCTCCCTCGGCACTTTGCACTGGTGGGATCGCACCAGAATGGGATCCTCCTCCCTCGAGGGCTGCAGCACCCCAGAGCCACTGTCTTTGTGGCAATTTAGGTGGTTTTGTAGTTCCTGCTGTGAGGATGTGAACGAGCCCCTCTCATCCCAGATCAACAAGGTAACTTAAAAACCACAAGAAGAGGCTGAGAGCTGTGCCGGTGCTCATGGTTTTCTGGAGACAGGTCAAACCAGTGGAGCTCTGCTGGCTCAGGTGGTGCCACGTCCCTGTGTCAACCCTTGCAGCTTTAGGGTCTGAAGAAAAACTGTGGTTGAAAATCACTTCCCTCTCCATAGCTCTTCTTGGGCCTGCTTGGCATGACATACAGAATGCTAGAAAGAAAGCTAACTCCATCATGGGTGGCGTCATCGTGAGTGACCCATTGGAAATGCCGTGTTTGTTGTTCTGCTTGTACAAATTGGTGCTTTTCAAGCAGAGCTTCGTCTGCAGTTTCATGATC
This sequence comes from Rissa tridactyla, assembly GCF_028500815.1. Classification (NCBI taxonomy): domain Eukaryota; kingdom Metazoa; phylum Chordata; class Aves; order Charadriiformes; family Laridae; genus Rissa; species Rissa tridactyla. The sequence continues at coordinate 75,516,226 of NC_071497.1, forward strand.
CAGAGTACTTGGTGATACTACAAGTTTCTGATGTCTCCCATCCCCTGGTGCCATCCTTGCACTGCAACGGCCTCAGCGCTGCCTGCACAGCGGCTTCAGCCTGACACCAAGAACTGGGGCGGGGAATGGATCTTGCCTTTTTGTTGTTGGGTTTGGGTTTCTTTACCCTTTATTTTCCTTTATTTTGTTTTTGAGCCAGAGAGGTCCCTAATGAGGCTAATGAAAAAATTCTTCGCAGAAAGAGTGGTCAGACACTGGAATAGGCTGCCCAGGGAGGTGGTGGAGTCACCATCCGTGGATGTGTTTAAGACTCGTTTAGATGTGGTGTTAGGGGATATGGTGTAGGGGAGAACTTTGTGGAGTGGGGTTGATGGTTGGACTCGATGATCCCAAGGGTCTTTTCCAACCTAAATGATTCTATGATTCTATAATGGAGTGGCCCACGTCTGGGCTAGGGAAACACCATAGCGGGTACAGCAACTCCCCTGTGAGTGGCAGGGCTGCCGGGGGGGCTGTGCCCACAGTGTTGCCATTTACCCACCGAATCATATGCTTGTGCCTTCAAAGAGGATTCCTAATTTTTTTTTTATTTTTTTTTAGCATGTTCACAAGCAAACCTATGCTTCCAGAATTACCTGCAAGTGCAGCGTTGCTTGTTTGTGGGCAACCAGAGTGTTGCAGGGAGCATCCCAAAAATCTGGCTACATCAGAGTCCTTGAGCTTTGTGAATTTTCCCCTGAAATGATGCATGTTCACTTCTACCCTCCTTATCCCAGTCATGACAGTGTGAGACACCTGATTCAATTCCAATTATTAGTGTAAATGTGAACGTTACCTTTCCAGTGGCAAAGCAACAAGTATATCTCATTGCAGGAGCTACCAAGGTTGCTAATGTGCATTGAGGGAAGACGTGTATGCGTGTGTATATACATTTAGTACATTGTATGCTAATGCCAGAAGGCATTTCTGGAAGCTGGATGAACTCACTGCTCTTCGTGTCACTAAACTTAAAACCAAGAAGTATTCTCCCTTAACCCCAAATAGCAGAACTGCATATTTAATTCATTCATTTTTATAATCAGAAGCATATTTAATTTCCAACTTCTGATTGTCCTGCAAAAGTTGAATCTGAAGTACTTTCCAAGTTTAAAAAATCGTTGTAATATCTAAAAATAAGAAGAAAAATAGCTTGTGTCCAACAATGCTTATTTATAAAGCATTTAAAAGGGTAAAAAAGAAGAAACAATGTAGTTTTTGTGACCTGAGCCTTTGGCACCCAACCAAACCCGTTTGCATGCTGAGTCCGTCCATTATACACTTTGTCAAATCTTTCATATAATCCCACTGTCTCTGGTCTTAATCTTAAAAAAATAGGCCTTTGTTTTGTATTTGACTCTAGAGGATAAAGAATAGGAGACTGTCTGCAGCGTTGTCAAACCTGGGTGGGCATTTTAATGTGCCTTATACATTTTTCTATTGTGTGAGGACATTTCCCTCTGTGTGCGCGAGTCTGCTGGGTGTCCATTGTTTATATCCTTCGCTGGTGTTATCTCCAAATTCCTCCTCTTCTCCAAGGGAGTGGATTTCTCCACAACAACTCCTCTTCCAGGCTCAGAAAAGCCGTCTTTGCTGGGCCACTGGCAAGGCACACAGCTCTGCTCGGGGGCTGCTGGGGGCTGAGCGCTCCTGCAGGGATGAAGCCTATATTAAGCTTTTTTGAAGAAAGAATAGGAAAATTGGAATACCTTCGGAAGGAGGGGGATGCGGGGCTGCTCTGCCAAGGGCAGACCTTGCACACCAGGGTGTGCAGTCGGGGGCTGAGTCTCTCAATAGACTGAAATCTGCAGCCTCCATTTCCACTGTGATTTTAGGTTATACTTCGTGAGTTCCACTGTTTCCTGTAAAGGAGCACTTTGGTTGCAATAGCCGCAGCAGACCTTGTGTGCAGCTGTTTTTTGCTTTTTGTTGATGCAACTGGTGATGTCAAGTCCTGGTCTGTATCTTTGCGTCTCTCGGGAGAGCAAGACACATTCAGCTGTCAAAATATCACATTCTGGTGGGGAGGGAAGAAAAGGCAACATTTAGTCTTGGATTTGTCGAAACTGTTGTTTCTCACCTATCTCCTCCATTTTAGCTCACGGTTCGAATAGCCTCCCTGTGCTCCCTGTGGCGCTGAAAAAAATGCAAGACCTTAGATGCTCTGTTATTTTAAGACTAAAACAACATTGAGCTGGCCCGCATTATGGAACTAAGAATTGCACTTTGTTGTTCAGTGAGTTTGTATACCATTAACCTTTTTTTAATCTAACTACATTCTTCTTGGTTTTGCCAAATGTCTGTAGCTTGAGAGTTATGATCGCTGATACCCCATAATATGTATTAGGGAAACATTAGGATTGTGGTCAGATTGGTATGGAAGTGATAAAGGGATGGGTTACTCCATGGCAGCATCTGTCCAGAAGATCAAAAGGTATCAGTTAGTTGCCTGCAAGTCTCTTTTTCAGGGATGCCCATTAGAGGATGATTTGCTTTTTACGAGTGCGTTGATGAAACAAAACAGTACTGCAGTGCAAACCATTGCCAAAAAGTGTGTGAATATTGAGACTTAAACCACAAAAAAGCCAAGCCTTTGCAAACTGCGACAGCGGCGGTGCGCTGTGTTTCACCCCGATGAGGGCAGCAGAGGTGACACCAACAAGAGCAGAAGAAAGCGCTTGATGTGGACACGGGCTTCAGCTGTGGGACCTCTGAGAACTGTGATGATGGATAAAGATGTTTTTACTTGTTTAACTGGAGCAGGTTCTTTGGTTCCCATACACAGAAATGGTCTGTGCCTCTTTGCTGGTGAATCTGCCCCTCTCCTAGGTAAATGTGCATGTGATGCGATTACTCGGGGCCGGGGTGAGGAGGCTGCAGCTGCTCCACACAGCCCTGTGCAATGATAGTACTTACTAACTCAGAGCTTCTGGCACCTCCTGTCCACCAATCTGCACTGCCACAGCCCAAAGCACCGCCCAAACACACCAGAATCATTGAGCTGGTGGATGCTGGGTGGTGCCAGGTGATGATCCACCAGTCCCAATATGTTGTCTTCATGAGTAGCCAACGTCACAGAATCACAGAATGGCAGGGGTTGGAAGGGACCTCTGGAGATCATCTCGTCCAACCCCCTGCCAGAGCAGGGTCACCCAGAGCAGGTTGCACAGGAACGTGTCCAGGCGGGTTTGGAATGTCTCCAGAGTTGGAGACTCCACCACCTCTCTTGGCAGCCTGTGCCAGGGCTCTGCCACCCTCAGGGTAAAGATGTGCCTCCTCATGTTGAGATGGAACTTCCTATGTCCAAGTTTGTGCCCATTACCCCTTGTCCTATTGCTGGGCACCACCAAAAACAGCCTGGCCCCATCCTCCTGAAACCCACCGTTTAAGTATTTATAAGGACTGATAAGATCCCTCCTCAGTCGTCTTTTTTCCAGACTGAAAAGCCTTTCTTAATAAGAGAGATGTTCTAGTCCCCTAGTCACTCTCCTGTAGTTTTCACCCAATTTTCAATCATTTTCAACTCTGGGACTCACAGAGCGGGAGACAGTTTTTATATATTTAGTGAAAATAATGGTTTTCTTTTCTGTGGCTTTGTTCAGTTTTCCCTTTGAGAGATGAAAACCTTGGCAAGTAGCCCCACAGTTCAAGTAGCCATTGTGTGGGTAAAACTGTTGTTTATTTTATTTGTACCTGATTCCTACTAGCTTCATCTGATGCTCCCTGCATCTTGTAATGTGCCAGGGATGCAATATTGGATGGTATAGTATGGTCACGCATTTTGAGGGTTTTCAGCTTGGCAGACTCCAGTATCTTTTATGGACATTTATTTGGTAAAAGTTATTCTAGCACAACAGTTCCTTCTATAAAGTCTCTGTTTCTAATCCCTCTCATATTGCTTAAATCTGATTTCTGGGACAAACATCTCTTAAAGTATATTTTCCATTAAATAAAAACGTTTTTCATTTCTAGTGAATTAGGAAAGAAATTATTGAGGGACTCACTTCTATTCAGGAGATTGCCCGTTTGTAAAAGCAGGGAGGAATCGTGGCCAGATTTAGCATAGGCAGATCTGCACCTGCAAAGTTTCTGCTGGCACAGGGATGCTTGCCCACAGCTGTGATGCCCCAAAACCTCCTTAGCTGCCCGCTATGGCATCATTATGGATTTGTGGTAAAATTCCAGGCTTGCTCTGGCCACCTTGTACCACTGAGATGATCCACTTCTTTCCTACAGCTGGTTCTCCAGCCCCACTGGTCATTTCTGTGCAAGAGCTGTAACCTGTCCTTGACCTCCAAAGTGCCTCACTGTGTTGGGTTGATGTTTGAAAGGCTCTAGTGTGCCAGCAGCCCAGCTCTAGGGCTTGATTGCCAGCCCTGGGCAGTTCCATCTGTGTGGTCATGGCTGGGGCCAGCTCCCTGCATGGGTCTAGCCCTGAAGGCAAGCACCTCCTGGCCTGGCTCTTTTCAGAGACCCTGGGAAACTGTTTCACCACTCAGCTCATGCAACAAACTCATCCTCGCCTCCCCTTTACCTAAAATGTGTCCCACAGGTGACATGCAGGTTGCCTAATTCTCGTCACCGCTGGTGGACCTGGTGGTGTTGATGCCAAGGCGCATGTCTTCATCCTTCCTTGTATACACCAGCTGGTGTATCACCATGCTGGGGTGAGCAAGGACCGTGGGGACTTCTGGCCTTTGTCAGCTTCCCAGAGAGATGGGAACACAGCAAGGCAGCTTCTTGTCACTGTGTGCAATGACCCCCCCGCGGGACGGACACACATGGGGGCTGGCAGAGAGGAGACAAGCCTGTGAGTGCCGTGGCCTCTCTGGAGATGCATCTTCTGCCACAGGCATTTCCCTTAGGTGACTGACTTGCACAGAACAGGGATCATGGGATTTACTGCTAAAGTGTATGAAAAGGAAGAGCTGGTGAAATGAAAGCTTCTTATCTCTGTGTGATGTGGCATGCAACCCAGGATATAAATTACAGTTTTCACCAAGTACTAATGGAGAGGCAGTTCCTGAAAAGCAAAGGTAAAGCCTGTGAAGCATGCTAAGCAGCTGTGTGCTTTTTAACCAAACTGAGGGTAAATGACTCCTCAGATAAATGCTTAGCTTGAGTATCTGTAAACTGTGGGCATTGTTTGGGTGGGAGAGGTGGGAGGCTGAGAAAAGGGCTTATTTCTGTGCTTTCCAGGATGTCCTTGTGGTGGCTGTGAGAGGAGACACAGGCTGGATGCTGATGAGTCCAGCAGCTGCTGCGGGTGATGTTATTTTCCCACTGTCAGCACGGATGCTGTGTTGCTGGGCTGGGTGTTTTTAAGATGATGGATACCTATGGTCTGGTGACAAAGCTCCTTCAGTCTTTGTGGGCTTTTTTTCTTTGTCCCTTCTAGAGATCTAAACCAGTCCTGCTCTTACAGAGCCTCTCACTTTTTCATAAGTATTTGACATCGTAGGCATAAAATGTGTATTTTTTAAGTTGTTGACTGCATCTTTTTTCTGCTAAGGCCTAATATTGACCTTGCTAGATGAAGTTGTTATCCTAATCCCTGTTGTCCCAAGCGCCATAGACATGGGCTGATATGCCTATAGGGACTTGCAGAGCAAGTCTCACCAGGTGCCCAGACAGCAGCGGTCTCTATCTCATGTCACCATCCTCTCTTGCGATTACAAAGGATAAATATCCCTCTACAGACCATGTTTTCCAAAAGTTCAGGGACGGGTCTCAGTACCAATGGCTGAATCCTGTCTTCGCCTAAAGAAGAGTTGGCTTTTATTATTTCTAGAGGATCAAGCCTATTGCTAGAATATTAACGCTGCTAGTTTATCTTTCTTGAGGCAGTGTAATATTTTCTTGGCTATGTAACCCATCTTCCTGTGCAGTGAACAGATGTTTTCACTGGATTCCTCGCATCTCTAAGGTCTTTTTCCTGGATGTTTTACATTCAGTTAGAATTTATGAATGTGTAGAAGCTCCTTCTGGGATGTACTGCATTTCTTCCCAGCGAGTTTCCCAGGGTGCTGGGATGTCTGGGGGCTCTCTGCTGTCTCTCAGACTTGTGTGAACGTTAACTCTCCAGAACTCTTTGTCAGGCCAGGGTCTTGCCACCTTATGCAGCTGATAATTAACAGGCACAAATTGTTACTAACAGCCAAGGAAGGTCTTTATCCTACTAGTTCACTTCCTTCATGTTGGAAACTGCAAGCTTTTTCATTCTCAACGTTTCCCTCCGTTTTTGAACTTCTCACCCCATAATATAATATCCAGTAGTAACAATGAATTATTAATTTTTACATGATAGTGCATGTGAAATAAAGGGGTGGGGGTGGTGGTTTGGTGGTCCTTTCCCCTTCAGCTTTGCCTATGTTTTTTTCCAGGCATAAGTATATTGCTGTCCCTCTGGGTCTGACTGGGGTTTCTACCCTTTATGAAGAGGTGCAGCTAGATAGAGGTGACTATCTGTCATCTATACTGCGACGGGGCTGACATGCCCACGCTGCCCCATGAGTAACTGCAAGCACAGCTAATCCGTGCCGTCCCTCGTACGCTTTTCCAGTTGAACATACGCAAACAATTTGAGCTGAAACTTCAGCTTGGCAATATTTGGGTAACAGCTCTGCGTATGGGACGAAGCAATCTTCCACAACGGGATTACCTCATGGGAGAAGTCCTTTGATTCGTTCCAGTTTGGCCTCAGAAATACGCTTTGGTTTAGTTGGTGAATTTCTAAAAATGAAGTTAAGACAACTAGGGCAATGGTTTAGACAAATGATTAATGAACACTTGTCCAGTTATAGTTGTTCTGTGCAGCTTTTTCATTATCCTAGCTATGGAATAAAAAAAACCCCAAAACATTCATATGTTGTTTTACAGCACATGCCCAGAACTAATTCTTAATCTCACTGATTTAAAAACAAATCTTAAACTCATGTGTTTACTATCAAATTAATCTTTTTCAAGTGAGGTTTTTTTTGCATATCTTCTCTGTCTTTTTGGTTTTTTCACTCCCCTCTTTTTCTGGAGGAGAGTGTGATATGTGTTATGGAGATCATTTATCCACTCCAACACATTAAGCAAACTTGGCAAAAGGAGTCATGAGTTGCCTGCACTGACCACAAACAGAGGACGTGCCTCGGGCTGTTCCTTGGTCTCCATCTTTTATCTCACCTGGTTGTGCTGAGTTGGCCCTCAGCTATCAGACTGTGAGCTTTAAAGTGGTCAGCTTGGGAGCTTTTTTGGGGTCAGACTTTGCATTTCAGTTTTCAGAAATTCTCAGCACTCCTAAATCCCAGTTTGGAGTCAGAAAGGGATGTGCGTGCTCAGTGCTTAGAAGATGGGATGCATCTGTGTCCTGTTCAGGAAAATGCTGCGTACTTCTTTAGAAAGGAGGCTGTTTGGTTCAGGAGTGGGTCCTTCCATCACATTTAACGGTCTTGGATCTCTCTTGGCTTAGCTACAGCTGCTGGGTGTCATTAGGCGTGTTGCTCTGGGCTAAGCCCAAAGGGATTTTGGTATTGCAGTGGCTGACTTCTAGGCACCCGGCCACCTAATGAAATCCAGATCCCAAAGTCAGACATCCAGACACATCCAGGGAAAACAAAAGGGCCTGCGAGAGGGAGCGCAGCGAAAGGCCTTGAGATGGGAGGTGCTGTGCGAGCAAACCAGCGGGGATTTACGTTAAGATGTTGCTCAGTGCAGCACTGGCTGCTTGCAGCTCTCTCCTGGGGCTGGCTGCTTAAGGCGTTGCAGGCACCTTTTTTTTCATGGTGAAAGTAGAGAGACCCTTGTGATGAGCCCTGCATGACAGCGTGAGGTTTGCCTCAGGTGCTGGTGCACGGGGGCTTGGTGATGGACGGAGCAAACCATAGAATCCTAGATGCTGGAGTCCTTCTGCTGCATGCCCCAGCAGAAGGGTTAGGGGCCCCGTGGGCAAGCGGCAGGGTTGCCTATGTCAGAACTGGTGCTGGACTTGCCCACTTTGTCCTTAAATTTATCTCAACCTCAAGGGTGAGTGCATTGGTTCTTCTCTCCAGCTGCTTTGCAAAGGACCAGGCTGGATGAAGAAAGCTGCATGGAAGCTAGATATCGGCAAATCAACGTTTGGATACTTGGCTGTTCTAACGAAACTGTGCGCAACGCGTACTGCACTCCGTCATTTCACAAGGCTGAAATACCTCCTCAAATAAAAAGCAGCCATGCTGGAAAACGGTCTTCAAAGGTAGCGAAATAATCCCTAAGGGGAGATCTGCTTTTGTGAGGAATTCCCAGCAGACGGCTGGGAGATCTTAACAAACAAGGCCTTTTAAACTGCCATGTACTTTGAAGCCTGAGTGAGCATTCATTCATTTGGCACAAAAAGCAACAGTGAAGGGGGGAGCAGGCGGGGGCAAGGGGTGGAAAGGCTTAGTCAAGGTGAAAACGAAGTTGGGTCTTTACCCAAAGCCATTGTGGGTACAAATGAATTGCTCCAGTGGAGGTAATAAAAGATATGTTATGCCACATTTAATAAAAAGCAACAGTGAAAATACAAAGAGCTCATTTCAGGCTTCAGTTATCTGATGTTTATTGCACACACCGCCCTTTCTACGGGATGGGGACCCAAGAAGTGTGTTGCCCTTTGAAGTGTGGGCTGGGTGGCCAGATGCCCGCTCACTGTTTTATGGCTAAATCTGCTTAATATGATCCACTTTCATCTTCCCAGTGGCAGAGGGCTCTGTGGAGGGGAGGGGGCAGAGAGGCTTCTGGATGAGCCCCCAGATCTTCACTAAGGACCGGGCAAACTGGGGTGTAGGGAGAAAAGGGGGTGCGGGGGGGAGCGGAGGCTGGGCTCCGTGGGGTGCAGAGCACACACAGCAGAAGTGGGATGCTTGGCAGGGCTGCGAGGACCACAGGCTTTGCAGTGAAAAGCACGGAGCAGAGCTATTGTGGAGTGAGTTTCTGTTGCCTTTGAGTAGGAATAATGCAACCTGGTCGTAATTTTTGCTTATCCTGCTAGTGTTTTCAACTCTCATTTGAAAATGTTGAGTTATCTCCAGTGGTTAGATCATGGTATTTGGAAAAACAAGTTTCTTGACGGTGCATTTCCTGCTAACTAAGATATTAAAGTCTGTGGAAGAATCCCCACTAACATCAACAAGCTTTGGACTGGAGCCACAGTCCACTTCCAGGCAGTAAAAAGCACTGCACATTTTTTCTATCAAAAGCAATTACTTTACAGATGAACTGTAATAAACTGTCTGAGAAGTTTACCTTTGTATTGCCATATAGGAAAAAAAAAAATCAGTGGACTTGAATCACAGTCATGTTTAAATTTTCTTTTATAAAACAGTAACATACTTTTAAAGCTTACGTTACAAAATATTTTTCGTTATGCTAAAGTATTTTGCACCAGCCTCATGTTTGCAAGCAAGCCCCCAAAATTTCAAGCAAATGTGATGGATTAAGACAGACTTTTTTCAAGGAATTGTGTTCTGACCGTTCCTAAAATAACATCTTTCTTTCCTCAGAAAGTAGATTGGTGTGCTGTGATATCATTGTGGAGTCATGACTTTGAGAAACAAACTTATTTATATTAATGAAAAATATTTCAGTTGAAAACGCTGTCAAAACAATCTCCAGGAAAGTCATTGTTGTGGACTGGAAAGAATGCTACTTCACATGTGTTTAATTATTGGGGGGAAAAAAAATGAATCTTGCCTTGCATCACAAAAATCAATCTGCAATAACAGGAAATCCTGCACCATTTATGCCGAGGTTCCTCTTTCATTGTAACTGGCAATTGGTTCCAGCTTCTAAAACCTGTCTAATTCTTGACAGCTACAATAATACTGCGTCAGCCGGACTGTACACAGCAATGTTCTGATCGTGAGTCTGATTTAACGTTGTAAATCAAAAAAACCCAACCAACAGTGGAAATGACTTGTCGGTGTGCGGTGGGTGATGCTGTTCCCTTTTGGTTATTAACACAGAGGTCAGTAAAAATAGGAAAATGTCCAAAGCCATGAGCGAGGGGATGATGATTATCCTTCCTTCCTCAACCTGTGCATGCCTGCGCTTACACAAGCAAAGGAAGTAAAAAACGAGGTCTGGATCACTGTTATTTGTGCTGCCACAGAGGCCTGTGCTCCCAGCCCCGGTGGAGGACACCATTGCATTAGTTACTGCACAAACACGGATCAGGAGGAACAGCCCCTGCACAAAAACATTTGTCATTTGGGGTCCAGATCAAAAGGCGGCAAGCTGTGGATGCAGGACATCCTGGGCTGCATCAAAAGCAGTGTGGCAGCAGGGCGAGGGAGGTGATTCTGCCGCTCTGCTCCACTCGGGTGAGACCCCAGCCTGGGGTACTGTGTCCAGCTCTGGAGCCGTCAGCACAAGAAGGACATGGACCTGTTGAAACGGGTCCAGAGGAGGGCCATGAAGATGATCAGGGGGCTGGAGCACCTCTGCTATGAGGACAGGCTGAGAGAGTTGGCGTTGTTCAGCCTGGAGAAGAGAAGGCTCCGAGGAGACCTTATAACAGCCTTCCAGTACCTGAAGGGGGTCTACAGGAAGGATGGGGAGGGACTCTTTATCAGGGAGTGTAATGATAGGACAAGAGGTAATGGTTTTAAACTGAAAGAGGGTAGATGTGGATTAGATATCAGGAAGAAATTCTTTGCAATGAGGGTGGTGAGGCACTGGAACAAGTTGCCCAGGGAAGCTGTGGATGCCCCATCCCTGGAGGTGTTCAAGGCCAGGCTGGATGGGGCTTTGAGCAGCCTGGTCTGGTGGGAGGTGTCCCTGCCCAGGGCAGGAGGTTGAAACAGCATGATCTTTAAGGTCCCTTCCAACACGAACCATTCTATGATTCTATGACATTGGGGTAGTGCAAGGAGGCCACGTGACAGTGTTGGTGGCACATCAGCAGCAAACCCTTTGGTGCGCACAACAGCAAAGGAATCAATCAGGGGACTACACAGGGTCAGACACGGGGATTTAAACCAAGACTCTACAAGGTCTCCCTGCCAGTGAGCAGCATCAGCTCTCTCATCTGTGATAGCCGCTGGTGTCTATACGACTTCTTGTTTGATACTAATGTATGCAGTGTCTATGTGACACCTTTTTTGTCATCTCCGTAGGTCATTTAACTTGGAAGTAATTTCACCATGTGCCTTGTAGTGTACAACGTTTCTCCCACATATAATGGAACTGATCTAACATTGCTGCATGTATCTTGACGTGGATGCTTTTGGTCTTTTCATAATGTGTATTTTTTTTGCATTCTGCTTTCTCTTTATGTTCCGTATTTTTCCCTTTTTGATCAGTTCTCTATAACGTGGGTTTTTAATCCTCCTCTAGTCCATTTTTCCACCCGTCACACACGGATAGATGCTTTCTTAAAAAAAACCCACAGAACTAAATTATTGAGGTCATGGCATAGGGTAAAGCTTGCACAGGGAATCAAACCTCTCACACAGGACAGTCAGTTGCTGGCCAGATGGTGACAGGAGGCACCATGGAAGGGGTCTTTGCAGTGGCCTTTCGGTGGGATGAAGTGAGACTCCCCAAACTGCTGTGCTGATCACTCCTGCTGGCCATGCTCCATGCATGCATGAGCCATCGCTACTGATCATCTTAAAACTACATACAAAATATCTCCTACCCATCTTAAAAATATACAAAAGACTCTCTCCTTCATGACCATTTCTGCACCTGCAAGAGCAATTTCTACAGGCCATTTGCAAGTATCTTTCAGCAAAGCTCAGCTTTGGCTGCATTGGGGAGCCTCTGGGATGACCAGGTTCTCCACCCTGATGTTAATCAGTGCATTGAAGTGTACAAGTAGGGTCTATCAGCCTATGCACAGTGGGGACAGCCTGCGGGAATGTCTGGGCTGTCCGAAATCCCCACCTGGAGCCCCCATGCAGCAGAGCCGAACGCTGTGCTGTGAAGCCAGCTAGGAGGTGGGTCAGTCCCCAGGTCTCACTCTGGGCTCTTGCCCCACCATGCAGAGATGCGCTGGGGAGATCCTGGACCACCCAGGAAATGAATGACTAAGCGTGGTGGGTGTGCGCAGAGGCACAGCCCCGATGCTCAGCTCCACCACAGCTGCAACTGGAAGATAAGCTTGCATTTTATCCTTATATCACAATTATAACTTAAATTCCATAGATTTACCACGTGCTTTGCAGCCTCTGGATTGGAAGAAAGCACTGGCTGCTGTGTTCCAGATCCAAGGCAGTTGTCTGCTTTATCACTGCCTGTTTGCTAGTTGATAATCAGAAGAGAAAGTAAGGTTAAGCAGCAGGCTCCTCGTGTCACACCCACTGGTACCTACAGTGCCTCCAGAAGAGGATGATCTCCAGCTACTTTATTTTCAGTTTCTTTATGAAAGACTTGCAAACAGCAAGCCATGCACTGTTGCGTGCTTTTCTGCAGCCCATAAAGTTCATGCCCCACATCAGCTGCCATTTAGCTGGTCTTGAAGGATCATTTTCCAGGCTGTGACATGGCTCACGTAGGATTTCTCTTTTCTTTGCCAGACTCGATTCCTCAGGCTCAGTGTTTGCTATTCATTTCCTCTGATAATGTTTGTGCTGTGTATTTAGAGAAGAATATGGTTGTCTCTTCTCTTCCTACATTCTCCTTCGGCAGGGATTTTGTGAATAGCTTTGGTGAGGAGCAATCTTCTGCTTACAGGGGACATCTCTTCGTACACTTTTCCAAGGAGCTCATAGAACGGTGTCCAAACACCATCCTGCAGCTCCTGCATCAGAAACCACCACGTCTGCAGGCAGGCGAGATGAAGGTAACCCTCACCCTGGATTTCTGCCATGGCTGGGCAGCTCATGGGGGTAGTAGCACTGATCAGATGTATGAAGCAGTTTCTATATGGGGAGGGATTGAACAGCTAAGGACTTATTTTGGAAAAGAAGCAACAGAGGAGGAGTAATAGAGGTCTCTGAAGTCGGGAGTGAATCATGCACTGCTTTTCATACCACAAAATCTAAATGCATTTTATTAGATGTCTAATAAAATTACGGGGTGGTAGATTCACAGATGATAAAGTACACATGGCTTCAGAAGAAAATTTAATTCCGGGAAGCAAAGTCCATCCTGAACTCCTGGGCATCTTAAATTTGGAGCCACCAGCTCTGCCATGCCTGCTCTCCTACTTTTATGAATGATAACTGAGGAAAAGAGTGAGCTTTTTGGACCCAGATGCTCCTTTTGCAAGCAGTGGGTAAAACCTCTGCCATGCAGACTGGAGGCTGTGGTTTAATGGAAGAATTAATAATGGAAGAAAACAATATAGTGACCCCGGGTGTAGGACACCAAGCCCTGTCCCTATGAGGGGCAGGCTGGGGACTTGTTGCAGGATTTGGGGCACTTCTTCAGAGGGGTCAGGAAGACAATTTCCCCCTCCCAACACCAGCTGTGTATTTTGGTATTGTCTTACTCACAAAAGAGATTGTCCGACATCTGATCAAACCACTGTCTGGCGTGGCTCAGAGAGTTAAACTGCAGCCATAACAAAATCACGGCAGGGCTTGCCAGATGTCTTTATTCATTATTAAGTTACAGAGCCCCCATTCCGATACTTGGATTCCGTGCTTGTTTACCCAGGGACATGTTGGTTTCTTTGCGCCCTGAGTCACTGCCCTGTGTTTGGAGAATGAAGCGTGGTGCTCGGAGCTGGACGTGGTTCGCTGCAGTGACGATGGGGCAGTGGCTGGTGGCATGGAGCTGCTTAATGGTTTTTTAATGCAAACACCTTCACAGAAGTCCTTAATTTCAGGTCTCAAATTGAACACATGGTATCTGTCCATGTTACATATTAAGTCCAAAAGCATGGGGTTGCCTGAACTATTGCCATATGAACTTGCCAAAATTAAATTGTCCTTTCATCAGCAAGATTGAAAGCTGGAGACATGCTTTAAGTGCTGTCAGTTTATCTAGTTGATGTCTGTAATGAGTGGTGGCCTTTTTTTTTTTTTGTGATTCACTGTTGCTGTTCTGCCACGTTTGAAAATCAAACCAGAAGTAAGGGCATGGCGAAAAACGGGTGACTGTGGTGTGTAAAAGAAGCATCACTAGGTCAAAAATAACCCATGGAAACAGGACACTGTTATTCACAGTGTATGTAAAAGTAAATCATAGCAAACAAACTGGCCAAGTCGGTGCTGGAGAATGCACGGATGGTTTCTCTGCTGAGACCAGTAGGCGAGCTCACAGCTAAATTACAGGCACTGCGAGTAGCAGGAGAACAGAGTCAAAGGGATTGTTTGTAGAAAATGAATGCCCGCTTTATTCACATTCTTGCAAATAGAATGAAAGAAAGATACCCATTTTTAAATTGAAAGATTTGACATTCAAGCATCAATTAATCTATTAACCATTGCCCCCGAAGTTACCTGAGATATCTGGGAGCACCACGAGCCCGGCTGTGGTTGGTAGCAGTTGCACGTTCTCAGGGCTTTGGAGAGGAAGACTTGTCATTCATCCCGTCGGGAGCAAACCCAAGGGATTTGGGGTTGGTTGTGCACCAAAAGTCAGGAGGATGGACTAATTACACCAAAGAGTTCAGAAACAAATGTGTCAGAAAAGAGGAAATAACAATACTTGTGGCGTGCCTTCTCCTGATCTAAGGTATAAAATAAGAATTTCAGAGTATTTTATCACCTGAAACATTTCTGTGTAAGAAAACTTGAAGTGCCCTTCAAATTGCCTGGGATTTTTTCTGTTGAAAATGTCATCAAAATTGACACAGTCATAGACAACACTTGAATTATGATTAATCAGCATTTTCCAGTGCCGGATCTGCCTGGCGCTGGGACTCCAGGTCTGCCTGGAGTTTTTGATCTGGCCTGTTCAAGTCAGAGAAAAACCACATAATAAAGGGGAATGACTGCATTGGGATCAAGGAAGGGATGAACATGATGGTGAGAGGAGGCTCTGCAAGATGGTAGGAGAGGCTGGTTTGGCATAAAGCAAGTTACAGGGCATCGTGGTAAAGCAGTGGGGGCAGGAGCCTGTGGATGCACCCTGCCTGCCCCACGCAGCGCGTTACACGATCTCAGCATCAACAAAGCGCTATTAATAATTTTCCTGGGAGCCTGGAACACACCATTGTTCTACATAATGAAAGGAAAAGTAAATAAAATTACTCCTATTGTAGCTATTTTAAAATACTCAATCTGTGGAATGCCATTTTTTAAAAATACTCTGGTTTGGGTTTTTCCCTCCGTGTGGACTCACTCAGGCACTTTTCTAGTAAGTGCTGTTCAGTCAAAAATCTGGCATTGATAATATAGAGGCATTAGGGGTAACCCCTTTCCTGCTGTAAGTCCACCGGTAATAATGTAATTACGTTAAGGATAGCTGTGGAATTTAACTTTTTGTTTCAATTGTTGCATAGTAAATGAGGCATTAATCAGTTCTTGAACATCCTGCTGGGTTGTGAACTTTCAGAGTGTGTGTAGGGGGGTTGTTCCCCTTTGTAAGTGATAGTACATGTTTGGAAGCAGTTGTGGTTCTGACACCCGTGTCAAGAGTTCTTCAGATGAGATAGGATGAGATATTAAAAATGCACCCTGCTGTCTTTGAAAACAAAGATCGTACATGGCATCGTTGGCCCGTATCACACTTCTTAGTCTTTGAGGTGTATACGAAGCTCTGGACGGCTGGCAGCTACAGCAGGACGAGAAAGTAGCATTTTTTGCAACCTCCGACATGTTTAAAACAGCCTGTGTGTTCACCAGAAGCCCAGTCCTTTTTTATTTACTATTTTTCCTCCGTTATTTATAAAGCATTGCAGCAACATAAATATCCTACATGAAAGGCTTATTGCATCCTGTTTAAAATAGTTGTTTTGTTGTGTGCAAGCCATATTTCCTGGATACTTAAAAACGAATTTGCCGGCCAACTTCCCCCAGTGCTTATAGGAAGATTTATACTGATGAACGCAGATTAATGTGCGTGCACCTCTCTGAAGTGCCTGTGGTGCTTGAGCCGGGATAGTAAGGTATGTTTGCTGGGGGTTTCCGCAGGGATGCTGCTGTGAGCGACTTCTGATTGACTTTGCTGGGTTTTACAAAATTGAAGGAGCTCCATTGTGAACGGCGCAAAGAAGCTGCCACAGAGCACATGATGTTAAATGGATTACCAAAAAGCCTTCCTGCTGGCTGCAGTGCTCGCCTGCCTACCTCCTGGAAACAAGCACGAGAACATTTTTTGTGAGGGGAAAAGAACAGCGTGTTTTCAGAGAAGTATCATAATTTGTCCCCTAAGGGTTCATTGAAGAATATTCTTTAGAGTAATTATTTTTCATTTGGATAAGAAAGCCTGTAGGATTTTAGATGTTGTGCAGGTTCTGGAAAAATCCCAGCCAGTGAACAAACTTTCTTTTCTCTTTGTGGTAAATGCTTATTATTCTCAGCAAAGAATTCAGCCCGACATGAAGCTCAGATCTGGCTTCCATTTTAATAGCCCTCCTCCTCCCCCCCTCTCTTCTGCTCTCCTCCAGCAGACTTTTGTGTTTCTCGCAAAGGTTTTCGTTTTACCACAAGCGTAATTCCAAGATGCAATAACATTGTTCCCTTTATTGGGTTGTTTTCAGTTGTTGCGTAGTTGGTAATGCGGGCTGGCCCTCCCCATCCGTGCCGTGACTCACCTCGGAAGAATGCCCCCAGTGTAGCTGTACCCGCAGGGGCAATGGCCTTCCAGCCTCGCCAGGGTATTGCAAGGTGTATTTTTGTCCCTTGCATCCCCTCTGATGCCGGCACTCTGTAGCTTCTATGGGGCTTGGGGTTCACCTGGGATGTCGATATTTTGGCTTTGATTGATACAGGGCAACAGGACAGAAATACCTCCAGCGCTAGAGGGACACCTAGCCCTTTGGATCAGAAAGTAAGGTAGAAATGAAGATGAAAGGAGATGGCGTTCATCTGGCATTTCCATGGTACTGATCTAAACCAAGCCCAGCAGCGCTGGGAATGCCGAGCATCCCAAGGGGGGGCAATTGTCGCTGCCTTCCAGCCGTCCCAGGCTCCCCTTCACTTGTCTTCCACGGAGTGGCTGTCGGCCGCCTCGTCCCTTGCACAAACACACCATCTCGCCGGCGTGTCGTCCTCAATTACGGCCGTGCAGCTGACTGCTCGCATTCATTAATCATCGCCTGGGAGGAATGCCGGGGAGGGAGTTGTTGTGCAGTTCCCTCTCTCACGTCCTTGCTGATACAAGGTCTTCTCACATTCTGGTATTAAAAACATGGCTCCCTCTTTATCACTGTCTGCAGACAGGGTACAGCTGCCGTCAGCAGCGCCAGCCACCCGGAAGTGCAAACAGCCTCAGCCTTTCGCTACCCCCGTTTCTTGTTTGTGGGTGCCGAGGACAACACCATGAGTGGTTCCACAGGTGGAGCCGTATGTCCTACACCAGAGCAGCCGCGGGTATCCCGGCCAGTGGGATGGGCAAGGGGAAAGCCTCAAAGAGAAGACGAAGGGTGTTAACGCTCAGTGTGTCTCTGCAGCATTGGAGCAGGGAGTTCACAATGAAGACGCAGGTTTCTGTGACTTAATAAAAACAAGCAGAGGGTGAGCTCTGCTCGGGTCCCCAGGGATGGCTGAGCACCAGTGCGTCCCCTCCACCCCACCAGGGCTTGAGACGCTCAGCTCCCTGCAAGATCAGGCCTTGCAGTTAGTAAACACAGACAACACGACTTGGGTTTTTCTACCCCCCCCCTAGTGTTTTCACTGCCAAAACCAAACTTTATGTTTAACAGATGGAGCCAGTCTGCAAATTCAGAGTGCCTCCTCATCTCCCAGGCTTGACCTTCGCATGTAGAAAATGGCAGGGAATTTATACTAGCTATTTTAGCAATCTCTGGCAGTTTGATTGATTTTTAAGTGCTACAAAACATGTTTTGCATTTAAAACAGAGTTCATTAGAATCGCTGGATTTGCTTAGCATTGTGGTGATGTGTTTAAAAAGAAAACTGAAAAGACACCTAATAGTATAGACAGCTTTCTGTCTCTGCCAAAGATTCAAGAAGTATGAAATTAAATAATATTCTAGCACAGAGTCAATTGCTGGGCTTCAAAGCAGGACCTTATTTAAATTCACCTTGGGGTAGTGGCTATTTTACTAAGCTTTTAAAGCAAAAATGAAAGACATAGTCAGCTGTTGCTTTGCAAAACACTCCATTGACATGAGAAGTTACTGTCCCATGGCTTATGGCTCCTCTATGTTCAACAGCATGAAGAGAACAGAGATGGGAAGCAATGCCTGGCAGTCCTTGACATGCAAGTGTGTGAGGAAGAAAGGGAGGAAGAGGCACCCCCTTATCTGCGGGGCAGCAGGGACCCAGTGCTGCTGTCCCCACGCGTGACGGTTGCACAGCAGAGACCTTTGCAGTGGTCGTGGGTGGATGAGGCTGTGCCAGGACATCTCTTCCCCCAGCCAGCGTCCCGAGGAGGCATGTCTGCCCTGGGAAGAAGGTGGGGTGAAGGATGAAATCCCCTTTTATCTGCACCCCCAGCATCTGCCTTCTTCCTCGGCCCCCTGCTTGCCCTCCTCCCTTCTCTTGAGGCCCAAATCAAGAAGTTTTTATCTGCACGACCCTTTGCTTCTGGGAACGCTGGAGGAGGACGTGGAAAAATGAAGCAAGGGCTGCAGAAAGGGAAGGCTGGGGAGAGCTGGAGCTTGCCTTCCCACTCCTTCTGGTGCAAAAGAAATGTTTTGTGCCCTTTTCTCAGATGATACCTGGCTGGGGACTGTGGTTTGCATTTGCAGTAGCAGTGAGCACTGGCAGCTGCACCCAGAGTCAGTGGAAACTGGGCTTTGAACCAACACAGAATGGTGCAAAACCTCTGAAAACTCAGCCTCTTGTTATGGCTTTTGTGCTCCACAGTTAAGTGGAGATTTTTTTTTATTTTAATCTCCCTGTGTTTCAGCTCCCTACCTGGCAAAGAAAGGAGGAAACCATCCACCAACTTCACAGAAACTGCTTATTTTTGTCTGTATCTAGAAATATGTATACCTAGCTCACTGCATCAAATTAGCTGTATAAAAAGAAATACCCAGTCATTAGAAAACAGCTCTGGGACAAGTCATTCATCTTTCTTTTCCCGCTGGTAAAATCCTGATTCTGACCATGTAGTCGTGCTCTGTCTTTTGTGCACAATGCAGTGTTTTGAATCCTATAATCTTTCCTCTTGGCTTCAGTTGTTGATCTCCAATCTGAATCCTATAAAGTGCTTTTTGGAAATGTAGTCCTGTTGCTGGAAATGTATGCACGCTAGTAAATTCTCTTTATCTTTCATAGCAGCAATACTTCCAAAAAACTCTGTAGCACAGATAAGGATGTGCTGCACATGAATCTGTCCTTAGCTGACATGTGGTTTTGAACTGTTTTCTTAGCCCATCAGTAAGATCACTTTCAGTGTTTCCTTTGCATCTCTTTGTGCTTGAATTGGTAGAGAATTTATTGCAAAAGGTGAAATGTCTTTTCCAAAAATGTAAAAACACAGATCTCCAGTCAAACTCTACAGAGAAGTCCATAAATGCCATGCAGATCATATAAGTGAATAAGTGAATGAATCGTTTGAGCTCAGTGAGCACTTTGTCCGGTCACTTCTGGGGTCCTTCTCATCCGTTCACTGTCCTGGACAGCGTTATTTTTTGTGGGCTCTTCCCATCTCCTTTCTGAAGCTGTTTTTGTCACATAGGTCCAGTGGCGAAGCAGCTGCCCACCCAAGCAGTGATCGGCTGTGCTCCTACTTCCCTCTTTCCTCCTGCAAATAAATCCTGTCTTGTTTGTCCTGCCCCAGCCCGAGCTCTACTTTCATACTGCAGGGCTGACAGCACAATCTTGTGAAATATTTTAAATTCTGAGGAAAAAACAGCAATGCTACTCCTCCTGTCCATGCGGCATTTCCAGCGCACATCGCATTGCGTTGGGGATGTCGCTGTGCCTCCCGCAAGCATCTAATGATGTTCTAAACCCTTGAAAGAAGAGAAATAATGAACACCACCTGGAATTAGAAACGTGTTAGTCATGGCATGGCTGCTACCTGCGGGGTTAACATTTTTTATCTCTGTTTTTTCATCTGCACGAAGGACAGCCCTGTTTTCTTTGGCTGCTGTGCTTCTTGCCAGCGCTCTCCCACGATCCAGCCCTGTTCGTCTTTTGGGTCTAATGCTTTTCTTAAACGGTTCTCCGCTGCTGATATTTATGTGGGGCAGAGTGTGCTCAGGAGAGGCCTGACGAGATTTCTATCCCGTCACGTAAAGCATGTTTTTGGAAATAATGGCATAATTGACTAAGAAAACAACTCCCTTTTGCAACAAACCAGCCTGTTGTGATGGTTAGCACAGTGACCAGGGGCCACTGGAGAGACTTCAGCTCTTGAAAAATGACTGCTGTATTTATGATGTAGGGAAAGCTTGCCGTGTGGCTCTCTTAAATTAGCAGAAGTATACTGGGTCATAACCAGAGCTTAGCTAGAAAAGGGTGTCAGTACAGCCATTAGTTCCTCGAATGTTTGAATGATTTCCTTTTGGGTGATGCTTTAAGGATCGTTCCTTGATTTTGGTTTCTGAGCGTGACGCTGCTAAAAATATCAGCAGTTTTCTTGGAATTTGCAGCGTGTTGTGTTCTCGAGCGAGAGCTGAAAGTTGCGAATTATTTGGGGAAAAAAACAGCAGTAGCTTGGGGATCTGAGCTGACTGGGATTTGGGGTTGGGCAAGCAGCGATTGCAGTGGTTTTTCAGGCACTTCAGTGTGAGCGTTTGCCACACAAAGCGCTAGTTCAGGGAGAGCGCTGTGACCTGCAGGCACTGCTGCCTCTGCCTCCATCAGCAGCCTGTGGTTACTGACTCGCTGGGCTGTTTTGTTTCCCTGGGCAGGGAGGGTGGTGGCTGTGGGTGTCAGGAGGGGATGGCTGTGTTTGAGGGCAAAGACTTCATGTGAGCGCCTGCTTTTTTTTATGGGCAGTAGTCCGGAGTATGGGAGGTCCCTGCTGATGGGAGTGCTTTGCAGTGAGCCTTTTCATCATGCCAACCTTGTGAAAACCCGTGAGAACCCTTTTGCAGCAGGATGTGCAGTAGGATACTTAACCGTGTGGGTACAAGAGTCTCTGTCTCCTGAGTTTTCTCAAGGAGAACAAGGACTTGCCTGTTTTCTTATACATTTATCTAAGCTGCTGACTTAATAGCCCGTGTTAGTACACACTGCTGCCTCCTTTTGAGAGCTGCTGAGAAAGACCTTCTAAGCAGGACTTTGATTTTGGTCTTGGTCTTTCAGTGCTGTCTCTCACCCTGTTGACATAGCAAAGCTAATACCCCATAATTTTTTGCCAGTTGCATTGCCACCACTGGCTGGTTTTTAGCCTTTCTGCCAGTCCTACCTTTCCACGGGTGCCATGCCAGAGGTAGATGGGGTTTTGGAGGAGGTCAGCCCTGGAGTTGGTTCACATTGCAGTGGCCAGAGTGGAGGTTCAGAAGCCCCTGGGTGAAATCTCCTTGCTGCAGCTCTAAGGCATGAAAACCCCTGGTAGAAAGGCTTGTTGCTTGTAGGAATGCCAGTTCATGTGTCCATTTGCCCATATGCGCATACGTAGGCGTATACTGGCCCACTGTGAGCCCCATCTTGCACAGTCATTCAGAGCAAATCCAAATCTAGCCCATCACTCAGCTGGGGTGAAGTACAAGCTGAAGTCCAGTCTTTGCATGGAACATCTGCTGGCAAAATAAATACTGCAACAGACTCCTAAATCCACATTTACTTTGCACCTATAGCTTGAATTACGAAATGCAGTGAATCCCGTCACATACTCCACATGTTTCCTGTTGACAATGAAGCAGTAGAAGCAGGCTGGTATCCATCCCCGCTGGAAACGTTCACTTCAAGGTTTCATTCCAGGAAAATCATTTGGTTTGTTCTGTAAACTAACTGAACTGATCCATAACCTTTTGTCGGGCTGTGCCAGGGACATGTAATGCTGTAAGGGGGGAGGCCTTTTCCACTCCCCGCACTTCAGAGCACTCTCTGGGTCAGGTATGATCCAGGAATGCAGTTGTAATCCTCATTTGGTTGGAGGAGACCATTTAGCTTGCTGGGTGACATCGGAATTACTACTCCTTACATGGGAGAGAGATTATGGCCATGTGGTTTTCCTTTCACATTCAGGTTTTGGTTTCCATTTACAAGCGGTTCCTGTAAACAGAGTCTCTCTGCTTCCTTTTTTCTAAAAGGCTTCTTGTCATAACACTGGGGGTGCTGCTTTATCTTGCCTTCAAAGGAGCCCAGGTAGCTGGGCAGGGTGAGAGGAAGCCGCTCCTGCTCGACATTCCCTTTTACAGCAAGAGCTTGGAAGCAACTCACAGCGGATCGTGCAACCTTGGGCCACCGGCGTTCAGCTGATAGCGGTTTCTGAGAGGCCAAGGTAGCGTGATGGTGGGTGACTTAGAGTGAGCTCAGATAAAACGCTGGCAGATGGCGGCAGACAAGCAGTGCTGGGGAGGACTTCTGCTGACCCTACCTCCCATCTGCAACCGGCAGCATCTCTACGCCTGCCTGTGCTGATGGGGATGGACAGACTTTGGCTGTGGTGCCCACCCAGAGCCAGTCTGAGTCCTGTGTCAACCTCCTTAATCCCCTAGCCTCCACCTCACCCCAAATATTGCAGTTCAGCATTGCAAGAAAAAGTGCTTGTTATTGGTTTATTTAAGTCTGCTGCCTTGTCATTTCCTTGGGTCCTCCCAGGATTTGTCAAAGTGAGACGCAGCACAGCACTGCGCCTGATCCGCCTGCTCCCCACTGTTCTTTGGTTTCTGCCCTCTGTTCCACCCCCCTTTCACTGTCTTTCTTTTCCTTTTCTCTTAAAAGACCTTGCTTTATTTACAAGTTTCCCTTCCAGTACTGTTCCATGCTTTTGAACAACCCCATTGAACATCCCCCTTTTACATCTGAAGATCCCCCCCAGAGTGTGCCTGTACAGGTGTCCTCTCGCAAGCTCCTTGGGAGCTGGAGACACAGTTCATTTTGGATCTTGAGTTGCCTTCAGGGATGTTGCCCCAGAGATTGTAGGTCCTGGGAGCCCCTTTCACCAGCTCACAAGTTGGTGGGTTACAGGTTAGTTTACCCCATATTGCGTTTGGGGGCTGCAGCAGAGGGAGGGCTGCTGTGCCCTGGGGTTCCCGGGTGATTCAGGGTGCTGGGCATCCATCCTTCAGCTTGAAGAGTGAGGAGGTGGTACCCAGGCTCTGCCTAGCTCTTTGAGCATCCCTGTACAATGTCCCTCTATTGTCCCTCAGGGTGGAACCGCTAGTTCCAAACACCTCGGTGGCAGGGGAAATGGGTCACTGTGACGAGGGAGCAGCTCCGCGGCGTCACCCCAGCCGCAGGGCTGCCTCATTGCTGTCCTGCTTCCGCAAGACAGTGCCATGCATTTCTAGGTCCTTTGGGAACACTGGAGCAAGGAAAGTAGGTTAGTGCCCTCCGGGACCCTTGTGCAGTCGTGCAGCAGGGAGATGCTGAATTTCCGTGCAGATCAAGACCAGCCTTTTCAGCTCATCCTGCGTGTGCTCCGCTGCTTTCAATTCAACAGGGAACTTAAATGTTGCTTCTTTTTTTTTTTAATTATTATCATTATTTCCCCCCTTCTGTAGGGATGCCATGCCAGACCTTATTTCTTCGCTTTCCTTTCTGCCTGCTGGCCTGCAGGGACGAACCCAGGCAGGCTGAGGTGAGGAAGGCAGCCGCGGCCATCCAGCACATACTCTGCTTGGTGCAGTGGCCAAGCTCTCCATCCGCCCATGTCCAACGCACGTTGGCTAACCCAGGCGCTGCGGACACAGGGGAAATCTGGACACAATTCCTTGTCTGTTTAAAAAGCCCAGCTATTTGAACGCCCCGCTGAACCCAGGACAGGCGGGTCTCTGAGGCACTGTGTATACAGTGCAGCTCAGCACCGCAGCAATGGGTTTGTTTTTTAACTGCATCGATGATCGCCTTGTGTTATCTAAGGGCCGTGGCCATCTCTTGTGTGTTTTCATGAGAAATGGTGCCATTCTCTCGGCTTTCTTCTCTGAACCAGACGTGCCTACATCAAAATCTGTTTGCTGAGTGAGAAGCCATTAGTGTTTCCAGAGATGATCCTCAGTGCATTGCTGGCTGATGCATTTGTTCTCTCCTCCTGTGTTTCCAAGTAGCAAAGAATGTATAAGTAAATAGTGATTTGCGGGGGGAGAATTGGTAATGGAAAAAATAACTTGAACAAGATTTGATAAAAACGCACTGTTTTGATTCAAACTCATGGTTTATAAGCATTTCCTGCAGGCCAGTGGGAATTGGAAGACTGTCTTTGTGGGACTTTGAAATCTTAGACATTTCAAAAGTGAGACAATCTCTGTGCCTGTTACAAAACATCAGACAGCAATCTAAGTTGTATCTTAGCAAACAGCTATTTTAGGTAGTACAACCAGCAGAACAAACTCCAACCTCTAGCTTAAAGATAGGCCACAGCATGAGTAAAATTTCTTTTAACCTGCCATCACTATGAGTGTGTTAATACATTTTTGACTTCAGGATTTTGAACCCATAGAGGGATTACTGGGATCTTTTAATAAGCCACGTTGATGGGAGGATATTAACCCCTATTAGGAGTTGAGCTAAATCTAGGGTGAAAGTCATTAAGCTGAACCAAGAATCTGTGGCACTGGCAAAGTTTCTGAGTAACTCCCTAACTGGCAATATGCTTCACCTTGCTTGGATTTAAAACAGACCTGCTCTGAGGAAGGTTGCTTATCAGACCTGTTTTCCCCTCACTGGTTGAATGATGGACCGCAGCCGCCTGCTCCAGGACCCCCCGACGTGCCAGGAAGAGAGGGACGAGCCAGGCGATGGTGGGGGCGAATCTCCAGCACCAGGAGCCGAGCCTAAGCCAAGCCACTGTCTTGCTCTGGAGCTCTCAGTTGGTGCAAGCCAGGAGGCTGTGAGCATCGCCTGGTGACCGGCTCCGAGCTCGCTGAGCTCAGATGGCCGTGCCGTCATCACCGGTATGAGATCAAAGTGAGGACAAACTGAGGTTCAAAGGCTGAACTGCAAGAAAAAAAAAAAAATACTAATAATCATCATCATCATCATCATCATCATCAAGCAATGCAATTTAGACTTAGAATAGAATGGTTCAGGTTGGAAGGGACCTTAGAGATCATCTCGTTCCACCCCCCTGCCATGGGCAGGGACACCTCCCACTAGACCAGGCTGCTCAAAGCCCCATCCAGCCTGGCCTTGAACACCTCCAGGGATGGGGCATCCACAGCTTCCCTGGGCAACCTGTTCCAGTGCCTCACCACCCTCACAGTAAAGAATTTCTTCCTGATATCTGATCTAAATCTCCGCTCTTTCAGTTTGAAACTGCTACCCCTCGTCCTGTTGCTCCACTCCCTGCTAAAGAGACTCCCACAATCTCTCCTGTAGGCCCCCTTTTGTTACTGGAAGTACTTCTCCCAAAACACTCATGCTTTGGGGTTTGGAGTGTCATTTTTGCCTTGGAGAAGCAGTCTGTCACTTCTGATCAGCAAACACCACTTCTCAGTGAGGATCTGAAACCCTCAGGTTCTTCTTAGTTTTCTCTTAAAATCATTCATTTTCTGGAGGTTTCCCCTTCCTCCAGTGAACTGTTTGTCACCCCAAAAAAAAGAAGAAATTCCCCAGCTCAAAGCCCGGGTGTCCTCAAGGCCGGAGGAAGAGTCACAAGGTTTGCTGCGGCTCTTCAGCCTGGAAGATGCACCCGTAGATCAGCTGGGTCCAGCCTGGCGCTTCCAGGCTGCCTGATCAGTCATGCTTAATTGCTAATTAGCTACCTCCAGCCCTTTCTCTGGGAATTATGATAATGAACATAAAGAACTGTTTATTCTAAATGAGACTTCCCGAGGGTAACAGCCTCCTCGGTGGCTGTAGAAATGGAAAGCAAGCCCGAGGAAACACCAGGGCACTGTGGTTTTTGGCAACAGATGATAAACATTTCTCTGTGGATGGAGCAGAGCATGTAATTTACTGCCCGGCTCTAACAAGAGCGGTCTTGACCATTTTGCTATTTTCTGTCAAAAGACGACAGCTAAATCCTGCTCAGAAACTGTGCAGTTGACATTTTTGTAGGTAGCAGCATAAAACTTACTGGACTTTATCTGTGGAAAATGAATTCATCATTTTTATAAGATCTCAGATGTTCTTGTAACTGCTTCATTGCTTGTGGAGAGGCAGACACGTCCTGCCCATCCTTCTTTAGAGGACAATGGTGGTGGGATCAGGTAGCACCTAGGCACTTGTTCAGATCTCTTCAAGGGCAGGAAGCTTCTGTTGGACTGCCTGCTAGGTTTGCATCACACAGGTAAAAGGTGATGATCTAAAGCCACTGAGCTTGCTCCTCAAGCATGGTCGTCAGTCATTTTTATCAATCCCCAGCAGTATTTACTTCAAAGATCTTCTCCTGACAAGAACTGATCACAGTTGCTGCTCTACTGCAATTGGGGTGACATCCCAGTGGGCGATAAAAGTCCTGTTGTCCCTGTTTTACCCCCCAGACCATAGGACTGGAGAATATATCAACAGAGAGCATGCCTGATGGATGCAGGCAGCTGTCCTGCTGCCAGGCCCATGCTAGCACATTCAAGACTGGCTTGGGCATCTTTGAACACTACCGCACGATACCGCATGTGGACTGAATTAACTGTGAATTGAATTAACTGAAATTCAGAGATTCAAGCTGTCTGCCAGCGAGAACAGGGCCTGTACCATCTGGTAATGAACATGGGCAATGCCCACAGCGTCCTGGCACAAGCTGTTGGAGGACCATCAGGCAAGGTGAGGTCCATGCTCTGTGGAGGGGCACCCTCAGCTGGTTCCTCAAGGGGGTTAAGTCAGAGACCCTGATACCAGTGTAGGAATAGCACACTAGGCTAGAAAATGTCCGGACCCAGAGAACGGAGTACCCATTCCCATGATTTTTCACCCCAGCCTGTGTTTTACCGTTGTCCCACCTTAGACATCCACCAGCGCTCCTGGGTGGTGCAGGGTCCCTGGGCTGGCACTGTGGCAGCCCTTGGTGTCGCCTTGCGGTGCTCTGACTGCATCTTCTGCAGGACCGCATCCATTAAACTGTTCTGGCAGATAAAGTAGAAGCTGGATATTAACTGGAAGAGTGCAGGGGGGCAAACATCATCTCTGACGGCTTCAAGGAGTGCTGAAAGGGAATGTCGTGTGTTGGAAGCAGTGATCAAAAGAAGTCGCCGTTGCACGCAACAGTGACCTTGTGAACATGCAAAGCGCTCACAAATTAAGAAAAGCCAGCGTTAACCACATGCCAGCATAATTTGCACTGGACTTCTGTGGTTCTCTGTTATGATTCAGCATTTAATTACATGATTGTAGTCTGGGGTTTTTTTCTAGTTCTGTTTCTGGAAGGGTTTCCTGAGAGGTTCAAACGCAATGAAGTTTTAGTATTGCAACATCTCCCTGGTTTACAAAACAACTTAACCCACAGGGAGGGTGACTAGAGCTCTGCAGCTGAGGGGGTGGCTGCCCTTGTTTGCAGCCCTGCAAACAGAGCTCCCCAAAGAGCTCCCCCAAGGCCGACCCCCTTCTCTCCAGGAGCTCTCGGTTCTCAAGGCTTGACTGTCAAACCACCAGCGCACGCCCAACCTCCCACGTGGGGTGATGCATTTCTGTGTGGGGGTGCTGGGGTTGTCTCCTCAAGGAGGTAACTCTGCAGGGTCTCCCCACCCCAAGGCAGGAGGAGGGCTGCAGGCTGTGGCTGGAGACCATCAGCAGCGTGAGCATCTGCACCAAAACCGACCTCCTGCTGGTTTTGGTGCAGATTTCCCCCTTTTCATGTCCCTTGACCGCCTCCAATAGCAGTGAAGCTGTGAAAGGGTTTTAAAAAAATTGGATAACCCTGCTGAAAATTAGGACACTAAAGCCCAGGTTTTCCCTATTGTCACTTAATCAAGTCATGGGATTTAGGAGATTTGCCGTGCCATTGCCAGGCTGAGCTGCTCTCCAGAAGTGTCTGCCCCGCTCTGTTGAATACAGGAGGGACCTGTGCTTAGCCAGGCACTTCGCTGTGCACGCTGACAGGGTGAATTTGAGATGGAATTCAGCTACTTCACAGAAAATCGTGTATAGTTACAACAAGGGATGTGATGGCATTGATTATCCTGCACTCACAGTGCACTAATGTGGGGAGCTCTGTCCTGCTCCTTACATATCTGCCTTCCGTGCTCTGTCATAGCTGTGGCCTGAAAATATATTTGATATTAAATATAAGGAATTATCTAAGTGAGACATCTAAGAAATCTAAGTAAGGAACTATCAGTTTTCTTGGAGATCTCTCTATGTTAAACTTAGTTTCTATTTGCAGCACTCATACTGTAGCGGTTAACATCATAGAAGCAAAAACATATTATTACTACTACCGGTACTAATTAGGAGTGTGGAAAGGTCCAGAAATCCAAGTCAGAGAAAAATGTGTAATACGACACATTTCTAAATGAAGGCGTACTTTTTATTTCAAGGAAAAGTGGGGAGTTTTGTGCCAGCAAACACCACGTGAGTTCTCAGTAGAAGCCGCAAGCTCTACGTGCAAGCGGGGGGAGCGTGGTGGTGTTTTCAGGTTATGGACCCCCCTGCATGTGGTGACATTTATTCCTGCTGAGCACCAACGCTTTGGGTTTTGCTGGATTGTTCAAAGAACGAACAGAAATACAGGCTTAGGGTGACCTACTGCCAGCCCTAGTTTCTCAGTGCCACTATAACTTGGATTGCTTCGGTATGTCCGTGTTACTAAGGGCTGCGTGTTTTTCTGCTGCTCGTAATGCAATCTGCAAACTTCATCTGTAATGAAGTACTCTGCTTAACATCCTGCCTTACCTTTCACTTGATTTTTATTGTTGCATTTTAGGAGATCCAACTGCAGAAGTGTCTGTGTGGGCAACAATAAAAAGCCCAAGATAAATTTATTCTGTCTTATTATCTCCAGTTGTGATAGATAGTAGATACTGGATTTCTGTTAGTATTGTGATTCATTTAAATAAAAACCATATGCCTAACGTCAACGCCTTGCAGATAAGTCAGACATCTGGCTGAGATTCCACATTTGAGAATGTAAATGATGCAGATGGTGAGATTATAATGCACGCCGTGCCCATCGGGTTATAACAGGGATGAACAAGCACTTCATTAGGTAGAAAAGCGGGAGAAAAAATCCAAACTAAGAGGTGAAATTTCTCAAGGAATGTGTGTGATACTCATTTCAGTTCGGAGTTTGCATGCATGTGTTTGGGGGAGTCTGCTTTACGCCACATGCCAAACCTTTATTCCAAATATATTAGTGTGCGCCAGATGTAATATAGCGCTTTCAAACAACTTTGTAGAATCAGATTGATATCTCAGGCTGTAAAAATGTCGGGTTTTTTCCCTTGAAGTGTTTTGGGAATAAAAACCAACTTGTGAACAGAGTAGGAAAGGAAACAACTAGTTTATTCTATTCTGTGTAAAATATTATCTCCTTAGACAAGAGTGTGGTGGTGTGAACTGTGGAGTGGGCTCAAAGACAGTGCACGGGTATTACATGTAGATAAATTGGTGGGAATGGAGAAGCAGTCCAAATTGACACAAAAGGCATGTTCTGAGAGGAAAAGAGGTATGAATCTTGCAATGCTAATCTTGTCTTTGCTGATACTGATTTAGCCTCAGATCTAAATTTAGCATTGTCTCTACAGGCTAACACAGACCGATGCTTTGAGTGCACACTGTGTTTACCTGCAATATCACTTTTTGGAGACAACGTGCATTCTCCAGGGAGAGCTAAAGTTCACTCAGGCAGAGCCGAAGTGACTGTCACCCATGGTCACACCAACCATGACAAGCCAGTCAGAAAAGATACACCACTCCCTTATCTTCCAGGCTTCCTTGGGGGTCGCTCTATTTTATACTTATTTAAGTATTGCATCAAGTTGAAAATGTCTGGAAGTTTAGAAATGGTGTTCATAGCATGAAACACATTAGAGGACCATAAGTTAGTAGGAAGAAATCACCCAAACTTTCCCAAGCTGTTTGCTTTAGGTGAAGGTGGCAAGTCTTGCCTATGACCAGGGTCGGGGTTCGTCCTGGGCAGTTGATCAGGGTGGCATCTGCCATTGCTTGCCAAGGCTGAGGAGAGACCTTATTGCTCTCTACAACTGCCTGAAAGGAGGGTGTAGCGAGGTGGGGGTCGGTCTCTTCTCCCAAATGACAAGCAACAGGACAAGAGGAAATGGCCTCAAGTTGTGCCAGGGGAGGTTTAGGTTGGATATTAGTAAAAATTTCTACACCGAAAGGGTTACCAAGCATTGGAACAGGCTGCCCAGGGAAGTGGTTGAGGCACCATCCTGAAGGTATTTAAAAGAATGGTTGACATAGGGCTTAGAGATATGGTTTAGTGATGGTTTTTGTCAGAGTTAGGTTGATGGTTGGACTAGATGATCTCAAAGGTCCCTTCCAACCTAGGCAATTCTATGATTATTCTATGCTTTCCAGAGGTGATGGGGCACCATCCTGCTGCTGGCTGAGGCCACAGCCGTAACTTTGTTGCTGCAAAAAGCCCTTAATGCTGTCACTTATTTTATTTGGAAAAGAGATTTTAAGAGCCCAAGGTACATCGCATTCATTTGACGCTTCTCCCATAATTAATCTCAGAAAAAGAGATTTTTAAAACAGTAGGTGACCCTAAGATGTTGCTGATACAGTTGCTGTGGCCAAGGCAGATGAGACTATCTGCTGCCTCTTGTCACCTTGCACTGAAGGCAAGAGTCTTTCCTTTTCAAATGATCCAGCCAGCTCCCCACGGAATGAGAAGATACTCCTTGTGCCTGCAAGGATGTCCTGGAGGAAAGCAGTCTCCTCTCAGCCATGAGTGCTGTGACATGAAAATGCTATTTAAATACTGTATGGAGAATAAGGCACTAGCAGAGATGAATGTGCACGTTGTAGCAGCCGTTTAACTTTCATGTTAACAACGCTGAGCTTGCCAGGTTTATGGCATGGTTCCAGCGAGGGCTGCACAGGCCCTGTGTGGGTCCCTCCACGAGGATCCATCCTTCCCTATATTTCCTAGGTATCGGTAGGTGTTATGGTAAGGAGACATTTATACTGTAATACCTTAAATGTGCTAATGGTGAAGGAAGAACAAGAAATGTGGTGCTGAGCGTTGTCAAGAAACTGCAACCTGAGCTATTCAGAAAGGGGTTTTGCCCAGACGCACAAAAAATTAGCTTACAAAAAAGAGATACTGTGAGAGAAATGCCGCAAGCCCATGGCAGAGTGAAGGAGAGAGATGGGTTCCCACAAGCAAACAAGCCCGTGGCCAGCAGCGAGCGCATCTTAAAACTGACACCCAGCAGGATGCTTGCCTTCATCGCAGCTCACGGAAATAAGGCAGACAAAGCAAAATCCAGTCGCCAGAAGAAAACAAACGTTTGCAAGTGAGTTGAAAAGACCCCGCAGTGGCAGATGAAACCACTGAATGCCACAACTGGGCTGGTGCACGGGAGGATTGTCCAGGATGATCTGCAGGGAGGGGAAACCTGGTGAAATAAGGCAAACTGAGGGATGTTCGTAAAGAAAAGCAGTGTCTGATGCAAGGAAAATCTCTGATCCTGTATGGATGAGCCCTTACAGAGTGCCTGCAAAGTCAGGCTGGAATACTCTGAAGCCAATAATCCTCCATGTGTGCCTCCAAGGAGTGATGTTGCCCCTAGAGAACATCACGACCTGTATATATCCTACCCCATCTTTTGGGTAAATTGGTCAGTAACCCTGATTTTGATCTCTGGTCTCACGTGGGTTTTTTTTTTGGTTATGAGACGAAACTTTGATCCCATTTGGATGCTTTGAATGCCAGAATCCCTCCAGTGATTGCAGCTCTGAATTGCTGCCTGTGACTAGAACTGCTCCACCAGCTCCAGTGGAGTCATCCCCGGGTTGCATTGGTTTTAGGATGAGGTGTAGTAATATAAATTCAGTATGTACCTGCAGGCACTAGTATGTGAAAACACAACCCTGTTTCAATTGTGATGCATAATTAATAGAAGGGTTATTGCACAATATTGCAAGCCAAAAAAAAAAAAAGATATCTTTGGTTTTGCACCAATACAGCAGCTAGAAACATCACTTGCTATTTTGCAAAGGCCTCAATAGAACAGTAAAATTAGACAAATTGTAGGAGAAAAACAAGCACCACTGAGGAACGGAACTTCTCTTTTTAGATGAAGTGAAATAGCCCAGGACAAAGCAAATACCTGAGACAAAGCACATTATAGTGCAAAAGGTTTAAATGTGCTTTTGTATGGGCCACCTGACTCCCCATAAACCCACCAGTTACATGTCGGTAGTAACTTCTGGGTGTAAACCACCTTCATCCCAAAGTGCTTTACAAATGGACGCGATGGGTGTTTTCCCAGGTATTTACTCCCTGAGGACATACACCCACTGCTGAAGGACAGCACGGCAGCAGGTTGGGAGCACTCCCTGCAGTTCAAACCAACAGGAATACTGGGTCGGTTTTGAACTTCGTAGATCAGTTCTTTGCAACTATAAATAGTCCCCTCTTATTAAAAAAAAAACCAAACAAAACAAACACATAAAAACAAACAAACAAACGTTACAGAGTGGGCCAAAAGTCTAAAATAAATATGTTCCATTTCTTTACATGGAAATATTTATTTCTTGATAAGTGAGAAAAAAGCTTATCAAACAATAAAAAAATACATTTTTTCTGTGTGAAGCACACACCTTCACTACCAGCTATGCCGTGGGCCAAAGTCATATGGCTTCATTTCTCTGATTAAGAGGCTAAACCAGCTAAAGCTGGTTTTTTCTTCCCAGGAAGCATAATCTTGGCAAGGTCACAGATCCTGGTGGTGCAATTTTCCTTTCTCAGGAAAGATATGTTGTAGATGAGCAAATTTCTTTAAAGATGGGTAGGATTGGTGGGATTGTTGGTGGTTGTCCAGCATCAAACAGCAGTGTGAGAAGTTGTGCGAGTTTCCTCCCAGAAGTCAACATGCTTGAAGCTCCCCATGCGTTTGTCACAGTGCTCCACCAGCTCAGGAACCACATCTTCACTGGCCATCTGAGGATGAGAGGTCTGGGTTTGGGTTTGTGACCTTCTCCCTCAGCTCCCTTGCACATCCCAAAGGTTTTTTGACTTCAGGTGTCCATCCCAGCAGCATGGGCTGCCCCACAGTGGGTCTACTCTTCCTTTGGCTCATGTCCACCCCTTCGCTCTCGGTGTTTTGTAGCTGGCCAAAGCAAAGTGCCTATCTCAGGGTGTCCAGGCATGTTGCCTGGTAGCAGAGCCCACCCCTAGTTTTCGGGCAGTGGGTTAGAGGAGGGCTGGGGCTGGAGGAGAGACTTTCTTTTGGCAGGAGCATGGTGGAAAATAGCAAGCATGCAGAGCGAAATGAGGGATGAGTTGACCTGATAGCATTTCAGCATCTCATAAAAGTCTTGTGTTTAACCTCAGTAGGTTATTCAGGGCTAAACCCGTCTTCCAGCAGCAGGGTGGGGAGCGAGGAGCAGCAGCCAGTGCCAGCTCAGTTAAATGAGGCCATAGGAAATGGTCTCTCCACGGGGCCGGGGCTGTGGTTTGCTTGGTTAGGGCACGGCACAGTCGCTCCTGCAATTAGCACTTAGCTAACGGGCGATTGACACCAAGTTCAGGCTCTGCCTGGCTTGAAAGCTGAGCCCTGCACGGGACATGGCGCAGTGGGGAAATGGAAGGAATTTTCTGAAAATAGCTTTGCGTCTTATTTTTGAAACTGGCCTCCTGCCACCCATTTCCCCACAAATTAAAGAGGAGCGGGGTGGCCTGACGTTGAGTGGGCACTGCCGGTCTGGCGCACTCCGCGCTAAAATCACTGTGACCCCTTCGTTGGTGGGAGGATGGAATGGATGGCATTCCTCCTCCTGCCATTTTTAGCAGAGGAGCTAAGGGGGACATCAAAAAACGTCTCTGTGAACTTCCCATCATCTGCTGACTGTGGAGCAGCATCAGCTACGCCGGCAGCGCAGACACCACTGCCGCGTCCCAGATACCGAGCCTTCTAGTGACACCATATAAATAACAGCTCGTTCCAGTAATGCTTGCCCGCTTAGCGAATTGTTTCAGGATTTACTCCTTCCACCCTACCCTGCAACAAATAACCTGCAGATGTGTGGCTCTAAAAATAATCCTTGGCACTGGGGCCATGGTACAGCATCACTACATAATTCAACATACTTTTGTACGGCGTTGTTTTAAAAATGAGTCTTTTCTGTATGCTGGAAGCGGTTCATGGAGACAGATTCTGTCCTAACAGAGACTGCCCCGTATATAGAGAGTATTTTGCGATCATCTCTGTGGACAATAAACGTGGATCTGACTTGTGAACATGTTATGTTAAGAATCATTTCTTTCCTTGTCCAATTCATTAAGTCTGTATACTTAATAAGCAGTTTCAGCTTTTACAAGGTCTTCTCTGGGAACAATAAAACAGAGAGAAAATGGAGGGAAACATCTGGATCAGTGAAACACTTTTGAAATAATATCTTTTTTAGTGTCTTTATAGAGATTTCCAAGGGCTTATATTAAGAAGCTAATTCCATTGCTGCTATTGATGTTGAAAATATATTAGAAGCACAATTTTAACTTGGTCTTGTTGCTTAGATAGCAATCAGAGCTGGCCAGCCCTTTTGTTTGAAAATACTGTCATGACAAATAGCATTGTTTGTATTTCATTCAAGATTTATTTTTTTTTTCAGTTTTTCTCCATTTAAAATTTTATTGTGAAAATGGAAAGAAGGGAGAGAAAACAGTGGGAGGGGACCAAAGCTGCAATTCCATTGCAATTTAGCAAATAACTTTTTTTTTCTTATTTTTTTTTCTTCGTTTGTTTGTTTCCCGTTTCTTTAATATTTTTAAAGAATATCTGCTCGTGATACTTTCTGATTTGGTTAGCTACAGTTTTGTACACTTATCAACAATTTGGAGCTAAGATGCTCCAAGGGCTGGAGCACATCATCTTCAAGAAGAGCCCCAGGGAGCTGTGTTCTGCTCAGTGTGGGGAAGAGGGAGCTAAGGGGCAAATTGGTGTCTCCAACTACCTAATGAGGAGCTGTAGAGAAGACGAAGACAGACTTTCATCAGAGGTGCACTGCAAAAGGACATGAGACAGGAGCCATGAGTTGCAGCAGGGACATTTTAAGTTGATATAAGGGGGGGAAAACGAAGTGGTTAAGCACTGGAAGAGTGAGGCAGCCTCCATCCCTGAAGACATTCAAAACTCACCTGGGCGGGTCTCTGCGCAGTTAACCCCGCTGCCCGCTGTGCTTGGAACAGACGGTTTCCAAAGGTCCCTTGCAATCCAAATTATGCTGTGAATCTGTTTTTCCAGAATTATGGTTTTGGGTTTTTTTCCCCAGGATTTATTTCTGCTGCTTATAGGATGGCTGAAACCTTGACTTGAAAAATTCCCTTGGCTGCGCTGAAGCAGGGTCATGCACCGGTGACTGTAAGCCAGTACTGGAAGGATAAAAATCCTTAGGCATAAGTGGCTGTTAAGCACCCTTATGTGATTCAAAATGTATAAAATTAGGTCACTGTGCTTTTTGTACTCTTGTAAAAGCATGTGCTCTGAAGATAGGAGCGATTTCATACCCCGTGTCTGTAGATGATATATAGAGAGTGCCCAGTTTCCGTTAATGTGGGACAAGTCAGGTAAACCTCCATACCCTGCGTGGTGTCGTGTCCATGCAATATGAGTTTTCCATGCCAGACAGGTAGACTATCCAAACGCAGACATCTTCCTCACACTGTCTGTTAGTTTCCAGCTCAGTGATGGAAACCAACGTGTCATCTGGACATTGTGGGTAGCCAGCGTAGAGAACGAGGTGCTCAGAGCTGCATCTTTCTTAAATTGTTTCTCCATGCTATTTGACTTTCCTAAGAGCTGCTATCTTTGTGTCTGGCTCTCCACACTTTTAGACCATTTGAATCGGAAACGTTAGCCTGGCTGGACTTATTTGCTCGCATTCTTCCCGGAGTTGAATTTCAAGAACCATCACAGATTAAAACTTCCAAATTAAATATCTGTGTCTGTATCTAGGGTATAGATGGGTGCTCTAAGGTATAGATAGATGGCATGCCCGTGGGGGGAGTACAGGAGTAGCGGATACATGTCAAATCCCAAACCCATCAAAACCAGGAAGAGGTTTGCAGGAGTTTCACAGAATCACAGAATGGCAGGGGTTGGAAGGGACCTCTGGAGATCATCCAGTCCAACCCCCTGCCAGAGCAGGGTCACCCAGAGCAGGTTGCACAGGAACGTGTCCAGGAGGGTTTTGAATGTCTCCAGCGATGGAGACTCCACCACCTCTCTGGGCAGCCTGTTCCAGTGCTCCGTCACCTTTCCAAGGACAAATGTCAGCCAGACCTGGTTAAGTTTGTGCCACGAGTGATTATCTGAAACTGTTCTTCCCAGAATTCCAGTTGTAGCCCGTTCTCAGAGGTGAGCGTGTTCTTACCCATCCTCCTGAGCCTTGGTCCGAGCCTGTTCCCAGCCTGACAAGTGTTCAGGGCAAAGCTGACGGGGATTTCTGCAGAATCAGGATCAAGCCCTTTACGTGGCAGCTCACCCCTAAGTGAACATAGACCGAGTTACCAGCTGGTCTCTGAAGGTTAATTGGGATTTATGTCCTGTTTGGAGAACTAGCTTTAGAGATCTGAGTTCCTTGCATAGTTTCTATGATGTGTTCTTCTGTGCATGCGTGTGTAAAAGGCGCTTGCCTTTTGCTGTTTATCGAAAGGAGTTTATTAGCCATTGCTTATGCAGCATTTTTGTGATCCTGTTGATGAAAGATGCTATATAAACGGGGTTGGATTGGACTGGGTTCAGTAAGTCTAAGAGCTTGCCAGCGATTTATTGCTGTTTGGCTCCAGTGACCGAGGACCAGCACAGCAGCCAGCGAGCGCAGCTCCTTGCAGCACTGCTCTGGCTCTGCCTTCTGCACTGAAATGGAATTTATTGCTCTCTATCTCGCATGGATATTTGGTAGGAAATTGGAGCTACAAAATGAAGAGTCATGGAAGTTTAAAAAAATCCAAGAGACAGGACAGATGTGCTGTGATTAGTCCTGTACTCTGGCTCACCTTGGGTTAGATAAATAATTGGATGTGTGCCGTCAGCAAGACATACTAGTCACAAACTTGGAAGGAAATTTGGCTTGCAGGCCTCTAATTGGAAGTCAGAGGTGGTGGAAAAAAAGGCTTTTGCTCACTTTTCATACTTTAAATCTCAAAGCAGTGAGTTATTTTAAATCACTGGCTCAATCTTGGATCATTTCAATTCACATTTAGAAGGCTACTTGTTCTTAGAAATGACAATATATTTATGAGGATGCATTAAACTTTGCCAGTGCATTAGGCTATGTATTAAGTGCAAACAGTGTTATCTGTGTATAAAATTCATTCTTTTTTCTTTGCCGCAAATTTTACACCTGTCAAACTTTAATTTCATTCTGAAAATTCCACACAAACTTCACCTGCAAAACTAAACGAAATCATTTTCTTGGTACAATGCCAGAAAATAAAAGAAATTTGTAAGAAAACAGAGCGAGACAAACCTGACAGTGTGTATATAAAGCTGAGTCTAAGCAGATGAGAACAGTCAAAAGTCTTTTATTTAATCATTCTGCTATTTTTGACATGCTGTCTAGTGATAAACCACATGAGCATTCCCTTGCATTAAGGGAAAAAAAAAATCAAATAAATATCCAAGAGAGGGGAATAAAGTACAGTCCAGCACTGAAGGAATCACATATGCGATTTTGAGGGTGATATTCACATGCATGTAAAATATCCAACAAATGGCTTTTCCAGTGTCAGCAGGGGTAATTACCTTTTTGAAGTTGTGTAATATTTTCCTTCTGAGAGTTCCCTTCTTCGCTTAGAGAATATTCACAGGCAGATTTTTACTCAGTCGTTTTCGGGCATTGGTATGCTAAGTGAGATACAAGCACTGATGGTTGCCAGCGCCTCCAGTTGGTCTGTGCGGCAGAAGAAAAAAGCTGATTAATCTGGGGTTCGTCGAGGTGTTGGCAGCACCACGGCTCTGGTTGGGCTAAGGACTGACAAGGGCCAATGTTCGTTCTGGCCCCGTAGCACAGTGTTACGGCTTCCCCGAAAATGTGAAGCCCTCTTCCGTATGGGTCAGGCGGAAATCCCAGTATCATCTTTTTCTTTCGTTACACATTGGAAGGAAGGATCACAGGAAACATGTTTAAAGTCTGTATTCTGCCCAGAAGAGACCCAAAAAGCTGAGGTTTAGTTCTTCCTGCGGCAAGCAGAAGCTCATGAGCTCGTTTTTTCTTGTGGGGCTGCCTGCAGGGTGTTCGTACCAACCCCTTTCCCTGCATCCCAGAAGTCCTAAAATAGTCCAAAAATGATGGTCTCCTGGGACTGCTGGTCTGCTGACACAGGGGGATGTGTTGGGGAGGGGATCTGCCTGCCCAGATTTTGCCTGAACACCTCCACTGAACATATCATGGCACCTCATTTTCCCAAACGAGACCACAAACCCCATCGTGGCGAGATGTCCTGCGCTGTGTCCACAGAGAACAGAGGCCCACGGGCTGCTGCAAAAAAAGGCATAGAACAGTGGTTAAAGTCCCCAGACCTGTGAGGTTTTGCTTTTTTGTGCATTCTCCAGTTTCATGCGGGTCGGCGCCAATCACAGCTCCAAGCCCCACGGGTACCCAAGCAGGGTGGAGGGTTTCTTGAACCCCTTGAGGTCTTTTTTTGCCCTTTTATAGAGGCACGAGCTTCACGCGTTCACAGATACTGCAGCTCTGCAGGGGCTGCAAATCATCTCGTCAGTTTGGAAAGTCCCTTCTGAGAAGAAGGAACCACAGTTTATACTCCAGCGCCATAAAACTCCCTTTGACCATAACAAGATGACATGAAACAGCACCGCGAGGAGAGAAGGAGTCAGCTAACAGGATGTTACAGTAAGGAGCCACCGAGGAGCGTGTCTGAGAGCTTTTGAGAGCGTTGGCCAGAGCCTCCCTGGGTAAGCACTGGCACGGTTCCCCGGAGTCAACAGAGGTCTGTGGATTTTGCCAGGGGGGGATCTGCTCCCTGGCTTGCATTTGCGGAAGAGGAGCCTGGGACCTGCAAATTTTAGCAAAACCTTCCCATTAGCAATAACTGGAATAGGATTTCATTTCTGATACCTGTCTTAATAATCAGAGCTAAGCAAAACAGCAGATAGCAGGGTGCTTTTTTTTTTTCCTGAGAAAAGGAAAATCATTATATGTGGGTAAATTTATTTGACTTAAGTAGCTGACAAGAAACGTGGGTTAGGCTTAGGCCACACATTAATCACCAAAAATCTGACTTTCAGAAAAATCAAGTAATAAGTTGCAGTGATTTGCTGTCAGAGGTCTGAGTTCCAGCTTTGCTGGTGAAGGATGTCTCTCTGTGGTTTTTCAGGTGAACCCTGCTTTATTCAGTAATTTTAGAGAAAAAAGATGTGCACATATACGTACTGCAGCCATAGGTGCTGCAGCATTTCCTCGGCAGTGGAGGACATGCACTATACCCTCTGATATTCCCGCTCAGCTGGGACGGTGACTGGAAGGGCTCGGGCTGGCCTTGGACCTTGCATTACACCCAAAGCGAACATAAATTATCTCTTTACAAAACTGTGGAAAAAGGACTCAGTCTGGAAATCATGGCAAAGTGTACGCTGAGCAAGTGTCTGCAGGGAGGCCATCCTCTCTTACTCAAGATTTCGGTATGTGTCCCACAGAAAGGCAAACAAAAATAAAGTGCGTTCAGTTTTACACCATGTTGCCATAAATCTCTCCGTGTGAATTACAGCAAAACTGTGCACAGCTACCGAGCTGCTTCCTTGATACACTCGCGCTGCAGATGGGCTTTGTCTGTGCATGCTTTGGCAGACAGACCTGGCCCTCATTAGAATTTTATGTAGAATATGAGAAAAACAAAGTTCGGGGCGTTTTTTAAGGTGCCTTGTTGGCTTGCTTTTATAGCTGTCTAATTATCTTTTGTAAGTTCATTGCTGTGTTTTATATTTGCATTTTTGCTGCACCGTGGGTTTCTCAAAGTCAGGGTGATCAAAAAGAAAATCCGGGCAGGCAGAATAAGGAGCCCTTCTAACAAAGACCCCTTTGTGCAATGAAACACAGCTATGCCATGGCTTTTGCTGAGTCAGGTCTTCAAGATATGGCACAAGTGCTTCTAAGTTCATGTTGTGACGTTGTCTGAAGAAATCTGGTTAAATTTTTTTTTTTTTATATATCTTTTCCCAACAGGATATCACCTTTTTGATTAAATACATTTGCTTGACTGTATTATCAGTATTTTCTACCGGCACTGACCTGGGAAAACAGCGTTGATGTATTTAAACCCAGATAAAATGTTAAGCAGCTCTTACGTTCCCTAAACTGCAACTCTTCTGACACTCATGGTCAGAAATACTGTGTCAGAGAGGGGGGATCTGACCTGCCTGACCACCTACGGA
This sequence comes from Rissa tridactyla, assembly GCF_028500815.1. Lineage (NCBI taxonomy): Eukaryota > Metazoa > Chordata > Aves > Charadriiformes > Laridae > Rissa > Rissa tridactyla. Next base: position 75,556,873 of record NC_071497.1, read on the forward strand.
GCTGCTGCATCTTCCAGTGAAGCGACCTCGGGCATCAGCTGAGCAATGGGAAGTGTCCGTGCGTGTGCTCCCACCCCTGATGAATGAATGGGAGTTAAAAGTGCCTCTGCTTTAATTACCTCTGTCGGGGTGGAACCATCCTAGAGGCTGAATGTCTGTCTGAGCCCCAGCGTTGTAGGGGGAACGTAAGGGTAATATTTTATATTAAGAACTCACTTTCGGTCTCAGTGTAGGGTTTTCTGTGTCTGCTTTGCTCCTAGGAGGCGAATAGGAGTCCAGAGCGGACTCTTCCATTTCTTATTTTGACATCTTTAGCAAGAGCTTCCTTAACATACTATGTTCATCTGAAACCAGTATAAAGCTTTTCTTTTTCCCTTCCCTTCACATTTCCCTTTTGCCTTCCCTTTTCTCAATCATTGAATGTCCATCATGTATCTTTTTCAACATAATTGTCATGATAGCGTTTCAGAGTTGCTTCTTTGCTGAAGTTAATGAAAACCTCGATAATGCATCAAGCAGCTCCAAGCCAGCCATTGTCACGTCCCAAGTCACTGACATGTTACTGCAGGCAGATACGGGTTAATTATCACTTAAAATGTTTATCCTGTTACTGTTTGTGTTTCCGAAGCGTTTCAGCTGCTGTAGGATCCTGAATTGCTGCCTTCCCTCTTGCACAGAGGTATTTTCTGGGTTCAGCGTGCCCCGGTCTCTCCAGCAGTGTCGCAGCGCGGGACAGGGGTTGGGCTGGGGGCAACGGCAGCCCGGCACCAGGTGGAAACAATTATGGGGAAAAAAACGTGGTCCGCACTGGATGAGTTACTGCTGATAGCTGCCAGATAAGCTAACTTAATAAAGTGGTGGCTTAATTAAGCCACATTCTTTGCATCTTGCCTTTCGTCCTGCCTGTCTGGGGCGATGCTATCACACTTTGCAAGGCTGGGCGGCGGGGGGGACGTTGCTGTACTGGTGGACCGCCGAGGGTCACGAGCAGGGGGGACCTGCAGGCGATGGGGCATGGAAAGCTCAGCTCCCCTCTCGGTCTGCAAGGTGGTGGGCCACGAAAGCCCACAACAAAGGCAGATCCACTGCTTGCCCCATCATGGATGTGTTTATTGGTATCAGAGGTTTGACCCTAAATCCTATCTTCTCATGTTCGGTGGTCCAGGAGCACCTCAACCTCCAGGGCAGAGGGGAGTAGCTCAACACCTCTCTGCTTCTCCTGCAGCCACCTGTCAGAAAAAAAGGGTGACTTTGCTTTGAGAGAGTCCCTATCACTGTGGATTTTCTTACAGGTAACACAAAAGCTAGACGCTGCAGGGGTCAAAATCATGGTGCCCAAAACCCTCTGCGAATTTGGGCTTGTGCAATTTCCTGAGTCAAGATCGCATGAGAATCAGAAGTTGCTGATATATTTTTAATAGCTGAAGCACCTCATTAAAAGCTGTAACAAATATGCCTGCCAGACGTTCCTCCTTTCAGAAACCAGATTTAAAGCTAACGAATCAACTCAATTTCCCCATAGATCTAGATTTTAGTGGTTCAGCTTCTTACACAGCTGTGTGTTAGTTCGTGTTTGATGCATGCTCACAGGTACAGCTGCATAGCAACCGCCTTGCTGGAAGTTATTCAACAGCTAAAACTATCAGTGGGGACCCCCCCTTATCTCTCATTATGTATAACGAGATCGCTGCTGTGCAACGTTGATTAGACGTGTCAACCCGGAGCTGGATGTCTGAAAATGAGTATTGCTATTAAAATGCCTTTGCTAATGATCAACTCATGTGTCCATCATTTTGACAGATTTCTCTTTAGGAATGTGAAAAGCTAAAGCATGCAGGAATCCCAGGGTTGCAGTGTAATGTTCAGAGAAACGGGTATTGTCGTATTGTATTTCTTCTGCATTAACCCTAAAGTAGCAGTTTCCCTGGAAAAATCATGCTGATGGCTGAAGCTTGCTGTCGAGTACAGGCTGCGCTAATATGAGACCTGTAATCTTGAATTTGGAATCAATTGTTAAGGGGAATTTGTTTCTAGAGCGTGATCCTGAAAGCAGGGCATCCGTCCTCTAAACCGCTTCTTCTTTAGGTGTGATTTAGAGCTTTCATGATGGGAAAATTCAACAAAAATTAAAAGGGAGACTGAAAACAATGAAATAATTTCTCAAAAACATTGCGTCCCCCTTTGGAACTTGTTGCTGCAAGGTGCCTTTGAAGCTACGGGTTTCAGCAGGGGCTTGGATATCTGCCTGGGAAGCACGATTTTCCAGTTGGTTTAACTGGAGCAACCCCCAGCGAGGCTACGCCAGGCCCTGCTTGCCCCAGGGTGCCAGGGCAGTATTTACCAGACGTAACTCGGCGTGTGGTGCGTTCTCAGTCTGTGGCTGTGGGAGAGGTGTTTGATCAGGGCGAGCAGTTTGGCTATCAGGAGAATCCAGGAAGGCAGGTAAAACCACAGTTTAGCCACAAGAAAGCCAACAAGTCCAGCCAAAAGCCACCACCGGCCAAGTTGAGAGGAGAGAGGCAGCTCCAGCAAGGTTCCCAGCAGGTGAGCCCTTACCCAGGACCAGGCTGTGCTGGCTGAGGTTTGCATCTCCTGCCACGAGCCCTTCCAAGGGTGGAAATGCTAAGGGTCCTAAGCCCAAAAAATCAGGTGGGAATTGCCAGGGAGAACGGCAGAAGTGATGAAAGCTGCTGCGCCCTTGTTCTGGTTAGTTCTGTCTGGCACAACCCCAGAGGTCACCATCTCATGTCAGGGATGCCCTCCTCTCCTTTCCCATCTCCCGGCCCTCTCTCAAGCCAGGCCGTGTCTTTCTCTGAAGAGCAGCTACAAGGAAGCCTTTATCAGTCTCCCTTCTTCCACAGACAGGAGGAGATGAATGTGCACTTGGAAAGCCATTGGCAGGGCTTGCAGCGTATGAACATCCTCCCCAATGCACCTTTGAACTCATTCCTCCTGCATTTGTTTGTCTTGCAGATAAAACTTCACAGCAGTGTTTGGAGAAAAGTCTAATGAGGGACCACTGTTTGCATAACAAAGCAAGGCTTCCTCTTCAGATGTTCAGCCTTCATTAAGCATAATTTATATTCCAGCTAATCTTTGGAAGAGGGTAAAATATGGAGCCAAAGTTTGTTTTTACATAGTTTGGAGTAATGCATTGTTTGTTTTAAGTGGTCAGTTGCAATTGACAGTTGATTTAAATTCAACATAATGATGATTTGTAATGGCTGCATGTTGTCTAGGGGAGTGTTGTGTCATTGACTGCCATGGCTTTAGCACTCTTCTGCATCAGTTACTGAATTAAAGGATAAGACCAAATGGATGGTTTCCCAGTTTTTCAGATATTTCAGCATATCCACAAGCCATGAAAAACTGAATTTGTAAAATACAGGGTGTTTTTTTCCCCTCAGACTCATGTAGACTTGATGAAATAGCCCACTGAACAGAAGTTTGCTTCTCTTCTGGCAGTCCTGGTAGCCACCACCCTGGTAGCCTTCAAACGTCACCAGGTCCCTGCAGCGAGTAGCTCTGAGGGTGACACAGCATTTGTAAAGGCTCTTCAGTGCTGCTGGGAGTCCTGGTGACTTGCTGTGATTTGCTGCCCAGAAAGCAAACAAGCAGGTGTAGCTGAATGTTTAAATGACATTACAGGCCAGTGTGTAAGAGACATTAATTTATCAGCACTCAGACTTCGTTCGTATCATAGGCACATAAAAAGTGTTGGATCCTGTTGACTCTTCACTGCAGTTTTGTCCCCCTGCCTGTGTAAGATACGCTCCCTTGCTCCAGTTGAAATACCCAATATGTTTCACTTATCACTTCCCAGGTTTATTAAAAGATGAGAAATGACTGATGAGATTTATCTTGTGTGTACTCCTCGCTGAGACTTACCCCTTTCTGCAAGTTTACATTGTAATGACGGATGTTTGAAAAACACCCTTCACCCTATCAGGAAAATTATGACCCGAGTGGTGTATATGGACGGCACCGCCGTGTGCTGCATCCTTTCAACTCAAGGGAGCAGGGTTTTTGGAAATGACTGGGGGTGTTGAGTGGGTCAGCATTGGGGTGCCCAGCCCCCGGCTCCTCAGGCAGCTGGCCATGCTGACATTTAAAATGCCTCAGGGTCTGAGTGGTGGGTTTCCATGTTGCGTTCTTTAATGATAAGAGACCTCCAACTGCAAAGCTCAGGGTCTTCATCTTGTTTGGTTCATCACATCCGTGATCTACCCATGAATGTTTTTAAAGGCAGCACCAACCTTTAGAGAATTTATTTATTTATTTATTTATTTATTTATTTATTTTATTGTTTTTCAGGAAAAAATGCTGTAAGGGTTATAAGTTTGTTCTTGGACAGTGCATCCCTGAAGGTATGTGATTTCACTGTTCTTATCCCTCATGTCCCCCTGCTTTTGTCTTTCCCTGTTTGCCCTGTTCTCTCCGTTGCCAGTTTGGAAGAGCATCCTGATATAACCACAGGCTTGGCCGTATCTCCTGTGTCAGTGGGAGGAACTGTTTCCAAGAAATTGTTGGGAAAATAAAAAGATCAGTGTCTTCCAAAAGATTCGCTTAGCATGCCAAGCCTTGATCCTCCCCTAAGTACACATAGCTGCACATGTCTTGTACCATCACCTGCTGCAGAAGGACGCATTCAGCTCTTGACTGGGTACCTGGAGCTCTCTGTACATCCAGGAGCAGACGCTTCCTGGCTGGTGGCTTTCACCATGTGCCCCTTGCATCTGGCAGAGCCAATTTGGGTTGTAAGTGCACAGGTAGTGGGTGACTAGGTGAGTTAGTCCTGCCTTTAGTTACCTATTTCCCAAAGATGTCAGCGAGGGGATAGTATCACCAAACAGCATCTCTCTTCCACCTCCTCTCCTGGTCGTGGGCACGGCTTCCTTGTCCCTATGGGCAGAGGGAGGTGGGCATTTACTTAGGGTAGTTCATGCATTAGTGAAAAGGGAACGATGCCCTCCTGGTAGAGGGGGGCTCCCCATACGGTTCCCAAAGGCAGTACCGGGGTCCCAATGCTCAGAGGTTGCTGCAACGGGATCTCATCTGGGAAAAGGCTGAGCTCTGGCTGCCTTAACCCTGGGGGAGGCGTCTGTTGGGTCCACCCAGCCGATGGCTGCGCTGAGCAGTAGCGATGTGACTTCTTCAGTCACTGCCACCGCTTTACCCGATTCAGATGCAATTGGCTCTGAAGTCATAGAAGAGGAACTGTCAGGCAGAAGCAAATGGCCAGAGATGACAAGCCAATAAACCTTGTTTGATCCAAAAAGCAGGTTTAAAAATGGGATTATGGCAACACATCCGTCTATTTGATGACATATGGAAAGCCTCGAGCTGACCTGAGAGTTTTCCCAGTTTGGCATGATGATGTTTTGAAAAGAAAAGTGACAAATTAACATACTGGAGAGAGCTGGCTGGTTTTTGAGTTACAGTGTCCAGCCAACAGGGATTATAACCCAAACTCTGATCCTGCTGCTTTTTTTTTTTTTTTGTAGTTCGTATCTTTGCTGCTGGCTGGAAACACTAGAACACTGGTTGCAAAAAAAAAAGAAAGAAAAAAAAAGGAAAAAACCCCATATCTTCTCAAAACAGGAGTTGTGCATTTACTGTTTCCTTGTGAAGAAACAGCTCACAATGCCAGCCCGAGCCCTGGGGTAGGGTTTGGGTGAAATCGATGCTCTCAAGGAGTTCCTCGTCCCACGGTTTGGTGGAGAGTTTTGTCTTGGTTTGTGTGTCATGAGATAGCAGCTCCAGTGTGAGATGGACACTTGGAAGAGGCAGTTTGCTGTGTTCTACAAGGCGGTCGTGTGCATGGGAGGCAGAACCCCTGAATCCTTTCAGGAGGGAAAGAAGCCAGGGCTCTACAAAGAAGCTGGCCTCCAGCTTTCCTATGGATTTCAACAATTTTATATGCTAGATATATTCACTAAATATAATGGATACAGCCGCAGAAGTAATAGGACCAAAAATAAAATGAGAACCATGGCAATATATTATTTTAGGCTTCTAATTTTCATCTGTTGAGATTTTAGGTGGTTATGAAAGCAGCTTTTATTATGTACCCTGACTCCGCTTAATCCTGTCTGTTAACTGTATCTCAGTAACCTGAGAGTTTCTGACACTAATTGAATTTCTCTGCTGGCTGTGGCTTCTCTCCCTTTGTATCTCCATTCCCCCTTTTCCAGCTCAATCTGTACTTTGCCTTGAACTTCAGAGGCCACAGTAATTGCTATAACATCTGAGATGATCTTGGGCCCTTGATACAGGGATGAGAAACATGATTCAGTGAAGCACTCATTTCACTTATTCTGTTACAAGACATCACTTGGCTCTTCACACATTGTTTTGGCATAATCTTGACAGAGTAGCTGTATGAAATGCATATCTCGACATGGGCACATAAATACATTACAGATGTGAGTTTATTAGAGCACATCTGCACCTTTTAATCCAGTACTGGCAAGTCAAATCCATGAGAAGTAGTTCCAGCCCTGTCTTCTCTGTGATTCTGCAGTGGCTGCAGGGAGGAGGGTTGGGAGATGGATAGACCCTCCCTTGTCCACTCTCTTACTGCTGCCTCAGGAAGACACCGATCTCCTTCTTGGACAGCTGTTATTTAAACAGACTCTTTCCCAAAGGGTAGTGTCTTTGCCCAGGTCCATCTTTGGTTTCTCTCCTGTTATTTCTTGTATGCCCTTGAAAAGATACAGAAATCAGTGCAGTCCGGTATGAGTCCATGCCCCTAGCTTCTGCAGTTCATTTGCATTAGACTCACCTTCTCACTCTGGATTTCAGCTGCAGGAGCAGGGAGAATGATCCTCAGGAAACACCGAGAGGAGTTTGCTTTGTGTGTCTGATTCCCCCTGTAGCATCTCTTCCTGCTCCACCTGACCAGCAAAGCAGCCTCAGAAAAGAGCTCCTCACCCTTTTCTCCTGAATGGTCTCCTTCTTCTTTGCTTTGGATACTCACAGCTCCAACCAGGTCCTGTCTTGTGGCATCGCCAACAGTAAAGCAGGGACAGATGTAGCCTGAAACAGTGGCTTTTGGAGAGCACCCTCCCTTACCACTGGTTTGTTACTTGAGTGTCTTGGCTGTGGATTAAATTCAGAGCAAAATACTCTGTGACAGGCAAACACTGATCAGATCTGCTCTTTCCTCAGTAATGCTATTTCAGAAATTTCCTTGGTACAGCTTTACATGCTGCATTGTCATTCCTGAGTTCATTGAAATATATGTAGAGACATTTGTTATTTTGCTGCCCTTTTTTTTATATTTTCCTAAAGTTTGGAACAGCCTGATCCTCACCATGTGGCTTTGAATAGTCCTCAAACCACGTTTCTTAGGCTGGGCTGGCAGAGAAGAGGTTTCAATGTGGGAGGGTGCGTGCATCCTCAGTTCTGCAGAGCATGCGGAGGCGGTGCCGCAGCTTTTGCCCAATTTCATCCCACTTGTGAGGACTGTTCTTGAGGGCGTCGTGCTAGCTGGGACTGAAGCCCTGGGATGGACACCTCTGTGAGGTGGGACCTGCCCACAGCCATTGTGTGATTTGGGTTGACTGTGTGGGAACCACCAGCAGGGAGATTTCCACCTCCGGGACCCTTCCCTAGCTTTGTATGAAAGTAAATGAAGCAATGGTCTTGGTGGAGCTCTGCTAAGGTGGGTGTTAAAACCATATTTAAAGACTAGTTACATGAAATAAGGCGAAAGAGAGATGATTAAAAAGAACTGGCATTGTTTAGTCTAGAGAAAGGAGGCTGAGGGGAGACGTGATAACAGTTTTTAGGTATGTGAAAACTTGCTGCAAGGGGGAAAGTAAACAGTTCTTCATGGCCAAGAAGAAGAGGACAAAAATAATGGGCTTAAATGGCTATAAAGGGAGTTTGAATTAGATATGAGTAAAAAGCTTTCTATCTGCAAGGATATTTAATCTTGGGAATAGACTGCATGGTGGGGCATCTCCATCCCTCAGAGCTTTCTAGGTGAATGCCTATTAGGAAAGGTTTGCACGTAGCTAATCCTGCTTGTGGTTACAATGGTCCCTTCCAGTGCTGTTTTTTAGGATTTTAGTAGGGCACATCTCTTTATGGAAGCTCAGGGAGCACAGAGCCACTCCCTCCACTCTGCTCTGGTGAGACCCCACCTGCAGTGCTGTGTCCAGCTCTGGAGCCCTCAGCACAAGAAGGACATGGACCTGTTGGAACGGGTCCAGAGGAGGGCCACGAAGATGATCTGAGGGCTGGAGCACCTCTGCTGTGAGGACAGGCTGAGAGAGTTGTTGTTGTTCATCCTGGAGAAGAGAAGGCTCCAGGGAGACCTTACAGCCCCTTCCAGTACCTGAAGGGGGCCTACAGGAGAGATGGGGAGGGGCTGTTCGCAAGGGCATGTAGCGATAGGACGAGAGGCAATGGTTTAAACTAGAGCAGGGTGGGTTTAGATTAGACATTAGGCAGAAGTTCTTTACAATGAGGGTGGTGAGACACTGGCACAGGTTGCCCAGAGAGGTGGTGGAGGCCCCATCCCTGGAGACATTCAAGGCCAGGCTGGATGAGGCTCTGAGCAACCTGATCCAGTAAAAGATGTCCCTGCTTACTGCAGGGGGGTTGGACTAGGTGACCTTTAAAGGTCCCTTCCAACCCAACATCCTGTGATTCTGTGAAATGGCTGAACATGGCACAGACCAAATCCAGCGCCTGTGTGGTCAGGCTGGCCGGGGAGCAGGCGTGTTCATCTCAGTGCTGGGGACACTAGCCTGTTCTCCATCTGATTTTATTTCAGTGGAAAATGAAAACTGTAACCATGCGCAGTAAAAAAGCACTGCTAATGCTTTATATTTGGGACTACTTAGTAGTGCCAAACGTAACGGGAGTTTACAGCCCCAGCATCACCTAAAAAGCCCAAACTAGCCCCCAGGCTGACAGTGTTTGAAGCCCAGGGCTGTGTTTTTCTTCCACGCGTGCGCAAGGGTCTGCACTGTCGTCCCTGGTTACTGCTGGGGGTCCTGGCACTGCCATTCACCGCCACAGCACTGCCGGCAGACTTGGGGAGTTAAAATCAACGTGGTTGTGGAGTAAGCAGGAAAGAAAGGACGCCTGCGATTGAAAAGGTGGCATGCACAAGGGAGGAAATGCTTGGCACCATTGCAATAGTATTTTTTGGTCTAAGGGGCTCTGGTGTGACACACAGCAGCTTGTTAAGTCTGATTTGGTGCTTTACTGTGCCTTGGCACACTGTCGCTTTTACCCGCAGTGCTACACATGTGCTCTGTATACTTTGTACAGCAAATGTGGTTTCACTTGCTTTACCATCTATTAGTTCATTTTAGTTGTTTGGAAAAATCATCGTACTCAGAGATGTCTGCTAGTCATTAGTGTGAGTCAATAATGAGTTTGCGTTTTAATTATTTTATGCTGTATATATGGAAGCACAGTCCATTGCTGGGAACCCGGTCAAAACACTTAGGTTTGGTTTAGATGTATTTTGTCTGGAGCGGGGAGGGGATATTTCTGCTGTGGACCCCCAGCACGCAGTCACTGGAGGGTGGCAGTGACAACCACTTGGATGCTGTGTGCTGGATGATGTTCCTCTGGAATGATCACAGAAACTGCCATTTGCTTTGGTATAAAACCCGACCTTCATCAGGGTTTGCCTGAGCTGGTTTGGAGGCTAGATGCTGCTTCAGCTCCTTTCTTCTCCTGGCAAATGTTGCCCAGGGTGGCTGCAAGTCTGATGCCCTGCCACCAGCCTGATGCCAGGGACAGGGATGCAGGCAGACCCTGGTGTCCCTTCCCTGGGCTGCAGCTCTGCTGCAACACAGCAGTGAAATCAGAAACAGATTCACCCTCCTTCGGGTTTCAGCCATGAACTTCAGACAGTCTGCTGGGATTTCAGTGACAAGCCCGGCCAGCAACTCCCCATACCCTAATCTGCACATTGCTATTATTAAGAGTGATGATGGTTTTGTAACAATGCATTCTTTGCTAGAAGGGTTATATCTGGCTTTGAGCAATTATTGTTTGATTTTAATTAACTCTTCTCTATGATACACGTTCTGCCCAGATTTGGCAGTTAGCCTCACACAGTTTCACAGCATTTTTCTTAGGAAACGTTGCTATCAGCACTTAAAAATTTGTGGAAGAAAACAGCAAAAAGCTTGTAGGTAATTTAATATTTCTCTGAGAAGAATTCTTAAATTCTGCAAACTGGGGAAGTGCCCCTTGCTTAAAATCCAACTTTAAGAAATAGTCTAACTACCGTAAAGCTGTAGTTAACAATTAGAATTTTACTATAATTCTTTGCTTATGTGTCATGAATGTTTTATTTCTTCCATCCTCAAAAACAACATCACTTGACTTTATTACTTAGCAGAGAGGTGAAATATTTCCTGTCATAGTATCATCCGGCTACTGACTGCCATTGGTATTTTCCTAACCACATTTTTCTCTCCCTAGACTATGATGTCTGTGCTGAAGCTCCTTGCGAACAGCAGTGCACAGATAACTTTGGGCGAGTCTTATGCACTTGCTACCCTGGGTACCGCTATGACCGGGAGAGGCACAGGAACAGAGAGAAGCCTTACTGCCTGGGTGGGTAGAAGCACATGTTGAGCTCATCTCTGGTTAATGATGGATCCTGCTCCCGCAGGTCTTTTAGGAGTCAGTTTAGATCTGAAACCTTTCTTATTCTCTTTACTGTTACGGAATAATGTGCTTTTTAACTACGTGAAGGATTGGTTCCCAGGACTAAGAGATGTAAATCCCCCTGAAATTATTAGGAGGTAGTACCTAAAACAAGACACATGCACCCAAATTCTTTGAAGTCTTAGGCTGATGTAATTTTCCCTTTATTAATTCCTCCTGCAGGTTTTGAGTCATATCTGGGGTTTTGGCCTGAGAGAGTAACCCTCAAAGCACTATAACCATGCCTAATTATGAAAATAAATCCTTGGGGTTTGATTCAGATGGCCAGTATCCAATTCAGGACTGATCACTTACATATGGTCCTTGTGTGGCTAGCCCCCCCTGATTTCATGGTCCAGCCCTGCGTGGTTTGCTGTGCCAGGGAGCCAAGATTCGCAGGATAGAGCTTTGTTTGGAAGCTTTTCAATGCAAAGAAACGGTCACACAGTGTTCACCGATAAAACGCCAGGTGTGTTAATAATAATAGTGCAGTTTGCACAGCGCTCCAGCCCAAAGCACCAGCGGTGCTGCAATTACTCATTTATTTAACCACAAAAATCTCCTGGTACCTTTAAAGGAAGTCTTTTATTGTATTTGAGGCTTGAAACCTCCGGCTGTGGGACATTTTCAGCTCTTGCTCCTCTCCAGATATCGACGAGTGCGCCGCGAGCAATGGGACGCTGTGCTCTCAGATCTGTGTCAACACCATGGGCAGCTACAGGTGCGAGTGTCACGAAGGCTACACGCGGGAGGCGGACGGCAAGACGTGCACCAAAGGAGATAAAGGTATATGCTAGTGGGGGCAGTAAAGGTCCTGAGCCAAAGTGCCATCTAAACGGTTGATCTGTCATAAAGAGGAATTGCTCCCTACCCTGCTCTTGGAGGTGGGGGTCTGGCATGGGGATGGAGGTGATGCTGCTAGAGACCCCGGCTTGTTTCTTTGTTTTTATTTTTCTATTTCGAATGGTTTGGGTTGGAAGGGACCTTAAAAATCATCTCGTTCCATCCCCCCTTCCCTGGGCAGGATCACCTCCCACCAGACCAGGCTGCTCAAAGCCCCATCCAGCCTGGCCTTGAACACCTCCAGGGATGGGGCAGACACAGCTTCCCTGGGCAACCTGTTCCAGTGCCTCACCACCCTCACAGTAAAGAATTTCTTCCTGATATCCAATCTAAATCTACCCTCTTTCAACTTGAGGCCGTTACCCCGTGTTCTATCGTAACACTCCCTGATATAGAGTCCCTCCCCATCTCTCCTGTAGGTCCCCTTCAGGTACTGGAAGGGGCTATAAGGTCTCCCCGGAGCCTTCTCTTCTCCAGGCTGAACTGGGGACCTGAGCGCCTGTGGAGGGGTCCTGCCGCACGCTCTCCTCCTCCCCAGTTTGTGCGCTGCACACACACAGCAGTAAGTCAGTAGTCACATCTATAAAGAAAGAGAACAAGTACATTGAAGAATGTGGAAAGCATCTTCCCCTGGAGAGGCAGAGTGGCTGATGAGTGAAACTTGCCGTTACAGCTCCGGTTAGACCATTTCTCCTTGATCCAACTGCTAAAAAACATGTTCTGCTCCCACACCAACCTGGATTATACCTAGTTTGCAGTCCAGAGCTCAGGAGTCATAGGGGGAAAAAAAAATTGCCAGATGCTGACCCTTATAAGCCTTCATTAATTTCATCTGTTAATTAAATTAATTTCAGTGAGTTAATGTGTATTTACATGCCGACATCTGAGATCAGCAAATGGCCCTGGGTTGGGTGGTTGGTGCCTCTGGGCACTCAGAGGCTCAGGAAAGGTATGCCTGGGAATTCCGCGCACCTTTCGAGCATTGCTAAAATCAATTGCTAAATTATGTTAAGTAACACTGAATTCTGCTGATCTGCAATTAGTTTGTGTGTCTCGTGACTGCGGTCAGATTTTTTTCTTTTTTTTAATGAAAGGAATGTGTGATGGGACAGGGGTAAAAGTGAGGGCTTGTTCTTGATTCTCACTGTTGGTTTCAAAGTGTGTACTGCATATAAATGATTTTAAAGTTTTTGACCTCATCCCAGTTATTAAATTACAGCATTTAGAGTACTGCAGATTAAATACTAATGTAACAATTTAAAGAGAAAGGAAGAAGAGAATAACCTGTGCTCTGGAAAAAAAAACAACAACTCTTTTGATGAATGGTGTCTTACCATAGGTTCATCAATTAATGCCTGAACACATGTATCATTGGGTGCTCTAAATCCCGCTGGGTGGACAGAACAATTTATAATTTTGATTGTCCTCTGAAAATGTGTAACCGGAGCCACTACATTAACTTTGATTGTTCCTTGTAGTTTTAATTATTTTTTTTCTTTGTAAGTGTGTGGGGGTCATAAGGGAAAGAGACATAACATAAATAATCCCCCTGCCAATAGTTTTTTAGTTAACTTCTCCTCTGGCTAATTCAAATTTCCTGACAGGGTAATGCCCAAAGCATTCAGGATAGCCAACCATTCAAAATATTCAAGGCCGTGGAAACAATTCTAATATTTGAAAAACACCAATTTTACACCGAATGCACATGGCACATAAAAATGTCAGTTCCAGTTCTTAATCTGAAATTAAATACCCACCATCTCTCAAAACATTTCCCAAATCAGCTGTGTGAAGCAGAGGACACTTCCTGCTCTGTTACGCTGCTGTACTCCAAGTTAATGTTACTAATTGCCAGACCTCTGGTGCAAATGAAAGAGGAGTTGGCCGTCGCTTTTTCACGGGGCTTGTGTCCCTAACGCACCCCAAAGAAAATCAGGATTTTCGGCAGCCGCGAGGAACCGGCTGTATCGATGCACCACCCCGTGGTCAGCCCCAGCCCTGCACCGCTCCAGAGATCACCGCATCCACGCTGGAATTCCTTCCTAAGAAACAGATTATTTGCCTTTTCATGGTAGCTGGAACACTTAAATTTGATTTTAAAATTTAGTGTGAGAGACATGAAAACACATGTATCCCTTTCCAGCTTTAACCATGTTGCGTGTTTCCTGGGGGATTATTATTCACGTTTTCATCACGCCGTGCCTGAAGGCTGCAATCCAGGCACTTTTTTGACTCTGTAAGTGGGCTTGACTGAGCGCTTTGGGTTTGTGAGCAGGGCACAAGAATAGGGAGCATTTTTCCCGCTTAGGCAGTCGTGTTGCATTTGTCGGAGACAATACGGCTACCCGCCCTGAAGTAGGCAAATGAAACCATCTCAGCAGGCAGAGCCCAGATAATACAACACAGATGATCAACTCAACAGCCTCCATGCGAAGACCGCCTGCGGCACAGCTCCCCGCAGAGCTCTCCCCCACCAGCTTCTCCTTCTCTTCCAGCATCAGCAAGACAGAGTCTTCCAGCACATGCAAAGAAAACACATTGCTCCGCCGGGCAGCTCCCTTATCGATAGGCACCGCGGGGCTCACTGGTGTCTCACTGAGATGAAAGGAACCCCATCAGGACAGCAACGTCATGCATGAGCTAGACTTCATGCTTTGGAAAGACTTCATAAAATGGGGATGGTTTAAACTTTTTCTGAAATCATTTTAGTTTCCCGGTGTAGGTCTGTGCAATGGAAACAGGCTTTGTAAGTGCCTTGCTCAATGCTGGCCAAACTGACCCTGGTAGGTGACCTTCGTATCTGCACCGTGCGTGGGTGGCTCCGTCTAATTGCTTCCTGCCCTCTCTGGCCTGTGCTAGGTGGCTCCTGGCTTTATCCATCCTTTGTTCTGGCTTTATTTGTAGTTTGGTCGCGATACAGGATCGGATGGGGGTAGGGCGAATGTTTGATGGATGACTCCTTCCCTGGGCAAATCATCACCTCTGTCTGGTATGAGTTAGGGGGATTCCACCTTCCTCCTGGGACACAGCTCACGCTCGCTTATGTGACACTGTTGGACTTCTTCCTCCGACAAGTCAATCCAACTGGATTTGCAGAAATCTCACTGGTATGATATTTCCTAAACATTAGCTGACCGCCCCCCACCCCAACCCCGCATTCATGTCCATGGATTGCTACAGCCCTGTTTTATCTATACTTGTCAGCCCCGTGTACCACATCCTTCTGGAAGATAAACTGGATTTTATAATGAAACACGAGGCCAAAATCACTGCTTCTTAATCTGCACGTAATTCCGCTGATTCTAGTGGGATTGCATTAGGTTTCAAATAGCAGAGGCTCTGGCAGTTTCTCCCTATGACTGTATGTTGCTCTCAGCAACATTTCTTAACACAATGTGTGCGAGTTGTGAGGGAACTCATTTGGTAAGATAGCTATTAAAAGAAATTTTGGTTAAGAGTAGTACCAAACACAAATTGTATCAGAGTTTGAAAAAAAAAAAAAAGTCATTTTTTCTAATGGTTTTGTATGTGCAGCTGTAAAACATACACGGGTCCAAAAATGGACATGTCAAAACACTGATTTTTTTAAAGGAAGCTGCAAAATCGGAGACGGAGGAAGAACTCCATGAGGGAGCCACAGTACTGGCTTGTGGTCAAGAGAAAACTTGACCACATTATAGAATTATAGAAATATCAAGAGGTGTCTTGATTACAGCATATCAATTCCTTGTTAAGGGAAAAAAAAAAACCTATGTGCTGGAGATTTTTTGATCTATCAGAGAAAGACCTATGGGCAAAGAGGCTTTGGAAGACATCAAAGGCAAAACGATTAGCATTAGGAATAGAGCAGTGAGGAGGGAAACAAGCGGATGCTGCCTATTCAGGTATCTTCACACAAAGGCTGGAGTCCCTCTGGGAGGTGGTGTGGCCAAATAGTCTTGGAGCCAGCATAGCTGCAATTTGGTAAAATTCTATTATATGTTATGTAGAGTTCCTCATAAAGCCCCAATACCTTTTGGCCTTAAATCTTTGGGCCACCTAAACGCTGTACAGAAAGCTGTTGAGGTGTACCCAATCTGTCTGCTGTCAGAAAGGGCCAGGAAGAGCAGCATGCTTACTCTCATGAACGTGATAAAAAAAATAAAGAGGAGTATTGTGGGTTATTGTAGTGCCAAAGAACTGCAGCTGTGGGAGCAGGCAGTTGATGAGTGGGGAAAACCCCCAAGCCTTTGCCTCCTGGTCTTCTAATCAGTTCAGCGCTAATGCCAGTGTCTTTCTGCTGCTGGTCATTCCCGCATCTGGCCCTTACAACCCTCACCTACCTGATTAGGAGATAAGAGAAATAAACTTTTCATAGAATCCCAGTATCATAGAATTCCAGGTTGGAAGGCACCTCGAGGATCATCTCGTCCAACCTTTCTTGGCAAAAGCACAGTATAGACAAGAGGGCCCACCACCCTCTCCAGACAGATCTTAAAAGTGTCCAATATTGGTGAATCCACCACTTCCCCTGGGGAGATTATTCCAATGGCTGATCTCTGTGAACAATTTTTCTCTTTAGTCCAATCGGAATCTCCCCGGGAGTAACTTGTACCCTTTGTCTTTTCCATGTGACTCCTTGTAAAAAGGGAGTTTCCATCTTCTTTGTAGCCACCCTTTAAATACTGGAACATGGTGGTAAGGTCTCCCTTAAGCAACCTGTTCTCAAGGCTGAACAAACCCAGTTCTCTTAGCTGTTCCTCATAGTGGAGGAAACTTTCCTGAAGTTTCCTTCCCAGCCCTTTGATCATCTTAGGGGCCCTTCAGTGGACGCTCTCCAGCCTGTCCACATCTTTTTTGTACAGCGAGGACCAAAACTGAACACAGTATTCCAGGAGAGACCTGACAAGCGCTGAGTAGAGTGGGATAATGACTTCTTTATCTCTGCTGGTGATGCCCTTGTAGATGCAACCCAGCATCCTGTTGGCTTGCTTTGCCACAACAGCAGGACACTGGTCACTCACATTGAGCTTGTTGTCCACCAGGACCTCCAGGTCCCTTTCCACAGAGCTGCTCCCCAGCCAGGTGGATCCCACTCTGTGCTGCACTCCTGGGTCGTCTTCTAAAAGCAAGCATACCTGAAGTGGCGTTATATCTAATGGACTAAACATACTGAAAATCAATTTTTCCTAAATTTGTGCAATGGTGTTCCATAGATGACCATCTGCTGGGTGCAATGTTCCTTAGTGGACCCTGCAAACATTTAAAGTCAAGTACCACAAGATATCTTTGCTATTAGGAAGTTCCAGTTTTATTTAAAATGATGCAGATGTTTTCAAAATCAATACACATTTTTGAAAAGATGAAGGACGTCAGAGTGTGTGTCCAAGTGAGAAGTATAATGCAATAGCTAAGTGCATTGTAGTTGATCGTTTTTGAAGATTGTGGCTTTAACCAGGAGCACCTGCAGAGCTTTTCCATTACGGGACATGCTCTGAATGGTCAGCGTTCAAACGTGTCCAATAACCCTTCCAGGTAACATTGTACAAGGCCACACATCGTATGCAGGGCCTCAATACACTCGATGCTTCTCAACAACTATATGTGAAAGAAAAAAAAGCTCACCTAGAGTTTGCCAGTATGTGTTATTCTGTGTTTTGGAAACCATATTTCTCTTTAAGCCAACACCTGTTAAAACAGTGCTTGTTTGTTTGCGATGTGGAAGTGCTTCACTGTGTATGAGAATGGGAAAAAGGACAAAAAATAACACTTGCAATATGTCTTACAGTTTGAATCATTTAAAGGATTCCTGAAAATATCCCATTCATGTGTAGTATCAACAGGTGTGACCCTTTCTCTTGTGTGGATTTAAATCCCTGTCATTAATCTCAATCCCCATCTCCGCTCAGGTTGATTCCATCACATGGAGGAATAACCGGCGATGACAAAGAGCAGTTTGTGCAAAGTGAATTAAATGACCATATTGTGAGGGATTTTACTGTAATTTATAGCATATGAAAATTTGCCCTTGAGGGGACTGTAAATCAATTCAAATCTATAGGGTTAGCCCACCCTACACACAAAGATAAAAGAAGGGGTGTAAACTTTTTCAGGTATTAAAAAAAATAAATTCTTTGGGGACTGTTAACAGGAAACAGCTGCTTTTAAAATGAGATCAGAGCTGTCCCTGCGAAGTTTCTAAGCCTTACATAGGAATTCACAGCCAAAGCATTAATAATGGCAAGATTCCTCTTTTCACAGTCTGGGGAAATGTAGCAACCTTCAAGTTGCTTTTGCAATCACTTTATGAATGTCTTTGCTTTGGATCTTTATATTTGTATTGGAAACTGCTTTCTTTCAGCTGGGCTTCCTGAGAAATCTGAAAATGTGGCAAAATCAGGGACATGCTGTGCCTCTTGTAAGGAGTTTCATCAAATAAAGCAGACGGTTTTACAACTGAAGCAAAAGGTATGAACATTGATCAGTCATGTCTTTACCAGACCTGCACGTTTTATGACACCTGAGGTTAAATTTAAGTGTTTGTAGCCGTCACTGCTGTGTGGCTCTTGTGCCTATAAAGATGATGGCAACACACTTTAAAATCATCTAGGAATGGCACTTCTTTATGCTTCCGTATTGCTTGTCAGCGGATTGCTAACCGAGCTCGTGGAGCTGTGCTACCAGCCTCGTGGTAACACAGTCTGGCAAACACCCCTCCCAGTCTGAGCCCAGGTTTTTTGGCAACCTGCACTGGCCGCAGCTTTTCATTCACTCTGAACGCACAGGATTTTGGACTTGATCCACCTTTAGTGTATGCAAGTGCAAGACGTTCTGCAGATGCGGGAACATGGGAGAACATGATTTTGCATTAATAGAGTGCTGATACGGGATTCTTGCCAAAGAGGAGATGCATGGCTAGACAAAAACATCACTAGCAGATACCTTTGATTTTTTTAAAAGGAAAAACCCTCAGCCCCAACCTTTTTTGTTTCACCTGTGTCCTTGCAAGTAGAGAATGATGCACTTAAACCTTCCCCTGGCCTTTAATCACATCTGTAGGTGGCCCCCTTTTGCACCTGAGTAGGATTGAAATAACCCAGAGACCCAGCCCAGGATTTGGAGAGCCAAGTGCAGGGGTGCAGGTGTAATGCCTTTTCTGGCGACATCTCCTTTGAACATTGATGTTCTCTGAAATGGAAATGTTCTGCAGGAATATTCTCAGCAATGTATGTTGACAGGCTGTAATTATTTCACCCAGGGTGCTCATTTAATTTCATTGTGTCAAAACACAATTTGGTATATTCACTTGTTCCATTTAATGTTATTCATTCAAGTAATTTATAGTGGGAAGAAAGAAATCTGCTTCGCTAAAATTACATACACTGAGGTTTGTGATACTCTTTACCATGAAAACCTCAAAATGTCACGCTTTCCTTCTGAATCAGCAGGAAGACAAGTGTGGAAGTGACAGAATTTCATGTGCGATGGAAATTCTGGTTTTCAAACTAACAGGTAGCAAACAGGTTCAAAAAGGATCCATGGTTTGGAGTGGCTGTTTGTCCAGCCACAGTCCGTGATGCTGAGCAGGCTGGCACTGACCCCAGGGAGGGATCCGGGGTCACGCTGTTGGCCAAGCTGTTTGCTGCAAGAATTGATGGAAGCCAATGGCCTGGATTAATGGAAAGTTTTCTGTGTCTAACTTCCACTTTTAGGTGCCTGTATTCAAAGTTCAGTCCTGGAAAATTAAGACTGTCAATACCTGTCACCGTGGGCACTTGTACAGTGGCTGTGGCCAAACTAAGCAACTCACTCTTGCCTCATAGCTAAGTGCTGTCATGGTCCATAGCCTAAATTTTCCCCAAGTATCTTCCTAGAGGGACTTGATCTTTGGCATCCTCAGAGGGAGCCCACCGGGTTGTGCCTCACACAGACAGAGCTGGGAGACGTGGTCCCCTGGAACCCTCAGCGTTTTTTACCCCTAGAAAGGAGAGCTTTTGTCCATGCTGAGCAGAGATCTGGCCTCATGCTGCTTCTCTGCACAGGGAGACAGGAACCTTCATGTTTCACTATCCGCTCCCCATGGCCAAGTTCTTCTGGGGAGGACGGCTCTCAATATCTGTGGTTGAAGCTGTTCTGTTTTGCACAGAAAAATTCATTTCTGTCTGCCAGAGAATGAGTCTTCAGTCTTGTGGTCAAGGCTTTCAGATTCTATGAACTTTATGCAAAATTATGTTTAGCAGAAGAATCTGTGAAGGATCCAATCCAGCAAACCCTACAATTGGGAACTGGGGTGTGCTGGAAGTGGAAGGTGTGGCAAGGTGTATCTGCTTAGGAAAGGACAGGGGTGAACTCAAGTCCTGCTACCTCTGGTCATGGCGCCAATACCTTTCTGGAGGATCGCCACATCCATTGCAGATCCAGGACAGAGTACTTCTAGGATCAGGAACAGAAAGTCTCCTTGCATAGTCATCAGGGGGATGCACTGTCTCAATATACCAGGGGGCTGTGGGCAGTCCTAGGTTGATCTCAGACCTTGCTGGAAGGAAGAAGAGTGGAAAGCTGAAAAACTGGTGGAAAGATATCTGACACTGACACACAGCCAACAATTTTAAAAAAAATCAAATAAGCTGGATCCTACACAGATGTGCTTAAACGTCTCAATTAGAAAGCCATGTTCCACATCACTCCTGTAAAGCACTGTCAAAGTCATCTAAACCACAGATCTCCTAGAAACTACCCAAAACTCTAGATGCAGCATGCAACACAACATATGGGAGTCTTGTTTCTTTAGAATTTTCTGTCTTTCTTTAGAATTTACTCTTGCTAATATTTGCACGCACATGGAAAAAAAATTATTTTCCAAGGGACATTAAGATTTGGAGTTCTGGATGGAGAAAGCCAAGGTCACTCTGGACCAGGATCCTGGTTCAGTTAAAAGGTGAAATAGAAATTAGGCCAGCGAGTATAGCCTATCCCTAAGAGGATGTGAGTCAACATCAAAAACACATGGTTTGGCCCAAGTATATGTAACAACCATTTTCTGGCCAGAAGATATCAAAGAGCAGTGAGCTAGACCAGAGCCTGGGTATTTTGGCACTCCTAGTGTATGCCTCAAGTCCAGCTGACTCAGTGGGGAAGCATGTGTAGATGCTTTCACAGCAGCTATGTGATTTATTTTTTTTTAACTTACTAAGTTGTTACAAGGGCCTTGCTGTCTGGAACAAGTCAATATTTAAGCAACAGAAAAGAATACACTTCCAAATCCTCTTCATGATGAGTCTTTGCTACTAAATGCACCTTTTTACTCCAGCCTGGACATTTGCAATATAACCTGAAGAGGATTCACAGCAGGGACTAGATACTAAGTGACACCTATTTATCAGCTGGGATAGCAGTAGATCCCCAAAATAGGATCTGGTCAGAAATTTAAGTACAAGCTCTAAAGAGGCTATCAATTAATCTGTCACTTAACTATGGCCATCCCTAAGGAGAAACTCTCACTGATGACACTGAAAATATTCTAAAAATTGCCTGAAAAATATAATGCTCTCAGGTAGCCACAGGATTTAACTCTGTGTCTCGGTTTTAGCATGGCAGTGTTGGCACTGCAGATTGATTTGTGTCACATAATGGAAGTTTTGCAGCATGATGGTCCTTGCACCCTTCCGTTTGTATCCAGCCAGGACAGGGCTTATCTGGGCAGGGTGGATGCACTTCCAGGAAACAAAACTTGTCAGTGTGCTGACCAGAGCGGGCCAGTGGACCTCCTTGTGCTGGTCCCTGGCCAGCACGGCTATGAGAGCCCCCAGCTACTCAATTTTCCTCTTCAGCTCCAGGTGTAAGGTGCTGTGACCCATGGAGTAGCCCTTCATCTTCAGCAGTCCCACGCTTTGGTCTGTGCTACAATGGCTGGGATGTTGGCTGAGAAAGCTGCAGGGTCATTGGCAAACAAGGCAGATGTTTTTCCTTTGGAAAACCAAAGATGAGAGCACAAAGGGCACACCAGTAGGTGTGCTGGATCCCCATTTTCTGTGTGAGCAGGTTCATAGGAAAAATAAGAAACACCCTGTGGGGCTCCCGTGAGGTGCTGACCTCATCCAGCCACTGATTTCAGTAGGGGTGGAGTGAGGCTACCAAATTCTTGTACGACTTACATCATGTCGCTCAATTTGCCTATAGTGCAGTCATCTTGTCTTTGGAACAGCAAAACCTGAGTCACAAATGTCTGATAAATCGTTGTATTCCTGTCATCACATTTTGAATTCCAGTCTGAAAAATCAGACTGGTGTTTTGGAAATGTCACCAGGAACTGTCTCAGCATTTCTAACTTTTTTCTTTCTCACTTTTGCTTCCTTCGGAACTGCTCTGTGCATCCAACCCCAAACTGCAAGCAGCACTGGCCGCTTTTAAAGTGAATTCCTTAACTAATAACTTGTTTTCCAAAAGAAATCTGCCCAGTTATAGTATGCCCTGCAAGGGCACACCATTATTATTTTTTCTCTGCTTTACAAACATTAGGCTTGCACTAAGGGCAAGAGGGTGTATATCAAATAATTACAGAAACAAGTAGGAGTCTTGAGAACAGTCCAGTGCAGGGAACTCCAAATAGCTGATTAAAAGCATTGTCAGATAATGGGAGTCATCATGTATTTTATTTAATGCAACTCTCCCACGCAAATGTTGCTGAATCCAGCATCAAACTATCCAGTGAGCCAAATTCATTAGGGGCAGCAACAGAGCTGACCCAGGGATAGATCTGCCCTGGTATTGATGAAACAGCTCTTCAGTTCCATTTGGCAGAGCAGAATTCCCAACTCTACATGCAGCCACTCACTGCTAATAAACTTCTTTCCTCGCTGCAAACCAGCCTCCTGGCTTGTCATCTCCCTTCAGCTGCCTCTGGAGTGACTAAACATTTGCAGGATATTTCTAAATACGTTTAATTATTATATATATTCAGTGTGGGCAGATTAATGTTTAATGGATAATTAAACATCTGATGTAACAGATAATGACATTTTAAACTATAGTGTGCAATTCTCCCTACATTCTCACTTACTTTAGCTTTGTGACTCTATGCATAGCAGATCCAGACATCTGTTGGGTTAAATAGTACGGTTACAGAGCCAGATACGCAAAGGATTTGGGGCTCTCATTGAAACCTATGAAAAATTAGAGGCTTGCGCAGCAACTGAGAACTTAAATATCTGAGCCAATATTGCTCCGAGAAAGGGCAGCAAATGAATAGAGAAAACTTCAAATACGGAAAAAGAGGTTTCCTGAGGAGATCCAAGCAGTTACAAGACTTAAATTTTTGTCAACTTATTCCTGTATCTCTCCTGCATTTCTTCTGCCCTCCATTTGGATTGACTTGCAGTATTTCCACAGTGACTTGAAAAGTGAACAGCCTCACACAGTAAATTTTTTTCTGATGATTTCAATGGAGGATATGATTAAACATTTTATATTTTCCTGAAGTATTTAAATATGCTGTTTGTCCACATGAAAGCTTAACCAAGAATGTAATGTAACCAGCTGAATGACGAAGGGCTTACAGTGATTTTTGGTTTTGGCAGGTTGCTTTGCTACCAAATAATGCTGCTGATCTTAGCAAGCAAATCACTGGTGAAAAAGTGCTTGCATCTAATGCATATATCCCTGGCCCCCCAGGCCAGCCTGGTCAGCAAGGCCCTCCAGGTAAGATACAGACCAGAGGGATGCAGTAGTGCAATAGTGCCATGAATTAAAATAATAAGCTTCAATCTTTCAGTGTGATAGGATTTCACGTGTTTCATATTTTGATTGTTACTATTATATTTGCATTTGTGCTAAATTTATAAAGCAAACTTTCTGGTCATTATGGTCAGCCTCTGCCACCTGTCTAACATCATCCATTGTGTCTTAGTCTCCATGTGTTTCTTGGCGTGCAAGCTGTGTTTGTCCCATATGTGTTAAATTTCTCCGTCTCCCCAGGATATCTCACCTGCTTCAGCTGCCATTTCCTGTATTTTAACTCTGTCTTAAAACACTCTCCATTTCATTTCAGGAATATCTATCGCTTTAGCTCACTGTCATTAGTAGAGCAGAAAATGTGCTTTCAGTTTGCAGGGGTCTGTGCCAACTCTTTTCTTTTTCCTTGTCTGGTTTTGCAAGGTTTTATGTTGTGTTCCAGATTCAAAGGAATCTGAAAAGAAAAGTGAAACTCCACTCACACCTTCTTTGCTAAGGTATAGCTTGAAACAATGAGAAAAGCAAAGAGTTCCTAAAGCTCTTAAGAATTCTCTAACAGAGAGTTCTTAAAGCTCTGAAACCTTGCAGCCTGCAGCCAGTGATGCTAAAAATTCTGCAAACTCTGTCGAATGCAGATCTAATTTGGGGTTAGCGATAAATCCAAGGAATTTTAGTATTGTGCTGAGATTCAGGAATATTTTTACAGAGGAGCAGCAGATGTTCCTCACAAGGTTTGATTTACTCCCTTACCGAACTGCCCCCCGTTTATCCCCACTTTTGCAGTCTTGCTTTGAGTTTTTGAGTCTTTATCTCATTTTCTCGGAGGATGAGTATCTTCAGCCTTCGGTATATCGTAAGTGCAAGGACAGTGTGGTTGGAGATTCCCCCTCAGCCTGCGAAACGTGGACTCCGCCGCCTTCCAATGCCTCCACCCTGGGCCCGACCCTTCCACCGGGCTCCCCCATGGATGAGCTCTCCAAGGTGCTGCAGGATTCTCCCGTCCGCGGGAAAAACGCCCCCCGCCGCCACCTCCTCCTCCTCCCCCCGGCCGCCAGCAGCAGCGCGGCTGGGTCTTCAGGAGGACTCCCGGAGGCTCAGCACTCAACCCCACCTTACTCCTTTTGAAAACCCTGACTGTAAATATTCCGTCCCGCTGAACCCTTTTTACTCGCTGTCCTTCATTCCTATGTTTTTCACAGGCCTTCTGTATGAACAAAACTGCTTTCGCTTCTAATTATAAAGCAATTCAGCTAGTCACACTTTAGTGGTCTTTATTTTGTGTTGTTTCAGGTGCCTGATCTTCTGTTTTGCTTTTCACAGTGTTTCTCTTGAGCTAAACATGTGCTTTGTTGCCTGTGTGCTTCCTAAAAACTAGCATTCTCTGCTGAACTGGCAGAAACTGAAAAGGATATAAAGCAAAATGGAGCAAAATACAGAGCTTTATTTTGCCCCTAACACATTGGCTTCCAAACCGGGCAAAAGAGAGGTGCAACCCACCACTGAAAAGGGCTTGCTTCTGTGCCAGTCACGCAGATGCCTTCAACCCAACATTCCCATGAGTTTTCTGAGACTATCTTTTTATGGGATGTTTCTCAGACATGACTTGTTCTTTTCTTCTTTCTGTGAAAATGAGGCATTTCTGCTTTTCTTTTCAGTCTCAGTCTGTGTCCCTAACCACCTGGCAGTGGCAGTTTTGGCTTCCTTGTATACACGAGGTTTAATTGTTTTGTGAAGATCTCTTGTAGTCACTGTGACAAGGAGTAATGTTATCTCAGAGGACTGCTGTGTTGGTTGTGTTGTTGTGGGTTTGGGTGTACTAAGGCAACCAGTCCATTGGGTGGTTCAAAAAATGGCCAGTCCCCACTACTTGCACTGAGGAAGTGTCCCGAAAGCTTTCCTTGGCAGGTAACCTTTGCTGTCGATTGCAGGGGCTCCAGGACCAAAAGGGAGTCAAGGAGTTCCTGGGTCACCTGGACCTCCCGGACAGCCAGGCCCTCGTGGATCAATGGGACCTATGGGCCCATCTCCAGACATATCACATATTAAGCAGGGCAGGCGGGGCCCCGTGGTCAGTATTCACATCTCCCATCATGCATGCCACAATCAGTTTAGCTCCACAACTTCTCACGTCCTTGTGAACACTTTCTTTTCTCTTGCAGGGCCCACCAGGAGCCCCAGGGAGAGATGGTAGCAAGGTGAGGAGAGGTACTGTTTTCCATAATGTGGGCACATGCACATGTGAAATGCAGGCTTGCTAGAGAGACCCTACACACACTTGCAGTCACACCCTTTTACGATCTCATTTGCTTTGCTAAGCTGAAAATGTCCTGTTGTCCCATCCCTTCATGTCTTTCTTCTACTATCTTGTGCTTGCCATTCCTTAAGTCTTGCAAACAGCCCTTGCCGGGCTATCTGTCAGGCAGCCTCCTTTCCTTTCTCTGCAGCCCTTTCGGCTTTTCTGTGAAGACACGTTGATGCTTTAGCCCATTTCATTACACTGCTCTTTTGTGAATTTCTCCTGTTAACTGGTTTGCTTGTTACTGTCTGGTAGATATATCAGAAGTGCCCAACTGCTCCCACTAGAATCAGCGACAATTTCTTGAGTTCCTCCTTCACTTTCTTTTCTTTTTCTGAGCATGCGCAAGCTGATGATTCTTGATCGGGGGACAGTAAGTAAGGGAGTCTGCAGATGATAACTGACTTTTTGGTTTCATTTAGTCACAGCAAACTAACTGCGGTGGTATTGATTACAGGGCGAGCGAGGCGCACCAGGACCAAAGGGGATACCTGTAAGTATTGCTCACAGCAGGAATTTCCACAAGAGTGATGCTGACTACTAAAGACAGGTCAGCCAAAAGGAAAAAAAAACCTTTCCTGGGTCAAGAGCACAGTGAAAGTTTACATGCACAGAGAATGTTATTGAAAATAAAGTAATTACCTGTTTTCATCCAAGTGGTTTTGCCTGCACACCTCCTCCCTTGCTGGGTGTGACACTGAAGGCAGCAAGTGCATCTCTGCCCTACAAGAGCAGTGGGACATCCTCAGAGGGCACTAACATGAGATCCCACGCAGAGTGCTAGTTAGTACAGTTCAGCCACCACTCCTAATGAGAGCTGGATCCCTGGAACCTTTTGAAATCCTGCCCCTTGTCTCCCTCTGGTATTTGGGAAGCTATAGGCTTTGTGCAGGTCATCAGGAGGCTGAGTATTTACAATCTGTTGTCAGGTGAAATTGTTTAAAAATTCATTTATTGCGGTGTTTTCTCACTAGTGGAATGGCTTTTTAAGAGTGTGTCCAGTAGGGTGTCCTCAGTATTAAACAAGGTACTTTACTGTGTGAAGTCAGCTAAAAAGACATGATGATTTCCGAAAATCAGATAAAACCAGATAGATACTCTCTGCATTGTAATTACCAATATATTTAGTAAGTGATGGGCAGCAGTGGGATTACTATACTGAAAAGATACCTTCCAAATACCAGCACTCTTGAGAAAGAATTTAAAATAAATAATCATTATTGATTGGTTAGTCACTCTAAGACTATAATTTCTATCAGTTTAACAAGAAGGAACACAAGGAACCAAGATTTATCTCCCCTGTTCCCATGAGGTGCCAAGATACTCTTAGGAGGCAGATATAGCAAAGGAATTGTTAAGTAACAGAAGGGCTGATCGTCTTGTAAATGTAGGCTCTGTTTGCAAAAACATTTTTCTTCTTTTGAAAATAGTTTTCTGAGCAGGTGGATTAAAAAAGAGACTGTTAATTTCTGGCAACTGAAATGAAGCGGTATTTTACTCTTACCCCTGCAAGAGTAATTATATCAGCCGTTCTGAAAACTGTAAGAGCAAAGTGGAATATAATTAATGACCATGCCTTGTGACTGCAGGGCCCACCAGGTTCATTTGATTTCCTATTGCTGATGATGGCAGACATCAGAAACGACATCGCTGAGCTGCAAGAGAGAGTGTTTGGACACAGGACTCATTCATCAACAGAGGAGTTTCCATTACCTCAGGAATTTACAAATTATCACGACACAGTAGATTTTGGATCTGGGGAAGACTACAAACCACGGGCAGCACCCAGAGACTCCAGGATACAGAAGGCAGCCCATCCTTAGCTACGCCTACTGAAAAATAGAGCCCCGTTAGAGTTCTTCAATATAAAAATGCACTGACAATGTAAAAAAAAAAAATATATATATATTATTTCCCAGTTTTCTCTCTGCTTTTCCCCAACTGTGCTGCCTGTACTTTAGCTTTCCTGGTTCATGGTAGCCTCCTTGCAGTAATTCGATACCGTCAAGCCTGCACTTTGCATTGTACCTAGACTATAAAAAAAACCTTCTTAGTATAGAATACATTTAAGGCACGCGCTAGCTAATGGCACAGACCACAGCATTTCATCTGCCTACCTTGCATTCTATGTCCAAATGACCCAGTACCCAAATTTTGGCAGTGGTAGAAGGGGAGCTGACCATCATCTCTGAATGATGTCAATAATTAAAGCCTTGTTCCACATTTACTTTATACATGTAAATGTATTATACCACTGAACTCAAGTCTCCAGCTACTGTTCCCAGGCTTAGGAGACTGTGAAAAGCGGATCCCTGTTTCACAGCAGAGGCCACCTGTAGGTGAAATGTATTTTTCTATTATGTCCCACCAAAGGCCGAAAAAAAATAAAATATTGTGAAGCAGTGATAAAAGGGCGCTGCTTCTTGATCTGGAAATTATTGGGCTTTGTGTTGCTAGAGTATCGTTCAAAGAGATTCAAAAAGATGTCTTTGTCTTAAACTAACACTACTTTTCCCTTACCGTTTTCCCTCCGCTCAGTGTGACGGCCAGTTCCCTTCCTCAACAGATTAATGCTGCATACATTACACAAAGACAAGCAAGAGAATAGGGGATATATAAAGCAGGAAAACCAAGCACAAGTGAATCAAGTAGGCTTATTGGGAAGCAGAAGGAGTCAGATTCTGACCTCCTGTAGGTGCATGTCTTCCTCGGTGAAATGCTGAAGTCCAAGTGAAATCGAGATCAGAGAGAGGCCACGTGTTTGCAAAGAGACTCCGTCTGTTTTGTTCCTCTGCTGCGTGAGAGCAACCTAAATGGCGTTCACGGAACTGGAACACAGAGTTGCAGTGTGTTTGGCTGGGTGTATGAGGAGTATGAGTAGGTGCAGGAGTGCACGTGACAAAACCTTTTCAGCTGGTACGAGGATGGCTAAGGTGAGGTACTGCACATGCGATCCTGCATTTGTGAAGGGGGATGAAAGGGAGTGCCCTTTTTTTACACTGGAAAATTGGATGCACAAGTTAGACCATACCTCACGGATGATGTGTGTTACCATTTCTTTGGGATTATGACAGCTGCTGAGGACTTTGCCATGCTTAGAAGATTAAGGAGTATATTAAGCACAAAACTTCAATGTTGTATCTGTGTAGCTGCTACGTCTACAGTATGTTTAGTGCTGGGTTGTGTCCATGTTGCAAATGCAAAGAAAAACTTGTTATTTTGCCACGTTTTTCTGGGCTTGTATGTTCTGCTAGAATAAATACAGGTAAAAATATAAGAAGGCCCTTTTCAGATAACCTGTAAAGGTTTGGATTCCTTTCCATATTCTCTGGGCCAAAAGATGGTGTAATCCCTACACCACCGGAGCAGGTCATGTTGTATAAACAGCTGGCTGCCTAGACCTTTCGTATCTTTTGTATATTATCTTAAGAGAATGTGTTCATTCCAGTCATTGCTTCCCAACTCCTCGCTATCACTATGCCACAAGCAAGGGCATTAGCTTTAAGAACATTAATGTTCTGCACTCCGTGTTATATGTATATCAATATTTACAGAGAAATGACCGAGTTACTGGGATAGCTTAGAAAAAATGATAAGCGCTCTCACCCTGTGGTCTTTGGGCTTCTCCTCTGGGAGGAGCTCTGCCACCAGCTGCAGAGCCAAGTAGTTTTGTGAACATGGTAACAGGGAAATCAGTGTTATTTGGGGAAGGAACCTGTGGCCGAAAAACAGATGGCCTTACATACAGCAGGCTGAAAGACAGAATGAACTGAGGCATTTAGGTCTTACTTGCTTATTTCAAGCAAGCAACTAGATATAAATAACATTGTTCAAGAATATGCAATTTTAAGTAAATTTGTTAAATGTCAAATGTATTAACACTTGCAAATTATGCAGCTCCTGCATATGTGTACCACCACACCCCATCACCTGCTGGATCAGGTTGATTCCCACTATAGAATTAGTAGCTGCAGTTTTTTGGACCATCAGATACAGAATAATGAGTTAGGTGTGTGACTTCCTACATACCAACTAAATTCTATTGCTGCCTGCCCACAAGAAGATGTGTTCTGGAAAAGGCACTTAATTTAGTTCTAAGTTCTGCTTTTCCAAATGTGGACAAATACCAAATGAGAAGTTCCTACAGTTTGACCATCAAATTCAGGGGCAGGTGACAATTTACCCTGCTGTGCATTAGTATCCAGGGAAGGGAAATTCTGAGACTGGGCCAGAAAAACAGATAAAATACATGCCTCACTGGATGTACCGAAAGCTCAGAACATACAGACTCATGAACATAAAATATGGCACATGTTTGTGTGCCTTTCTGAATGGAAACCTCAGTAACTTTCCTTTCTGGAGTCTGCATCATCGGTTTTCACAGCCTAGAGCTGGGTTTCCAACAGACGTGCTCACTCCGTAAAAAAGGTGAAGGAAAATGCCCCTTGGGTCTGTCCCTGTGCTTCACCCTCCTCTTTCCAGACTCCCTGCCCCAAAGCTGTTGGCTGAGTCCCGGCAGCAAGAAGGGGATGCTATGGTAAAGAGAAGTGCGCCTGGCATGACACAGAAATGCCTGCGGGAGAGAGAGCCCCTCTCAGCACAGCTGCCTGGGAAGGTTCAGCCTTCTGTCTGCGTCGGGCTAACTTCTTTGCATAGAGCTTTCTCATTTTATTTCTGATTAATTGTATGATAACTTCCATAACACACCATATCAGAAACATTTCATTAAGATTTCTCGATAAACACATACAGACCCTCAAACAGAAAAGTGACATTTTCTTCAGCATACCTAAAGTTTTATAAAGCCAGACCAGAGCAATCATTTCTAATTTTAGGCTTCGTTACCGGGGAGCCAGGGAAGTCATTACTTTGTAAATTATTTATTAATCTGTGGCCCCAAAAACAACACCACCCTCCACTCCGCCCCAAGAATCCAAAATAAGAATGTAGAAACATCTACACTCATGCCTAGTTTCATTACTAGGCTCATGCACATGACAACTTTGTTTCATATAAATACTATGTATAATTTTATTAGAAAGAAATATTATTTTGATGTTAAGACATCAAGTTATAAGCAGAAGGATAATAAAGAGTTTGTTATTTTATTAATATTAGAAATATATTTAATGGAAACATTTGCAAGAGTGTGTAGTGATGGGAAAGTGCTGATTGTTAATGGATTTAACAAAATCGTAAAGCTTGGAAAATGCTTTCTTTCAACAGTGTGCCAAGTACATATGGGATTAGTCTTTCTTGCAAAGCTAGAGTACTGACACAGATGAATATAGTCAGGCTACATCACGAAAAGGAGAAGTAAATTGACTGTAAATGGAATTAAGTTAATGCCTGGAGTTATTGTTGCCATCACAGCGTGAGTAACCATCTTCTTAGAAGTATTTCAGAGTTAATATGCTAAGCCCCAGAGAAGCAACAAGAGGGGGGTGGGATCCAAGAATTTGTTAATTTCATGATAAAATCCATATGTTTGTTCCTATTACACATTCCAATAACTATACTGTTCACTTTATTTATATATGAAATACTAAAATGTGTATAAAATGACTGTGATTTTATGATTTATTCATAATAACAAAGATATTTTTTCTTACGTTGTCGGTAGCTGCTTTTGTTACACATCCTTTCTCTGAAATACAGCAATGTCGCCTGCAAGAGATAAGCAGCAGGAAACCTCCTTATGTGGCATTTTTCTTGCAGCTGAGTTACACGCACTGCCAGAACTATGGGGGCACAGAATCACAGAATGGTTCAGGTTGGAAGGGACCTTAAAGATCATGCTGTTCCAACCCACTGCCCCGGGGCAGGGACACCTCCCACTAGACCAGGCTGCTCCAAGCCCCATCCAGCCTGGTCTTGAACACCTCCAGGGATGGGGCATCCACACCTTCCCTGGGCAACCTGTTCCAGTGCCTCACCACCCTCACAGTAAAGAATTTCTTCCTGATATCCAATCTAAATCTACCCTCTTCCAGTTTGAAACCGTTACCCTGTGTCCTATCACTCCACTCCCTGATAAAGAGTCCCTCCCCATCTTTCCTGTAGGCCCCCTTTAGGTACTGGAATGCCGCTATAAGGTCTCCCCGGAGCCTTCTCTTCTCCAGGCTGAACACCACCAACTCTCTCAGCCTGTCCTCATAGCAGAGGTGCTCCAGCCCTTTGATCATCTTCGTGGCCCTCTGCTGGACCCACTCCAACAGGTCCATGTCCTTCTTGTGCTGAGGGCTCCAGAGCTACATGCAGCACTGCAGGTGCGGTCTCACCAGAGCAGAGCAGAGGGGCAGAATCACCTCCCTGCATGACCTCTTGCAGAAGAGGGCAGAGGTTCGTCTGTGGACATAAGGCGCGCACCCACCTCCATGACTAGGATGGCGGCTCCAATGCCCTGCGCGGGCTGCATGAGGCTGGATCCAGCACCCTCACCCCATGGGGCCAGCGCACGCAGCGTCTGTGCAGCCTGGGGACGTGATACAGGGGTCCCAGGCTACACTGGCATCCCGCCACCTGTACTGGGGAAAAAGGGAGAGTAAAGTAAAGGCAGAGGCAGGCCACCTCTGCCCACGGCGCCCGGCTGAGCCCTCCCCTCAGCCCCAGGAGCATCCCGTGAGGCCCATGGCCCACCATCCGGCCCCAGCTGTGGGGCGAGGGGCAGCAGGGAGGCCGGCCACTTTCCTTCCTCCCCTCGGAGCCCGCCCTGCCTGCCCGCCTCCACGGCGTCGCCCTGGGATGGCGGGCGGCGGGAAGCGATGCCGCGGAGGCATCAGCGGGGCTGCTACGGGCTGGCTGCGGGGGGACAGGGCCGCACTGGGGCGGAAGACGGCGGCCTCCCCCGCTGGGGCACGGGACTACAACTCCCGGCATGCCGCGCGGCCCCATGGCGCCTGCGCACCTCACCGCCGCGCGGCGAGCAGGCTTCCCCGGGCAGGCCGGCACCCGCCGGGCCCTGTTTCCCTGACCCGTTCAGACACCTCGATTCGCGGCTCCTCTCTCCGCCGAGCCCGGCGGCGGCTCCTCCGGACCCTCTCGGTGCAGCGGCGGCTTGCGGGGAGCGAACTACAACTCCCGGCGTGCCGCGCGGCGCACGGGAGCTGCCGGGAGTCGCCTCCCATGGTGCCCCGCGGCGGCGGCGGCGGGGCCGGGTCGGGCGGTTGTCGGGATGCGGCTGTCGGTGCCGGCCGCTATCTCCCACGGGCGCGTGTACCGGCGGTTGGGGCTGGGCCCGCGCTCGCGCCTCGACCTGCTGCGCAACCTGGTGACGGCGTTGGTGCGTCATGAACGCATCGAGGCTCCCTGGGCCCGGGCTGACGAGATGCGGGGCTACGCCGAAAAGGTGAGGGGCCGGCCGGGCCTCGGCGGGCCTCACCGGGCGCGGGGGGGCGGCGGGGCGGCCGGGCACCCTGACGGCTCTGGCTTCTTCCTCCTCTCAGCTCATCGAGTACGCCAAGCTGGGAGACACCAACGAGCGCGCCATGCGCATGGCGGATTTCTGGCTGACGGTGAGTATCGCCGTGCCCCCACCCCGCCCTCCCGGTCCCCGCCGACCCCTCGTTGCCCCCCGCAGCCCCGGTGCGGGAGCTGAGCGTGCCCCCTCCCGCCCCCGCAGGAGAAGGACCTCATCCACAAGCTGTTCAAAGTGCTGGCGCCCCGGTTCCAGCCCCACCCCGGCAGCTACACCCGCCTGCTGCAGATCCCCAACCGGGACGGCCTTGACCGCGCCAAGATGGCGGTCATCGAGCTCAAGGGGAACCCCTTCCCGCCGCTCATCCGCCCGCACCGCGACTCCGAGAAGACACTACTCAACCAGCTCCTGAAGGGCTACCGGGAGGACCTGCAGTGGGCCCCCAAGGGCACCCCCGTCTAGGCATCCCTGGCATGAGCTGACCCTGCACCTTGTTGGTGTCCTGGGGCACAGGAATGGAGGACGTCCCAGAAGGCCTGGAGGCTGATTAGTAACGTTGGGTTGCCATGAGGGGAGGGAGAAGCTCAGGGTTTATTTGCTTCGTCGTGTGGTTTGAGTAGAGACTCGGCCAGAGAAGGAAATAAAGTTGGGAGCCCTCATGGTTGATGTTGTGTGTAAATAAATTCTGTCCAGAAAGTGAGTGTGCTTCTATTTGGATTATATTCCTATGCACATGAATTAGTAACCGTTTCTTACAGCTTCTGGTACAACAGCCCTGCTCTCTGGTGCCACGTCTCCACTTCACTGTAACACAGCTGCAGTGTTTTCTAGGAGCCAGTGTGCAGCCTTTCAGGACGGGAAGTTCCGTGAAATTCAAGTTTGTTTTGCCACTTCAGAAGCGCTGAAGACAAATGGGATGTTAGCACTGTGATAAGTCTTAAAAGAGGCAGCACCAAAGGGACTTGTGTTCTAATAAGGAGGCAATGTGGGCAGGAATAATAGTCATCTCTACCAGGACCTTGGTAAACATCTCTGCCTGAGGTGCAGGGTTGCAAGAAATCTCTGTATTACCCTATTAGAACAAAAAGGGAGAGTAGTGGAACTTTTTCAGAGAGAGAGATAAACTGAAATTGCTAGCTTTGTCTTTAATGTCAAGTACAGCTAGTACTTGGAAGTCCTGGCTGTGGCTTCTGACTGGAAAAAAAAAAAAGGAAAAAAAGACAAAAAAACCTAAGACACATTGGGTTCCTTCCTTCCTCCCAAATTTCACAAACTAAGCTAAATGAGTGATCTTACACAGTGAGTCAGTTGTATGGGAAGACCAAAAACAACAACAACAAAACCCAGTTATGTTAACTTAAAATTTGGTAATTTTTTCTTTAGGACACTTACCTTACACAGTACCACTTCTGTTTTAATGAATTCTAGTGAGAAATTAAAGATGTGTGCTACTGTTTAAAGAAGAACAGTCAAACTTCTAAAAAAAGTCCGTGTTCCAGAGAAACCTTAATATTTATATTACTTATGAGCCTGAAATTGCTCTCCTTGCAGTTGATGATCTAACATCTTGTTCAAACAGGTGTTTTCCCCTTCAGTAGATGAACCACACTCCTATTGCTGCGGAGCTTCCACGTTATTAAAAAGTCAATGTTTTAATGTTGAATTCTCAAGACTAATAGCATATGTATATTTCTTCCTCAAATTGGTTTTTCATCCTATAAACTGAACCCCAGTGCGTTACCAGCAACTGACAATCCAGAATGCTGACTGGAGCCCTCTGGAGATTTTCGCTGTGCTTCAGGAACTGGGGTGCTGCCCCTTTTTCACGGTAGCGTTTCAAAGCGATAAGGCTACTGCGTACCTTGAAGGCAAAGGCAAGTGCTGTTTCACCTGCATAATGTCTTAGGATTCAGATTAGAAATGTGAATGCTGTTTGATAAGCACAGGTTCATGTTACCTGCCAGTTTATTTAGGATAGTTCAGCAGGTTCACTTTTCTGTGGGATTGATGTGAAACCAACAAGTATTTTAAGCACTGAATTATTTTCCCTTGATCTGCCCACCTGTGACTTTCTTACAGGAGGAGGGACAATAACCGTCAAACTATTTTGGTAGAAAACAGAAGAATATGAATGATACAAACGTGCCAAGGGAGGAAGATGACTGTGGTGCTGTAGCCCTGTAGCTGAAAATACAGTGTTACGCCCACATTACAGTTATCCAAAACATCCGTTTTGATCAAAGGAGCCAGAAGCAAGAGCAGGTAGATGTATAGGTAGACAAATAAATGTGAAAACACTGATTTAGAAAGGCAGTTGGGTAAAAACATTTAATGAGGGAAAGCAAGTCAGGCTCTTCTGCTTTTTCTTAAATTAATAACCTGAGGGGGGAAAAAAAGTGTAAGAAAGCTAGAAGCTTCTAAGCCAAGTTGGGGAAAAGTCTTGATACAGACTTTATATACAAATCCTTAGCACGCATACCTATTTTTTGCAATATCTGTATTAAGGTTAGGACAGCTGACAAAGCATTTATAGTCTCACAAGCACGCTTTGTAGTCCCTCTAAATGCAACTCGCCTATTGTAAGTCTTTGACCATTTCCTAAAATGGTGTAGGCTTCTGCCAAGCAGTTGTCCTGCCAGTCTGTCTGGTACTCGCATGGGTCAGGCTTTCAGCTGCCTGTAGTGGAAAATAAAGGGGAAGTTACAGTGTTAATACATGAAATCTGCTCTTACTGTTCCCTTGTATGCTGGTTGCCAGAGTCAGCTCTTCTAAGTCAGCCTTAAAACCATGTAATACATGCAAATACACAGGCCCATATGATCATTTTTATGTTCTGCCCACTTGCCTCAGCCCCTTCCACCTCTGGAAAATGGATTGCCTACCTGACTGCAGCTGCAAGACTCCGATACCAGTCATTAATATCTTGTTGGTCGCTGGACATCAACAACAGTGTCTTGTGTGGAAAGGAAAGCTGAAAGGCAAATAGAATCCGGTGCCACTCTGTGGCATTGCTTGCCAAGGCAGCAACCCTGGCAACAGGAGAGCCGTCACCATTGAACTCAATTGAGCCCTCTCTGCTGATTTCCATAATTTTCTTACCCAGATAGAAAAGTCTAGTATTGATACTGGCAGAAGCCAGAGGCTGGACTGTACAGAGCAAAAAGTCCTGTCCATTCCTTCCAGCTACAGATGACGGCCCACGTTGACTTACTAGGCTGTTTGGATGCTGGCAATTACAGTTCTCAGCAGCTCTTCATCCAGTTTTCTCCCGTATTCCAAGCTGCCCCTAGGGGTCCTTCCACTACCACCATCTAGAGATCACAGCTTGCCCAAAGAGTCTTCCTTGTCATAGCTCACAAGGAATGCGCTAAAACGGCCCCCAGGTGCTGGAACCCCTACATGAGGCATCAGTCCCAGCCAAAGACCCTGCAGCCTTCAGGGACTTAGATGCACAAGCTTTTGTGGTAATACCCACATCTCTTTGCATTCTCTGTTTTTCAGGGTTTTCTATAAACTGAGTCCACAGTCAATGTAATAACAAGTATTCATTGTCACATGACTGTGGGGTGTCCCCCCAGACATGTGTCTCTGATAAGGGCATGTCAGAGTCTTATCGGACCCTCCTCACCTGAGCTAAGTGAAGCAACCAGCAGCCTGTACCCTGCAGCGCTGAGGAGGGCCTACACCATGAGGGGAAAAGGACCTACATGACTCAAGAAGAGAAGGGTTGCCCTAACTCAGAGTAGTTCATTGCATTTACCATTGTCCCCACTCTCATCATCTCGGTCCTGCTGCTGCTGAGATGGCTAGAGACCTGCTTCGTGACTCTAACGCCACTGATGCTTCTGTGCATCAGAAGCAGGAAGACTTACACTGAGGAGCCCTCCCTGGCTCTGCGTGTGGCCGAACACTTTATCCACTACGCACTGGTGAAGCGGGTAGACAGCCTGGCACGCCAGTTTGTTCGAGTTCAGCGGGTGCAGTGGATGGCAGGGCTTTGTTGCAATCAAGATATCAGAAAAAAGGAAGAACATCCTGCGCTTCAGTTCTTCTCCCTTTGAAGGCACCACCAAAAGCCAGCCTTCCCGGATATACCAGCGCCCTAGGCATGCCGGGGAAATGAAGACAGTTGTCAGATCATCATTGGGAAAAAAAAGGATGTAATGAGACAAACATGAATACGGTGAGCTACCTTTGAAGGTTACCAGGTTCTACATCAATTCCAGCCGCTAGAAGGCGCTGAGTATTGACTGGGGCCAGCTCACCAGCATTGATAGCACCCATGCAGAAGCAGTAACTGGCCCAAAATTTTTAATATCTGAGGAGCAGACTGAAGTTGTTCTAAATCTACTATATTAATTAAAATGATATTATGATATGGAAGTCTATTTTTAAAGAGACCAGAACAAAAACATGGTTTGAAAATGGTATGCATACCTTTAAATTTACATGAGCCTTTGGAAAACATGCCATGAACTATCTTAAATTGTGTTGCTCAATTTTTTGTCATTAGTGGTGAAAAAGAAGTTAGCCTAAGCTTTGAACATTTATTATTTTTCCCTTGTTTTGTTTGCTTGTGCATGCCAATTAAAAAAAAGTTTCACAAGTCATATAACCATATATGGATCTCCAGTAGTTAACAGATTACAGAATGCAGATTACTGTTCTACTGAGAAGACAGCAAAGGGGACACAAAACAACATATTAAAAGCAAGGTCTGAATAGCCAACCTTATCAACCTTCTCTTGCAGAGGAGAGTCCAGTGTCATCTACCCATGAAATGAATTGCAATAAAACAAAAGGTGCAGAAATCATCAGGAAAAAAATCACAACAATTTGATAAACCTAGCTGTAAGCAGCAATAATAACAAAATGGTGTCTACACAAAATGGAATAATTAAAGCAATGCCTCTCTCTAGAGGGATTATTGTACAAGATAGCCATCAACTCATGGGAATTATGAAGGCACCTGCCAATAATATTATTTATAAGAATTTAATAAGGTATTGCTATCTGGCTTGGTCTGGGAAACACCTGCCAGAGAATTTCAGCCACTGCATTTTGTGCCTTGGCTTCTGGCTGAGCTAGTAATTACCTTTTAGAAAACAACACAGTTTTTATGGATTGTGTGGTATGCTACAGTCACAAAACATAGAGGCAAGTGAACTCCTTGCTTAGCTTACTCCACAAGAACCATTCCTGTTATCTGAATAAGAACTGATAAAGAGAAGGGTGACATGCAGGAATCAGTTCAAGTTTAAAAAAAACAAATGGAAGGAAGGTGTCAGCAGTGTGGGGCTGGACTGGGAACTGTTTCCTTCAGGCCAAGCTGTGGTCAGACTCCCTGGCATACAGTCTGAGCTGGACTGTGCTGGAAGTCTTGGGATATAGAACTGTATTCAGGACTCCCAAGGGCACATGATTTAGGAAATTCTTGTGAAAGGAGAGCAAGGAAGTATCCCTA
The DNA here is from genome assembly GCF_028500815.1 of Rissa tridactyla. Taxonomy (NCBI): domain Eukaryota; kingdom Metazoa; phylum Chordata; class Aves; order Charadriiformes; family Laridae; genus Rissa; species Rissa tridactyla. The sequence goes on from NC_071497.1 coordinate 75,595,288, forward strand.
GGGAAGCTAGGAGTGACAGAACAGTTAAGGAGGCAGTTCTGGCTAAGATGGTATTTGCCCTGTATATGGAAGGCAGCAAGGAAAGCAGGGTCTCTTTTCATAGGGAGCAGTACATCTCAGAGACACTGACAAATGTGAGATACCCTGATAAATAACCTCTTTTTCTACCTGTGCTGGTTTCGTTGGGATAGAGTTAATTTTCTTCTTAGCAGCTGGTATGGGGCTATGTTTTAGATTTGTGCTGAAAATAGCATTGAAAATACAGGAACGTTTTAGCTATTGCTGTGTAAGCACTGCTCAGCATCCAGGTGTTTTCTGCTCCTCACACCACCCCACCAGAGAGCAGGCTGGGGGGGGCACAAGAAGCTGGGAGGGGACACCGCTGGGACAGCTGAGCCCAACTGACCAAAGGGATGTTCCACACCATATGACATCATGCTCAGTAATAAAAGCTGGGGGAAGAAGGAGGAAAGGGGGGGACATTTGGAGTGATGGCATTTGTCTCTGTTATAGGTGAGGGAGCCATGCTTTCCTGGGGATGGCTCTAAACACCTGCCTGCCGATGGGAAGTACTGAATGAATTCCTTGTTTTGCTTTTCTCTTTCAGTCCTCTCTCCCATCCCAAAAGTGTTTTTTTACCCAAAAATCCAATTTTTCTTTACCCAAAATCCCACATGTATGAATTACAACCACGTTCGTAAGTGCCAGGAGGTGTGCCTTAGAGACCTTTACACACAGTGACTTTAACACTCCTCTCCAGCTGCAGCACTGTTTCTAGATGACCTCTGCAATAGCAGCGTTTAGTTAGGGCGCAGGTGAAGCCCCAAGTGACCGTTTCATAATTGCCCAGACTGGACACATTTCTCACAATATTCCATACGTAGCTTGGAGTGTGTTCTGGGCATGGAGAGCACTCGGTCACACAAGAGGTCATAAAGAAACCCATTATCCAATTAGATGATCTTACAAGCCATTGACTGTGACTTTATATATCTCAGCTATCAACACAAATACTCTGATTTTTGGCACAGCGTAACCATGCAGACGAAAGAAGATTCTTCATGTTAAGGGTGTGAGCACAAGTCCATTAAGCTTGTAGCTTAAGGTAAGAAACCCCACAGTCCTTGCGTCCTTGACACTCAGAAACCTATGGTTCCTGCAATGGAGTAGGGACAATACCACTACTTAGACTCTTTCAAAATTTTTATATTGTCTGTCTTTCATTCTCACCCAGGACTTATACTCCTGACCTCCTTAGGTTTCTGTTACTAACTTTCTAACTACATGTCATCAGCTCCTCCTATCTGAATGTCAGGCAATTAAGCTGCTGCTTATCCTTACTCAGAAATTCTTAATTGAAAAAAAAAATAAAAAGTGCTTGAATTACTAGTTATATTACTTCACCACCTATCTATAGAACTTACGCAGAAGAGGAATACTGGTTAATATGAGTTGAGTCAGAGATGAAGCTGAGCACATCTCCAGTTATCTCAGCCTGGCAGAAGAAAAATAGAACTGTCAGTAAGACCCACCTGGAGTCAAAACCTGGGTCTTTTGTCCTTTGAGCAGTTTCTGAACCCGCAGCAGCTGCAATGAGTTCTCTCTGTTATCAATGATGTCTTGGACCCACCGAGATACCTCAGAAACGGACATCACAACCTCTGAAATTAAAGTAGCATATTCTGAGGTTATTACAAACAAATACATACTACATCTTGTCTATTTTGTTGTGAAAAGATAAGAAGAAATTAAGAAAAAAATGTTTTAAACCAAGTATCAAAACCAGATCTATTCAGTAATTTCAGCAAGAGATTGGACTAGAGGACCTCCAGAGGTCTCCCTCCAACCAGAACTTCTGCGGTTCTAGACAACATTTATTCACCAATGAAACATTAGAGGAATAATTTCCTGGATTTGGAAGCAAAACCAGGAAAAATGCCCCACAAATGGTGTTAACTGCTAGTAAATATGGCATGAAGGACATGAATTATCCTAGAAAATTGAGGCACATGACCAATAGAGAATGGTTTGGGTTGGAAGGAAACTAAAGATCATGTAGTTGAACTGCCCTGCACGGGCAGAACCATTTTTCACTACATCAGGTTGCTAAAAGCTCCATCCAACCTGACCTTGAACACGTCCAGTGATGGGGCATCAACAATTTCCCTGGGCAACTTGTTCCAATGTCTCAGCACCCTCATCATGAAAAATAGAGCTGCCATTTCTCTGACCTAAACCCCTGGGCCACTTTGCCAGTCACTCTATATTTTTATTCCCAATGTGTTCTCAGGGAGAAGGGAAATAGTAATCCACTAGAACCCCAGAGAGAGGTAGATTTTTTCTTCCTGTGTAAGTAGACAGAAGATGGGAATCCAAATATTATTAGCAAGGAGGCCAACACTGACCAAAGTGCCAGCATCTACAGGTGGAATCATACTTGCAAGTTTCTGGTACTCAGCACTGTCTGGGCTGGTGTTCTCCAGCAGGTCTCTGAAGAAATGCTTGTACCTAAGGTAGAGAGAGCAGGTCTATTTCACAAAAAGATACCAGGAACAGCAGCATCTCCTATTAGTCACAGAATGATGAACAACACTCCACCAGGAGGTGGAGTACACACCTCTAAACCTAACCAAGCAGCTTTTGGTCACAATTCTTCAATCACATTCACTTTTGTCTTCGAATTGATCAACTAAATTAACCCAAGTATTTTTAACATTTGCAAGCCTTTGGCATTTCCTGGGGGGTCTGATAAAAGCAACCTCACATATTACTTAAGTTCATGAGTCTCTTAGCATTCACATAAAAATGCCTTCAATAACAGACAATTGCTCTTTGAACTATTTAAATTTTTTTTATGTCTGAATGGTAGCATTCATACCGTATGTTTCCTGGCCTCACAAGAAAATAAAGGCATTTCTATAAGAACTAGGAGCAGCCTTTTTTCTTTTTTCCTCTCCAGTCTTTACTGGAAAGGATCAGATCTCCATAAATGCTTTCTCCCAATAAAGTCAAACTATTTTCAGTCTGAAATGACAGAATAATTATCACATTGAATAGATTCACGAACTGGCAGAAGTCACATGACCTGCAGCATATGTTAACAGTTTCAAAGAAACTTGAACATGAAAGAGTTGATTAATGAAAATGTTAGACCTTTCTTAAAAGGCCACCATTTTTCCAAACTGTTGGACAGCAACAAAATATACTGCTATTTCACAAATTTACAGGAACAATCCAAAGAATTACAGTAAAAAGAAAGCTTACGTTTGTATCTGCCAAGATGATTAAAAAGGTTACATAAAGCTACATGAAAGACTGTGGTAGAACCATAGAATCATTTAGGGTGGAAAAGACCCTTGGGATCATCGAGTCCAACCATCAACTCCACTCTACAAAGTTCTCCCCTACACCATATCCCTTAACACCACATCTAAACAAGTCTTAAACACATCCACGGATGGTGACTCCACCACCTCCCTGGGCAGCCTATTCCAGTGTCTCACCACTCTTAAGTGGTACTCTTAAGTGGTACGCTCACTCTTAGTTATTTTTAAAGAAACGAGGCTCTCAATCTCTCAAATTTGCTTTAGCATGGATAAGACCATAGCTGAAGAGCAGCGATATGCTCTACAGCAGCAGCAGCTGGGTTCCCAGCAAACTACCTGTGCTCTGTATTACCCATATACCCTCCCCAGGAAAGGGCAGCCCTTGAGGGCATGCAGCACTTGCCTCCTACAGGCAGTCTCCCTCTCCAAAGGGGAGATGATGCTTCAAGGGGAGAATGCAGCAATCCAGACTGGATCTGTCCCAGGCTCAGACAATTGACATAGGCATCAAATTTGAGGAAAGCATATGGCCCTGATAACCAGAGAGGGGAGAAAAGCTCCCACGTGTTCATTAATCACACCTCTCCCCAAAAGCAACCACGTACAAGAGAGGAGAGTCACAATGCTCCAGGTCAGCAGCCCACACAAAAGTGGAGTGAGACTATCTCTGTCAGAATGCACCACCAGACAGCTTGCTTTTGTTCAGGGCCTAGCTTCGGTAGCTTTCCGAGATGACAGAAAGCCTCCAGTTCTACAAGAGAGCTAGATGCACCACTCAGGAGCCAGGGGTAAACACAGCTACCACTCTGCATCATCTCCCATACACGTACTTTGATTGCACTTTACAGGCATGTCTTCAATTCTGTTTCATTGCTGTCTACAAGCTACGATTTTGAGACACATAAAGCAACTTCACCTCCCATAGCAACCAAGCCACTGTTACATTCCTTTTTCCCTCTCGTACTAACACCTTGAAGACTCAGAATTGCTTACTTACTGGTGCAGCCTCTGCAGGGGCAGAGGAAGCAGATCCTCTAGCTTCCTCCCTTGAAACTGAGGTCGATTCTCCTGGAGCTTCTTAAACCGTCGGAATGACTTATTTTTCCTCAATTGCTCCTGAGTGCAGCAGAAAAGGCATATGGCTTTAAAACTATAGAAAGAAATATGTGTTCTAGTTTACAGCAGAGCTTGGAAGCCTTAAAACTCTTAAACTTAGACTTTAGGACTCCGGTCCTAAACACAAGCACCAACAACTTCTTTTGTGGCCATGGGCAAGCAATTCTTTATCTCCTGACCACATTTCCCAGTGGATAATGGAAGTAATATCCCCTCTTCATACATACACAGCAGTATAAAGCTAGTATATTCAGCAAATTAAAAAGAAACAAAGAAAACAAGGAAGGTTGACTCAGATGGGAAAACCTGTGGCTTTTTGCCACTCGTTTCAATGTAGCCCCACGTTCCCATCACCTCAAGGCAAGTATCCAAAACTGCTTTTTCTCTTCAGAAATCAAGAGTGTGAATATATGCATGCAAAAAGAACAGAAGGGAAACATCCCAGTACATCTGCAGCTGGGAACAAGCATGGACAAAAACTGAAAGTCAAGGGGTTTAAATTCCAGATACAGCTGTCAGGACATTGAAATAAAAATATACCCTTCTGAAATTTCTTGGAAGACAAGCTGTATTTGGAGAGGTAAGTGGGAAGGAAAAAATTTTTTTCTACCATAGAAAAAGAATTGGGAAGGACAAGGAAATCCCACTGTTAGGATACAGTTAGTGGTAATGGGAAAGACTAGGAGACCTCATAATTCTCCAGAAAGAGATGAATGTCCCATAGTGTTCCCACTGCAAACTCTCCAGGCTTGCCAGCCAAGAAGGAGTGGGAGTAAATACAGAACTCTGTTTGAGAAAGCTGTCTCAGCATATGCACATACATACACAAACACCTGAAACACGCTTCAAAAATCTGAAGCTTTAAATAGGTAGAGAAGTTTTCACCATTCTATTATGGGAAAAAGACCGAGAAAATAGCAGCAGCCCCGAAAAAGGAAGAAAACTGATCAAGTTTCTTCCGTTTCTGATCCAGAAACAGAAGAAAAAGGGAAGGATGCAGCTGTTTCACAGAATGGAGAAAGAGGGAAGAAGGAACATGAAAGATAAAGGAGATATTTACCTTCAAGGTTTTATTTGCCTGCTCCAAATTCTCAGCGTAGTGGCCATAAAGCTCCACATTCTGACAGAAATTTTCTAATCCTGATGCCAGATTTCCTCTTTCCAGGTGAAGCGACAGAACACTGTGCACAAGCAAAGGTAGTTCATGAGGGGTACATTACTGATGGCATTTTCACAGCTCCATCTGGTTCACTCCTATGCTGACCTTCCCCTTTGTCATTGTCCACCTCACATCCAGTTTCTGTGCCAAATATGTGCTTGGTGGTCCCAGAGTAAGCTACAGAAAACGTCCCTTAAAAATACCACAGAGAAGACTTACTGGATTTAAACCACTATCTAGATAGCAACTGAGCATCCGTGTATGTGGATACAGATCAGTAGTTTCCTGGGTACACCTGCAAATGCCATCAAGGTTAGTATTGCTACAAGTGAATGCCTGTTTTACAAGGTATTAGCTTTATTTCCTTAAATCTTACTTTCTCATCAATATAGGGTCCTCTCCATATAATTACAGGAATCGTCTCAGTCTGTTCACTTACTGGCTGGCCGAATATATGGATTCCAGGTGCCCAAATATGGTTTCCAACACAGCAGGTTTCAGCGTCCCTTTGGCCTTTAAAATTGTCACAAAGAACTAAGTAGGAAAAAAAAAGAGAATTTCAAAGAGGTAAAATTCACAGGTCAATCAAAGGTTATTCTTTGCACACAGCAGAACCAAGAAGTTGCAGCCTGCACACTCTTGAGCTCAAAAGGATACCAAATGTTGAGAATGACTACCTAAGATATCTATCATCAAATGTAAGCTCTGTGGTAACTTTGACCACAACTGTGAACATGTGGAACAGCACTACAGCATTGATGGAGTCTACTTCAGTATTCCTAGATGCATCTTTTTTTGCACCACCTTGTTCATAATCTAACTTTCTTGTCTGTGCCCCTGTGTTTCATGCATCTCGGGCATCTTAAGCCCTACACAATCAAAACTTAAAAATTTATGTCTGGGTACAGACCAAAGCCAAGGTGACGAAACCACAAGCTATCAGATATTACAGTGGAGGTAAAAGAAAAACAACAAAAAAGACTTTCAGCCCCAGCAGTTCAGAAGGGGCCAAAATACTCACTGTGACCACCAAATCCAGCTGCTCAACATATTTGTGTTCTGTTTCCAGCAGCTCCTTGGCTGTCCGTCTGCGCTTTCTCTCCCAGCGAGCCCTCTGCTCCTCAACAGTGTTTGATCCGGCCATAAATGGCAGGGACAAGTCACTCATGGCGGTCTCAGAGCTGACATACAGAAAGGTAACCAATCCTAGAGAGCCAAGAGAGACAGACCCACAACACATGCACAACCTGTACGCAAGGTAGGATTCTGAGCTACAAGGTCTACACTTTACTGTGAAAGAAGGGAAGTCAATTGCCAGCAATCATTATCAACAGTTTCCTTCTGCATTCCTACCCATGGGTAGAGCCTTGCATCAACCAGAAGAACAGCGTTAGAAAGAACAGACCATGACAGCAAGAGCAGTACGTTACAATACAGCTGTAAGCAAATCTCAAGCATACAATTCCACCCACTAAGTGCTTCTTCCCGTGCTTTGCCCCATTCTTCATGCAAAATTCTCAACAAACCCAAAGAAGTTAGTGGATGGAAGAGGGACTGTGAGTAGGAGTAGAAAACAGCCGTAAGATCTGTCCTGAGGGAGGAAAAGAGAGAAAGAGAGAAAGGGAACGCTCTTTCTTGTTTTCCCATGGAGGCTCACAAGACGCAAGCAGTTTGCATTATCATTCCCCAATAGCCTTTCCTGGTTTCAGAGATGAGAGAGACTAAGCAACTGCTGTGAATCACACTATCCACTTACTAACAAGCTTTGCTGCTGCTCTGCTCTTTCTGCAAAGAGTGTTGTGGGTTTGGTAGAGAGAAAAACACTCCCTCTTTTTTCAGCCTCTCTCAGAGAGAGATGCGTGTGTTAGCAGAGCACTGGCTACATATTGCTCTGCCTTTTGATGAAAAGGCAGCACAGGCTGTTGCATGCTCACCACAGCATGAAGCCTGCAGTTTCTCTGGAAGCTGAGCTACCTCTACATACATTCTGGCTCCCACAGAGACAAGCTATACTAATACAGAAAGATGTGTTGTCGTAGAGAAGGTAATTTGTCAAATACAGTCTTCCAGAGACATTTCAGATATCTAAAACAACATCAGATATCTAAAACAAAGAAAAGTTTCACATCAAATGAGTACCAAGGCTCATTTAATGAGTTAGCAAAAGTCCAGATAGCTGAGGGACATGTGCAGTATTTTATAGTAGCAGGAGCTTTTCCAGAAATTTATCCTCATATTCGCTCATGACACAATCTACCTGAGGCCACACCTTGGTCAAACAGGGCAGACCTGGCACCCCTAAGGACGGAGAGGCAGCACTGCAGGGAATACCATGCAAGAGCTTAGCATTAGCACGCAGTTGCAAAGTACTCACCAATAATAGACTAAAATGCTACCATTCTTAGAGCGCCTTCAGCCAGAGTAGGCTGCAGTCATAATTTTCATTTTGCAGCCCAATTTCTTTTAACAAATAATATTTCTTTTAAGAAAAAAAAAATGACAAAAAAAAGTTACACCCCATTTAACCATCTCCCATGCGCATAAAGCGGTGCAATGCAAACACTGGTATTATTCCCAAATCTGTAACACTCTAAATGTCTCAGGTCTGTAGGGCAACAGTTGTCTGGAGCCCATGGGCAGACTATAAAAACTTCACTTACTGGTGACAGAAGAACCCCAGCTTGCCTCTGTCTTCTCAGACTCAGAGTAGAAACCACTGAATACTTCCTGTACAGTTAACTACCTTACGATACCCCATTAGCAATATTCCCTGCCACATTTCTATACTTTTTATTTTGAATATCCTGCAAAAACCTCCCATTATCATTGCAGCATAGCCGCTCTGGACATCTCTGGAGTGTTAACCACCTGGTGGGTCAGCTCCAAGGGACACACAGCTCCATCTCCCACCTCTGAGGACAGCAAGATCTTCCCTCTACAGAATAAGCTGCCCAAAGCCTTTCAGTTTATCAGGATTGTCATACAGAGAAACTGGGAAAAGTCTGGCTACACCTGAATTTATTGAGTGCAGGTTCAGAGGAGGGTAACAGGATGAATGCCAGCGGCCAGGCACAAGGAGACCTTCATCTCTCTTATGAGGAAAGGCTGAGACCTGGGTCTGTTTAGCCTGGAGAAGACTGAGAGGGGATCTCATCGATGCTTATCAATATCTAAAGGGTGAGTGTCAAGACGAGGGGGCCAGGCTCTTTTCAGTGGTGCCCAGTGACAGGACAAGGGGCAGCAGGCACAAAACTGGAACACAGGAAATTCCATCCCAACATGAGGAGCAACTTCTTTACCCTGAGGGTGGCAGAGCCCTGGCACAGGCTGCCCAGAGAGGTGGTGGAGTCTCTGTCTCTGGAGACATTCCAAACCCGCCTGGACGCATTGCTGTGCAACCTGCTCTGGGTGACACTGCGCTGGCAGGGGGTTGGACTGGATGATCTCCAGAGGTCCCTTCCAACCCCTGCCATTCTGTGTGATTCTGTGACTGCTGTGGCAGAGGCCGCAGGGCGGGCTCAGCCTCGGAGGGCTCTTCCTCCTCCCCCCTCCTGCTGCCCGTTTTACACAGACTCACCGCCGCAGCAGGACGGACGGACGGACGGGCCGCCCGCCCCGGCCCCGGCCCCGGCCCCGGCCCCGGCCCCGGCCCCGGCCCCGGCCCCCGGCCCCCGGCCCCCGGCCCCCGGCCCCCGGCCCCCGGCCCCCGGCCCCCGGCCCCCGGCCCCGGCTGAGACCAGACCGCCCTCACCGCCCGTTACCTGCTGCTCCCCGCCGCCGCCCCGCGTTCAAATGGCGGCCCCGCCCCGGAGGGCGGTCTGGGGGCGGAGCGGGAGCGGGGCCGGGCCGAGGCGGGCAGGCTGGCTCTGTGGCGCTGGGAGCGGTCCGGCATGGTGTCGCTGGGGCAGCGTCGCCCGCCGCCCGGCGACCTGGCGTCGCTGTCGGAGCTGGACGAGGCGTCGCTGCTGGGCGGGCTGCGGGAGCGGTTCCTGCGGCAGCAGGTCTACGTGAGTGCCGGGGGACGGGACGGGACGGGACGGGACGGGGCGGGGGGCGGCGGCGGCCGGCGCTCGGCTGACCGGCTCTTCCCCCTCTCCCCCAGACCGACATCGGGGACATCCTCGTCGCCATGAACCCCTTCCAGCCCCTGCCGCTGTACGGGAGAGAGGTGAGTCCCCGCGGGCCCGCGCCGGCTGGGCCCCGCTGCCCCCCTCATCCCTTTCACCACCCCTTTTCCCCCCCGGCAGGTCTCCGAGCAGTACCGGCACCCCCAGAGAGGCACGCTGCCACCACACATCTTCGCCGTGGCCAGCCGGGCCTACCACGCCATGCTGGGCCACCGGGGTGGCGGGCCACGGAGCCAGTGTATCGTCATCAGGTGAGGTCTGGGTGGGCAACCGGGCCGGGCCGGGGGCTCACCAGAGCCAGGCAGGGGTCGGGGGCTGGATGGCGGCCAACGAGCTCTCCTTGGGCTCTCCCCAACGAAGTTTTGGGCAAAGCTCGTCTCCTGCCCTGTTGGTGAGTCCAAACCCAGCTTTGCTTGCCACCCATCTCTCTTCCCAACCTGTCCGCTTCCCAGACAGGAGAGCAGGCAGATCGCAATCAGCAAAACAAAGCTGGGTTTTGTGGAGCAACGGCTCAGCTGACGATGCTGGTAACGCAGCTAAATGTGTCGGGTTTGCTTCTGGAGGGATGTGGCCTTGGAAAGAGTTAACCAGCTCTGGGGAAAGCCACAGGGTGCTCTTCATCAGCGAAACAACTCCCCCTCTGACTGCTGTGATAAAGGTTATATGTAGTAGAAGGGACCTGTTTTCCCAAAGCGGAGCTTTTCCCATATGTAACAAAGGAGCTGCAGAAAGACAGATTTTTTTGCCCAAAGACCTTTGGGAATCTGGTCAGGGAAAATATTATTGTAATGGACAGTTCTGTGTGCTAGAAGGGAAAAAAATGGGCTCTTGTAACCAAAGAGCCTACCAGTGTCATGAGCATTTTACTCCATGATGTCACTATTGTTCTGCTGAAACTGTGTAGGGCAGCAGATAGCATCAACCAGCAGAGAAAGCCTCAAACAGCATCGAGGAGAAAGCCTCAACTCACCAACTGCCTGTTCTGAGTATTGTAGAGAACAGTTCAAATGTAATCTCAGTTGAACTGTTAATTGCCAGCTTGTTTGATTTAATATTTCTTTCATTATATTGGCTTTCAGATCATTTTGTCGGTATTTTCAGTCTACATGGTGTGGAAATGACTTGCTGAATTACTGCTGAGAGTTGTAGTGGGACTGGGAGCTGACCCTGAGCGTCCAGCCCCACTCATTTCTCTAGCCTACAAGCCATCAGTGCTTGTGCTTTACATGAAGTGCTCTCACAAAGCTCAAGTGAAGTGGTGGCCGTGGAGTCAGCAGGTGGAAGAGGTGCTTCTGGTAGGGCTCTTAGGGATGGAGAACAGTCATAGTATTTGTCTTGGAAGATGGAAAACAAGAAAGAGTAACCTGTGGGCGTTTGTGAAGAAGTCAGTGATCTGATTGTTTTCTGCCAGCAGTTTGTGGTCTCAGAGATGAGAATCTGAGTTACTCCTGTGCATCTTGCAACCCTATTAACCGGTCTGTGTGTCGGTATCACAGGAAGTTCATGGTTTTGCTCTCTATGAGTGGTGAAGCACTCATTAATAACATTACCTGGCATGAGCAAAGCTGGTGCGGAGAAGGGGCAGGAAGGCACTCCTGTTAGACCACAGTTCATTAGAACAGCATGGGGACACACCAGGTTCTGCTGTTCTTTGTGGTCTTTTTGGTCTCTCCAATTTAGTCTGCGAGGTCTGGGTGGCATGTTTCAGAGGCTGATGTTGAGCGCAGCAGCTGTCTGCAGGTGATAAATGCTCATTGCAATCAAGTTGTCCTGTGCTACAAATTCCACTGGCTCGTCTTGCCCTCCCAATCCCAAGGGATGTTAGTCACAGCCTGGTTACGCTATGCTACAGCACTTGGGTCTCCTGGAGATGACTTCGCTTTTCTTCACAGCCTGGGGCAGTTACACACCTGCCATGGGGAGTGTTTGCAGGACCTGGTGAAGCTCCTGTGCTTGTTGGAGGGTACAATGACAGGTTTGAACTTGCTGAGTGCTGACTGAGAGTTCTTTCATGGAGGAAGGAAGTCACTGAAAACAAAAAATCATCTTATACACTGACCAGGTGCACTGTCTGTGTGGCATGTTCTCAACTGTTTTTTGTTCTCAACTTATTTTGTTTGCGTGTACTCAGATAGCGATGGCCTGATCTGAGCTTGAGGTCAGGTATCTGTCATAGTATTTTGAGGTACTGAGCCACCTATGACAGATACTTGATCCCAACACAGAGCTACCGGGAGCTGCAAAGCAGTAAAACCACACCAGATGCTCAAAGGTCGGGTGTGGAAACGGAGACCTGCCCTCAAGTATACCTTAATCATTTCCTGCATATTTTTCTTTCTATGCATATGCTGAAGTTCTCTGCCAGTATGATGTTGTCAGTCAAGGACACGTTGTCTCACTGATTGTACACTCTCCCTCCCAGGACAGGGAAAAATGTGCTTTCCGAGTGCTGTTTGTTTGACTTGGAGGCAGAGGTGCTGGGCACGCGTGACAGCAGAGTGACGTGCACCACTGCTGCTGTGGGTGTGCGGGCAGCTCTGTGGCCGTGTGCCCACGTTCTCAACCAGCTGATGCACGTGAATGTGAGAAGAGCCTGAGTTTGAGATTGCGACAGTATCTCAAGATCAGAACTTGGTTGTGGATATGAGATGGATGGGGCAAATCTCTTTGAAGGAGGAAGCTGTTGACTTCAGCATATGTGGGGTTGTTGATGGATCAGGTCACTTTTGGAGGAGGTTGTTTTCCAGAAGTTAGATATATTTTTTCTTAAGAAGCAGAGTACATGGTCTGGCTGGTGCACCCCATCCAGAAGTGATGGCATGGGGTATATCTGTACTCCCTTGCAGGTGGGGAAAAATTTCCCTGGGGAGGAAACAGGACCTCATGGAACCTGCTGTGTAAAGCCATGGTGTGAGTTTGTACTCACACATGCAGTTTAGCTGAAAAAGTTGTGAAACCCTTGGACAGGAGAGTACTCTCAAGTGATGGGGCACCAAGACACAAGGGGCAGAACAACTATGCTTTACAGCTGCTGGAATTTCCTTTGCTTTTTCTTGGCAGTGGAGAGAGCGGTGCAGGGAAAACAGAGAGTACGAAGCTACTGTTGCAGCACATAATGAACCTATGCAAAGGCAACTCACAGCTGGAGCAGCAGATCCTTCAGGTAGGTCATTACAGGATGGTGCTTGAAGATGAGGAAGCACCACTGCTGCAAGACAACTTGCAGTAATTCTCTTTGCTGGGCGTGTGGCAGTATCTTAAATGATAGAAAACTACTGAGGCATGGGCTCTCCACAGGTCCTGCCAGGGGCCTGCTCCATCACAGGCTTCCCACAGCATCACAGCCTCCTTCGGGCATCCACCTGCTCCAGCGAGTGGTCTCCCACAGACTGCAGGTCTGCTCCACTGTGGGCCTCCATGGGCTGCAGGGGGACAGCCTGCCTCTCCGTGATCTTCACCACAGGCTGCAGGGGAATCTCTGCTCTGGCACCTGAAGCACCTCCTCCCCTCCTTCTGCACTGACCTTGGTGTCTGCAGAGTTGTTGCTCTCACGTGTTGTCACTCCTCTCTTCTGGCTGCTGTTGTGCAGCAATTTTTTCCCCTTCATAAATATGTTATTACAGAGGTACTATCACTGTCGCTGATGGGCTCAGCCTTGGCCAGTGGTGGGTCTGTCTTGGAGACGGCTGGCATTGGCTTTATCGGACACGGGGGAAGCTTCTGTTATATTCTCAGAGAAACCACCCCTGTAGCCTCCCTGCTACCAAAACCTTGCCATGTAAACACTGTGCTATGCTTTGGGCGCTGGAGTGACTTCTTATTTCAGTGATGTATCATCCATGGTGGATCCGAGGTGAATGCCTGTGCTCTGTTGTGGGAATATGGCATTGATATACCTGCTGGCTCCACTTAGAGCTGGCTTGGGCCACACTGCCAAGCTGCTTCTGACCTGAGCAGGTTAAGGAAGCAGGATAGCTATGTTTGCTTGGCGTAGTGCTTGGCCTAACGGACCCTGAAAGACTTGACTGGCAATGCCATTAGATCTGTTCAAGGGCTAAGTTAGCCTTTTGGGGATTACAGTGGCATGCTGTAAAGCTGTGGTCAGCAGTCTGCCCAGTATGTACCCTAAGGCATCATTCTTCCAGTCAGCAGGCATTCTTTGCTCAAATATGGAAAAATTGTTGTTTGGCCTTGTTTGCATCCAGTTTACCAAGCTGGTCTGATTGTTCTGTTACTTTCTTTATAATTCACTATCCTGAGCCTTATGCTAAGTTATCATGCTTACGTTTACTGAGTGCCATCTTTTACCTTGTTTATTGTAGTACAGCAGTCAAATTATCTAGTGATACCATGTCAGATGCTTTGTGGAAATCTGATATACCGACCTTATCTTCTAACAAATGAGTCAGTGATCTTACTGAGATCAGCTCAGTTTGACTGTGCTTATTTTCTTATAGTCTTTGTTATGTTCACTCTGAGGGTGGTGAGGCACTGGAACAGGTTGCCCAGGGAAGCTGTGGATGCCCCATCCCTGGAGGTGTTCAAGGCCGGGCCGAATGGGGCTCTTGAGCAACCTGGTCTAGTTGGACGTGTCCCTGCCCATGGCAGGGGGGTTGGAACTAGATGATCTTTAAGGTCCCTTCCAACCTAAACAATTCTGTCATTCTATATTTGCCTCTTTCAGTTCCTTTATCCAGGTTATGATAAAATAGGTGATCTTGAGTATTCATGGAGTGGTTCCAATTCCAGCCAAATGCTGATCAGTAAATGCTAAAGTTAAACGTTTCTTAGTAAGTTAGATTCGATCACTGAATTTGAAGAAAGCTTGTTCTACTTGCTCGCTTGTTTTAGGTAAATCCGTTGCTTGAAGCTTTTGGCAATGCCCAGACTGTGATGAATGACAACAGCAGCCGCTTTGGAAAATACATACAGCTGCGTTTCCAGAAGAACACGGGTAAAGTCAAGGGCAATTACTAGTTTGGGGGATGGTTAGGCACTGAGGGAGGAGGGGAGAGAGGGAGTGGACTGAGTAGCCAGAACTTGTGGAGGGTGAAATTTTGACGCTTGACTCCCTGTGGGAGGGGTGTGCAATTAAGTAAAATCTTACAGTGACCACAGCTGTAGGATAAGGCCTGGGTTTGGACAGTGTGTGAGTCCAGGAAGGATATGGGGGGTGACAGTACACGGGAAGTATCAGTGATACTCTGTGGTGCCAGAAGCCTCGGTTGCTGCTAAAGGAGGTGAGCCAACATCTTTAAGATGATGGGAGGAAGCACCGAGATGCCCATTTCCAGGGTGCTGAGCCGCCTAGAGAGTGTTGTACACAAGAAAGCTATTTTAGACAATTCCATGTTCTTGTCACCAAAAAAGGAGATGCAGGACAGCTCAATTCAGCCCCAAGTGCAAAGTTTACCCTGTCACCTTCTTGTGTGCAGTGCGAGGTGCAAAGTTGAGCGAGTACCTGTTAGAGAAGTCACGGGTAGTGCAACAAGATACTGGGGAGAGGAATTTCCATATCTTCTACTACATGTTTGCTGGACTTTCTTCAGAGGAAAAGGAGATGTATGGGCTATTGGATCCTTCACTCTACAGGTACTTCAAAGACTAGTTTAGTCTTCATGATGGGGGATAGAGGGGAAAGCAGCATAATGGAGCCTATGCCTCTGCCCTGTGGCTCTGTCTGTGGAGCCTGGCACATGTGAATGAATGGATCTGAATGGAGCTGCATGAAGAGGTCTTATGGGTCATCATGGAAGCTGGGAGGTCTGGAGTCTCTTCTTTGTTGCATTGCCTCGGAAGAGTTTCCTTCCCTTTCACATGTCCACCGCTGCTGGTCTGCTTTGTTCCTTTGGGGCAAGACTGACTTGCTGTGCTGGTTGTGTGACGGTTTTGTATGGGATATACACTTTCTCAGGTACATAAGTGGACGATTTGGTACACAGGATGTAGCTCAGCGCTGGAAGCAAAAATACCAAGAGGTGTGCAATGCCCTTGACATGGTGGGCTTCCAAGAACAGGTCAGTTCTGGGGTCGTTTAATTTCCATCTGTGCATCCTGCAGGCAGAGGGTTTCTTTCGGGCTGCTGTTGTGAGACTCAGCCCTATTCCTCTCCTTTCTGGATTTTCCGTGTTACTCCCAAAGCACCTGAGTCCGTCAGACTTCGTGTAGAGCCTTTTCCACAGGCTGCCTGTGCCTTTCCCTTAACTGTCCAACTTCTGGGCCCTCTGTTTTGTATATGTTACTGTCTGATAGATTTTCGGTCACCTTTCTTTTGTGTTTCAGGAGCAAGTGGACATGCAGGCTATCTTGGCTGGTGTGTTGTCTCTGGGCAATGTGACCTTTGAGCCTGAGGAGAGGAATGGGTCTGTAAAAGTGAGCGAAGCCTCCCGGGGATGGCTGAAGGCTGCAGCGGTGAGTCACAAGAGCTGACAGAAACCTTATGGATATGATGCTGGTTCCCACTGGCAGTGTGATTGCAGGAACTGCTCCTGCCAGAGATGACAGAGGACGTATCTGCATCAGAGTGTGAAGGTTTCTAAAGAACAAGGAGTTTTTTCCTGAAATACAGAATTTGACCCCACAATTGCATTTGTGTTCACTGCTATTGATTCCCAAAGAGGCACTTCACAGCTTCTGTTTCTCATGTGTCTAGAACCAGTGTCTTGCATATGGCAATATTACGCGTGCATTGTTGACTTCATACAAAAGAAGCTTTTTAAAATTAAATATGTGTTAATAAGTGCTATGATGCCTTGGAGAAATTCAGGTGTGCAGTATGTGAACACCAGTTCTGTGTTTTCAATAGATCTCATCCAAGGATACCGCCTTAACTTCTATCAATTTTTGTTGGTTATCCAGAATTAAACTTTCTACTATTTCACATGAATTTACCACAGATTAAGAAGTATATATTCCCCAGGACCATCCCATTTTTATTATATGGGATGGATACATTATCCTGTATTTATACCCCAGTTATTAACAACACAGAACAGAAAAACCCACCATATTTCTTCCTATTCGGTGTCTTTTTGTTTTGACCTATTTGAAATTCCAGCATCCTTGGTTTTTTGTTTCACTCCCATCTCTTTGCCTTTTTCCCTCCTACACCATACCTGAAACAGCCAACTACATCAGTTCTGCAGCCAGCTTCTTTTTGTCTTACTTCTTCAAGTCTGGTCCTTGGTTTTGCCCACGGGAGGGGAATTCCTGTTAAAGCAACTGCTGAGGGCTTCCGTTGTGTCCGAGTTCCCTTTGTTGCCTATCTCTTGTGGGTTCGTGTGACTCTGACGTCTGCTGAAACTCAGACGTCGCAGCACCCGCACAGTCACCTCCGTGTGGTGCTGTTCAGTAAGTCATTAAACCATTCGGCGGGGACTGGCGTGTCTCCCAAAGAAGGTGAAAGGTGGCAGCACTGGGAGAGAAAAACAGAAAGTATTTCAGAGAGCACAAGAGTGAGCTTGGTCACTGAAGGGATAATGCAGATCTCAGAGCCCGCATCTGACTCCAGTGCTGCGAGACGTTAACTTTTTTACTTATTTACTGTACTTATTGTGTAGTTATTTTACAGTGGGGCTCAAAGGCCTTAATCTGAAGCATGACCCCATTACACTGGGTGTTGCACAGACACAAGGAAATGCAATACCCCCATGTAGAATAAGGGTTTACTACTATTGACTGTCCTCATGTATTTCCTCTTTCCCAGGGTCAGTTTGGAGTGCAGGAAGATGAACTGTTAAAATGTCTTATTTGTACGATGTCAGTGACCCGAGGCGAGCAGATTCAGCGTTTTCACACCCAGCAGCAGGCAGAAGGTAGGAAACATAATGAATTGCAGATGTGCTGGCTAGAAAGACTGAGCCATATTTGGTGTAAGGGTATTCCCACACGTGTAACTTGTTGTGAACAAAGATGTCTGTCTGTGCCCCTTCATTCCCCTTGCACAGAGGCAAGCATATCAACGTTTATCTGTTTACTCCCATGTGTTTAGGACCATGAATGCTGCTTTTGTTTGATCTCCAGGAGACTGCAGAGATTAAATGAGAAAGCAAGGAATTAGCCTTGCTTTCTCCCTCAGTCCAGCCTAGAAGGAAACTGTAGGTATTTGTACAAAAGAGGGGAAGGCTCCTGTTGCAGAGTGCTGGCAGGGTGCAGAGCTCTAGGTAGTAGATGGAGAAATAACTGAGAGAATCAATGAGATAGCACAGTATCAGGGAAGGAGTAAGGTGAAAGGGAAGTATGTTAAAGTAACAAAAGCAAGGTGTTGTTTTTCCTTTCAATAAGAAAGAAAAGTAATCCAAGAGAATCTGCACAAAAAGGTTCATTTAAAATAAAATATTCTAAAAATTAAAAAAAGGCATGAAATCCTGGGATTTCTAGATTATTGCTTAAAATAAATGAAAGAAAAAACTGGAAATGGGGAATTAGCTGGTTCCGTTTCCCAAATGTCTTCTCTTGCATCTCTCTAGACAATAAAAGAAACATCTCCCATCAGTAGGTGCATCATGCAGTAGGTCATGTTAATTTGGTCTCCTCCTTCTTAGAACATCAGCAGGTTTTCCATCAATTGCATCCTTCTCTTGCCCACAGCATTTGAACACTTGGCAGCTGTGGGCTAGGAGGAGCAGAACCATTCAATTTTCCAAGTACAACTTGGAGCCTCTCGCTTCGTTTAGCAGGAAGGGGATCCATACTCAGTAGACCTGTGGAGGGGAAAGCAAGTCTCTGGGTATTCTGAATAGTGGCTGGACTTTTTTGGAAAGGAAATTTTATATTTTAGATGGTCTCAAGTGCTTTAGTATGCCATATTTGATCTTGTAGAAAGATAGCGAGAATTTCATAATGAAAGAGCTCTTTTTGAGCTTACAGAGGGCAAGGACAATCAGACAGTTATCTAATGTTTATCTGATCTTTAAAATAGCTTCATAAACCACTAAACATTGTTGCTAGAAGTAAATGTATTGCGCCAGCTTGTGTGCTGCGTTCCCTGCCCTCCTTGGAGCCCTTCAGTGAGCTGCTGTTGTCTCTGTGCAGATGCTCGGGACTCCATTGCAAAGGTGGCATATGGCCGAGTATTTGGCTGGATTGTTTGCAAGATCAATGAGCTGCTGGCTGAGAATGTGGATCCTGAGGTGGAACTGAGTGAGATAGGTGAGTTCTGCCTGCCTTGCTCCTGTTCTGCCCTCAAATGTGCATCCCCCAGCCACAACAAAGGAAAGGCACAATATGAGGTTTCACAGAGATTGCGTGCAGAGATCCATTATCAAAGACATGATCATGTTGGAGATACTAGTCATCAGCATGAAGTCTGTAGGGCCTTGGCCAACTCTGAGCAGTTTGTTGGTCTGAAACAACTGTGGGGCTGTAATTGTGGGTCACTCTGGCTTTGCAGAGGAGCTGGGGGTGGGAGTGGGGCTTCTCCCAACTAGCTGTCCAAGGGGAGTTATGGGAGAGGTGCTGCTGTTGACTTGGCTGGGGTTTCCCTGTGCCTCAAGAGCTGGGTGATGGGAGATTTAGTTGTGTGTTGGTGTATGCAGCTCTCTGCAGGGATGGTCTGCAGGCTGCATGATGTGCTCATCTTCCCTCTTTTAGGTATCTTGGATATTTTTGGGTTTGAAAACTTTGCAGTGAATCGTTTCGAACAGCTTTGCATAAACTTGGCCAATGAGCAGCTGCAGCACTTCTTCAACCATGTAAGTCTACTGTGAGTGATCTCGGCTTGTATGTCAGAAAAAGCAGAGCACCGATCTACCTGGCGTATGATGGAGAGCTTGGGAAAAAGCAGGTCTATTGCCCGGAAGGACAGAAATGAGGATTAGTCAGGCCGGGTAGAGAGCAGCAACCTTCTTTACTGTGGCAGGGGAGCAACTGCTACAGGGAAGGAAGGAGCAGAAGGGCCAAACAATGACCAAAGTTGGCAAAGCAGGGACACTTACACTCTGAGAAGTATTCCTGCTTTATGCACTAGGATCAGCAAGTGATAGGCTTACAGATGGGCATGCAGAACAGCAGTTTCATCTTGCGCCTCTTATGCCATGGGTGAGACAGCTACGCCTCTGTCCTCTGTTCAGGGTGGGAAGGACAATGTTCAGGGGTGCTCCAACCTCTTTTTTCTCTGTTTCAGCACATTTTCCAGATGGAGCAGGCTGCCTATAAGGAAGAAGAGCTGCCTTGGGAGACTATCACATTCAACAATAATGAACCTATTCTGGTGAGTGAGAGGACTGACAGAAGAGAATTGCTCCGTCCAGCCAAGAGAGGAGTCTTGCTCTTGCTATCATGGGGCAGAGATGTACCTGGGCAGAACCTCTTCAAAGGGTGTTGTAGGTGAGAGTGGATGGCCTGTACTGCTTTAGATATGTGTATCGTGTCTCCTTTCCCTGCAGAATCTGCTCCTGGCCAAGCCACTTGGACTCCTGTCTCTTCTGGATGAGCAGAGTGCGTTCCCTCAGGTATGCGTGAGTTAGATTGGGTCAGACAAAATAGTGTGGGGGAATGTAGCAATAAATATTTGGGCTTCAGAGAGAGCTCTTGTGTTTGAGTGTGACTTTAAAGAGCAGGACAAGCAGCAGTGTTCCCATGTGTGACTGATGAGACAGGACAGACAGATCAGGGACAGTCTAACGATATTGGCGTCCTTGTGGAGAGTCAGAGCATACTGTATGAAACTGTTGCATAGACAAGGCCACTTTCAGCACTTTGTTTTGCTTCCATGTGCCCTGATCAGGTCCCTGTTGCATCCTCATAGTTTGATTATGAAATCTGCTTCCTTGCAGGCAACTGATAAGACATTGGTGGATAAATTAAACAGCAGCTTCAAAGGGAATTTACACTTCCAGCCAGGCCGAGGCCGTGTTTTGGGCTTCAGCATCATTCACTATGCTGGGAAAGTATGTACTGTTTGCAGGAAGAATGCTGTTGTAATGTATGTATGTATATATGCTTGACAAATAAGGTTTTGATGTTAAGGACTGTATGGTCCAACAATGATATAACAGAAGTGATATATCTCCAGGGAGTTGCCTCCTAGGATTCCCTGGGATTTCTGTAGAAGGTGTAGGAAGAGAGGACCCCTGAGGAAAGTGGGACTACCTCTGGGAAGCAAAGAGCATTAGAAGAATCTGCTGTAATAATCATCATTCTATTGGAACTCTAGTCTTAAAATAGCCCTTTATAAAATAAAAGCCCTGCATCCTCTGTGCAGCACCAAAGGACAGTCTAATGGCTTTATCTATTGGCTTCCTGAGCATAGCAGTCACTATTTTTTTGCAAGCACTGAGGAACACAGTGAGACCAGAGAGGTGTTTTGAAAGTGGAGGCAATTATTTGTACATTCAAATGGTATCTAAGCACCTTGGGGTTTAGGACTATGCACATAATGTTACTGCCACCAGTTTTGAAAGCATTGACCCAAATACGTTGAATTGATTGGAGACCATTTTTGGAGCAGGAGCAGACATGAAAATTCATGTCATTTTAATATGCAATTTAGTAATTTCATCCCACCATTGCTGACAAAATTATTACTTGTGACATTCTTTCTTACAAAAAATAACCGCTAACATAGAAAGGAACCTAGAGATGAGAAAGAAAGGGAGCAAGAGAAACAAGGGGATGCATAACAGGATGGAAGCCTATTCAAAGGAAAGAGGGGGAGAGCAAGGAAAAGAGTGAAGCATAAACCAAAAGTAAAGGAAACTTTGTAATCAAGGAAAAGACAACAAGAAAAGGTGTATGCCTCACCTGTGGTTGTAATGCCTCAGTGCCATCCACAGGGTTTTGTTCCTCAGGATTAGCACCTGAATTGAGTGCATATGCATTTACAGAATTCATGTGCAAGTGTACATTCAGTTTAACGGTTGCTCCTGGCAAGCTGTGGAGGTGGCTTTCACAGCAACCCTGTGAGCACTGCTGGCCTTAGTGACTTGCTGCCCTTTCCCCTAGGTACAATATACTGCTGGGGGCTTTCTAGAGAAGAACAGAGACACCTTGCCAGCTAACGTCCGTGGGCTCTTCATCAACAGCATCACCCCATTGCTCAGCTTGCTGTTCACAGGCAAGTCCCTCTTCTGTGATAGGGCATCCCACATGAATCGAAGCCCACCTTGCAAGAGTTAAGTGTGAGGATGAGGCTCGTGTGCTGTGAATGCATTTCACAGCTGGCAGCCCCAGGGAGACTCTGGGAAGGCTGCAGTCTGGAGTGGGGCTGCTGGCCTATACCGAGCTGTCAGAGCTGTTTGTTCCTCCCTGGAAAGCAAGGCATTTTGTATCCTCTTCCAGAGAATACTCCATTGTTCAGATGTCTTCCCTCAGATCAGATAGCCCATCTTCTCCACGGCTAGTGCAGGACTATCTCCACTGTCCCTTTCCATATGCTCTGTTCTTGTATAGAAATGAAGCTGGACAAGGTCATAGCTTCTAACTGTTCACAATGAAAATAGTGCTGGAAAGCCACAAGCGACGAGTGTAGAGATTATCCTTTTCAAACACATTTTGTTCTTCAGGTACAACTTGTTAAAGAACTCTGAGGTCATGCATTATTTCTCTCCCACCATTACACTCCTTTTTTCCAGTTATTGATAATCCCGCAGAGTCTCCAAGGCTTCTTTGAAAGTAAACATTTAAAGAAAAGTCAGGTGGATGCTTCCTTGGAATTTGTCTGGCTGAACACAGTGCTTCTGGTGCAGAAATTATTTATTTTTTTTTGTTCTGTTCTGTCTATGCCATTTTCTGGGATTTACAAGTAACTGATGAATTTCATTTCTATTCTCCACTGTGGTTTTCAGCTTTTCTGCTCAGGAGTATCTGTCTTCATTACCACTTCCACAGTGTTACTGAAGATAGTCTAGTCCCAACTCTTTGAAAGTTCATAAATAGCAGAGATAACCTGTTCTCAGATTGGTTGTCTGGTCCTGAGCGGATGGCTCTAGGTGGCCCTGCTGAGCCAAGGGGTTGGCTGAGGTGACCTCCAAACATCACTTCCAACCTCAGCCATTCTGTGATTATATGATTCACATGAAACTGTTGCATCAAGGTTGTGCAAGACTATCATTAGATCCTTATAAAATTCAACTTCCCTGAATTTTTTGTCTTGTCACTGAATTAGTTTTAAGCTGTGACTTTATGTAACCTGCCATCTTAACTCCTGTAATTGAGCTTCCCATTTGCTATCTCTACTTTTTTTCTGCGTTGTCAGATGCCTGTTGATGATATTTCTTTTGAAGGTCATTTAGGGTTGTTAAATAACCTAATTGCCTTGTTTTCTCAGTGGCAGAAAATAATATTGCCTGCATTGTGTGCTTCATATATTTGCACTTTCTTCTCCTGTTCTTTCTCTCTTTCCTTGTATTTCCACATGGTGAAATCTGATACCCTGTCTGTGATTCATTATTTGTAGGGAGACTTGTGTGTGAAGTGAGGTTTGAATGTTTAGACATGGCTGATTGTGAGCAAAGGTACAAAATTAACTATTGTCTCTGTTCTTCCAGCCACTATTTCCAGGAGAGGAACACTGATGCCTCATGTGAAAGCCAAGGTATTGCACTCAGGTCCACATGGCAATTGATAAATGATGGCATAGTTACCTGATATATATTATTTGACAAACTGGCTGAAAATGAGAGCAGACAGGAATTGCTTGAAATTAAAAGTAGACAGCAGTATGCTTGAAACAATTTCTCCTTTGTTTTTTACCATGTTTTCTGCTTGCTTCTGCTGATATGTTTAACTTGTCTTCCCTCCCGGAAATCTGTTCACTCTCCTTTTTGCTATCTGCCTTCCAGCAGAACTCTTTGGATGGCAATTTAGTGCTCCTTCCAGGGGTGATCCTCTTGTTTGGGTCTGGTTTCAGATCACACCAGGAGCAGATGACAAGTTCAACAGTACACGAAAACAGTCTGCTGGAGCTCAGTTCCGGGTAAAGTATTGCTGCTCTGCAGTGCCCCTTGAGAAAAGTGCAGTGATGTTTTTGTGAGAGCTTCCAGGCTGCTAAGCGTAGTTGCAGCATCCAGCACGTAGACAGGGATTTTTCTGGGTGCCAAGCACAGCTGATCATGGTGGGAGTGACCCAGTTGCTGTCAGAGTCTGTGAAGTTGCTGTGGGATGGGAAAACTGCAGGATATTGCTCACCAGACTCTGGCAGTGCTTTGGCTTGCTGGACTGTTAATCTTTCTCTGTCCTCGCCAGCATTCCCTGATGATGCTCATGGAGAGGATGTATTCTGCCAACCCCCACTTTGTGCGCTGTATAAAGCCCAACAGCCAGAAGGAGCCAGGTGTGGTGGACAGCCAGGTGGTACTGCTGCAGGTGAGGAAAAGCACTGTACCTTACAGGTACTTCTGCCATGTCTCAGTGGGGAGAGCAGACTTCACCTAAAAGCTGTGGAGATAGCTGGAAGCTGACAAGTCTGAGTCTCCCCTTGCAAGAGAAAGAGTACGCACGCTTTTATGCATGTGGGTTCTGGGTACCTGTTTGTTTTTGTGACACAGGCTGCTAGGTCCAGGTTTTACAGTCTTAGTTCTCTCCCATTTCTGTTTCGTGAATGCAATGAGATCTGCATGTCAGCTACTAGGATTCATCTTTGCATCTCCTAGATGGGGACTGGTACAGACAGTACTTCTCCATGAAAAATGATGCTTCCTGAATGAGACTGTTCTCAACTATCAGCCAGGGCAACTCTGAATAGGAACCAAGATGGGATCGCTTTGACATGAGCTGATATGTGCTGATATGACTGTCTTTGGCTATTTTGTCAGGTCTGAAATCCAGACACTTCAAAAAATACTGAAAATTATTAGAAGAGCTCAGAATGCTATGTAGCCTGTTTAATATATATAAGAAAGGATAGGATTAAGAGAAAAGTTCATCTGTGCCTCAGGGTACTTCTGTGTTCAGATTTGGAAGTAAAAGGCTGTCCTTTAAGGGAGAGAGGCAAAACAGTACCCATGGCTGGAAGATGAAGTTATTTCAGTCATTGGTTTTTATGGTTTTGAACTTTTAACTAAGAATGATTAATCATCAGAGTAACAGGATGTGGTAAATTTGGTCTTTAACCAAGGAAGCATTTTCAGAAAGAAACTTTTTCATTTTGAACTCAGAAAGTTTAGGGCTGAATGAAGGAATTTCTAGCTGCAGAGGAACAAACTGGTGTCCTAATGACCTGTTTCTATTTGTTTCTCTTTGTGGTGCTGCTTCAGCTCCGGTACAACGGACTGCTGGAGACAATCCGCATCCGAAGAGATGGTTTCTCCTGGAGACCCTCATTTGAGGAATTTGCTGAAAGGTTTGTTAAAACCTCTGAGTATTTCTTGTTAGATATTGTTAGGGAAGTGACCCTGGTAACCAGATATGGGCAGGGAGTGAAACTGCCTCTTTAAAGTTCACATGCCTGAGATCATGGGGTTGTTTGCCATGGGAGGTCGAATGGGAAAGACAGTGATTTATTGTTGTTTGCTGTGAGGGTGACATGGATCACCTTAGCACATCAAGGATGGGGCTCTTACTTTGCTGAATTGGTTTGTTTTCCACAGATACGGAATTCTTCTAGTTAAACCACATGTTTCCCTTACAAAAGAAAGGTAGGAACCCTTTCTTTGTTATGTGCAATCCAATTTGTTCTTCAGAGACTTTTGCTCTCAAGGTAGTATAGCAAACTGAGTAAAGGGAACAAAGTAAGGATAGGGGTTTGTGGTAACGGGGAACACAAATTCCTAGGCAAAGACAGGTAGTGTTTAAAAAGCATTTGGTACAATGATGAATTAAATCTTTCCAGTTTCAATTGCTATAAAGCCATGATATCCTGTGGGATAAGAACTGGCTAATTTAGGCAGTTGCAATAATGGTCAAGGGTATCCACTGAACTCAGTATGGCAGGGGCTCAGTGCAGTTGCCAAGTGCCTCTCCAGGCCTCTTCCTGATGATCTCATGGGAGAAGAAGAAGATAAAGACAATTCTGAGAAAAACAGCCAGCACTGAATGTCTCCCAGGCTAGAGGAGATGATTCTGGTCCAAGAATTTTTTATGTGTACAGGCATAATATACCCTCAGCACTTTCAGAACCTGGCTGTTCCTTACACAAGTAAATGTCCCTCCAGCCCTGCAGTCTTACCCTGTCAGCTTTTTCCTTCCTACATCTAGGGCAGCACCTCCCCACCTCTGCTTCTCCACTTTTCCAGTTCCTCCTTCCTGCTGTGGTCAATTGTGACTGATAGTGAGAATGAAGCATGTAAGACAGCCAGCTGAGGGTTATTTAGTCTTTTAAGACAAGGATTTGAATGTTCTCCTGGAAAAGTTCTCTCCTGGCAGTAGCTCCACCAGCCTTCACATGCTTCCTTGAAGTTACTGAGGATTCTGAATTAATAAGAATTGCAAACCCAAGTGAGGTCAAGAGAGAAATGATGGTAAACAGGCAGCATGGTGTTTTCAGACACAAAAATTGTAGGATGCATTTGAGAAAAGAATTACTGTGGATATAGATTGTGTCACAGTGGAAGCTGGCTGAGATAGAAGGAAAACCACTTCTGCTTTGCTATGCAAGATACTGGCAAAAAGTGCCAGTATGATTTCACAGCCTGGATTTTCAGGCAGAGGGAGGAAGCCGTCTGTGTGGTGCAGCTAGAGTACTGCTTTCAGTTCCAAGTGTTGAGGAATCTTTCCGAGTGACCCAAATTTTATCACTAGAGTCTGCAAAATGAAACTGGAATTGGAAAACAAGCTTTCTTCCGGAAGTCTTGCTGTGTCGACCTTGCAACTTGTGTGCTCCAAAGAGCTTGGAAACGAAATAAGGAAAAACAGTTCTGAGAATAAAATAAGCTCTGCAGAATTGCCTCCCAGGGAGTTGAAGGAAATCTGCCTCTGGGAACCCCTTTGCTGATGTTCCTGAATGTCATCCTAGCTGTACCTCAAGGAGCAATACAGACTGACAGCCAGTTACTGAAAGTGATCAAGTGACAGGGTAGAGAGAATGCAATGCAGAATTGTTGAGGAGCTTTCTTCCCCTTTATGCACCTAAGACCACTGGCTGCATAGTGTTCGCTTTGGGTGGAAAATTATTTATTTCACTTTTTTCCTCTCTTTCAGCTGCTTGGAGATACTGCAAAGTACAGATCTGACAGGCTGGATATGTGGGTAGGTGTGGATCACTGTTGCTGGTAATGGGGGCCTGAACTGCCCCCATTAATTTATACATGTAGACTGTTGTCTCGTTTCCCTTCAAGGAAAACTTAATGGCCGTAGGAAAGGCCTGTCCAAAGGACCATGGATGCAAGTTTAGACAAACAGTGTTTCTCACTGCTTCTTTCTTTCACTAACTTCACAGAAAGTCACGACTTTTCTTTAAATATTGGCACCAGGAACAGCTGGCAAAGTATGTGGAGCGACTGGAAGGAGCAGCAGTTGTCATACAGAAAGGTGAGCACTGGGGTAGGAGAGTCCCTCAACTCTGATCTCAGACCAGGGCAAAGAAAAACTTTTCTCCAGTCCCTGCTGGACCCGCCATTGCACCTTTGCAGATGACAGAAAGGCAGGCCAGGCACCATCTCCCTGTCAAGGCCCTGTGGAGTCAGAGTGCTTATTGCAGATCCCCACCACCTCCATGCTCATCCTCGTCAGACAGTGTGGGCCTTGGAAAGGGAAAGCACGTGGCAGACCTGAGCAGGGCAAGCATATGATTTGTCTGTGTCCTGAGATCTGAGTAACCGTCCTCTAGAGTGAGGGCTTGTTTGTGAGTGGTGTTGAACTGAGGAGAGGGAAAAGAACATGAGTGAAGCAGATCTCATTCCTACTTTCAGAGACAGGCAGAAGGGGTGAGGTTTTGTTTTGGTGTGTTTTTTTTCTTTCCTTTCCAGGTAGCATCTGCTCTGGCAGCCTGTTTCTCCAGAGCAGGCACTGTGGGCAGTTTGGTACTTCCCTCTGCACAGGCTCCATGAGGACTGTGCAACCAGGAGGAGGAGGCCGTCATCCTGCCTGGTCTGTCTCTGTTGTACTTCTCTTCTGTACGGGTTGTTGCACTGCTGAAGCATCTGAGCAGCTTCCAACTATGCACTGTACAGTATGACAAACATCACACTGTCACATGCTGTGCCTTGTTCTCATCTGTGGGGAGGATGTGTGGGTAGTGGGAAATGAGAGGGTGTGGCTTTTCAGTTCATGTGCTTTAGTACCTGGTAGAGTAGGCAGGATAATGCAATGTCACTAAAGTTCCTGATGATCCCTGTGATGGCTGCTTATGGGAAACATTATCCTGTGGGCTGACATCAAGGAAATCCCGTCTCCTGCACGGAAGAGCTTTGTTTTTACTGAGTAGTGTCTGAAGGGTACCAGAGAGATAGGTGGTTAACAGAGGCCCTTCTGTGAGACTTCGTTTTCTAGGTATCCTGTGCCTTGGCATTAGAGATGAGAGCTTAGATCTGTAATTTGATTTTTTTAAATCCATGTTCTGGCAGCTTAGAGAGAGGAGACAGTCCTCACATGTTTTTGACTGCCTGCTCAAGTAGAGTCTGTATAGCTCTTTATTAACATGATTGAAGTGTTGAGGGCTTTGCACTGGCTGAAGGAATATTATCTCGTGTGCTTCCCCCAGGGAGTGACAAAGCCATGATGAACATTTTTTTTCTAACCACAGCTTTTCTTTGAACAGTTTTCAGGGGATTCAGATGCAGGAAGAGTTACCTAAAACTGGTGGCTGAGCTGAGAGCTCAGGCGCAGCGGCTACAGGAGGAGGCAGAAAGAAGCCGTCAGCTGGCAGTGGAAGCAGAGGCCCAGAGTGAGTTGCTCCCACTGTCCCTGTGCATGGACAGTTGTGCGCCGATCACCTCGAAGTGCTGTAAACTCCAGGTGATGACAGCCTGCCCTCAGCTCTCCTGGGGCTGGGGGCTCCACCGATGCAGTGGGCAGGGAGGTGCTAACGTTTCTGCTATTTGAAAGTGCAGCTCTCTCTGTGGGGAGCAGAAGCAGTGTGGTGAAAGTCATTTGCCTGGCTGTGTTGGGAGGAGTGCCAAGCTCTGTCTTTCCCACACAGTCCATGCAGCAGAGCCTGTCTCTATCCTGGGCACTTGGAGGGTGGATTTCATGGATCTTGGATGCTAGACTTCATCTACTTCTTTTCACTTGTTGCAGAAAGAATCTCCCTTCCAGTCCCCATGCCACGAAAGAGGCGCCCTCAGCCTTGTACCCATTCGCCTGATAAGTCACCACAGCCACCAGTGCCACGGCCGCGCAGCAAACTAACAGAGGTAGCAACGTTGTCTCTGCTTGGGACCCCTTAGCCAGATGTGCTGGTTCCCTGCTTCTTCCATCTTCTGCATGCACATGTTCTCCTGCGTGCGGTCCCAGGAGAACATTGTCATTCTTGTTATGAGAAGTGAGAGAGCCCTTTCCTAATGTGGTTAGTTAAAAAGCATGGTTAGGACCTTTGAGGAACTGAAAGCAGTGTTTGATAGTTTGCGATTAATCTTGTCCTAAGGGACTCAGAAATGGGATCACTACCAAAGGGATCCCTTCAAAGGTTCACTCCCTTTGGCCTTGATTTCATGCCCACTTTCCCCTTTTCCTCACTTTCAGTCCACTCCTTTTGATAACTTCTTGGACCCTTCTGTGCCTCGCCCTGTTCTGGGGACAGAGAAACAGACCAGAGAAGAGGTAAAAATGAGGAAATGCAAGAGAGGAGCAACTATCCGCTGGTTCAAAGAGACACAGGCCAGGAAGGTCATGCAGGATGATGGGGCTTTTCCAAGCTGGCTGCATGGGATGATCAGCCGGAGGTGAGTACGCTGGACACAGTGGCCGCAGCTTGGTCTGTGGCAGGCAGGCATGCAGAAGCTGTATCCTTAGGAGAACCGCATAGGTTGGATTTGCCAGGATTTGCCCCCTTAAGGGATGGGAGTGACCTGCATAACCTTTCATTTTTAGGCTGTGAGCTTCAAACGGTTAGAGGGAAGCTTGGAGCTCCCCGTCAGAGGATGCAAATGCTGAAACTTTATGTAGGTCCAGGGAAAGACTGTGGAAACTCTGTTAGGCTGCTGTTAAAAAAACTGTGGGCACGCAGACAGAGGCCCCACGCAAACATATGGGCGTCCAGGCCTTTGGCTGCAGATAGTGCCAGAGCCCGGCACTCGCGATGGAGGGCAGTGGAGACAACACCTGTGTCAGATATGAACAGGTAAATGATCTGCTCGTTCTGGTGGCTGAGCTGAAGGAAGAAGTGGAGAGGTTGAGGAGTATCAGGGAATGTGAGAGGGAGAGTGACTGGTGGACCCACTCCCTGAGGGAAAGGGAACAGGGTGATGCCCCACACAAGTCAGAGGACCCCCTCCCCTCTCGTCACCAGGCAATAGGCAGGGATCGCAGAGAAGAGGGGGAATGGAAACAGGTCCCTGCTCGGGGAAGCGGGCGAATCCCTTCCCGGGCCCTCCCACCTTCCCAGTTGCCCCTGCAGAACAGGTATGAAGCCCTGCAGGAGGAACTGGCTGTTGGAGAGGAGGATGATACACCCAGGCCAGGAACGTCAGAAAGACCAAGTCGCCATGGACCCAGCATCACAACTGGCTCCAAAAGGAAAAGCAGACGGGTCATTGTTGTGGATGACTCTCTCCTGAGGGGGACGGAGGGGCCAATATGCTCTCCTGACCCACTTCACAGGGAAGCCTGCTGCCTCCCTGGGGCACGGGTCAGGGATGTGTTGGACAAATGTCCGGCCCTAGTAAACTCCTCTGACTATTACCCCCTCTTAGTATTTCAGGTGGGTAGCGATGAAGTGGGTAGAAGGAGCCCAAAATCGATTAAAAGAGATTTTAGAGCCTTGGGGCGGCAGCTTAAGGGATCAGGAACCCAAGTTGTATTCTCCTCTATCCCTTCAGTGGCAATCACGAATGAGGAAATTAACAGGAAGAGGCAACAGGTCAACTCGTGGCTCCAGGACTGGTGTTATCAGCAGGGCTTTGGGTTTTATGATCACAGGCTGCTATATGAGTCACCTGACCTGCTGGTGCAGGTGGGACACACCTGTCCCAGAAGAGGAAAAGAATTTTGGGGCAAGAGTTAGCAAGGCTCATTGACAGGGCTTTAAACTAGATACGAGGGGGGAAGGGGAGATAACTGGGCCTGTCAGGAATAAACCCGAGGGAGGCATGCCAGGGCTTGAAGGATGGTTGACTAGCGAGGACTCTCACTCTGCCATTTCATTTGAGAGAAGGGACAGACGTTTAGAAATCATGGAAGCACCTGAGAGGGGTCTGGTGGGAAATGGGCCCCACACTCACAAAAAGGTGTTGGAATCGTTAGCACATCTGAAGTGCATCTATACCAATGCACGCAGTATGCACAACAAACAGGGGGAGCTTGAAGCCATGATGCACCAGGAAAACTATGACATAGTGGCTGTCACAGAAACATGGTGGGATGCCTCACACGACTGGAGTGCCACAATCGATGGCTACAAGCTCTTCAGGAGGGACAGGCAGGAAAGGAGAGGCAGAGGAGTGGCCCTGTATATTAGAGAATGCTATGAGAGCTCAGAAATCAAGTATACTGATGATGGGGTGGAGAGTGTTTGGATTAGGTTAAGGGCCGATAAAGCTGATATCGCTGTGGGAATCTGCTATAGACCTCCCAACCAAAGCAGTGAGGCGGATGAAGCTTTCTATAAGCAGCCGGGGGAAATCTCGCGGTCACTTGCCGTTGTTCTTGTGGGGGACTTTAACCTCCCGGATATCTGCTGGGAATACAACACAGCAGAGAGGCAACAATCCAGGAGGTTCCTGGAATGTGCGGAAGATAACTTCCTCACACAGCTGGTAAGTGAGCCAACGAGGGAAGGTGCCCTCCTGGACCTGCTTCTTGTGAACAGGGAAGAACTTGTGGGGGAGGTAAAGGTTGGTGGCCGTCTAGGGCACAGTGATCATGAGATGATCAAATTTCTGATTCTTGGGGAAAGAAGGAGAGGGGTTAGTAAAACTGCCACCTTAGACTTCCGGAGGGCAAATTTTGACCTGTTCAGAAGACTGCTGGACAAAATCCCTTGGGAGGCTGCCCTGAAGGATATAGGAGCCCAGGAAGGCTGGACATACTTCAAGAGAGAAGTCTTAAAGGCACAGGAGGAGGCTGTCCCTGTGTGCCGAAAAACAACTAGGCGGGGAAGGAGACCGGCCTGGCTAAATAGGGACCTTTGGCTGGACCTCAAGAACAAAAGGAGAGTCTATGACCTCTGGAAGAGGGGGCAGGTCTCTCATGAAGACTATAAGGATATAGCAAAGCTATGCAGGGAGAAAATTAGGAGAGCCAAAGCGCAGCTAGAGCTTAACCTAGCTACAGCTGTTAACGATAACAAAAAATGTTTCTATAAATTCATTAACAACAAAAGGAGGATTAGGGAAAATCTCCCTCCCTTACTGGATGCAGAGGGAAATATAGTCACGAAGGATGAGGAAAAGGCTGACGTGCTCAATGCCTACTTTGCCTCAGTCTTTAGCAGTGGTCCCTGGGCACCCAGCCTTGTGAGCTAGGAGACAGGGAAGGGAAGCTGAACAAGGTCA
Organism: Rissa tridactyla; assembly: GCF_028500815.1. Lineage (NCBI taxonomy): Eukaryota > Metazoa > Chordata > Aves > Charadriiformes > Laridae > Rissa > Rissa tridactyla. Next base: position 75,627,542 of record NC_071497.1, read on the forward strand.
TCACAATTAAAGAGGAAGTGATCAGTGACCTGCTACGCCGCTTGGATGCGCACAAGTCTATGGGACCAGATGGGTTACATCAAGAATGCTGAAAGAGTTGGCAGACGTGCTCGCCAAGATGCTTTCCATCATCTCCCTGAAGTCATGGCTAACTGGGGAGGTCCCAATGGACTGGAGGGTAGCAAATGTAGGGCCCATCTACAAAAAAGTCAGAAAGGAGGATCCGGGAAACTATAGGCCTGTCAGTCTGACCTCGGTAGCAGGGAAGGTCATGGAGCAGATCATCTTGAGTGCCATTACAAGTCATATAACAGACAAGCGGGGGATCAGGCCTAGTCAGCATGGGTTTATGAAAGGCAGATCCTGCCTGACGAACCTGATCTCCTTCTATGACCAGATTATTGGATAAGGGAAAGGCTGTGGATATTGTCTACCTAGACTTTCGAAAAGCATTTGACACTGTTCCCCATAGAATTCTCATGGAAAAACTGGTGGCTCATGGCCTGGATGAGCATACGATCTGCTGGATCAAGCACTGGCTGGATGGGCGGTCCCAAAGAGTGGTGGTCAATGGAGTTAAATCCAGCTGGTGGCCGGTCACAAGTGGTGTCTCTCAGGGCTCGGTGTTGGGACCATTTCTGTTTAACATCTTTATTGATGACCTTGATAAGGACACAGAGTGTATCATCAGCAAGTTTGCAGATGACACGAAGCTAAGCGGGAGTGTTGATCTACATGAGGATAGGGAGGCTCTACAGAGAGGCTTGGATAGATTGGATTGATGGGCCAATGCTAATGGAATGTGCTTCAACAAGGCCAAGTGCCGGGTCCTGCACTTGGGCCACAACAACCCCATGCATCGCTACAGGCTTGGGGAAGAGTGGCTGGAGACCTGCCTGGCAGAAAAGGACCTGGGGGTTCTAATTGACAAGTGGCTGAACATGAGCCAGCAGTGTGCCCAGGTGGCCAAGAGGGCCAATGGCATCCTGGCTTGTATTAGAAATAGTGTGACCAGCAGAAGGAGGGAGGTGATTGTCCCCCTGTACTCAGCACTGGTGAGGCCATACCTTGAGTATTGTGTCCAGTTCTGGGCACCTCCATAAGAGAGAGATATCGAGGTGCTGGAGCGAGTGCAGAGGAGGGCAACGAAGCTGGTGAAGGGCCTGGAGAATAAATCTGATGAGGAGCGACTGAAGGAGCTGGGACTGTTTAGTTTGAGGAAGAGGAAGCTGAGGGGAGACCTCATCACTCTCTACAACTACTTGAAAGGCCATTGTAGAGAGGTTGGTGCTGGTCTCTTCTCACAGGTAATTAGTGATAGAACAAGAGGGAATGGGTTCAAGCTGCAGCAGGGTAGGTTTAGGCTGGACATTAGGAAAAAATTCTTCACAGAAAGAGTGGTCAGACACTGGAATAGGCTGCCCAGGGAGGTGGTGGAGTCACCATCCGTGGATATGTTTAAGAGTCGTTTAGATGTGGTGTTAAGGGATATGGTGTAGGGGAGAACTTTGTGGAGTGGGGTTGATGGTTGGACTCGATGATCCCAAGGGTCTTTTCCAACCTAAATGATTCTAGGATTCTATGATTCTATTAAGAGGAGCTTTAGTGAGTACCCAATAGAAAGATTCCCCTAAAGCTCCCTGATACGGGAAAAGGAAGGCTTTTTGTTGATACCTTTGCCCATCTAAGGATAGTGCAGTATAGGTGGCATTTATATCCCTGTAAGCTGAGAGAGACATCCAGAGCTGAGATGTAGGCTGTAGGCTGAGAGAGAGAACGCCCTACCTTCTTACAGAGTGGTTTACAAGACTGTGAAGTCTCGAGCTTTTTTAGGAAAACCTTTATTTAAATGCTTGAAATTTTGCTACTGGGTAAGCCTCACACTTCACTCTCTTGGCTGAGCCAAGCACTACTTTCCAAGCTGTGTGATAATCAGAGAAATGCTGATTATGCCAGTGATCAGATAGAAGCAAGACAGTGGGGTCAGCAGGTAGACAACAGAATTTCTGGCTCTAGCCACCCCTGTGTGCAAATTAGTCTATGGTGCTGTATGCTTGCCAACTGCCAGGGTCCCTTATTTGGGACTTGTGTGTGGGCATTGCTGCCAAGCGTGCCTGCCATTTGAACACTGTTATCGTCTTGTTCCAGTTTGTAACTTTTTTCTGTTAAAGCTGTATGTCTCCTTCAGTCTTACTAGATCACAAGTTGCTGGGTTTTGTCAGCTTATCAGCGTGAACATTACACAGGAGACATTACACAGGACATTTTTTTAGTAAAGGACACTACAGTAGCTGACAGCTGAGGTTTTTTTCTTTTTTTAAGATAATTAACAAGGCCCCCACCTGCATTAATGCTTTTGCCCACAGATCCAAGAATGCAGGAGAGGAACTAGCATCTGGAAGATAAAACTAACTAATTCAAATACAGGCTAGCTACGAGCACTTCACAATGAAGGACATAGCAGATCCTTCTCAAAGACACTGAAGATTAGATACATTTTAAGTGGTGCTTCCTGTTGCTGGATTTGTCTCCGTACAGCAGTGTAAGCTCAACCTCATGTAACAGAGCAGCCAGAGCAATCCCAAATTGCACTGGTGATTTGCAGTCACCTTTAGCCTGGAGCAAGGCACATGACAAGCACAAAGCGGTGCTTTGTCTGTTGGGCAGAGTGGGGGAAGACCTCCATCCAGCAGGAAGTTTAGAGAGGCGGAGTGGCATAATCCAAGTTGGTGTTTTTCCAAGGCACTTGGGCTTACCTTGTGCTGAGCCAATACCCCACAGCATCCTCACTTCTTCCGTCAGCCCTGAGGGGCAAGAAATGCATGTGTGCACAGCCTCCTCATCTCAGCGACGCTTTGTAATGTGCTCTGTGCGGGAAGGCAGCTGCTGTTGCCGCACTAGTCAGACTGCTGGAGCAGGTTTGGAGCAGCCCTGCTTGGAGAGCCTTTGGCTGAGAGTATTGTGCCTCCTCAGCCTGCTAATGCCTCCCTGCACCAGCGAGCCTGAGTCTGGAAATCTCTAGCTAGGAGCACATGGGGCAGATGCTGGCCTCCCTGTGTTCTGGGAGCACCACGTGAGATAGGATGGGAATCCCTGCACAGAGGCAGCTGCTCACAGTCTGCTGAAGAACTCTTTCCTGCTTACAGGGAAGCTGAAAACTTGCTGATTGACAAACCTTTGGGTTGCTTCCTTGTTCGGATCAGTCAGAGCCGACCCGGCTACACCTTGACATACAGGTAATGTAATCTTTTTCCTTGCAGAGAAGGAAAAAAGAAGGTCCTAAATGAGCTTTGCATGGCTGGAGGAGTTAGCGTCCTCCACAGAGGAGTCCATTGAGGATGATGCTCAGCCTCTCCTGTTGTGGGTCCCTTAAACAGTTTAGAGTAGCAGAAAAGGCACTGTGGGGTCTGTCTTTTGACAAAAGCCGGATCTCTTTGTGGGTGGGGTGCTGCAGCTACAAGGGTGCAGGTCCTGCTTAGGCTGTGCTATATGGCTGAGTGGGCAAACCGGGTTGGAGGAAGCAGTGGCTGGAGCAGAGGAGATGAGTCTAGAGGAGGGCCTGAGGAGAGGCAATCAGAGTGCTGCAAGGGCATGGTCTTTGTACAGCTTCACGCAAGGGGTAGGGCAGAGTTTTCGTGTGGACAACAGCATGGGAGGCGGTACCGTCTGCTGGAGTTTGGATCTAGCTGCTGGGGTTCTGTCACTGACTTTGGGGGAATTGCTGCTGCTACAGTGTGTGACACTCCAGCATGGTGCATCTCCTGCATCTTTGTAATATTTGTTACTGTGTCCCCGATCACATCTGGCCTCTTGAGACAAGTGCAGAAAGCAATGACTGGAGAGACATTGTGGAGAGACATGCCATGACTATTTCTATCTCTCCATCTTCCCAGGGGCGAAGGCCGCTGCAGACACTACATGATTGAGATGCAGCCCAATGCACGCTATGTCATCCTGGGGGAAGACCGAGCTCACGCCTCGCTTACCGAACTGGTTCGGTATCACCAGACTGTGGGCATCCAGCCCTTCATGGAGATACTGACTGTTCCCTGTGGGCAGGTGAATGTCAAGAATCTGCAGCCAGAAAAGGGGATGGGGCATGGACTGTGCCCTGAGCAGACAGAGTCACTGCGGCAGCATCTCTCTTTTGTGTTCCCATTGTGGGTATCCCATTCTGGCCAAGCAGCTTGGCCTCTTCTGCATGCACTGGGAAATGCTCCTAGCCGGGCACTGGGGAGCTCTGGGGTGGGGGAGAGGCCCTGGCAGTGGATTCAGGGGACAGGTCCCTGTCCCCTGAACATCAGCAGTGGTCACAGCTGGGTATTCCTCTTCGTTGTGCTTTTTGGGGTGTGCGGAGGGTCTGCAAGCCACTGCTGAATCCACTCTTCCCTTGCTCAGAAAAGTAATGAGAGTTTGGATTACGAAGAACTGGAGTGCCTCAGGCTGGGTCCACCAGAAGCCGAGGGAGAGGCCCCTCCAGAGGAGAAGCCCTGCCCCTCCAGGCCTTCCTCCAGCAGACCTGCTCTGCAGTCAGGAGCAGCTGCAGTTCTCAGACACGTGTGGTTCAGGAGGACCAAGAATTGCCAAAAGGAAGAGAGCCTGGACAAGAGCAGGACAAAGCCAAGCTCAGGCAAGGAGATAGGCAGCCAACGAGCCTTCCCTCGCCTCCACTCTTCCATATGTCTGGCGATGCAGGAAATCCAGCAGGTGAGCTGGGGCATATCCTCTGCCAAGCCTTGCCACCCATGGCCATTCTGGGATGCGTGGAGCTGCCCTACCCAGGGGCAGGAGAGAGGAGGTTTCCACAAATAGCACTCTGCTTCTTAGCTCCTGGGTCACAGGTTTTATTTGGTGGTCTTGGGATCAAGACTGTGTTCAGTGGAAGTGCTGGGCTGGGGGATATCCTGGGAGAGGCTTGCTGAGGTGCCCAGAGAAAAGTCCACAACAGAAGGGGCTGTGATGTGGCCAGTGTCCCAGTCAGTGCTCCGCTGATGCTGTCTGTCTGCTTCTCACTGCAGTTCTCTTCCACTACCTTGAACACCTCTGTGCAGAACGGCTGTCAAGCTCTCAGCATTGAGGACGTAGAGCCCAAGTGACACGGTAAGAGGAGACGGCACACAGGAGGGCAGACAGCAATTGCAGCTTCCCAGGGAAATGGAGGAGCAAAGCGGCTCTTCCCTTCCTGCTCCATCTGGAGGATCTCTTGGCCACCAACTACCCAGAAACAGAGCAGGAAAAACAGAGGGCAGTGACCAGCATTCCAGGACTGCAAAGATACCAGGAAAAATGGGAAAAATCAGCATAAGGTTGGGTTCCCAGCAGTGTACTTGCAATACAATAACAAGACTGCTGGAGGGAGCTCACAGTTTGTTAGAGACCTAGGGCTGGATGGACGAGTACTATCAGAAGTATATCTGCACACTACAGCAGTCAGCTGCAGTGGCTTAACGTTACAGAGAGAGGCACATATCAGAAGTGGGTGCTGGGCAGAGAGTCCCAGGGGGTAACAGATGCAATGAACCGAATGCAAGGCTGAGAACATAAGAAAAGGCAGCTGCCTGTGAAGACTTCAAACAAGGTCTCCACAGCTGGAAACACAGCTGGTTACTGAGGCTGTAGTATACTGGGTGCATTATAGGAGTATATGGAGTAGACCATCAGAAGGGCCATCTGACACAATTAGCTATGCCCAATGCATTAATTTTCTGAAGCATCTAGTGCATCTGCTCCCCTCTGCAGCAAGTAGGTAAATCCATGTCCCATTCAGTTGCTGAAGGCAGGAGGAAGCAGTAATAGTGCTGTTGTACACGACTGTAAAAATCTGGATTTGTGTCAGCTGGGAGTGGAGAGGGACCAGAGGACCACGCCGTTGGCTGCAGACCCGCTGCGGTCTTGCACTGGGACTGACGAGTTCCCTGCGTGGTTCCACTCCCAGGAATTCATGTTGGAGCAAAGCTTGTCAGCCAGGGCCTGTCTTGTCTTCCTCTTGATGGCGGAGAAAATCCTCTCCCTGAAGTGTTTGACTCAGTTGTTTCATTCCTGTTGTGGGTATTGATGTACATGGGGGGTGCGCCTTGTGTCTGAGGTTAAGCAGATGAAAGAAAAACTGTGTGATCTGCATAGATGACTGCAACTGTCATCTATGACAGTTTGCGGAATGGAGCCCTCTTTCTATGTCTTCTGCTGAGTTGTATTTCTTGACTTTCTTGCAGGTCAAAGTGTCTCAGCCCTGTCGTCTTCCAGTGCTGCTGGTCCTTCCCTAACTGGGTGAACATATCCAGACATACAGTGGCATTTTTTCTTTTTTTTTCTTTTTTTTGCTGCACCAGCTGGCCCTGTGCCTTTGGACAGGGCTGCTGCAGAAATGAATTTTCATCAGCACTCAGCCGGTCTCAGTGGCTGAGACTGCAGTATCTGGATCAGTCTCATCCTTGCAGAGGGGAGAGGATGGGAACAGTCACACTGCACAGATAGAGCAGTGCCTGACAATCTGTCTGTCAATACTTCAACATGCCTGGAGACCCCCTCGCCTCGCACTGTTAATAGTCACAAACTGGATATCTCTCAAAACCCTGTTCTCTCACAGATACCTGTACTGATTTCCTACCTCTTTCTCTGCAAGTCCTTTATCTCTGTTTTGGTCCTGTGTATACACTGCTCTGGGTGACAAGGAAAGCTGGGCTTGGGAAGTAAGGAATGAAACTGTTGTGTCCTTTCTCTTGAGTGCAGGAGCACTTGAACAGGAGCTGAGACAAGGGGCAAGAAGATCTTTTTGCAGAGGAAATTTCCTGCCCTTGCATCAGTGTGCTGGCACGCTGCTCACCAGTTCTTAGCCAGAGCTCAAGTCAAGGAATCATTGGCGAAACAGTCTTGTTCATCCTGCTCGGAATCCTTACAAGTCTGGGCTGGACAACATCCTACTTTACATTGAGGGTAGAGGGCTTGCAACATACACGTTCCTTGTTATATATTTTCAACTTTAAAATAAATCTCTTTTATTCTTATAAGGAGAAGCTCGGCGTTTTCTCCGTTTCTGTTACTTGCAGTCAGTCCAGCCACAGAGTGCAAATGGAGGAGAATGGCTAACACCCCTGACGGCAGACACGGGGTCATGTGAAGTGTCTCAGTGGAGAAGCTGAAGGCTCATGGGCCAGTAATCCTGGTGTACAACTGCACCTGTAATAGCGCTCTCCTCCCACATGCCAACTTTATCTCCTGCGTATGCCACAGGCGAGACCTCCCCTTTGCAGCCTGCGCTGGCTCAGTGGGAGCCAGCAGAGCTCCCACTCCTCTCTGACTCAGCAGGAACCAATCTCCCCCTGGCAGATCCCTCTGCGTGGGGGGACAACCACACTGCCCACCCTGCTTCACTTGCCCTGAGAGGCAGAAGTGCAGCTGAGTGCAGGTTGCACAGGCTGGCACTGGATCAAGAGAAGCTGATTATGTGACACAGGATGCTTGTGGCAGTGTCTCGGCGCTGCCTTTAACCGTGGGACTATTTCTCTTCCCTGTATTCTGTGGAGCAGTAGTGCCCAGCTGTGCTGGGTCACAAGGCAGCACTGCTGGGGACCAGACAAGGAAGCGGTGGTTGTTCCAACCTGGCGTCCTGGCTCTCCCCAGCACTGCCTTGAAGCATTAACACACCTTTTCTCTTCCTAGTGCTGGGTTTTGGCAGCTGCTTTGAGGCTGTTCAGGACAGAACCAGTCCAGGCAGTCAAAGGCTGCTGTTTGCAGTCTCTTCCTGGCTAAGCCCAGGGGCGTTTTGCTGGGCAGCCTTGGCCCCTGTGCTAATGTTCTCCTTGGCTTCCTCCACTGCTGGGCAGCTGGAAAGCCTGCCTTCTGGGTAGCACGTAGAACCACCTCATGGCCAAAACATTTCTAAGAACTCACTAATGCACAGAAGTGAGACACATGGGAGAAATGCATTTCAGTAACGGAGCTGCTCTGTAACTCTTTCCTAGTTCCTGTGCCACAAAGCATGGTGTAAGTCCAGGGCTAAGATCCAGCTGCAAAATGGTTTGCTCCTCTGGCCTGGCAAGGATAATGGTGAACCAAGAAGGGTGGCGAAGAGCTTTCCCCCAGCAGCTGCCTCCAGTACCCCCTGGGTACTGCTGCAGGCACAGCTCACAAGTCACGCTGAGGGAAACAGTATCAGGGGAGCATCAGGTCACTTCTCTGGTGTGTGGTTCAACGTGCATCTCTTGGCAAGCTTCACAAAACCAGAGCAGATTGATCACAGATTTCTTTTGCCCCTGCTTTGATGGGGGGGCAAGCAGAATTGCAATGTGGGTGGCCAGGAGCCTGGCATGAACCTCGGCAGCATGCCTGGGCTGGGCAGGTCAGGATTCTTCCACATCTGCTACTTCTGCGACATGGCAAGAACTCAAGGGAAGAGAAGGGCGAGAAGCTGCTAGGCTGAGGAGGTCATGCAGCACTGGAGGTATCGGCATGATTTCTGCAAGGCTCTGGTTCGCAGGAGCATTAGCAAACACTCAATGCTCTGCCTATACACAAGGTCTAACCCAGCTTCTGGAGAGCAGTCTGTCTAGTGCTGGGCTGTCATGGAAAGAAATGTGTGCCAGCAATGGGGAAAAGCTGGGAGAAGGGCTAGGAATACAATAGGCTGCTAAAGTATAAAGTGCAGATTTGAAACCTCTAGCATGGCCTTTGCCTGCTTGCTTCCAGCTCATGGCCAAAGTCAGGCACTGGAGCTTCAGCTCTGTGTGAGAGCACAAGTTATGCTAACGATTTCTTTCATCTTCTCGCTGAAGATGATCTTCTCTGTTGAAGAGGAGCAGCTGCACGAGCAGCCCTATCTCATTTCCTACGGCAGCAACTTCCCCTGTGGCACTCAGAAAGTCATACCTTACAAAAAGCAGAGAGCAAACACTGTAAACCTCAGTGGGAAGGCCGTTCATGTTATATCATGTTATAGTTCAGCTAGCGTGTGATGAGCTGAACGGGATGTACTCACACAAAACGCAAGTAACAGGCTGTATTGGGCTGTGTGAGCAGGGGCAGCACCCAGAATAGGGCCTGGAAGCCTGCAGGTCCCCTGAGCACTGCATTTCACGCCCTGCAGGACTTCAGCTGAGCTCAGAGGGGAAGGCTGGGAAGAGAAGCCTGTGCACTGCAGCTGGGCAGAGCTGGCACACAGGAAGGTAAAAGAAGAGCATCAAGAAGGATCTGCAATCCACAGCAGCGAGAACTGGAAGTGCTAGAGGGATCTCTGGGCTTGGCCGCTCGGAAGGAATTTTATTTCATAATCTGTGCCTTCCTAGTCACACCCCACACAGTCCATCCCTGCAACTGGTTCTTCAGCGCATCCTTTAGAGAGCTTCCCTAACCTGCCTCCTTGGATTTGCAGAACGGTTTTGTGTCCCTTTCTTATTTCCCTCCATGATTTGCATCTCAATAGTCCTGGCTACAAACAACCTTTTAGCTAATCACCTCTAGGCTAAGACCTACACCAGATCAGCATCTGTCCAGACTTAAAGCTCTGGCTTGCCTTTGCCCCTTGAGGTATCTGGCGAGCAACTCCCCATCAGGCTGGCTAAACAGAAATTTTCGTTCTTTTTTCCTTCCATTCTCAACATTTCTTGTTCCCTCTTTCCCAGTGCTGCTTTTTCCTCTCCTCTCCTCAGTCTGGCCATCATCTTTGATGTAGATTTGAGGTTTAGGAACGTGCTCCTGTGACCCAAGGATCAGTACGGCTCTTGATCTCTTTTCACAAAGCTGGCAGCCCTCATATTATTTGCTTTCTTCCTCAGCAACGCTATGGCGTATGTTGACATGTTTCCTTCCCCAAATGTGTTTTATAGACCTATTTGGACCCTAGCCTGGACAAGGCTCTCCATGCTGTCCTTAGTCATTCCAGCTTATGTCAAGTGACTGTGGAGTGTTGTAACAGCGTCTTTGAGGTACCGCCTTTCCAATCATCTAGTTAACTTTGTTGTCCGAACCAAATACTTGCATGGTGTGCCACTGCTTTGCAACAACATGTAAGACAGACTGCTCCACCAGGGCTTTGCTTCAAAATTTGCTCCTCCTGGTGCCTCAAAAGAGCGTAGAAAATTTGGTGTGACATGTTGGGGTCAAACCTGCGCACGATCTTGGCTGTGAAGGTGGCCATTGGGGTATACTTAGAGCAGATTGCAATGTAGGCATGAAGCCATGCTTCCTCTGCTACACCTTTCAAGCAATGCTCAGTTTAATCTTATTCTGACCAAAATATCCTTCTGTCTAGCAGTCTTTGCTGGGTTGCTCTTCCATAAAAGCCTCTGATTGCTTTTGATCAATTCTAGATTACTTTGCCTCCAACACTACCGTAGGCAATTAATTCCTTAGACAAACGATGCATAGTGAAGAAGTACTTAAATTTGTTTTTTAACTTCCTATGTCATTATTTAATCAATGTGCCTTGTTTCTATACTATAAAACATCACAAGTAATAATTTCCAATACATTTCACTCATTGCACATGTTTTTATATACGTATGTTTCACTCCCTTGGCTGTCTTCTCTGTCCTATGCGTTTGATTTTCCTTTTCCCCTTTTCTGCCTCAATTCCACTGTATCTTCTCTGAGAGGGAAGGGAGAAAACACAAGAGCCGACCCCCAGGCCACTTCCCTGAGTGGGGATAATTGGTCTGAACTCTCTCCTTGTGCAGGTAGAGCCTCTCCTTGTAAATTATTTTACAACTACCAACACTGGCTTTAATTTGTCATTTTATCATCCAGCCACTCATTGTGGATGAATGGCTTTCTTGACCTCTGTAATGAGTGCTCATTTTCTCTACACTGCAGACCTCAACCTCACCAGCAAACTCTGTCCCTTCACTCCTCACACCCCCTCCTGGACCATTTCTGAATACAGCAAAAACCACAAGCTCTAGCACATACCCTGGTAGGACAACACTGGTATGTTCCTCTGTATTAAACACTGACCGTTTTCCATTCACTGTCTTCTACCTTGTTATTAACCATGGGATTAAACATGAAGAGGGATTAAGGACATTTGGTGTAGAATCTTGCTGAAAGTGTTTTGGGCGTCCAAGTACACCCATCTATCCAGCCACATCCATAAAACAAGATTCCTCACTCCTTTAAGGAGTGAGACGTTACTTCCTTCTGCTAAAGTGGGGTTGTTTTTTCCCCTTTAATCCCATTTCCCTACATGCACAGGAATTCTGCTCCTAATTCCCAGTGTGGAACTCAGATTCACAAGCCGTAGGTCCCCAGATTTACCTAAAGCTCTTAAAAAAACAAAAGCCCCACCCTGGCATCTCATTTGTCTCCTGCCATTCCTCTCGTTTCAGGCTGAATTAAGCAACAGGCTGCATGCCCCATAGCAGCTGGGAAATCTGTGCTGGGGTTCCTCCAGAGCTCCTTGATAAATGCCATCTATGGCATTTACTGTTCATGTAATAAATTTGTTTTGAAATATACCCTGCTGATGCTTTCACTGGGAACAGGTTGCCTCATTTGTCCCTGCAAAAGGAGGCTGCAGCATGGGAATTTCCCTTCACTCCTTACTAGTGTGGATAATTCATTGTGCTTTTCTGCTATGCCTCTGTCTTCTCCGAATGGTCTTTCACACGTCTGTTATCTGTTCACTCTATGGCAAGCTTCCAGTGTGAAAATGGTCTTTTCTTTTGGTGGTGTTTGGTGATTTTTTTGTTTTAGTTTTTCAGCTTATCACTCTAACGTACTCTGTTATGGTTTTCCATTTAATTTGTTGTGGTTACTCTCCTTCAGAGAATTGCTGGAGTTTTTGAGATATGACAAAGGGTGTGTCGCCTCTTCCAATATGTCTCATTTATCCTTTTTCATGTTAATTTGGTTTTCAGTACTAATTTCCCTAGGAACCTACTAGAAAATCACATCCTATTAGCCACCTTTCTACCTCTCACATCCAACTTCACACGGGACGTTACGTACCACTTAAGATTTCAGCAGTTTCAACTTGAGCGTCTTTAGAGCTGCTTTGGAGGAGGTTGGGACACAAAGCATCCAAAGAAGATGCAGGATTAAAGCCCGGAGCAGAACCATGGGACCTGAGTCCAGCAGCAAAGTTAAGGCCAGTCTTTAGCTCCTTCTGCAGTACATTCACACCTGAATGAGGCTCTGAGCAGCTACTGACCCTGCTCTCACCACATTTTGGGATGCTGCTGACCGCAGGGGCATGTTCGCAGCGGGGTCCCTGGAAGAAGCACAGCGTTTCTGAGGCTCACAGCTCATCTGGGATAGGGCAGGCCAGGCTGGAGAGTTTTCAGCTTGTGTTTTGGTCTGTGCATTGAGCTTGCCATGTCTGGGGTCAGCTCTTAGCATCACCGACCCCGGCAGTTAAGAGCCCAGGGCAACCCCCAGTGCACTGCAGATTTTGTTCCCAAAGCTGTGCTTTGCTTCCAGTCAAGCAAAAACATTTGGCAAATTAGGATGTTGGACAATTAGGAAGAAAAGCCACTTCACAGTGTTAGGAGACCTGGGAGAGCATTTCAAAGGGTTTCTCTTGCTGCTTTGTGCCTTGGAGTTGTCTGCCAGCAACTGAGCCCTGCTGTGGCTGGTGTAGTGGGCATCCACACAGCTGACGAGTTAGTGCCAAAAGCATCATCTCACCCAAATATTGTCTGGGCTGGAATGACAGCATCCACACAGCAAGGGCCTGCTGAGCTGAGGCTGTGCCAGGCTCACCCTGCTGCATGCACTGTGCTGGGAAGAGAGTTGGGGATACTGCCAGAGCTCTCACAGCCCACAGACAGTGTGGTGGCTCTGCTGGAGGAGCTGAGGCCATGACACCATGCAGATCCCAGTCAGGAGTAGGCACTCATTATTCTGTTTCAAGGCTGTAAGAGATAACCTGTGTATTTGTATGCCTGCAACTTTGCTGTTATCCCTGTTACAACGTGAGCCGTTTCCAGCAGAGCTGTTTTCATTGTGCTTCCTAATGCCGAAGCTGTGGGTGAAGAGGGGGGTGTTAGGATAGGTGCTGCTCCGGCTCCAAGCTAACTCTGCACCATGGTGCTTGCACTGGCCAGGAGCACGGGACACCCCATGGCCTCGGCACAGAACTGCATGGGTGTTGCTTTGAGATGGAATTACATAGGTACTTGCTTCGGCTCTTGTGAATAAGCAGCTGAGCTTTTTTCTAGCCTGAAAAACAAACTATAAAAATGTTTACTACATCTTGTCTATGGACAGAGTCACCTCTGCTTCTGTACATCCACAGCATGGTTAATCTACAAACTGTCCTCAAACAAGGGAGAGTTGGAGTTTCGGAGGGGACTTTGTATTTGAGATAGTGCTGCAATACATGACCCTGTGCCATAGCCAACAACATCCAGTAACATTTGCCTTTAGCTTTCAATTGCAGTTCCGTTCTGGTTTCATCCAAAATTTAGGTGCTTCTGTTCTGGTTCTTGGTAACTAAATGCAGGATTTCCAGCTCTAGTTCCACTTCTCCATTACTAAACTTTTAATTCCTCTGTAACCTGTCTCATAGAAAGAAGAAAGGAAGCTTCTCTGGAAGCATCTGATTTCTCTGAAGAAGCCTCACAGGACATGAGGAATGGCATGTTTGTGCCAAGGGCTCCCAGAAGTGGTGACATTTTTTTCTCAAGACCAGTGCAATCAGCCCATCTAGTGCATGCACGCTCTCGCTCTGTAGCTCCTGCGACCTGCCGCAAATGCAGGCCATTCCTCCGGTTCTGGGGTGAAGGAAACTTGGCCGCTTTTCAGCCAGATGGCTAACGGCTGGGACAGGGGATGGTGGTGCTAACACTGCATCAAAGGCTTAATGAATTCCAAAATCATGTGCTCCACGTGACGGCACTAATGCTCCCCTTCAGCGGCTCATTTGGGACTTGGTTAAAAACACATTTGTCTGACAAGTTCCCAGAGCTCGTTACTGCTCTTTTGATCCCGTTATCCCCTCGTGGTTCTGCTGCAGTGAGAGGCCAGGGCAGGGTCTCCGCTGGGCTGAGCCCCACTGCCCTCCCCAGGCATTATCCTGGCAGTGGGCAACAGAGCAAGGAGAGCACCGCCGCCGAGGCTGAGGGCTCACAGGGGACACGGCAGTCCTGGCTCCAGGGTGGGCTTTCCTCGTTGTCTTGATGGGGCTTGCCAACTTCATTTTTTCTCAGACAGATTTTATCCCCCGCAGAGGATACAGTTTGAGAAACAGGCCAGTCTGCAGTTTAATAATAAATAAGTTTCTCTGCAGTGTGTGCAGATGACTTTGCAGTTGTCCAGGTTTTGTGCTTAACACCTGGTGCATTCCGCCTGCACTGGCCAAACTCAGTGTGATGTGTTTTACAGACCGTTTCTACTTCCTCTTCTCCTATATATACATGTATGTGTGCATGTGTAAAATAGTAATGTAATGTAGCACTGTGTTCTTTCTAAGTTTCAGTGATTAAAATCTTTGTTCAATTTTATCTTCTCACTGTGCTCATACTGGTTTGTTATACTGCGTGCAAGAGCAATTAGCACTTGAATGAGTCCCGCTCTGCCTCTCCCCAGTCCAAAACAGCCTGGTTTCTCTCCCTTTGTCCTCTTTGTGTAAACTGTATCCCTTTCTGTAGGGACTGCTGCCAAAGGAGGTGGTTGATCTAGTTGGACTTGAGTACGAGAGGACAATCTACCTTTTGCAGAGCGTTTTTCTTTGGCAGTTGGGGACTGTCTTTCTGTTCGAGTTTGTAGCATAAGCTTTGGTTTGGCAGGGTCCTGTCTCTGCTGTCCTGCTAGGAGCTGAAAAGTCTGGAACTTCTTAGAAGGGACCATGTCAGTCCAGATCAAAATCAAATCCATGGCTCTCAAGTGTTGGAGGCATATAATGTCCGTCAGCAACAACAGCTGGATACAGCATCAAAGAGCTCTTCTGCAGGAAGAGCTAGACAAATTAAGTCTCAGCTCTGTGATTGCCTGACTTAATGACACTTAATTTGTTATTGCTAAGTGTTTTGCTAACTCTTTTCCCCTCTAAGAAAATAGGATCTGATGTGTCAGACAAATAAAATGCTGGAAGACTAATTGTGGGAGGAGGGTATTACCAGCATCTGATGGAACTAAAACCGTACTCTCTGCATTCCTGCTCTAATTACACCTGCTAGAGAAGAGTCTCTGCATAACAAGAGGTCTATTTAAATTGCCACCAGGAAAGTACTTGTCAATTCACAGTGTGTCCAGCCCATAAGAAACCACAGCATCACCTGGCCAGACCTCTCAAATGGCCCAGAGGAAGGCTTTCATGCAGTCCTCACCACGTCATGCAAGGGCTCAGGAGGACCCAGGGTGCATGTTGGCTTTACTGCTGACTGGTGGCTTACGCCAGATCTTTATTCTGTTTTCTCAAACTGCCCACTTGAGGCTTCGGTGGTGCAGCAGCCTACGCGAAGTGCCCTGGACCACCTCCCCACGCAGGGACAGTCTCCTGCCTTGGTGGCTCCGTGCTGTCCTTGAGCAGGGGTGGGAATTTGTTGCTCCTATCTACACTGTGCAGAGCATCTGCCCTACTTCTGCTCCTCTGGGCAGCCGTGTTCCTACCAGCTGCAGCTGCCTGCTGATACAAACACGCGTACCTCTCTCTCCTGGGAGCGCACAGCTACAATGCCTGCACAGACGTGCAGTCTTGCTGTTGTGGGCTTTTCCACTTGCCTGGCAGGTCACGGCAGATGGACACTGGTGTCATGTGGGTCTGTGGGTTTTCTCATGCTGCCCCTGATTCCCTCCGTCTTGTGTTCCTGCCCGAGGCAGCAGCATCCGTTACGCTCGCCACCGTACGTTGCAGCATGCTCTGAGCCCCATCTCACACCATGTCCACAGGAGCTCCTGTTGTCCTCACCCGCATGGAGGTGCAGTCCTTCTAGCAGTGACAAAGCATCCCAGGGGAGCCCGGTGCCTTCTGTTAGCATCTGAAGCTAGGGATGCCTGGTCTGAAGCACGTCGGCAGAAAAACTGGTGCTAAAAAAAGCCATGAGAGGTTATGAAGGGTTTCAGGTAAGAAAGTACTTTGAAAATACTGTGCAGAGAGATGCAGGGGGTCAGGTCCCCAGCTGCTGTATGAGCAGTGTTGGAGCGTTCTTATTGCATTTTTCTGTCAGCATCAGCTTCCTCAGGCATCACATGTGCCAGGAGTCAACATGACTGATCCAGGCACAACTGGGTCAGAGACCTGCAAGGTCCAACTTGTTTGATAACACTGGTGCGGTGAGCTAAGGAGGCCGTAGGAGGATTTGTTGCGGAGTCCTCTGATTCTGCAGGAGGCAGAAATACTGTCTGGTCTCTAACACCTGAGTGGGGTATGGGTAGGTGCCCCCAAACTGAGCTCTGTGGTTCTGGGACACCCCAAAGCCCCTGCGCTCAGGGAGTGCTTCCTGCAGCTCAGGGTCAGCGCTGCTGGGTAACATCCCTTCTGCCTTGCGCTTCTGCTGGCCAACAGGCAGGGATTAAGGTAGCGAAGGAACCTGGTGCATGTGATATCAAGGTCCTGCCAAGAAACCTGGGAAACAAAATGATTTTGCCAGAGCACCTTGGTCAGGCAGTGCTTCCCTTGCACGCCAGCACTAAACGCAGAGCTTAAGCCCAGGAAAATCAGGAGGAAGGCAGGCAGGGAGGGGCAGAACCAGCTTGGGAAAAATAGCAATTTACTAATAGATGCTGTGGTGAGTTGAGACATCCTCACCTCCTCTTCCCAGTGTCCTCCCGGGAGTCATCAGTGCCATCACCATCGCATGGCCATGCGTAGGAGTGAGACATACCATGGCTGGCTCACTGGCGTCCCTGCTGCCTTGCACCCCGTGTCCCACTCCACCTGTCACCCAAGTTCTGGGTGGCAGCTCCCTCCGCCCTCTTTCAGGAAGAGGTTGTGCAAGGGTGTCCCCAGAAGCTGCTGTCTGTGCTCACAGCAGCACATTTCTATAGGCTTCCCCCCCCCCGCCCCGCCATCTCAGCTCATACTGTGCTGCTGATCACGTCCACCCCAACACCCCACTGGCACAGTTATCTGTGGGTTTTATCGCCCAACAATGCGTGCAATGTTATTGTGCTAAAAAGAAAACAAAGCCTAATCCATTTTAAATTAAAACAGTGCCCCAGTGTCATGCAACTGATGCAGACACGGTCTGGCTGAGCAGTCCTTGCCGGCTCGCCGAGGGCTTCACCCCAGAGGTGCTGGGCTGCCTGCTCTGCTCCCAGCAGACATCAGACACAGCCTTCAGGCTGCAGGGAGATGATTTGTGCAGGCCCACCCAGCTCCTCTGGGCTCTCCTGTCTCCTCAAGAGCTGCATCACTTGGATGAGAGGCAAAGCATTGCCATGTGCCAGAAGGTAGCAGCAGACAGAAACTGGAGAAGATAGAAACTTCTGGGGTCTTTCCATGGTGGTATCAGGCTGCCATTGAGCCTTGGCCAGGTCTGGCCTGGGGTTATAAAGTGTCGAACAGCCTGAAGAGGAAGTGAGTAAGGGTACGGTGTTTGCAAAGCACTGGTCCTTGCAGCCCAAGAGACTGTTTTTTGGCTCAGCTGCTTGTGTTCTAAGAAATTAGTTTCTATGATGGCCCCTGCCAGCTGCATTTGTCACCCAGCAATATTACAGAGCCAGCTTGGAAGGCTAGGCTGGCCCTGGGGGTGCTGCCTCGTGGAAATGCTTCCACAGCCCTTCTCTAGGGATATTTTTTTTCCAGATGATGTGTATGCATGGACACTGGCCACGGATGTTGTGCGGGGCAGACCCGTGGTGCCCGCACTGGCTTGCATGGTAGAAAGCAGTGCTTTGTGGTTGTGATAAGCAGGCTCATCTCCACCTTCTCCTCACACCTGAACCTGTCAAGATGAATGGAGTTTCATCCCATTGGGATGGTGGGCAACGCACCCCACAGCAGCTCCACTGTGCTGGGCAGAGACGTTTGGCTTGTTCCACCTGTAGCTCCTTTATATTTCCTCTACGGTGTGGCTGTCATGGGTGTGGGCTTCTCCCAGTAACCACCATGTTGCAGCTGGTCTTGCCAGCGGGAACTCTGGCTGCAAATCCCTTCTGAGACCCCTGCTGCTTGCCACTGCATGCAGGAGGGCCTGGCCCTTCCTGGGGCCTTCCAGCCTTCCTTCCCAGCCTTCCTGGCTGTGGAAGACCACGGCTAGCATGGGCTGATGGGACTTAAGACCCGTTAGCTTTTTATATGCCTGATTTGGGCAATTAAGCCAGGTGGCCACAAGTAAAACCTCTTTTCGGTTTCCGTGCTGCATCTCTCGGCATCTGACCTTCTGCGAAAGATGCAGCCTTTGTCCTGTGGCTGCGGGTCGGCAGCTGGCACTAGGGCTCGGGGAGGAAGAAGAGGAGGTGGCAGGCTGGAGCTGAGCACCTCGAGCGCTGGGCTGTGCCGGGATGCCCAGGGAAGCTTCTTCGGCATAAGGCAGAGCCTCACTATTTCTGTGCAGCTTTCTGACTGCACTCCTGGCTCTCCTCTCCCATGTCACAACCCTGCAAGCGTCATTTGTGAATCCAACTTCCTTTTCTTCAGTCTGTTTTGCCAGCTCATCTCTGAAGAGGATGATGATTAAGAGCAGAGATGAAAGAGTGCACTGGATCTCCTTTGACCTGAGGTACCCTCGCCTGCTACATGTTAAAAAGACCTCCTATTTTCCGGCTTCCACACAAATGGCACCAGAGATGCTCAGGGCATCTGAGCACCAGAGGTCAGCTTCTGGAGATGTCTGACAGCTGAACAGTTCCCTCCCCTTGTGAAATTGTCAGGAGTTCCGCAGAGACAAGGTCTAGGTGGGGGTAATCTCTGGTTTGGAGGTTAATACCAGGCTGGTAAAGTGAGGATTTACTGTGAGGCCTGAGTGGCCTGGAGCTCTTTGAAAGCATGGCCCATAAAAGCCAAACATGTGGGCAGGGAGCAGGGCAAGCTTAGGAAATGAAGGAGTTTCTCCTGGAAATCCATGTTCTGGAAAATGGTCATGAGTCCTATAAGCAGAATGGTATGAATTCCTACCAGGATGTTGTGCCAAGAGGAGCTAATGCTTTTCCAGACAAGGATCTTGGACCAGTAAGTGGGAACAGGGAAGTGATTCCTCCTCCATGAGCAGTTTTGGTGAGGCTGTGACTGACATAGAGGGTCCTGTCCTGGTGTCCACATCTTTGAAATAACTTTGATGGAAAACTGGAGAGGGCACAGGCTGCTCTAAGGCTGGGAAAATGCCCTCCAGAGAGAAATTTAAAGGGCTTCATTTGATTAGTTTATCAAGCTGGCTATTGAGAGGTTCTTTGAGTAAGATATGGGGAAATATATGGGGACTGCTCAGAATCCTGGAGTAGCAGCATAGCAGAACGAGAACCAGAGGCGCAAGGTTACAGTCAGACTAATGAAAAACAGATAGAAGCATGTAATTTCAACATCCATTGGAGGGAACTCCAAAGGGAAATCCTAAGTTGCCCTAAGTTTTTGGAGCTCTGTCGCTTGAAAGCTTCTGATCAAACTACGTATTTCCCAGAAGGAAAGACTGAATCACGCACAAGCTGCTGGGCTCAGTGCCAGGGCTGACTGGGTTAAGGTGATGCACAGCCAAGCATAATGGTCTAGGGAGGCTTTTCACAGCTGTACGTCTATAACTGCAAACTCCCCTGCTTGTTTTGCCATGGGGGTATCCTACCCCCCCCATCCCAGGTATTTCCTATTTTGTTTTAACTGCTTTAGGCCAATAAAACACTGTCACAGGAATTCAAGAGTGGTTATTTTTAGCTTGCTGTCCCATGAATTCCCCTTCCTTTAGATCTGGCCTGTGGTCTTATGGCCCCAACAAAGGCTTTGTTAGTCCATTTCCCTTTTTGGGGAAGCTCTTAAGGAAGAAAAAGTCACCACGCAGGACACCCTGCAGTCACTCCTGGTGCCAGTGATCTGCCTGAGTAGCTCTAACCAGCACCGAATACCTCCTAAGTAGCAAAATATGTTTGGTTTCTAGGGGTATGGAGTTTGCAGTTCTGGGGAAATGTGTACCAGGAAGCATTTCACAACTTTCTGTAAATTACAGACAAGATCCTCTACTCTGCTCATTTCTTATTCATTGAGACATCGTTTCTCTTTCCTTAATGCCAGTTCACACTGCGGCAACAGATGGGGGAGTAGTGTGGTAGCTTCCTGTGACAATTCAGAGTTTCCTAGTGGCTCCTAACAGAAGCCACTGCTTGCTTGATTTAAACATCCAGGGAACCAGCTTAAGTTGGTGCTCATTGTTCCTTAGACGTGGGGAAATTATTGTGTACATGCTGGTTACAGAAAATAACCTTATATTGCATGATAAAATTTTAATGGCTCAAAGTAGAAGGTCAGAAATGTTTACAATCATGATTCTTAATTTCAAGGACAGCAGTTAGAGAAATAAATTACAGAAACTAGTTAATGAAGTCACCTGGATTGAGAAGCACGAGGACTTGGCATGGAATAAAGAATGGCATGGAATTTTTTGTTCACTCAGTACAAAAGCTGTCTGAAACTTGTGTCCTGAATAATATGTTAGTATTTCAGGAGGTGACTCCAGCCCTTAGTAGTTGCATAACTATGGTGAATAATACTGAGAAGGAACAAAGAATCTGCTAGCAGTAGTAAAAACGGTGGATCAGCAAAGGATGCTGTGGGTTGGAAGTGAAGATGCGCATGGAAAACCTGAGAATTGTTCCCAGTTAAGACCCTGCAGAGAAAACTCAAATACTCCACAAAACGGTCTTCAGTAGTATTTGAAGGAGACTGGGGGAGCAACAGAGGGGAGATGGCCCCTGTGTGAAGATCAAAGATTAAGCATTAGGTGTGACTCCACAACTGAACAAGTATCTGCCTCCACGCTGCTAGGCATAGGAACAGAAGCAGAGGACCCAACAAAAAGCAAGTATAAGGACAGGCCACGCCATACAGAATAAAACTTGGAGATTACGGTACTCAAATGGCTTGGAGTTCACAACCTGAGGGCTGAAAGAAGCAACAATCATCTTGCAGGTCTGGTGTCCAGCTGGAGGTGGTGCCACACGAGAGAATAACAAATGTACCTCATTTTCAGTGGAGAAAAAGGATGTGGATATCTTTAGAAGAAGGAAAGTTACAGAATAAGCAGGAAGAAGGATAAAATGGAATATACATTTGCTACAATGATTTTGTACCAGACTAGTATCTCTCTGGACAAATTAAATATTCTGGTTAACTTTACCCAGATTTCAATAAGTTATTTAAAGTAATTTCAGGTGTGAGTATTAATTAAAGTGAAGACGATAAGGACTGTAAAGATTCAATACAACAGGGAAAAATAATACGTCACCTCAAGAAAAGAGGCACTGCACAGTAAAGATATTACTGAAATCCACTGAAGTGGGTTTTAGGACCTACTTTCATAAGTATTGTCATTAGGGACCTTCACAAAGTGCAAAAATGTGTCAATGACATGAAGCTCGGAAACACTGCAGTGGCAGCTGAAAATCAAGCTATTGAAGCAGGGCTGTGAACACCGTCTGTAGTAGCACAAAACCTTGTATTCCTGAGTGCTGATAAGCTGCTAATGAGAACTCCTGGTATAAACTACTCTGGGAAAACCAAAAAGAAGAGCAGACAAACCGCCTGACTGTGTGCTTACTATGAGCAGCTTCACATGTAGCAGGAGAAATATTTTCCATATAGGTTAAATGTATAATTTAGCATATGTACATTCAGAAAAGAGTAATTAAAACTTGAAGAGGTGCAGAGGGTTAATGCAATTGGGAGAAGGAGCATTTGTTTTCTGATAGGCTAAGGTCTTTTGGACTTCTGTCTAACCTTTCAAAACACAGCTTGAGAACAGATAGAGTTGCTGCCTATAAATACATCAGGAAATAAATGCTACCAAAAGGGCAGCCTTCACATAGAAGCAAATAAATACATTTTAATGGAAAAATCAAAGAAGATTCATAAACAGTGAGGTTTTATAACAAGCCCGAGGAAGTACAGGGCAGGAGGAGGACCACTGCTTTCCGCATATGGCTTGATCAAGTCATGAGGGAGGCCACGTAGTTGCTTTTTAACAAAGAGGGATCAGACTCAGCGCCCAGGCAAGTGCTGTCAGTCCTAATTTGCACATAGCTATAGGTAAAATCTTGTTCTGTTTGCTGCAATTAAAAAGATTGACTTGTTCACTGCTTGAGAGAGATCATGGCACAGCTCAGTGCTCTTGGAAGTGTTTGCCAGCTCCGAGTCTCCACATTTTTATCCTGCTGGGACAACGCTGTAGCTAGTGTTTGCCAGCAGCTGCTGGGGAGGTTGCTTGCCTACCTGGAACAGGCTGACACAGGGATCCAGAGGCTCATCCGTAGACCTTGCCTGCAGTCAGACTTTCTAGTTTCCAGAAATTTTGGTATTTTTAAACTCAGATTTGGAAGCAAATTTCTTAAAATTAAAATAAAAATCAGTTTCTCATTACTCAAGATTATTTTTTTGTTAGTTTTTCCCAATAGGTAAAATGGATGTGTAAATATTATACATTATAATTGTATATAGAAACACAAAAAATGTATATTTTAAAACCATCCCTACTAGAGCTGCTAGAATTCATAAGTCCAAAGCAGCTGCCACACCACAGGGGTGGCCCTGGTCCAGAAGATCCTGGGCCAATTGGCTCCTCTGGCCACCTGGTTCCTAGTTTGGTTACAGAGAAGAGCAGACCAGGATCTGGCCAGACTGGGCCTAGAGTCCCGTAACACAGGTGCTGGGCTTACTCTGAAATTGGGAACTATTACCCTAGAAAATCAAGGGACAGCAGCACGTTAATTAAAACTCTCACCTCAAAACATTCCTTGCCATCCTGCCCTTGAGCACTGCAGACTGGTTATTTGCTGGAGATAAACTATGCACTGTGGTGGTGGAAAGCTTGGGTGATCAGTGGTCCCAGCACAACGAATGTACAGCTATAGACATGAAAACAAAAACACGTGGTAGGAGACATTTTATGCAACTTTTGCAATTGCAAAGCAGAGTCAGGTATCACCTTGAAGCAAAGATTATTCTTTAGGCAATTCTAACCAAATCTCAGTAAAAAAATACAAACGGCAGGTGCCAGTGACTGGGATTCACCTCAATGAATGGCACAGATCAGCCCGGTTTCACTTGGAAGTCATCCAGGGAACTTCTAAATTGTGAATAGGCACAACAACAGCACTGACAAACTGGTGTCCGCTGCTGTTACATTAAAAGTGACAGACAATAAACCTGCAAAAGAGCTCAGGAATTCATTGGTATACGCTGTGGGAAAGGATTACTCGCGCAAACCTGAATCATGCCCAGAGTCCCAAAGCTCTTCTGGAAGTCCAAGCGGTTCCTTAGAATGAGTTAATTTTCCTGGGAATGACGTCTTTTTCCTGATAATAAACCCTTTTACAAGCATTTAGAGGTCGTCCCTCCCCACAGCACTGGCAATAAAACAAGACCAGCCAGTGTTTCCAGAAGCACATCCACTCTAGCTTAGCCCACTGCATCTTGTGCTGCTGAGGATCAGAGAAGCTCCCTGGTACATCAGTGCTTTGTGCCTCAGGCTGGATCCGTGAAGACTTGAGCAGAACTTTGATGCTGTGCATTCAAGATGCCCCATAGCGAAGAAGGGCACAGAGCTGGGCTGCTTACAGGGGCCTGAATCCAGCTGACCAGATCTCCTCTGACAGAGGTCTATCAGAGAAGCCTGGGGGACACCTTTTGGTGAGGATGTTACATTGGTGTGAGCCTTGTAAAGGAGGACAAACGCTTCTTCCGCCTGGCCTGCAAGGCTCGTGGGATGGGGCTGTGATCCACCACCCCCAGCATTCCCAGAAGGCACATCCAGACAAAGTGACCTGATGGTGGAGTCACCTTTCATTCTAACAGTGTCCCCAGCTGCCAAGTATCATCTCTACAGAAAAGCTGACAAAGTATAAGGGATCATAGGTGGAAAGAAGACACGTGCGATTACAGCTTCTGTGATATGATACATGCAGCCCTGAAGAGTAATGAAGAGGGAAGACAATGAAACCTAAGAAAGAACGGGCAGCAAAGGTGACGTCCCCACAATTACTCCACTTGCACGGAGTCAAAATAGGGAACACAGGGTAACCTCTCTAGGGAAGCAAACAGTGAGGTGGGCACTGTGTGGGGCTTGTCCTGAAAAAGGGACAGACTGAGCCTGTCCTTCCTCTGCCATATCCAGCTGCCTTCTTCCCCTTCTTCCAGGATAAAGACCATTAATAAAGCAAACACAAGAAGGAAAGAGCTTTGGAATGGTGTTTTACACTTTGTTTTTCCCCCACGGTCCTGTTTCCTTGAGCCTTGATAAATGAATGTCTTCTTATCTGCCGGTTCAGCTTATCTGGTGTTGGAAGGAACGATGTGAATCAGGATAAAGTCTGCCGTTTGGGAGTGCATTGATCCTACCAGTGGGTCACGACCACAGACAGGGCTCTCCAGAGAGGCCAGGTGGTGAGGGAATGTGTCTGGCATGACAGAGGGCAGGAGCCCACAGCGCTGGGTTACACACAGTCAGCCCAGAGGCTTCTGTTCCCAGCTGTGAGCTTTTTGGGTGACATCCCTTCTGCTCAGCACAAAATCCAGCCCCACACCCAGCAAGATCTCCCATGCCACTTGACAGGTCTTGAGCCCTCTTGCAGTGACGACAAGTCTGTGGATGCAGATGTATTCAAACGGGCTACACTGAGCACATTCATATAGGAAGGTGCTGGGATGACCAGTGATTTGGGCTGGGAAACAGCTGGGCAAACTGGTTTAGCAGAGGCGTGGGGCCCATGGCGTGCAGCACAGAGCTGGGACTCTGGCAGCGACGGGGAGCATGGAATCCATGAACTTATCCAATATCTTCTTGCATGTGCACAAATTGCACGTTTGGGCAAAGGATTTTCCCCCATTCCCTTCTGCAATGCCTGACAAAACATTTTGCTGGTTGGACTCAAACTTCCTCCTTGATGATTTTGGTTGATTGTGCCGTTAATCCGCTATCCCAAGAGAATAAGTGCTCATTCCCTGCTCCCAGATCCCATGCAAGCCGGGATGCTACAAGCATAGGCTTCACCAGGCTGGGCAGCCATACCTACTTCACTCCTTCCTTGCGTGGAAACCACCCCTACCCCGAGCAGCCCTGGGGCCCTGTGCCTGCTCTTTCTGATTCTGACCCTTTTGTGATGGGAGAAACAAAACCGGAGGCAATAACTGAGCGCAGGTTTCACTCAAGATTTATACAACAGCACGACGTGGGTTTTTTGTTTTGTTCTTTGTTTCTTTCTTGATAATCCCTGATGTTTACTTCACTTTTTTTCTTGGCAAGCAGCAAGCTGACATCACGACGACTCTCTGGTCTCTTCTGTGAGTTGCATTAGCTAATTTAAGTCCACCTTCATGCCCTGCATCCTTGATTACACCACCTGTGCATCACTTTGCATCTATCAACATGGACTGCAATCTGCTGTTGCTGTGCTTGGTCACTCAGCACCATTATAGTCACCTTGAACTCCTCAAGGCAGCTTCAGTCCTTTACTGCCCTAAATTAGTGTCACAGATAATTCTGTCCCATCAGACAATTTATGAAGATGCTGAAAACCACAAGCCCTAGTGCAGCTCCTGAGGAAGGCATCTCTGGTACCTCCCTCCCCCTTGAAAACCGACCTGCCATCCTACCTTCCATTGCCTTTCTGATTAACCATGGAGACCAGCATCTTATAGGATGAGACAGACCAAGGACGTTTGGTGCAGGACCTTGTTCAAAGCTTTTTGGGATCCAGGTGCACTATGTGCATACACCCACACACTTCCTGCCACCTCTGAGGAGCAGCAGAAAGGGAGGACTTCTGCCTGGAGCAGAGTTGTGTCATCCTCTAGCCTTGATAGAAAGAAATGTTTTTCCTAACTGTACATCACTAAAGAGAGGGGACAACCATTGCTGAGCGGTATCTCGACCCAACACTGAGAAGAGGGGACACCCCACAGCTGAGAGCTCCCAAGCCCATTGCTGAGGAGAGGGTACACCCACCACTGAGACGTCCTTCACCCTTTGCTGAGGAGAGGGGACAGCCATGGCTGAGGGGTCACAACCCCAACACTGAGGAGAGGGGACACCCACCATTGCGAGGTCCTTCACCCGCTGCTGAGGGAAAGGGACACCAATGGCTGAAGGGTCCCAACCCCCACACTGAGGAGAGGGGACAGCCATGGCTGAGGGGTCACAACCCCCACACTGAGAAGGGACACCCACCTCACAGAGGTCCTTCGCCCGTCGCTGAGGAGGCGCCACAGCCACGGCTCAGGGCTCCGCGGAGCCGACGGGGCTCCCCGCCCCCCGCGCAGGGGCCCCAGGCACGTGCCGGCGGGGGGCTGGGGTGGGGTAGAGTAGGGTAGGGGGTAACCCCCGGAGGACGTCGTCGGAGGGTTCGAGTCCCGCATCGGGCGGCTCACCTGGCCGGGCCGGCCGGCGGCAGACTTTGCCTCCAGCCTCTATAAAAGGTAACGGCGGCGTGAGTCAGAGCCGCCGCCTCCTCCCCGCCCGCTCTCACGTACGCGCTGCCGGGCGGGCGGGCAGGCACGGAGCCGCCGCCGGCCGTCCCGCACCCGCGCACTTGCCGGAGATGAGCCGAGCCGCGCTGCGGGTCTCCCGCCTCCTCCTTCTCCTCCTCCTCCTCCTCCTGGCCGCCCTGGGCCGCGCCGCCGCCGGCACCGAGTACGACCAGGAGCACGGCGACGAGGATACCCCGCACTCCCGGGAGAAAGGTGAGCCGGGGGTCCCCCGTGTGCAGGGCGCCCCGATGCTCCGGGCGCCCCGATGCTCCGGGCGCCCCGGCGCTGGATTTGGGGTTCCCTATGTATAGGGTTACCCCGGTGCTGGGTTTGGGAGCCCCTATACGTGGGGCACCCTGATGCATCGGGCACCCCGGTACTGAGTTTGGGGGTGCACGGGGCAGCCTGATATATGGGGGTTTTGCCCCAACCCCCCTTGCTGGGTTTGGGATCCTTGGTGCATGGCGTGCTGGATTTGGGGTGCCTAATGCCTCGGGGGGGGTTGTGGGGGTCCCTAGTGCTGGGGGGCTCCCCTCTTGCTCGGTTTTGGAGGGGCTGCTGTGCCTCCTGCTGCACCCCTGTTAGAGGTGCTGGTGTGCCCCAGTGTGGGGTGCCCCTGCAGGGCGGTATCCCCCCAGCATCCCCCAGCCGAGGGAGCTGCATCCCCCCAGCACGTCCCAGCCTTTGTCCCGGCTCCCGCCAACTCCCGTGCAGCCCGACCCCTGCCCAGGGGCTGGGGGCCCCCGCCTTGCATACAGCCTGTTTCCCTCGCTAAGCCCCTGTCCCACCACATCAGGGGGGGCTCACGGCTGCTGGCAGAGGGGCAATGGGGGCCGTGCAATGATCAGTGCCTTGCCATGCCAGCCTGGAGGGTCTAGTCTGGGACCCCGGCGTGGCGGGACGGCGGACGGTCCCCTTTGTCCTGCAGCATGGCCTCTCCCCAGCAGGGTCCACTGTGACTGGCCCTGCGTCCACATTCCCCACCACAGCCCAGCAAGGATCCAGCCCCGTTGCAGTGCTGGTGGGGCTCTGCCCCACGGCTGGCGATGGGAAATGGGGGACGTGGTGGAACTCGGGGCCGGATGGTGTTGTGTGCCCCCGCCCCTCACCCCAAGAGCTGTCTTGCTGGTGGCACGGGGGCTTTCAGATTTCAGGGTCACTGGTTCAGGGGAAAAGTTGTGGCTTTTTGGTCTTGATCCCTTTTCTTACTAGGAGCTGTGGCGCTGCCAGTGCTCAGCAGGGATTTTGGGGTACTGCTATGCATTTGCTCGCGTGGGGCTGAGTGCTGCAACGTTCCTGTCCCTGGCTATGCTCCTCGTCCCAGCTTTGCCCGCGGGTCTATTTCCCAGGCTCAGCCTCATAGCGTGTCCTTGGTTTTGCCTCTGGTAAGGAGTTGCCCTGACCTGTGCCGGCACAGCTGCCCTGTGGTAGGGACCAGCAATTGTCTGGTGCCAGGAGCTGCTTTTGTTATTGCAATGAATCACATTTCTTGCTAAAGCCGCTCTTGCCGGGCTGAGCACTGGACGATGAGAGATGGGGAGGCAGATGGTCCTTGCCACAGAGATGAAGTAACCCAGGCCACAGGGTGGGAGGGTGTCAGGCGTCCAGCATGCCGGTGTGGTGCGCTGGCAGCAAGCGGCTGAGCATGGCGTGGGGCTTGGGGTGGTTGGGGAGACTGGGATGGAGATGGGAAGAGGAGGTGAAGAGTGGGAGGTGGCAGGGAGCTAGGTAGGGACCAGGCAGCTTGGCCCATGCTATACCGGTGTTAGAGGCTGAGGATCTGGTTGGAGTGCTGTGGGGGAGGAGGTCTCGGCTGGGACACACCAAGGCTCCTGCCAGGCGCTAGAAGCTGCGTGTCTCAGCACCACCACTGGGCAACATGCTGCCTCCCTCGTCCTAGAGGCTTCTGCACGAGGCAGGGCTAGTGGCCACCCAGCCCTGGGCGCTTGGTGCAAGCTGGGGGGTTGTCACTGAGGCTTTGCCTTGGGGTTGCTCTCTGAGGAGCCTCTGGCTTGCCCAGAGACCGAGTCCTGTGTTACGGGTGTCTTTGAGAAATAGTAACTCCCTTTACCAATGCAACCTGTATCCTCTCTCCCTCCTATTCAGACCTGTCCTGCTGTCCGTGTCCTCTTCTCACTCATTCCCTGATGCCCGTTTCCTCCAGCTGAGCCCATTTCTCTTGCTTAAAACCCCTTATTCATCTCATTCTCCATCTCCAAGCATTGATCTGTCATCTGGGGTTTCCCCATTTTTTCCCCTGCTGGGATGGCCCTTTCTCTGCAGTGTTCTCTGATTGTTTCGTTTTTCCCCTGGCACTTGCTGGGGCAGTTGAGTTCCACCCAAACCCTTGCCCCTTTGGGGCAAGTCTTGCCGAGTCTTGCGTCCCACAGCCGGAGGAGTCCTCCCCTAGGAGCACAAAGAACAGTCCCTGTGGCGACCTGTGCTACCAGTGGCAGATTAAAGGCTGATCCCAAAGGCTTGCAGGGGGTCAGAGTTTATAAACACAAAGGGGCTTTAACACAGCCGGGCTTGGGAGGGATCAGTGGTCCCATGGGCAGCACACGGGGTGGTGTCCTGGGCTGAAAGGACATGGATGATGTGTGGGGTGTGTGTCCAGGTGGAGAAAGCAGGTCTGTGCTGGCAGAGGTAGGGCTGGGATGGCACAGCTCTCCCGTAGCGAGAAAGAGCCTCCTCGTGGGGCTTGGCAGAAGGATGCTCGGGTTGTGAGCCCTTCTGCCCAGATGCCGTGCCTGTGTCATGCTTGCCACAAACTGGCTGTAGGCAGGGTGAGCACAGTGGCACAGCCCAGGTACCATGATCGGGTTATCGCTTTCAAGGGACATAGTGCTTGGATGTGTTTTATAGGCAGGGACCTGGCTGCTGTGGCTGGTCCCTGCCTTGGGACCTGCACTCTGTGCATCTCAGTGTGTCCTGGTGCCTCCTGGCTGACTGAGCACCAGGAATAACACCCTGCTTTCCCTCTTCTCCGGTCAGTGAGCTCCATTGGTCCCCCCACAGCCTGGGACTGATCTGCAGACAGGGGCTTGTTCCGCTGGGTCGTAGCAAGGTGGTCCTACCTTGGCAACCCTTGCGAACCAGC
Organism: Rissa tridactyla; assembly: GCF_028500815.1. Lineage (NCBI taxonomy): Eukaryota > Metazoa > Chordata > Aves > Charadriiformes > Laridae > Rissa > Rissa tridactyla. The sequence continues at coordinate 75,657,178 of NC_071497.1, forward strand.
CTCATCCCACAGGGGTTTGACCTGAGTCTGGCGCGGGAGAGGAGGCTCTGGCGGGATCCCAGTGCTCCCTGTGACTCAGCACAGGACACCGTGTGCCCAGACGGTAAGAGAGGTAGAAGCGAGTCCTCTGCCCTGCCCACCGTGCGCAAGCCATCAAACTTCTGCTGGAGTTCAAGGCGAGCAGGCAGCACTGATGGCTGCTGTGCTGCCTGGCAGCATCCACGCGTTTCGGTCTTGTCAGGTGCCCTGCAGCAGCTTCAGGCTGTGAACCCACTAATATGTGAATAGCTGAGGATGGAGGGGGGCAGACTCTCTGGTCTCCATCCATATTGCCTGGCTCTGCTGAGGGGAGCCCCTTGCTCTGTGGAAATGATCCTGAGTCCCTTGGGTGCCTGGTCCATCCCTGTGTTCCTGTGGTGAGGTCTCCTGGGAGCAGGCTGCTGCATCGGTGCAGGGCTCCTCACCCTGCTGGAAGCTGCTCCTACCCTTCCTGCCGGGCTGCAGGACATGCCGAGCAGCACGCCGGTAATGGCAGCGTATGCCTCAACTCGGCAGGAAAGTGTTGTTGGACGGTGTTGGATGTCAAGGAGGGAAGGGAGCTGGCGCTTGCGGCAGAGCCGGTATCCCAAAATGGGAGGGCCGAGAGGGAGTGAGCAGCAGGGGGAGAAAGCGTGAAGGAAGGAGCAAGTGGAAGGGGGGAAACGCATCTGGATCGCAGGCTGCCTGGGGAGAGGAGGTGGCGTTTAGTGCTCAGCCACACCGGAGGGGCTCCGCATGGCTGAACACACAGGCTTTCTCGCCTGCAATAGCAGGCAGCTCCTGTTGGTGCCCTGGTATGTTTTCCTGCTGGGACGCCTGCAAAGGAGTCCTCCTCTTGCATGTTATCTCCCACTGTGCTCATGGCGGCAGCAAGGTTGTTTCCCCCTACATTTTTTGGAAGTACTTTTCAGTCCCTGCCGGGGCTGTGGGTGCCCAGAGGTAGGGCAGGGCGTGCAAAGAGCTGCAGCACCCACCGCCGAGGTGCAGCCACGTCTGTTGTGGTGAGTGGCAGCAGTTCAGCAGAAAGGAGACCTGGCACCATGCAACTTTCCGAGGGAGAAGACGTGCTCCAGCAGGGAGCGTGGGAGGCAGGCTGAAATTATGCAAATAGACATTTGGGCAGGGCAGTGGGTTAATGTTCATGGCAGAGGGCTATGAGATTGCGAATGCCCCCATGTGGAAGGCACCGGAGTATTGCAGGGCTCCTCTGAGCCATGCTGAGGTCGGGGCAGATGCTGAGAGCCCGACCCAGTGCCTAGGCTGGGCTGACCTCGATGCTGTCTTCCAGCCCTCAGTCTATGTGCCGAGGGGACCCAACCCTGCACAGATAAGCTGGCGAGATGCCTCCCCGAGTGGGTGGCCTGGCTGTGCCGTAGCTGCGTCCAGATCCGCAGGACGGGGAAGCACACTCGGGTGGCTTCAGTGCATGGATAAGCTCTGATGCCAGGAGGTCTTCAGGGAAGTCTGTTGTGTTGGGATGGATTGGACTGACTCCTGGGTGAAGCTGCAGCCTTTGGGGTGTTCAAAGCTGCTGAGCTGAGGCATCAGGAGGCTGCGAGGAGGGTCCGGAGCACCCTTGGCACTGGGAACAGATGGGCGCGGGGGGACCTGGGAGCCTGAGGTGGGTGGCACAGTGCTGACACAGCAGGGCAGGTGCCAGCACGGTGCTATTGCTCAACCTACGACATGATGTTCAAGTTGCTGTCTGTCAAGGCAGAGCCCCTGGAGGTGAGCAGAAAGCGGGCTGCCGGGGCGGGCCGTGCCGGTTGAGGCATGTGCGGTGAGCCAAGGCACCGCGTGTCAGCGCCTGGTTGCTGTGGCTTACCGGTGCCAGGACTGCCCCGGTGCGAGTGACCCTCCGGGGGCTCTCCATCCTGATCCGCACCCGCCTGCTGCCCAGGAAGCAGCCAACATGGCTCTGATGCGCGAGCCACGGCCACCTCAAGCAGGTGATAGAGCCGGATGGGGCAGGAGAGTGGGGACAGGGTGGGGGAAGATACGGGGTTTTTTTCCAGAATTTACTCTAGATTTTGGCGCATAAGTGGTGTCTAGGGAGCAGGTAACCTTTGTGTGAGCAAGGTGGGCAGGATGAATCCCACCTTACTGCAGCACAGCTGTGTGCATACCAGGGCAGTGCCATGCAAGCAGGCGTGGAGAGGGCACTGTAGCCTGTCCCCGGGCACAGGTCTTCCTGCCTGATGCAGGCGGCTGTGGCTTGCCCAGCCCTCTGCTTGCTGCCCCTTCTTCATATGCCTTTGGGAGTACCCTGTGCCTGGGCAAGTGACTGCCGAGTGTCAGAAGCACTGCAGCGATGAGTCACCAGAGATGCTGGAGGGAGCACCGCAGGCTGGTCCTATCTCTGCGACTCCTGGTGCCCCGAAGCTCCCTATAGCCCTTCCCAGATGGGTTTTGCCGAGGCCATCTGCTCTCCAGGGCGGCATCTGCACTGAAGGCCCCCAACAGCGCCCATGCCTGGACCCTCGCTGAGAGGAGGGCAGAATCCCACTGGGCTTGGGGCCTCGCATAGGACATCTGGGCCTGGGAAAGCGTGCCTCTTCCTTTCTCACCCCTGGGCTGGAATCTGCTCCTATTAATAGCAAGCGGCTGTCAGTAGCTGTTGTCAGCGGCAGGGATGGGGACCAGAGCAGCGCCTGCTGAGCCACTCCTGTGTCCTGGCCAGGACATTTGGCCAGGCATTTGGCCCCACCAAGGGACAGAGATGGTGTGGGGGTTGGACTGCACCTGCTGAATGCTCCTCCATGTCCTTGCACCCCGGAGAACGATGGAAGTGAGTGTAAATGCTCCCCATCGCCACTGGGTGCATGCCCCGCTTTGTCCCAAGCCTGTCCCAACCTGGCACCCTTTGCTCCTGCCCTTGTGGGCTGGGATGTGCCCACAGCCTGTCTGCACTGGTGAGCGTGCTGGTGAGGACAAATCAGAGCATTAGCCCATTAGTTACCTGTTGTGCCAGTCAGGGCATGGGCATAATCCTTATGGGCCATTTTTCTCTGCTTGAGGCAAATCCAAGCCCTGAGGGAGCTGGCTGCATGTGGAAGGGCTGGTGACAGACAAAGCTTTGGGTCAGGGCCATCTGAGGTGAGGCTCTGGGGCAACTCTAAGGCCAGCTCCAGTGATGTGCCGGGAGCCTGGGCTTTGCCAGCAGCGCTGGAGGAGGGTGATGGTGCAAGGGCTGGTACGTGGAGCACTGCCATATCCTCGGGACCTGCCCCAGGAGGGCCTTGCTTTCTCCAGGTCTGTGTGCTGGGGACGCTCCCAGCCGTGGGAAGCTCAGGGCACACCAGGGCACATCCTGCCCTGCCGTGGCCACTGTGCGCCCCATGGGTGACATGGGGTGTGCGGAGGTCCTGGCATGGGCTCCCCCATCCTCCCCCCTGCTTCTCCTCGGGAAAGGATTTGTATGGTGGGACCCTTATGTAGCTCTGCGTGGGAATTTGGATGGCAGGGTGAGTTGGGGCAGGGGGCTGCCAGGACGGGAGCTGGGTGTTTGGTCTGGCACATTTTCCTGTGGCAGTCTACCCCTATGGCAAGGGCACTCGCTGTTGAGGAAGACAAGATTTTGGTGCTCATTTTCTTCCCCTGCTGTGAGTTCCGGGGCTGCTTTCCCCCGGGCATCTGTGTGGTGCGAAGCAGCTCACTGCCCAAACTTTTTGTGGTGCAGGAGCTGCTTTTCCCCACCACCCCCTACAGTGCTTTGGCATCGCAGGAGTGCCACCAGGACAGCCGCTTCCCTGGCTGCTCTTGCTTACGGAGCCTGATAAGGAAGCTGCAGACCTGCCTCCTTAAGTCCTTTGCCCTGGGACAGTGGGAGGTTTTGGCTGTCCCAGAGTAGCTGCAAGAGTACTGGTGCAGCTGCTCAGTGACGGAAGCCAATATCTGTGATTTTTCCATTATAAGGATGATAACAACGCATCAAGACCCGGGGTTTTCCCTCTGGCCAACACGTGCAGGAGACCTGGCCCTGCTCAGAGGAGGCAATGCCCTCCAGGAGCATCCCCCTCACCAGGGCAGGGGGAGGAGTGGGAAAGCGAGCGCAGGGAGGGTGGTTGAAGGCAATGGGAACCCAGAGACCTGCTGCTGGGGCTGGGAGCTCTGCCTAACAGAGGTGTGTTTGCTGCCAACCTTTCCCTTCCATTCATGTGGGTTTTTTTCTCTCTCTCTCTCTTTTTTTTTTTTTTTTTTTTTTTTTTTTTTTTTTGTTCCAAGGTCCTGGACACAGTCACTGGAGCTATGAAGGTAAATACCCTGCAGTTACTCCTCCTTTTTTCCTACCACCCAGCAGACCCTGGTCCTGAGCCAGCTGTGGTTAATGATTACAGGGCTCCTGTGCGCACTCTGCGGCTCACCCTTCCCTCCTGGCTGACCCTGCTACCTGGGCACCCATGGGCTGAAGAGCCAGGGGTTACTCTGATTTGAACAGGAAGCAGTGGCTCCACCGAGGGTTTCCCCAGCCCCCTGGGTGTAGGGGGATGCCCCTCAGGGCAGGGCTTCTCCCTGAACGGGAGCTCCCTCGGTCCTGTGCCAAGCAGGGAAGCAGGCTAGACTCTCCAGGCTGGACTTGCAGCCCATGCTGGGACTTTGACCTGCCCAGGGATTAGCTTGTGTCCTCACCTCTGTTGCCCTCCCTCCCCATCCTGCCTGGCCCTGACCTCCCATCATGGCTTAAGGGGCTTCTCCACGGCACCCATGATGGGCATCACTGCAGCACAAACACACCCCCTCCCACCATGGTGGTGGGACAGGCCATGGCACCATCATTCTGCTCGGGACCAGGGGATGGCTTGGACCTGCGGATGCCCAGCTCCATCTTCATGAGGGTCCTGTCAGGGGCTGGGCTGGGGGTGAGCCTGGGCCTGCGCTGGCCCAAGATGCGCTAGAAGCAGCGCCTTGCAGTGCAAGGGGAGGCTTCTGGGGCATCAGCCACGCTTATCCCAGCTATGGCACTGGGGAGAGGTGGCAGTTTAAGCAGCCACCCCAGCCCTGTGAGTTGGCCCTGTGCGGGACCGTACTGGTGCAGTTAACAGCCAGGAACCCATCAGACCTGTGGCTGCAGGCTCCTGTGATCGCAGCAGTACTGTGGTACCTTGCTGGAGTCGCAGAGCAGGCGAACCGGTGGGTTTGTACCTGCCAGAGGCCAAGCTGTGCAAGGCAACGAGCGTGTGATGAGCTGCAGAGCAGCGGTTCCCCAGCTTGCCAAGTCCACTTGTAAATGATCTTCTCGCGCTCTTCCCAAACACCCCAAAAATAGACTTTCCTGGCAGCTCACCACGCTCCAAGACCTTTCCTGATACAGCTGCATGTGGTCACATGGTGGCACAGAGCTGCTCCCAGGCTAACTTGCTGGAAACTAGCCGTACACGCATGGCTTATTCCCTGGTCAGTGCCTGTCCCCTTCCCCACCACCCACCAAACCTCCTTTCTGTCGGGCTCCTTGCCTGGGCAGTCTCACTGGCAGTCCCTCCCTTCCTCCTCATACCAGACCGGGAGCACTGGAGTGAGGACTACCCGGACTGTGCGGGCAACGTGCAGTCGCCCATCAACATTGAGACGGACAAAACCATCTTCAGCCCCCAGCTGCGGCCGATCCAGCTCTCTGGCTACAGCCTGCCTGCCAACGAGAAGCTCAGGCTGACGAACAACGGGCACACAGGTGGGTGCAGAGGCACAGGCAGAGGCTGGAGCACAAGCAGAGCCTCTGCCGGCAGCACCAGGCTTCTCTGACGCCCTTGCCCTGGTCTCTGGGAAGGAGATTCTCTTGCAGGCTGCAGTCATGTTGCTTCAAGGCCAAAAGGGAAGCATCAGGGTGCTGAGCCTTTACAAGTCCACGTGCTTTCCTGTCTGGAGGGGAGAATCCAGGAGACGGAGAGCTCACCGTTCACTGCCTTTGGGAACTGGCTCCAAGAAACCCACATTTCCCATACAAATGTGTTCCTAGTATTTCTGGTGCAGGTTTGCAGACACTGATCCCTCCCCTGCATTTTACTTGCAAAGGACTAGTCAGTCTCTGATGTGACTTAGCCTTTAAGGTACCTACATCTCAGTCTTTTCGCAGAAAACATTGGCAAACTTCTTTAAGTCTGTGCTTCAGGGTGCTATCTCAAGACCTCAAGAAATTTTTATAGGTCTTTTGTTTCCCTTCTCCAATTTTACAACTTTTTTTGGAAAGTCTGGACGCAACTTACTCGCATTACTGTAGCAGCAGTCTCGCCATGCCAGATATGGAGGAAAACCACATCTCCTTCCCGCTCCCCACCCCACAGATGGTATGGTGGGTCCTGGTTGCTACCAGCTTTTTCTGGGAGCAAGCTGAGTGTCTTGTGCACGCTGGTGCCTGCCAGTCCCCGAGCTAAGAAAAGGTGTCGGAGAAAGGGACTTAAAGACTCTCTGGCAGTGTGATAAGGCACCTCCTTGCCCTGGTAGCCAGCGAGATGGAGCTGAGCTGTGTATACAGCAAACTCAACAGGTCGTACTCGCTGTGCACGGTCAGATCAGCCGTGCCGTGCATGCACAGAGCTTTATATTATGGCCTCCTGCCCTCGCGTGCCTGCAGAGTTGAACTAGCTGAGCTCAGTCGTTGCTATTTTAGACACCCTGGTATCTGGTGTTGCTTGGTGTTTAGAAAAGCAGTTGGAGCATTTTCATTGGGGTGAGGTGTTGGGGGAGGGAAGTAGTTTCTCACATGCTTATAACATGCCTTTTTTTTTTTTTTATTCTCGCGATTACCAGTCTGCTTTATGAAAAGCCATAAATAAATAAAAAGTTGCAAGTCCAGTAAGGTATTTGTACAGTTACTCCTTTTTGTAGTATAAAGTTTGTGCTGGATAAGCTTTTTCAAGGGCCTGAAAATGACTCAGGTAGCCAGTAGAAGGAATGCAATGATTCAGATATACAAAAGAAATGTAAAAGCAGATAAATTTCCAGGGAGGGAGTATTCTCTTGCTTTGAGTTTTGTATCTCTGAACCCAGTGGCAGGGAAAACGGGAGAGGACAAATGACTCATTACAGCTCTGTTATGTGGTTACCTCTGAACATGTGCCCTACCTCGGTGATGTGACTAAGGGACGCTTCACCTATAAAGGAGGAGGAAGGAGTGGAGTTGATACTAAAAGGAGGAAAAGGTGCTTAGAAGGATAGGACAGCCTTTCTCAGGGTCCAGGGATGCTCCTGATATTTTTGCTGCGTGTCCAGGTAACTCAGCTTTTGGATTTGCTATGCTGCTGCATGAGTCCAAGAGAGCTGGCCAAACAACATTAAAGTAAAAGGCAAAACTAAGTATGTATTTACTGTACACAAAGAGGCAAAAATTTAGCTCTAAATGCTTTCAAAAGATTTCACGCTTCCGTGCCCACAGCTCCAGTGCTGTCAGACACTCACAGGCAGCTTTACTTGAAAGGTCCCAGCTCGCCGAGCGCTGCAGCTCTCTGTCCAGCTGCGCTGCTCTCGTACGTATTCACCACTCTGCCAATATATTTCTCCATGAGTTTTGTCCGCAGCCTCTTTTTATTATTCTCACTTACTGAATAAATTGTTGGATAACATTTGGCTTGGAGCTGGCCCCTGGGAGTCTCTGCAGAGGGACTCTTCACTTTCCAGCATTTTCATAGCAGCTGTTTTTGAAGCTGATGTATTTAGTGGGGTGCCCTACAACCTGAAGTCGAAAGTTGAACCCTGCCGCATTGGCACAGCTCTGGGTATTGGTATCTGCCCCTAGCATCATGAAAGATGGAAAGCAAGTTTGTTTGTTGTGACAAATTTCCACAAGCCCAGGGTGACTCTGTGCCTTGAGACATCTCCTCTGCGTACCTAAGGGATGGACTGGGCTTTGTGTTTTACTGACCGACCTCTTCCTTCTGCCTCTGCAGTTGTCCTCGAGCTGCCTGAATCCCTGGCCATCACCGGTGGCTATGCCCAGCAGTACCGAGCCACGCAGCTCCATTTGCACTGGGGCTCCCCGTCAGGACCCGGCTCGGAGCACACCATCAATGGGCGCCGCTTTGCCGGGGAGGTAAGGAGCCCTTGTGGCGGCGGGGACATCCTCGCCTCTCCTGCTGCTGGGCAGGGAAGGTGCTGGCGTTCTGCCCTGCTCCTAGCCCTGGTTGTCCCTGAATGGATGCTGTAGCCCCTGGCCGGGATCCCTGCTCCGCAGGCAGCAGAGTTCAGTGTAGGAGTTTGCTGAGCCAGGCACCCTGCAGCCTGCGGGGCAGAGGCGAGGAGGAGACCACCCTCCATGATGCTCTGCCCGCAGGTGGGCTGGGGCTGACCCCGTGTGAGCGGAGCAACCCGTCCCCATGCTGCAGCCCCGCTCCTGGGCTGATGGAGCAGGAGCTGCGGCGGTCCCCGAGCTGGGGGAGCCAGCTCCCCGGGCGGCTGTGAGCAGCCTGCTTTGGGAGCTGCAGGGACTGTTTACTCTGTACACACTGTCCTCCTGCTCTGCCAGCTCCCATCCGGTTTTATCCCTCCTTCTCTAGCTGCTGTCCTCAAACTGAGCCCGGCTCTGCTGTACGACCCCCTGGTATCTAGGGCAGAGTGCTGGTTTGCTGTCCCTGGATGGGGAGGTTCCCGTGGGCAGATCTTTATGGTTGCTGCTTTGCAGCAGCATATTTTTTCAGTCCTACCAGCATATTGCCCTCCTAGGAGGGGTGTTCCTCATGGCTGCATGTCTCTCCCAGCCCTTGCTCTGGCAGGCTGGAGTCCTGTGGGGGTAAGGACCTCCTGGAGGTGCCCATCCTACAGTGGAATTGCTTACTTCTCTTCTAGATACACGTGGTCCACTACAACACCAAGTATGACAGCTTTAGTGAGGCAATGGTCCACCCAGATGGCCTGGCCGTACTGGGAGCCTTCCTGGAGGTGAGTCCCATAGATCAGCCCTGGACGAGAAGGGGTGGGACTGGGGTGGGCAGAGTCAGCCACAGTTTTGGGGTCTAGCAAAGGTGCAAATGCTCCTGGAGAGAGAGGGCAGTCCAGAGGATGGAACAGCACGGCTAGGAGGAAGGGGTCACCGGGATAGGGTGCCTCTCACGGGGAGCAATACCTCCCCGCTGGCACTGCCATCACAGGCCAGTCTCTGTTTGGCCCCTGTCCTTGTCATTACTGTGGGGTCTCTGTGTTGCAGGTTGGGCCGAGGGAGAACCCATACTACCAGGAAATACTTGAGCATCTGCCCAAAATCCGAAGAGAAGGTAAGGCCCTGTCCCACCTAGAACTTGTCTCAGGGGTGCAGCCCCGCAGAGAAACCCGCCGCAGGGCAGAGAGAGGCTGCAGCAGGTGTTTGCTGTACGTATGTGAGAAGGGGAGCGTGGCACAGCTTGTACAGAAACAGCTTTCCAAGGTGCCCTCTGCTCTCACGTGCTTTTCCCTGCCTCCAGGGCAAACCCACAGCTCTTTCTCCAGCACGGCCGCGGGGACCCTGGCACACACAGTGCCAGGCTGCCCATGATCTCCATGCTGCTCCTGTCTGTTGTCCTTCAAGGGGTCGCTCGGTCTCACTGCCGTGGTGTTTCTTTCCCAGGCTCGGAAGTCTTGGTGCCTGGATTCAACATCGCAGGTCTGCTGCCTGCCAGCCTGAAACTCTACTTCCACTACAATGGCTCTCTGACCACCCCTCCCTGCTTCCAGTCAGTGAAGTGGACGGTCTTCAACCAGACCATGCAGATCTCTCACGACCAGGTCCGTCAGGGCAATGAAGTCCGTGCTGGCTGTTGCCCAGCCTCTCTCTGCAGGCGTGCGCCACCCGTGCCCGTCCCCTCGTGCTCGCCCGGCTCCCGCAGGCGGGGTGCACCCCTTTTCTGCTCATGCTGTTCCCCTTACAGATGCTAATGCTGGTGACGAGCCTGACAAACGACGACAGCAAGCCTCTGCAGAACAATTACCGGCTGGCGCATGACCTGCATGGGCGACGGGTGCTGGCGAGCTTCCAGACCACCCTCCTTTCGACGATGCACCTGCCTGCTGGTAAGGCGTGTGTGAGCGTGCTCGGGCTGCACCTGGGTGCAGGGATGGGGCAAGGAGCAGGAATCACATCTCTTACAGAAATGCAGCATTTGCATGGCATAGACCTGCCTGGCAGGTGAATTTACAGCCGTGCTGGTCTTGGGGTCCTGCTCTACACCATTTCTGCACTTGTCTTACTGTGCATGGGAAGATCAGTGTCTAGGGTGGGGAAGATCTATTTTATCCTTGGTCTTGCAGAAAGAACAGTAGCAGGAATAGGGGGATGTATGATCAAGGGCAAAAGGCCAGGTAGCTATCTTCATCCCCAAACACAGCAACTAAATTTGGTAGGAGCTGCAGGAAGGGCAGTGCAGGAGTCCCTTCCCGAAGGCTGTGCTCTGCCAGCGGGGCCACGCAGCCATCCTGGATGGCAGTCCCCTGCCCCACACATCCCTGTCTGCCTGGCCTCAGTTCGTCCTCGAAGGCCTTTCTTGCGTTTCTCAGTTTCCAGTGATGAGTAGAAATTCCTGTTAATCCTCAGGTGTGACTTTCGCTCTGCGTCACTGAATTCTTGCCCGTTGCTGCTCTCTGGGGTCACTGGGTTTTTTCTGTCCAACATCCTGTTCCTTTTCTGTTTTGATGGCGTTTCCTACACCATGTTTCAAGGTGACTAATAGAAACAGTGCACCGTCCCAGACCCTTGGGCAATGCCTCAGTAACCACACGCCCACTGTGCAAGGCACTTCCCTTCACCATCCCACCTGCAGCCAGCTCACTGACGGCTCCAGGCTTTTAATCACCACGGTCTTCAGCCTGGCGAGCAGTTTCCCATGTGGCACTGCATCAAATGCTTCACTGAAGTCGGGAGAGATAAAATCTACCACATTTTCTTTGTCTAGAATATCACTTATCAAAGAAGGATATCAGGTTAGGCTGGCATGCTCTATCTTTGGTAAACCTGTTAGATACTTTATCATATTTTCCATTTACCTCCAAGCCTTTCTTTTACCACTTTCTTGCAGAAGCTGTTCCAAAGCCTGCAGCCACCATGGCTGGGACAAGGGGGGAAGTCACCCAGCTCACCTTTTTTTTCTTTATTTATTTGCTATTTCTATTCAATGACCCCCACTTTAACAAAGCCATGAAGCCCTTGTTCTTGGAGTGCCAGGACCATGTTTATGCTTATTGGTCCCTCGCCTTGCACGCATGGGGCGATTGGGGTTTTCTCCCCAGCTCGGTGCAGATAAGCGCCTGCTTTATCCCTGGGGCCGCCGAGTGCTGAGACGGAGTGCTGCGGGGTCACGTCTCGCTTCACTTGCAGCTGCACCTCCTGCGCCCACACTTGTTGATCTTTCCCCAGTCACCCCCAGTTCAGGAGAGCCCCTCCTGCCTCCGGCTGCTGGGTGAAGGCAGTGGCTTCCCCGCAGTGGCCAGGCAGCTGGATACGGCCTGCAGATAGTGCCACTCTGCGCGCGGTACTCGAGCTGTGTACAGACGATAATGTAGCCATTTACCCGGCGCGACAGCGTTGCTTTTAAATATTTGCACGGCACAGCCTTTGTCCAGCGTTGTACGGCCACCGAGCCATCCCTGCCCCACATCCCTGACAGCAGCAGCCGGCTGCCTTTTTCCAGAGAGCTGCTCACCACCTCGCTGCGGCGGGCAGCTCTCCCCACGGCTGCCGTCTGCTGGGCTCCCCCCTTGCCCCTCTCTAGGGTCCCCCCTGCCCCTCCCCGGGGTCTCCAGCGGGGTTTGGTGCAGCCGAGGGATGCTGCAGTGCTCGGCCTTCTGCCTGCCTGCTTCCCAGGGGGTGGCAGCAGCGATGGGGGGCGTTTCTGGCTGGGTTCAGCGAGGCTTTTGTGTGGGACGTAGTTCAGGGATCCTTTTTTTTTTCTTTTTTTCTTTTAATTTTCCCTTGTCTGGATGCTTCTGGCGGGGTGTCAGGGCCAGCCTTCCTGCAGCAAGATGCTGTGAGCTGCTGGGGATAACGGGGCAGGCAGCCGGCCCTGCCTGCTCTTGGGTGATGGGGAGTCTTGCAGGCAGCCCTGCTTTGTCAGCGCGACCTGAAGCCCTGCAGGCTGGCCACGTCCCTTCCCAAATACCTCAGGCAACCTCCTGACTGCCCTTGTCTCTCTTTCAGGTAATGACGACGCAGCAGCAGGAGGTAGGTGGGGGGCTGGCCGAAGGAGGGGAAGGTGGCCGGGGGTGGGGGGATGTACCTGCCTGGGAAGGGGGGTGCCAGCAGCCATGTGCTGAGCTGGGAGGCAGGCAGCCACGGTGGGTTCGCAGGGCTGCCCTAGCATCTGTGTGGCTGGCTCTCATCTTTTTGTCTTTGTCTCCTTTTCAGGACACTCCAGCTCTTCGTTTCATGCAGGTAGGCATATTCAGCTGAGGCTGCCGTCTCTGTGTCCCCTCTTGCCTTCAGGCTACTGGCTTGCTCCAGCCTTGCCCCATTCCCTTGGCTGGTAGCCACAGGGTACCATAGCCAGTGTAACCTGCCTGTGCTTGGCTTGTAGGGGATGTGCTGGCCGTGCTCTTTGGGGTCCTCTTTGCCATCACGGCGCTAGCCTTCCTGCTGTACATCTACAAGCACCGCAGCCAGAATGCACGGTGAGTGATGGGGAGCTCCGTGAGGAGGGGACTGGGGGGTAGCATGGATCAGGGGCATGAAAACGGGTGTTAAGGGTGGTCTCTCAAGCAGCAAGATGGGTTAGCAGGGCCTCCGTGCTTATTCTAACACTACCCTCCCTTCCTCCCCCACCAGGCTCGACTCACCAACGAAATCCAAGGTCATCTACACGGCAGCCAGCACTGAGAACACAGCCTGAGCCCCACACCTCTGCGGTGGTCTCAACCCTGCCACCCCACCTCCCTTCACTCCCACCCCAGGCCAAAGTGTGGCCAGCACTCCACCATCCCTCAGCTGCATAGGCTGCCCACACGGACTGTTTGCCCGGGGCAGTATCTGGCCCCAGCAGATATTTTTGTTATAAAAAAAAAAGGTAAAAATGTATTTTAAAAAAGAAAAAAAAAAAAGTAAAAGCCTCCCATGGTGCCAGCCCTCTCCACTGCCCTTGTGCGAAGCGGTGGGGCAGGAAAGGGCACTGGTGGAGACGGACCCACGGCGGAGAGGTGCGTGTAGGGACCCCTTCCCAACTGGCAGAGACAGCTTCAACCTCGGTGCCCTGGGCAGAGCTCCAGAGCAAGCAGCACAGTGCTCCTTGCACAGCCCAGCCCTGCCCTCCATCGCTCTAGGACTTCTTCCTCCTCTTATTTGTGCAAAGCAGTAGAAAAACATAGCTGTGGCTTACTAGGGCTGGAGAAAGGCAGAGCTGAAGGTGGCAGAGCCACTGCTTCCTTGCTGGCCAGACCCCACCCAGCTCCCCTCCAGCTGTACCGTAGCTGGAGCGGTCCCTGCTGCCTCCCACCTTTCCTGGTGGCTCCAGTGCTGCTGGAGCCAAGCCCCAGTGAGCTCTATGGCGCTGCCAAAACCAAGAGAAATGGGTCAGGTCCTGGAGAAGGGGAGGAACCTGCAGGTCTCCAGCTCTCAGCAGCCTCCACCCCAAAGCAGTGAAACTAGAGCCCAGCCCCTGTTAGCATGGACAGAGCAGGAGCAAGACCTCCAGGTAATGGGGGTCTGCAACTGCCAGATGAGTCGCACCAGCACAAGCCGCTGCCACCACTGCTGCAGAGTGCTTGCACCCTCCCCAGAAGGGCAGCACTGCTGGTGCCACACAGCCCCACTTGTCTGTGGTACTTCTTTTATTGGTATAAAAGCCCATTATGGATAAAACTGCCTTCTCAGCCCTGAGCCCGATGGCAGCTTCTCCCTCCCAGCCCTGTGGCAGAGCGTCAGGGCTGGTGCCCGCCTGAAATCCCCATCCAAGTGCAGAAGAGGTCAATGACCCACTGGACTGGCCCCTTGAACCCCTTCCCTAAGATGTGCCGGCACCAGCTGCAGGGTTGCATCTCCTCCTGAGCCCTCCACCACCTTCCGTGTCCACTAGGTCCTTTAGGTACTGTCTATTCCCCGTCCCCCTCCTGTCCTGGGTGCTGTCAATCCCCTCAAGTCACTCCACCACCATCCTCCCTGCGCCAGGATGCCGGCTCACTGCAGCTGCTGCAGTCCAGCACTGGAGCCAAGGCTCCTGGGGCAGCGAGGCTGGGCAAAGAGGTGGAGAAAGTAGCACCACAGCAGTCAGCCCTGACCCAGAGTGTGGCGGTGCTTTGCAAAGCCACTTCCTCCACCTGCGGTGAGGAGGTGATGCAAGCCCCCCTGGCTCCGGCACATGGTCTGCAGCAGGGGGAGAAGCAATGGGTTTCTTTGGGCTCAGGCCTCCAGCAGTCCAAGGTAGCATTCCTTCCCAAGCAGGCTAATTGGGGCTCCGCTCGTGGCAGGGCCAGTAAAGCTGGGTCCCCCAAAACTGAGATGTTCTCCAGGGGTTCCCAAAAGGGTGTCAGAGTGAGCCAGCCCCAGCCACACCAGTTGGCTGGCTGCCACTGGCCAAAGTCCCCCCAGTTCAGGAGAAAAGATATTGCAGAGAAGGTGACGGTTGCTCTTGCTGCCAGGATGGAAGGAAGGGCAGGGGTGGCCGGGGACAGGAAGATCCTGCGGGGTCTCAGGATCCTGGCTGGGGGCTGGCTCCGCTCCTTAGACCTGCAGGAACAAAGAAGAGGGGGACAGTTTTCACCAGGCTCCTTATCCCATCCACATCCCTCAGGAGAGGCAACAACCCAACCATGGCCCTGAAACCCAGCTTCTCCTCCAGTCTGGCAGACAAAGGGATGACGCCCTTGTTCCAGCCCTGGTAACACCCTTTCCCCATCCCAGCACTGCTCTTGGTACCCAAAGGGACCCACAAGGTCCCCCATCCTCTTTATGGAGCAGGACTTACAGAGCAGGAAGCGCCGCAGGTTCTGGGCAGATCCCCCCGAGAGTAGGTAAGCCCAGGTGGCAGCAGCAGCCATCACCAGGTAGGAGGGCACCAGACTGCCCACGTACAGGGGGTTGCAAAATGTCTGAGGAGAGAGGCAGGAGAGGGGAGGGGTGAGCAGGTGGGAGAGGACAGGGATGAACGAGTGGCAGCATCACCGCCTTAATGACAGGGGACACCACCGCCAGGATTCTGTTTGTCAAGGGCCAGCCGCAAGTCCCCCAAACCCAACCGCTTCACTAGTGCCGAAGGCTGTTTCCCTACCTGGCATGGCGAACAGCACGCACCACAGCCATCCCCGAATACAAGTCTCAGCCCAGAGCTCCGCTCACAGCTACTCACCGACCCCGAAACGGCGAGGTGCATGACAACAACTGCCATGATCTCCCACCAGCGACGGTGCTCACAGCCGTGAAAGAAGAGGATCCCCCAGAAGGTGTGAAGGAAAATCAGCACCATGGTCATAAAAGCTGCAGGGAATGGTACACAAGTGTCACCAGGGAGCCACCCATCCTGGCCCAGCCCACAGGCTCAGGGAATGATGGAGAGAAGATGGGAAAGGGGAGTAGTGGCACTGCTGGGCTGGACTGGGAGGCACTGGGGCAAACCCTGAGTGTGGGAGAGATGGGGGAGAGGAGCAGAGAGGATCACTGGGTTTGGCATAGAGAGAAGCAGCAGGAGACCATAGGGGGCTCATATGCATATGGGGATCAATTCAGGGGTGCAGCATAGAGCAGTGGAGCTGTGCCCCCAGTCCCCCAGGGCTGCTGCCTCTGTGGTGGGGCGAAGAATGCTGGTCACTCACCTGAGGTCAGGAAGTAGAGCTGTGAATCCCCATGGATGCCCACGGTGCCGGGCCCTAATGCGTCTGCCAGGAGATTGATCATGGAGAAAGCGCCGCTCATGAGCCCAAAGCCCACACCAGCCACTGCCAGGACAGGGACATTGTCAGGTCCTGAGCCACCCAGGGACACCCAGGCACCTCCTAACCATCTTCGGTGTGAGAAACCTCCCTTTCCCACCAGCACCATGCCCAGCCCTGCCCAGGCTTGTCCCTGGCCCCGTGGTTGGGGTGCCCCGCTCTGCACAGCACTCACCATATGCCATTTGCTGGATGGAAATGGGGGAGCAGCCGTCCTCGCTGAGGGCTACCAGCCCCTCGATGGCCTTCCTGTGGGGTGAGAGCATGCTAGAGCCCGGCACAGCCCAGCCACCTCCTGAGGCAGAGCGCAGCACCAGGATGGAGCGGGCAGGAACCGGGGTCTGCATCATCCTACCCTCCTAGTAACCTCCCCATCATAAACCGCAACACGCACGGTGTCTGCATGACTGCCCTGAACCACTGGATAGACCAGGCACGTGAAAACCACATGAAGCGACACAGAAAGATTTTCCAGAGGTGGATATGAGTGCCAGCCAGCCCCGTGGAGCAGGGCTGAGGTGAAAGGGACATTGGGTGCAAAGCAAGCAGCACCTCCGCATGGAGAACAGCCCCAGCGTCAGTGGGGGAGGCACATGGCAGGAGGGTGTACCTGATCTCCGCATTTATACTCTTAGAAGATATTGAAAAAAAAAGGAGAGGGTGCAGGGAAGACCTCAAAGAGCTAGCTCTCTTTTTGGGGAGAAACTGGGAGAGGTGAGCTTCATAATTTTTATCAACTAGAGGTGTGGCAGGTGAGGAAGATGCCGGAGGGCTCCTCCGCCCAGGGAGGGCAGCAGCACTTGCAACCGGAGATCCTCAGGGTGACCAAACCGCAGTGTTTTTTGTTAGAGGCCGCTCCGTGGAGCTCTGCTACCCTCTACCTGCCTGCCTCCAGCAGTGCCTTGCTGCAGGCAGTGGTGCAAGCCCATGTACCTGGTCTCACCAGCCTTACCCTAGCCCCTCGCCAGCACCCAGCCGGGAAGGCTGGGGTGTATGAGAGACGTCAACGCCAGCATTGCCTTCCCTTGTCTGCCTGCCCAGCCCCAGTCTGTCTGCCCATCCATCCATCTGAATGCAGTACAGAGTGCAGCATGTGCTGACCTGTCAGGCGGCACAAAAGCCCATGCTCTGGGCCAGCGTCAGCAGCGAGGCCGGGAGCTGCTGAGGCTGCGCTGAGACTTTGCCCTGGGCTGGCCAGGGCACCATGCATGGGGCCCGTGGCGATGTGCCACCCCACAGAGCCGCAAAACCACCTTCAGGCTGTCCCTGCTCACACAAAACCATCCCTAAGAAAGGAACAAGACTTGGCAGGAGGCCAGGACAGATCCCTAACCCTTCTGCCCCCGTGCAGCAAAGAAGGCATTTCCCAGTGCCTGACACCCCCCTCGCATCCCCCGAGCTGCGGGAGCACTGCTGGTGCTAGCCACCGGAGCAGAGAGGATGTCACATGTCCTGCAGCAGCCCAAACCCACAGCCTACCTGTCCCAAAGTCAGGGAGATGCTACCAGCCACCTTAGCCCTGGGTCCTCCAGACCTTAGGGCTGCTCTGCTCCACCACTCGAAAACCACTAGAGGTCAAGATACTAACACAGGTACCACCCATGCACTCCCAGCGAGGACTGAAGTGGCTTGGTGCCATGCTTGGCATCCACCCCAGCCCAGGAGCTCCCAGACGAAACCCAACACCCACCACGGCCAGGAGGACCATCTGGCAGCACTGGAGCAGAGTAGGAGATGGTCTTACCTGAGGAGCTTGTAGTAGAGGAAGCGGAAGGCCTCCTGCAGCAGCACAGAGAACATCACCCCAAATATCAAGAGCCCCTTCTGCAAAGGCTCATCCCGGGGGTCGCTGGCTTTAACCGCGATAAACCAGATGAGGGAGGAGAGCAGCAGCGACACCAGCCAGAAGAAAGCCCTGCAAGAGAGTGCAAGAGCCTGCTGGCACCGGTGCTGTGCCAGGACCAGTGCCGGTATCGGTGCCATGCCTGTGACCATCAGCACCATACCTGCACCTCTCTGCATTGGTACCAGCATTGGCAGCTGTGCCCCGGCCTTGCCCACTCTCCTACCAGTACCAGCACCATTCTGGTACCAGTGCTGGGCAGGTGGTGCTTGTACTGGTACCGCTGCTGTGCCTGCACTCCTCCGCTGGTAACCAGAACTGGCACCAGTGCCCACCTTGTGCCCACACCAGTAACAGTACCAGTGTCTGTCTCATATCCACGCTGGTATCAGTTCCAGCTGATTCCACAGTGGTACTGGTACCAGTGCCCCTGCTTCATGCATGCACCAGTACCACTACCAAGCCTGCACTGGAACTGGTACTGGTACCAGCTCTCCACCGATCCCATGCCATTACGGATACCAGCGTCCTCCACATCATGCCCACGCCATGCGATGACCATAATGGTACTAGTACAATACCAGTACTGGTGCCCCTGCTGTGCAAATGGCACCAGTATGAACACCAGTACTGGCGCCCATCACGCCCACAATGGTACCAGTACAAATACTGGTGCTCCTGCTGTGCCTGCAATGGTACCAGTACAAGTCTGGATACTGGTGCCCCTGCCACACTCACAAGGATCTGGTGATGATGATCTGGTGATGACAAGGTCGTCATGACCACGACCACCCTAACATGCCCACAACTGCACCAGGAAGAGAAACAATATTGGTGCCTCTGTCATCCAAGCAACAACACCAGTATGGGTACTGGTACCGGTGCCCCCATTGTGCCCACAATAGCACAAGTATGAGTGTGGGTACTGGTGCCTGTGTTGTACCCACCATGGCACTGGTACTGGTCCTCCTGTTGTGCCTCTGCCAGTACCAGTCACGCCCCTGTCACACCCATGCTGGTACCAGCACCATCACTGGTATAAGTACGCCCGTCACACCCATATGGTACCAGCACCAGCACTGGTACCAGCACCCATGTTACACCCATACTGGTACCAGTACCAGCATTGATATCAGTAGCCCCTCACGTCCATATTGGTACCAGCACCGGCACTGGTACCAGCGCCCCTGTCATGCCCATGCTGGTACCAGTACCCCCTCATGCCCATACTGGTACCAGTGCCCCTGTCATGCTCATGCTGGTACCAGTACCAGCACTGGTACCAGTATCCACTCATGCCCATACCAGTACCAGCACTGGTATCAGAGCCCCTGTCACACCCCCACTTGTACCAGGTACTGGCATGGGTACCTGTATCCCCTTACGCCCATACTGGTACCAATACTGGCACTGGTACCAGTATCCCCCCATGCCCATACCCAGGACTGGCATTGGTATCAAGGCCCACATCATGCCCATACTGGTACCAGTTCTGGTATTGGTACCAGTCCCCCCTCACACCCACACTGGTACACCACTGGTACCAGTATCCCCTCATGCCCATACTGGTACCAACAGTGGCACTGGCACCAAGGCCCCTGTCATGCCCATACTGGTACCAGTCCCCCCTCACGCCCGTACTGGTACCTGCAGCGACACTGGTACCAGTACTCCATAGCGCCCATACTGGTACTAACAGCACTACTAGTGCCACACCGGTACCGATACCGGTACCAGTGCCTCCACCCCTCCCCTCGGTGGCGGTGCGGGACTGACCCGGCGATGAGGATGATGATGCGCAGCGGGTCGCGGGCGATGGTGAAGAGGAAGAGGCCGAGCGCCGGCCCGAAGGCGATGAAGGTACACCCGAAGAAGACGGCGAGCGTCATGGCGCCGGGACGGGGACGCGGGACGGGGACGGGACCCGGCGGCTCGGCCCGGCCCGGCCCCGCTGCCCCCTCCCCCCTTCCCGCCCTTCCGGGAGCGACCTACGTCACGTGCCGACTGCGCGCGCCGCCGCCGCCGCCGCCGCCGGAAGCGGCGCGCGGGGGCGGGCCTGGACTGAGGCGGGTCATGGCGGGGCGCGGCCTGCGGCGGGGGCTCGCGTCTGTCACCGGCGGGGAGGGGGGTCTGTCGCGGGGGGACACGGTCTGAACCGCGGGGGCCGGGCCTGTCACGGGGTGGGCCCTGGTCCTGATACGGCGGGGCACGGCCGGCACTGGGGGCCGAGGCCTGTCGTGGCGGGGCACGGCCTGCACTGGGGGGCTCAGGCCTGTCATGGTGGGGCACGGCTTGTGTTGGGGGGACTGCGCCTTCACGGCGGGGCACGGCCTGTACTGCGGGGGCCCAGGCCTTCATGGCGGGGCGCGGCCTGCGCTGTGGGCCTCAGGCCTGTTGCTGCAGGGGCCTGGGCGTGTCATGGCAGGGCACAGCCTGCACTGAGGGGCTTGGGCCTGTCACAGGGTGGGCCCTGGGCCTGTCATGGCGGGGTATGGTGTGCACTGGAGGCCTCAGGGATATCACAGGGGGCCCTGGTCCTGTGGCAGGGAGCACAGCCAGCACTGTGGGGGATGTGGTGGTCTGTACTGCGCGTTGGGGGGCTACGGCCTATTACCGAGGGTAACTTGGTCCTGACATGGGTGGGCACAGACTGCACTGTGGGGCTCAAGCCTGTCACAGGGGAGACCTGATTCTGTGACAGGGGCCACAGCCAGCA
This sequence comes from Rissa tridactyla, assembly GCF_028500815.1. Classification (NCBI taxonomy): domain Eukaryota; kingdom Metazoa; phylum Chordata; class Aves; order Charadriiformes; family Laridae; genus Rissa; species Rissa tridactyla. Next base: position 75,677,583 of record NC_071497.1, read on the forward strand.
CTGGCGGGGCACAGCCTATGTTGCTGGGTGGGAGGGCACAGCCTGTCACCGGGGGTAACTTGGTTCTGACATGGTCAGCACAGCCTGCACCAGGGGAATGCAGCCTGCATGGCTTGGACCTGGTCCTGTCATGGAGGGACACGGCCTGTACCATGGGGACATGGCTTGCATCCAGGGGAGCTTGTCCCTGTCACCAGTGCCCTCATTGAAGGGGGACATGTGCTGCCCCCCAGGATCTGGGCCAGCCAAGGGTGCCAGCGGTTGGTTGAAGTGTGCTGGCTGTCCCCAAGGGTCTGTAGCTCCCTGTAACCCCACTATAGGCCTACCTCTCTACAGTGGAGCTCCGGCACTGCTCCCAGACCCTCTGCAGCCCCTGAGCATGTGGTGCAGGGGCTGCACGCTCCTCCTGCGCTGCCCACACTGTGCTCACAGCTCAGGCAGTGCAGCCCCAGTGTGAGGTGTGGTACCACGCACTGCATACAGGGTGTATGGAACTTGCACAGAAATGAGACAGCGTCGCGTGGTTATAGCCATTAGCATTTTCCTCCAGCTGCCTTGTCCTCTGCTGGGATCGACAAATTAGTAGTATCAATTTGGTGACTGAGTGCTTTGTGCGGCCCTTGGCTTTAGGCAGCCTGACCTGTTCTGAAGTCAGCCGGAGCCCTGTAAAACACACACAGCTTGGCAAGGTGGCGTTTCCCACCTTCACCCGAACGTACGGGGCTGTAAATGCAGGGACGGACTGAGGGGTGACCGTGGTCTGTGTCTATCTCCTCAAAATGTCTCTTCAGATCTCTTTGTGTCATCCCTCTCCTCCAGCATGTAGTTCAAGGCTATTGAACAGGAAGGATTCAGAGATCAGATGAGGCAGCAGAATGATGAGAAAAGTGGAGAAGAGAGCGGAGATGAGAGGCTGCCGGAAGTTAATGTAGTGGTTTATCAATGGGGTGGGAGCCCACATCAGGGCTGAACGCTCGTCGTGGAGATCTTCGGTCTGTCAGATAAACAAATCCAAAGGTTGAAATTCAATGGGAGAGGTGCAGTGGGAGGAACAGAGGAGGGGACAGGCACTGTGGACCTCAGTGTGGACCAGAGTGACACATGTGGGGAGACGAGCTGCCAGGTTGAGCTCCCCCGCCAGCAGCTCCAGCTGCTGTGCCCCAGCCTCCCAGAGCTTCCCCTGGCCTGCATCTTTCTGCAGGGACCTGGGGCGAAGAAGATGGGTGGCAGGGTGGAGAAAATGCAAAGCTTTGCTGAACCATGAAAGACAGGCTCGTGTCTTTGGGGCAGAGCATCACCTGAGAACAGCAGCCACTGCCAAACCACAGAAAGTTCAGTGGTAAAAAAAGGCCCTTGCGGTGGGGTGTAAATAGTTAAATTAAATGGGCTGGTCCAAACCAGGAGGCTGCAGCAGCTAGCAGGGGAAAACACTGGGTGTGAAAGGGCTCTTTGTCCCAGCAGGAAGGTGAAGGGCACCCAGAGGCTGGGCACTGGGGACGCGCCCTGATAGGAGTGCAGGGCTGGCTTGTTTGCAGTGCCGGGTGCAGGCTCCTGGAGAAGAGGTGGTTTTACACTCTTGTTTCTTTTGCAGCCACACAAGCCCATGCCTGGAAGGTGTTCTGACCAAACCATGGAATGGCTCTGCTGCTGTGCTGCCGAAAAGCAAGACAGACCCAAGGAGGAGCTCCAGCTCTTCATAGAATCATAGGGTTGGAAGGGACCTCTGGAGATCATCTAGTCCCAACCTGCCTGCTAGAGCAGGGTCACCTTAGAGCAGGTTGCACAGGAACGTGTCCAGGCGGGTTTTGAATGTCTCCAGAGATGGAGACTCCACCACCTCTCTGGGCAGCCTGTGCCAGGGCTCTGCCACCCTCAAAGGAAAGAAGTTCCTCCTCATGTTTAGGTGGAACTTCCTATGCTCAAGTTTGTGTCCATTACCTCTTGTCCTGTCCCCAGCCACCACTGAAAAGAGCCTGGCCCCATCCTCCTGACACCCACCCTTTAAGTATTTATAAGCGTTGATAAGATGCCCCCTCAGCCATCTTTTTTCCAGACTGAAAAGACCCAAATCCCTCATCCTTTCTTCATAAGAGAGGTGTTCTAATCCCCTAATCCTCTTCGTGGCTCTTTGCTGCACCCTCTCCAGCAGTTCCCTGTCCTTCTTGAACCGGGGAGCCCAGAACTGGACACAGTACTCCAGGTGCGGCCTCACCGGGGCAGAGTAGAGGGGGAGGATGACCTCCCTCGACCTGCTGGCCACACTCTTCTTGATGCACCCCAGGATGCCATGGGCCTTCTTGGCCACAAGGGCGCATTGCTGGCTCACGGTCATCCTGTTGTCCACCACGACTCCCAGGTCTCTTTCCACAGAGCTGCTCTCCAGCAGGTCAGCCCCCAACCTCTACTGGTACATGGGGTTATTCCTCCCCAGCTGCAGCACCCTACGCTTGTCCTTATTGAATTTCATAAGGTTCCTAAGGTTCTCTGCCTTGGGAGGCAGAGTTGAAGAGCGAAGGTGCCCAGGAAGGCTGGTCATACTTCAAGCAGGTGCTCATAGAAGCACAGGAGAAGGCCATCCCCATGTCTTGAAAAACGAGCCAACGGGGAAGAAGACCAGCCTGGCTAAATAGAGAGATTTTGCTGGTCCTCAGGAAAAAAAGGAAAGCTTACATTCTCTGGAAAAAGGGATTGGCAACTTATGAGGATTATCAAGATATAACAAAGCTATGTAGGGGGAAAATTAGAAGGGCCAAAGCTCAATCAGAACTCAGCTTGGCCACTGCAGTTAAAGACAATAAGAAGAGATTCTTTCAGTATATCAGTAGAAAAAGGAAGACTAGGGCAAATGTAGGCCCACTGATGAATGAGACGGGTGCCCTAGTGGTGGAAGACACAGAGAAGGCAGAGCTACTGAATGCCTTCTTTTCTTTGGTCTTCACTGCTAAAGCTGCCTCTCACGAATCCCATACCCTGGAGGCAAGGGGGAAGGTCTGGAGAGAGGAAGATTTTCCTTCAGTTGAGGAGGACCGAGTCAGAGACCACTTGGCCAATCTGGACATCCATAAGTCCATAAGCCCTGATGGGATGCACCTGCGAGTGCTGAGAGAGCTGGCAGATGTTATTGCTAGACCACTCTCTGTCGTCTTTGAAAGGTCATGGGGAACAGGAGAGGTGCATGAGGACTGGAGGAAGGCTGACATCACTCCAATCTTTAAAAAAGGCAAAAAGGAGGAGCCAGGGAACTATAGACTGGTTAGTCTCACCTCTGTCCCTGGGAAGGTAATGGAGCGACTCATTCTGGATGTCATCTCCAAACACGTTGAGGAACAGGAAGTCATTGGAAGTGGTCAACATGGATTTACCAAGGGTAAATCATGCTTGACCAATCTGATAGCTTTTTATGATATTATAACTGGTTGGCTGGATGAGGGGAGAGCCGTAGATGTCATCTACCTTGACTTTAGCAAGGCTTTTGACACTGTCTCCCATAACATCCTCATTAGGAAGCTGAGGAAGTATGGGCTAGATGAGGTGACGGTGAGGTGGATCGAGAGCTGGCTGTGTGACAGAACTCAGAGGGTTGTGATCAGTGGCATATAGAGTCTAGTTGGAGGCTTGTAACCAGTGGTGTCCCCCAGGGGTCAATACTCGGTCCAATTTTGTTCAGTATATTCATTAATGACTTGGATGATGGGACAGAGTGTATCCTCAGCAAGTTCGCTGATGATACCAAACTGGGAGGGGTGGCTGACACTCCGGAGGGCCGTGCTGCCATCCAGCGTGACCTGGACAGGCTGGAGAGCTGGGCAGAGAAGAACCTAATGAGGTCCAACAAAAGCAAGTGCAAGGTCCTCCACCTGGGGAGGAAGAATGCTAAGCACCAGTATAGGTTAGGGGTGGACCTGCTGGGAAGTAGTTCTGAGGAGAAGGATCTGAGGGTCCTGGTAGACAGTAAATTATCCATGAGCCAACAATGTGCCCTTGTTGCCAAAAAGGCCAATGGAATCCTGGGCTGCATAGGGAAGAGTGTGGCCAGTAGGTCGAGGGAGGTCATTCTCCCCCTCTACTCTGCACTGGTGAGGCCACAACTGGAATACTGCATCCAGTTTTGGGCTCCCCGGTTCAAGAGGGACAGGGAACTACTGGAGCGGGTCCAGCGTAGGGCAACCAAGATGATTGAGGGACTGGAGCATCTCCCTTATGAGGAAAGGCTGAGAGAGCTGGGACTCTTTAGCCTGGAGAAGAGAAGGCTGAGGGGAGACCTTATTATGGCATACAAGTATCTAAAGGGTGGGTTGAAGGAGGATGGTGCCAGATTCTTTTAATTGGTTCCCAGTGACAGGACGAGGGGCAATGGGCACAAGTTAGAACATAGGAAGTTCCGTTCAAATACACGGAAAAACTTCTTTACAGTGAGGGTGACAAAGCACTGGAACAGGCTGCCCAGGGAGGTTGTGGAGTCCCCTTCTCTGGAGATTTTCAAGACTCGCCTGGATGCAGTCCTGAGTAATGTGCTCTAGGCAATCCTGCTTTAGCAGGGGAGTTGGAGTAGATGATCTCTAGAGGTCCCTTCCAACTCTGAAGTTTCTGTGATTCTGTGATTCTTCTTTGCCCAGATCCCCAACCTGTCCAGGTCTCTCTGTATGGCGGCACAGCCTTCTGGTGTGTCAGCCACCCCCCCAGCTTTGTGTCATCAGCAAACTTGCTGAGGGTGCACTCTATCCCCTCGTCCAGGTCATTGATGAATATATTGAAGAGGACTGGACCCAGTACTGACCCCTGGGGAACACCACTCATCACTGACCTCCAACTAGACTCTGTGCCCCTAATCACTACCCTCTGAGCTCTGTCTTTCAACCAGTTGTCTATCCACCTTACTGTCCATTCATCAAGCCCACTCTTCCTAAGCTTCTCTATGAGGATGCTGTGGGAGACCGTGTCAAACGCCTTGCTTAAGTCATGGTAGACATCTACTGCTCTCCCCTCATCTATCCATCCAGTCATGCCATCATAGAAGGCTATCAGATCAGTCAGACATGATTTCCCCTTGGTGAATCCATGTTGACTACTTCTGATACCTTTCTTCTCCTCCACATGCCTTTAGATGATGCCCAGCATGAGCTGTTCGATCATCTTTCCAGGGGTGGAGGTGAGGCTGACCGGCCTGTGGTTCCCTGGGTGCTCCTTCTTGCCCTTTTTGAAGACTGGAGTGACGTTGGCTTTCCTCCAGTCCTCAGGCACCTTGCCTGTTCTCCAGGACCTTTCAAAGATGATGGAGAGTGGCCCAGCAATGACTTCTGCCAGCTCCCTCAGCACTCTTGGGTGCATCCCATCAGGGCCCATGGACTTGTGAATATCTAATTGATCTAATTGATCCCTCACTTGATCCTCCTCAACCCAAGGGGAGTCTTCTTCTTTCCCCATTAATTCCCCCAATGCCTGGGACTCCTGAGGGTTGGGCTGAGCAGTAAAGACCGAAGCAAAGAAGGCATTGAGTAACTCCACCTTCTCCGTATCCTCTGTCACCATGGCTCCTGTCTCATTCAACAGTGGGCCCACAACTTCTCTGGTCTTCCTTTTGCTTCCAATATACTTGCGCAGGTCCAGCTCAGCAGGGCAGCTGTGCACAGTCCTTCCCTTGAGCACATCCAGGGTGGGAGGCTGTGGCTCACGGCGGGTCTCGCACCCAGGGAGGACAACCAGAAAATGAGCACCCTGTGCAAGGGGAGCTGTTTCCCTGTAGGAGAAGGCCTCAGAGCCACAAACCAGAGGTTCTGGGCCAGGGGGAGGGCAGGAGGCCAGCAGCACCTGGGCAGGAAAGAGATGCAATCTCACCACCCTCCTTTCCGGAGCAGAGAGGCACAGCAAATAAAGGAAAGTAGATAATGAAAGCTATCCCTTCTGGCCGCTCGCTGGGGCAATGGCCTGGCTCAGCAAGGGGTCAGTATGAATTATGTTTCCTGGCAGCATGACACTGTGCTTTTAGACTGATATCCGCCAGTAGCGTGGGACAACAGAGCTCAATGCGCATCATGGAGGGGCCCAAAGCGGATGGCAGGACTACATCATGACTTTGGGCATTCCCAGGAAATTCAGCCTGTTTTGATGACAGCAATGAGACACATCCTGCTGTTCTTCTCTTTGTATTGGAGAAAATACAGCAAGCCAGGAGCAAGCTTCCTGAACACTTTGGGAAATGATTGTCTACTGCATTAGTACTTGCTAGTTTATACAGCTGTCCCTCAGCCAGGCATTCAATGACTGGTAATAGAAAATGCAACTAGCACACAGGGTATGCGGCTCACCCCAGAGCTGGAGAAGACCCTGATAACTAATAATGTGTGCGTGCACGGTCACATGCTTGTATGCATCCTCAGATGGCGTTATAAACATGAAGCAGACCCCATGTGGAGGTCAAAGACCTTGTGTGCTCCCCAAGTGCCAGGCAGGTAACATGCTGGCTGTGGAAGCGGATACACGAATGACATATGTATATCACTGTGCACTGGAAGAGGATGGTTAGTCTGTAATGAACTTGAGATGTGGAGGTTTCCTGTGCATCCCAAGGAAGCAATGGAGACAAGGGAACACAGCCCAAACTGTATGCATTACTGCTCCCAGACCCCCACGGCTAGAGAGGACATCCTTAAACCGGCCATGCTCACCATAGACTCAAGCTCCTGCAGAGCTTGTACAAACTCAGCAAGGAGACACCCACCATGTCTCTCAGAGTCCCTGCATGCCCACAAGAACCAAGCGCACCCATCTGTCTTGTCAAACTGCTTTAATTTGGACATGAAGACAGGACAGAGCCACTCAGGCTGTGCACAGACAAGATGCCCCCAAGCCACGCTGTAAGGCTGCAGGGCTTCCCTTCTCAATGGATGTGTGGATTTGGCCAAGACGCAGTTCAGCTGATGACGTCCTGAGCGTGCCAGTGGGGTGCACGTGTGGGGTAGGGAAGAGGGAGGGGGGCTCCCCAGGGCAGCTCAGAGGTTGTTCAGCTCCAGCAAGGTCTGGTCCAGGACCTGGTGGATGCCCACATTCTCCTCTTTGGCACTGGCCAGACTCTCTGTGAATACAAGAGACACCCAGCCACACACACAGACGCAGCACCCAGGTGCAGCCAGACACACACACACCACACCAAGCACAGACACACGCACACGGATGGACATTTCAGTCACCTCCAGCCGAGTGGGGTGCCCCTGTGGACCAGAATCCACACAAGCAGCCCCATTGTCAGCAGGGATGAGCCCAGCCGCTCCAGGACCCGCTGGGGCAGCCAGGCCAGCCAGGCTGGTCACTGGGGGTAGGTGATCCCCACTCTTCAGCATTTCCATCTTCCCATGGTGCCCCATTGCCCATGGCCGGGCCTTCCGCAGTGCAGATACCGCTGGCGGGTACCATTTCCTGGCCAGCCACCAGCATGTCCTGTCCTGGGGCATCACGACCATCCGGCTGTGGGCACGTGCACAAATGCTTGGCCAGCGAAAGAGGAGAGCCAGTGCCTGCTGCGTGACCCAGTGGTGCTCCATGAAGAAGAGTGAGACAGCAGCCCAGGAGGGAGGGCAGAGAGGACAGCAGAAAAAGGAGCAGAGCTAACCACGCTCCAGGGACGAGCTCTGCCAGGCAGCCTGCTGCCAAGGCAGCCTCCTCTGGTGGTTGCTTCCAAATGGCATCCTCCTTTCCTCTAGAGACAGGGATGGGACGAGAGCTCTGCCCACCCAGCCCCATCTCCCAGCACTCACAGCTGGGCTCTTCCCTGTCCCCTTCCCCAAGTTTGGGGCAGTGAATGCTGCCAGGTCCCCAGCTCTTATTCCAGCACACCCAGCACCCTGCAGGGACCCCGCTCCAAGGGGATACTCCCTGCACAGTTTGGGGTGACCAGAGTGAGGAGGAAGAGGCTGGCCGCCGACTGCTGGGACAAGGGGAGGAAGGCAGCAGTACAAGCTGCCGCATCACTCCCTGTCGGGGCCAGGCTGATGCCGGGAGACAGACATCTATGGGCGGCCCAGGACAACACAAACCCGCTCATTTCTTTCCCAAGAAAAAACAATCAGCTCCAGAGGGGCTCCCTGTCCACCCTGAGCAGGGCAGTTAGCCCCAGGGGGATAAGCCAAGGCTCCACACCCCACCTAGCCCCAGCAGGGAGCGGGCAGGGGCTCCCAGCCCCGAGCCCGCCTGGCCGAAACAGGGCAGGGAGGCTGGGCTGGGACCGGGAACTCTGGGCAGCTCAGTTGTTAAGTTCAGTAAGGATGACCCGCAGCTCGTTAGTGAGAATACGGTTTCTCTCAGCCTCCTGCCGGGAGCGCTCTAGAGAAAATGGAGACATCAGCGCAGCAGAGGGAAGAGAGAGAGAAAGGCAAGTTAGTGAAAAAAGACAGTGCTCCCCAAAGCCCTCGCTGGAAATCCCGCAACCACCCAGCCATCAGTGGGGACAAGCTGGACTGGCAGAAGGCAGCCAGTCCCAGGGCAGGGACAAGGTTGTGGGTCCGTCAATTTGGGAAGTGGGTTCTTGGGCAGGGTAGGATGCTGAAGGAAGAGGAGGAGGATGATGATCAGGGACCCATTTAAGGATCGCTGCTGAAGGGTAGGTAGGGTCAAGCCCCTTCATCAAGGGAGGGTGATGCAGGAGAGATGCCAGGGCTGAGACTGCTGCTTGCAGGCAATGTCTGGGAGTGGGGACAAGGAATGGACAGGACCAGGTCTAACCATGCTATTTCAGGCCAAAAGAGTCATGGAGAAGATGGCACGAGATGAGGAAAGCTGTGTATGAGAGCCAGGGGGTGGCAGGGGTCATCCCCTGGGCTGAGGCGCAAAGGGCCCCATTCTGCTCAGCCTGGCAGCACGGGAGCCGCCCGGGGTTCAGCCACAGCCATCCCGGGGGTCCCGCGGCTGCAAGCTGCCTGCAACCACCTCCTGCCACCTGGCTGCTGGTACCCGCATGAGACAGGCAGGTGATGAGGGACAGAGCAGCATGAAGAAAACAAAGGAGAAACCAAGGAAAGAAAATGCTTTATTGAGACCAACTCCATAACCCAGAGGGACGGAACATAAAAGAAAAGTCATGAAATGCAAACTGAAGAGCGATGTGCAAAGGACAGAAGGGAGGCAGGGATGAGGGAGGAGGTCTGGGTGCTGCCTGCTTGCCTGGGGAAGGGCTGCCTGCGGTCAGACCAAACACTATCCCCTGGGCCTGAGCTTTGGCGGTGGAGGTGCCGCTTCCCCTGTGTGAGTCCTTCCCACCCTGAGCCCAGCAAACAGCACAAAGGGGCTTTGCTGAGGGAGATCTGGGGGGCAGGCGGCCCCCCAGCTCTGGATCTGCAGAGTCCCCGGTGCCTGTGCTGCCGGGGAGCCGAGGAGGGAGCTGCTGGAGCAAAGGGTTCCGGGGCACAGACCTGTTCCCCACTGGGCAACGCTGGGGCACAGACCTGCAACCACATGGGCACTGTCCACCCAGCGCGTGGGGGTCCCAGGGGCTGCTCCCCTGCCCCACCAAACACCCCTAAGCACCTCGTCTTCCCCCAAAGAGGGGGTTTGCAGGAACACCCCAGCCGGCTCCTGTCCCAAAGGAGCCAACAGCCAGGCTCAGGCTAAGAAGGACAGAGGAGGACAGAGCGGGCAGGGAGAGCAGTGGGGCGGCCACACAGGCAAGTGGCCGAGCTGGGGAGGGGAGAGGCAGGTGGGGGGTGCGGGAAATGCAGTGCTGGTGCCCGGCGTGGGGCTCAGAGGGAGGTGATGTCATTAAGAGCATTGTCCAGCTCCTCGCTGATGGCTTTGTACTTCATCTTCTGCGCATACACTTCGTCTGCAGGCGGGGGGCAGGCGGTGGAGCGAGAGAGAGTGGCTGTGAGCGGGCAGCCGAGGGGAGCAGGAGCATGCAGGCGCAGGCGGCGTGGATGCGGCCCTATTCCACACCCGAGGGCAGAGCCCAGACCCCAGCAGCTCTGCGCTGCCACGCCAGACACCACAGCATCCAGCTTGCCCCCTCCCCCGACCCCTGCCCACCCCCCCACCCCGGCCAAGCCCTGTCTGGCCCCACCAGACAGGTGTCCCCCGGAAAAAGGGACACAGGGCCAGCGGGGACATTTTACCTTCTAGATCATCGATGGTTTTCTCAAGCTTCGCCACAGACCTCTCTGCAAACTCCGCCCGGGTCTCAGCCTGTGGGAGCACAGCGGGAAGAGGGTGAGCTGCTGGGCACAACAGGGACGGTGCAGGCTGCACTGCACCCCAAATCTGCCCCGTCTGCATCTCTAGTACCCTTCTCCATGAGCCCTCCCCTGGGAAAGGCAAGGGACAAGGGCCCCATGGACCCCCACACCCTAAACTTGAGCCAGCTGATGGGGGTCATCCCAGACCCGGGCACCTGCCATGCTGCAGGGCTGCATTTTGGGGAATGGTGAGAGAACTCAGGCATAATGGGGTCAAAACCCACATGGGATAGCAAACTCATGCCTGCACCAATGCAGCGCTGGCCCCACAACCCTTACCTCCTTCAGTTTTTCCCCTAGAAGCTTGATTTCCTCCTCGTACTTGTCTTCCTTGGTGGAATACTGCAGAGACAGAGACAGGCACCTGTGAGCCCCATGGGAGACCTCCATCTGTCCTTCACCCCAGGAGAAGACCCCAGCACCCCCAGACCCCATGCACTCTGCCCAGCCCCAGCAGCCCCACCAGGTCCTACCTTGTCAGCCTGGGCCTCCAGGGACTTCAAGTTGTTGGTGACAATTTTCAGCTCTTCCTCTAGGTCACCACATTTACTACATCCCAAGCAGGGGCCGCCAGGAGGGAGAGCAGGGCCGGGGGGCAGGAGAGAGTGGGGAGCAGAAAGAGCGGGTGCAGGGAAGGGGGAAAGAAAGAGAAAGAACAAGTTGAGAGAGGAGAAAACTCAGGTGCAGGTGGAAAAGGAGCAGAGCCGCCGTGAGCAGGAGCTGCCGGGACGCGTCCATTCATCCGTTCCTTGTGCCTCCTCGCACGGACACCCCGTGTATCACCACCGGCTGGGCTCTTGCCAGCCCCGCTGAGAAAGAGGGTGGGCACAGAGGGATGGAGGAGCGTGCCCAGCCTGCGCCCGCTGGAGGAGGAGGCAAGGGGAGGTCGGTGGTGGAGGCAGCGGTGCAGAGAGGAGAGGTGGTTCGCACAGTTTGAGAGACAGCGACAGAGAGAGGGGGGCTGCTGCACGTCGCCTCGCACCCCTGCCCCAGTACCTCTTCCTCTGAGGCAATGAGAGATTTGAGAGTCTGGTCCATGGTCCGGAGCTCTTCTTCCAACTGTCTCACTCGGCTGGGGTGGAAGAGGGACACCCCGGCAAGGGGACAGCAGAGAACAGGGTCAAGGATGTGCTGCCAGCAGGCCGGCATCCCCCTGCCCCCATCCTGCGAGCCCAGGGACCACCCCGATGGCAGACTCTGACACTCCCAGGGAGGGACATCCCCGTCTCCACGCAGACATCCCCGTCCCCACAGCTGCCAGGGACTTGGGGCAAGGGCTGTGTTGGACCCCCGGACGCTGCCCGCCAGGAGCCCCGCTCACCTCTCTGCCACCTCTGCCCTTTCCTCTGAGCGTTCCAGCTCTCCCTCAAGGACGACCAGCTTGCGGGCAACCTGTTGATGGCAGCAAGAGGCACACGTTGGCCCCATGCTTGCCCCAGCTGGGGCCACAAGGCTGCAAGGAGGCAGCTCTGGGTGCTGCTGCAGGGTCAGGACCGGGAGAAGGGGGCACACACCTCCTCGTATTTGCGGTCAGCCTCCTCCGCTATGTGCTTCGCCTCTTTCAGCTGCATTTCCTGGAGCTCCATCTTCTCCTCATCCTTCATGGCCCTGTTTTCGATGACCTTCATGCCTCTGAGGAAAGCCCAAGACAGAAGACATTACTGCTGTGTGTCGAGGTGGCACCTGCACCTTCTGCTTGCCCTCTGTACCCTAACCCTGCCATCCTCCAACTCCAGAGACATGAGACGTTGCGTGGGGATGCCAGCACTCACTGGCCACACCATGCAGTTGGGTCACACCAGTGGTACCCCAAGGATGCTCCTACACACAATTACAGCAGTGGAGCTGGCCCCAGGGCTATGTTCCAGAATGAGGAGATGTGGCTATGGTGCTTCTCAACCAGGCAGGTCCTGAACACATCATTTGGAGGGAAAAATGTGTGCAGCCCAGGATGAGCCAGCCGCAACCTCCACAAAAGCAGCCTGACAGGCCAGCAACCTTTAGGAAATGCTAGAAAACATCCCATGTTAAAGCCTTTTCTCATTCAGGGATGATGCTCACAAGCAGGGGATCACCAAACCCCTGCGGTAGGGACTCCTGCAGACTCTTCTCCTCTCACTCAGATGTTGTTGCTCAAACCAGTCTTTGCCAATGCAGGGAAGAGCTCACGTAATTGTCAGGAACGCCGTGACATGTCCGGGCACTCCCATACAACCCAAGTGCCCTCGCCTGCACAGATCCTGCCCAGGAAATGTGTTTGCTGCAAGGATGGGGTAACATGTTTTGCCGGACTGTTTTTTTGAATGATGCTGGTTCATTCTCAAAAGCTGACCTTAGTTCCCAGGCACAGAAGTCCCCTCCTGGGCTGTTGTTCAGCCCTTGAGTGTAGGAGGCTGCTCTGGGGCAGAAAACAGGCTCCAAGCACCCTCTGGCTTTGGTTACAGCCTGACAGTTGTGTAAGCACCAGATCAAATTTTTTAGGATTTTAGGGTGCCCTAGAAACTTCAAAGCCTTTTTAAGAATGCCTGTATCTGGGGGACTCCTCTGCACTATGGCTTTGCGCTCTCCCTTTGGCATCTGCAGGAAAACCAACACAAACCTCCTAAGGTTACTTCAGAGGGACCTCACTGTTAAACCAAGGGTGTTGCCTGCAATCACTGGTGACCCAGTGCCACCCCCACTGTCCCTCCCCATCACACCTCTCGCTCTCATCAGCCGCCTTCTCAGCCTCCTCCAGCTTCTGCAGGGCGGTGGCCAGGCGCTCCTGGGCTCGGTCCAGCTCCTCCTCCACCAGCTGGATGCGGCGGTTCAGAGAAGCGACTTCAGCCTCAGCCTGGGGGAGCAGAAACCCCTCGGTTACCCCAAGTCTTATATGTATATATAATGAAAGAAGGATTTTCAGTGGTTACTTCTCCATTTGCTATCCACAACACCCCTTGGCATTGTGCAACATGCCAGTGCTCGCTGGAATGGGATGCCCAACCACGCATCCCCTTGCCTTTCTATAGGGACAATGGGGTTTTCCCCATCACTAGTGCCCTGTTTGATGCTGGGTCCTCCCGGACATGCAACCCCAGCCCAGCACGTGCAGCCCCTTCGCCATGTCCTCGCACCTCCAGCTCCTGCCCCACAGAGGGACAAGGTGCCTTCACCGGCGCAGGGTGGCCACAGCAGCCGTGCCGTCACGGGGATGGTATTTGGGGTTTGCAGAGCAGTGAGTAAAGAGGGAGGAATGCCCTGTGCAGCTTCGCTCCCGAAAAGGAGATCGGAGCCGCTTGTGGATTTCCTGTTTACGGAGGCGGCGGAGCGAGGCGGGAGCCTCTCCTGTGGGAACCCCCCCAGCCCTGCGCAACAGGGAAGCCTGAAGCCCAGCACATTCCACCCCCAAAGACGATGCACAGCACAGTGCCAGGGGCAATGGAGCGAGTCGCCCTCGGCGGACCGGCTCCCGGCCAAGCTGTGGCCGCTGGGGCCCACGGGACCGGGGCCCCCCGCTTTCCCTGGCTTCCTGCGCGCAGGGCCAGGAGCCGGGGCCGGCCGGGAGCGATGGCCCTGGCTCCCCGCCAGCCCCTCGACGCCTGGCCCCGTGCTCTTTCCATTTGGTAAAGGCCTCCTTCTCCATCGCCACCGCCGGGAAACGCTGCCTCAGCAGCTCCTGGCCCCGCTCCCCGCCTGGGGCCGGGGGGGTGCTGCGGGGAAGATGAACCTCAGGGGCAAAGGGATGGGCAAAGGGATGAGACCTTGCCGCAGGGTGCAGCCCCGTGCACCAAGGCGCAGGGAAGCACGCACCGACCTGGGGGATAATGTCTCCTGCTTATTGACAGGCTGGAGCAGGCCTGGCCGGCTGCAGCGCCTGGCCTCATGCTCCAAGCACCGGGAATGCCCCGGGGGACATCGGACAAGCAGGACGACCATGGGAGCAGCGAGGGGCTGACACCCTGCTTAGCCCCGCTGAGTGCCCACAGACCCCTGTGGCGAACCGGGACAGGCACAGCCGGCACCTCTCCGAGTGGGGCAGGCCGGTGGCATGCCAGGAGGGTGGCCAGCCCCACGGCTGGCACAACAACTACCTCAGCCCCATGAACACCCTCTTTCTGGGCTCACCGAGCGCTTTTCCCCAGCCAGACCACCCAGCGGGGAGCTGGGGCTGGTTCCCATGGGGTGATGCTCTGCCTGTGGTGTCTGCCTCACCTCGTTATATTTTTTTTTCCCAGGGAATCCCCCCCAAAGTAGGTCAGAGCTGCTGGGATGGACACTTGGGAACATGAGCTCTCCGGCAGCGCCCAGTGACCGTGGAACCTGATCTGTGGCTGCAGGAAGGGGCCATTTCCTCCACACACAGCCCGAGTGACAACAGCCCGGGTACCGCACCCAGCTCTGCCGCTCCTGATATGGTGAGGATGTCAAAGGAGTGGGCATAGGAAAAAGAAAGAAAAAAATACCACCGGACCCAACAACAATAAAAAAGCCAAACCAGGAACAAGCTGCAGCCTGGAAATGCTGTCCCACTGCCACAGAGTGGAAATTTTGGCCAGTGGCAGCGCGAAGGGGTGCCTTGTCCCTGCAAAGGGACACGCTGGACAGCCGAGGAGCCTGTGAGTGCTGTGGTGAAGACCCACAGAGCCCGCTGGAAGCCAGAGAAGAGCCTGGGCGTGGGATTTTTAGCCATGTACGCAGGCGGCCTCCGAGGGAGGGGGTTCTTTCCCAGGATCTATCTGCCCGACCCCCAGCAGAGCCCGGGCAGAGGCGGCCGCTGACTGCTCCCCCCGCGCCAGGGAAGCCCTGGGGAGGCCCCGCCGCACCGAGCATCCCTCGCAAGACCCATGGAGGAGGCGGCTGGAGGAGGCAGCCCGGAGGAGGAGGAGGAGGAGGAGGAGGAGGAGGAGGAGGAGGAGGAGGAGGAGGAGGCGGCAGGGACGCTGCCTGAAGCCCCCCACCCCGGCGGCTCTGGCCAGCAGCCGCGGCGCTGCCATGGCCCCCGGGGGCAGCCAGCGCGGCTACCGGGGCGGGTGGGGGCGGGGCACGGGGGGCGGCCGGGGCTAGCCAAGGACGCCGGCGGCGGGTCCGGAGCCGGTGGGGCATCCCGGGGAGCCCCCCACCACCCCTTCCACGGCGGCCCTTACCCGCTCCCGGGCCTGCCGCTCGGCATCGGCCTCCCGCTGCAGGTGCTCGGCGCGTTCCTCCGCCTCGTCGGCCACCTGCTGCAGGCTCTGGATCTTCTTCTTGACGGCGTCGATGGAGCTGATGCTGGCCATGGCGGGGGGGGGGGCTGCCGGCGGGGAGGCCGAGCCGCCCGAGCCCTTTGTGGGATCCGCCCGGCTCGGGCAGGAAGCGCTCAGGCAGCGGCCGCTCCCGCCGCCCGCCCTGCCTCCATCCCTTCCTGCTCCTCCTCCTCCTCCTCCTCTTCCTCCTGCTGCCGCCGACCGGCCCGGGCCGCCGCTCCCCGCGGGCAGCGCACACAGACACACCCCCCCTCACCTCACCCCCGGCAGGGGCCAGGCCCCACATCAGGAGGGATGCACGGTGCCCCCCACCCCACATAGGACACAGGGTGCCCCCTCCCCGGGCAGGACGCGTAGCCTTCCCCAAGCAGAGGTCGCTGTCCCCCAGGTGCCCCCCCGCAAAGCAAGGCTTCTAGGCTGGGCACACTGTCCCCCCACCCCGGGCAGGGTGCACGGCGTCCCCTCCCCCTAAGCAGATGCACAGTCCCCATTGCCAGGGCACATGGTACCCCCAGGCAGGGTACACAGCATGCCCCAGGGTATGGAACACAGTGCCCCCCAAGGCAGGGAACATGGTGCCCCCCAGGCAGGGGTGCACAGTGCCACCACAATTCCCCAGAGTGATGGAGAGGAGCGCAGGGAGTCCCTTTCTCTGGGGAAAAAAGCAGCTCAGGGAGTCTGTGAGTGACAGAGCCTGGCCCCTGTGAGCCCCCATGCGCACAGGAGCAGTGTACCCATGAGTGCTCCCCGAGCTCTGCCCCCCACCTCCCTTCCTGCAGAGCTGAGGGGAATCATGGACTTTGGCCCTATAGGGGCCATAGGTAAGTCAATGAAAGGCATGAGGGACATGGGGCAGAGCCTCCTGCCAGCCATACCCCCAGGGGACCTGGGGCTGGAGCCTCAGGCCACAGCCAAGTCCCCAGCTGCCATCCTGCTCAGCCCCTTGGCATCCACTCCCCCAAGTGAGGACCAGGCTGGCCGCCCCATAGATACCCATGGGGCCCACGGAGCCCCCTGCACCCCCTAGCTGCCCTGGGGGCTCTGCCCCACAGGGGAGGCCAGATCCCAGCTCCCAGATCGGCACCCTGGCCGAGGCACTTGCCCTGATCCATCAGGAGAGGCCGGTGCTAGTGGCACTCAATCCTCCCTTAAGGAGCTCTGACAGATCCCGGGCAGCCCCGGCTGCACTTCACACCTGCCTCCAGGGATGCCAATTCCCAGGATGACCCTGCTGGCTGCCCTCGGCTCCGGGGCCAGGGGTCCTGGGAGGGGGGGACACCCGGCCACAGCGCCGGCAGCGCTTTTCAGCTCTGCGTCCCCCTGCCAAGCGGCGGTGGAAGAGGCGGTGCTGCGGGTCCCCTGGGAGCACATGGCTTCAGGGATTGGCTTTGGTCCCGGCCGATCCTGCCCTGCTCCCGACACGACGCCTGGGTGCCAAGAGTGCTATCAAGCTGGCGCATGGGGGCCGGAGCAGAAACGGGGGTCCCTGGCAGCAATGGGGCAGGGGCAAGCAGGCTGCAGGGGGCAGGATGGAAGGCAGGTTGGGGGGCAGCCACCCCGTTTCCCGAGGCGGCCGGGCTCGTTGCCTCCTGCTCTGGCCCCACCCAGGGATGCAGTCACTTCCCAGCAGAGCCCCGTTCCCTCCCACCGGCTCGAGGAATCGCCAAATAAGAGCAAAGTCTCGGCTGGGGAGAGCAACCGGGGCGGGAACTTGGGTGAAGCCTTCGGGATCATGGCCTGAGAACATCGGAGTTTCCCTGGGCCCTGCTTGAGTGGCCAGGGACAGGCCACGGGCTGGGGACACAGGGGGCTGGAGAGGGCTGCATCATGCCCAGCAGCCCCTGCTCGCATCCTGCCCTGGGCACCGTGGGCTGTCCCTCCTGGGCGCAAAGAGGTGGTGGGGCCACGGTGGCCGGGCAGAGCTGCTGGGAAGGGGCTGCCAAGCATGGGTCAGTGCCACCATCTGCCCCCCCCTCCAAGTACCTGGGGGGGGTCGCATTTGCATGCCTTAGTGCATTCCTTGCAGCCTTCGTGCACTGCCACCCAGTGCCAGAGGCAGGGCAGTGCCAAAGGAAGGTGATATTTATTCTTTTAAGGCATTTTTTGACATTTTTGCAGAGAGCAGGAGCCTGCCTGGATCGCTGTGATGGGCCCTGACCTGTCCAGGGGACGAGGACACTCCGTGCTCACAGGCACATGTTATTCTGGCAGACAAGGGGGGCACAGGGGTCCTGGGGAGGCGGGTGGGTGGGCTCCGGGGGTCTACCCTGTGCTACCTCCACCGGAGCCGGGAGCTGCACTGCCCCAGGGAGGAGGTGACACCAGCCTTGGCATTTAGTACTGTCAGCGCATTCAGTTCCCTAGCGTGGGGACCTGGCGGCTCCCAGAGCCCCACACATGGCACAGCCTGTCCAGGCTTCGGCATGGACCCTGGGCCACTGTGCTGGTGATGGGCTTGTAGCCCTGCCTGCGGCACTCGCCGCAGCCAGCCTGCCCTCCCTCACGCTGCTCCTTCTCCATGCCCTCCCCTCCAAACCTTCCTTGGAGGGGTCAGTGCATCCCGTTCCCCATATCTGCTGGGATGGGACCCTCCACGCTGAAGCCTGCAGACTGGGCGAGCTGCTGTGGACCAAGAGTGGGGACAGGCACCCTCCCTGCCCAGTATGGCAATCGTACAGCCCCCTGCCAGCAGCAAACCACTCTGCACCCCATAGCCTATGTCTGCGCAGCACCACTGTTTGCCCCTTCCTTTGAGCCCCACACCAGAGACATCCTGTCCACGCTCAGCCAGTCCCCACGCTGAGTTAGCCTCATCCCACACCAGCATGGATCCAGTCAGACCAGTATGGACCTCACCACACACGGCAGCTGCGCTCCCCGGCTCAACGTGTCTGCCCCATGCCAGGATAAATGTGCCCTTCCAGAGGATTTCCAATGTTTTAACTACTTGGTTTAGTGTCTAACTAAACTGGGGCAGGTCCGTAGGGCCAGCAAACAACGCTGGGGAGGCCTCCAGCTGCTCCCTAGGGGCTCTGGGCCACCCCAGGAACTTGCGCTGCTGCTACTCGTCCTTGTCTTGTCACCCCTGTCCTTGGCAGCCACCTTGGAGATTTGATGCATCTCCCCATTTAGCTCCATAAACCAGCTGGGATTGAATTTTTTGTTCTCAATCCTAAAAAGCCCGGCTGTGCCCTGCTGGCCATGCTCCAGCCGGCTCCCCTTTAGCTTCTCCTCCAGTTTCCAGGGTTGGTTTTCATCAAAGAAGGACTGGCTATCAAAAGGAGGATTTATTTATAGGGTGTCAAATACCCTGTGTGGCACCGCAGGTCGTTATACCCCGTTCCCAAGCGTCTCTGTGGCCGCACACAGCTGTTCCACCCTTCATCCTGGCCGGGCACAAGCCAATTTCAACACCTTCCTAACATCTCCCCATTGGGATCCATTTCCCAGGAGACACATCAGTCATGGCACTAAATAAAACTCTTCCTGGCCTTCCCCTTCCTAGGGTACAGGGTGGCATATCAGGCCCCAAAATGACCGAATCCCCCCCCCCACGCACCCTTCCTTGCAGCCAGCGCCTGGCAGCTGGCCATGGCCAAGATCTTTTTTCCATTTCTCTGCCCTTTTTTCTTTCCTGCCATAGTTTAGCAAGTGCCACGGTGTTCTTCCTACAAGCACTGTGGAGGCGCATGCCTGGGGACCAGTGACACAGCTTGGGACGCTCATCCCCGTCAGCTTTGGGGAGCCAGGTGGGCAGCTGCCTGCAAAGCTCCAGGCAGGACTGGCCGCCCGAGCGGTGCCCGCCACAGCTGGTCCGGTCCCTGCACCCTGAGCGGGATCCATACGGTCCCTGCCCTGCATCTCAGCCTGGTCCAGTGTCAGCGTCGCAGGAATGGGATCCTGACAATCTTCCCCACGGACGCTTTCCATATAAGGCCTCCCTCTTCCTTCACCGTCCCCCCCCCCCCGGCCCCGAGGTCTGGCGCCCGCATGGGGGAGGAGTTGCTGGGGCGACTACGTACGTCTGTAGCTTTCTTCTCCGCCTGCTCCAGCTTCTCTTGGGCCTCCTTGACAGACTCGGAGTACTTCTCCACCTCATCCTCCGTGCCCTTCAGCTTCTTCTGCAGGCCCTGCTGTTCTTCCTCCAGCTGGGGAAGGGACAGAAGATAGGTGTCAGGGCTGGGGGGGGGATGGCCATCCTCCTCCTGGGGAAGCCCAGGCTCAAGGCACAGCAGGAGCACACAGACACGCTTCATCTGTCAACTTTGGGGCCACACGTCCTTAGGGAGCCCTTAGTAGCCCCAGCATCCCTGAGCCCAACGGGGGTAGAGGGGTGGTGAGCTACCTCCATGTATAGGGGACCAGAGAGGTCCTGACTTAGGGACATAGCTCTGGGGGGTACCGAGAAGGTCCCCATCTCTGTGTGGCTGGGGCAGGAGCACACTCTTGTGGTGGTGTGCCTTCCCCCTTTCACACTGGCTCCTGCTCAAGCCATAACCATCAGTGGGAGGTGTGATGAGTTGCACCTGGACTTTGGGGGGATGGCTGGCAACACAGGCAAACACTATCTGGAGTGGGGACCTAGGTATTTTATTCCCATGCGAATATGACTATAGGTCAATTCTCTTACTCTATAAATAGTGGACAGCCCAAGAGCCCTTTGAGCTCTCCTGCATGGCAGCGGGCTGCACGCCAGGGTCTCCCCTTGAGTGGGGACGCTCGCTTAAGGTTCTACTCCTTGAGGTTGAGAAATTCCTTGCTGCAACAGATTCTCGGTAAGTGACTAATAGCATGCTAAACTTTGAAATCTTAGCTAAGTGATATAAAGTATTGATTGGGCAATCCTTTAGACATAAACCGTTGACCAAGTCTGGGACTAGGATTGGATCCAGCCGCCCCTCAGCACCTCTCTGAAAAGGAGTTTAGAAAGCAAAGGGGTCCTTTCTGAACCTCGTGACTCCATGGGAGGGTCTCCCTGACAGCTTGTCTGACCCCGTCCTCTGTGCAGTAGATAATCAAGTGTGCTTTGCCATCAAATCTCATAAAACACTTTCACATTCACTACTAACTTTGTTAAATCACTGTTTTATATTAATAAATATTTCACTACCGTCTTACGAGTGAAGTTAATCACTACGCATGTGACAGCTGCCCCCAAGGGTCTCCCGGGAAGAGGGACAGGGAGATGGCAGTGGGGTGTCCCACCAAGATAAGGCATATAGGAGGGAACCAACATGAGTGGTCAAGCGCAACAGACTGGAGCGCTGGTTCCTGGGGACAGGCACGCAGTGGGGTGAGGTCCCAAGGATGGGGACCCAATGGGGTGAGGTCTCAAGGGCTGGGCATCTCTAGAGCTGGGATCCACAGGTAGGATAGCCAGTAGGGCAAGGTCCTCAGGGCAGGACAACCCTAGGACAGAAGTCCTCAGGCTCAACACGCAGTGTGGGGAGGTCCCTGGGTCTGGACACCCCTAGCACGGGGTCCCCAGGCTGGACAACCAGCGGGACAGGGTCCCCAGAGATGGACACCCCTAGGGCAGAAGGTCCCCAGGTGGGACACCCAGCGGGACAGGATCTCTGGAGTTGGACACCCCTAGGACAGAAGTCCCCAGGCTGGACACGCAGCATGGGGATGTCCCTGGGGCTGGACACCCCTAGGACGGGGTCCCCTGGGCTGGACACCCCTAGGGCAGAGGGTCCCCAGGCTGGACACCCAGCGGGACAGGGTCCCCGGGGCTGGACACCTCTAGGACAGAGGTCCCCAGGTTGTATGCCTTGTGGGACGGGGTCCCTGGGGCTCAAGACCCTTAAGGCGGGGGTCCCCGGGCAATGCTGGGGGGGAGGTCCGTGGGACACTCACCTGCTTGCAGCGGTCCTCCGCCTGCTTCTTGTCGGCCTCCGCCTGCTCCGCGCGGTCGATGGCATTCTCCTTGTCCAGTTTCAGCATCTGCATCTTCTTCTTGATGGCCTCCATGGTGGCGGCGGGGCGCTGGGCGGCGGGGCGCTGGGCGGCGGCGGGGCGCGGAGCACCGGGGGCGGCGGCGGGAGCACCGGGGGCGGTGGGAGCACCGGCACTGCGCTCCCCGCCGAGCCGCACCGCCTAAGAGCCGGGGAGGGGCCGTCCCGGGCGGGGGCCGCCCCGGCACCTCCCCCGCCGCCCGCCAGCACCTTTTAGGGACAGGCTCGCCACCGGCCGCCGCACCAAGCAGGACGAGGGGGGGGGCACCCCCGGCGGGCACCGTCGCAGCCCCGGCGCTGGGCATCCGCGGGGGCACCGGGGAAGGGACACACCGGTGGCACCGAGAGAGGCACACCCCGGGGCAATGCTGTTAGGGGCATCCCGGGGGCACCGGGTGGGGGACACCCTGGGACACTGCAGTAGGGGTACCCTGGTGGCACCGGGTGAGGGACACAGCAGGGCACAGAGCTAGGGATACTCCGGTGGCACTGCGCTAGGGATGCCCTGGTGGCACTGGGCGAGGACACCCTTGTGCGAGGGACACCCCAGGGCACAGTGAGAAGGACACCCCGGGACACAGCACTAGGGGTACTCCCGGTGGCACTATGCCAGGGGCACTCTGGTGGCACTGCATTAGGGACACTCTAGTGGCACAGCTCTGGGTGTACCTCTCGGCACTGCATTAGGGACACCCTGGTGGCACTGGCAAGGGACACCCCAGGCCAATGTATTAGGGGTACCACGGGGGCGCTCTGTTGTGGGCACCCCAGAGCACTGCATTAGGGATACCCTGGTGGCACTGTGCTAGGGATACCCTGGTGGCACTAGGTGAAGGACACCCCAGTGGCATTGTGCTAGGGGTACTCTGGTGGCACTAAGCTAGGGACATGTCGGTGGCACTAGACTAGGGGCAGCGCAGTGACACTGTGCTAGAGGTACCCTGATGGCTGTGTGCTAGGGACACGCTAGGAGTATTGCACTAAGGACAGCTTGGTGGCACTGTGCTAGAGACACCCCAGGGGTACTGCTCTAGGGGCAACCCAGTGGCACTGTGCTAGGGACACCCTGGAGCACTGCAGTAGGGGCATTTTTGGTGGCACTTCCCCAGTGGCGCTGGGCTGGAGAGGACCTCCTCTAGCCTCTCACCATCGTGGGGAACGTGCCGTGTCTGGCCCTGTGCTTGGGGACTGCATGTGCTGGCAGTGTGCTGTTACTGTGCCCCAGGGACACCACCAGCCATCCACCCCCAGGGCCTGAGACCTGCCTCTGCTCTGGCCAGAGCTGTCCCTGCGCTAGGGGACATGGCTAGCACTGCCCCGGGCACACCCCATGCCCTGTCACTGCACCCTGCAGCCTGAGGGACCCTGCTTGCTGACACTGGGTTAGGGGCACCTCAGGGGCTGGCACGGCACTGGGGAAACCCATGGGCTGGCACTGAAGACCTGGGGACATTCTCAGGCTTTGATTGCACTCAGGGACGCCCACATGCTGTGACTGCAGCTGGGGACACCCACAAGCTGCGATTGCAGTCGAGGACATCACAGTCTGACACTGCAGACACCCACAGGCTGTGATTACACTCAGGGACACACATGGGCTGTGATTGTGCTTGGGGACGCCATGGGCTGGCACTGCCCACATGGGGAAAATCCCCTGGGAGAGAAGAAAGTGGAGCCCCTGACCTTCCCATCCAGCTCCTGTGTCACAGCAGGGCAGCGGGGCCCCAGCTCCATGTAGGCTCCCTGGCACCCACCTCCCTGCTGCCTTGCACCCTGGTGCCATCGTCCCTGTCACCCACAGGGACACCTCACACATGCACAGCCCATAGGGTGGCATTTCAGGGTGACACAGGGTGCATGGGCAGCCTGCTGCCCCTCTCCGCCTTTCTTCTCTAAATAAACTGTATTCCACAGGCAAAAAAATGCAAACCCTTCAGATCCCAGCTCCTCCAAAAATAACCCGTGCTTTAATAACGCTCGTAAATGCTTCTGGCGCATTCCCAGCTGCAGGGTGGGCTCTGGGTCGGGGAGGGGCTGGAAGGAGCCATCGGAGGGGCTGCAGGAGCCGTGCGGCACGTGGGGAGGCTGGGATGGGACGGGGACAGGAGGGGGGTGAGGGGTCCCCCAGCCCGTCACCCCAGGGCCGCGTCTGGCCCCTGCCTGCCACAACTTTTCGGCACTGGTGCTCTGAGCTGAAAGGAGCAAAAAGCTTTTGAGAGCCGGAGAAAGTGGCTTTCTAGGAGCCCCCAGCCCTGGGTTGTGGGGGGCGCATGAGGGACGGGAGCAGTCGAGGACTGAGGGGCTGCTGGCGCCGTCGGGAAAGCAGCAGAAGAGCCACTGCTGGACTCTGGAGAGCAGCTATTAATACTGACGAATTAGGCACATATTTGGACAAGGAGAGTTAGTAACTACCAGCACGCGGCTTCTGAGGGGAGGGGGAAGATCTGTCTCCCGTCATTCCCGGGCGAGGATGGATGGTTTTCTGCGAGATACTTTGGCCCGGAGCAACTTTATGGGCTCGGCACATGGGGGAAAGATGACAACGTGCGTGGTGTGAGCAGCCAGGCAGTTGCCCTGGAGCCAGGCGGGGCTTCAGCCCTCAGATGTGTCCCCAGAGGATGCGGTTTTCCCTTGCTGCCTCCTCCCCTTTGCTCCAGGTGTCACAGCCACATCTGATGGGCACATCTGGGGCCATCCAGGTGCCCAGGCCCACGAGTTTGCCCTCGAGGCCATCCTCTGGGGTGCCCCCTAGGACCAGGGGGTGCAGAGTGGTGTGGGTGCACATCCCTCCCACTGCTGCCCCATGTCCAGTCCCACCCCCCGCTGAGTCTCCAAGGATGGGGACCCCCTTCTGTGCCACCTTCCAGGATCTGACTGCCTTCCTGGGGAAAGGCTTGTCCCGCTGTCTAAACGCAAACCCCTGGGTGCAACCCACACCACAGTCTCTCCCCCAGTCCCTGGTCTCCCTGAGGATTTGGGCTGCAGCTTCCCTGCCCACTTCCAACTTAACCCCATTTGGGTCCCTGCAGAGGCACTGTCCCTCTCCAAGCTTGGACATCCTTGGTCCCAGCTCCAAGTCCCTACATGTCCTCCCCCAAACCTGCCTGCCAAAATAATCCCTCTCTCCAGCAGGCAAGACTTAGAAGACTGGGGCCAACTGCACCCCATGTCCCTCCCCTGATGTCTGTGCCACCACCACTTGCCTGGTCCCCAGCCTGAGGACACGGCAGTGGATGTTCTTGCAACCCTGTGCCGGGGGTGCTGGAGCTCCCTTGGCCATAGGGTGCCAGGATGAAGCCAGGGCCGCTGCCACACTGTGCCCACTCACTGTCCTTGCTGGCTGCTCAGAGGGACCTTGTGTCCGGCTGGTACCTGGGTGAGAGCCTGGTGCCGGGTCAGGCCAGCGCAGATTGTCAGGGGACAGCTGGGAGGACTGGGATGCCTGCGAGAGCCACAAATCCACCCTGGAGCCCGTCCAGGGGCGAAGGTCCCAGGGGGGACAGCCCCTCTGCACCCCCTGGGATGTGCCCACAAGGGGACAGGGGGTCACTGCCAGGATGCTGTGGGATGCTGCCCTCGCCGCTCGTGATGCTTGTAGCTCACGCTGCTGGGGACGGGTCCTGGAAGCAGGGGACACGTGCCAGCTCACCCCGCGTCCCCGCTCCACCCCGTAGCATCCCCACCCGTCCCGCTGCCGCTCGGGCCCCCTGAACCCCTGCTGAGTGACAGGGTGGGAACAGGTGGGGACACGATTGGGGCAGCTGCTGCCTGCGCAGGTCGGCCCCGGGGGGCTATTTTGGGGGGTGAGCTCAGCACCAGCAGCCGGGAGGGCTCCGGCCACATTCCCAGACCCACAGCACGCCAAGGGCTGCCGCTTCCCCACCGGTGGGCCACCAGTGACCTGGAGGGTCCCTTCACCTGCACCCCCATAGCACCCTAACCAGCGATATTTTTGGCTGGCAGTAGGAATGGGGCCAGGAGCCCAGCTGCCCCTCCACATCCCCCTCCCACTCCAAAGCCCAAATCCCCCAGCAACAAAAACCCCCCCCCGGTCCCCTCCCGCAGCAGTGGCCCCCAGCAGCACCTGTGAGGGCCGGCACATGGCTGGCAGCGGGGGTCTGGCCTGCTGAGTGCCTGGGGCTGGACGTGCCTCAAATATTTTCCATGCTGTATAAGCAGCCGTGCTGCACTTCCCCCCCGCCTCTGCTGGGAGGGCAAGCACCAGTGGCCCCCCTGCCCACCACCCCTCCCTCCCGGGGCAGGGGTCCCGTTGATACCCAGGCATCAAGAAAGCAGGAAAACCAGATTTTATTGATGAATGCATCTTTCCAAGCAGACATCGGCATCCCCCACCCCACCCTGGAGCTTCAGGGGGAGCTGGTTTCCTTCAATGTTTAATATGGGATGCTTAAAGTATCAAAATAGTGAAAGAAGCCTCAGCAAGTGCAAAGGGGGAGGGAATGGGGGTCCCAGAGCCGAGGAGGGGTGGAATGCTGGGCTGCGGGACCCCGGCAAGAGCTGGGTGTTAGTGAGCTGGGGCATGAGCTGGGAGGGGAGGGGGTAATAAATGAACTTCAAAAGCTGCAGGCTCGATATTAGAGAAATGGAAAAGTTACAAAAATACTGCAGATCTTGGAAAACGATGCAGGCACTTGGGAAGGAGGAGGAGGGCAGAGCTGGCTGGGGCCACGGGCAGAGGGCATCCCCGCGGGAAGGCAAAGAGCAGCTCGGGCGGTGAACCCATCACGCACCCCCCCATGCTGAGCAGAGGCACTGTGGCTTCCAGCCCTGCTGCTCCCCAGAGGGGCCCAGGCTGAAGAAGATGCTCATGGGGGGGGGGGGGGGGGGGGCGGGGCTCAGTGCCTCCCAGAGAAGCTCTGGAGGAGGAGGAGGAAGAGGAGGAGGAGGAGGAGGAGGACGATTCAGCCAGCAATAAGGCATTGGAGGTGAAAGGCGGCTCTGTGAGAGAGGTCAGCGAGGGACCATGCTACTCCCTGTACCTGACTGCACAGCAGAGGGCAAGCCCGTGCAGAGGAGAGAGAAGAAAGGAGCACGAGTGAGAAGGACAAAGGCACACAGAAATATCCCCTTATAGTTGAGAGCTCTCCAGCCCCGCACCCTGGGGCTGGCGGGTGAGCCCTAAGCCGGTGCAGCCCCGGCTGCCAGCCCAGCCGGGTCCCTCCGGACGCTCTGGCTGTGCCCTGGGTGCGTGTGGGAAGGTGGGCTGGGCGGCAAAGCGGAGTTGCTGGTGCGGCACCGGCATGGAGCAGCAGCTGGGTTAGTCCCGTCGCTCTGGGTGCGGGCAGAGCTCTGGTCTAGCCCAGGCAGCCCTTCGCTTGAGGCGGATCGTCTTAAATAGGAGCGGGCGGGCAGGCGGCAGTCTGTGCGGTGAGCGGCGGGAGGGCGCGGGGCTCAGTTCTGCTCCTCGTCCCGCAGCTCCGAGGGCAGGAACTTGTACTGCTGCTGCCGGATCATGGCCAGCTTCTTCCGCGCCTCCTCCAGCTCCCGCTCCTTGCGTAGCATCTCCTCCTGGGCGGCGATGATCTGCCGGGAGAGAGCCCTAGGGTCACGGCTGCCTCCGAGAGGGATGCTCTCTGGCTGCTGCTTCCCCCCACCACAGCCACAGCCTCCCTGGGTTGGTGTGGCCACGGGCATGAGGGCTGTGTGCTGTCCCTGCAGTGGGACCACAGTCCTCCAGAGTTAACAGGGGGTAGCACGGCTCCTGGGGCTCAGCCCCACGCGCCCTGTAGAGGGTCTCAGCTGCGAGCCCGTGGTCAGGAGGCAGCGCTGGGACATGTGTCACCTCATACTGGGCAGCTCTCCCCCATTACTTGATGCTCTGCCCTTCACACGTGTCACGGACGCAGGGATGGTGTTGAGTAGTACCAAGGAGAAGCCAGGGCATCACGCTCCGGGGAGCGTGCACCATCACTGGCTATGCCCAGTGCTATACATATGGCAGGAAGAGGGTGTAGCCACAGTGTTTAATTGGCACTGGGCGGGATAGGGCTTTTGTAAGGCTCTCTCAAGACATGCCCTGTACTGGTGGGTGGTGGGACCGGCTCCTGAGAGACACACAGGCAGCCAGAGCCTCCCCTGCCCCACCAGAGCAGCCCTACTCCTCACCTGTGCAATTCCCCCGACCATCTTCTCCTTCACCACCACCGTTTCGTCATGGTCCTGGAAGGCAGCTGCCTTCTGCGCTGCCTTCACCAGATTGTCCGACGCTCTCTTTACCGCATTGCCAGCGGCCTGCAGCAGGAAAGGGGGGAACGTCAGCGTTAAGTCACAGCCCCTGCATACGACTGCTGCTTGGGGGGGTGTCAAAGAACCCCTGCCCACATGCAGGCTGGCAGGCAGGACAGGCAGCCAGGCACGCTGGGAGCTGCAGGCAGGGATTCCTTTACATGGCTCGCTGCCTTGCCACCCGCTCATGACCATTTCAGGCGCTGCTGCTCCCAGCCGGGCTCTGGCTCCTGTCTGAGCCATGGGGCAGTGACTGGGGGGCAGTCCTGCTGACCCTCCCCGAGGGACCGGTGCTGGGACCCCATGTTAACCCCCACAATGCATGGACATTAACCTCTTGTGTGCCATGGCCTCTGAGGATTAAGGGTGCTACCTAACGTGTCCCCCAAACATTAATGTCTCGAATGCCAGTGATGCAGCAAACGCATTTCAGGCATTCCTGTGCCAGTTCATCATCCCTGAACACCGCTGGGCTCCGCAGCCCAGCATCACTCACACGCGTGGCATGCAATTAGCAGTGAAGTCCAAGTGACGTGGAGCCTGTGTTCCAATGAGCTCCCTGCTGAAGGCACGCAGGCAGGGAGCTTGAGACCTGGGGAGCACCCATGAGCCCCCACCCCACTTCCACCCACACCTCCAGCAGCTGGGAGGAGACATCTGGGGCTGCAGCAGCATCCTGGGACTCACCTGGAGCCGTTTCATGGCCTCCGAATCGTGGTCAGCCTTCACCTTGCAGGCCACCAGGAGCTGCGCCGTGGAGGCAGCCACCTGCTTGGCAGACGAGATGAGCTTCTCTTCGCTGGCATGGCCCTGCACCGCTGCATTGGCGGCTTCGCACAGGTTGTTGGTGGCAGCAGCCACCATGCGCGCCTGCAGAGAGAGAGGCTGTCAGTGGGGGTATGGGAGCCCCCCCCGACCAATCCCCCAAGGAGGTTGTGGGGCATGGGATGGTGACAACCAGCTTCCATGCCATGTGTCAGCTGGTGGGAGAGGGAGCAAGAAGCATGGCTGCTTCTTCCACTGAGGAGAAGTGCACGGGCAGAGCATCCTCCTCTTTGCAGCAGGAGCAAAGAGGAGGGATCCCTCCCCCCATCCCCTGAGCATGACCTTGATACTCACAGCTGAAATGAGTCCCTGGGACCATTGTCCATCATCCACTGCGTTGGCGGGGATGGCGCCCACCTGTGAGGAAGAAGAGGAGGGGTGAGGCTCACCACCCCATGCACCCCTTGCCATGGGGCATGAGGGGTCCAAGCAGACCCAGGAGAAGGGAGAACCCACCACAGCCCTACATGTTCTTATTTCTTCCCCTCTCGCAGACTTACCTTTCCTTGGGCCACTAATTCTCGCTGGGCCGCTGAGGCTGCCTTCACCAGGGCACTTGTGGCTGCAGCAATGGATTTGGCAGCTTCCAGGATCTGCTCCTCAAAGTTCAGGCTCTCGTCTGCTTGCTGTGGGCAAGAGCAGGGTGTGAGTCCCAGGCAGGGGTGCTGGGACAGATGGAGCAGAGCAGGATGATGGCCACAGGGGGCTGGAGGGTGTGGGGGGGCACATATAAAGCTGGATTAAGGGCTGTGAGGTGCAGGAGGGCGTGGGCTGCCCAAGGAAGGTCCAGCTGGGGATGTGGGAGTGCAGTAAGAGGGACCGGCTGTCAGATGGGGCTTCAGACCTGGCTGAAGCACGGGCAGGAGAGCCCCAGCCCACCCCAAGCTGAGCACAGGGGTCAGCCAAGG
Source organism: Rissa tridactyla (assembly GCF_028500815.1). Taxonomy (NCBI): domain Eukaryota; kingdom Metazoa; phylum Chordata; class Aves; order Charadriiformes; family Laridae; genus Rissa; species Rissa tridactyla. The sequence goes on from NC_071497.1 coordinate 75,706,958, forward strand.
CTCAGCACCACCTACCTTGGGTTTGGCTCTCGGTTTCAGCTGCTCCAGCTTCTTGGCTGCAGCCTCAATGGCAGCTGCTGCCCCCAGCAGCTCGTTCTCAGCGATGACAGTGGGGTCTTCTGGGTCAACCCACTCCGTCCCTAGAAAAACCAGGAAGCGAGCCAGGTTAAACCTTGCGTGCGGCCTCATTTCTGCCTCACCCTACCTCCCCCATCAGCTGCTAAGCCCTTCCACCCTGATCCCAGCCCTTGGTCCTGCCCCGTAGAGCAGGACCTTTCCTTACCTTTCATGGCCTCGGCTGCCTGGATGAGCTCGGTGACAGAGCTGGCCACGCGCTTGGAGTAGCCTGCCAGCTGCTGCTTCAGCTCGTGAGTCGGCTTCTGCAAGATCTGTGGGAAAGGAGCAGATGTAAGCACCTAGGAAAGGGGGACCTCATAGGTCTGTTCAGGGTGCACTCCCCAGGGAAGGAAGGTGGGATCCCCCAGCTCCCCCCCAACATGGGTACACATCAGGTGTTGCCTGTGGTGCTTTCTCAAGTGACCCTGGCTGGTCTCCTCTTGCTCGAGGATGGGATGAGCTTCCCCTTATTAGCCCTTCTGCATCCACAGCTTCTGGGGCATCTTGCAGACACAAGACCCTCAGCGCAAGCCTTCCTGCACTCAGCAGCTACCCCCTCCAGGATGTCTTGCCCCGCTACAAAGCATTTCGAGCTCCAGAAGCATTTCCCTCTTGCTGTCCCCTGTTTTGGAGACTTGTCTGCAAACACAAGCTGGGCAAAGGGCGCGAACCCTGGAGCCAGGTCCCAGCCCAGGAGAGCTGGCGCTGCTGGGAGAAGGTGTCAGGCAGAGCCATGAGGGTCCTTCACTGGGGTGGGGGAGGACACATGCACACACCACAGCACACACATGTGCGCACACACAGGGGCCGTACGCACAAGCAGAGCTCACCGCTGGCCTGACCTGCACCACACAGGCGGCAGAGCTGCCCGTCAGCTAGAGCGGGTGTGAGTACACGCACACGGACCCCGGGGGTCTCTGCGGACACACGCAAGTGCCACCCCAGCACTGGGCTGGGCACACAGACACGCCGTGAGCAAGGCTCATGCTGAGGTTAGACACCAGCAGGCACCCCAACGTCACCTTACTCACCGGCTGACAGAGAGGGAGGGAGAAGAGAGAGAAGAAAGCAGTGAACGCCCGGGCCAGAACACGTGGGTGCTGGGGGGCACGGGGTGGGGCAGGAGGACGTGGGTGCTCTCTGGTGAGGGGTGAAGGGCAGCCAAGAGGAGAGGTGGGAACGAAGGATCAGAGGTCCCGGGTGGGGAGCCGTGCCGCCATCGTTAGCTCATACTTCAGCTGGGGCTCCTGGATGAGGCTCCCACGGCCAGAGGAGACACCTACACCCAGAGCAGCCACGGAGCCGCTTGCCTCCTCGCCCCCGCTTTACACCTTATTTCTCCCCACCCCAAATGGCTTCACTGCAGTTTTCAGCCACCAGATCTCGCTGCTTTTGGAGGGAGAGTCCTACCGTTACCAAACCCCAAGTGCCTGTGGAGGTTCAAATTCCTTCCCCTCCCCAGTGAAATATGCAGGCTTTCCCACTCCTCTGCCGGCAGCCACGTCTTCCATCCCAAATAACCCTCTTTCTCAAACCCTGAACACGCTTGTTCACGCTCCGTGCAAGGCACTGCTTCCCGTGGGGACCCAACATACAGCAATGGACCTGCTGCCGCTGGGGAGTGAGGCAGCACCGCATCCGCCATCTCCCCTCCCATTCCCCTACCTCCTTCCTGCTGCCCTCCGATAAACGTGACCCACGTGCGTTGTTCCTGCCTTCGCAGACCAGACTCCTGCAGAGGCTGTGTGTGTGTGTGGGGGGGGGGGGGGGCGCTCGTGGCTTTATCCTGGGCTTGTGCGGGGCCATCCCAGCAAAGTCATCAGAGCTGCACGTGGCTCGGACCCCCCAGCTCACGGCACACAGCGATGGCTGGTTTGACCTCCTAAGCGCATCCAGACTAAATGCCACATTATTGAGTCTGCTATCTGCTCTGACAATGTGTTTGAAACTGCTAAATGGTCTCTCCCTGGAGCTGAAGGCACCCTGGAGGCTATGAGCTTGCTAAGGTGCACCTCCAGTGAACATTTCAAGAGATGAACCAAGGTATGATACTGAAGAGACATGGCACTGCAGCTGGATGGTTACACCCGAAATACAGTGGAATAGCACGCTCCTGCACGTAGGCTGACCTCTGGTGATGTACTTTAAGAAGGCAGAATGTACTTTTAAAAAGGTAAAACATATTTTAGAAGGTAGAATCTGTCATTAAGTAAGAATGTAGAATGCTGTAAAGTAAGTAAGAAAGTAAGAATGCTGTAAAAAAGGTCACAAGGCCCTGTGAGACCAGACACTTGGTATAAACAATAAATGTCTTACTAATGAATACACCCTTGAAGAAGGCTGATAATAAGGAACATCCCGCCACAGGAGGCACCAAAACCAGTGAGCTGCTGGATAAGGCATAAAGTCAACAAAAATTTGCAGTAACTGGAGGAAGGGTAAAAGTGGCAGTGGGAGATCGAAACCACAAACTCAACTGGAGACTGAATTGGACTACACCCCCACGGTGCTGGAGCATGGGCACATCAGTTAAAGGACCTTGCACCTTTAAATGAAAGCGAGAGACGGTACTAACCGATAGAAATTGTTAAGGTACTAACCAATATTTCTAATTAAGAGTGTGCATTTCTGCGTTTTGGACCGTATAAATATTCGTAAGAGTTTTTAGGCCTCTGTGCTAGCTTTGTGCATTACCACGTAGCACCCAACTCTGCAGAAATGAAATAAAAAGGTAAAACCTCCACCCTGTGTGTATACTGGCATCTGCACACTGGGTAAACGACCCCTCTTTGGGACAACACCGGCACTGCCACACTAAGTCATTAGCCCAATCATCTGCTAACAACAGGTCAGCCAGAGAATTTCTCCTCAGCCTTGGCTGCCATGACTTATGTGTGGCTAAAGCATCTTCCAGACATTTGATCTAGGTGCAGAGGACGGAGAACTCACTGCTTCCCTTGGAACCATACCCCAGCGGTTACCACCTTTGGATAAAACCACCCTTTGACTTCCCCCCCACCCAGCTTCAATTTCTGGCCATCAAGTCCTGCCCACTCCCTCTGTGTGCTTCCAGCGCTGGTTACCCTCTGCCCAAAGGGGCTTCTCCCTGCAGGAAACCGCAGTCCGAGCTCCACAGAGCTGACTCGCCCTCAGTCTTTGTACTAACTCCAGTTCAAGGGCTCCCGCAGCTCCGCTGGCTGGGTTCTGTGCACCTCTCCAGTGCCCTTGACTCCACCTTTGCCATCCCGCCGAGAATGCAAACCGCTGGAAGGACCTCACTGTATCCTCTCTACTGCTCTACTAATTTGCTTCTTGTAAAACTACACTCTTCTTGTAGGATAGCCAATTAAAGTGGCCAGCTGAAGTCCTCGGGAGGACTCAGACAGAGGAAGACTGGATCAGAAGGGTGCAGCTGGCGCTCGCAGTTATCACCTGTGCTGCCGTGGGCACTGCCTGTCTCCCACTCTGCTGCGAGCTTAACAAGCTCTGTTTTCACACTGCCTGAAGTCTCTTACTCCCACCACTTTTACTGCAAGCTGCTTCAGGACTTTGCCCCCGTGTTGTTGAATTTCCAGCCTCCATCTGTTTACAGCCAGTTAATCTCTGCCTGTTGTTAGCCAAATACCTTTCTTCAGAGCCTGTTCATCTCTCTGACATCTGCTTCCACGGCAGGGGCTCAGCCACACGCTGTGCCAGCACCGGCAGTGAAGGGGGCCGTGCAAAGACCTCAGTGGGAGGTGTAGAGCCCACAGGACATTGGGGAATTGGGGAGCACCCTGGCATCCATGGGCAGCCTCTGCCCACCCCGGGAACCGCGGAGGGGACACTCACCACCAGCACATGCTCCAGCAGCTCCAGGTAGCCATCGGCACACTCCTTGCCAAAGCGCAGTGCCCGCTGACGGACGTCCCCGCTCACCTCTGGGTGGTAGGCGGCTTCCTGAAACCCAGGAGACAGGGAAGCCCCAATTCACATCCAGCACCATCCCCACCGGCACCCACAAACCCGTGCTAGACCCACATCCCCTGCCTGCCCCACCTTGCAGGCGCGCAGCATATCCGCGATGGCACGGCGGCTCAGGTTGGCCGTGGCGATGACGTCCTCCTGCCGACACGAGTTGCCAGCGGCCACCGCTTTGGCTGTGGCCATCGTGATGCCTTTCGTCATACGGATGAAGTCCTCCGGGGTGGAGACCTTGGCAGGAGGCACCGGGGAGGAGAAGACCTGTGAGGCGAGAGGTGGCGGTGAGGTGTGGGGCAGCCACTGGGAGGGATGGCAGTTGCAGCAGTGCAGCTGTACTCACCGCCAGCTCTTGGCGTATGTGTTCTATCGTGGCCTCCAGTGCCCGTGTCCCCTTCGTGGCCTCGTCCTCAACGGCCTTCACTGTCTTCAGCAAGGAAGTGACATTTGTCACCATCACCTGTGGAAGGGAACAGAGACAGGTGAAGCCCCACGCAAGCTCTGCGCTGCTGCCAGCACTTGTCCCTCCCTCATGGTTTGGTCCAAAATGGTCTCATTCCCATACTTCACTCACGCCACCCCATCTCGTTCTCCCACCAATGCCTCTTCTGCATGCTGTGCCCCACCTTTTACGTGCCCTTTCCTCTCCTCTTGCTCTGATCGCCCACCAGTTGTCCTCCTGCTCCCAGAGAGGCAGAGAAGCCCCCCCTGCTCTTTCTCCAGCCTCCCCTGCCCCATTCCCTCCTTCCCATCACACCCAGTCAGACCTTGGCAGAGTTCTTCAGCTGGTAGACAGCAGGGTCATCCCCAGCTTTGCCGGCGGCTGCCTTGGTGGCACCGATCAGGTCTCCGAGTGCCTTGGCCACATCCTTCACAGCATTGATCAGGACCACCTGGGGAGAGCAAGACCAGGGCAATGGCTTGGCTACCATCACACTCAGGCTGGGAGAAATCTGGGCACCCAGGGCATCCAGCCCAGCAAAAACCCAGCCAGCACCAGCCACAGCCCACCCACCCTTCTCCACAACATGCAGGATCCAGCCCAGAGCACCACACGACACCTGCAACCTTCAACCCCTTCAAGCAAGCTATGAACCGCTCCTGTTCACCCTACACAGCCCATCCTACCTGAGTCTCTGGGTCTTCAGATCCCAGGCTGGCAGCACCCAGCTTCACCACCTCCGCCAGGCGGGTGATGGTGGACACAGAGGACTGGGCAGCCTGGGCTAGCTTCTCCTGGCTGGCCGTGGCATTCTGAACCAGGACCTTGGTGTCCTCCACCAGTGCCTTGGCTGTCTTCAGGATGCCCTCCCTGGGGAGAAGAAGGGAGTCAGGTACGATGTAACCCTCTACACGCACACATGGTCATTGGGATGTAGAGAGACTGTGGACCCTGCCTTTTGTATGTACAAACTTGAAGGGGAAACAGAACTGGTGTGACCTGAACTTGCAGCTCTCCTTGGGGCTGGTCCACACCTCAGAAGGATGGGAGACCAAGGGACACAGCCTGATCCCCCACATCTCTGGCTAAGCAGAGGCTGGATGAGGTGCCCTGATACCTGTGGTCAGCGAAGGTCTCCGAGTTCTCCCGGTTGAGCGTTCCTGCCGTGGCAAACATGATGGTGGTGTCGAGGTCCGCAATGATGCCAGAGACGGCGCTGGCTGCTGTGATGCAGGCTTGTGTCCCGCGGTTCCCGGCCTGCAGGGCTGCCAGCACGTGAGACACCTGCGGGGTAGAAGGAGGGTGACCGAGGAGCACAGCAAGTTCAGGCAGCTCCCACCACACGCATCCTCTGACACCTCTCAGCATGGAGCTGCTTCACATCAAGGAGGGGAATTCGGAATCACATGGTCTGGACACCCCTTCTTAGCTTCAATTTATTTATCTTGTCCCTGTACCTACTGTATTTGGGGGTCCAGGAGATATCTGACTCTGCTAGTTTCCAAATTAATAACGTTTACATGACGGGCATCAGAACATCGCAGCTCATTCCTTCTTTAGCTGCTAAACTCAATTTCTGTACTTGGGCAAGCACTCATAGGAGAACAAGTTTCCTGAGGGAAAGCAATCATGGAGCGGAAGGACCTGCAGTGCAGGAATGTGCCAGGCACTATGAACAAGTGTTCTGCTTACAAGTCTTGCTGCTCTATTGCCACCTTATCGACTAGAGTTTTTTAGCCATGTTTTCATCTGTTAATTCAGAAGCATGTTCTTTAGATTGACTGATGGACAGGACGCTTTCCACCACACCAGAGAAAGATGAAGGGGAGATTGGTCACCGAGCATGAACTGCAGGCTTGGCTGAAGACGCAGCAAACGCTACGCCCACCACCACAAGAGCGGATTTGGAAAGCCCTGGGCTGCCGCCAGTGTGTGGATCCGTGTCCCCCGGCAGGCCATCATCGGCACATCATCAGGCAGCACCTCGGCATCACACTCACCCATCACAGCACCAGCTGCTGTTATGGCGCCTGGAGAGGGGGATCCATCCTCCACCCTGTCAGCTGGGCAAGGCGAGCATGGCTGAGAGACCAACAGGACCAGGGGAGAACCTGGCGTGGTGGCTCAAGGGCATATGGCTCAATCCAGCATCCCTCCCATCTTGCCATGCCATCACCCTTCTCTCTGGACCGCTTACCTTCTCAGAAACCTTGCGCGCACTCTCTATCAGCTCCTTCTTGGTGTAGGCATCACTGGGGCTGCACTGCAGGGCTCCAGCCTTGGTGACCAGGGCGGCGCAGCCATGACCCAGCTCCTGCACCCGGCGCTTGATGTGGGAGCCGATCTGGAGAGGAACACACGTGTGAGAGAGCCAGCAGAGAACTAAGCCCCGCATCCATGATACCCACCGGGAAACACCAGCCACCCGCACCCAGCTCCTCTCTCCCAATCCATCCACTCAGCAGCGGGAAAAAGGAAACATGGCTTTGCTCCATGTTTCCACACTGTGTTGCAGGGCAGGTGTGAATGCTGCCTGCCTCCAGCTCCGATGGGAGGTTTGAGCACCCCTGTCCTCTGCTCTCACACTCCAGCAGACCCTGCTCTGCCCCGCAGCACACTCCGGCGCTCCCTGCCACGCTCGCACCTCCTCGTTCTCAGCGGTGAGCGCAGCCGGCTTGGCCTCTTGCGCCAGCTGCCCGTAGTCATTGGTGAGTTGGTTGGCCAGTATGCCCAGCTCGTCTGGGTTGGTGGTAGATTTAGTGACCTGCCGATGGAAGAAGAGCAGGAGGTTGGAGGGGCCCTACGCTGGGATGGGCAAACAAGGAGGGCGGTCGCCCCACTTGGGTGGCAGGCGGCGCTTTCTGCGGTGACAGGCTTGCTTGCACCCACCATCTCCTGTACAGTCACTGCGATGGCCTTGGCTGTCTTCACCATCGTGGTCTGGTAGTCCACAAAGGTCCCCTCTGGCTCACCCATTGGCCCCTCGTCCAGCTGCAAGAGACCATACGGAGACCCTGACTCCAGCCCCAGCCCAGAGACCTTGTAGGGTTTGACTCCGAGTTTTCCTCTCCCTCATCCCCAGCCCTGGCCAGGTGCACTCCACGCTCCACTCACCTGGTTGATAGCCTGGGTGATGGAGTCCACCATGCCCCCCACAACACCTGCAGCACTGGCTGCTTCGTTAAGGGTGGTGGTCAGGTCCTCCACCGCTTCCTTCATCATCTGCACGGCCTCCTCCAGAGCCTCCTGGGTGTGGGCAGCTTGCTGCAAGGACAAGAAAGACTGTGGTAAGGCAGACATCCTGACAGGGATGCTGCACAATTACCCTGCATGCACCACACGGCACCCACACGTGAAGGGGAGCACACCACGGACACATGGCCCTCCTGCTCACCTTGGGGTTTCCACCAGCCTCCTTAGCTGTGTACAGCATCTGCAGGGCGGACTCGGCCAGTGTTTTGGTCTGGTCCAGGAGATTCATCTGCTGCTGGTGGTTGGGCGTTTTGGAGGCAGCACCAATAGCCGCCATAATGAGCGGCTCAAAGTACTGAGCCATCTGGGACACCTAGGGAAGAGCATCATCAGCACCAGCAGCTTCCAGCCCTGGCTGTCTCGCACTTCTCTTTCTGCCATGAGTCCTCCACATTCACTGCACACCTCAGCAGCAGCTCCCCATCCCCACATTACCTTGTGCCCCAGCTGCGAGGCCTCAGCCCGTGCCGCGCTGGCCACGGGCTCAATCAGGTTGCTGATCTCCTGGACAGCCGTGATCATCTGGTTGTGCAAAGCCTGTTGCAAAGAGAGGGTGTTGTGTGAGGCTGCAGCAGGGCTGGGGTGACCATGAGTTGCTGGGAGACAGGGGGAAGGACGCCACCCTCGTTCAGCTTGCAGCAGCGCGTCCCCAACCCACCTCCTGGGAGATATCTTCTCGGGGGGCCAGCTGCTGGCTGATGGCAGCAAGGGAGGCCTGGTCCACCTCCCGCATGCATCTGTTCAGGACTTCGATGGCCTCATCACATTCCCGCTGTCCTGGAGCTTTGTCCCTGTGTGACAAGATGGATCAGCCCAGTGCTGGCAGGTGCTCCACCATCCCTTCACCCCCACACTTCAGCTGGTGATGGTAAGGGACAGGACTCATATCTCAGGCTTTGGGGCAACCCAGGGTCATAAAGTCCCCGCACACTGGCATGGGTTCCCATCAACCCATGCCAGGGCTTGAGGAGCAGCTCCTGCACAGGACAATGGGGACAACATCTTTTCTCCCATCCCTTGCCTCCCCTTGCCAGCAGTGGCCGAGAAGATGAGTCAAAGCATCCCCAGGGATGCTCGCTCAAAACAAGGGTACCTGCCAGCAGGAACGGGGCCATGGCCGAGCAGGCAGGACTCGCCTCACCTCATGTTGGTGATCAACTTCTTAATGGAGTCCGAGACAGTGCGAGAGTGGCCGGCCAGCACTGACCACTGCGGCGGGTCCTTGGGGTTGACGGCCAGAGAGCGGGCAGTCTGGATGAGGCCAGCAGAGCTCTCCAGCATGGTCTTGGCCGAAGTGACAATAGGCTCCATGGCTCTGCGCCCCTGTGTGAGGAGGCGATGGATTGGTGGTGATGCATGTGACAGACTGCGCCTGGGAAGTTACCCCCCTCCCATGACCCTCACCTTGGAGCAGGCCCTCGAAGCCCAGGGTTTGCCACCACCTTCCCATCACACCCTCCCAAGGCACCAGCCCCACAATGGGGCTACATCCCAAGTTCAGGAGGAGGCACAGCTCCTCCTCACCCTTTGGCAGCCCCCATCACAGCCAGGCCACAGCCTCCCTGCCCCTGCAGCGTCCCACCTCTGGGCTGATCTGCGCAGGAACGGTAGCAAACTCCGGGTTGGAGGCGAAGGCAGTCAGGTTATCCACAGCCTCTATGAGAGGGGCAGTGGCGGCACGGCACCGCTCTCGGTTCTCCTCGTTGAACTCGCCATCCAGGGCCTGGTGTGGAGAGACCAGAGCAGTTATCTGACCCCCACCATGCCCCAAATCCCATCCCACCACAGAGCCCCGGCAGGGAGACCGCACCTTGATGGTCTTCACCAGGTTGGCTGTGCTGTTGGCCACCTCCTTGGCTGACTGGACAAACTGGCGCTTGGCCACAGGGTTGGCAGTGCGGGAGGAGGCCAGGCGGCACGTGTTGCACAGGGCTGAGGTGTGCTTTGCCACAATGGTGGCTGCTGACAGCACCTGTGGGGAAGAGCACGGTGAGGCAGAATCCATCATGACTCCCCATCCCCACAGCTCTCCCTTCCTGCCAGTCCCACATGGGGCACCAGTGAGGACAGAACCCCTCTTGGGATCCAAACAGGATCGCCAAGGTTCTGCACACCCATACAGCCCCCCATCTAGACACTGTCACCATTGCAGCAAAGGTGCCAGCTGGTTCCTGGTACAGCTGATGGGGCTTGATGAGACACAAGCCATAATCTTGGCCAACTCTTGGGACACAGCTCTTCGAAATAACTTCACACTGCCTTTTGTGCAAGAAAATGCCTGTAATGGTGCCCCAGCTCATACTCACCTGGGACTGGGTGCAGGCAGGGTCCACCAGGTTCTGGCAGGCCATCTGGATAGCTTGGTTAGCTCTGGCAAACTGAGTGGGGTCTACCAAGCCCTGCTGTCCAGCCTGGCTGTTGGGGTCCGAGACCCCCACGAGGTAGGCAGCCTGGGAGCACAAGAGAGGTGGTGAGAGCTCATGTGCAGGGGAGAGGCTCAGAGCAGGCATGGGCTCTGGAGGAGGCTGGCAGCACCATACCATGGGGCCAGGCTTTGAGGGGCAGGGGAGAGGTGTGTACGGCAACTATGCACCAGGGGTAATGGCTGGGGCTGGGACTGAGCATTTCTCACCTGGGCAGCTGCCTCCGTCAGCCCGCAAAGCGCTTTGGAGGCGGCACTAATGGAGTCACCAAACTCAGGCAGTTTGCTGTTCTTGGCGTTCTGGGAGATGCCAGCCATGGACTCGCCCAGCACCTGCAGGACACACCATGCACCTGTTAGAGACAAGCTCCCATTCCTGCTCCATGCTCCCAGGCTCAGAGCTCACTGTGCTTCATCAACAGGGGTGGAAACACCTTTCCTTTTTCCCCCACATCATTCCCAAACCTCCCTATCCTCCCCCAAACGTCCACCTCCAGCTCAGGGCTCACCTTGGAGTTCTCCATAACACTGTCAAGGCAGTTGAAGTAGGACATGTCGTTGACGGTCTGGGTGGGGTTCTCCAGCAGCTCCTTCACGGTCTGGAGGGACACAGGTGTCACATCCAAGGGAAGGGTCCAAGCCCTCTGCTTGCACCTCCTCTTTGCTCCCTCCTGCCCCTCGCAGTGGGGTGCAGCTCCCCCCTCCCCACCACACCTCAGCACCCAGACATCTCAGCCCCTCCACTGCCTCATCAAGATGTAGCTTCTCACCTCCAGCTCCCGCAGGGCATTGTCGCACTCTTTCTGGCCCGGTGCCTGCTGCGTGCACATGGTGATCAGCTGGTTAATGCTGTCTGTCACAGCCCTGCCGGGCACAAGGAAGAAAGGCCCATGGATCAGCACCAGCTCTGCCACCCGGCCCCACTGCTACAGAAAGCAGCTCACAGGGCGCGGGTCCTCCTACCGTGCCGCTGCCGCCAGCTGATTCTTGAGGTTGGGGGCTGCGGGGTCGGCAGACAGCGCCTTTGCAGCCAGCAGCAGCTTGCTGGAGGACATGGAGATGCTCTTCAAGTTCGACACCACCTGTGCCTGGTCTTCCTTATTCTGCAAGGAGCCAAGTACAGTTACCTGCCGCAGGTTTCCAAACTCCACGCCCACCCCGGGTCTTCTCTGCTGGTTTTTCAAGCTGAGCCGACTCCCTTCAGCTAACTCGCCTGCCAACAGCAGGGATACGGCAGCAACACTTGCTGAACTAACCCAAGCCACTTTCTCCCTGATGCGGCACTTCTGCACAGTCCCAGACCCCATCTCACCAGCTGTGTTGGCCACAGCCACCCAACCACCGCTGCCCAGCCACCCTGCCTGCGGTCAGCCGCCCTCCTAGGCTCCCCAAACCTCTCACCATACCCAGGATCCCCCAATGGGTGCTTGCTCTCACCGGGGACTGGCTGGCCATCTCCACTCCTGCCTGCAGGAACTCATTGAAGTCCTGTCCAAATTTGCCGGAGGACTTGGCCAAGTCCTGAGGGGTGCCACGGGATGCCTGCACCAGCTCATTGGCAGACTGGTTGAGCCCCGCGGCTGCCTGGTTCAGCTGGCTCTGCGCCTCCTGGAAGCTCTTGGTGCTGGGAGGGAACTGGAGGAAGGGAGAAGGGTTAGGAGAAGCAGCTAGGATGGAGACGGAGGATGAAGATCTGGCACATGCTTGGGGATACGCTACAGAGGAGCCTGGTGTGGATGGACAAGTTGCATCCCTACAAGGTTTCCCCCTTCCCCTCCCGCCCCTGCTCAGCTCACCGAATCCGCGAGCAGCCTCTTGCTGGCCTCTCCCACCATGCGGATGGCAGCATCCACGTCCCGCTGCCCTGGCAGGCAGTTGACACAGCGGCTCAGGGCCTGTGACACCGCCTTGGCCACCTGTGGAGAAGCAAAGAGCGGTCACCATCCCCCTGGCCAGCCCCATGCCCTTCCCACAGGCTGGTGGGGGGCACTGGCGTCCCCGCTCCCCCTACCTGGGCCAGGCGCTGCTGGCTCTCTGGGTCACCAGGCTTGGCCACTGCTTTCCGCGCCTCCTCGATGAGGTTGTTGGCTTTATCCATGACATCGCTGGCGCACTCCAGCATGGCGCTCTGTGCCTGGGGATCGGGAGTGCTGGCCGCCACACCACGGGCAGCCTGGCTAAGCGAGCGCAGGGCTTGGGCCACCTCTCGGGCAGCGATCCCTGGGGGATATGGAGGCGTCAGTGGCTGCTGGCATGGCTCCCTCCCCTCTCCCAGCCCCAGCGTGGAAGCCAGTACCTGTGTAGTTCTCATTGCCCTGGGCCACTTCTCCCAGGAGGTGAGCAATGGCAGAGCTGACAGCTTTCGTGCTGTTCCCCAGGTCCTGGGCACACTTCTCCATCTACGGAGGGATGAGCAGGGACATGCTGGTGGGCTGTACCGCCAGCCTCCACCCCCATGACTCCCCCACCACCCCAGCACCCACCCCGCATCACCCCTTCCTTGTGCCCTCACCGTCTCTCCCGGCAGAGGCTTCAGCTTGCCATCGCGGGCAGCTGCCTTGGCTTCCTGCAAGTCCCTCTCCAGGCTCTGCACCAGACCCAGCGCGGAGTCTATCTCCAGGGGTCCACATGCCTCCTGAGCCTGCAATGGGGAGGAACGGAAGGTGAGTGGGTCAACCATCGAGCCTACCCTGCCACAGCAGAGACCATGACCTGTCACCGGTCCATCCCCACCGGCTCTGCACAGCTGGGGTCCTGCTGCAGGATGGTACCCAGCCTCTCACCTTCTGGGCGGCCGTGCGGAGCTCGGCCAGAGCCGCAGCTAAGTTCTTGGCACACTGGCTGAGCTGCATCGCGGAGGCTTGGTCCGTGATGGTGGGGACGGTGGCCTTGGCTGCAGCTACCATCTTCCCACCAGGCTGACAGGCCAAAAGAAAAAGCCATGAGAAGGGGACAAACACGCAGCACCTCTCTGCTGCCCACCTGCAGTAGGTTTCTTAGGAGGGCTGCGCACAGTACGAAAGCTGTAATGATGGGGCCGGAGCTGGAGTGGGAGGCTCCAGACAATGTGGGTACCTGCAGGAAGTTCTGGCTGGCAGCAATGAGAGCCAGCTGGGCGCTGGGGCTGTCTGGCTGGGACTGGCTTCCTCGTACGCCCTGCACCAGCATCGGGATCTGCTCTGCCACCACCTGCCAGAGAGAAGGGTCACTGGAGAGGCTTGGCTGGGAGGAGATGGGCCTAATCCAGGACCAGCAACCAAAAGATCAGCTCCTGGGGGAGCTGTGTGAGGACCCCAAGGTCCTGCCTGCCTGCTGCAGCCGAGCATGGAACCCCGGCGCAGCAGACGGGAGAAGGGATGGGGAGAAGCGGTGCAGGAGACACCAAGATCAGGCCTGGGCTCTTACCTTGCAGCTCTGCACCAGCTGCTGCTGCGCGGCAGGGTTCTTGTTGGAGGACGCAGCGTGCTGCGCAGCGGCGATGGTCTGGGTGGCGGAGGCGGCAGCTTGCTTGGCTGCATGCTGGCAGGGGGAGGCGCAGGTTAGCACCAGCAGTCTGCCCTGCACCCCCCCGCCACACACCACGGCACAGCTCCCCCTGAACTTCCCCTCCCTTGCCCCTGCCTGTGACACCAGAGCATCCCCAGCACCCTCAGCGCCCAGCATCCCAAAGTGACACAGTGTGCACGAGGGAAGGAAAAGGAGCAATGGGGAGGTCTCTGCAGGATGCAGGACGGACACTGTACATCAAAAGGACTTTATCCCTCTGGAAAGTGCAGGGATGCAGGAGCTCCCTGCATGGGTCTCGCTTGCTGACCATGCCTGCTTGCTCTCCACAGCCCCCTGGTCCAGCGTCTCACCTCCAGCTTGTGCACAAGCTTCTTCTTGATGGCATTCTGGGCTGCGGCGTTGGTTGCCATGCGGAGCCCCTCCGCCGCCTCACGCAGCCGCTGCTGCTGCTCCTCGCTGTCGGGGTGGGCTGCGGCTCCCTGGAGAAAGAGGAAACCCATCACACCTCGCAGGGACCACTGGGTCCCTTGTCCCCCTGAAGCAGCAGCTGTGCTTTGGCCTGACAGTGGGGAGCACCCCCAGGCAGCCTGGCTGCCTGCGGTGCCGGGGAGATGCCCAAAGCCTCTCTGGGAGAGCTCGGCTGCAGAAGAGCTAACAGCTCCTCTGCTGCCACCCACAGCTCCAGGAGGAGCCCCGCTCCATTGCACAGGTCCTCAGCTCTGTGCAGGACCTTGCTCTGGGAACTGCTCCGCCACCCAAGGTCTGCTCACCCCCTTCACAGCACCGAGCCGATGGTGTTGGATGGGGCTGGGGGCCAAAGCCAGTGTCCATTCTCCCCCACGCCACTGACCTTTGCGGCCTCCACCATCTTGGCAGTGGCATCAGCCAGGATCTTGGCTGCGCTCAGTAGCTTGCGTGAGTTCTCCAGGTCCGTCTCTCCCTCCGCGTCGGCTTTGATGGCATTGACGAGGTCAGAGGTGGCCTGGGCTAGAATACGAGCCTGCCGCACCATTTCCCCTGGGACAGAAAGGAAAGGTGGCCTGTTAGCAAGCCCCATGGCCTCAGTGATACCTTCCCATCCACCGTGCTCCACCCCAGGTGTCATCAGCCGCTCTCACCAGCATCACCCATAGAGCTGAATATGTTCTCGGTGACATTGAGGATGGTGTCGGTGGCCTGGTCGTAGCGCCCGATGGGCTGCCCACCCAAGGCGTGCTGCTTGATGTGTTGCAGCAGGTCGTTTAGGGCCTGGGTGACAGCCGTGGCTGCCACCCCCACCTGCTTCAGGAGCTGGTCATCATTGGTGGCTGCCTTGGAGGCCTCCACGCAGCCTTCTGCTGACTTGGCCACCAACTTGCCTGCCTCGATCAGCTGCTCCTGGCAGACCGGGGAGCTGATTGTGGGAGCCACAACCTGGAGGGGAGGAAAAAGGCTGGGCAGTGAACATGGTGGGCTCCTTGTAGGAGCTGTGCAGGGACAGCTGTCCCCAGTTTCTGCTCTTCCAAAGAGGATATTCAGCAGTCGGGCGCAGTGGCAGGGACCCCAGCTTGAGGCAGCCCACACTTCTGGTGCCAGACCCTTAATGTCCCACCTGAGGACATGTGGCCCTGGCACACCTACGCATCGTGGAGCTGCCAGAAGCCGGGTGACGCTTGCAGCCACGCCGAGATGAGGGTTAACCTTGCTGCTTACCTTGGTGCAGGCCACCAGCTGGGAGGTGGAGAGGGCGCACTGGGTGGCGGCGGCGATCACCTGTGTCTGCAGCGCCGAGTCCTCTGTTTTCTGAGCCACATTCTTGGCTTTGAGCACCAGGGCGGCGGCAGCACTGGCCACCGCCTTCGCCAGCTGCATGAGCATGTCCTGGGGGGGACGGAGAGGGTCAGCGCGGAGGACAGGCAGCAGGAGCATCAGCAGCCGCCCACAGGGCTCTCGTGAAATATTCAGTGGGGAAACGTGAGCTCTCTGGGGGCCTTTCATCCACTCTGGCCCAGCACTGGTAGCAGGAACACGTGGAGTGGCTGGCAACACCTTGACTCCACCTCTGCTGTGTGCTACAGCTGGCGGTGAGGCTGTAACCTGGCCTTGAGCCACAGCCTGCAGCGTGGCACCGCCACCAACGCCAACACCCAGCATCACCGCAACACTCATGACCTGCTGACCGCCCGCTCCCCAGGCAACAACCCGTGCCGAGTCCCCGACCGTACCCACAGTGACAACCTGCTGCGAGGCACTGCTGGCACTGCCTGCAGGGGGTGCACAGCCAAATGGCAAAAAAATGACAAACACCTCCGGCCAAACAGCGGGTGCAAGGTGGCCACGGCACGGCCATGCTGGCAGCAGCTGCCTGCCCACGGGCTCACCCCACCAGCAAGAGGCGAGTGAGAGACGCTGCCCACACCGATCACCTGTACTGCAGGCATGACAGCTATTTTCTAGCTCATGAGCGACGAGCTACATCTCTGCTGTCATTCCCAGGGCTATCGGAAAGAGGGCTAAAAGACAGGAAACCAGGCAACAACTAAACCACCAGCTACTAAGCCAGAAGCCTCCCCTTGCCTCCTGCAAGCCAAGACTACCCCCGCTGCAATCCGCCACCTTTCCAGACAGGAGAAGAGACCGGAGAGCGCATGCACCCAGCTCCAGAGTCCCCCGACTGCAGCACCCGAGCCCAAGGAGGGAAGCAGATACACTCGGGTCTGGCAGCTGCCAGGGCACAGCATCCTGCTGCGAGTGTGCAAATTGTCTTCCAGGCCTTAAATCTGCCCCTTGGGGCTGCCCTGTCCTGGTGCTGCTGCCTGGCCACGCACGGCCCCTGCCACGGTGGTAGCTTTTCTGCTCCCTTTGCCTCTCTGTCCAGGATTTTCTGCTCGTGTTGAGGCTGCATGACTGCTGTGAACAGAAACCCCTTCTTTCTGGAGTCTGTTTTGATCTACACTACGGCTGGATCCTTCCTCCCCAGCACGGTCTGCTACCTCCCTTGTGCTGGAAGGAGCAGTCATGGGAAAACAAGCCAGCTGGAAGTCAGCTCAGCCAAAGGAAACCCCCCCACAGGGCTCCAACCACCCTGGGTCTCTGACGGGGGCAGGCAGGCAGCTCCCACAGGCAAGGAACGGCAGGCAGGAGCCGAGGGAGGACTCCTAGGGCAGCGCTCGCCTGAGTGGCGACCCGAGTGCATGGACTTCTGAGAACTGATCACCAGAAAAGCAGATTTTTGAGAAGAGCCCTTCTCCAAAGAGTTCAGCTGATTGTCACCAGAGGAGCACCCCTCACATCGGAGAGGGCAAGGACCACCAAGCCATGCCTACAGCTCCCTTTTACCGTCTTTGGGTCAGAGGCAGGCAGGATCCAAGCACGCCGGCTTTCTGGGATCTACATGGGAATCCACAAGATAAGAGGCGTTACATGACCGTGGCTCTAGGGACAGAGATGGGCAATGGCCTGTCTCCTCCCTCGGCAAAGTCACCCCCGGGCACTGGCCAAGCTTCAGCCCGGAGCCCTCCTGCCAGGTCCTGTGCAAAGGCTGATGGTTTTAGGGAGAGGGTGTCCCTGGGTGCCGCCGGGTGGACTCACCTGGAACCGGGGGTCGGTGTCGCTCTCCCCAATCTGCTGCAGCAGTTCCCCGCTGGTCTGGCCCACGAGGCCGGCAGCCTGCAGGAGATTCTGGCGAGGCTGTAAGGAACGAGGCAAAAGCAACACCAACTTCCATGAGTTAAGCCCTAAAAACTCACCAGACTGTTCCCCTTGGCTTCCACCCTCCTCTTGGCCCCACGGCCCCTCCTGCCTCCCACCTCAGCACTGGCAGGCTGTGCCGTTTTCAGCAGGTCCGAGACGGCGCTTGCCAGGTTCTTGGCCGCCTGCAGAAGCTGCCGCCCATTCCCTCCCTCATCCTCCATCAGCGCGGCCAGCAGCTTCACGCCCTTGGACATCTCCGTCAGGTTGGAAGAGATGGTGGTGACGGCACAGCCCACGGCGGTGTAGTCCGTGTCCGCTGGATCTCCTGCACAGGGAGGAGGTAAGTCAGGACGGGACGTACTTCCAGTAATGCTTGAGGAGCACCCCTGCTCCTGTCACCCCTTCCTGGGAGCGAGAGAAAAGACCCCCTGGCTTCTAAGCCTGAAAGGTGGTCGCATCAGCTGAGTTTGGGCAGGAGAGCTGCACGGTGCTACAGCCATGCCTGGAGCTATGGCAGGGACCGGACAACACTCTCCTAGTTCAGAGGACAGCAGGTCAGCCAAGGACTGGGAAGAAGGACTGGGCTGGGCACAGGCAGGGATGCTGGGGCATCTAAAGGCAGGCCAAGCTGCAAGGGCACAGCTGGCTCTACAGGCACATTAGAAGCAGTCGGGGCCGATTTGGCTCTAGCTGGGGCAAGCTGGGTCCTCCTGATGAAGGGCAGGAGATGTGACCTTCAGCCCGACAAGAGAGACCAAGCCTTCTCCTGAGGTGGGTCATTTCTCTTCTCCACCCCTCTGCGTACCTGCAGTGAGGTTGACCACAGAGGCTGTGCCGGCAGTGATAGCATCCACTTGGGAGTGGATCTCATGTTTTGACTCATCCATCTTGTTTTTGCGCCAAGCTTTGGATGCCTGAAATAGGGAGAAAAGGGTCAGGGGATGGTGGTGGAGGTGGTGGGGAGCTGCACCCATGCTCATACAGAGAGATGCAGGAGAGAGGAGACAAGGAAGAGCTGTGACCACAGCCCATCCTGATCAAGAATCCTCCCCGCTCCTGCCCCCAGAGCTGGATGCAACCCCACCTCATTGCAGGCAGCACATCTACCCAGTGCTGACACCTCTCCTGTGAGCACATCCAGACTCACCCAGCCCAGACAAAAACCTCCAGTGAGGTCCCCCCCAGCAGCCCCTCTTCACGCAGCACTCACAGCATCCTGCCCGAGGGGCGGCAAGGTCTCGAAGTCATCCAGCGTGGCCTGGGCTGCATGCACAGCCTGCATGCTGGAGTTGATGGTACCAGTCAGAGCTTGCTGGGCTGAAGTCTGCAACACAGGGACAGATTAAGGTACGGCAGGGGCTTGAAATCTAGGCTTAAATATTTGGCTCACGCACCCGCCTGCAATGTGGTATAACGTGCTGCTGACGGCAGCGATCTAGGCGGGCACCTGCACAAAGTGGGGCGCACCTAGCAAAAAGAGTCTCCCCTCTGCCACCTCCCACTGGTTAACCACCTCTTGGGCAGAGGGCAGCAGATGCAGTGGGACTCCACACGGCTTTCACATCAAGCCTCACAGCAGGCTGAGCCAGGGAGAAATGAAAATAGCCTCCTCATGGCCTTTTCCAGGCACAGGTGTCTGCTGCAAACCACAGCACTGATGGCACTGGCCAGGCACAGCAGCTCTGGGCATCTCAACCTGAAGGAGAGGCTGAGGCCACTGGCCAGGGGAAAATGCCAGGGTGTAGCTCAAGTTTGCAGTGGATGCGGGAGGATGCCAGCTCAGTCAGGCCAGCAAGCCCATGAGGCCAGTGGCACAGAGCCCCTGCCCTTTTCAGCAAGCCAACGCCTGGCCACAGGCCCAAATGGATGGGTCTACCCAAGCCCGATGGGCACCTTTCAGAGTTTGTGCCCTACGGTGGACATGGGGAGAGCTTACCAGGGGAGGCATGTGCCCTCGGTGCATCTGGCCACTGGTGATTTGCAGTTGAGGCTGCGGCATCGTGCCCACCTGGAAGTTTTCTGGCCCTCCAGCCCCTGTCCGCATGATGGCTGGCAGGGCCACCGAGCCCAGCTCCGCCTTGCCTACACGGTTAAACTGCTGCTGCAAGACGGTTGACCTGAAATGGGGGGAAACACCAGGTCAGGGGATGCCCACGGCCCCAGCACCAGGGTCTGCGGGAGTGCTGCTGCCAAAGGACTGGCAGGTTCTTCCTCGCAAGCTTGGCTGGAACCCGCTCTCCATTCAACTTCTGGTTGGCAGCTAACTTGTCCTAGAGGGCTTACTTCTTTGGAGACACAGAGTCTTCCAGCATGGTGGACTCCTCATCCCCCTCCAGTCCAAAATGGTCTTTGCTCTTTTTCTGCAGAGGGAAAGAGAAAACATGTCAAGCCAGCGCATGCCTCCCAGCCTTTTCGTATTCCTGCAGCCCAGGCACCATACTGGGGCCACAGGGTCCCCCCAGCAGCACCATGTGCCAACAGCTGTCTGGAAGCAGCTGCAAGGGGCAACCCTGCACCCCTCTCTGGAGAGGAGCCAGTTATATCAGCACCCATCTACCCTTCCCAGCCACATTCTCACCTTTTTAAGGATGATGTCAATGTAGCCGGCAATCAGCTGGGCGATCTGCTCCCCTTCCGTCGTCTGCACTGAGTAGTAACCATCCTGGTAATCTCCAAAATCCTGCAACGGCACGTCACAGGGTAGCACCGGAGCAGGGCACTGACGGCCACCCTGAGCCCCTCTGGTATGCGCTAAGCACCCAAGCGCCGGCCTCCGAAACAAGAGCCAGGAGAGGCACCAGAGGAGGGCAAGGCTGTCCCACCATGGGGCAACACCCAAGAGAGGGGCTGGCATAAGAGCAGCCCCCCACGGGGGCATCATCGGGGAGCGGGGTGGAGGACCAGGGCTGGTCCCTACCAGGGTGAAGCTCTTGGGTGAGGCTGCCCAACGCTTGATGTTGGTCAGGCTCCACTCCTGAATCACTTCCTTGGTCTTCTCATCCACGCGCATCACGCACTCCTTGGTGATCCCCAGCAGCCGCGGCACCAGCTTGTTCTTCCCCTTCATCTTCTCCTGCGGGCCACAACAAAAAGGTTGTGGGCTGCCCCCAGGATGGATCCATCCAGGCAGAGACCTTTAAAGCCTCCCTCGGCTACCAAACACCTCCAAGGTCACACTTTCAGGTGGTGACAACCATGACACGGGGCTTGAAAAGGACAGGAAAAAAGCAAGAAGTGGGCAGCACACAGGGAAAGCCAAGAACGACAGACAGATAGAAAGACAGAAAAACAGTGGGGATGCAGGCAAAATTGGAGCAATGTGGTTTGAGGGGCAGCAGCTAGGTGGAGACTTAACAGATGGAGAGATGCTGGAGAAGGGGACTTTTGGCCAGGGGAGCTGCTGCTTTACCTTGACCAGGAAAAAGGAGACCCCATAGGTCTTCAGGGATCGGGCAAGTTTCACATAGCGAACTTTGGCCTCAATTTCACTCATGTTCCCACAGTTCTTGTGGGCCTGCAACAGCAAAAACAGAACAGCACGTTAGCACCATGGTCCCCTTGCTGTGCCACCATCACCCTGTCACAGCCTTTCCAGGCTCTCCTCACCCCACCGGCATCCCCTGCCCCTGCTGCAGCATCCCTCTGACCTCTGGGACCTCAGGAGCTGCCTTGTGTGCCCACCTACAGCTTCCTGCTCCTGTTTCTCACCCACCAAGCTGCTACGTGTTGCCTCCAGAGACAAGAGCAGCCTCAACCTTTGGCAGGGAGGAACAAGAAGCCCAGGTCTCAACAATCCCCCCTGCACGTACCATGAAGATCTTGCGCTCCCCTTTCTGCTTGATGTACTCCTTGGGCAGGAAATCCTTGAGTCTGCCAAAAGACAGCCAAGCCAGCTGTTAGCGCGAAGCCAGTGTTTGTCTTTGACTACTAAGAGGACCAACCCCGGAAAAACCCCTGCCAGAGCACGGGCTGGGAGTTTTTGGGAGCAGGAAGGATGTGGGAGAGGTTGCTGCAGTAATGGAAGCTGCCCTGCTGAGGGTGGGGTGGAGGTGCTGAGGATGCAGCCCCTCATCAGTGGCATCAAGGGAGACTGTAGAGTGGGCTGGGGTCCCCCCCACCACCAGAGCTGGCTGTATGTCCTGTGGGGTGCCAGAAGGAGCAGGACGGTGGGCTGGCACCCCTTGCAGCTGGAGTGGACCTCCATGCTTGGGTACTGTGCCACAGCGAGGACAAGGGTCACTCCAGAGACATTTGCGTCCCCAAGCCCTGTGTGCCAGCGCGGTGCTGGGGGCTGTCAAGCTGCTCTAGCTACCTGGGGCTCCCCAGGACACTCACTCCAGAAAGCCTGGCTTGTGCTTCTGTTCATTGTGTGGCCCGAACTGGATCTGGCACTGGTAGCCGGCAAACTCGCAGGCTTTGTCAAAGGAGACAGGGTGGGAACCGTTAAGGATGTCGTCGCGAGCCTGCATGGAAAGAGAAGACACTGCCAGTAGGCTGGGTAGCCATGTAGCCCTGCCACCGCTCCCCTCCACACCGCAAAGGACCTGTCTTCTGGACAGAAAAGAAGTGGCCATGAAAAAAGAGGAGGATCAAGGGGCAGGCTGTCCTTTACAGGGACCATCACCATGCCTGTGAGAGGAATGGCAGCAGGACTTCAGGATGGCTCCCAGCAGGTAGAGGAGATGTGGGATCCCCTGCGGAGCACCGGAGTATGCAGAGGGCAGGGCCGGGATTGCAAGCACTGGCTCTTACCCAGGAGATAACTGGGCATCCTGAAGTGCCCCCCGTGGTGGCCCCTGGCCAAAACCTCAGACACCAGCCCTGGCAAGGGGCTAGCAAGGGGAGCCAGGTGCTCTGGGGAGCTGTACCTGCACGTAGAGCAGGTTGAGCTGCACAGGATCTCGCGAGTCAACGTTCTGGTCAGAGTAGAAGAACTTGCGCCGCAGCAGCAGCGTTTCGTTGTCGTCGATGCCTTGCTCACGCAGGGTCCGGCCATGGTCCAGCCAATTCACTGCAGGCAATGCCAGGGCATGAGTAGGAATGGGCATCCAGGCAGATGCTCCATCTGGAGCATCCCAGATCTCAACCCTCTGCCCTGGACCTCCAGGCAAGAGATTCCAGGGAGCATGGACACGTATCCCCTTGTCACAGCGCTCTCCACCATCACCTCCGCTCCCCTGCATCAGTTTTTCCCCTTGCAGGGGACCCGGCTCCCCTCGGCATGGGCTGATCCCATCCCCAGCACATGCAGGCACCTACACTCATCATCTGTGTGCAACTTCTGCTTGAGCTTCTCCATCTTCTTCTCATCTCGCAGCAGGGTCTTGTCCTTCTTGATGGTGCCGGTAACTTCCTCCTTCTTCTCTTCCATAATCTCCCGAACAAGCGAGTACTCATCATAGTTGGTGATGCCTGCATGAGCGCAGAGATCTGAGCTCAGCACATTGCTGCCAAATACAGAGCCTGGAGCGATGCAGGGGTGCAGTGTCCCCTCCCCAGCATGACGTACTCCTCGGCCATGCCTGCTACTGCTCCCTTGGTACCTCCCCCACCAGATGCTGCCATCTCTCCCCACCTCCTTTCCTCCCCGCTGTTGCTGCCCCCTCCTCTCACCGATCCGGGCACAGATTGTCATGAGCATGTCCGTGACAGTTTTGGAGTCATCCACCATCACAGTTTTCACTGTCCCATCCAGCATGCGGATCTTCAGGGGTCGCTGCTTCTTCTTGTACTCCATGGTGTCCTGTGGGCACAGCGGAGCACGGCTCCCAGCAGCGGCACCAGCGTGGGGTGCCCGCATCCCACCACCGCACCGACAGCTCCCGTCCCCCGGGGGCAATGGAGGGGGGGACATGGGGTACACCCAGGCAGGATGCAAGGCAGCAGGACAAGCACCTGCAGCACCTCCTCGCCGCAGGCACATCCGACTGCGGAGCCAAGGCAGGTACCAACTGGAAGGATGTGGGATAGATGCTTACCCCATTGCGAAGCATGTAGTAGTCCAGAGCCTTCCCAGCCTCCAGCCAGATCCCTTTCTTTGGGTCTTCATCCGAGAGGAACAGCCCAAAATCATTGGCTGAAAAACAGGCAAAAGTCTCTGCCAGGGTAATCCTGAGCCGGACAGAGCCACCAAATGCCAGCCTGTGCCCAGGGAAGTGCATCGGTGCAGCCCAGCACATGAAGCACAGCAGCACTGTGAACGCTGGGGCCCTAAACCTAACGAGTGGGCAGGCAACAAAGCTGTCAAGCAAGCTTTGAGATACATGTTTTACCACAGTTATCTGCGGGAAAAAAAAATCGTCTGAAGCATGCCCACGCAATGCTGAACTTGGAACTGATAGTCACAACAGAAGGAAGAGCTTGGAGCTGTGGCTGACGGCTCTCTGAAACCTCCAGCGCAATGTGTAGCAGCGGTGAAAGCAAGGTAATAAAATGCTGGGGATCACCAGGAAGGGTGCTGGGAGCCGGTCTATAAAACCTAGGCTGATGCACACTTTGAGCACTCTGAGGCGGTGTGGTCTGCACCTCCCCAGAAGGACACAGCAGAGTTTGAACAGATAGACAGAGAGGCAAGTTAAATAACGGAGCTTTAGTACGAAGGACTAAAGGAGCTGGGAGCCTCTCATTTCAGAAGAAGGAGGCTGAAGGAGTATGGGATCAAGGCTTACAAGGTCTCAGAAGTGGTGAATAAGTGCTGTTCAACAAATCCCGCTCCTTCGGGGGAGGGGTACCCAGGGAAAATGCTGCTGCTGAGCCTGGGCAGCGGCACCTCAGCTCAGAGCCTCAGGGATAGCCCTGTTTTCATGCTGCAAGAGGCCAGGACCACGCCTGGCTTTGCCCTGGGAAAGGTCCTTCTCCACCTTTCAAGAACCCCGCGCCGCAGGCTGTCTTGGCTGGCTAAGTTTACAACGCGTCACCTCCTTGGCAGCTCTCCACGGGGAGGGACAAATTCCTGAGCCGCCCCACTCCTGCCTGCCTAACGCTGCTGTTAGGATCCTACTAAACAGGGAGCAGAAAAGTCACAGAGGTTTGCCATTTTATTTTTAAGTTAAAAAAAAAAAAACAAACTAAAAAAAACCCAAAAACCAAACTCAAAAACAAACAAACAAAAAAAAAAAGCTGTTTTCACAGCAAATTCCAAGAGGATAACTCTAAAGCACTGAAAATTGAGCAGCTTGTCCCAGATCTGTAGCCTGGGCGGGGAGAGGCGCTTCCTGAGATGGAGCAAGAGCAGAGGTGGAAACCTACACCCAAGTTCCCCCCAGCCCGAAGGCGACAAAAAAAACCCAGGGAAGCTCAAAAAGGGACCCCTGAGCGCCACTGGTAAGGAGAGCAAAGAGAAACAAGAGCTGCAGAGAACAGATAGGAAAAGAAAAGCTGTGAGCAACTGAAAAGGAACTCAGGAATAAGCAGTTCCCTTTAAGGCTTTCTCCTTGCCTTTTTTTTTTTTTCCCTTTACAAGCAGGCTGGCTCACGCCCAGGAGCAGGAAATGCAACGCTCCCTCCAACAAGGCTACAGCCCCGCATCCACACAAACATCCAGTCCCTCTCTGAAACCGAAAGCCCTGGTCTCGCCGACGGACCGCTGGCCAGCTGGGCACGACCGAGAAGGCATTTCCTTCCATCCTCCAGGAATTTGCTGCTCCCAGATGTCGCTGCGCTCCCCCCTCCTCCTTCCCACGACTCCTGACCTCCTGTTTGCTGCCTCTCCCCTGTGGCACAGCCACTTTCGGAGGCGGCCAGGGACCCAGGAGAGCCCACAAGACGATGTCCCAGTGCTCTGGTCCACCCCCCATCCATGCCGGGGACAGGCCATGTCCGCGTGGGTGTGAGTCACATCATGAGCTCATGAGCCATAAGGTTAATTTTGAGCCTGGCAGCAGCAGCATGGAGAAATTAGAGCTGAGAAAGCTTAGCAAGGTAACAGAGCACCAGCACAGGCCTGGCAGAGAGCTGCCGGGGGGGGTAAAGACCCGACGGAGGACTGTATAACCCCCAAGAAAGGAAATATTAACTTATATGGTTTATTAACGCTCACTATGACCCCTGCAACTGTTTAAACCCACCTAGTCCTGGCTAGTGGTGATGGATGCAAGTAGGAGAAAGAAGCAGAGAGAGAAAGGGCAGCAGCCTTACAGAGCTCAACGAGTTATTTCACTTTCAAATGTGTTCTCCTACCCCCCCCAGCCCCCCAAATTGCTTGGGATGTTGAGGACAGCCCAAGGAGCTCAGCCCTCACCTTAACTGGGCAGGGGGACTTGGACCTTGCTGCCCCCATCCCACCACTGCTCTGGGAAAGCCCAGACGACCAGGGGGACTAGAGGGACGAAAGGGACACCAGTGACATGCCAGGAGCTAAGCCGGGGTGGCCCCGGCACGGCAGCCAGCCCCACTGTGGACTTACGCTGTCCCATCTGGGCCTCAGGCACCCGCTCGCGGATCATCCGGCAGGCGTCGTACACCATGGTGGAGGGCTCAAACTGCATCGTCTTCACCACATTGCCAATGCTGATCTTCAGCGAGAGGGCAACCATGGTGGCGGCTGGGCTGTCCCCACTCCTGCGTCACCTGTCGGAGGAGACAGATGGATCAGCCCTGACTGCTGGCCCCTCCAGTAACGCGGGTGCTTCCTCCTCCTCCTCCCCTCCGGCAACACCTCTGCTCCCCAAAAACTGGATCCCAGCTGCCCCTCGTGCTGGCGAGCCTGCGAGGGAGTCCCACTTTCCAGCCCCGTGCTGAACACGGGGTCTCCGGCCAGCATTGGGACCCTGGTCTCCTCGTCCCAGGGTCCCAAAGACGATTTTACTCGCCTGCAGGAGCGACAGCAGCTGGTACCCGGCAGAGATGCTGCCAGCCAGGAGGAAACAAGCATGGGGGAGCACGCAAGATAAGTCAGGAGAATGCGACGGAAGGGGTTATAATTAAACTTGCCGTGACACAGAAGCCACAAGAGGAAAACCAAGCTTTGACGCGGAGCTGGCAGGGCTCTGCCCCGGCTATCAGGGCCCCCCACGTCGCCACTGGACAGTGCTGAGCCGGCAACCCAAGAACAGAGGGACGGAAAAGCCCGGAGCTGCTGCAGGAGGTGAGATAAGGGCACCCGGCACCAAACTCGCACCAAGTCGGTGCTCCCAGATCAGGGTCTATGGCAGCAGCTGCTGCACAAACCCAGGGAACCCGTGCACAGGACGATGCGCAGGAGGGCAAGGGACTAGCCACTGTGGGTCTCCCTGCAAGGGCAGACGAGAGCCGCACCATGCCATCTGAAACAGGCCCCAAGCTCGGGTCAGCTTGAAGGATCAGCTTCCAGCTCAAGGGACGGTGTAGATCAGCTTCAGAACAAGCACCTCTTAACAGAGCTCCAAGACACCAGGTTTAATAATACCTAATTAGAACTGCGATATTCTTACAGCAGAGTAAGACCAGAAAGAAACAACAGCAGTAAAAGGAAGCTGTAAATAAGCCCCCCGCTTGCTTGCCTACGAGCTTGTAAGAGCCCTTTCCCTTGGGTTTATCCGCTGTGCAGCGGCTTTCTGTGCTTTCCCAAGTTGCCACACGCCTCGGGGTCCCTGTGACGGGTCCTTCGCCCTGCCCCACTGCTCCCTGCCCTCCTCAGCATTCGCAGTCCCCGGCTGGCCCCAACCCGATGCTCTCCAGCAGAGACGTGCCTTGCCCTCTCTCCAGGAGCCTGCTCATGGGGAAGGACTCCCCCGCTCTGCCTCGACCCAGCCAGCCTCGTCCTTAAACCCCAGCCGGTGGGAGGAGGCAAAAGCACCGGCAGGATGCACCACATCTGCTTGTTCTCTTTCAGATTGATTATCTCCTAACCAGGCCTCCTATTATGGCTGTCAGGGAAAAGTTACCGGCCACATGCAACCTCAGCCTGGCCTGGGAAGGTTCTCGGGCAAGACTGGCTGGCAGCCTCCCTCGCATGGCAGTGGCACACGGAGAGTGCTGTGACAAGCTGCCTGCTCCTGTCCCCCAGAGAAGGGGGTACACTGACATGAGCTGCTCCCAACCACAGCCCTGGGCGGGCTAGGGGCAGGGTCTGCCATGGATAAAAAGCTCCTGCATTCGATTTTGGCTGGGAGCAAGTGGGAGGGCAGGGGTCCTGCTCCTGCAGAGCCATGAAGCCACTGCTGGTGGCGCGGGGTGGGAGGCAGGGACGGAGGAGCGTGCCGCCTCCGCCAGCACATGGAGCAGCTCCAAGCTCCACATTCCTGAGCCGTTCGGCAATGTTTCTGCAGAGGCCCGCGGCCCCCACTGGCTCTGCCTATGAGGAATGAAATGCATTTTGGGTCCGGAGTGAAGGGAGCCCGGCGGCAGCGGGAAGGAGGCGGCAGAGGCACCCGCCTGTGCCGTTGCCATCTATCCGGAAACATCAGCCAAGCTGCAGAGCCGAAGGGACAAGGAACACCCTGCCGTGGAAAGGGCTTTCCAAGTATTTCATAGGCAGGGCGGGCTGCTGCGGTCACCAGGCCATCTAACTCGATATCTAAAAATATTCTCATGTTGAGCATAAAGCTGCCTTCTGTCCCTCTGCAGGAAGAGGAGAACATGCCACCGCCAGGACAAGGTCAGAGACCACGGAGGAAGGGGAGGGGAGGACGCTGGACGGCAGAGAGGAACCGAGAGGAGCCAGGCCGTGCCCGGCCATTTCTCTTGCCCTCCCAAAGCCACCCAAATCCAGGCGCTGCGTCGCAGGCACCCCTTGGCCCATGCTTCATGGGGGCCACCGTGCTTTCCAAGACCACGCAGGAGGATGACGACTGCTCAAGCCTTCCCACTGCGTTACAAAAAAGACAGAGCTGAGCTGGGAAGGCGCTCATGACATCAAGGAAATGCTCAGAGGAAAAGGCAGATGGGTTCATTCTACTTCCCATATTCTACGGAAACAATTCAGGCTCCAGCAGCTGAACTTTGCTGACATCAATGTCTGAAGCAGAAACGCTCTCTGCTGCGTAAGGAGCACACCTCCTCAAACCCTGGCGAGACTTGTCAGCAAACGTGGCAATTAATCACAGGGGGTTTAGCAGATCTACCGCCTCCTGCGACGGCACGAAGGCAGGGCTTGGCCCCGGCAGACCTCTCCCCTCCGGGTACCACGTGGGGAAGGAAAAGCCGGACGAGACATAGAGGATGAGACAGCGTGGGAGCCTGGATCTAGAAACCAGAAAAATAAAGGAAAAGGACAGCGAAATTCAAGCTGTCCCACTGGAATGGAAAAAAAACAAACCCAAAAAACAACAACAAAAAGACTCCAAACAAACCAAGTCTCAATGAACACACACCAAATTTCTGCGCTGGCTCGCCTCCAGAGCAAAGCAAATCCCGTTCGCAATCGGTTGTCAGTATGCAAAGGCTCAGATAATGCAGCGGAGCAGCAAGCTGGCTCGCCGGCAGCCACATTAACACACTTCTGCATTTTATAGCAAGCTGCGTGCAACTCTTTGACGATCACAAAATGGGGTGGGGTGGGGGGAGGGGGTTTCTTGATGGGGTCCCACCCTCCGCTGGGGAGCCTTCCCGCCTGCCTCCATCTCACCGGTTGTGCAAAACCATCACGGTGGTGGTGGCGGCGGAGGTCTCCGGGCACTGCTCAAAGGCAGGGGTGGCCACAGGCAGGGCCGCGCTGGCCCAAGGAACCACAGCTTCATTACGGGGACCACTGAGAGAGAGTTTTCCGTCACGTGACGTAACTGCTATATTTGTACCGGCTGAGTTTAGCGCTGCAAGAATGGTTACAGAGGAGGTTTTATATCTTTTTTTTTTTTTTTAAAAAAATAAATAAAAAATCAACCAAAATTCGATAGCAGCCTACTGGCGCACTGACGGCAAGTTTCCAGAACAAGCTGCAAACCTTCAAACACAACAATTTTAGTCTTTTTTTAACATGCTCTTTCTAAGGGAGACTCTGGATGAGGTTTGGATTTGGTTTTTTTTTTTGGTTTTTTTTTTTTTTTTACAGCAATGTCAAATGTGGGAAAGGCCCCACTCCGGACCGCCCCCGCCCCTTCCCCTCCCGCAGGCTGGGAGCTGGCTGCAGGAAGCTTTATCAGCTGCAAACCGCCCCACTGCCGGGGTTTTCCGCAGGCGCAGCCAGGCGGGTACCAGGCCACTGCCATGCCTGCGAGCAATGGCTTTGCCTGCACATCAGTGTCTGCGCAACAGCACAATGAACCAAGGTCAAAAATTAACGTGGTAAGAAGCCAGACCTGGCTGTGGCCAGGTTCTCCAGTATGGGGCCAGTACACGCATCTCTGTCCGGCACTGGAGGCATGGGTGGCTTAGCCCCGTGACACACTGCCGAGCCCATTCAGCCCGGTTCCTCTTTCTCAGCTGCACGTCCGCATCGGACGGGAAGACGGTTTCTTCCAGCCGAGGCACTGCTTGCTCCTGGGGAGTGTGAGCTGTTGAGGCCAGCCCCAGCCCCAGAGCTGATCCCCACAGATGGGGCAGGAGCATCCCCTGGCCGCCGCAGGGAGGGCAGCCCAGCCTGGCATGGGAAACGGGCAGGGCATGGGTGATGCTCACCCACACCGAGGTGAAGGAACTCCGGCCATCAACTGCCGGGATTTCCCACGCACCCCCAGGCCTTTCCGCTCCTGCTGGGCACCCCTTCACCTCCAAAGGCAGGGGGGCACAGATGGCAGCACCCCCCCCTTGCCCACCAGCAGGGCAGGCATGGGCACCAGCAGGCACAGGACTCCATCTGCAGCCTCTCCTGCACCCTTGGCGAGCTGGCCCCCTGGCATAGCACCCCAAAAAAAGCACTTAGGGGGGGGGGGGGGGGGGGGGGGGGGGGCTCTCACAGCATCCAGAGGTCACCAGGTGCCCCGTTCAAGCATCCATGCTTTGCGAGGGCAAGCAACTAGCCTGCCACCGGCCAGGGAGAAAGTGGAAAGCGAGAGGAGAGCGTGGCGGGGTTTTGGGGGACATTTCTCCACCCAGCAGTTGTCAAAGCTCAGCTCCGGAAAGGAGGGCGTCCCCGTTCGCTCTTCCTCAGCCTTCCCACTCCCCTTCCCCCAGCCTGCCGGGACGTGCCACTTCGGGATGCACCGAACCCCTGCGGCTGCCGTTCGGCGAGCAAGCTGCGTGCTTGGCCAATGCTCACCACACACCACCGTTAGCCCTTGGAGGGGGTGGTGTGTGTTTCACCCCATGGTCTGCAGGAGAGTTTTCCATCCCTTTACCAGTGGGCTCTCCGGGCACAGCTAAAGATCCCAAAAATATGTCCCCTCCCCTTCTTAGCAAGCGAGGCTCGGGGCGGTTGAGGCGGGGGGGGGGGGGGGTTGGGGGAGAGGAGAAGGGAGTAAACAATTATTGCTACCAAATATGGGTCTAACAGCCAGCGATGAAGCCACGGCAGAAGCATGTAGACATCCTGCCGGCAGATTCAAAGGGCCGGGGAACTCGCAGGGGCCCGGGCAGGATCCGGCCGGGAGCGGGGACAGAACGGGGCCGGGAGCGGGCAGAGGATGGGGCAGGGCTTCCCCCGCCCGGTCTGCTGCTCCCGCCGTGCCGGGGAGGACGGCTGTCCCCCGACGGGGGTGGGACGGGGGGGGGGGTCTGCTCTGCCCCACACAGCGCCCACGTACCCCCCTTCCCCCCAGCCCAGCGCCCCCTCCCGGGTTAGCGGGGAGCTCCGGGGGGACGCGTGTGTTGTGTCGTGTCCCCCCCCCCCCCACCCGGGGGACTCCGGGGGTGTGATGTTCCCCGGTTGCGACGTGGGGAGCGCGTCCTCCGGCGTCCCCACCCAAAACCGCGCCGCAGGACAAGAGACACCCTTCCCACTCGCGTACGGCACGGGAAAGGAAGGGGCGGGGGAGGCGGTAAATCTTCGTGCCCCCACCCCACCGTGTCCGCACCCAGGCCTCTCCCGCTCGGTCCCCGGAGACTTCGGGCCGAGGCCTGCGGCTATTTCGGGGCAGGACCGGAATCAGCGGGGCCAGGCCCCGCCCGTGCGCCCCCTCCCCCCCACCGGGGGGGCGATGGGGCGCGCCCCAAAACCGGGCCAAGGCGTGACTGAGCCCCGGCAGCCCCCGGGTCACCGCCCCAGGGGGTGCAGGCAGGCCCCGGTAACCGGGACACGACCCCCCCCCCCCTTCCCCCCCGTAAACGGGGCGGGCTCCCCCCGGTACATCCGTTTCCGGCAGTCCCCCGGGATCCAGGGCACTGCCAATCCCTGGGCCCCACCTCCCCGGTTATCGAGCCGCCCTTCCGTGTCTCCCCCGTACCTGTGCGCAGCCAGGAGCAGCGCGGCAGCCCCGCCGAGGCTGTGCGGTGCTGAGCGGAGCGGGGCGGCTCCGCCCGCTTCCCGCCCCAGCGCCCCCCGCCGCGCATGCGCCACGGAACACGCCGCGCCACCGGGCGGCGCGGCACGGCACGGCACGACTGCCCTCCGCCCGGTGTCCCGTCCCGGTCCCCCCGTCTCCCGTTCCCCCCATGTCCCGCCCCCCCGCCGCCGCCGCCGCATCCCGGCTACTCGCCCGCGGCTACGCGCCACCCGCCACGCACCCCCTCACCCCATCCCCCCCCCCCGCCGGCGCCGCGCGCCCTCGCCCCCGGCCAATGGGCGGTGCCACGTGACTCCTCCTCGGAGGGGAGGGGCCGGCGAACGCGCGAGGTCTGACGGGAGGCGGGTAAGGTGGAAGCGGCAGGTTCGTCGGCTCTGGCGGCACGTTCGTCGGCTCCGGCGGCACGTTCGTCGGCTCCGGCGGCGGGTTCGTCGGCTCCGGCGGCACGTTCGTCGGCTCCGGCGGCGGGTTCGTCGGCTCCGGCGGCAGCGTTGCGCTGAGGTGAGGGAATGGCGGGGCGAGACGGGGACACACACACCCCCCCACACCCACACAAACCCACACCGACACCTACCCGACCACGGGGGCGGTTGGGCCTCGGGCTGTGCTGCCCGGCCGTCACAGTCCGCGGCGCGCCGTGCCCGCACTCACGGTTGGGGCTGTGGGGGGCTTCGTGGCCATCGTCGGGTGTGTGTCCCGGTTGCGGGGGGGGGAAGGTCCTTGTCACCGCGCTGTCCCCTCTCCTTCTCCCCTCGCTGCTTGCCCGGCACACGCTGCCCAGATGGAGCGTTCTGGGTGTCCGTGGGAGCAGCGGGCCCGGCGTGTCGGGGCTGGGCCCGGTTTCCCCCCGTTCTGTCCCTGCCGGCGAGGCCGTGCTCGCCGTACCCTCTGCCTTCCCGCTCCCAGGCGGCTGGCACAGCAGCCCTGTGGCTGGCAACTGCCCCGGCCTTCTGTTTTTGCTTGGATTGGGGTTTGGGGATTTTTTAGGGGGAGAAGGGTGTTTTTTATTTTTTTTTTGGACTGTGACACCTGCCAGCTAGATATGAAAGCTCAGCGGTGCTGGGGTGGGGGTGCAAGGGCTGCCCCGGCTCTGTCTGGGTGAGCAGTGCTTTGGTTCAGGCATCACCTACCAGCAGGCCTGGTCCAGGTCAGCAAGCCCTCAGGACCTTGCCAGGCTGCTTGTCCTCGGGGAACGAGGAGCCTAGGCTGTATCATATCAGGAGATAACACCGCCAGCCCGAGCTGGGACTAGAGAAAAATGAAAATAAACCAGCCGCAGCTGCCACTGGCAAGGACATCAAGGGGGGGTTGACGATAAGTCCATCAC
The DNA here is from genome assembly GCF_028500815.1 of Rissa tridactyla. Lineage (NCBI taxonomy): Eukaryota > Metazoa > Chordata > Aves > Charadriiformes > Laridae > Rissa > Rissa tridactyla. Next base: position 75,739,954 of record NC_071497.1, read on the forward strand.
TTTGTGCTATAAATGCCCGCAGCCTCCCCCAGCCTGTATGGCAGCAGGATGCACAGCTGTGATCTCCCGTTGGGCAGGGATGTCTCTCAAGGTTATTCCTCGAGGCTGAGAGACTCTTTACCCAGCGCCTGATAGCCACTGCAAGATAAGTGGCCTTTTACATTTCGCCTAAAAGTATATTGTATGTTAGTGGCGTTTATAAATATCCAGTTATAGCTTAATTATTAGAAGTGTAGTGAGTCGTAGAGTGTTTGACCACTGCCTAAATTATTGTTTAAATCATCATTTAAATCATTGTCAAATCACTCTTTGACATTCGATCATCGCTTAGTCACCATTTGTTTACCATTTCATTTTCATTCAATCGTCGATCAATTATCATTTGATTATCATTTAGTCATTAATAAACCCCCTTTTAGTTAAACCCATGACAATAACTTCTCATAATAATTCGCCTGTGACAGGAGTCTGGCCCCGCTGGCCGCATGCTGGGGGTACAGCACCTTCGGGCTTCAGTGGAATTGCAGGATCTTGCATGGTCTCCACGGCAGAAAGTCTGGGGTCCTTCCACTTTCCCTCTGCTTCCTGCAGCTCCTGTAGCTGGATTCTAGTAGCCTGGTGAGGCCACCAATGCTGGTATGATAGCCTTGTTCAGGAAGTACTTGTGGCCTAGTTGTCACTGCAGGCCCCTGGCAGCTGTTGCCATTGCACAGGGAGATTTGTCTGTAGGGGCTGAGGGACATCTTGAAGGACTGCTGCTGTCTCCCCCCATGCCTGTGCTCACTTGGGGTGTCCTGCTTAGATGTCGTGCACAGAGGAGCTGTCTGCCCTGGCAGATGAGGACCTGCTTGACTTCATTCTGAAGGACGATGCTCCCTGCCCTGACATTCTAGGGGAGAATAACTCTCTGCTGGAAGACTGGGGCGTGCCAGAGCTTGAGGTGAGTTCTTTGAGGAGAATCGCTGCTGGGTTGTGGTTCAGGAGGTTTGTCTCCCTGCTCAGTAAAAGCTTTTTCTCCACAGCTCCTGGACAAGGAGGTGGATGACCTCATCAGCTCCCTGCTGAGCCCCTTTGAAGAAGAACCAGGCATAGTGCAAGGTTATTTGCCTGCTGGTAACGACAGCGGCATTTCTGAGGGTCAGCATCTGTCGCATAGCCCCGGCAGTGATGTTGTCAGCAGACCTTGGAGCTCAGACATTGTGCAGGTTGATCACAACTATCACCTCCATCAAGATTGGCCTGTGCTGGAAAGTATGAGGTCTGACACGGCAGAAAGTCATTTTTCCATTGACCTTGGTAGGTTATGTGCTTGGGCTCTTTCTGTCCTGGGTACAAGCAGAAAAGCAGTCCCACCTTGGGGTTTTTTTTTTTTTGGATGTGTGCCAGGCAGTAATGGAGAGAGCAGAATTTAGTGGTTTTCTGCTGCTGTAAAATTGTGGTTTCATGCTACTCAAAGCTGACGGGTCAGGTGCCTCACTGAGGCCCGGTGCTCGACTCTCTTTTCCTTCCCCAGAGACATGGATGGGTTTGGAAGGCACAAGCAAGGCACTGGAAGAGAGCTTCACTTTCCCCATTGCTATTGCTGTGGATGCCGGACCCCAGCTTGTGCCTGGAGCCATCGTGCAGGTACTGGCAGCCATGTGCGTGTGTGTCCCAGCCTTTGCTTCTGGTCAAATGTCCCCTTCTCTCCTGGCTTGGCTCCTGCAGGGATATTTCTGAGGAAAGCATGATGCTGTTTTAGGACAGCTTGATCTCGGTTCTTTGTGCTTTCTCTACATCCTCTCTGCCCTGGGGTGGACTGCCTTTACTGTGCATTCTCAGCGGGTATACTTTTGCTGTTTTATAGTCCAACTTCCCAGAGCTGGTCCTGAAAGAAGAGGAGAGGCAGCTCATGGAGAAAGAAAGTGTTTCATTGCCAACCGGTGGGCCAATGAACAAAGTGAGTCCTCACTAAACCCTGTGACTCCCAAACAGAGTTGGACCACTTGAATGCTTCAGCCAGAGGAGGGGTTTGAAAACACAGGATGGTGCCTTGATGAGAGCACTGGTGCCCAGGTGCTGTGTTCGGGGCAGCGTGTGGCAGGGCTTGCTGTCCTTTTCCTCCTTTTGAGGCCTGGGTGGTGTCCACATGCACAGCAGCCCCTACATTGCTAATCAGGTAGATAACGAAGAGCAAAGAGACCTGGCTGCTGTCAGGTCAGTCTCCTCACTCATGACTGCAGGACGCAGTTACACCACAAGTACCTCCAACCTATTTTTCCCTACTTGCCTAGCAGTTTGTGAGCTGTGTGCTTTTCATCTCCCTTAGGTATGCCTCACTTTTGCTAGACGGAGGAAGCTGCTGGCCTCATCAGCAGGCCAGAGTTTGCCTTGCAGTTCCTGCAGTTTGGTCAGTGGTGTGTGAGGGACAGAGGACAAAAGCCCGTGGGCTGAGCGCTGGGATGTATGCAGGGTTTGTGAGGGCTGGATTGCCAACGCCCTGGTGTTGCTGCTAATGAGGAATGATTCTTGCAGGCTGAAGAGTGCCTTCCGAAGAAAGTGCGTCGGAAGATCCGGAACAAGCAGTCAGCCCAGGATAGTCGTCGCAGGAAGAAGATCTACATGGATGGCCTGGAAAACAGGTACGGGCACAGGGTAGTGTCACCCAACACTGAAGGGACAGACAGGTTCTTTTAGGGACCCTTGGCAGAATGATGATGGCACTAAATCACAGTTTCACTTAAAGCTTTGTTTTTGTAACATACTACGATTAGTATAGCACAGAATTTATGGTTGGAATGGCACAAAATTTCTACAAGCAATGTAGTACGATCTATAAGCAGCATAATACAGAATTTATAATATAACTTACAGTTTCTAATCACCTCAATCCTAATACAACTTAACTTGGACCTGGACCCTCTGCAGATTGGGTCAGATCTTAATACATGGTTTGCTGTATCAATATAGTGATCATGACTTGAAAGTGATATAAAAGAATATGAGTCACCCCCTCAGACCTGGGAAGAAGCAGATGATGGTGGAGGTGTCCCTGGCCATGGGGGTACCGAATCTCACTCTACAGCAGCGGCTCCAGTCCAAGTTCTCCCTTAGGACTTGTAACTGCTTCATTTTATGGACAGTGCTCTGAGTGCTGTTACGCTTTCCTGCTCTGTGACAGGGTCGTCAAAAGCACTGGGCTGGCCAGGTGCCTAGGACCTTCAAGGCTGGTAAGGAAGGAGTTAACTGGCCTGGTGCCCAGGAACCTTGAGGCTGGTAGGGAGGGGAAGAAGAAATCTGTTTGTTTTGTCTACTTGGTGGACAGGACCTTCAAGGCCTGATAATGAGGGAAAGGGAATGAACATGTGACCTGCTGGGTCACAGGGAATGGGTGCTGACCTCATACAATGGTATTAGTTGTGCTAACAACATTGCCAGGGGGCGGGAGCAGGGGGTGCTAGTCACAAGCAGCTGTACTGTGCCACTGCTGGGGTCTTGCTACCCTGGGCAGAAAGTGAGGCTGACCATGTGAGGCAGCAGCTGTCCTCAGGGGGCTCAGAAGCTCAGGGCAGAGTCTGCCCTGCTCTCTTGTACTTGGAGATGGCTCAGAGCTTGCTCTATTCAAGTCAGGTGCTGGCCTGCGAGGTCCAGCATGTTCTCCAGGTCAGGCTAGTTTGCCATACAGCCTGATGTCGTGGATCTGCAAGGTTGGTGTGCCGCTAGGAGCGAGCATCCTTAGGGATTAGTCTGATGATTCTTTGTGGTGCTGGGCAAGGCTCACCCCTCCCCAAACCTGGAGTGAGATGTTGCTCTCTGAGGTTTGCTTCAGGTGGTGCCAGATAGACTCCAGGAGCAATTTTTTCTCCCCCAGCCACCCAGAGGTGGTGGCTGATTACCTGAGGAGAGACTCTGGTGAAGTCCCTGCGTTTGACTAACAAAACATTTCTGTTCTTCCCCTGTGCTGCTCATCTTTCCTGGAAAGGTTGGCAGTCTGCACAGCTCGGAATCACAAGCTGCGGAAGAAGGTGCAGCTGCTGGAGAAGCAGAACATGTAAGTTCTCATTGTTGGACATGGCAGGAGATGTGGTGGGGAAGGCTCTTCCTCTTCTTGGGATCGTGGTCTGTTACTGGCTGTAAAGAGGGAGGACGGGAGCATGCAGCTCTTGGTTCAGCCGCTGCATTAACATGCATTGCCTGCTCTCTTGCAGGTCACTGCTCAAGGAGTTGCAGAAACTGCAGGCCTTGGTGAGACGGTCCACCACAAGAACCACCACAACAAGAACCTGCACCATGGTAAGTGACTTCAGCCCCAGTGTCTGTGAAGGGGTCTCTGCTGTGCTTATAAGTTTACGAGAGGAGTTTATTGCTGCTGGTGATGCTATCCATGTCCTTTATTGATCTTCTTTCTGTTTCCAGGTCATGCTTCTGTCCTGCCTCGTTGTTTCCCCCAGTTCCGGCTCAACCGGGAGAAGAGAGCCACAGCCGGAGCTCAGAAGTGAGTGCCCGGGGGCTGAGGTGTGCCTACAGGTGAAACCCCTCCGAGGCAGAGCACCTTCCTCAGAGACAGCCTGAACTCTGGGGTGCCTCCAACCCAGTAGCCCCTTGCCTGGGGTGACCACTAGGTTTGGCTTTGCTCTCTCACCCCAGCTCTGGGCTCTTCCTCAAACCTGTTGCAGAGCCCCACCTTGGGGCAAGGTCCTGGGCCAGGGACTTTACCAGAATTGGAGGGATCCAGTCCCTCTTGGAGCACAAGCTGAGCTTGTGCCTGGCAGCTGTGCAGCGTCCCGTCCCCTGGGAGGAGGCAGCCCTAGTTGGAACAGTTTGTTCGCCTCTCACGGGCTCTGTGGTGGCCCGTGCTCAGAACAGGAGGGTGAGAGGCTGGGAATGACAGGGCTGGCTCTACCTCTCTTGCAGTGCTGTCGCAGCAGATCCGTGAGATCTCAACAGCTGATGTGCAGAAGGATGCTGTGGTGGAGGGATTCAGCCCAGAGCCTGTGGACTGGTCGCTGTTGGGCAGCCTCCATCAGTTATGGGAAGAGGACCAGAGTCTGCCCAACCGTGATCCCAGATCCTATTTCAACAGCAACTCATCCTCCGACCTTCCAGTGCCAGAGCTCTCTGAGCTGGGCCCTCCCCAGCCTCTGGAGCAGGGCTCACAGAGCGACCCTTTGCAGTCAGAGGTGCCAGCGGTGTGTAAACCCAAGAGGCAGAGTGTCACTCTGCCAGCGTTATCATCCAGCAGCACCTTGCTGATGAAACGTGCCCGCCGCCGCAGGGGCAAGCAGTACCGCATTAACAGATAATCTATCAAAGCAGATTCTTCTGAATACTCTCCCGATCGCTGACAGCTTAGAGGGTTTACCAGGGAGGAATGGTTTTAGAGTTGACCTGTTCTGACACTCTGTTCTGTGTATCTGTAGCTGCACTGTGTCTATCTGAGATGGGGTAGGAAGCTCTGGGAACTTTGCTATGGCTGTTGACATGGCTTGCAGCGCAGGGTGCATCCCATGGCTTGCGGGGATGGCCTGTGGCATGGAGGATGAAGGCAGTCAGGCCTGAGGTGCCTGTACTTGTCTGACTGGATGCGGCTGGTGATGGAGGCCTCTGTCCTGCTTTTTCCCTGCATGATTGAAGGTCAACAGGCTGGGTCCTGCCTTTCTTACTGTGTCTGGTAGCCACAAGGATCTCTCCCTTGTGTCTTACCCTTAATGCTGCAGTCTCGCCTGATTTCTAGGTGTGATAGCAAGCTAACCTTCAGTGCCCTTAGAGGGAGTGGTCCTGCCGTTGCGACAGACCCTCCCTTTTGCCTGTTCCTGCTGTCTTTTGAGCCACAGGCACAGCTCCTGGCCTGGCAAGAGAAGGTAGTGTGGAGTCCTTCCTGAGCCATGTGTGCCGTTTCCCTTCACTAGGGGCTGAGCCTTTCATCTCCCACAGTCCTGAGAGTGGGGGCATCTGGGCCTTGGTGTGGAAGGCATGCCTCGAACCAGACTGCTGAGGGGGTGTGGAGCAGAGAGCAGGAGAGCTGCCTGCTCTTCTGAAGCCTCTGCTGGCCACAGGACATTTTCGAAGCTGTGTCCTCCCACATGTGCCCAAGCTTTGCTGCACTGGCCTGTCATGCAGTCAGCTGGCTCTGGTTGCTCCCCAGGGCTGAGCAGAATGGCTTTGAGCCGGTGAGCAGTGTCTTTCCCAGAGTGCAACTTAGTGGTATCTGTTGAGCATCTCTCCTTATCCTACTTCAGGACATTTCATGTAATCATATAGAATGGTTTGGTTTGGGAGGGACCTTTAAAGGTCGTCTAGTACAACCCCCCTGCCATGAGCAGGGACATCTTCAACTAGGTCAGGATAATAATAAGTTCTTTATCATTAAGGTGTGAATAAATACTAGTGATGTGCAACTGTGTCCTCTGGTTGTTTCGGTGAGGGGCTGGGCTGCTGGGTGGAGGCTAGGGGTTGCACCAGAGGCTGGGAGTGTTGTGGGAGGAACCCAAGGGAGGCGGGGGTGATCACTCTGCCTAGCGAAGGGGATCGCCTGCCGCCTTCCCTTCCTGTGGCTGTGGCTGCGCAGAAAGGCCGGTTGAGACACGGTGCAAGTTTGCACCCCTTCAAAGTGTGCGAAAAAGCTCTTGAACCACTTTGGGAGACAAGTGGATGTTGCGACCGCCCCAGGCCCAGGTGTGACCTGCTCGCCCCTGAGCCCCCGGCACGCAGCTTCCCCGGTAGGAAGCACGAGGAGCCGGTGTCTGCCTCCACCGCCGCTTTCGTAACGGGGAGCTGCACAATCGCAGGAAGTGCAGCAGAGCCAGTGTGGTACAACAGCCCCCTTCCCCTCGCCGGGGGCTGCAGGGAGGGCCCTGCCTGGCCGGTGGTTGCTAAATCAGGGTTGGGATCACCGAGACCACTTGCAGACCCTGAGCTCAAGCTGCAGAGCCCAGCGTGGGGTTTGGGGGTGCAGGAGCCCAGCAAGGCAGTGGGAGTGGGCAGAACCGCATTCTCAAACCACCCGCGAAGGGAAGGGTGGCTGTGCAGGTGAAGGACGTGTGAAATTGAAGGTCGTGCCTCTGCCCGGAGAGGGGAGACAGGCAAGGGGTGGCTCAGCCGTCTCCGGACGGGCAGCAGCACTCTCGTAACAGGGTCAGGTCGCAGCTCTGCCCTGGCCAGGGCAGGCAGCCTGGGAGCATCCCCAGGGAACCACTGGACCTTATTCCCCAGGACAGGACAGGAAGATCTCGGACCCTGTCCTCGCTTTTGTTTTGTTTCTTTGCAGTTCAAGGGCAGGGTGTGTAATGCCACTCATGTCACCGGGAGTCCCTGGCCCAGGCTAATCAATATTGTGTGAGTCACCCGAAATAAAACACGGTGGTGCCGCCAGCAGAGCAGAGAGCAGCCACCGGAGCTGGTGTTTGGCCAGGGGCGGTGGAGCCACCTCCATGCTCCACAGCGGTCTGGCTTGCTTGGCCAAATGTCAGGAGGGGAGGTAGCCCTGGGGGAGCGGGCATGGAGCCAGGTGAGCCCAAACACAGCCGCACGCACGCTCCTGCCCCAGCCAGCGCTGCCCTGCCATGTGTAAAGCTTGTGTCAGAGGCTGGGATATCACAGAGCCTGGAGCGGGTCCCCATACTGCACTGGGGACGTCTCTGCGCTGGTGGTTTTGGGGACAGCTGCTCTGCGGTCACAGCCGGTGCTGCCCTGGGGCTGCTATTTTTCGTCGCTTTCTCTGTTCTCGTGTCGGTCCCACAGCGGTCAGCTCTGAGCCGGCGAGAGGAAGGAAGCCCAGCCCCGGCCTCATGCCTTAGGTTAAAGGGTGGCGATGATAAAAATGCCTGGAATGAGTCCTTTGGCCGAGGAGGCTCACACCTTGTTTCCATCAGGCAGGGGAGCAGGAGGAACCTGGTATTTCTGCCACCTCCTCCTTGCTGCAGACCCCCATGACATCCATTTCCCTTGCGGGCTGCGGGGACCGGAGTGCAGGCGGTGTGCATCAGTACCGCTCGCATGGACACATGGCTCAGGTCGGCGTTACGGGCCTTGCTTGCCCTCCCTGATGTGTTCCCTCTGTAATTCTCAAGGTTGACCCGTATCCTACGCATGTCCCGGCAGGTGCCGGCATCAGCAGCGTGGGAGCACACTGACGGACCAGAAACATGAGCCTTTCAGGGCAAAATATTCTGCTCAGCCCTCGATAAGTCCCGTGTGGGTGTTGCCAAGTGGAAAGCCTCTCTTTTTCACTTGGTGACTCCCTGAATGTCAGTAGTGCCATCTCCTTTGCGCCATAGCGACATACTGAAAGTTATGAAAGCATGAAATGAAATTTGCCTCCTGTTGCCACAGAGGGCCTGGGCTGTGTGGCCGGTACAAAACAACTCCTGCTCATGGCTTTAAAAGAATTAGGTTTTGCTTTTTTTTAAAAGGAGTCAGGATTTCTGGGAGAGGTGGGAATTTCAGTCAGTAGCAAAAGTAAGACAGACACTCCTTTTCAAAGGAAACCTAAACCCTTGTGTCAACATCCATCCTATTTTTATGCACTAGCACCAGCTGCTGGATACTGGTGGAAATGGAAAAACTGGCAGGAATCTGAGCACCGGGGTGAAAAAGCAACTGTAAATGCAGCAATGGAGCCACTGCCTTCCCCCAGCTCCCAAAACGGGGCACCTCAACCTTGGGGCTGCTGGTCCTTGTGGTTCAGCATGTTGGGGGACCAGCATGGAGCCGGTCATGTTGGGAGGACTTTGTCAAGGTGCCTGAAGCAGAAAGCGGAGAGGTCGGGCTGGGATGCCCGAAAAAAACCCAGTTGATGCCCAATGTGTCCTTTCCCTGGCCCTGCACCATGTAGCCGAGGCTTGTCTGGAGACCCGCCGGGTATGCATCGCTCAGGGGACACAGCCGCGCTGAGGCGTTTCTCTTGGGACAGGCTGTGTGGGATCTTTCCCCGTTGCTGGCGTGGGAGGGGGGCTGGCAGCCGGCCGCTGCACCGCATCCGCCGGGGCTGGGAACGGGAGGCTGCCGGCTCTGCAAAAGCCATTTGCAGCCACCATGTCCATTCGGGTGCCTGAGAAACTTCCTCCGCTCCACTCGCTGGGGGAGGGCGAGCTGCCTGCAGCCTGCCCTGCAGCCCTGGGACATGCTGCCCTCAAAGTCCCACCGAGGACGTACCTCCTCCCGCCGCCCAGACACGGCCCAGGTTGCCCCGCACCCCCTGGGGATGTTTGTGAGGGCCCCAAGGAATAGGTTACCCACAGCAGAGCAGTAGGTTTGCAGGTTCCTGCACGCTTCCAGGGAGGGGACATGGAACAGCCCCCATCCCCAGGGACTGTGCTGCCCTTGGCGATGCTGCATGAAGTCTCCCCATGGGGAGGTGGCTGTGGGGCAAGAGAAACCCCACGGGTTTGGGGCAGGGCAGAAACCAGAGCCAAGCCCTGCATCCCCACAGAAACCCTTTATTTTGCAGCTGGTGCCCAGCCCTCACGCTGGCCACGGGAAAGCATGAACCTGTGGGCCGAGAGCTGCTGGAATGCAGCGCGTCCGCACGGGCAGAGCCTGGCTGGGGGAAGCGCCATCTCCTTGCGGTCCTGGGCCTCCTGGATTCTCCCGCTTGCTGTTATTTTATCCGTGTGAAAATGCTGGTTCCAATGCTGCAGGAAAGTCCACGTCACTGTGGTTCACCCAGCCAGGGTCACTTACACTGTGCTGGTGGGACAGAGGGGAAACACAAGGGGAGGCACCGTGTCCCCCACTGCCTCACTGGGTGCTGAGAGGGATGTCCAGGGCTCCAGCACCCCCTGGCAGAGGCTGCACCAGGTACTGGCATCATGTCCTGCTCTCTCCCTGCTGGGCAGAGTGCAAGGAGAGTCCTTGGGGGGGGGGTGTGTCTGGATGGGGCTAGATGTTGTCCTGGGGTCACCCACCCTGGGGCACACCCGGGATGCAGGAGCTGGCCAGGTCAAGGGATGCTCCTTAGCCCCCGTTCCTCACCGGTGACAAACCCATCTCACCCTCCCAGTCCCACCATGCCTCATCCTGTGGTGTTTCTGCCTTCTCCAGCCTGGGGTGCAGGAAAGCTTGGCACAGTGGTGGCTGTGAGCCGGCACTCACCGAGTGGCTTTCCAGTCCTCGGTGGGGCTCTCGGCAGCTTCTCGCAGGAGCCACAGAGAGTGCAGGGTCTCCTCCCCATTGGTGCCCACATAGCACTGGCCCAGGAAGACAGTTGTCCGGGCGGTCTCTGAGTCTGGAATAGTCCAAGGTGACATGAGCTGGGGTGGCAGGGCAGGAACCCAACCCCTGCACCCTGCTGCAGGGTGACGGTCCCCTCCTGCCTACCTTGGAGCCGCCAGCGCACAGTGAAGGAGAAGATGGGCTGTGGGGCCAGCCCTGCGTCCTGCTGGGACCCCTCCAGTGGGGAGGTGAGGATTTCGTAGTCACCAAAGGCAGGACCCGGCAGGTAGGAACCAGAGAAGCTGCCATCCTCGCCGAGGACGGACACGACCATCCGGCAGCCGGTGTCGCTCCGCCAGGACCCGGAGAGGAGGCACTGCAAGGCCAGTGTAGTGACTTGGGGTGCCCAGCCAGGCATGGGGGGAATCCTGCTCCTGCCCCACCACTGTGGCCCTGCCCAGGGATGGCCACAGCAGTGGGGGATGCACCACAGACCCTGTGTGAAGCTGGTGCCACCGGCATCACCACCTCGGCATGAGCATCGCACCCATGGCACCGATTGCCTTCAGTCCAACCGCTGCTCTGGGCTGTTTGCTGCTGTCGCCTGTGGGACAGCGGGTCCTCCCCGTGTTAAAGGAGAGGACATGCTGCTTTCCCTGCACACTTGGTGGGAAACGGGGTTCTCTGGTGCATGGTTCTGTTTGCTGGTCTTTGGATGGGTTCCTTGCAAGAGCCATCCCTCCCTCCCAGCCTCTCCACAGCTTCCCTCAGCGCTGTGTAGTGTTGGTCCCACCAGCTCCCTTGCTGAGCACCGCAGCCCCAGCAGCAGCCTTTGGGGTCCAGCAGGGTGCCAGCGCCACGTCCCCATCCCTACCCATCCCTGTACCTTCCTCTCCGCAGGGGTGACACACGCCACCAGGGCCAGGGCGAGGACCAGGGCGAAAGTGCTGCTTCCCATGGCTGTGGGGATGAGAAGTGCCCGGCACGGCTCCCTCCCAGCCCCACACCCCAAGCCCCTTTATAGGGCTGTAACCGGAGCCCCACAGGCACCGGGCTGGCAGCTGTGGGGCGGGTGGCCGGGTGGCAGGGTGCCCGGGACAGGACAGGAGGTCTGTGTGACCTGGGCAGTGCTGGAGGAACGTGGGGATGAACACGGCTGAGCAGAGAGGTGGGGGTGCGGGATGTTTTTAAGGCACTTACAGCAGCCTGGAAAGCAACAACTACCTTCCGTAGAACTTGCCTCCTGTGTAAATTATTACCTGTTTAAACATTTAACCGCTCCCAGCTCTGCTGGTGCCACTGCCTGGCCAGGGTGTCTGTCACCCAGGTGGTGCCAGGGTGTCACCCAGGTGGTACCAGGGCATCCCGGGCAGGGGCAAGCTGTGGCGCTGCACAGGAGGGAAGGCTTACCCTGCCTCCTGCTTTAGCATCTTCCGTATAAGAGCTGCTAATTTTACTGCTTTTGCTTTTACAAGGGCTAGAGGAAGAAGTAATCGTGGAGGGGCACTGGGGTCCAAGGGACTGCGTTCGCACACCCAGCATGCTAGCCAGCCTTATATTTCCACCTCTTCCTCACATTTGCTGCTCTTAAGGGCGTTGGATGTACAAAACAGAGCGTGCACTGTCTCAGCATTCCTGAGCTGCTTCTCTGCTCGCTGCAGTGCCGGGAGCAGGCACGGGGCTGTGGGCAACTGAAAATTAGGGTGAGATTCAGCTGCATAAACACATACCGTCCCCAGGACAGCAATGTCTGGGGCACTGGATGGCAGCAGGCTGTGGTGTGCATAATGGGGGTGGTGGACTCCCACCCTGGGGTGGCACTGGCTCAGTGCCCACCACAAGTCCCAGCGCGCCTCAGGACCCCGATGCTGATGCTCCTCAGCACCTCTCCTTCTGGTCCAGATGGCCCCAAAGGCTGGGACGAGTGAAAACCACCCCCCTCCTGACACATCAGTCCTCGTCGTTGCCTTTTACAGTCCCAAACACGTGGGCGTATCACAGGGGTCTGAGAAATCCACCCCAGGGGATCTCTTGTTCTTGACCTGGATGCCACACTCCATCCTTTTGGCCTGACACCAGCCCCTGCCTTTCTGCCCTGTTTGGCAGGGACAAGCTGCCCTGTTTGAGGTGCCAGGGAGGTGGCAGCCACCACCCCATGTCACGGCAGCATGCACACTCACTGGGGCTGGGCCAGGCCCAATGGACTTGTACGACCCGTGTGCTGGCATCCCCAGGGCTGTGTTATATTTGTAACGCTGCTGCAAGAGGCTTTATCTTTACCCATGGACCTGCCAAAAACGTTGTGTCGAAAGAGCTGACTAAGGTTGGCAGGTGTCCACAGAGACAGATAGAGTGGCATTGCTGAAATGCAGCGGCAGAGAAGGGTAAAATCCCTGGTTGTAACCCAGGGGGATGGGATTGGATGGGATGGGGTGGGGTGGGGATAGAGTGGGATGGGGATAGAGTGGGATGGAATGGGATGCAATGGGATATGATGGGATGGGGGCTTTAACTCTGCATATTTTGCTTCAGGTGACATGCAGCACGAAGGAAGCGCTTTACTGACATCTCACAGCTACCGATACTGTTACCGCCATCACCCAACCCTACAGGAAGTCCTGGCGCTGGAAAGGCATCTAGCAGAGATGGGTATGAAGGCACCACAAGAAAGCTGGCTGGATTCAGGATGCTGACTCCACGTCTGCCACCAGCAGGCAGGTGGGGAGTGATGGTGCAGGGTGGAAGTTAGTGTTAGGATGAGGTGGGCAATAACCTGGGTAGCTGGATGGGGATAATCGGGGGGGGGGGGATCCAGCTGTCCTTGGGGAAGGGCAGTGGTGAGTCCTAACCTCTGCAGGGGTACCCATGGGGACAGAAGCTGCCTCAAAGGGGGACCGAAGGTGGTTTTTAAAAAATGATGACCACAGCTGAAAATACTTTTATTTTTTTTTATGTGAGAAGCTGGTTTTGTTTGCCCTGGGGGTCCATGCTGCAGCCGGAGGACGCCATCATGGGGCAGATGAAGCTGCGTCCTCACAGGACGGGGACAAGCTGGGCAGGATCTTTCCTTTTGGGGTGCGTTTGCGTATGAAGACGTTTCTGCCCACCCTGTGGGAAGCAGAGAATTCCTGTGGGATGACCTGCAGACACAACCTACTCGGGACTGTCCCTAAATGCCCCCCAAATTGCCCTGAGCAGGTGCTGGATGCCCCTGGCCAGGGCAAACCCCTAGCCAGGAGGCATTGGCATCCTGGCTGCAAACCCACGCTGTGGGGCTCCCAGGGCTGGTCCCCTCACGCAGGGGGATGCTTGTCCTCAGGGGTCCCGGGGAGGGCCCCTCTGTGGCATCGCTGTTCCCCATGTCCCCCCACTACCTTGTGGCTTTCCAGTCCTCCTCCAGGGACCCGACGGCTTCGCGCAGCAGCCACATGGTGGTCAGCGTCTCCTTCCCGCCTGTGTCCACGAAGCACTGCCCCGCGAAGGCGGCGGTGGCATCTGGGGAAAGAGCTTGCTGGGGTGTTCAAAGGGGATGCACCAGCACTTGCTGGCTGCCTCCCCTTCCCCGAGGTCCTCCCGGCCACAGCGTGTTTCCGCTCCAACATCCACATGCCCACCCAACCCACGCTGGGGGGGGGTCCTGCCCTTCCCCAGCAGCTCCCCTGGGTGAGCCAGGCTCTGCAGCACCGCATCCTCTGGATGCTAACAGGGTCCGGACCCACCACGGGCACCTGGGGCTGCCCAACAGGGATGGCTGCAAAGACTGTGGGTGAGAAGGGGCTGCCTCGCAAGAGCCCAGCACTGCCCATTAGCCCCACGGCCGGGCAGACACAGTTGCCTCCCTCTGCTCAGCTGCACCAAAGCATCACCCATCAGAACTTACAGCAGAGGAAAAATCCTGCTGACTACCTGTGTGGCTCCCAGTGCCGCCGTGGGGCTGACCCTGGGTGTCCCAGCACTTACTGGAAAACTTATCCCAGTGCACGGTGAAGGCAAAGGTGGGCCAGCCCCCCTCGCCAGGCTGCTGCTGGGTGCCCGTCAGGGGGGAGGCGCGGGCGCAGACGCCGGCGAGGGTGACCTGCGTGAGGTATTTCCCCTGGAAGACCCCGTCGTCCCTCACTGCTGAAATCTCCATCAGCGAGTCCTGCTCGTTCTTCCACAGCCCACTGAGCTGGCACTGAAGGGACACGGCCATGGGCCCTCTGCTCCTGCCCGTGGTGCAGAGGGTGACCCCATCCCTCCCACCGCCCCACGGCCAGAGCCACGAGCCCTGCTGCGAGTGTGACAGTGGAGCACAGCTCCCCTTGTCCCCACTTCGGTGAAATGCTCCCCCAGGTGCTGCCAGCTGCTGAGCGTCTCGTGCAGCCTGGACAGCATGTCCCAGCCCAGCGGTGTGCACGGGGACCCTGGGCACAGAGCCCAGGGGAAGGGAATGCCCTGCACGTGGTACCCCCGGGCACAGATCCCATGGGAAAGGATGCCCTGTGCATGCTGCCCTGGGAATAGATCCCCTAGGAGGGGATGCCTGTGCCTGGTACGACTGGGCATGGACTCTGTAGGGGGGGGGATGCCCCATGCAGAGTGTCCTGGGCATAGATCCCATGGGAGGGGATGCCCTGTGCACCGTACCCCCAGGCAAAGACCCCGTGGGAAGGGATACCCCATGCAAGGTACCCCAGGGCACAGACCCTGCAGGATGCCCCATGCATGCTGCCCCTGTGGGAGCAAAGCTTTGTGGAGATGGTGACTCTGAGGCTGGGGGTAACCCACAGACACCTTGCCTGTTGCCTGGACTAGGGGCTTGGAAAACTCTCCTGTTTGTCCCAGCCTAAGATGGCATTTAAGAGGGGACCCCCTGGGCTGCTCACACTGCATCCCAGTGCCACATCTGCCACGTCCCCATCCCTACCCATCCCTGTACCTTCCTCTCCGCAGGGGTGACACACGCCACCAGGGCCAGGGCGAGGACCAGGGCGAAAGTGCTGCTTCCCATGGCTGTGGGGATGAGAAGTGCCCGGCACGGCTCCCTCCCAGCCCCACACCCCAAGCCACTTTATAGGGCTGTAACTGGAACCCCACAGGCACCGGGCTGGCAGCTGTGGGGTGGGTGACTGGGTGGCAGGGTGCCCGGGACAGGACAGGCGAGGTGAGGAGGTCTGTGTGACCTGGGCAGTGCTGGAGGAATGTGGGGATAAGCACGGCTGAGCAGAGAAGTGGGGGCGCAGGGACGATTTGGACATCCACGATCCAAGAGGCTCTGCCAGCCCTTTCCTTGCTCCACAACGGAGTCCTCGGGGTGGCCGCAGCCTGGCACTGCCACCGTCCCAGTGCTGCCATGCAAACATGGTGTTGCAGCAAGCACAGCCTGACCAGCTCTTCTCCACTGCACTGAAGGGTGGTGTGTCTGCCCATGGGAGTTCATCCTCATGGCAGTCCCCTTCTGCGTTAACAAGTTTCTGCTGCTGTTTCTAAGCTGTTATTCTGCCTGTGCTGGTTTTTCCCTGGGTCTGGGAGCTGTGGCTGTCGCTGCAGCGGGAGCTCTTGGGCACTGCAGAATTAATCCCACTTCTCATTGCAGAAGGGCTTTTCTGGAAGATATGTAGATAGTAAAATTTGCTTGTCCCTGTGGAGGGGATGCCCTGTGCACGGTGCTTCCATGCACAGACCCCGTGGGAGGTGGTGCCACATGCGTGGTGCTTTGAGGCTGGGCAGGGTACAGCTGGCTACGTGTCCGGGTGAACATGTCAGTGCTGATGCTGCAGGGGACAGCAGAGCTGGCACCTGGCTGTGTCCAGTTCAAGAGGGATCTCTCTGGCCCCTGCCCTGCACAGGGGATGAGAATCTGCTTCAAGCATCCTCCAGAGACACATCTGCCGCAGGCTTGAAGACAGCAGGAGGGCCACTCTCCTCTTCCCGGGGAGTGGGATGTGGTGATGCCCATGTGCAAATTGCACTTTGGTTTTAATTGTAGAATTATAGTAGCTACCTTAGCTCCCATCCCATAGACTTCCTCCAAAAGCTCTTGTGGTCCCTGCACCACTCTCCCTTGCCTGCTGCCCAGCTGACTCCCAGCACCCACGCCCAGGGCTCAGCTCCCCCCAGGGTCTCCATGCTGCACCCATAGGTGCAGCCCCAGCACAGAGCAGGGACGGAGAAGTGCCCTGCAGCCCTACTCTGCCCAGGGCTCACCCACTGGCTTTCCAGTCATCCTTGAGGCTGCCAACCTCATCTTGCGTGGTCCTCTGTGTTTCCTTCCTGTCCTTGACCGCAAAGCACTGGGCCATGGAGGTGGTGGTGGTCTGTGGCCCGTGAAGGGGTAGGAGATGGGAGAAGGAGCTGGGATGGGGGTTTCCCTCTCAGGCAGACAGCTTGCCAGTTTGTGAGTGGGGAAGGCTGCTTGCGAGTGGGGGATGTCTCCCTCCCCAGCCTCTTGTCCTGCTGGGACTGCGGACATGACACTAGAAGGGAGTTGGGATACGTAGGGCAGGGGGGATGAGCCTGGCTGAGCCTGCATCCAGCTCTGCCCCACCTCATCCTGGGCAGGACCTGCCTGGACAAGAGCCAGCAGTGGGGACTGGGAGGTGTCACCAGCCATGCAGCTCTGGTGTTGGGGATGGGGGAGCTCTGGGGACACCACAGGGAGGCTGGGAAAGGAGAAGTTCCTGAAGCTCCTGAAAAGCTCCAATTGATGGTAAAGCTGAATGTAGGTTGGCTCTTATGATTCATGCAGTGCTGGGACCCCTGCAGCAGTGACAGCCTGATCTCATTCCTTGGTCATGTAGTAGAAGATGGTGACATTGCCTTTTCCATTCACAGCCCTGGTGGTCATCTTGGAGCCCAGGTCATTGATCCAGCACCCACTTAGCATGCACAGGAGTGGAGGGGACTCAGTGTTGGTGCTATGGCACAGCCTAGGTGCAGGTAGGGTGGCAGCAGTGGACATCCCCAGGAACCTCAGAGGGGAAGCTAGACAAGTCACAGGTCCCCCATCCACCCAAGGGGATGTTCTGCCAAGTGCGATGAGCTCAGCCATGGGTTGGGGAGGCAGGTCACCTCTGGGAGAGTGCCCCAGCTCCAAGCCAGCACCAGAAAAGGCTGGGGACCTAAGGCGATCCTCCACCCTCCCAGGATGACAGTCTGCACTCAGCAAGGCTGCAGCCAGAGCTGGGCCAAGGGGAGACGCAGAGGACCAGAGCAGGGTGTGCAGTTCCCACCAGGGGGCTGTCAGGGGTAACGACCAAGCAGACATGGCAGAGGGGACAGAACTATGAGACTTCATTTATAAGTGAAGCTATAGGCTTTAAAATCAAATTATTTTGTTTTTGTCATCTCTGCAGTGTTGCTGGGAACCAGCCTGTGCCCGTGCACATACCCAGAGCAACCAGCTGTGGAGTTTCTGGGTGAGTCCCTGGCTCCACCTGCTTGGGTGGAACAACAGCTGGATTGAGACAAACGCTAGGCACTGTGATGTTCGGTGTTGAGACATTTGTAAACAGTCAGCAGGAAGTCCCCACAGAAATGGTCATCTAGGACAGCGTTCTGCATGTGATTAAGACCTGTAAGTGCTGTTTCCCATGTAGCTGAGATAAGCAGTGGCAATGGGTCATGCATACTCTAGCACATGGCCAACAGCCAGACGAGAGCTGAGCAGGGAGCAGTCTGGGGAGTCTCACCTGAGCCCAATGGAGGTGCTGCTGCAAGGACCCCTGCAATGAAGACCCTTTCTCCATCCAGAGAGTGACCGGCTGATCCCCCACGTGAGCATTACCTGATGCCAAGATCCCAATAAGTTAGTTTTTCTGTTTTCAACCGATGCACTACCTCCTGCACAACATAGACACGGCAGCAGCGACAACGCTGCCTGTGACTGCAAGGTGCCTCCCGCCTTCCCCAGCTCCCCATGCCTCTGAAGGTGTTCACGGTGCATGAATGACCATGACCAAGGCTTACCATGCAGTGGCAATGGCTGGTTGTCCTCCCAGAGGGAGGGCCGCAGCAGGGCTGAAGGGGTCTCTGCTGTCTCATGTCTGCCGTGCCGATGAGCCCGAGCTGGAAGGAGGCAAATAGCAACGGGTTTGTGGCTCAGAGAGGCAGAGCAGACATGAGCGCTATGGGCAGGTCTTGAAGCTGGGTAAAATGCAGTGCTGATGAATGCCCAACACCCACAGGGAAGCATCCTCAGCCACAGACCCCCTCCAGACACCTGCAGGCACCCCTGGCACGCTGTATGCTATCACCCGCCACTCCAAAACCCGAGATGCTGGATGTGTCATGGCCTTGCTGAGTGCCCTGATATAAGGACTGCCCTTGCAAACAGCCCTGCTGGCCCATGCCCGCTGCATTTCTCATTGGTACTGTGGCTGCCTGCGAGGGTTTGCAGAGTGCTCGAAGCGTGGTCAGCACGGCCACCTTGCTGGAGCACCCCAGGACTGCTGCACAGCCTCCGGGGAGCCCTCCCTCGGGGAGATGCTGACATGAAGGCAATAATGAAGTCAGCGGAATGCATGCAGTAAGGCTGCAGGCTTAGTGGGACCCCGTCACCTCAGAGCTGGCCACAGATGGGGGTGAGACCAGCCCTCTGCTGCCCTCTTTCCTAATTCTCAGGTTCCTCTATTGCCGGTAAAAGGCTCCACAGACCAAAGGACATGGTAGCAGCGGGCTGGTGCAAAGGCATTCTGCTCAGAAAGGCTCTAAGGCAACTGAAAAAGCTGGAGAAATTCCAGGGAGGCACAGAGAAAGAAACGGCAGCATCACTGCAGAAGCAGAAGATGGACTGAAGAGAGAAAAAACATGAAAAGCAAACTGCATGCAAATCTGCAACAGGACCAGCTAAAACACAGAGGCAGTAGAAAACTTGCTAAACCCACAGATGCTGTTAGCAGAGCTCTCCCATGGCATTCATGGCAGGAAAACCAGGGGAGCAGTGGGAGGTGGCATCCCCACAAGCCCCCTCCTGCCTTTAGGCTGCCCAAATCCCAGGCGAGGTGCGGCGCGGGGTGTGCAGCACCGCCTGGCTTTATTTTGAGACTGGACACAGTACGAGGGTCAAGTTTCAGGTTCAGACCCGGAGCTGATTTTCCTGGAAATCATTTCAGCTGGGAGGGGTGACTCAGGCAGCACCTCCCCTGCTCATTACAGTCACACAGCCCAGCAGGCAGGGGTTTGGCACTGGGTTTGCTGGACGTCCCCTTTCCAGTAAATCACACACATTTCCCTAAGAAGAGTTCTGGGACTCGGTGTGCTGCAGCTACCCGTGCTGTACTGCAAGTATGGAGCACAGGAATACAGGCACAGACGAGACCCTGCACCATCCTCTGTGAGGGCTTCCTCAGAGCCCAGGGGCTCCCACCTAGCTTTTTGGGGTTCAGAAGCACCCCCCATCTTACCCTCCCACCACGCTGGCCTGGCACTGAGCAGGGAAGAGCTAGTGCTGACCTGTGCCCGGTGTCAGAGGATGACTTTGGGGATGCACCATCCCATTTAGTGCACTGTCAGCAAGTTTGCTGATGACACAAAGCTGGGGGGGGGAGGGGTGGCCGACACACCAGAAGGCTGTGCCGCCATTCAGCGAGACCTGGACAGGCTGGAGAGTTGGGAAGAGAGGAACCTTATGAAATTCAATAAGGGCAATTGTAGGGTGCTGCAGCTGAGGAGGAATAACCCCATGCACCAGTAGAGGTTGGGGGCTGACCTGCTGGAGAGCAGCTCTGTGGAAAGAGACCTGGGAGTCCTGGTGGACAACAGGATGGCCATGAGCCAGCAATGTGCCCTTGTGGCCAAGAAGGCCAGTGGCATCCTGGGGTGCATCAAGGAGAGTGTGACCAGCAGGTCGAGGGAGGTCATCCTCCCCCTCTACTCTGCCCTGGTGAGGCCACACCTGGAGTACTGTGTCCAGTTCTGGGCTCCCCGGTTCAAGAAGGACAGGGAACTGCTGGAGGGGGTACAGCAAAGAGCCACGAAGAAGATTAGGGGACTGGAACACCTCTCTTATGAAGAAAGGCTGAGGGACTTGGGTCTCTTCAGTCTGGAAAAAAGACGACTGAGGGGGGATCTTATCAACACTTATAAATACTTAAAGGGTGGGTGTCAGGGGGATGGGGCCAGGCTCTTTTCGGTGGTGCCCAGAGACAGGACAAGAGGTAACGGACACAAACTTGAGCATAGGAAGTTCCACCTAAACATGAGGAGGAACTTCTTTCCTTTGAGGGTGGCAGAGCCCTGGAACAGGCTGCCCAGAGAGGTGGTGGAGTCTCCAACTCTGGAGACATTCAAAACCCACCTGGACGCGTTCCTGTGCAACCTGCTCTAGGTGACCCTGCTCTGGCAGGGGGTTGGACTAGATGATCTCCAGAGGTCCCTTCCAACCCCTACAATTCTGTGATTCTGTGATTTAGGTTGGAAAAGGGGCTTTCTTGGGGCCAGTCTCTTCTTGGGGTAATGGAGTGAGAGTTTCATTCTGCACCCACCACAGTGCTTTAGCCCACCTTTCCCAGGACACATCCACAGACTACACAAAGTTGGATTTAAAGGCAAACAACTTTATTTAGCTTTTTAGACTATCTTCACCAAGCCCTGATGCTGGTACATGCAGATGGGTCCCCTGGTCTCCCAACCCCAACTGAAGTGAGAGGCTTCTCCACCCTCCTTTCAGCCCGTCCGAGTGAAGATGTTGTGACCAGTCCTGTGGGGAAGAAGCAGCCCATCGGTGCCCGGCCGGCAGTGGAGCAGGGTTCCCAACCAGGCCACGTGTCCCATGGCTCACCTGGTGGCTTTCCAGTCGCTGGGCAGGGAGTCGACCTTCTCCCGCAGCAGCCAGATGGACTGCAGGACGTCCTCCCCACCGTCCCCAGCAAAGCACTGGCCCGCGAAGACAGCTGTGGAGTCTAGGGGAGCGGTGGCTGTTAGCGTCCCAGCGGGACCTCGGCTGCTTTTGGGACAAGGGGTTTAATGCTCATGGAGCCCAAATGGGTCCTGATGGTTGCAGGGAAATGCTCCATGGCAGAGTTGCTGTCAAAGCAACTCTCGATGCTGCCTAACCTGAACAGGGTTTCAGGAGGTGTCTTGCTGTCTGCAGACACCATCCTGAGTGGGGAGAGATCAGGGAAGGACTGACTGGGGCAGGAGAGGGGAGAGAGTGATTGCAGTGGGCACTGGGAGCCTCGTCTCCCCTCCCCATCCCACCACCCCATCCAGGCACAGCTGCCACTGCAGCTACTGACCAGAAAACTTCCAGTTGACGGTGAAGCCGAAGGTGCACTGCCCGTCCTCATCCAAGTGCTGGGAGCCAAGGAGGGGGGATGGCTCGATGGGTTTCTGGGCGCTTGACACAGCAGTGTAGTACTCGCCGGTGAAGTTGCCTTGGCTGTCGACTGCATCCACATGCATCTTGGAGCCCAGCTCGTTCTCCCACCAGCCGGTCAGGTCACACTGCTGGGAGATGAGCAGAAGTGTCCCCAGGGGGTGCCTGCACACAGCCCCTACCCCTGTCCCATGGGCTGAGACCCCTGCTGGTGCCTCCCTGATGACCACAGGGTGCTGGCACTCACCTTGCCATTCCTTGCAGGGCGTTTCTGCTTGTGACTCAGCCCCCACTTGGTGTTGGTCACCTTTGCCTCCTTTGCACTGTCCTCTTCCCCCTTGGGGATCTCGGATGCTTGGCAGAGGAACTTGGAAAAGAAAGAAAACACAGGGGCAAGCTATAGGCAGCGTCACAGCAGGGTGTCTCCAGAGCCCGGCGAGTGCCCAGGCACCTTTTTTTAAGAGACATGATTTATAAAATGAATGACATCTCAGCCGTGTCAGGACTGCCAAAAGCTGGGGTAGGCTGAGCAGAAGGGGAGAGGTGAAAAGACAAGGTGGGAGCTAAAGGCAGGAGCCACAGACAAGTAGGAACACAGGCAGGACCCCTGCTTCAGCCCTGCCAGGTGAGTTGTGCGACCCCAGGACGCGTCTGCCTGTGCATGTGGGGATGTGTGCTGTGCTCGGCACCAGTGTGTGGCACGAGTGGGGAGCCCACGGGGATGGGCAGAGCCCTCAGGTTCATGGTGGGCTCCTGCACAGCCAGACCCCTGCAGAATTCCACCTGCAAGGCTCCGGCTCCAGCTCCAGGCACTGTCCTGTCCCACACTGCACCTCCGCAGGCAGAGGCAAGCCACCCACTGGGACAGGGACCCCAGGTTACCACTGCCCCAATTCCTCTGCAGGTCCCCCGGCGGGGATCCCCCCTGCGCCGAGGAAGGGATCCTCATGCACATCCCTCCCGGGGTCATGGACAACCCCGGAGCATCCTACCCGCCTTGTAGCACCTCCCTCGCCAGGAATTCCCGTCAGCGTCCCCCCTCCTCGAGCAGGGAGTCCCCCTGCTGCCGGCGATACCCTTCGGGAGTGGGTCTCCCACTCGTGTTCCTCCCCGCGCAAGAGCTGCATCTCCCGGCTGTGCCCCCCCGCCGGCCCCCGGCTCCCGGGGAGGGTCTCCCACGCGTGTCCCTCCCCAGACCCCGGCACCCCCACGCGTGTCCCCGCTCCCCACCTGGCTGCCAGCCGCCGCCGCGGCCAGCGCAGCCCCGGCGGGCAAGGCGAGGGCTGTGAGGAGGCGGTGGCTCATCGGGCGGCTGCGGCGAAACGGAATCTCGCCGCGCCGGGGCTGCTCTCCCCTTTATAGCGCGGCTCGGACCGACCCAGCGCTTCCTTCCCGGGAAGTCGCGGGTGGCACAGGCGGGAGGGACGGTGGCAGAGATGGGGTTGGGGACAGGGCGGAGGTGACAGAGATGGACATAGGGATGGGCACAGGGAGGAGTACAGGGATGGGACGAGGATGGGGACAGGGATGAGGACGGGGATGGACAGAGGGCGGAGATGGGGACCGGGATGGAGACAGGGATAGGGTTGTCGACAGGGATGGGGGTGGGCACAGGCATGGGGCTGGGGAAGTAGACAGGGCTGATTGGGGCTCCCCACTGA
Organism: Rissa tridactyla; assembly: GCF_028500815.1. Classification (NCBI taxonomy): domain Eukaryota; kingdom Metazoa; phylum Chordata; class Aves; order Charadriiformes; family Laridae; genus Rissa; species Rissa tridactyla. The sequence continues at coordinate 75,763,042 of NC_071497.1, forward strand.
CATAGCCCAGCCTGGGAGTCCCTGGCCCAGGTCCCACTGTCACCTGGCTGAGGGCTGTACCTGGGCTTCACCTCAGCCCTACAGGAACGCCTGCAACCCAAACTGCCCCCTGGTCACTGCAGGGGAAGGACAGAAGGACGGGGAGTCATGAGGGCAGGGCAAGGTTATGTGTGCAGGGACGGCTGGTGATCTGCAGTGGCCCCAGGGATTTGGCAGACAGAGGAAACCTGCCCTAAGAGCAACAGGAAAACCTCAGCACATTGCAGGCCAGAGCGGGGTCCTGGGGCAGGAGCAGAGTGAGAGTAAAAGGCCAATGAACGTGAAGGCAGGATGAGGCCAGGTTGGGCTGTTGCTGCAGGGGAGCAGGACAGCTGAAGCATCAGGACAGAGCCCCGTGGGTAGTGGGCCAGGATGGGGGATGTTTGAAGCAGCAAACAAATGCAGCTGGAGGGGTGGTGGCAGTGACGCTACAGTGCTGGCTTCCTGGAAACACTTTTGCTTTCTGTTTCTGTTCCCCTGTTCAGGAAACAGGCTGCGTACATCATCTCCTGTCCCATGGGCTGCCTTCTCAGGGGACCCCAACAGACAGGGAATTTGCAGACATCGGGGTGATGAAAGGACAAAAATGAAAACTGACTCCCTGGGGGTCCCGCATGGTTCGTGGTTGCCCCATGTCCCTTGGTGGGCTCTCCCCACCAGGTATCCCAGCCTCATCCTCCCACCCCTGCTGGGGTCCTGAGGCTTCAATCTCACAGACCGTTTGGAGAAGCATTTGGGAACTCCCTCATGCTGCTGGTGACAGCCACAGCACGCGTTTGGGGAGCATGAGAACAAGCCCAGGGTAGTCAGGGCAGTGTCAAGGATGTCAGTGTGTAACAGGGCTGTGCTGAGGGGCTGTGTGGAGAAGGCAGGGGTGAGGATGAGGGTGCAGGGGTAAGGATGAAGATGCAGGGGTGAGGATGAGAGTGTGGGGGTGAGGAAAAGATTGCAGGTGTGAGGAGGAGGATGCAGGGGTGAGGATGAAGATGCAGGGATAAGGATGAGGAGGTTGGCGTGAGGATGAGATTGCAGATGTGATGAGGATGCAGGGATGAGGATGAAGATGCAAGAGTGGCTTTTGATCAAAAGATGAATGACCAGGTATATCGATCAGTTGACCTTGGCTGGTGCAGGCATACCCTGGATAGGCTCTGGTCCGTGCACTCTCCTGGAGCTGTTGGGGGTGAGAGCAGCCCCAGAGCCCAACAGGGAAGGAGGGAATGGAGCAGAAGTTGAGGAAGGCTGGGGAAAGGTGGGCACACTGCAAGAGGAAGAGGATGGTGGACAGGCCCTGAAACTTTCCTGGGGCACTCTGTGCTCACTGCCCCAAAGTCCCTGCCCCATCCAACAGCTTCCTCCCCCGGCAGCCCTGCAGCCCCTACGCAGCATCCTCCTCCCATCCCTTTGTGCCTCTCCCTGCCTGCATGGCTCCTCCCCGAGGTGCGCAGGGACACCCGCATTAGGAGCTGTGCATTACCGATTAGGGAATTTATGAGTTAGAAACTTTGGAAGTTGCTGAAGTGATGAATTAGTGAGTTCATGTCTTAGATGAGTCTGTGCAAAGTGTACTAGGCCTTTGTTTCATGTGTGTGTTTTTTTTTCTTTCTTAATGAGCTGACAAAATAATGTTTAATGTACAGGTGACATTGTCATGTGCATGTGAGCATCTGAAAGGAGTCATATCTTGTTCCACCCTCTGGCTGATGGGGTGACAGCCAGGTAGTGGGAAATACACGCAAATGTACAAATATACAGCACGGATCCCTCCAGTATCTGGCCTTCGCCACACAGTCTGTCCAGTAGCTGTCCCTGGAGCCGCAGGTTTCTCCCCTGGTCCCTCCAATATGGAGCCTGGACTTTGGACCATCCCAACAGCCCAGGCTCCCAGCTCCTGACCATTGTCCCCTCTGTGGGGGCTGGCACCTAGCCCTGTCCCATATGTGCACCCAGGATCAAACCCCCCACCCAGAGAGTAGCTGGAAATGCAGTTTAACAGGAAGATGGAGCAGAGTGGGGTGCACAGGTGCAGGCTGAGGCCAGGCGGGTGTGCTGGCTTGCCTGCATGCAGCCTTCACCCTGACCCCCGGACATGGGACATCCCGCTGCTTCATGCCAGGGATGCTGCCTGGGGACGCTCACCACACGGCCCCTGTGGGTGCCCCAAATGGGTGCACAGGCAAGAAGGCACCTGCCAGAGCCCAAGGCCATATCTGGGAAGTGGGAAGTTACAGAAGAAAAAGGCAGAGTTTGTGAGAATGAAGTACCACCCACTGTAGGAGAAGACCAGGTTTGAGACCAGCTGAGGAGCCTAAAGGCACACAAGTCCATGGGACCTGATGGGATTCATCTGCGGGTCCTGAGGGAACCGGCAGATGAAGGTGCTAAGCCACTATCCATCATATTTGAGAAATTGTGTCAGTCTGGTGAAGTTCCCAGTGACCGGAAAAGGGGAAACATAACCCCTATTTTTAAAAAGGGAAAAAAGGAAGACCCAGGGAAGTACAGGCCAGCCAGTCTCACCTCTGTGCCTGACAAAATCATGGAGCAGATCCTCCTGGAAACTCTGCAAAGGCACATGGAAAATAAGGCAACAGCCAACATGGCTTCATTAAGGGGAAACCATGCCTGACAAATTTGGTGGCCTTCTGTGACAGGGTTACAGCGTTGGTGGATAAGGGAACAGAAACAGACAGCATCTACCCGGACTTGAGCAAAGCGTTTGACACTGTCCTGCACAACATCCTTGTCTCTAAATTGGAAGATGTGGATTTGGCAGATGGACCACTCAGTGGATAAGGAACTGGCTGGATGGCTGCACTCAAAGAGCTGTGGTCAACAGCTTGGTGCCCAAGTGACGACCAGTGGTGAGTGGCATTCCTCAGGTTTGGTACTAGGACTGGTACTATTTAACATCTTTGTTGGCAACATGGATGTTGGGATTTAGTGCATTCTCAGTAAGTTTGCTGATGACACCAAGCTGTGTGGAGCAGCCAATACACTGGACGGAAGGGACGCCATCCAGAGGGACCTGGACAGGCTTGAGAGGTGGGCCTGTGCGAACCTCACAAAGTTCAGCAAGGCCAAGTGCAAGGTCCTACACCTGGGTTGGGGCAATCCCAAGCAACAATACAGACTGGGCAGAGAATGACTTGAGAGCAGCCCGAAGCGAGGGAGGTGATTCTGCCCCTCTACTCCACTCTGGTGAGACCCCACCTGGAGTACTGCATCCAGCTCTGGACCCCCCAACATAAGAAGGACACGGACCTGTTGGAGCAAGTCCAGAGGAGGGCCACAAAGATGATCAGAGGGTTAGAGCATCTCTGCTATAAGGACAGGCTGAGAGAGCTGGGGTTGTTCAGCCTGGAGAAAAGAACACCTTGCAGCAGCTTTCCAGTACCTGAAGGGGGCCTGTAAGAAAGCTGAAGAGGGACTTTATACAAGAGCATGTAGTGATAGGATGAGGAGTAATGGTTTCAAACTGGAACAGGGTAGACTTAGATTAGATATTAGGAAGAAATTCTTTACTGTGAGGGTGGTGAGGCACTGGAACAGGTTGCCCAGGGAAGCTGTGGATGCCCCATCCCTGGAGGCCTTCAAGATGAGGTTAGATGGGGCTTTGAGCAGCGTGGTCTGGTGGGAGGTGTCCCTGCCCAGGGCAGGGGGGTTGGAACTAGATGAGCTTTAAGGTCCCTTCCAACCCAACACATTCTATGATTCTATGATTTAAGTTCCCTTCCATCCTACAACATTCTACGATTCTATGATTACCCAGCTGCTGTACCCGCTTTGTCCCCCAGCCCTCCCAGCCCCTTCAAACACCAGCCACTGCCTGCCCCCCACCTCAACCTGCCCACGGCCACAGAGTGGCTTCTTGCACCCCAGGGACATGTGGGGCACGGCTCTCTGACAGGCAGATAAAGGTTTATTCAGCTCCATGTGCAGGGGCAAGAAGTTTTGGGAAGGTTCCCCACCAGCAGGCTGCTGGGGGGCACTGGGAGGAAGTAGGACAGGGCAAGGGTGTGCTTCCTGGCCAGGATGCTGGGAGCAGGTGGGAGCCCAGCCTGGATACAGGGCAGCGGAGATCCTCAGGCATGCAGGTGGGACAGCAGGGTGCAGGAAGCTCCAGTCCTCGCCCCACCCCATCACTTGATGCGCGTGAAGATGGAGGTGCCAACCCTGCGGGGAAGCCTTGTCAGCAGGAGGGGAGAGAGGGCGGTGGTGGGAGGGCAGGTTCAGGGCTCACCTGGTGGCTTTCCAGACATCCCTGCGGGATGGGACCTCTTCCCGCAGGAGCCACGTGGTCTCCAGTGTCTCCTTCCCACGGCGGTCCACAAAGCACTGGCCCACAAAAGCAGTCATGGAGTCTGGCGGGGTTCAAGGAGGGCACAGGGGGCTCAGAGCCGGTGGCTTCAGTCACGGGAACTTGGGCCACCTGATCCCGGCAGACAGACAGACACCCCCTGCCCCATATCCTGGACAGAGAGATGGACCTGCCTGCCACATTGCCCAGATGGGTCACCTCAGTATCGTCTGGACAGATATATGGGCACCACCCCTGCCACTTCCCTTGGACAGGCAGAGGGACACCCCCAACACATCTCCCAGACAGACAGACACCCTGGCCACCCACCCCAGACAGACATCACATGCCATGGCCGGAGTGAGTGCATGTGTCCTGTCCGTGGCCACGGCCAGGGTTTCTTGGTGCCACGGGGGGTGTGGGGGACCAGCCAGGGGACACCCCACTGCCAGCCTGGGCCGGGGATGGCCGGCTGTCCCGGGATGCTGTGCTGGGTACCCCTGTACCTGCGAACTGCCACTGCACGGTGAAGCCAAAGGTGGGCTGCCCCTTGTCACTGGAGTGCTGCTGGGCCCCTTGCAGGGGTGACACCAGGATCTGCTTGTTGGTGGCTGCCACAGCGGTGTGGTAGGAGCCCGAGAAGGTCCCGGATGCATCCAGGGCTGAGAGGGTCATGTTGGAGCCCAGCTCATTCCTCCACAGGCCCTGCAGGTCACACTGGGGACCAGGGGGCTTTGCTGGCACCTTAGGCAATGCCGAGCCATGGCCCCCCTCTCCAGCTTGCCTGGGCAGTGGGACACATGCCTCCTGTATCTCAAGCTGGCACGGCCCCTTCGCACAGCAGCTGGCACTGGTGGCATGGGCACCAGCTGGGCCAGCACCTCTCCCTCCTGTGGCAGCACAGGGCAGAACTGGGAGATGCCGGGTACCCCCTGTACCAGGGGTGGGTGACCAACACTACCCCAGGGACAGCACAGCGGGAGCTGGTAGCCCCCTTGGCCACACACCCTGTGCCCTGGGGTGGCACAGCAGGTGCACACCGCTCCTCGGGCACGAACACTGTATGCGGGGACGGCACAGCGTGGCACGGCACAGTGGAAGCATGCAACCCCCTCAGCCATGCACACTGTGCCTCAGGGGTGGCATGGCACGGCATGGCACGGCACGGCACGGCACAGCACAGCACGGCACAGCACAGCACGGCGTGGCATGGAACAGCACAGCACAGCATGGCACAGCATGGCATGGCACAGCACGGCATGGTGCTACACAGCATGGTATGGCACAGTGGAAGCATGCAACCCCCTCAGCCATGCACACTGTGCCTCAGGAGTGGCACGGCATGGCACAGCACGGCATGGCACGGCATGGCACGGAACAGCACAGCACAGCGTGGCACAGCACGGCATGGCACAGCACAGCACGGCACAACACCCTGTGGCAAAGCACAGCGTGGCACAGCACAGCACGGCATGGCATGGCACGGCACGGCACGGCCAGGGCATGCAGCCCCTCATCCGGTCACCCTGCACCCTGGGGACAGCATGGCATGGCACAGCACGGCATGGCAGGAGCAGGTAGTCCCCCCAGCCAGGCACTGTCCCCAGGCTGCCCTTACCTTCCTGGCGGCAGCCGCACAGGGGGTGAGCAGGGCCACGGCGAGCAGGAGGCAGCAGCTGAGGCTCCCCATGCCGGCGGCGGTGGCTGTGCCCTGTGCCCGCTCGGCCCCTTTTATAGCGGAGGGGGCTGAGGCCAGGCAGCGGCCGCCCACGCCGGGCCTCCTGCCAAAAACCACCCCGGTGGGAAACGGGCCACTGCCCACCGCGGTGGACTGAGCGAGGTCCTGCTTCCCGGGGCAAGGCGAGGGTCCTGTGGGAGCATGGCAGGGTGGTGGGGGCTGCGGTGGAGGGTCATGGCAAGGGACGCACACCAAGCCTCGGGGAGGGTGACAGGAGAGGCCATGGGATGCCACGGGGGGGTTGTCGAGGGAATATGGGCACTGAGTCATGACATGACAGGAGCCTGGTGGGTGTTTGTGGCAAAGCTTTATTGGGAGAACCAGGTGGTGGGGCAGGGGGGGGCGCCACACCCCGGCAATGCCCAGTGCTGCTGCTGGCCCAGGAACCCTGTTGCTGCCACCATCACTCCTTCTGCGAGGAGGGCAGGCGGGTGAAGATGTTGATGCCGACCCTGCGGGGACACAGAGGGAGGAGACGTGAGGGTGGGAAATGCACCCTTGCACAGGGCAAACGCACCCTCCTGGTGCCGAATGCCCAGCCAGCCCCATCCCACCCCCCAGCAGCGTTTGCACCTTGTTGCGCCCCCCGGGGAGGTCGTGCATGAGTCCCCCATCCTTGGTCACCCCAACACTGGCTGCAGCTCTGCCGGGCACTGAGCACCGCAGGATGGGAGACGCCCCTAACCCCCCAGGGATGCGCAGGGGACCCGAGTGGGGCAGGGACAGGGGGCTCACCTGGTGGCTTTCCAGTCATCATTGATGTTGTCCACACGGGACCGCAGGAGCCACATGGTCTTCAAAACCTCCTTTCCATTCTCATCCACGAAGCACTGGCCCGTGAAGACAGTGACGGAGTCTGCAGGGACAGGGTGGGAGGTGGAAGGGAGCATGGCCGGGGTGGCAGATCAGTGCTGAGCCGTGGCCCTGAAGCCTGCCCCAGGCAAGGGAGAGTAGACCCCGGCTGTCCCTATCCTCCAGAGGCACAGCAGTGACAGGTAAGGTGGGCAGGAGGGGTCAGAGAGATGGAGGTCTCGCATAGAGATGGGGAAACACCAGTGGGCTTCATCCCCCAGCCCATCCTCTGTTCCCTGGCACTGGGAGGTGACAGCAGCCAAGGAGCTCTGGGACCAAGGATGGGAGAGCATCAGGGAAAACAACAGGGGACAGGAGACAGCACTGGGGATGGGGGAACATTGGAAACCCTGATGAGGAAAGTAGGGGATCATGAGGGACATCACAGGGGAGGGCAGAAGAGCATCAGGGACACCAGAGGGGAGGGCAGGGGAGGTCTGGGGACACCAGAGGCAGGGGAGGGGGAGCTCTGGGGACACCAAGGGGAGGCTGGGAAAGGAGAAGCACCTGAAAAGCTCCAATTGACTGTGAACCCAAAGGTGGGCTGGCCCTTGTTGTTTGTGCGATGCTGGGACCCCTGCAGCGGTGACAGCTGGATCTCATTTCTCGTGGCAGTCACGGCCGTGTGGTAGCTGCCAGTGAATTCGCCTTTTCCGTTCACAGCCCCGATGGTCATGTTGGAGCCCAGGTCGTTGACCCAACGCCCGCTCAGCACACACTGCTGAGTGGAGGGGACACAGCATTGGTGTCAGCGCACAATGCAGGAGTGGGCAGGGTGGCTCCGGGCACCCCCGGTAGCTGCAGCCCCCCTGCCCACCCTCTTCATCCCAGCCCTGCCCTTACCTTTCTCGCAGAGAAGCCAGGAGCCACCAGGGCCAGGCTGAGCATCAGGAGGAAGGGAGTTGCTTGCACCATCTCTGCAGCGGGCAGGCAGCCGGTGTACCTGGGGATGCGCTCCTCGACGGGCTCTGCCGATGTGCCTGCTCCCTCGCCTTTTTATTGCTGCCAGGGTGGACGGTGGGAGCTCCAGCCAGGGGCTTGTGCAATCTGGGTGTTTCTGAACTTGCAGTTCCCGGCAGCGATTCACAGAAGTGCCTACCGAAAACCTTCCTCCTTGCTCATACTTCCTTGGCACCTCTCAGGCCAGCCCTGGCTCCGGCAGGTCAGTGGCTGCCAGGACAGATTGCTCAGCCGGGGAAAACCCCTCTCAGGGGATGTTGTCCCTTCCGCCCTCGGTTTGCCACCCCACCGCTGTGCCCAGGGGCACACAGGGGTTCCAAGGAGCGTGAACCCCAATGCACCTGCAGCACACAGCCTCACCCCGCTCCCCCTCACCAAGCATCCTCATGCAAACCCACCCAGCACCAGGCTCATTCCAGGGCTCTGATTTATCCCCCTTCCCCGCCGGGTACTGAAGCAGCCGCAGATCTGACTACAAAGCACTAGGTCTCCTCTCACCAGGGCTGGCAGGAAGGTTTGCTGCTGTTTTTACAAGCTGGCTTTTGTTGGAAGGAAACTATTTCATTTACAAAAAAACAAACATTCCCCGAATGTCTTGGACATCACATTTTAATACTGATAAAAATCGTATTTATGTAGGGATTCTTAGGTAACTTTAAGTACGGTTTATGTAATTCCTCTTACATTATAGTTGTTGCTGTCTGGGGATGCTGAAGTGGCTTGGTTCACACCATATTTTCTCCCCCATTCCTCAGTGATTTTCAAGGCAGTCTCCTAAAATATGTGTGTTTTAATTGCCCCAGTCATTACAGCAAGAGCTGATGGAGACCCACGTACCGGAAAATGCTTCTTTTCTTAAAAGGGAGACAAGGCAATTCTTGGCAACATCTCAGAAATGCTTCCCGAATTTCATTTCCCTTTAATCTCACATTTGAGCCCCAGTTTCTCTCCGACAGTAAAATTAATCATTACCCAGGCTGGGGAGCGCCGTGTTGCTACTGCCGCCATCTCAACGCCCCCGTATCCTCTCTGCGGGAGCCCCACATCTCTCTCACATCTCTGCCCGCAGTGAGCTGGCTGCCCACAGGGAATTCATGCCCCGGGTATTTGCTTCCCTCTGTCTTAGAAATTAATTGCAGGGCAAGGTTTGTTTTCCCATATAGCTGCTGTTTGCTTTGTCTGGTTTTTCAGCAGGCAGGCACAGTTTGGAGTGCGGCGGAGGTGTGTGATAACAAGCACGGTCGGTCTGGGAAAGTTGCAGGGGGCAAGAGGGGCAGCTGTCACCCCCTTGCCATCACCTTGGTTCAGGGAGCTCCCTCAGGGACCTCACGGACACTCGTGGGCATGGGGGTGGGCAACACAAGGCCTCCACACTGGCACCACTACTCATGGCAACCCACAGCTCATTCGTAGCTGCAGGTTTATTTTAGCATCACACAAACAATATTGGTGCTATCTGCCCATAACTTCTATCTTTCCTATGTATAACAACCCCTAGCCCAGAGACTTATCTTGTAGGTGCTGGGATCAGCTTGGTGCTCAAGGAGGTGGATTTGCTGACCAGCCTCAGCCGAGTCAAAAATCATAGAATCACAGAATGTTCTTGGTTAGAAGGGACCTTAAAGTTCATCTTGTTCCAACCCCCTGCCATGGGCAGGGACACGTCCCACTGGACCAGATTGCTCAAAGGCCCATCCAGCCTGGCCTTGAACACCTCCAGGGATGGGACAACAAGCAAAATAAAATCATAGAATCATGGAATGTGTTGGGTTGGAAGGGACCTTTAAAGGTCACCTAGTCCAACCCCCCTGCAGCGAGCAGGGACATCTTTAACTAGATCAGGTTGCTCAGAGCCTCATCCAGCCTGGCCTTGAATGTCTCCGGGGATGGGGCCTCCACCACCTCCATAAAACAAGCAAAAGTGCAGGGCTATCTCCGTGGGGTTTGCACCCTCCAAAGGGCAGCCAGTGAAGCGGCTCAGGGCTGGCAATCATTACCATGGCTAAATCCTGACGTGCCATGCCTGAGCCCTGGCACAGCCGGGAATGGGGAAGGGGGAACGGGCCAGCAGGGAAGAAGTCCAAAGTAGAAAGTGCTCAAGAAGTTAAAAGTTGGCAGGGCTGTGGTTTAAACCCACGTATGCCAGGGGTCAAGAAAGGGTTAATTAACAATAAGAAAGGGTTAATGAATCGTTAAACTTGCTGCTCAAGCTGGGATTGAGTCAGCCTCAAAAAACAGTAGTACAGGCAAATACTAGAGAAAATCTCATCTGTAACCAAGGGTTGTCCTCCCAGCCCACAGCAGTGCCCATGTGGAAGCTGCTGAAAGCTGAGCCTGACAGATAGGAGTTTTATTGAAGCGATACAGTCAAAAGAAGAGGAAAGAGCAGAAATATTCCTTGATACAGACCAAATGGCCCAAGCTTTGAAAGAAACTCTGTGGGCACCTACTGCCTGGGGTTAAGGAGCAATGCTGACGGGTCACAGCAATAAAACCCAGCCCAGTCAGAAGCCGTGCTGGCTTCAGCATCTGCTTTTGTCCTTTGCCAGCTGGGCTGGGATGTCACAAGCGCAGGCGGGCAGCCCAGGTGAGCCATTGCCAGTGTCCTTGCACCCCTGTCCCCCTCCAACCTTGCCACAGTGGCCCTAACGGAGAGCATCTTGGTCCCTCTCCACCACCCAGGGGCTCTGCCGTGGGAGGACAACATCGGCTGGTCCGTGGGGGCCACATCCGGGACAACCTGCCTTTCCCGGATAACATTATTCCTCTGCCCAGGCGGATGCGGGAACTCTCCCCTAGGGAGCAAAGAAAAGGCCATTTATCACCCACTGGCAGCACCGGGCCACCGCAGCAATGCTCTGCCTGCACCATCTCCCAGGGCAAGGAAGAGCTGGGGATGGTCCCCACGGGGAGGACAGGCTGCTTCCCACCCCAGCCCTGACAACACTTATGGATTAAGAGTTGGCTTTTGAGAAAAAAGACCTTGGGTGCCCTCCCACCCCCTTCAAAACCAGGCAGGTGCAGCCTTCAAACAGCATGCTGGCAGAAAAACAAGGAAAAGGAAGCAAGATGCCCAGCCCTGCTTCATCAATGCCAGCGCTGGGGCACTGCTGCTCCCCACGGGGGCATTTTCAGGAGGAATGCTAGGCTCCTTGCCTTCCCCTCACCTTGCAGGTGGGAGAGGAGAGAGAGCAAGGGGCACGTCTCTCCTGGGGGGAGGCACATCTTTTTCCCCTTAGCAAAACCCCACAAGAGCCAGTCTGCGACTAGGGCTCACCCACCCTGCATCCCCAGCCCTCCATGGCAGAGGAGGAAGAAAATGGGGAGCAACAGGGGCTCCTTCCTCCACCTTGCCCCTGTGGCAAAGAAGACATGCAGAAAGGAGTGACAGCTAGACAACTTTATTAAGAACTTAAAATGATTCATCCCCTAAAATGTGCTCCGCCACCCGCCTCCGGCGCCAGCAGGGAGGGGTGCCACGGTACCAGACCAGGACATGCTGCTTGGGCTCCGATTGTCACGGGCTGGGGAGCCGGGGCTCCCCTGGGGATTGTATCTGCCACAGGCTCTCCTGGGGCTGGCACCCTGGGGCAGAGCCAGTCTGCATTTGCAATGTCACACAAGAGAGGGACAACTACAGCACCCATGTGCCTGCGTGCACCAGTCCAATGTCCTCACACACACATACACCCACATGGGTTTCGTTTTTTTTTTTGGCCCTGCAGGCCAGCTCCCACCTTACCCAGACTGCTGACTGCAGGAGAGAGGTCTCCTGTGCTCCTGGGCAAGGTACCAGCTCCAGTGGACGATGGCTGGGGGTCCTGCAGGCTGTGCAAGCCCTGAGCGATGGGGAAGGGGAGGCACAGGCTCCAGCAGCACCTCTTTTACCCCACCCTGCTCCTCCCTGAGAGGAGACACCCACATCTCTGGTCCCCCCTCATGATTAGTATCGGTGGCTGGAAGCCCCCTGAGGTGAAGGGCGTGTAGTGGAGGTAGGGAAGGAAAACAGCAATGTGAGTATTATCAAAGAGGGGGAGGGAAGGGTCCCTGCCCACCAGCTGAGGCCCCCGCTCTCCCCATCCCCATGGTGCACCCGCTGCCCTGCTCACTGCCACCAGGCTCAAGGGTGGATGGGGACCTGGGGGGGCTGCGGGGGTACTGGTGACCGGCCGGCTCTGCGCTCCAAGGCCAGCTGCATGCTCCAGATGCTAAGGGGCCGCATGTAAGCCAGCGAGCGGTAGACTTTCTTCTCCCTGTAGGCCTCTGGTGTCTGGAAAGCCATTCCCAGCCGTTCCCAAACTGTCCGGTAGCAGCCTTCCGCTGTATGGAAGCCTTCCTCCACCAGGCCCTGCGGCAGAGGGAAGACAACCATCAGCCCATCCACAGAGTGGCAAGAAGACGGCACGTGCCAAGGGGTGCAGCAGCACCACTCACCTCCTGGATCATGGTGGCAGCCAAGGCGTAGACCACACCGATCCACACCTCGTTGGACTGCACGCTGGAGGTGTCCGGCACCCCGTCGGGTGTCATGCCATTCACCGCTCCCATGGTGCCACCAGCAAAGCTCATGACATTCTTCTCAAAGATGGTCTTGAGCGCACTGACAACATGACTCTTGGGGAAAACCTGCGTAGAGAGAGAGAGAGAGCCCTCACGTCACACAGACCCCTCAGGCTGGGTCTGCAGGGAGCAGGGTTAAATTTTCCATTTGGAAGAGGTCAACAGTGCTCGCTAGGCAAATAGCCACTGCAGGAAAATAACAAGAGGAAGTTAAAAAGCCTCTTTCCCCGAAGGGACAAAACCAAAACCAAAACAAAACAAAATAACACAGCTAAAGCAGTTGCTCAACAGAAAAGAGGGGAAACTCATTGCACCTTCCTCCTAGGGAGGCTGATAGCTCACCCAGCTAGTGTGCCTCACCTTCAGTCACTGGCCCAACCCCCCACATCTCTTGGCAGTTTGCTTTGGAGACCTGGCCAACGCCACCATCCTCATCTTGGTTTATGTTCACCACTGCTCGTTTCTCAGGCTAACAGGTATCTGAGGCCCAGACTTTCTTCTGGTAAAAGCGCCGTGCTGTTCTCTCAGCCCATTTGCACCAGCTACCAGAGGCATTGCAAGGCCTACAAGAGACGGGACGCTGGCCAGAAGTGGCCAAAGGGTGGTCTGGGATCAGGCTGGAGGTATCTTCCTGCCAAAGGGAAAGATTACGTCAAAGTCAGTCTGATGACATTGGAATACATCCTGCAGCTGCAAAGTGAGTGTTGTGGATACTGGTAGGTTTGTTTCCGTAAATGCTGGGAATCTTGTGAAAAGAAAAAAAAAAAATCAGCTTCAGCTCAGGACAAAAATGAAACAAGGCTCAGTTTTGAGTGATTTCCAAAGGACTTTAAAACTTGCAATTTTGTAACCAGGTGGTGATGCAAGGTGAATGTTGTGGATACTAGTAAGTTTGTTTGGGTAAATGCTGGGAATCTTGGGGAAAGAAAAAGAAAAAAAAATCAGCCTCAGCTCAGGGGAAACCCAAAAACAACACTTAGTTTTGAGTGATTTCCAAAGGACTTTAATCCTTCCAATTTTGTAATCAGGTGGTGATGCAATAGTTTGTGGCCTGTACCAAAGGTAATTTGAGATGAGAGAAGGGGCACCTGGGGATGAAGAGGTCAGACTGAGATGCACAAGATGTCTGAAGGTGTTCTGCATCTGGTAGGAGAAATTTGAAACTTTTATCCCAAGTGAAAGTTAAAGACTCCCAGGAAGTCAATAATGGTACCGTCATCGTGTTTGTACATCCCTCTATCGGTGTTTTTGTTTTCTTGTTCCCTTTGCTGTTCTGTTAAACTGCCTCTAAACCCACGAGTTCTGCCTTTTTCTTCCGATTCTTCCCCAGGCTGGAGGGAATTTGAGAGAGCAGCACGTGGTTCTTTGTTGCCGTCTGAGGCCAAACCACAACAGTCCTTTTTGGTGCCCCATGTGGGCCTTGAAGGGTTGAGATAACGACAAAATGCAAGTAGAGCTTGTAAAAACGAGTTTGTTGTGTGCATTTATTATCTTAGGTAAATAGTCGCTGGTCACCACCTTGCTCAGTTTGTTCTCGTGGCTGTATTATGTAAATTCCTATACGGCTTATGTACTCCCCACGCTGCTGTTTATCACCTCTGGGAGAAGGATCAGGATTATTATTTTGCTGTCCTGTGTGATATCACCTTATGATATGATAACATCACTGTTCAGACGGTTATTTTGGGGTGTTTATGTGGTGTTGCTGTCCTGCCCGTACATTGGGCACCGTCTCTCAGAACTTTATTAATAATTACACCCAGTCTGTGGGGGAAAAGGCGGGGGGGGGACGACACACTTTCCCCAGCTCTTTTGCCTCCCTTTTCTCATTCAGGCCAGGTACCACAGCTTTTGAGAATTCTGAATATCTTTGGGATGCTCAAACCAGCACCTTCCTAGTGTTATGTCTCGTGAATGTGTTCCAGACCTTGCTTTGGGTTAAACAACCATTTAAGACTACCGCCCAGAGATCTGCCCCGAGGCTGGATAGTCAGGGGTGGCACGGCATGTGGGAGAGCATGGGCAGGTACCTAGAGAACTTCTCACCTCCCATGGTCTGGGACTTCACCCCTGAACAATTACAGGACCCTGATAGAGTAGTAGAATATCCGAAGGGAAAATGCTGTGGCTATGCTAGAGAGGCACAACTCCCCGCACTGTGCTGGGCCCTGGCCGGTATCTCCCAGGCACTGCTCAGTGTTACGCGGCACCCTCAGCAGGAAGACATGTAAACCAGACCGACAGGCACTGCGGGTACTGCAACCCCTGCGGCAGTCACTGCAGCTACTCCAACCCCTGCGACAGACACCGTGTCTGAACCAGGGAACCAACCCGTGCCAGTTGCCCCCATAGAGAAGCAGCAGCACATGAAGAAATCAGTTCGCTTAGTAAGGGATGACGATGAACCAGGGCCATCACGAGCACAAGGGGCCAAGGCAGAGCCAGAGATAGTCACCCACACCCCTCAAGTGAGCTGCAGGATACAAGAAAAGATTTCAGCCGACTTTCAGGCGAGCACATTGTCACCTGGCTGCTCCGGTGCTGGGATAACGGGGCCAGTAGCCTGGAATTACAGGGTAGGAAAGCCAGGCAGCTGGGATCCCTGTCTAGGGAAGGCGGCATTGACAAGGCAATTGGAAAGAAGACCCAAGCCCTCAGCCTCTGGAAACGACTCCTGTCAGGCGTGAGGGAGAGGTACTCCTTCAGTGAAGATGTTGTATGTCACCCAAGCAAGTGGGCTACCATGGAAAGAGGTATCCCATACCTGAGAGAATTAGCTGTGCAGGAGATGATTTACTATGACCTGGGCAACACACAGTTACCCACAGACCCCGATGAGGTCCAATACACAAGGGCCTATGTGGCAGAAGTTTGTATGGAGCACACCATCATCATATGCCAACTCACTGGCAGTAATGGAAAGGTGAAGAGCGACCAATGGTGGATGAGGTGGCTGGCCGGCTCTGGCGATATGAAGCAAGTCTCTCTTCGCCACTCATCTCAACTGTAGAGAAACTGTCCCAGAAAGTCCACCAACTTGAAAAGAATATGTCCTACTCCCCACCTGTGCGGGCCAGCATCTCAGCTATTAGAAGCAGGCATTTCCCCACTCAAGAGAGCGAGTACAGAGGGTACACACCACGAGGCACCCTGTGGTTCTACCTGCGTGACCACAGGGAGGACATGAGGAAGTGGGATGGACAACCTACTTCGACCCTGCGGACAGGGGTACAGGAGTTGCAAGGAAGGACAACCACAAAAGGGGATCCCTCCAGGAAAAGTGCCGCCCCAGTTTCCAGAGCAGAAGGCCTGATCTTGCTTCTGATCCTCTTGAAGGAACTTCCAAGTCATTTCTGCAAGAAGTGAGTAACGGATACTATGACCAGTATTAGAGGGGCCCTGCCTCCGGCCAGGTGGAGGAAAGGGACAACCAGGTTTATTGGACGGTGTGGATTTGATGGCCTGGCACATCAGACCCACAGGAGTATAAGGCTCTAGTGGACATGGGTGCACAGTGCACTCTAATACCATCAAGCTATAGAGGGGCAGAACCCATTTGTATTTCTGGGGTGACAGGGGGATCCCAAGAGTTGACTGTACTGGAGGCAGAAGTGAGCCTAACTGGGAATGAGTGGCAAAAGCATCCCATTGTGTCTGGCCCAGAGGCTCCATGCATCCTTGGCACAGATTACCTCAGGAGAGGGTATTTTAAGGACCCAAAAGGGTACTGGTGGGCCTTTGGCATAGCTGCCTTGGAGATGGAGGAAGTTAAACAGTTGTCTACCTTGCCTGGTCTCTCAGAGGACCCTTCTGTTGTGGGGTTGTTGAAGGTTGAAGAACAACAGATGCCCGATTGCTACCACAACGGTGCATCAGCAGCAATATTGCCCTTACCGAGATTCTGATTCCCATCCACAAGCTCGTTCATCAACTAGAGGTTCCAGGAGTGATCAGCAAGACTCGCTCACCCTTTAACAGTCCCATATGGCCAGTGCAAAAAATCTAATGGAGAGTGGAGGCTAACTGTAGGCTATCGTGGCCTGAATGAAGTCATGCCACCACTGAGTGCTGCTGTGCCGGACATGCTAGAACTGCGGTATGAACCGGAGTCCAAGGCAGCCAAGTGGTATGCCACGATTGATATAGCGAATGCATTCTTCTCAATCCCTTTGGCAGCAGAGTGCAAGCTACAGTTTGCTTTCACTTGGAGGAGCATCCAGTACACCTGGAATTGACTGCCCCAGGGGTGGAAACACAGCCCCACCATTGGCCATGGACTGATCCAGACTGCACTGGAACGGGGTTAAGCTCCGGAACGTCTGCAATGCATTGATGATATCATTGTACGGGGAAACACCGCAGAAGAAGTTTTTGAGAAAGGGAATAAAACAGTTCAAATCCTTTCTGAAAGCTGGTTTTGCCATAAAAAGAAGCAAGGTCAAGGGACCTGCGCGGGAGATACAGTTTTTAGGAATAAAATGGTAAGATGGATGCCATCAGATCCCAATGGATATGATCAACAAAATAGCAGCTATGTCTCCACCAACTAGTAAAAAGGAAACACAAGCATTGTGGGTTTTTGGAGAATGCATATCCCAGATTACAGTCTAATTGCAAGCCCTCTGTATCAAGTAACCTGGAAGAAGAACGATTTTAAATGGGGTCCTGAGCAACAAGCAGCTTTTGAACAAATCAAGCAGGAAATAGTCCATGCAGTGGCCCTGGGGCCAGTCTGGGCAGGACAAGATGTTAAAAATGTGCTCTACACCACAGCCAGGGAGAACGGTCCCACCTGGAGCCTCTGGCAGAAAGCACCAGGGGAGACTCGAGGTCGACCCCTAGGGTTTTGGAGTCGGGGATACAGAGGATCCAAAGCCCACTATAGTCCAACAGAAAAGGAGATATTGGCAGCATATGAAGGGGTTTGAGCTGCTTCGGAAGTGGTTGGTACAGAAGCACAGCTCCTCTTAGCACCTCAACTGCCGGTGCTGGGCTGGATCCCACCACACATCATGCAACTGATGCTTCATGGAGCAAGTGGATTACACTGATCACACAGTGAACTCGAATGGGAAACCCCAGTCGCCCAGGAACTTGGAATGTCACCAGAGGAGGAAGTGACACATATGGAAGAGGCCCCACAATATAATAAGCTGCCAGAAAATGAGAAGAAATCTACCCTGCTCACTGATGGGTCCTGCCGGATTGTGGGAAAGCATCGAAAGTGGAAGGCTGCTGTGTGGAGTCCTACATGATATATTGCAGAAGCCAGTGAAGGACAAGGTGAATCAAGCCAGTTTGCAGAGGTGAAAGCCATTCAAGCTGGCTTTGGACATTGCCAAGTGAGAAAAACGGCCAGTACTTTATCAATATACTGGTTCATGGATGGCGGCAAATGCTCTGTGGGGGTGGCTACAGCAATGGAAGCAGGGCAACTGGCAGCGCAGTGGCAAACCCATCTGAGCTGCCGAACTGTGGCAAGATATTGCTGCCTAGATAGAGAATCTGGTCACGTAAATGCCCACGTACCCAAGAATCGGGCCACTGAGGAACATCAGAACAACCAGCAGGTGGATCGGGCTGCTAGGATTGAAGTGGCTCAGGTGGATCTGGACTGGCAACATAAGGGTGAACTATTCATAGCTCGGTGGGCCCATGACTCCTCAGGCCATCAAGGAAGAGATGAGACATATAGATGGGCTCGTGACCGAGGGGTGGACTTGACTGTGGACGCTATTGCACAGGTCATCCATGAAGGTGAGATATGCGCTGCAATCAAGCAAGCCAAGCTGTTAAAGCCTCTTTGGTATGGAGGACGATGGCTGAAATATAAATATGGGGAGGCCTGGCAGATTGATTATACCACACCCCCACAAACCCGTCAAGGCAAGCGCCACATGCTCACAATGGTGGAAGCAACCACCAGATGGCTGGAAACATACCCTGTGCCCCATGCCACTGCCTGGAACACTATCCTGGGCCTTGAAAAACAAGTCCTGTGGCGACATGGCACCCCAGAGAGAACTGAGTCGGACAACGGGACTCATTTCTGAAACAGCCTTATAGACACCTGGGCCAAAGAGCATGGTATCGAGTGGGTGTATCACATCCCCTATCACGCCCCAGCCTCTGGGAAGATAGAACGATACAATGGACTGTTAAAAACTACACTGAGAGCAACGGGTGGTGGGACTTTAAAACACCGTGACACACATTCAGCAAAAGCTACCTGGCTAGTTAACACCAGGGGATCTAACAATCGAGCTGGCCCTGCCCAAATCAAAACTTCCACGTACCGTAGAAGGGGATAAAGTGCCTGTAGTGCACATGAAGAATGTGTTAGGGAAGACAGTCTGGGTTAGTCCTGCCTCAGGCAAAGGCAAACCCATCCGTGGGATTGCTTTTGCCCAAGGAACCTGGGTGCACTTGGTGGGTGATGCGGAAGGATGGGGAGGTCCGATGTGTACCTCATGGGGATCTGATTTTGGATGAGAATAGCCAAGGGATCAAATCATGTGATGATAATTGCTAAATAACCCTGACACTGTATGTCCTCGTAACTATAATTGCTATCAGTTGTACTACAGCAAGAATCACCCAAGTTAAGGACAGATGGACTTTGATGAAAAACCAAGTAAAACACAGCGGTGATGGGATCAGAACTGACCTCAGCAGCTGGCGCCCAGCAACTTCCTTGAGATCTACACCTTCAGCCCATGGACCGTGGGCATGGGCCGCACCAGGTACACCTGCTGCAAGCTCCGAAAATACAGCATGCAACAGTCCAGCACCACACAGCATCTCACCTGCCCGAGAGACTGTTCTGACAGATGGAGCCCAAAGCCATGGATTAAATGAACTCAATGAACATTTTGGAGGGATAGCCCACAGACTAAGGGCATTATATCTGTATGAATATACATGTAAATACATATATATATGTGTGTCTTATAGATATGTATGTACATATCTATAAGACAGGGGAAAGTGGTGGCAGTTCATTGCAGCTTGTAAGATCTGGGCATGACATAGATGGTATGGAATGAGGGGTGGATAATATCCTGGTTCTGGCAGGGATAGAGTTAATTCTCCCCAGGCTCCGCATGCCCAGTCTCCATCCAGTCTCTGTCCCATCTGGGAGCTGCCAGGGGAGGGGGTGTGAAGTGCTTGGGAGTGGGCTGTGGTACCGCAATGGTGTTTGTGTATTCCTCTATCTGTGTTATTGTTTTCTTGTTCCGTTTGCTGTTCTGTTAAACTGCCTCTATCTCAACCCATGAGTTTTGCCTTTTCCTTCCAATTCTTCCTAGCAGAGGGGGGAATTGGAGACAGCAGCCACTTGGTTCTTTGTTGCCATCTGAGGTCAAACCAACACCAGACAGACAGCCATTTCAGAAAAACACCAGGAGAAAGTAAAAACCTTTCCCATGCAATAAAAGGAGGGGGGAAAAAAAGAAAAACCAAAAGTGTTCTTCAACGAACCAAGGTCAAGAGGTCAAAACAGTTTTGAGAACAGACTGAATTATCATGCTGGAGTAAGCTCTTGCCAAAAAAAGAAAAAACAGAAAAAGAAAAAAGAAATCCCACAAACAAAAAACTCCAAGCCCAACCAAACCCATCTGAGCATGAAAACACCTGCCAGCCAAACAAAATGCAGTAAAGCAGCAATGCAGCGAGGGCTGCATTAAGTAGAGAAGCCTCTGTATACAGCTGAACGTAAATAAAGCTTTTGCCGTGCTTTCATTATTGGCAATGAATCTAGGAAGTGTCAGTGCAGCAGAAGTCACTGCTGTGGTAGGAAAAGCAAAAGCTCAAGACCCAGTGATGTTGCAAGGGGAGGGCTGGCTGGTCTCCGTCCCACACCCACCTAATGGTAAGAAAGCCATAACAAGAACTTTTGCAGGGTGACCAAGATCAGGAACAATTTCATGGAGCAATGATGACATCTACTTGCAAGAAAGGGAAAAGCCAGGCAGCTGCCAGCTCATCAGCACAGCCCAGGGATGACGTGCCAGACCTTTCTTGCCAGCCTGGGGCCACCAGAGCCAGGGGAAGTGGGAGGTGTGATGACACCAGGCAGGAGCTTGCCAAGGTAGGCTGGGCAGTCCAACCAGACAGCTTCTGTAGACTCAAAGAAAAGGCAGCAGATCTCTTATCTACACTAAAGCCGAGCATCTGACACAGTCATTTTTCCCAGTGTGGCTCTGCAGATAAGCCCCAGCGCTGTTAGGCAAGAGGAGTCAGCAGAGGGGTGGTGTGAGGTAGCCGTCTCTGGCAGAAGGTTTCAGGGCAGAGTTTCTTCAGGACTGGGGTCACAAGCTTTTCCTATTTTGCATTTCATTACTGAGCTGTGTGCGCAGCAGGAGTGCGTTAATGAGGTTACAAACAGGAGTGCTGCCAGCCAGGCAAGGGATCAAAATACAGGGGGGGGGGAAAAAAAAAAAAAAAAAAAAAAAAACAAACCACAAACCCTCCAGGGTCATAGTAACAGAAGAGAAAAGGAGTTCACCAGTCCTACCTCCAGTGGGCTCAAAGCTCACCAGCCAGCAGACTGCCACTTTCAGCAAAAAAAGTCTGAGGTGTTTAGTACAAGCTGCTCCTGGGAAAGGTCACCTGAAGGTCCCCTCTGGTACCAAGTGGCAGCAAGATGGTCCATCACCCTCACACAGCAAAGAGCCATTCCTTCCTTCAGTCACACAAAGCATTTGCCTGTCCATCGCCACCACAGAGAGCTTTGCTCTGACAACTGCCTATGGGTCATAAATAATCCATACGATGTCTCTCCACTTCCCAGCTCTGTTCCAGGTATTGCACCACCAGCAGCTGCTCTCACCATCCCATCAGACAAAAGGAGTGAATCTTCAGCCAATTCTTCTCTTGCAACTGAAGAGCAACAGTCTCTAGGTCCCCAAATAAGCCTTCAGTTCCCCCGGATATTCATTTAGGACTTTCAACTAGGCAGCAAATAACACATGGAAAGTTTCATACACTTTTTTTCTCCCTTTTTTAAATAAATAGCACCTTGCCAAGAGCAAAACCCAGTGAGACCTTCCTCCAAGTGTACCAGAGCTGACCATGGTTACACACCCTTGCCGCATAGCCTCTCCATGAGCAGATTTTGGTTTGAGGCAGGTTGCACCCCGCACCAGCCCCTAACGCTTAAGCCATACCACATGCCCGCCCTGCTGCTCTCCTCCAGGTGCAGGTCCTGTCTCACCCCACCCTACACCAGGCTGGTCCTTCTCTTACCTCAAACTCCCCTTGGCCCAGACCACAAGCCCCAAGAAACCACTGCCCGGCACACTGGTCTGACATGATGCTGACGGAGGTGTTGCTCCCACTGCTGTCATAGTTGTAGTATTTTCCTGGAGAAAAAAAAAAAAGGCAGGACACAGTTTAAAATCCGTAGTTTAGAACCCTAGCTCACATGTGCTGTCGCCACACTCCACTCCATTAGGCAGGAGCATGGCAGCTTTTTCCAGAAGGTTCTCCTCTCTTTCCTTTCCCAAACCACCATATCATTTCTGTTCCCTCCCTGGCACTCGCGCCTTCCCCTCCGCTTGGAGGGACGGCGTCTCCCCTCCTTCCCCATCCCCTGCAAGGCTCCATGACCCAAAGAGAAGCTGTCCCCCTCCCAAAAAGACACATGGCCAGCCAAGTGTGGCTCCCCACCAGGGAGCACCCACCATTCCAGAGCATCCTCTCAAACGCCTCCTTGCCCTTGCTGAGGATGTTTGTGTATTTCTGCTGGATCTCAGCATCCCCGAGCACCTCTGCCATCTTGCACATGGTGCAGACAGCTGCCAGCCACAGCCCGCCACAGTATGCGCTGACGGAGCAAAAGGAGAGCAGTGTCAGCAATGCGTGACACCCCACGGGTTGCATGGAGCCCTGTGCCCATCCACCGACCACAATTCCCATCTCCAACCCCCACCTGCCTCTCTTGCTCACCTGGCTCCATTTACCACCCACGCATCGTATGTCTGGTCAGCAAAGCCCCCATTTTCGATGAGCCCATCGTTATCCGTATCAAACTTCAGCTCCGACTCCATCACAGCCTGTGGGAGAGGCAGAAGACGGTCACACAGCCTCTCCATCCTGGCTGCCCCTCATGCTCTGCTTGGGAGCATCCATCCTCTTGGGATGTCGCACAGCTCCCGAGGGAAGCGTGAAGGGAGGAATGGCCCACTGTCTGGTGTCCTCCCAGTACCTGGCAGACTGGCCACATGTCCCGCAAGTACAGGGAGTCGTGGGTCAGGTAGTAGTCGCGGTACACCTGCAGCACAAACTTCAGGTTGAGGTCCTTCCAGTCGGCTGTGTCATGCATCAGGTAGGCATTGACACGCTGCCACGGCTCGTCATCTGAGCAAGGACAGAGTGGATGCAGCAAGGCAGACAGCAACGAACGTCCCCTCTCCCGCCCAGGGGGAAGGTCCCGAGGGTGCCATGATCAAACAGCACTAAATCCATTTGTTGCACCCTGTGCCACCTCTAGTGAGAGCAGCCTTCCCACTATGCTTCACAGAATTGCCTAGGCTGGAAGGGACCTTTCAGATCGAGTCCCACCATCAACCTAACACTGACAAAAACCATCACTAAACCATGTCTCTAAGCGCTACATCTCCTGGTCTGTTAAATACCTCCAGGGATGACGATTCCACCACTTCCCTGGGCAGCCTGTTCCAATGCTTGATAACCCTTTCAGGGTAAAAACTTTTCCTAATATTCAATGTAAACCTCCCCTGGCACAACTTGAGGCCATTTCCTCTTGTCCTATCACTTGTTACTTGGGAGAAGAGACCGACCCCCACCTCGCTACACCCTCCTTTCAGGCAGTTGCAGAGAGCGATAAGGTCTCCCCTCAGCCTCCTTTTCTCCAGGCTGAACACCCCCAGCTCCCTCAGCTGCTCCTCATAAAACTTGTGCTCCAGAGCCCTCACCAGCTTCGTTGCCCTTCTCTGGACACGCTCCAGTGCCTTGATGTTCTTCTTGTAGCAAGCGGCCCAAAACTGGACACAGCACTTGAGGTGGGGCCTCACCAGGGCAGAGTACAAGCAGAGCTACTGCTCTGCTTCCGCCTGCCTCCCCTGTACAAGCTCCACGCATCATGGTCTTCATCCACCCCAAACCATCCAAGCTTTTCATTCCCAGATGGGATGTTTGCCACAGCTTGGGAGTTAATTACCCTGAGAAAGCCGTGTGAGCAGCCCTGCACCCCCTCTGCCCTCTAGACCCCTCACCTGGGTCCCCAATATCATGAGGCACCACGTTCTTCAGCTTCACCTGGGCTGTCTGACCACACATCAAGTACTGCCGGGGCTGGACATCCTCATTCAGCACAGTGACAGCTGGAGAGGACACAGAACAAGAGACATTAGAAAGGCAGCAGGCACTGCAGCAGCAAGCTCCAAGAACAGGCACAGGCAGGGCCACCGGTCCTGATCACAGCCCTCTGCAAAGGGCCTGAGGGGACACCAGGCTGTTCGCAGTCTCCCCTCAGCAAGGCAGACGCAACTGTCACCACCTGCTTAGGCAAGGTGGTGGCAGCACCCAGGGCTGGGAGGGAAGCCCAGTGGGCTCAGCCCTGCTGTGCTCCGTCACCGATCAGGCTACCACCGAGCAGCCTCCAAGCCCACCTAAAGTAACATGGTCTGCAAGGAGCTCCAATGCTTCTCCTCTGCAAGGGGCATGGAGAGAGCTGGTAGGAGCAAGGGACTACCCCAGGGCAGGCAGAGCCAGCTGTGCACCCCCAGTGCGGCAAGAAGGCATCCCAGTGCTGGGCAGAGAGATGCTGAGAGGCAGCAGCTTTGGGGATTTGCAAGTCCTGGTCCCAGCAGAGGAGTCAGAGAGGGATGCTGGCTCCATGGCACAGATTTATGTGGCAGATGCTGTCCCAAATCCTCCATCCCTTCCCTAGGTGAAGACATCAGCAGGCATCAAGCCAGGGTCTGCTGGGTTACTCACCAATGTCATACTGCAGGCTGATCTGCAGCTTTGGCCACAGCATGACGAGGGCAAAGGAGGCGTAGAAATGGACATCGTAGGTGTTGTACATCCGGTATTCCTGGCCTGGAAGGACCAGGGAGATGGTGATGGATGGGAGACCTGCCACAGGGAGGGCAAAGGACAGGCAGGTCCTCCCTCCCACATGGCCCAAGAGGGCAGGCTCTTTCCCAGTAGAGGCAGGGGCTCCCGTTAGAAGTAGGGTTTTATTTTTTTCTACATATGTTATCCAAGGGTCTGGAGAAGACCTCATGCCATATCCTACAGGGCTTGGTCCTGCAAGGGGTTTTGCTCCCTACCCATCAGGGCATGAAAACCATCCCCACCACAGGTTAAAAACACCTGGTGACAGCAAAGGGAAGGGGCTGAGTTGGGACTATCCACGACGTCCCTGCAAGTTACCTTCCAAATAAGCAAACCTTCCGTACTCCCGCAGGACAGGGAGGAGGTGGGAGAGGCCAGCCCCCGCTGGCCCCTGCAGGTCCTCAGCACAGCAGTCCGGGGGCAGCTCTACCCAGATGGTCCCCCCATCCGTCATGAAGTACAGCTCATTGAAGAGGGCCGACTTGTACCAGGAAGGCAGCTGGCTGCAGGCAAGAGGGGAACCTCAACCACAGCAGCCGAGGTGGTGATGCTCCTGCTCCGACCAGCCCCAGGAGGCCACCGGGAAGGTGTTCCCAACGACCCTACCTGTTCTCCAGGATGGGCTTCTGCCACTCTTCGATCTTCTTTTCCCACTCCTCATAGTGTGTCAGGGCGTGATGGGACAAGGCAGGAGCGGCATCGCCTCCGCTACCAAAAAACCGGGTGTACCGCCTGCCGAGGGGGGGGTTTGGTGAGTACGCTGCGGGCTCTGGCTGCAAAGCCCACCCGGCCACGGGAGAGCGGCTGGACCTAGTGCAAGGGTGTCGAGGAGCAGGGGGGCTGGGGAGAGGGTCTCTCTTCATGTGTTGGCAGGGCTGTGGCCGCAGGGAACGGGTGGGACAGGCTCCCCAGGCAACATTCAAGCCTGGAGGTAGGGAGAAGGGGGCTTTGGGGACATGAGGGAAGCCCCACTAGAGACAACCCACTCACCTGAGATGCAGCTTCTCCTTGGACCCAAAGTGAATGCAGGGCATGTCCCAAGCCAGGGCTAGCTCCAGTGTCCTGTGCCCGTGGGCAGGCACCCTGCAGCTGGCACACACTGCCGCCGCCGTCACCTCCCCCTTCTCTGTCGGGCTGCTTTTACCTGCCGGGACAAAAAAAAAAGATAAAAATAATATTCACAAGTGACCAAGGAAGTCCTATGGAGGGGTGTGACTGATGCTCCCACACACCCCAAGTGCAACAAGACTATTCAGGCATGACCCAGCCCCCTTACAACCCTTGAGGATGTACCCTCCAGGTTGTAAGGGATGACATTACCGCACGTGAGTAACTGCTTTTTGCAAGCAGGAAAAAAATACCTGCTGTGGGCGGAGGGGTTAAAAAAAAAAAAAAGTCAGTCATCAAAGCAGAAGAACAAATCAGGCAGGAAAAGCCACCTGGCACAAGTGGAAAGGAGCACCCCATGACTTTGTAACTGCACCGCACTCAGAGACACTGTGACTTTCTAGTGACAGTCATCATTTCCAGCTTTTTGCAGGATGCTTGGACTGCACCCGTATTTAAGAAAAGCCCTGAGGCGGCTGGATAATTATACGCTGGTTCTGACATGTGTACCAGGTAAACTCATTAGAGCAAAAATTTTAAACAGCAGCACAGATCTTTACTATGATAATGCCTGGCATGCACAAAGGAAAACCACATCCCAATAGCCTGGAGAGCTCTGAGTGCATCTAGGCAGGAAACTTAGTTTTCCGGAAATATTTATGTAAACGATTTACATAATTTAAGCTTCAAGAAATGTAGCAATGGCCCAGTACCAGCATCATTAGTTTGTCAGCATCATCCTTGTTGAAAGGCTGGCAGAGACATTAGGCAAATGGTCGCCTTTTATCACAATAAAAGGTTGGCACCAAGGGCTGGGAGATGCCACCCTGCTTCAAGGCTTCTGCCAAGGGAACAAGCAGACAACAGAGGATGATGCAGAAGGATCACTGGAATACCAGAGACCTCCAGGGAACGGATGTAGTAACAAGAGGACAGCAAGTGATGGCAGCACCAAACCCCAAAGACTGCTAAAGGCCCGCCAGAATAAATCTGACAGGGCCCAGCTTGCAGATCTGGCAATGGGAACCCAGGGACAGTGGCTGGGCATCACCCTACCCACTCAGCAGAAGTCTCAACTTAGCGCACAACACTACACAGACTAACAAGGTACTGGCTTGTTCAACTAATATAACCGAGAACAGCCCCAAAGTGGTGTGAACAGCTTTTGGAGAAGCACAGTGAGGATAGTGTGACAAGCAGTGGAAAATTTAGATACAGCCTAAAGCTGGGAATGAGCCAGAGCATCACTGAGAGCTTTTTTGCAACGGCATTGAGGTGGCCGGAGGAAGGGAAATCCACCCTTGCTTGGGTGGCCTGTGGCCCATGACCAGCGTGGCCACCAGTTACACCTGCTCCCCCATCCACCCGTCCCACGTAGGACAGAGGGACTCACCGGCAGGGGAATCCAGCCTGCCGTCCTGCAGGAGGTCCTGCCACACCTCTCTACCTGATCCCGCGGGATTGAATGCCGTGAGGTGGGTGACTCCTGTGCCAGCCTGGGGAAGGGAAGAGCATCATCGGGGGTGGTACTTTTGAGGGGTGGATGCCCACCTACCCTCCCACCCCCCAACAATGGTGGGACCCCACGCTCACTCCCCGCTTGCTGCCGAGCAATGCTCACTCCACACCTGCTGTCCTGCAAGCTTCACCCATAGCTTCTCTCCTGGCACCCACCCCCAAAGAGGGTGCCCTCAGGGAAATCACAGCCCCACTTCTGCTCCGGCAGTGGGGCAAGCGCTGAGGACCAGTGCCGACCTCAGCCCACCATCACCCATCCTTTACCTGCCTGGAAGCAGCATCCCCACATTCAGCAGGGCTGTACAACCCCCCAGCCCCTGCAGGAGCCATGCCACGGGTGCCAACCCTTTACCTTCTCTCGGGCAGAGATGGCAAAGGTGAAGGGGTTCACGCGTGTGCAGTGGTGCAGCAGGACTCCAGCAACCCGCTTGCCCTCCTTCTCAAAGGCGAAGGGCTCATTCCAGTGCCCTCCACTCCTGTCCTCCTTCGTTCCCGTGCCGTTCTGCAGGCTGAACATGATGGAGACATCCACGTCCTCGTCCCTCCCATTCTCCACCTCCCAGATGAACACTCCCACTGGCAGACTGGAGTCCTGGCAGAGACAGACAATTCTGCGTATAGTGCCGGTAGCTCCACAGTCAGCCATCAGAGCATTGCTTCTCCCGCTGCTGGGGAGACCATGTGGGATGCAGCGGGAGGAAGAGCACCAGGAACAACTCAGCTTTGGAGTCTGTTGCCAAGCTGGGGAGCAGCAGCATAGGGATTCTGGGGGGCTGGCAAAACAAAATTCAGATCACAAGCCCTGGGCAAGCAAATGCCACACCGGGCAATACGCAGATGGAAAGCAGTGTTTAAGGCTCAGACAGGTGCCTCAGCGCCTGTCTGCTCAACAGGCTGATACAGGCTCACGTGTCTCGCTGGGGTAAGAGGAAGGTCAGGCATGTCGGCAGCGCAGCCTGCCACCCTCGCCCCAGGCTGGGAGCGAGCAGGAGCGGCGTGCGGGAGCGGCGAGGCATCCTCTGCTGCCATCCCGAGCTTCCGCATTGCTGTGGGGGTTCCTCCTGCCTGTGAGCATTGCTGAGTGGAGACACAGGGAAATGTTGGGAAAGCCCAGCTGGGAAAGACCAGCTAATAAGCAGCTCATCCCTTGGGGATGGCAGGCAAAAGCCAGCTAAAACACTCTCAGGAACACCCAGCTGACAAACCAACCCTCAAGTACAAGCTGAGGGTTTCCCAAAGTGCTACCACTGGATCCATCGGCTAGCAAGGCCACAGCTCTGGACCTGCCATTCCAGGTGGACAGCATCCGGGATGGTCACAGGACAAAACCAAAGGCAGGGAACAAGCAGTACAAAGACACAAAGTACAGGTCAGAAGGGAAAGAAGCAGCTGCCCGAGCTAAGCACAAGGAAGGGATAACCCTTCCAGCACCAACTGCCCCAGGAGGGGCAAAGCCTTCCAGGGTCCCACTGCTACACACCTGGCACTAGGGACAGGGTCTTAGGACAGAACAGACCAGGCTGGGAAAAGAACATTAGCAAAGTGGCAAGCCTGGTTGTCTTCAGGCAATGCTGAGCAGGGCAGGAGGGACAAGGAGCTCCTCTAGTGCATTATCCCTGGACACACAGGCAATGCCCAGGGGTCAAAAACTCACCAGGTCCAAGCTTCTGCTACCAACACAGGACACACCAAGCATCACACAGCAGAGCCCCGTCTCTGCTGTGCCAATCCCTTCCCCCTCCCATGCAGGCAGCTCTGCCACATCCCTGACAACCTGCTCCATATGAGCTGTGCTGCCGCAGTGCAGTGTGGCCCGGTGCTCCCATGGGACAGGCTGCAACCAGCGTGGAGCCATCACCTCCTTACCTTATAGTCATGGGGGATGACAGGAGAAACCTGGCGGCAAGTGAGCACTACATTTTGCCCTGGGAGCTCATAGACCGTCCAGGCACGGGGGTACAGGGCATGGTAGAAGGCGTAGTGGCCACAGTAGCCCCAGTTCCAGCCCTGCAGAGTGCTGGGTCTCTCCACAGACAAGACCTGCTGGTAAACCGTCTGCCCTTTGCAACGCAGGCACACTGTGAACTGGGGAGGAGAGAAGCACATGGAGGGGATGAGATGAGCCCAAGAGCAGATGCCCCAACTGCCCAGGCTGCTCAGTGCCGCTCGCACCCCTCACAGACCCTGCTGCACCTACCTGGTTGGCGATGACCGTTTCGTAGTGATAAAGACCAGGGTTCAGCTGCCAGCGGCAAAATTCACCCCGCCATCCACGGGTGATGGTGCCTCCCCCAATCCCGCCCAGCGGGCACCCTGGCAAGGACACAAGAAATTAGCACTCCTGTTTCTCCCCATGGTGGGATCTGGCTCAAGGATTCCCCCAATGCAGGTCTAGGGTCCCCTCAGCACTGCCCACACCTCAAAAGCTCCTTGACCCACTCCCCACCCTGTAGCACCTTGGCAGCCCCATGCGAATCCCTGCCCACCCAGCACACTGGGGATTGCACCACCCCAGCACTCAAACTGGAGGCTGACCATAGATCTGCTGCAGAGGAACGGCACACAAGAGGTCAATGAAGGCAGATTTCTTCTCTATGCGGGTCTTCTTGTACCACCACCTGAAGTATCTGCAAAGGAAAGAGAGGTATGAAAGAAGACAGGAGCAGGCGTCACTGTCCCTTCAGTGTCACCGCACACAACGTAACCAGCACACATTGTAGCCACCCCTCTTGTAGAGATGTACAACAGGAACCCGTGTCCCAGGGCCCATGGGGTGGCAGCCCCTGGCATCCATCTGCAGCATGTATCAGTCAGCAGACACAAGCAGGCAGAGCTCAGGCAGCTGCCTGCAAGGGCACGGCATGAAAAACAGAGCACTCCCAACACCCGAGAGCACAGCTCCCAGGTCGTGCAAGGGCAGAAGGCTTTCCCAGACGCTCATGGAGAAGTGGGAATGCACACAAGGACCATCACCGCCACCACCACGTCCATGCCTGGTAGAGCACATCCTGCTAAGGAAGGTCTGGGAGCAGAGGCAGGGAAGCCATACGCTGCTCCGGGGATATGCGCCTTGGTCTTCCAACCTCCACATCCCCATTGTCACACTCAGCCCTGCCACATCCTACTGCCACGTCCCCAGGGGCAGACGGCACGGGGCAGCCTTGCCCTGGAAGAGGTGACACTAGCTGTCTACAGCTGGCAGGATCCCAAGGATTCACCTCCACTCACACACCAGCTGTGCAGCCAGGCATGGCCCATCAGATAATTTCTCACCCACAGGCCTGGGAATCGAGACACCCAAACGGGCACACCTGCAGCTGGGTGTGCCGGCACCACTCCAGGAGAGAGGAGCAGGGCTGGGCTCCCAGTCGGCACTCGTAAAAGACTGGCTTTTGCTAATGAACCGCCTCAAGTTAAATCTTCCACATGGAGACAATTAGCATACGGAAATCAGCTACCAGACCAGAAGAAGCTGTTGAACTTCCCCCAGCAAACAGACAGGCAAGACCCAACTGGTGGCTCCACAGCCCTGGGTGCTAGGAAGGTGGTGGGGGCATGGGAGCCCCCACGGTGGGCATCATCCCTGAGCTACCTGCAGGCACCAATGCTGTATTGCTGAGAGGAGAAAGCCACCCTAGCTGGGAGCTCAGAGCTTGTCCTGCTCTGGCAGCACATGGGATGAAGCCCAGGTGGTGGGCAATGAGTGAGCAATTAGTACCCGGGGGTACTAATTCCCCAGGACATGTACCCCCAGCTTCACAGGGGCAGCAAGGGGGAGAGGCTCTTCCACAACACCCCCTGGTTCTACACACTCCTCCCCAACGAAAACAACCCACACTTGTCTTTTTGGCTGCGTGGTCACTGGACGTTCACCTTTGTTCACCAATACCTGAAGTCCCCAGATCTCTCTCAGGGTGACATTCTCCAGGTTGCAGTCTCACAGGACCTGACCACAGCCTGCTGTCCATTCCTATGTACTCACCTTCACATTGGGCTGCTTAAGGACATTTTGCCCGCAGAGGTCCAGGGCACCACCAGAACCAGCCTGTCCTGCACGACCGCCCTGAATCAGGCCCTGCCGCTATCTCCGAGCTACATCTGCTGCAACTGCTCTTCTCCCAGGCGAGACAGCCCCAGCTTTACGCTGCAGAGGCGAGGTTTTGGCAGCATGCTTTCTCTCTCAAGGAAATGATTTTTTTTTTTAATTTTTTTTTTTTTTTTTTTTTTAAAGCCAGTGTCAGGGAACCAACCCAGCTGCTTCCCCAGCAGATTTCTGGCGATGGGAAATAAGGTGGCCAGGCAGAGCAACTGCAGCACAGCCCGGTGGGGCATCCCGGCTCGTTGAAAAGGAGGTGACCAAGCGATTTCAAAACCCAGCTTTTTCCAGGAGCACGCAGTGGGAGACGTTTGGGATTTACAGCCAGCCACTGCCCAAGCTGTTTTGCCGCCCCAACAACAAACTCTTCCCCTGCCAGCTCCTCTAAGAATCACAGAGATTAGAGCAGAATTAAAACCTGTCTGGACATCACCCAGCTGTTCTGGATCCGTGCTGTGACCCACTCCCAGGGGACACCAGCCACCTCTGCAGGAACCTCCCTGCCCCTCTTCTCCTGCCCCACCAGCACCCACCAATGAGGGTGTCCCCACAAAGGGGTTACCCTGACCAGCCCCGATGAACAAAAATCCCACCCCAGGGTTTTCAACATCCCCAGCCTATACCAACTGCAGCAGGCGCTGGGGCTGCAGGAGAGGACACCCATCAGCCAGGGGTTTAACTCAACATGATGCCATGTCAACCCAGGACATGCTCGTTCTTCTGCGGGCCCTAGACCTTCTCAGCCAAAGACGTGCAGCAAGCCCAAGGCGCTCCCAGCCATCTTGGGAGGTGCAAGCACCTGCACCAGGTGACTTTGCACTTGGTGCACCAAATCATGCCAGATTTTGAGAGCAGCCCTGGCACAGGTGTCCCTGAGGGAGGGGCTGCTGCTCATCACAGGTCATTTGGGAGAGGGGATGGCAATAAGCAGGGCTCCAGAGTTCCAGGTACACATGCCATGCTCCAGGAGCGAGTTCCAGGCTCCTCTTGCAGCACCAGCACCCTGGTTTCATCCAGCTGTCTGCCTCCACTGGGCCGACACATGGGTGCCCACCAAGGCCAGGAGCAGACAGTCTCCCTTGCATCCCTGCATTAGGTGCCCTTTGTCAGCCAACACCGCTGCCCTCAGGTTTTAATTCAAATGCACACAGGTATTTCTCGCCGCCCTGGCCCTTCCTCTCCTCCGTTCTCTAGGCTGGAGCCTCCTTACAAGGAAGCTTCGCCCTGCATGAGTATTTTTGAGATGACAATCAAATTACCTCCTAAATTCGTGCAAGGGAAGAGAGGCAGTACTTTGACTTTTAGCTTATTGCTTTCCCTAGGACAAGCCACTTCCATGCCAAGGCCCCATTGAGAACAGGCCAGGACTGTCCCCCCCAAGCCGGCACAGAGGCGATCACCTCTCTTCCCTGCTCACCCCACCAGAGCTTCACACTTTCCCACAGGCTCAGCTCATCCCCAACCCGCCACGGCAGCTTTTCCAGCAGCCTTCACCTCCCGTGCACAACCCACGCTCTCTCCCTTCCCTGATGCCCAGGCTCGCGCCGGGATGTCTCAGGTCAGACGGGCACGCTGTGCATCCCGAAGCAGCCCACTATCTGCCCCGCCATCAGGCTTTGCAGGAACCAGCTTTGCAAGCTGCAACCTCCAAGGGCATCGAGCAGGGCTTATTAAAAAAAAAAACAAAAAACAAAAAAACCAACAAGAAACTCAAGAAAATGGAGGCAGGAGATAAAAAAAAAAAGGCAAGGAAATAAATGACACCGTCATGGGTTCCAGTGTTCAGCCCGATGGGTACACAAACACCGCCAGCACCCAAGCAGCCGTGCTAAAGGTTAAAACAACACTGCTGTTTCCCATGCGCGATTTTCCTGGTTGCTTCCAGCTCACCCTCACGCAAAGCCGGGAGAAGTCCCCGCTCCCAAACCTGCTACAGCCCGCAGCATTGCTAAAAAACGAAAATCCTCCCCATTAACCTCGAGCTTAATCTCCATCTGCACATAGGTGCCTTGAGGCCAGGGGCTGAGGACCCGGCGCTGGCCAGGGAAGATGCAGGTGGGGCGGCCACCAGCAGCGACCCCCGTGGGGGGGATCCTACCCCCTCCCCGCCCCCGAAACGATACCCCGGAGCCCTCCTCGGTTTTGGGGAGCCCGAGCGCCCGGTGCTGCCCCTACACCCAGTCTGCCCCAGTGCTCCCGGTGCCGGCGTCAGCCAGGCGGGGGCGGAGAGCGGGGCCTTCCGTGACCCGCCGTACTCTGCCCTCCGCGCACCGGCGCACGGCCGGTGCCTCCTGAGGGGCTCCCCCCACCCCGGGACACCTCCCTCGCCCCCGTCCCCGCAGTGTGCTCCCGGTCCCCATACCGCAAGACGAGGCCGATGTGCCGCAGGGCGTCGCGGAGCGGCACGTCGCCGGCGCCGTAGGGCTGCCGCGGCTCCTCGAAGCGGTGCGCCAGGCAGATGCGCCAGCCGGCCGCCGCCACGCCGCGGCCCCTCGCCGCCCCCTCGTACTGCCGCACCAGCGGACCCGCCGCCGCCGCCGCCGCCGCCATCACCGCCCCCCACCCCGCGCGCGCCCTCTTCACCGCGCGCCGCCGCCGCCCCGCCCCGCCCCGCCCCGCTCCCCCGGGGCACGGCACCCCCGCCGAGAGGCGTCCGGGCCCCGCCCCGCCCCGCCGCCGCCACCGGACAGCCCGAGGGCGCCCGGGCGAGCGCGGCCGAGCGTCGCTCGAGCGCTGCCGAGCGCTACCTAGGGCTGCCCGAGCGTTGCCGAACGCCTTCCGAGAGTTCCCGAGCGATGCCCAGAGCTCCTGAGCGATGCCCGAGCTTTGCCGAGCGGCGCCCGAGCGCTACCGAGCGCTGGCCGAAAGTTGCCGAGCGACTCCCGAGCGTTGCCGAAGAGTTTCCGAGGGCTGCCGAGCGCGCTCGGGCCGCGCTGAGCAAGCCGGGAGAGCCGCTGAGGGGAAGCTGGGCTCGGTGTGTCGCGGGGCAGCGAGCGGGGCCTGTGCGGGGTGGCGAGTGGGGCCGTGGGGGGTGTGTGCGCGGTCCTGTGTTCCCCTCTCCCCTCCGGTGGGTGTTTACGGTTGTGTGTCTGCGGTCGGGGCCGCCCTGGAGCTCCCCTCTCGGATTGCGGGCGGCAGGGCCGTCCCTCACCCCCTGCAGTGTGTGTTGTGTCTGTGTGGGGCTGCGGGAGGTGTGGGGGGGTTATGTGCCTGTGTTGGCCAGGGCTGGGCGTGTTTTCTCTGCACATCTCTGTGTCTGTCTTGTGTTTGTGTGTGCAAGGCTAGGGCTGTCCCTGGCCCCTGTGTGCGTGTTTGTGTGTGTGCAAGGCCAGGGTAGTCCTTGGCCTCTGTGCATTTGTGTGTGCAAGGCCAGGGCTGTCCCCGGCCCCTGTATATATCCATGTGCTGTCTCTAGAGCTGGGGCTCTCCCTGACCTCTCCCCTGTGCACGAGCCCAGCCTGGCTGCTTTTCCATTTCCCCATCTCCATGCCCACTCTTGGTTGTTTTTTTTTGTTGTTGTTGGCAGGTGTGAAGCGGGGCTGTCTGAGCCATGATCGAGGTGTTGGCCAAGCTGGGCCGTGGGCCTGTCTTTCTGGCAGGGGAAGTGCTGGAGTGTGTGATCACCTTCACCAACCCCCTATCAGCCTCATCTACCTCCGCCAGCAGGTACGACAGCTTGTGTTGGTGGGCCCTTCTGTGCATGTGGTAGAGCTGTCAGGGTTCCTCCAGAGGGAAAGTCCCTTCCTCCCTCCTGAGCAGCCCGATGTAGTCATGACTGGGTTGTGGGGCAGTGGTGCCAGCTCAGCCCCTGGTGACTTCCCGACCCAAGGTATTCCCTTAAGGGTGCTTTGCGCAATTGCTATTTCAGGGCTGAAACGGAGATAATTATTCTGGTTTTCTGCCCTCAAGAAAGAGGCGAGAAAAAAGGTATGCAGTTAGAGATGTACTTAACTGCCCCTCAGGTGAGCCCTTAGCAACAGGGTTACTGGTAGAAAATGAAGCCAAACTTGCTGTTAAAGCAGGATATCTAGTTACACCAGGGTGACAGTCTCACAGGGCAACATCCAGGCAACGTCATTATTTCCTGTGTTTATGGAAAGGGCTCTCGCTGTCCGGCAGCGCACTGACATATCAGTGTGATCCCTGCCTCTGGAGCTGGAGGGCCAAGAGTCAGAAAGAGGCGACCTTCTGTGGCAGCATGTTCTGTGGCCCAGCCATTGAGCGCTGCATCTCCCCTTATCATTACTGGGCCCAAAACAGTTGTTGAGGAAACATAGGAAGATGGGAGCTTCCTATATTGGCTCACAGGGGGTGACTCTGCATCATAAGGAGTCACCCAAAGCTTCCATGTCCGCTGAGTGTATGGCCTTGTCTGAGTGTCTGGGGGGGTGGAGAGTGTTTTCTTGACTTGAGCCCTGCTTGGGAAGCGTCCCTTTCCAGTCCTGTCAGGTTCAGCATCTTTTCATCACCAGTACACGTTTGACACGTGATTGTTTTGGTGGACGCACTTCCAGTGCTTACAGTCTCAGCAGCTGCAAAGCAGGCTCTTGTATTACCACTGTAGAGCTTCTTTGTTTATTGCCTTCCTTAGCTTTCCATCCTGGAAAGCTTCCTGGTTCCTTTTGCCTGCTGAATTCAGCTTTCAAATTCAGCTGTGGCATAAGCATCTAGTTTCCCAAAGTTTTGTCTTATGTGGTGACAGTGCTGTTTTACCTGTTCCGAAACACATGAGACTGCAAAGGTAGCAGATAGAGCAGTTTTGGAAGTTCGCGGTACAGTTACGGGAGCTTCATTTGGGAACTTCAGGCGTGTCATGGTCTGTAGAAAACTGCCTCTTGGAAAACAAAAAGTTTTTAAAATAAAAAGGCAGGTGACCAAACTGATAAGACCTGGCATAGTCATACAAGTGGCAACACCAAATAGATTGGTGGTTTGGAAATTGAAGCTGTGGGTTGCGTAAAGGCAGGAGCCAGATCAAAGCACAGTCACTGTAACAGGCAGATAGACCTGTCGGGGACTAGAAGCTTTCAGGGCTGGCAAAAGCTGTGGCGCGGGTGGAGGAACTGAGAGGCATGCAGTTCAAGCACAGGAACAGAACTGACAGGCAGTAAGTAAAAGGCAGAAAGTGAATTTGATTGTGGTGTATCAGGCATACAAGAAACAAAGCTCTTCTGCCCAAAGGCTGCGTGGGGTGCGGCGCATGGGGACTACAGGAGTTGTAGGGAGAGGTGAGAGAGAAGGGAAGCGGCCTCAGAACCAGCGCAGGATCTTTCCGCACCCTGCCAGCTGGGCAAGCCAGGTCTGCTGGTAGGAAGGCACATGCAAATTTTGTTTGGGTGTCCAGTTGAAAAAAAGAAAAGAATCCGGTGGCATATTATTGGGTGATACTGGAAAAAAAAAAGGTTAAAAATACGGTGTTTGAAGGTACTATATTTATGCTAAGCTTATATAAAATTAGTAAACATTGTGTCCCAAGCAAGAGACAATTTCTCTGTTTCCATGTAGTGGATGCCTTACAGCAGAAAACGTTAGGGTCCTTATGAAAAAGCCATGATGGTACTTTGGAAGATACAGAATTGCAATTGTGGGGATAGAGGTAACTGGGTAGAGTAAGCAACGCGTGTTTGGGTAAAGGCAGCCAGCACATGCAAAGATCAAATAGCCCATTATTAGTCAGCTGAAATGAATGCAGCACGCCTTTTTCTCTGGTTCGTCTAGAAGTTTAACTGCTCTGATGTGTCACATTGAGAGATCCTCATGTGCCACGAAAGATCCCTGTGCCACCTAAAACTCTGGTGTCAGCGCTTACTAATTGGATCATGATGTTGGAAAACACCAGAGCAACCATACACTGGCTAAATTAACGAGACCGCTATTGAAATAAAATAGATGAGTGTTTCGGAAACTGAAAGGTGTCAGTAATGCCATGGGAAATGCCCTGTGGAATAGCTGAGGTCGTAGCAGAGCCCAAACCATGAGACTATTTTTCATGCTGGATGCAACCAGTTCTTGTGACTCTACAGAGTGAGGACAAAATGACACTTCTGCCTCCTCTGTAGCCGTCAGCTAAACCCTTGCATCATGAGGAGAAAATAGGTCCTTATGAAGGACACAGAAGTGTCCTTCTCTGGTCTGAGACAACGAGAAGTGGATATT
Organism: Rissa tridactyla; assembly: GCF_028500815.1. Classification (NCBI taxonomy): domain Eukaryota; kingdom Metazoa; phylum Chordata; class Aves; order Charadriiformes; family Laridae; genus Rissa; species Rissa tridactyla. The sequence goes on from NC_071497.1 coordinate 75,800,452, forward strand.
CTTGAGGGGGACGGTGCTGTGGGGAGGGAGCACATCTGTGACCTGCCTGCCCCAAGAAGTGTTGAGCTTGGGGCAGCTGGGTGCTATGGGCAAGGGCAGATGAACCCAGGCTGCAGGTATATGTTGCTGCCCCCTTCCCTGATGGTCGCATTAGCACTGCAGGTGCCTCAGAGTGCTGCTCTGCATGTCGCTTCATGCTTGCTGTAATCCAAGCTTAAAGCACAGTCACGAGTGTTTGCTCTTCTTTGCTCTCAGTGAGATGCTGGCGTGGGCCAGTGCCCAGATCCACTGCCAGTTTCACACCAGCGAGAACCGGGTAGCGCTACCTCCTTCTGATGGCAGCAAGCACGACGTGCAGGCAGAGAATGAGACAGTCTTCGTCCCCAACAGAGGTAAGTGTAACCCTGGGTAGGGATGGTGAGAGCACAGCGAGCGGGAGTCAAGCAGACTATAACGTGTGTCTTGAGAGCAGCACATGTAGCAGTGAGCGGGAAGTCCATGTTGCTTTCGTTGTGTGATTCCCCGGTGACGGCAGCTGCAGGACATTGTTAATACTGAGGTCAAAGTGGTGCTACCTTGGAGCAAAACTTGATGGTTGTCTGTCCAGCTGTTCTGTGAATGTCTCATGATCTGACTGGGGCATGAGCTATTTCCTACTCGACTCCTTTTCCTCTCCATTCCTACCTGGAAGGATAAGACCTGTCTGGCCTGGGCCCTGAGGCCAGGCAGCATTCATGTGGTTCTTCTTCTCTTCCAGGAGAGCGGGGTCAGTGTATCCTGTCCACTCCACCAAAGATTCTCTTCTGTGACTTGCGACTGGATCCCGGAGAGTCAAAGTCCTGTGAGTCCTGTCTTTTCCCCTGCTCAGAGAGCTCGCCTCTGGGGAGCCCCGCTCTCCAAGCTGGGTTTGTGGACCTGAGTGCTGCAAGCAGGAGACCCCGGTGCTTGTGGAAGGCAAGGTGCTTTGGTGGGAGCATGAGTACTAAGGAACTACTGCATTGTCCAGTGTCTGTTCTCCACTGTATGAGGACTACATACTGCAACGTGTCCCTCAGTCCTGCTTCTGGCCCGTGTCCTTTGCTGCAGGTCCGTTGCGTAGCTGCGAGGCATAAAACGTTTTTAAATACCTGTCTGCAGCTGAAGTAATGGTTACACACACCTGCATTTCCTTGCCTTTATTTCTTCAGCCACACTGGAGTATTCTTGGGATTTAGGCTGGCGTCCTCTGAAGGTCCATGCTTCCTCTTCAGGTTGTGGCAGTCCTGGAGATCATAGAGTCTTCTGCCTGTTCTAGTTTCCCTGCTCTAAAAGCGAGCACTTCTCAACTTCTCTGCTCAAAGCTCTCTGTGTCTCCAGAGCCCTCAAACAGTGTTGTTCCAGTGGGTCCCCTGTAAGCTCTCCTTCATTGCTACTTTCCCTTTTGCTATTTTGAGAAATTACCATGCTTTTCACAAGGAAATTGCAGCAACTCATTTTTGTTGTTCCAGGCAGTTCCTTCTACCTGAGTAGACAGCTGTGAAAATATGAGTATGTGCTGTTGTCTCTTGATTGGTGGCTGTGTGACCCAGTCTTTCAGTTTGTGTCGTGTCTTCTTTGCATTCAGTGGCCCATGGTCCAGCGGCAGTGTAGCATTAGGCATGGCAGGCTGCGTGTGGACAGCTTCCTCGGGTTGTCCCAGGGATCTGCTGGGAACGATTGACGGATATCTCTCAAGTCACAGAGCAAAGGGAGAAGAGAGGCAGTGCCTTTGGTGGAGAGGACTCTGCTGGAGCACCAAGCTCTGGGGAGGTGAGAGCAGAGCTGCGAGTGAGACCAAGGAGCAGTGGGCTGTGGCATGCTGGTTTTGAAGCTGGGATCTCCTGCCTTTCTAGGCTTTGAGTGGCCTGACTGGAGGGAAAAGCAGACAGGGTAAAACCAGCCTGGCTTGGCTGGGTGGTTAGCAGTGTAAGGCAGTGCTGTACGGGGCTGTGTCTCCTAAACTGGAAAGACTGTCATGTCACCATGTTTAGTTATTTACTTACTATACTACAGCAGCATGAGGGGGAATGGAACTGGCACTGCCACATCAGCGCAAAAGTCTCTTGTGCTTTCCGAAAGTGGCTGTGCCAGGGAGGAGGCAGAAATCTCAGCTGGCCTGAGGCCCACCTGGATTCTAGTGTGCACCTCACTGCTGGCAGATGTGGGGCTGGAGCATCTGTTCCCTGGGAGCAGGGGGAAGCCCCTTTTCTTGGAGCATCTGAAGCAGACTCGGCAGGCTCTGGGAGAGCAGATCAGTGACTTGTCCACTGGCTTTGGAGGCAGAAGTTGATCAGCCCCCAGCTAAGCCAGGGAGAGTCTGTCCTTTCCAGTGACGTTGCAGTGTGTGTGTCTGTCCACTCTGCCACTGGGTGACACTCACGCAAGCAGCCTGCACCTGCCTTGCGCGTGAATGCCGCTACATATGAAGGAGATGAACTCTTCTACACTTTGAATATTGCAGCCTTTCCCCTTGGTTTTGTGATGCACATGTCCATTGCGCGTGTCACATGCAATGCTGCTGTGTGTGGCACGGGATTTTTAGCACTGAAACCCCCGTATCACAGCCCCAGCTCTGCCAGGCTGCTCACACCGATCCCGTTGGCCTGTGGTGCTGCTCCTCTTACGCGAGACTACAGCTGGCACGCTTGCAGATCATTCCTGGGGGCTCCTGCCAGCTCTGTGGAGGCAGAGTTAAGGCTGTGTGGGTGTGTATCTTAATTCTTCATTTCCTGTTTTTCAGAAGTTTTGAGTTTTGCTGTACAGTTTGGAAAAGCAAAAAAAAAACCCCAAGAAATCTTAATTCTCCTTCAGCAAAGTACTATGTTATTAAACCGTAGCCAGAGCTGGCACATACAGCTGAGGTTGTGTGAGGCTCTCTCTTGATAAAAGGCCTTGTTTTCAGTTACCGACCAGCTTATTCCCCAGTATCTTCCCTTTGTTGTGGTGCCTATAAGTTGACTCACCTCCCATCCCTTTGACACACTGCCCAGACTGAGCTCTTTAAATTTGTCACCATAAAACATTTTTTCAAGCCCTCAAGTCATTTCTCTGGCTGTCTTTGCCTCCTTTCCAGTTTTGTAATACCTTTAAATATTTGGTAGATCACAGAGAGGGGCGAAAACGGAAGCAGCCTGGACACAGGCCAGGAGCCCGGCCAGAGGGTACAGCAGGTGGGTAAGGAAGGCATCCGTAGCACTAGGAATGTGCTTCCTTCTGGGATACGCATGGAAGCTGGGACTTCCCGAGTCTCGGCATTCCTGTGCCAGGTAGCAAACCGCGCATCCTCCTCAGGTGGTGGTGGTCTCTGTTGCTCATTATCCTCACTGCTCACAGAAGGTCTCTGTGAGCACTCATGTTAAGCCTGGTACAGGAGTTTACAGCAGATTGCGTCCTTCCTTGGAAATATCTGATTTTCCTCCCTGTTAGGACAGTTCTCAGCTTTGTCTGCAGCCCAGTCCAGTGGGACAGCCTTGTGTTTTAAGGTGTGACAGCCAGTGGACACTATGCACTAGCACAGGCTTTTTTCTTTCTTCCAGTTCTGTTATTTTAAATCTAGAAGTTACATTTAAAATGTAACCCTAGCTTTTAATCTAAGCCTCAATGTTTAGGATGTGCCAGACATGGGGAAGCATCTGTGGTTTCACAGCAGGATGCTGCCCTTCCTTTGGCAGGGTGTATCTGCGTCACGGTGGGCAAGCCAGAGAGGTGGAGACTTTCCATAGTTCACTGTTTGCGCCTTTCTTATTATACAATGTGTGGTTTGGGAAAGCTGCAGAAGTGTTCACACTGCATTGAGAAGCGTTGGGGTTTGTGTGGTGGCCAAGGGGCTTTGAGGGGGCTGAATGTGGTGTAAAGCCAGGCCCTCACATGTCAGAGGCCTCAGAGTCAGAGGCTTTGTGGTCTAAGTCATCAGGCTGTCAAGGGGGATACGCCACAGGTTGTTGGGAAGGTCTCTTAATTGTTTCTTGGTCATTTAGACACAGTGCTTCAGAGAAAAACACAGGAAGAAGCTAATTTTTGTTGCTGAGTTTGGGGTTTGTGTAAAGCGAATATCAAAAGAGGCCTGAGGTCTTGATCGGCACCTCTCTGCCGCATGGGGCAGAGCCCTGAGGAAACCACAGTGTGTGACTGCACCATGAAAGCAGTGTCCGAAGGAAGTGCGCAGAGGCAAATTCAGGTTGAACTCGTGATGAGTAAGTTTAGCTCTCATGTGTTTGTGTTCCTGGGTTTTACATCTTTCACATTCTTTTGAGGCAGAATTTGTGTGTGTGGTTGTATGTGCTGGAAGCAATGCCTGGATGATGGCACATGTGATGTGAGGAGCAGTTGCGCTGGTACAGGGAAGCTGGGGACGTGCTTGGCCTCCTGTGGGAAAGAGGAGATGGCAGAAAGCACCAGGCACTGTCCCTAGCTCAGCCTTACTGCTGGTCCTAACCCTCAGTGCAGGGAGCCCATGAGCAACAGCTCCAGGAGCTTCCATTTGGCCTTGAATAGCAATCTTTTCTGTACTTCTTGCAGATTCGTACTGTGAGACACTGCCCATAGACGGCCCTCCGTCTTTCCGGGGACAGTCGGTAAAATATGTGTACAAGCTGACCATTGGCTGCCAGCGTGTCAACTCCCCCATCAAGCTCCTGCGCGTACCCTTCCGTGTCCTTGTGCTGCATGGTAAGACCACATGCTGCCCTCTCTGCAGACACAGGCGTGGCTAAACCCTGCCCCGCTGACGCTCTCACTTTCTCCCCAGGGCTCAAGGACTACCAGTTCCCACAGGATGAGGCCGTTGCACCCTCAAACCCCTTCCTGGAGGAGGAGGAGGGCTTGAAGAAAGACTCACGGCTGGCAGACCTGGCAACAGAACTGCTCATGGTGGCCACGTCCCGACGCAGCTTGCGTAGGTCATATTCCCTGCTTGAGCCTGCTGTCCTGATCTGGGTGTGAAGCACAGCTCAGGGCTTGCTGCAAAAATCTCTCGCTGGCCAGCCAAAGCTCTGACTGGGGCTGTGGAGCACCACTGTCAGGGCCTGCTTGGGTCAGCGTTTCCCATGGACTCCTCCCTGCCAATCTTGGGCTTTTCCTAACTCAGCCAGAGAGACCCTCTCCCAGACATATCGCAGCCAGTGTGTGGTTTGCTCTTGCTCACTGCAGGCGTTTCCCAAAGGGAATGCTGCCTTCAGGGCCTGTCCTTCACACTCAAGCAGCAGGCGTGTCTGCAGGACTGTGTTATTAACCCAGAGCACTGTATGGAAAAAAGCCTCATCCCGCTGCAACCCTTTCCGCAACTCTTCTTGCTCCACAGACCTGTATAACATCAGCAACACTCGTGGGAAGGTGGGGACATTCTGCATCTTTAAAACTGTGTATAAGATAGGAGAGGATGTCATTGGGACCTTTAACTTCTCAGAAGGAGACATCCCATGTCTGCAGGTCAGTGCCGGCTTTGGGGTCACTGTGGAAGAGGCAGGGGGTTCAGGTGGGGGATAAACAGGAAGGGATTTGGCTTCTGTGGGGTTTCTAGGGACGGTTTCTAGTGGGACCTAGCTGAGGTCCCCTTAGGGTGTGAGGTGGGGAAGGGCTACATTTCTGAGCTCATTTGGGAAAGCGAGGCCCCGGGGCTTTGGGGCAGGGCTGTGTGAAGGTGTGAGAGCGAGCACCCTGCCGATTGCCCTGCAGTTCTCAGTGAGCCTGCAGACAGAGGAGAGCATCCAGGAGGAGTTCCAGCGCCGGCGAGGGCAGCCCGGCTCCTTCAGCACGCACGCCCGCCATCAGGAGGCCTGCCTGCACACAGCCCAGAGCAGCTTCAGCCTACCCATCCCGCTCAGCTCTACCCCGGGATTCACCACCAACATCGGTTAGTGGCCACCCGGGAAGGGACCTGCCCCTACTTGTCTCTGCAGTCCTCCTTCGATGTCCTCAGCCCTGCCTTTACTACCCTGCAGGGCTGTGTCATGTGGGGGGGAGCTGGCCTGCATGAGTGGGCTTATTTGCATGTCTCCTTGCGAGGACAGACAGAGCTGAGACAGCTGCTGTCCCCATCCTTTGTGGTGTTGGCTGCTGACCCCTCTCTTGCCCACAGTGTCCCTGAAGTGGAGGCTGCACTTTGAGTTTGTGACCTCTGGGGAGTCAGCGGGGACTTGCTTGGTTCGTGGGAACCAGTCGGAGGCCGTCACCTGGACTGGGATGGAGCAGATCGAAGTGGACACCTTCAGCTGGGACTTGCCCATCAAAGTCCTTCCCACCAACCCCATCCTGGCTTCCTACGTATCTCAGTTCTCCAGCACCAACTCCATCACCATCTGAAGTGGAGAGAGCTGGTAGGGACCTGTGGTGCTGCAGGCGTATGCCACCGGTGGTAATGGTGGCCAGGACTGTCACTGGCGTGACCCCAGTGGCCCACTGGCCCACACCCCAGTGTCCCCTTGGGTTCCTCTGTGATGCCCAGGTGGGCACTGGGCAAGTCTCCACCTGTGGGTGGAGGAGCACCGTGCTTGCTGCCCTGTCTTGTGCTGCAGCCCTCGGCTGGGAGCCGGACCCTTCCTGCCTGTGTGAGGGTGCGAGTCCCAGCACTCAGTGAAAATAAACCTGCCTCCCAGGGAATGGCTTAATGTGCCTTTACCCCATGAGGGACTTCCAAGAAGGAAAGGCCCAGCCCAGGGAAAGGGGAGGGGAACCCATCAGAGAAGACCTGTACCACCCTTGGGTGAAGGCTGTGCCCCTACAGAGACACTCACGAGCAGAGGAGGCCTGGCCTCTAGGTGAAGCATGCTGCACACCTGGTCTGGGTTGGAGCCTGCTCTCCTGCCCTGGCAGATGTCCTGCCTCCTCTGGGGGGTGTCCCATGTGTGAAGCCCAGCGCCCCCACTACCCTCACCAGGAGGAGGCAGGTCCTGGCAGGCCAGCCCTGCGCTGCCGGGGTGTGCTGGTGTCATGGATGCAGACGCATGCTGTGGCAGCATGATAGTGACGATCCAAAACTGAGAGGAAATGAGCGCCTGGGCTGTTCTTTGCCTGCGCTCCTGGACGTGAAGGCATCCTGCTGGTCTCGGGATCCTTCAGGAGGTGGAGTGAATGCGTGCTGTGCATGCAGGAGCTGGGGGTGGAGGTTTCCCTGCTCAACAGCCAGCTCCCAATTTCTACCAAACCTTTCAAAGAGTTTTCCTCTTTGCATGGAAATCTAATAAACATTTGAATTGTGCGGAACTCGGCTTTCCCAGGAGCCTTTTTCCTACACCCTTCCCCATGGTGGATGCAGCCCACCCTGCATGACAGTCACAGACTGGAGACCTCTTTGTTTAATATCTTTATTGCAAGAACAGAAACATCTACACAAGGCTCTGCACAACACAGGCATGGCACCGGCTGGGGCAGGCTGCCAGGGTGGCCGGCTCCACCCTGGCACACGCGGATTGCTTCAGCTCCCTGAAGCCTAGCAGGGCATCCAGCTCCCCTCCCTGCTGCCCTGCAGGTGGGATGGGATCCTCCAATGGGGACATCTTCCAGTGGCTCCCCCAGCTCTGCCGCCCACCCTGGGCTGGCTCCATTGCAGTGGTGCCCAGGGCCAGTCTGCAGTGCCGGGAATCCCCTCTGGCCCTGGGAACTGCAGGAGCACGGACGTTAGTGGTTCCAGAGATGGGTTCTTGCCCTTCATGCTCCGGGGCAGAGAAGGGGCTGGCCAGGACGCACGGGTCATGCACGAAGGGCCATGGTGCTTCCCAGCGAGCTCTCCACGGCTGCTGTGCAGGGGGATGGGGGTCTTGGTGGGAGGAGGGAGCTGCTTAGCTTGGAGCTGAAAGCGGGAGTACAAGACTGCAGGCTAATTTGGTCCTGTACCCCTTTAGTAGCTGGGTGTTTCCTGCTCACCTGGGAAGAGATCCTGTAGGATCTGCCTTCCCATGGTGCACAGGGCATCTCACGGGGAGGAGGCCCCGTTTTGGTTCAGGAAGCTGAAGGAGGAAGCAAAGCCGTGCCATGGCAGCGCTAGGGTGTGAATGTTAGCTCGGTACCATAGTGTGTGGATAGTGGTTTCCCTTGAAGGTGGCAGCAGTGACATCTCTACGGGATGGGGCAGGTCTGGAGCATGCGGGAGGTGTGCTCTGGAGGAGGGAGGATGATGCGGGGGGGGACACACAGGGTGCTGCGGAGGCTCTATCTGCTCAGCCCCGTGCCCAGCACCTTGTTGCTCAGCGGCTCGGGGGTGCCGGCCGAGCCCCACTCGTGCTCCATGCTCTTCACGCAAGGCAGGCTGGGGTTGGCCTTCTGCACCACCGAGATCTGGCAGGTCTGCGAGTCGTAGTGGGCTTCGCACCAGTCGGGGAAGTCGATGGGGTGCTGGGTGCTGCGGGAGAGGACACGGTGCCGTCAGCTCACCCTGTTCCATGCCAGGGGGCTGCTGGCAGTGCTGGGTGGCTTCCTTCTCTGCCAAGGTGTCTCCCAGGACAGCTCGGGCAGGCTGGGTCACCAGCTCCTGGCATCTTGCTTTTGTCATCCCAACTCGCCCCACCACCCTCAGCACCCCGGTGGGCTCCCACCCACCTCTGCCCCTTGTCCCCCCCTGGGCCTGTCACCCCGCAACCCCCTGGGATTCTGACATTTTCTCCACAGCGTTTGCAACCACCAGACCCAGGTGACCACGTCCCCACTACGGGCGTGGAAGTGCCATGGCAGGGCAGCACCACCACCCCCAGCGCCCCTCAGCCCCTCACTCACGTCTCGCAGCAGCCCACGCCAATGGGGTGCAGGCAGGTGCAGAGCAGGCAGTTGGTGCTCAGCCACGACTCCCCGAGGGAGAACTTCTTCCCGTCGTACTCACAGGGAGCTGCAGAGGAAACGGTGGCCATGAGGATACCTGGGCCTCAGGTGTCATTGCCAGGGTGCGTGCCACCACAGGCCAGGGCATGTGGGAGCCTCCTTGGCACCCCTCTGTCCCCAAAGAGGGGACAGGAGGGACCTAAAGACTTCCCACCCGCCCCATGGTACAGAAGATACTTGGGTGGCCTCTCCATCACCCTACAGGTATAGGGTACCCAGGTGATGCTCCCACCCATCCTCTCCTGGCTGTGCCCCGCTGGTCGCCCAGGCCAAGTGGCTCTTGCTTCCCTGGAGAGTGCATATTCAGCACCCCTTGGTGTTTGAGCATGTCTGCAGCCCTGGAAGGAGGCAGCAGAGGAAAGATGGGCCAGCCCTCCTCCCTTTGCATGCTAGTCCTGCCTGCTCGGCCCCAGCCGGGCTTCTGCCAGGAGCTCTTCATGGCCCAGCGAGCTGTTTCTCAGCCAGAGCCCTGGGGAGCTGTTCTGTGGTTTATAGACTGCTCCTTCCACTCATCACTGGCCCACGATTGCACTCCTGAGCTCAGCACAGTCCCTTCCGCGCTTCGCAGGCATGCAGGGCAGAGCCCCGCCGCCCCGGGGCAACCTGAGGCCTCCTCTTCCCATCAACGTCTTCCCGGCTCATTCCCCACTTACCTTTAGCCTGGAAGTAGCATTTGGCCTGGGAGCCCGGCAGCTGGAGGAGGAGGGAGAGCAGCAGGCAAAGCCCACCCCAAGCACACCCCATCTTCTGTGCTCGCATGGCCATGGCCGACGTTGAGCTGGGCTTCTTCACCGAGGTTGCCTTGCTTCTCTATTGCCTTTGCTCCTTTCCCTTCTCTTTCTCTCTCTCTCTCTCTCTGCCTTTTTAATGCTCTTCCCCTGATCCCGACAAGAGATATTTATAAAGTTCAGCTTTACGACCCTGGCCACCAGCTGTGCCCCACTGGAAAAGTTGTAAAACTCATTTCCTGATTTGAAAGGCATGAAAACAAGAGGTAGGATCAAGATTTTTAACAAGCTGTGAAAAGCTGATTCATGCCCTCCAGAAATGTCTCCAGTTGGAAGCCCCTGTGGGTACAAGGCTCCGCAGTGAGGGGAGATCCAAAGGACCCCAGTGGGGTTGCCCTCGGCAGGATGGTGAGCACGCAAGTGGTGAGCGTGGGATACCCTGGCCCCCGACCAGGAGAGCTCCAGGCTTCCCTGTGGTCATGCTAAGCCATCTCTGATCCTTCACAGTGGCCAAGGTTTTGGGAGCATCCTATCTTGCAGGGACAGCAGCGGTACAGGCGTCCTGTTAACAACCAGTGTGGGATGCTGTGTCACTCTCCGCGGTGGGGATGGAGATGCTCGCACCCAGCTCCTGGGTACCACAGCAGGGCAGTTTCACCCCAGCCTGGGCTGCAGCTGTGCCAGGCTTGTGGCCACGCACAGGCTGTGGGTGACAGCGGGGTTTTTTTGGGCCAAGAACAAGCAGTACGGCCATTGCCACTGACACAAAGTGGGTGAGGAAGGCTCTGCACCAGGTATGACCCAGGGCTCATCCGAACAGTGTCTGTGACAGCGGGACCGTGCCTGCGTACGAGCAGCACCCACCAAACACCGTAGCTGAGCAGCCCCTTTCAGAGGCTGGAGACCAGCCCCGGCAGAAACAGGGAACAGAAGGGGTAAAGTCGTGAGGCGAATGTGCGTTTGGGCAACAAGTGACCTGAGAGGAAACCAAGGGCTTGGCTGGAAGCGAGAAGCCGTGGGAAGGTGCCATGCCACCCGTGGGACATGGCTGTGGTCCCCACAGACCCTTACCCAGAGGGGCTGCCTCTGTGACGAAGCGATAAGGCTGTTATCAACAGGCAAAGCAAGGGGATGGGCGAGGTGGAGGAGGTCAGAGCGCCACGGCCCCCGGGAGCTGCAAACAAAGGGAAGAAGTGCCAAGAGAAATTCGCAGCCCTCTTCAGAGGTGCTGCCGGCAGCAGGAAATGGGGCTGCGGGGAGGGTCCAGCCGGTGGCTCTGGCAGCGAGGCGGCAGCGGCAGCGGTAGCAGATGTGGGTCATCTGCCCTCGCGTTAATCTCCCTACTTTCTGAGAGTTTGGGATAGGTTTACACCCTGACGCGTGAGGCTTAATATCCCTTCCAGAATTTGTGTTGGCATCCGCTATTATAGCTGGATATTTTTGTTATCCCTATAAATGTCCAATCCCTTCTTGAATCCCGCTAAATTTTGGCCTGAGCGTTTTCCTGTGGCAGCCTAATTAAGCGTGGAGTGAAAAAAAAAAAAAAACTAAAAAAGGCTTCCTTTTATCCGCTTTGGATTCACCACCTTTGGGTTTGAAGGCACAGTCCCTTCACGCTGCTGCTTCGGGCCCCCTCGTTGTCCCATCGCATCCCCATCCTGCATCTCCTGCTCTCATCTCCGAGGGAGCAGCCCCAGCTTTGCATTCCCTCTCTCCCTCGGAGAGTTACCCCCAGCCCACCCTGCAGCGCCCTGGGAGATGCTGTGCCCCTCTGGGTGGGATGACCAGCTGGCAGTGACGGTGGGATCCATTGGAAAAGGCTGATAATAAGTCAGAGGAGCTTGGGTCACCCGTGGATAACCTGCCAGCCGTGGGGCCGTGAGCTGGGATGAAGTGTATCAGTGACAAATGAAACTCGCCCTTTGGTGCAGAGTTGTTACTATATAAGGAGGATAAAAGCGTTCGTCGTAGGAGCAGCAAATGAATATTCCTATTGTGTGTTTGGAAAAAGAAGTCTGGCATGCTAGTAACCACAATGAAATAATCCATCATCGTTTCATCACTGAGTACAGCAAATGTTAAACAAAAGCGGCGGGTTTCATTGGGAGGCCCACATGATTTGGCCGGGCTTCCAGAAGGGAGCTGAAAATCTGGGGGGAGAGCATCTCTCAGCTGTGAGGAGGGGCACTGCCCCTGCTCCGTTGGGGACACAGGGAGGCATTCCTGGGATTTCCGTAGCCATTCCGGTTTCCCAAAGAGGGAGTTAAGGTTACCGGCCCACTCATGGCTTTTGGGTATTTCATCAAAGCTGTTCACTGGGTACATGCAGAGAAGCAAAAGGGGTCAGGACACCCCTTGGCATGTTGCAGAGGGACCTGGGCAGCGAAGCTCCCTCCATGCTGTGGCTGTGCATTGGGGGATGGGGATGGTGGTCCCCCACAGCCCGTCAGTCCCAGTCTTTCCCCTCCTGGCTGCTCTCCTTCCCCCAGTTTTCCATCCCTGGGGACCCACCTGGCCCCAGCACGCACCCCCATGGTGGGTCCAGAGCATTTTTGTACGGCTCATACAGGAGGGGGCTTGTAGCTTGGAAAGCAGCAGTGGGACTTGGACTCAGTGCTTGAGTGCTTCAGCTCGGGTACCCAAGGGATGCTGTGGCTGGAGGAGTCGGCACCCTCTCCAGCTGTGCTAGCTAGCGCATCCCAGAGGAGGTTTTGCCCCGGAGGGTGAAAAGGCGCAGCTGGTTTTGGTGCTTACATCTCGGGGGGACAACTGAGACCTGAGGATGGGATGTAGGGGCTGGGAGAAGCGCCTTGCTCTGAGTTCAGTCACTTTGATTGACCAGGCAGAGGCCAGCAGCAGGGGCTGACTGCATGTCCAGGCACACCAGTGAGGAGCAGTCACCACCCTTGAGCATCCCGGGACCTCGTAGAAGGCCACATCCATGTCTCCGCATCCCCCTGGTGGGACACAGCTGCTCCTGCCTGGCCTGGCTCTGGGATGGTGCCTGTGCCCGTGCAGAGCTGGGTGCTGCGCCCCACCACAGCGCTGCTGGCCTCCCCTCCCAGCAAGGGTCGGGTGCTCCCTCTGCAGAGCTGCTGCTCGAGCCCCACCGTGCCGGAGGAGGGGACCCTGTGGATGGTGTGTGCTGGGATGGGGTGACAACAGCCCACCCCAGCCCCACAGGAGGCAGGGGGATAATAAACGATGCTGGATGAGTTGCCATCATCAGGATCCAGGAGTGTTATAAAACCTGAATCTCCTGAGTCTTCAGCTGGGACTGCAGCTGCAGAGCAGGAAGCAAACAGGATCCCGGCTGGCATTGTGAAAGCAAACACCATAAATCCGAGGAAGTGCTGCGATTGCTGTTTTAGGCACTGGGGAGCTTGGCTCTTGCTCCCCACAAGCACTTTATTTTCTCTCTAAACAGCAAAAAAAAAACCAACCCAAGAAAACAAACCAAAACCCAACCAACCCCAACTTATCGCTGGGCTGAGCTTCCCCAGCTGGATCCCAGTGCTGCCTTGGTCCCTGGGGCGGCTGCGGGATGTGGGCACCTCTTCTCACCCCGTGCCTGGAAGATGCTTCAAGCCACAGAGCCCCCGGGACACCGGCTCGGGGTGAGGGCAGGGTGCAGGCAGCATGAAGGCAGATGCCAGCTCTGAGCCATGTCCACTCACCTGAACGCTCAATGCTCACCAGGGCAGCCAGACCCCAGGAAAATCTGAGCAGGAGGGTCAGAGAGAGTTGGGCAAGCAGGAGCCAGGAGGGAGGTCATGAGAGGCACAGGGCTACCCAGGGAATGGCAGCCAGCTCACTCCATCCTTCCTCCAGCTTTGCTGCTGGTAAGACAAACAGGACAGATCCCGGAGGCTGGAACTATGGGTGGGATCAGAGTTGGTCCCACCAGGACTAAAGCAATGAGGCTGTTGCTCCAGAAAAAGGACAAAGCAGAAGGGACGTGATGAAAACCTTGATGTCACCTTACTCTGCAGGCTGGAAGGAGCTCGGTACCACTGGAGGAGCATGAGATAGGAGGCATGCTGACGTGCCCTGCATGTCCCATGGGTGTCCCTGGCCTCATCCCCCACACCCCAACCCTTCTCACAGGGGACAGCCATTTCCAGCCCATGGGCTGGGTGCAGTGTTTTGCAGGGGCTCTGCAAGCTTAGGTGGGATGGTGTCTGTGAGTCCCCAGCCATGGGATGGGGTCTGGGATGGGGTCTCTAATGGGATGGTGTCTGTGTGTCCCCAGCTGTGGGATGGGGTCTGCTGTGGTTTGTTGTCCATGGTTGCCCAGCTGTGGGAGAGGGTCTGCTGTGGGATGGTGTCCATGGGTCCACAGCCATGGGATAGGGTCTGCTGTGGGATGGTGTGTGTAGGTCCCCAGCCGTGGGATGGGGTTTCTGACAGGATGTTGTCTGTGTATCCACAGCCATGGGATGGGGTCTCATGAGGGATGGTGTCCACGGTTCCCCAGCTGTGGGACAGGGTCTGCTGTGGCATGGTGTCTGTGCATCCCCAGCCATGGCACAGGATGTCTAATGGGATGGTGTCTGTGTGTCCCCAGCTGTGGGACAAGGTCTGCTGTGGGATGGTGTCTGTGTGCCCCCAGACATGGCACAGGGGCTCTAATGGGATGGTGTCTGTGGGTCCCCAGCTGCTGAATGGGCTCTGCCCACCCCAGGCTGGCTGCCTTCTCCCCACAGCTGGTGGCAAGCAGGGCTCCGCAGTCTGGACAGGCCCATGCTGTGGCTCCCTCTGCCTCCCTTGCCCTCTTGCCCTCTCTTGCACGGTCTCATCCTCCCTTGCTTGCCCCCGTGCTCCATCCCTCTCCATCACCCTTTGGCACTCTCCTGGGCCATTTATCCCTGCTGGGGCTGCTCTGTGCCAGGCCAGGTTTTGTCACTGGTGGGTTAGCCACGCATCCCTGCTGTCGTCAGCCCTGGCAGGGTGCTGGCACCCACCCTGGCACCCCGGCACCTTAGGTGCGCTGCTGCCTGTGGCTCTGCCCCGGCTCCCCTTGAGGGAAACGTGCCGGGAGGGCGCGGGGTGTTTAGGAAAACAGGCCTTGGCACTTTCTGACCATCCAGGGAAAATAAAAACATCCGGGCGGGCAGCCGCGCAGCGAGTGCGAGAGGCCAGCACTCCATAAATCCCCTGGAGCAGGTGCTTTGTAGACGGCACAAGGAAATGAGCACATTATTCAGCTCGGCTTAAACCCCAAAATGTTTCCTGTCCTGTGAGTCAGAAATAACGCTGGGAGATCATTCCTGGGCCACGCGGGAGCCGCGATGGCCAAAAAAGTGCCACACGCCCGTTGGGCCTGTGCCACAGGGGAGGTCAGGGGTCTGGGCACCCCACAATAGAGAAGCCACCCAGGGTAGGTCCCCAACAGAGGGGACTTTGCCACAGCAGTGCCATGCCACTGGCGCTAGCCCTGGCATGTAACTGCTTTGGGGAGTGCTGGGGAGCCCCTGGGGACTCCCAGACCTGTCCTGGGCACCGTGCTTCTGTGGGATGCAGGGACAGGGAGAGCCCCAGGAGACACTGGGGCTTTCTGTGGCCTGGATGGATCCCATAGATCTTCTCCAGCCTCTCCCTGGGATCAGAAAGACACATCCCCTGCTCCAGCCATAAGACCCTGCTGCACCCCTCATCGCCCTGGCGCATCATGGGCTGTTGGCTGGGACCCACGGGAGCACTCTGGGGTGCTGCCCTGCTTTAGGGACACCCTACAGGAAAAGCCACGGATGGCTGGTGGCTTCATGGTGGAAGAGACCACCTGGACATGGGACCAGGACCCCTTGTACCTGACCTGGGCGTCCCAGAGCACGTGGAGGGGAAAGAAACGCAGCTGATGGCCCCAGCTCAGCATAAGCAGCATCCGCCTGAGGGGGAACATGGGTGACACGTCCTGTCCGGGTGCCCTGCAAGGACACTCACAGGGCTCTGCCATGGGTCTGAAGCACAGAGGGGTGCGAGCACTTAGGGCTGAACCCGTGGACACACTAGTACAGCCCCTGCCCTAAACTGGGAAGGACAACATAGGTGCTGCATCACCCACATTTTTCCCTTTAAAACACTTGCTTCTGCTCCATTTTTTCCGCTGTTGGCACGCAAACCCCAAACCCAGACGCAGAGCCCTTCAGATTTCCCGAACAGCAGGAGCACAGGAGGACCACACGTGCAAAGGTCACCCTGCTGACTGTGCCTGTCCCCATGTGTCTTGTGTCCACCTGGCCAAAGCCTCCCTGACCTGGAGATGTTCCTCTCCCATTTGGGATGGGGTGGCCTTTGGAGGTGCTTGGCCCCTGCAGCACCAGGAGTGCCCCAGTGACATACCCTGTGCCCACTGTGCCCACGCGGCTCCTCCACCAGACCCCGGTGGGGCTGACCCTCCTGCAAGCACCCTTTTGTGGTGCCTGCCGCGCTCTTTACAGCCGCCTCCCGAGGTTGACAGGTTTCTGGCCCCACTCGGTGCAGAGATGAAGGCACTTGGCAGGACTCTGCAGCCCGCTAGCTCGCATTTCTGCACGCCAGGAGGTGGAAAAACATTTTTTAGCAATTAAGCAATCATCAGCTTTGGGGACCTGGGGGTTGGTTTCACCTGATGAGAACCTGGAAAAGAAGCTGGGAACCTCATGGGCATAAGCTCCCCAGGGCAGGCGGGCACAACTGTGCCCTTGGTGCCTACCATGCTCTTGTGCAGTGCGAGGACCACCATGGACTACCACAGGCCACCATGGACCACCGTGGGCCCGGGTGCTAGGCACAGCCCCGTAGAAAGAAAACTTGTCGGCTCCGAGACCTGAGATGCCAAGTGCAGAACGACTAAAACTCTATGTGAGACCAGGGGTCGGCGAAAGCGACATGGAGTTACAGAAACCCCAAAGCATGGTGAGCCCCAGCCCCGGGCGCCCCAGGGAGCAGGCTGGGAGCAAGCACACCAAGCTCCATATGGCCCCATCCCCCGGTCACACAGAGCCGGGGCAGGCGCCCCGTGTGCCCTCTGCCTGTCTGGGTGTCCGAACAGCAGCGGGTACAGCCGGAAGGTTGCAGCCGGCCTCCCCGGTTGTAGGGGTGTACGGTGCACGGTGTACAGCGTACGGGCCGTGGTGACCGGGCCCCCTCTGCTGGCACGCAGATGCAAACACGGGGTGTCCTGCAAGCCCCCCGGGCACCCCATGCACCCCCCCCCCACCCGCGGAGAGTCACCCCAGCCTACTCCCACCCTCCTTTCACCCACCTCTGTTTTTTTCCTCCTCATCTCTTTTTTTTTTTTTTTTTTTTTTTTTTTCAATTTGCCAGGGTGGTTGTCTGCTTCTTGCCCGCGGCAGGTCCTGCGAGAGCATCGCCACCTCCCAGACAAGCGGCTCGCTGCCCGCTCCCTGCCGGCAGGGAGAGGACACAGGTTGGAGAAGGCTTTTCCCACCCAGGGTGCTGCCAGCCCCTTTGTCTCCCGGTGCACCCCAGGCTGTGCCACCAAGTGAGCCCAGACCAAGGCTCGGAGATGCCACCCTGGTTCAGGACACAAGCCCTGCGGTCAGACTGCCTGGCATGGAGGCATCTGGGGGATGCAGGACCAGGCACCATCTGTGCCCCAAGAACAGCAGCAGGGGTGATTTTGCAGAGGCTGTGGTCCCTGGTGGGACTGTCATCACGCCCAACCACCCACCCCATGGGGGAAGTTCTTCCAGACCTTCCCAGCTTCTCCTTTCTTGCCATCTATGTTCGCTGCCGGTTGGATTTCACCATCCTGTGGCAGCGCTGTCCTTCGCCTCAGGCACCACTGTCGGCTCCATGCCGCGACTGAACTGGGGTATTTATAGCCGCAACCCAATCCTCCCAGCTCAGGTTGTGCTGGGCTGGGTGAGCCAAGCTCCGCGACCCTGCCGTGACGGGAAGGACGTGTCACTCATGGTGGGGACACCTGCAGTGGCACCAGCAGGGACAGCGAGAGGGGATGTGATTCCGGGCAGCCCTAGCTGCACAGGGACCTGTGCTAGTACAGCCGGGGGGGCACATGCCCATAGCTCCACACAGGCCGCTCTGGCCCAAATCCCGGGAGGGGACAAGGACGCCCTGCCCACTGCTCAGGGCAGCATCCCTCACGCATCTGATCCCTGCAGGACCTTGCAGGGCCAGCGGTACCAGCAAGACCCATGGGGCCCCCTTTTAGCCACTGGGCTCCCCCCTGTGCCCCCCCCTCCCCCACACGTCATCAAACCCAAAACTTTGAGCCGTGGGGCAGCGGCTGGCAACACCCCCCCAAACACCCCACACACACTTCCCCCCCTTTCCTCTCCCCTGGATGGGAGCAGACAGCAGACTGGGAATGTAAGGAATGCACCGCAGGCACGTTGCCCCTGCCGAGCCCCCCCTGCCCCACCGCCGCTCCCCCTTGCAAACACAGGGCCCCTCTGTGTTCCCCCCGGGCTGGGGCAGCCCCCCATGGCAGCCAGGACTGGCATCCCCTTGAGTCCTTCCCCGAATCCCCAGGGAGCCCTGCTCTGCCTGTGTTATCCTAACCCCATGGTGTGCCAGGGGGGTTGCGCAGGGCTCCCTTCCCCATAGCCACCCCTTGCCCCCAGAGCACTCCCCTGTGCTCCATAGGCTGGCTCCCGGCCCCTCTGCTCGTCTCGCAGCCCCCCACCTCCCTACCCCACCACCTCACAGCCCTGTGCCACACTTAAAACCTGTGGTGGTGACATGCCCACTGCTTCTAACCCCCCCAGCATCTCCTGCCCTCAACCTCCCCTGCGCTTGCCTGCTCCCTCCAGGCCATGTGTCAAACAGGAACAGACAGCACGGACACCAGATCACCCCACTGGCACCCTCCACTGGTGAGGGGATGACCTGGGTGTGAGAGGCATCTGAATCATAGAATCATAGAATGGTTTGGGTTGGAAGGGACCTTTAAAGTCCACCCCTCCCCTGCAATGAGCAGGGGCATCTTCAACTATATCAGGTTGCTCAGAGCCCCATCCAACCTGATCTTGAATGTTTCCAGGGATGGGGCATTTACCGCCTCTGGATAACCTGTGTCAGTATTTCACCGCCCTCATGGTAAAATATTTCTTCCTTATATCTACTCTGAACCTACCCTCTTTTAAGTTTAAAACCATTACCCATTTTCCTGTCACAACAGCGAACTCTGAACAACCCCAGCTCTCAACCTGGAGCACTGCATCCAGCTCTGGAGTCCTCAGCACAAGAAGGACATGGACCTGTTGGAGTGTGTCCAGAGGAGGGCCATGAAGATGATCAGAGGGCTGGAGCACCTCTGCTATGGGGACAGGCTGAGAGAGTCGGTGTTGTTCAGCCTGGAGAAGAGAAGGCTCCCGGGACACCTTATTGTAGCCTTTCAGTACTTCAAGGGGGGTTATAAGAAAGATGGGTACAGACTTTTTATCAGGACCTGTTCCAATAGGAGAAGGGGTAATGGCTTTAAACTAAAAGAGGGTAGGTTCACACTAGAGATAAGGAAGAAATTTTTTATGATAAGGGTGGTGAAACCTTGGCAGAAGTTGCCCAGAGAGGTGGTAAATGCCCCATCCCTGGAAACATTCAAGGTCAGGTTGGATGGGGCTCTGAGCAACCTGATATAGTTGAAGATGTCCCTGCACATTGCAGGGGAGGGGTGGACTTTAAAGGTCCCTTCCAACCCAAACCACTCTATGATTCTATGATTCACAGAATCATAGAACGACCAGATGACCTTTAAAAAGTCCCTTCCAACCCAAACTACCCTGCGATTCCACGAAGCCGGACTCCCTCTCCCCATGCTCTCCCCGTCCCCCCTCCCGGGGGACACCCCCACACCCCGCTGCCGCCCATCCCCGTGCCGTCCGGACGGGCGGGGAGCGGCGGCAGAGGGCGCTGGCCGTCCCGGGGCGGTGCCGCCCGGGGGAGGGCGCAGGCGGCGGGGCGGGGGCGCGGCGGGGGCCGCAGGAACGGGCGGGCGGGCGGCGGCCGGGGCGGAGGAGCCAGCGCGGCCCATGGCTCCGCGGCTGCCGCTGCTGCTGCCGCCGCTGCTGCTGCTGCTGCCGGTGCTGCCGGTGGCGGCGGCGGCGGCGGGAGGAGGAGGAGGAGGAGGAGGGGGGACGCGGCGAGCGGCGACCCCCGACGGGGCGGTCGCCAACTTGACGGTGGCGGTGGTGCTGCCGGAGCGCAACGTGAGCTACGCGTGGGCTTGGCCACGCGTGGGGCCGGCGCTGAGCCTGGCGCTGGAAGCGCTGGAGCGGGGGGAGCCGCCGCTGCTGCCGCGGCCCTTCTCGGTGCGCGTCGAGTTCATGAGCTCGGAGCTGGAGGGCGCTTGCTCCGAGTACGTGGCACCGCTCAACGCCGTGGACCTGAAGCTCTACCACGACCCCGACGTCCTCTTCGGGCCGGGATGCGTCTACCCGGCGGCTTCCGTGGGGCGCTTCGCCTCGCACTGGCGGCTGCCGCTCATCACCGGCGGGGCGGTGGCGGCCGGTTTCAGCCGCAAACGGGAGCACTACAGCACGACGGTGCGTACCGGGCCCTCGGCCCCGAAGCTGGGCGCCTTCGTCTCCCACCTCCACGCCCACTTCAACTGGAGCGCCCGCGCCGTCCTCCTCTACGTGGACCGCAAGACCGACGACCGGCCCTACTACTTCACCGTCGAGGGTGTCTACCAGGAGCTGCAGGACGGCAGCAACCTCACCGTGCGCCACCACATCTACTCCCCCGACGAGGGCGGCCCCGACACCGCCGTCCACTTCATCAAGGCCAACGGGCGCGGTGCGTGGGGCGGCGCGGCGTGGGAAGGGGGGAACGGGACCGGGGAGGGGGAGGGGGGGAGGGTGGGGGACGCCGTGCGGGACAGGGCTCAACGCACGGGGAGGAGGTGGGGGGGGAGAGGAGAGGAGGGGGGTCCCCGCGGGGGAACCGCGCAGGGCTCGGGGAGGGGAGGAGGCGAAATCCTCCGTGGGGCGCAGTGAGGGGTTTGAGGATGGGGTGGGATCCGTGTGGGGCATGGTGCGGGGCCGGGGGTGTGGTGGGGCCCGTGTGGGGTGAAGCGAGGAGAGGGAGGTGCGGGGGGGCACGCAGAGGGTACGGGAAGGCGCTGGGGGTGCGGTGGGACCCGTCTGGGGCACAGGAAGGGGACGGGGGGTGCTGTGAAGCACACGTAGGGTACAGCATGGGGTTGAGGGTACAGTGGGACCCATCTAGGGCACAGCAAGGGGACGGGGATGCAGTGGGGTGCCGTAGGGTACAGCAAGGGGTTGAGGGAGCAGTGGGACCTGTCTGGGGCACAGCGAGGGGATGGGGATGCAGTGGGGCACACGTAGGGTAAGCAAGGGGCTGGGGTGCAATGGGACCCATCTGGGGCACAGCAAGGGGATGGGGACACAATGGGACCCGTGTAGGATACAGCAAGGGGCCAGGAGCGCGGTGAGACATGTGTGGGGCACAGCAAGGGGCTAAGGACACAGTGGAACCCTTGTGGGGCACAGCAAGGGGCCGAGGACACAGTGGCACCTTTGTGGAGCGCAGTGAGGGTCTGAGGACATCCTGGGGCTTGTGTAAGGTGCAGTGAAGGGGCCAGGGAGACAGTGGGACCCATGTGGGGCACGGCAAGGGGACAAGGACTCAATGGGACCCCTGTGGGGCACAGCAAGGGATGCAGTGGGACCCATGTGGGGCATGACGAGGGGCCAGGGGCACAGTGGGACCTGTGTGGGGCACAGGGAGGGGTGGACAAAGCAGGTTGTATGTAGGGCACAGTGAGGGGTGGGCACATTTGGTCGCAGTGGGGCTGGGGGAGCAGTGGAACCTGCACGGGGGGGTGGGTACACAGGGGACAAGGCAGGACCTGGGTCCCCTGGGCCACCCCAGTGCCGGTGTGGGGGGGTCCAGGGCACATTGGGGGTCACAGGGTCCCCTTCCCTGTCCTCTTGCCTGGTCACCCTGTGCCAGGGGAGAGTCAGGGCGGACCCTCCCCTCGGTGGGACGCGTGGAGTGAGGGGTGCTGGGGCCACCCTACCCTCTTGCATTCGCAGGGTCAGGGCATCCCCAGGGGCAAGCAGGACCCAGCCACCTCCTCAGAGGCTGCGGGTGACGGTGTGGACGTGGCCATCTGAAGGGCAGCGCCGGCTGTGGTTATGTGCCCAGAGCAGCCTGGTGCCAACATGCCGAGGTGGCCGTGCCATGCTTGGGCAGAGCCCCCCAGCCTGGCACCTGGGTGCCCTGGGCTGTGCCTGTCCCCGCTGCACCCTGGGGACGGGGCAGGGGACGGCCCCACCCTGCTGATGGAAGGATAAATCAATTTGGTGCCTTGCGAGCGCCCCAGGAGAGCGGCTATATCTGGAGCAGGAGGAAATGGAGGGGCTTACGGAGGCAGCTGGAGAGCAAGGGCAGCCTGATGGTCTTTCATTATTGATGAGCGGGGTGTATCGATCCCGGAGCCAACCGCTCCGCGATGGTTCTTAATGGATCCTGAGATGCTGTGTCATTAAGAAGGACATCGAGCCGGGATGAGTGGAGCCAGATGGGACAGCAGGAGATGTGGCTGAGGCTGTGTAGGGCCAGGCTGGGGGAGCGTGGGAGAGTGCTTTGGGGTGCTGGACCAGGTTCCCCTGGGACTGAGGCTGGTGGGGCTGGGTCCATGGGACTGGGCATCCCAGGGTGGGCTGTGGGAGCTGAGCAGCTTGTGGCTGCCCCTTTTGTCTGCTTCATCAAAAGGCTGGGATGGAGGCCACCTGGTGCATCATCACCAGCCGTGGGTGTGGATCCTCACATGGGAGAGGGGCAAAGGACCGTGCAGGGAAAAAGGCTAAAGTCAGTGATTCCTATCAACATTTCCGGCTTGGTGCCGTAAATCACCCTGATGGGAATCAATCCCTCCTGGTGCAGGCAGGGGGTCGTGGCTGCCAGGGAAGAAGGCCAGGCGTGGGCAGAGACCTGGGGGCTCTCTGAGCCCGGATGCCCCCAGGGAAGGCCTGGGCCCCTCTGGCCACATCCCAGAGACGGGGGCAGGGTCTGGGGCTGAGTGCTTGTCCCCACAGGGATGGGCGCTCAGGGTGGCGATGCTGATGTTTGGTGCTCTCCTAACCTGGGGGTGTGGGGCAGGGAGTGGGGATCCTGCAAAGCTGTCCCAGGAGTGCCCACCCCTGCGTGGTATGGCATGGGGAGGGAAGCCGGAGCTTTGGGTGCAGCCGCATCCATCTCCATGCCCTGCAATGACACCGCGTGTCATCCCTCTTGGCATCACCTTCCTCCTCCAAGGCCGTGGGCAGGAGTTTGGTAAACCTGGGAAGGCTGCTTCCCTGCCCCACTGTGTGCCCCAAAGCTGCTGATCTCTGACGTTCGTGGCTCTAAAGAGCAGGCGTGGGGGGATGTGGGTGCATTGCCCTGTCCCGTGTGCGGCTGCCTCACACTTCCCGCTGCCCCTCTCACAGGTGCCTGGGCGACGTGCAGGGGCCCACGTCTCTCCTGCCACTTGCAAAAGCGCTGATATAATTAGAGCTGTGGTTGAGGGAATTACCGGAGCATCTGCCTGCAAAGGCCAGGTCCCCTGCCTGGGGAGATGCCGGGTCCTGCTGCCGGGAGGGGAGTGCATTGCCCTGCAATCCCCCATGGCGTGGGATGGTGGCTTGGCTGGGCTGAGGGTCTCTGCACTGCAGTGCCCTGTGCTGGTGGGGCTGCTCGGGACTGGGATTTGCAGGGACTTGCTGCCTGAAACCAGGATTCGCCCTCACTTTAGGGTTATTATCCATCATGCAGGGGTCAGGCAGTATTCTGCCATCCCATCTGCACGCTCAGGGTCCTGCCTGTCCCCTGGGACTGCGCTCTCTGCTTCCTGCACCACAGACACCCCCTAAAAAAATGCCCAGGGGCTGCATGTCCCCCAGCCTTGCAGGACCCCATTCCTCTTGTCCTCGGTGATGCTGAGGCTGCCTTTGGCCATTCATTGACCCTCGGGGGCGGGGGTGTGTGAGGGGGAAGGGGTGCTGGGCAGGCGGCTGCCAGCTGGAGGCAGCTGCCAGCGTCATGGAGAGCCCTGAGGGTTGACCCTTCCCTTCTGCGCGGCTCCTGCAACCTGTCCCCAGGGAGCCGTCCAGGCGCCATCGATCCCCTTGCTCGGTGGCCTTTGACCAGCCAGGCTTTTGCCGCCGCCGCTGCGGGGGCCGTCTGCCTGGGCTGTCCCACCATCTGCCACCAGCTGTTGTGGCTCCCCAGCCTGCGCAGTGCCGCCGACGGCCTTTTCCTGGCGCCTGCAATGGGATGGGATGGGGAGGGACCCACACGCAGCGTCCCCACGGGGAGACCCTCAACCTCCGTGTGCTGGGGGAGATGCTGAGCCGCCCATCCTGGCCGAGAAATTTGGGGGCAGCACGTTTCTGGGTGTGGGACTAACGAAGTGGGGAAGCAGAAAGTGTTTATTTGAGCTATTGCAGCACTCGGCAGGAAACCATTTCTGCCCCTGAAACGGGCTTTTGCTCATGCACAGCCCAAGCTGCAGTGGTTTCCCTCTCCCCAGTGCCCAGGAGCAGCTCTCCGTGTTGCTGTGGGTTTCTGTGCCCAGTGTGGATGTGCTGGGTTTCTTCTCCCGACGGTGGGCTCCCTCACTGGCCCTGCAAGCGACCCCCCCGCCGCTCCGGCTGTCCGTGTGGCTGGGTGCCTGCCGGCAGCAGGGACCCCAGTCCCAGGGAGCAGGGACCCCAATCCCGGGATGTGGGGCTTCCTTGCTGTCCCCATCCAGGCCTCCCCGCCCTTCACATCCAGCCAGGGCGCCGGGCCCCATGCAGAAGGGCTGCGCGCTGGGGCCGGTGCCCGAGCGTGACATTCCTCCACCACTGCCGCCGACTCCTCCGTTGCTCAATCCCGGGTTCCCAGCCAGGCTGGCTGGAGCGGGGGCCCTGGTTTTCCGGGGGGAGGGAGGAGGCAGTGTCAGGATCCTCAGCAAGGGCGAGGAGGGCCCCTGCTCGGGGGGGTTTCGGACACTCTCGGGTGCCTGTCCCCACGGCCCGTGGTGCCTTGTGCCAGTCCCATGATGCCCCTGTGCAGCACCCGGGTGGGCATCCCATGGGGGCTGGCCAAGCCGCTGGCAGAGGCGGAGGGGCACGTGGGGCAGCCAGCCGTGTCCCGGGCACCCCCTTGCTCTGTGGGTCGCACCAGCGAGATGCTCTGTTTCCAATTAGCGCCGGCGGCCGCGGAAGGTGCTGGAATCCGGGAACCTGCGCATTCCTGCCGCACGGCCGGCCAGCCGGCCGGCCACGAACCCAAACATGGGTTTGTTCGTTCCCCAGGGGCCTCCGGCGTACGGCCCTGACGCCTCCCCTGTCCCTCCCAGTCGCCTGGCTGGGGCCAGCGGGGAGCAGCCGGGGAGCTGACGCCAGGGGTGGCATCCCCTGGGTGGCTTTTGCTGGAGCGGGGTCCGTGGGGTCTGCCTCATATTTTGGAGCAAGTGTTCCCCAGTTCTCCTTTCCCGTTTCAGCCCAAGGTGGCTGATGGGGCAAGAGTGGGTGAGGGCCAGCGAGGGCAGTGGGGCGGAGCAGGCTCGGTTGGCCATGGGGCATGTGGCATGAGAAGGCGGTGAGCCCAGCACTGCCCCATCCTCCCCGCAGCCGCCACCGAGCATGCCCCCGGGGTTGCTGTGCCCCACTGCCCCAAGGGAAGGCCTCCCACCCCACGCCTGAGCGGGGCGCCCCGGGGTGAGGATGCCATCATCCCCCTGACGCCCCGCGTCTCGCCGGCAGTGGTGTATCTCTGCGGGCCGCCGGAGATGCTGCGGCAGATCATGCAGCTGGCGCAGCGGGAGAACCTCACCAATGGTGACTACGTCTTCTTCTACCTGGACGTCTTCGGGGAGAGCCTGCGGGGTGACTCTGCCCGTGACCCCTTCAAGCCCTGGCAGCAGAGCCCGGGACAGGACTCGGGGCTGCGCGAGGCTTTTCAGGTGAGCTGTGCCCACCTGCCCGGGGACGTGGTTGGGGACCTCCCCAGCTGGGCCCCGGTGTGTGAAGCAAAGTGCTGTGCTTGATTGCAGATGGTGCTGGTGATCACATACTATGAGCCCCAAAACCCCGAGTACCAGCAATTCCAAACCCAGCTCATCCTGCGAGCTAAGCAGAAATTCGGAGTGCAGCTCAACTACTCCCTGGTGAGTGGGTCCCCCTGCGTGATGGGGTGGCGGGGACCCTCCCCGTGGGGCTGTGGCACCTCACCAGGGTGCAAAGGGTGGGACACAGCCAGGGGCAATGCCAGAGAGACCATCCCTGGTGACAGCAGCCACGAGCAGTGCCATCCCCACAGGGTGGGTGTATGGCTCCGGTGAGGGGTTATGGGGCTGTGGGTGGGTGCCTGGCCCCAGTGTGGGGGTCTTGTGGCTGGGGTACCCCCGTGCATGAGGCCACAGGTGCGCTGAGGTGCCACTCCTGGGCAGATGAACCTGGTGGCGGGGTGTTTCTATGACGGGATGCTGCTGTATGCCATGGTGCTGAACGAGACCCTGCGGGAGGGCGGCTCCAAGAAAAATGCCACCCACATCATCGAGAAGATGCGGGACCGCAAGTTCCAGGGTAAGGATAAGGTGGGGGTGGCCAGGATGGGGGTGCCGTGGGGTGGGTGGGACCTGGTCCCCATCCCATCTCGGTCTCTCTTCTCCTGCAGGGGTGACGGGGCTGGTGAGCATGGATAGCAACAATGACCGGGACACTGACTTCAACCTGTGGGCCATGGGCGACCCTGAGAGCGGGCAGTACGAGGTGGGGGCCGGCATCGGGATCCTGCCGGCATCCGGGACTGGGGAATGGGATGCTGCGGGTTGGGGGCCGGGGGGGGCTCAGTTCTCTCTGCCGTAGGTGGTGGGACACTACTCCGGTGTGGAGAAGCAGATCCACTGGCTGGGAAGACCCATCCCCTGGGTGAAAGGGGCCCCCCCCTTGGACAACCCCCCCTGCGTCTTTGACGTGGATGATCCCTCCTGCGATAAAAGTGGGTGTACTGGGAACCGATGTCCCTCGGTCCCCAGCAGCCTTCCCTGTGGGTGCATGGGAACCTGGTACCTGTGGCCAGCCAGGCCACGCTGACAGACCCTCCTGCCTGCAGCCCCCCTCTCCATGCTGGCCATCGTGGCTTTGGGAACCGGCCTCACCTTCGTCATGTTTGGCATCTCCAGCTTCCTCATCTTCAGGTCAGTTGGGGGTGGGGGAGCCTCTGCCTGGGCACCAGGCACCCCTCAGGCTGATGGAGGGCTGGCAGGGTGGGGGGTATGGGGGCCTGACCCCCATGTACCCTCCAGGAAGCTGATGCTGGAGAAGGAGCTTGCCAGCATGCTCTGGAGGATCCGCTGGGACGAGCTGCAGTTTGGGAGCCCGGAGCGGTACCACAAGGCAGCGGGCAGCCGGCTCACCCTGTCTCTGGTGAGAGCTGCCAACCCTGCGGCACCACCTGCCTCCTGCCCCTGGCCCTGTGCCGCCCTCCTCCCTGCACCACAGTCCTCCCTCGTTGATCCCCTGCACAGCCCTCCATCACCTACAGAGCCACAGCCCCATTGCATCCATCTGCTGTGCAACCCTCCCTCCATAACTCTCCATGCCCTGTAGAGCCACACTTCTTCCATCCCCTGCATGACCCTCCATCTCCCTGCAGAGCCACACTTGATCCATGCCCTACGCAGCCCTGAATTCCCTACAGAGCACCATTCCTCATCAAGCTCCTACGTGGCCCTCCATCCACACAGCCACACCTTATCCATCCCCTACACCCTCCTACCTTCCCTGCAGCACACCATACTCACCCGATAGGCTTCACCCTCCCTACAGAGCATACAGAGCTTGTGCTGACCCTTCAGAGCTCACCCTGCACCGTCCCCTGCACACCCCAGGCTGCCCCTGCCCGGCTCCATTGGTGACTGGGTGCTCTGGGGTCCCCATCCCTAACCCCCTCCTTCCCCATAGCGCGGCTCCAGCTACGGCTCCCTGATGACCACCCATGGCAAGTACCAGATCTTCGCCAACACCGGCCACTTCAAGGTCAGTGCGGCAGGTGGGGAGCTGAGTCCTCCCCCTGAAGCCCCCAGCCTTGTTGGGGTGCTCCCCCTTGGCAGCACCCCTACCCCCACGGGATGCTGTCACCTTCTTCCCCTCCCAAAATCTGCCCAGTGGGCGCTGACCTCTTCCCCCTCCCTGGCACCCCAGGGCAACGTGGTGGCCATCAAGCACATCAACAAGAAGCGCATCGAGCTTACGCGGCAGGTGCTCTTTGAGCTGAAACATGTAGGTTTGGGGTCTGAGCTGGGGTGGGCACCTCTGCCTGGGGGTGCAGGGGCCAGTTGTGGCAGTGGAGGGGGCTGGTGGGAGCAGCAGCAACTGCCCCCAACCTCAGCACCATCTGGGCTTCGCTTCCACCTCCAGATGCGGGACATTCAGTTCAACCACCTGACCCGCTTCATCGGAGCATGCATCGACCCCCCCAACATCTGCATCGTCACCGAGTACTGCCCGCGGGGCAGCCTGCAGGTAGGGGGGATTGGGGGGCACCACGGGTGACATTTAGACGCACCAGGTAACCTGGCTGGGCTGGGTGTTGAGGACAGGGCTGTAGATGCTGGTGGCCACCCAAGCCCCACAAGACTCACGGCAGAGTTGCCCAACCAGGTCTGAGAGGCCAGTGTGGGGGAGGGGGTGGGTGCTATGGAGCCTCCTGCAGCTGGGTGCTCTGTGAGGCTGGTGCTGGTGTCACCATCCCCCGGGTGGTTGGTGGGGTCCACTCAATGTGCTGTGCCAGGATGTCCTGGAGAACGAGAGCATCAATCTGGACTGGATGTTTCGCTACTCCCTCATCAATGACATCGTCAAGGTACTTAAATGAGGGCCAAGAGGGTCGGGGGAGCGGGTGTCCCTGAGGGATACCAGCTTCACCATGTCCATCTCTCAGGGAATGGCCTTCCTGCACAACAGCATCATTGGCCACCATGGCAGCCTCAAGTCATCCAACTGCGTGGTCGACAGCCGCTTCGTGCTGAAGATCACCGACTACGGGCTGGCCAGCTTCCGCTCGCCCAGCGATGGCGAGGACACGCATGCCCTCTATGCCAGTGAGTGCCCACTGCTGGGGAATAGGGGCCAGGGGGACGGAGTGGCCCTGCCTCACCACCCCATGGCCGTGTCCCACCAGAGAAGCTATGGACAGCCCCAGAACTGCTGCAGAAGGGGCGCCTGCCCACCCCAGGCATGCAGAAAGCCGATGTCTACAGCTTCGGCATCATCGTGCAGGAGGTCGCCCTGCGCAACGGCCCCTTCTACATCGAGGGCATGGACCTGAGCCCCAAAGGTGAGGGTCGGGGGCAGGTGTGGGGTGGTCCCATCCCCGCCGGGGAGGTGCAGTGCTCACCATCAGCCACCCCCTGGCAGAGATCGTGCAGAAGGTGCGTAACAGCCAGAAGCCCTTCTTCCGCCCCTCCATTGACATCGGGGTGCACAGCGAGGAGCTGGCGGTGCTGATGGAGCGCTGCTGGGCACAGGAGCCGGCCGAGCGCCCCGACTTCAGCCAGATCAAGATCTTCATCCGTCGATTCAACAAGTGGGTGGCTGGCGAGCGAGGAAGGTGGCCCTGGGCAGGAGCGGGGACAACCACGGGGGCGGTGGTTGTGGGGGCACCTCTTCCTGTGGTGCCAGCTGCCTGCACCCTGGCAGGGAGGGCAGCACCAGCATCCTGGACAACCTGCTGTCGCGCATGGAGCAGTACGCCAACAACCTGGAGAAGCTGGTGGAGGAGCGGACGCAGGCCTACCTGGAGGAGAAGCGCAAGGCAGAGAACCTCCTCTACCAGATCCTGCCCCAGTGAGAGGGGGAGAGGCGGGAGCGTGTGGGTCTGGGGGTTGGCGTGGGGTCAGTGTGCACCCGTTGCCGTGCAAGCATGGGGTCCGTTGCCAGCTCTCCGTGCTGGTGTAGGGTAAGGGACACAGGGGGGATGAGATTTGGGGTGGGAGCCCACCACCATCCCCCCTGTCCTCACCAGCTCTGTGGCGGAGCAGCTGAAGCGTGGGGAGACGGTGAGGGCCGAGGCTTTCGACAGCGTCACCATCTACTTCAGCGACATTGTGGGTTTCACTGCTCTCTCGGCGGAGAGCACCCCCATGCAGGTGAGAGCAGGGCTTGGGGGGTGGCCCCCTGTGGGGCTGGCGGTGGGGTGTTATATCCTGACAGTACCATCCCTGGGGCTGGGGGGGACATGCCCGCTCCCAGCCCCACACGCACCCTTGCTACATCCAGGTCGTGACGCTGCTGAACGATCTCTACACTTGCTTTGATGCCATCATCGATAACTTTGACGTCTACAAGGTGAGGGGTGGGACTGGGAGCAAGCGCAGCCCCCCAGAGTGAGGTGGGCAGCAAGGATCCGGGGATGTACCTGCTCCCCTGACCCTGCAGGTGGAGACCATTGGGGATGCCTACATGGTGGTGTCGGGGCTGCCAGTGCGCAATGGGAAGCTGCACGCCCGCGAGATCGTCCGCATGGCCCTGGCCCTGCTCGAGGCCGTCAAAACCTTCAAGATCCGTCACCGGCCCAACGACCAGCTGCGCCTGCGGATCGGCATACACACGGGTGAGCCCCCCGCACTGCGGCTCGGGGATGCTCGCCTGCCCGCCCTACAGCAGCCCCGGGGATCTCTGTGCCTGCAGGTCCTGTGTGTGCCGGAGTCGTGGGTCTAAAGATGCCGCGGTACTGCCTGTTCGGGGACACGGTGAACACCGCATCCCGCATGGAGTCCAACGGCCAGGGTGAGCCATGGGGCTGGCAGCCGGGGTCCTGTACCATGGGTTGTGCCCTGCTCCCAAACCCAGCCATGTCCCTTTTGCCCCTCTGTGACACCAGCCCTGAAGATCCACGTCTCGTCCACCACGAAAGAAGTCCTGGATGAGTTTGGCTGCTTCGAGCTGGAGCTGCGTGGGGATGTGGAGATGAAGGTGAGGGCACAGGGACCTCCGTGGGGTGACAGTCCTTCCTACTGCAGGGGCATGCGGGGGGTGGGTGGGTCGGGGCTGGGACCCCTTGTACCCCTCAGTGCTGGGGATGGCAGCCAAGGAGTAGCGCCGGGGGCACGGAGGTTCTCACCACCCCCTTTCACCCCCAGGGCAAGGGGAAGATGCGGACGTACTGGCTGCTGGGCGAGAGGAAAGACCCCAAAGTCATCTGAGCAGTGGCGGAGCCCCCAACCCTGATGGGCCCACCAACAATTCCCGGTGCCTGAACCCCCGGGATGCACCGGCACCTACCCCCATCACCGCAGTCCACCACCACCACCACAGCCCCCCTGCTTCAGCAGGGCTCGGGCACGGCGGGCCAGTGGCCACAGCACTGCCTGTCCCCCTCCATCGGCACCAGCAAAGCCCACCTCCCCCTGCAGCCTCTGCTGGAGGGGGGAAACCAGCCCTGATCCAGCCCGGGGGGGACCCCATATCCCCCCCACCCTCTGGGGTCCGGCCGCCCCTGCCCTCTCCCCCCTGGCTCAGCTGGCTCTGAGCCACTCCCGGGGCCTGGCTGCCCCGCAGGGCACTTTGCAGTCTCTTTTCAGTACCTGGCCCCCCCAGCAGAAGTTGTGCCCATGTCACCCCCTCCCCAGGGCAGGGAAACGAGTGCTCCTGCCGGGACTGACCCCTTGGCCAGGGCTGGCTTCAATGCTGCGGCTCCCCCCCTCCCCTGTATATAGCCCCACTGGGTCATGTAAATACCCCCCCTCCCCCAGGTGTAAATATAGGAGTCGCTGCAAACTATTTTGTTTGAAATACAAACTTCCCCAAATCCCTCCGTCCCCTGACCTCTGCTTTGCTCTGCCCCAGAGCACCAAGCGGGGTGGGGGGTTGCGGGGGCGGGGGCAATATCGAGCTCAGCTTGAGCTGGGGACAGCTGCCTGTAGCATCCCAGGGCATCGTACCCCGGGGGTCCAGCTGCGGTGTGGGGTGGGGGTCCAGGCAAGTGCAGGGCGGCTGCAGCAGTGGCTGGCGAGGGCTCGGGGTGGTGCAGGGAAGGCAGGGCAGCTGCGGCGGGGTTTGCTTTGGCGTGAGGGCTGCAGTGCGTTCCTCTGAGCTCATGCTCTGGCCGTGCCGCAGACGCCTCTTACTGGAACCCACCTGTGCCTGGGGACTGGGGGACAGGGACAGGGGCCACCTGTCACCCGCTGCTGGCACCGAGAGAGGGCATGTCCCGGGGGACAGTGCTGTGCTGGGCTCTCCCTCCATGCCCAAGGCGGGAAGCCTGGGGCCATAGCATGTTTTGGGGCAGCAGTGACTTGCAGCAAGGCTGGAGGGTGTCCCCACGCCTGTGCTGCATGGCCCCACGGGGATTGGGATGCCAGGGACATCGTGCTCCCACTCCAAACGCCCAGCCTGAGGACAACCCTGGGGTGGCAAGGATGCTGGGACCACCTCTGACCCCCTGCTCTTTATTGCTTGCGGGGCTGGAGCTGGCTGCTTGGGGGGGTGCAGGGCAGGGGCTGCTCCAGGGACTCGGTGATGGGGGTGGAGAAGGCTGCGTTCCTCCGAAAGGGACTGTCCCCACTGCAGATGCTGGTGACACCCTGGAGGGGAGGGAAGCAGAGAGGTCCCTGTCAGCAGCTGAGTCCCCCCGGTGCCATCAGGGCAGGGTGCCGGCGGGCTTACGGGTAGTCTGTGGGCTTGCTCCAGCCAGAAGCTGCAGGGCTGCTCTGTGCAGTAGTTGTGGGGCTGCAGGTAAAAGCAATGTGACAGTGAGCCAGGGGGACGACATGTCTGGGGGGGACACAGGACCCTTGTGGGCTCCACGAGGGTTGCCGCAAGCTGGGTTGAGGGGCCGTCCCCTGCCTGTACCTGGGTGGTGGGCAGTGGCATGAACTGGCAGCCCCCGCCGCGGTAGTCACGATGTGTGGTGGAGACCGACTCCATGGGCTTCCGGGGGGGACAGATCTTCTCCAGCATTTCCTCCCTGCCAGCAGAGCAGACCCTACACATCTCAGCTCTGGGGTCCCCCCCACCCCAGGCAGGCACCCACAGCAGGGTCCCCTCCTCTGGGACGTGGCTCCAGGGATGGGTGGCACGCAGGGGTGCAGGCTTGCCTGTATTTCTGGTAGAGCATGGACTCCAGCATGGACTCCCGCTGCCCTGTGGGGGAGAAGATGCCATCAGGCCGCCAGCTAAGATCCCCTCGCTGCCTTTTTGGCGAGCACACGGCTTAAGGGGGAGCTGGTGGCACAGCCTCACCTCGCCCCAGCAGCAGCACCCTGTGCGGTGGGCGGTAGGTGTCCTTTGTGGTGGTGCTGTTGGTGGGGCCGGAGAGGAGCTGGTTGACCAGCAGCCCATGGTGGCCGTGACGGTGGGTGAAGCCCTCGCTGCCCAGCTCCTGCCCTGGCATGGTGTCCAGGTGGTTTGTGGCTCTCTGGGGACAGATGGTGGGTGCTGCGGGAAGGAGGCAGGAGCCCACCCTGCGGTGCCCCATGCCCACTCCGTTTTTAGGCTTTTGGTAGTCCCATGGGGCTTTGGGCAGGGTTGGGAGGTGGGGTCCCCAGGCTGTGGCATGGCTTGGCCCATGTGCCCCCCCGATCCTGGCTCGCCCAAACAGGTGTCCCCGCATCCCTGTGATGGGCTGTGACACCCAGCTCCCACCGCCCCAGCAGCGAGGTCCCCTGTCTCCTCCCAAAGCCTCACCATCGCTCCCCACGTGCCAGCCCATGCCTTTTGTGCTATTCAATTTCATCCCCTTTCCATCTCACGGGGCTCAAGGTCGTCCAGGGAGCTCCAGCTCAGCCAAGGGCAGCTATTTTTAGAGAGGGGGCTGCCCAGGAGCAGGGGGCTTCATGGGATCAGCATGTGGGACGTGGTGGGGTAGGTTTTCAGGGACATTTCCCCCTGTGGCCCTCCCAGACGGTGGTGGGTCATTACCTCCTCCTGCCAGTTATGGATCAAGCAGGTCCCCCGGGGCACCAACCGGTGGGGCTGTTCTGCTGGCGTCCGCAGGGAGGTGGGAGGCACTGACACCGCCATGGGGGGCTCCTTGCCAGGGCAAGTCCCTGACGTCCCAGGGCAGGGTGGCAGCTCGTCCCTGCAGGGATCCTTCCCAGCCTCGGTGGGTGGCACCACACTGGGCACAGCTGGCAGGGCCTTGGCGGGCAGCTCAGCTGTGGCCAACAGCATCTCCTGGGGCACCTCATCCGTGGCTGACATCTCCCGGGGCATGTCCGTTGTGGCCATCAGTGTCTCTGTCTGGCATGGGGGCTTCTCCATGGGCACCTCAGGCAGGAGGACATCACTCTGGAATCTGACCACACATGGTGGCCCCTCCCCAGGGCGCACGGGAGGCACATGGCCTATCAGAGCCATCCTGCAAGTGGGGACAGTCCCTGAGGAAAGGCGGTGGGGCATATCCTTCAGCCCCCCCCTTGCCCACCATGTTCCCAGCCCCCACCAGCGTGAGCAGGACCCTGACACTGGGGACCCTGGATGACTTGCAGCATCACCCCCACCCCGGGGTGGGGGACAAGGGACTCCTCTCCCTTTGGGAGGGCGGAAGCAGTGCCTGCTGCTGGGTCTGCGCTCCGGAGGGGTCTCCCTCTCCATAACTCCCCTCTCCCCCCTTTCCCGCCCCCCCGCCTCCCCCCAGCAACATCCCCCCTTGTGTCCCCAGCCCAGGCTCTGCCCCTCAATGCTCCCACCACCACGGTGCCGCCTGCCGGGGCTCTGCACCTCCCAGCACCCTCTGCCTGGGCTCTGCCTCCCACCCCCTCCCCAGGTGCGACCCCCTCCCATGTTGTGCTCTCGATCCCCCCATCTCCTAATGCCCCACTGTCCCCGTAACGCTCCCCAGGCCCTGCCCCCAACCCACCCAGACCCCTGCACCCCCCTCCCCCCAGATGTCTCCCTCGGGGGTCACCCTGAGGCCCTGCACCCCTTAACGCCCCCCCTCACCCCCGGGGCGTCTCGGCGCCCCGCCGCCGCCGCGCTCCCGCCTCCGTGATGCCGGCGCCCCGTCTCCATGGAGACGGTAAACACTGCCCGCAAGCTCATTGGTGGCGCCGGCTGCGCGTGCACGCGCCCTATTGGCGGAGAGCCTGGAGGTGGCGTGGCCCAGAAGGGGCGGGGGGGGGGGGGGCAGGCACAAGGGGCAGGTTGTGGATGGTGGGGGCAAGTGGGCGTGGCCACGGCAAAAAATGGGCGTGGTCAGGGCAAGTGGGCGTGGCCGGGGCAGGAACAGGGGGCAGCACATGGCCGGGACCGCTGTGGGCATCACCCGCCGCCGCGGGTTCGTGTCCCCCATCCCTCGTGCGTTGTCCCCAGGGCAGGGGTGGCCCCAGAGGCTCTGGGGGTGGGCACCCCAGTAGGGACGGCTGGGCCCTGCTGGGCCGGCGGGAGGGACGCGCCCTGCCCTGGGGACACGCCGCTCCAAGTGACACCCCTCGCCGTTTAGGCCCGGCACCCGCCTGCCCCAGGGACCCACGGTGGGACAGGCCCGGCGCCCGGCTGGGCGCAGCCGGTGCCCCGCAGGCATGGAGCAGCTCCCCTCGCCGCCAGCCCTCCCCGGGCCCCTCGGCCCCCCATCCCCGCGGAGGCCGGGCAGAAGAAGGGCCCTTTGATAGCACACGGCGGGCTCCGGCGCAAGGGCTGTTATTCCAGCGCTCTGCGGTGTGCGCCGCCGGGGCCACCACACGCTCGGCGCTGGGGCCTCTTGTTTTTCCTGGCCGGGGATGTGCCCGGCCCCTCTGGCCTCGGCCGGCCGGGGCCCCCACCGGGGACTGCTCCTCCCTCCGGGTGCTCGGCCCTGTGCCAAGCCGGGCCTCCTCCGAGCCCATCTGCCATGCAGCTGCGGGGAAGAGGGAGAGACGCGCTCCGGAGCTCAGACTCAGCAGAGCCCCCCCCAAGCCCCCAGCCCACCCCTAAGCTAGGGGCCACACCACCCCTGATGCCTCTGGAGGTGGGTGCCAGGGTGCCCCGAGGGCTGGGTGCTCGCTGGGAGGGTGCTGGGGGTGCATGATGCTGGTTGTGCCCCCACGCTCGTCCCTGGGCCTGCCGGTGGGCCCTGAGGAGCACCTGCGGGGGGTGTGTGGGGAAGGGGTGGCAGCCCAGGCACCCTGTCCCAAACTTGCACCCCAGGGTGCTCTTCCCAGGATCATCCACCGGGCACATGTGGGCTTGTCCCTGGGGCAGACAAAAGCTTGTCCAGGCAGCATGGGTGCCTGGGGGACACAGAAGGGACAATAAAGGCACTGCAGTACAGTGTGGGACAGGGACCCTGGCGATGCCAACCCCGGGGGTGTGCTCTCACCGTGGGGCAAACCACTCTGGGGCAGCATATGGGGCTTCGCTGTTGGGCTGCTGCATCCTGGCACAATCACTGTGGGGCAGCAGCCCTGGAGCTGCTGGAGCACATCTGGCCGCCTCTCTCCGGCTGACACATTCCCCGCCGCCCCCCTACCCGGCTCTTTTGGGAACTTGCGTCATTTGTGATAGTCTTCGGCTGAAGAACGAAAACAGCCCTGGGCTTCCCCCTCCCCGTCCCAGCCCCATGGGGCCATGACCGCTGTGCTGCCCTAGGACTGCTGGGGGACTCACAAAACAAACCAGGCGCAGAAGGAGACGCGATGGCAGGCGTCCGTCCCCTGACCTCGCGTGCCAGCACTCGCTCTCCGCCTGGCGTGGCATCCCTGGGGGGCTGCTCCGGGCAAGCCCCAGGGGATGAGGCACTGGGGGTCTCTATTCGGAGTTCCCACCTCCCCAGGGACGCCCAGCCCCACTTTGGGGTCCTCACCCCCTTGGGGATCCCCAGCCAGGAGGGGTTCCCAGCCCTGAGACGGGGGTGTCCCATATCCAAGAGTGACCCCAGCCCGCGCTGAGGCTCAAGCAGGTTCTCGCATTGAACATTTTTAAAGTTCATTTGCACCCCGAAAACATTCCCCATGTGGGAACAGAGGTGGGGAAGCAACAGGGCTCTGCCACCGCCCCGTGCTGCTCCCGGGGGGTGGGGTGTGGGGGGTGGCCCCTGCCGCCAGCGCCACCGAGCCGGAGGCTGAACAGAGCGGCCATTCTCCCCGGCGGGCTGCGGTCCCCTGCGCGGCTGGCGGGGGCCCAGGCGTCCCCGCCGGTGGTGCCAGGTGGGCCCTGCGCCGCGCCAGCACTGGCCCCCGCCGCTAAATATAGCCATGGCAGAGCGGGAGGCACGGGGCAGGGAGCGCAGGGGCGATGGCAGCCTGCACACAGGCGAGCCCCCCCCTCTCCTCCGGCCTGCGCGCACCCCACGCAGGGTGGACACGGCCACCTGCCTGCGGTCAACGCGTGTGAAGACGCGTGTGCGAACGCCGCTGCGTGTGTTTTGCGTGTGTGTGGAGGGGGTGCGTGTAGCACAGCGCGTTCCGCACAGTGGTGCTTGCACCACACACGTGCACAGTGCGGGGTGTGCAGCGCAGGGCAGGTACTGGGGGGTCTGGTGCGTGCGACACCATTTTGCACGGCGGTGAGTGCGCGGGGGAGGGGGGTGTCTGGGGGCATACTGAGCAACGTATTTAGCACAGAGGGGCACACACAGGGGGTTTGGGGCGTGCAGCGAGTTCTGCACACCAGTGCAGGTGCAGGGGGGGCTGGGGCATGCAGTGCACTGTGTTTTGCACAGCGGTGTGTGCACAGGGGGCCTGGGGGGTGCAGCGCAATTTGTTTAGCAGTGGTGCACACAGAGGGGGGTCTGGGGTGTGCGGTGGAGTGAGTTTTGCACATCCGTGCAGGCGCAGGGGGGGTATGGGGTGTTCAGAGCAATGTGTTTTGCACGGCAGCGCACACAAAGCTGGGGGGGGAGCTCTGGGGGTGTGCTGAGCAATGCATTCAGCACAGAGATGCACACGCAATGGGGTCCGGGGCGTGCAGCATGGTGGGTTTTGCACGGCAGTACACACGCAGAGGGTCTGAGGTTTGCTCTGCGGTGCAGGCACAGGCGATGCAGCGAGCGTAGGGTGTGGTGGTACAGGCGTACGGTGGTAGGTGTTGGTGGAGGGGTCAGGACCCCCGCCATGGAGCCCCTCCCGCACTGCCTGTGGCTGTGACCCACTGGGGAGCTCCCAGCGAGGGCCCTCTGGCGTGGGGGAGGCATAAATGTGCAATTAGCTCGATTTTGCAAGGCAGAAAAGCATTGGTTCTCAATATGGGGCTCTGGCAGCAACACGGCGGTGCTTGGGGGGGACACAGGCGCAGGGTAGGGCTGTGTCGTGGCAATGGGGCTGGGTGGGCTGCCCATGGTACAGGGTACTCCTGGCACACCTTGGATGTTCCCCAGCTTGGGGACATCCTTGTGGCGCCCAGCCTGCCGCCTCCTGCCCTGCACCAGGATGGGCCTTTTTCCCTGTGGGACCTTGGCACCCCCCCAAAAAAGCACGCACTTGCTCCAACTGGGGGTTCCAACGCATCTCCGGCATGGGCAGAGAGATGGGGGGACCCCTTTCCCTCCAAGAAGTGGGGCACCAAGTCCCACCTGCATCCCCACCCTGAGTCCTGCTGCTGGGTCCCCGCTGCTGTGACACCCAAAGCCACTGCTGTCCCAGGCCGGCCACCCCCAGGAGGGCCACTCTGACAGAGAGCCACCAAAGCCACCACCAAGGAGATGCTTTATTGGGGGGCAATGGGCAGGGGGTGCTCAGCCGGGGGGCCAGCCCATCTGCCGCCCCCCCAGCACATGGAGGTGCAGGTGGTAGACGGACTGGGCGCCATGCTTCCCGTCGTTGATCACTGCCGGGAGAGGGACAGGGGTCAGGCCACCCCCACACCATGGTCATTCCCCCCCCCAGCCCTACCCCAAGTGACCACCCACGGCAGGGTAGGGGACAGGAACTCACCCAAGCGGTAGCCGTCGGCCAGCCCCTCTGCCTGCGCCGTACGTGCTGCCACCACCAGCAAGTGTCCCAGGAGCTGTCGCGGGGGGGGGGGGGGGGGGGGGAACAGGAGGGTCAGCACCCTGCGTGTCTGAGCGCCGTTCCCCCCCTCCCCCGGACTCACCTCGGTGTCCTGGGGACCCACGCGGCTGATCCGAGGGATGGGGCGCTTGGGGATCACCAGGAAGTGGACGGGGGCTTGGGGAGCCACGTCGCGGAAGACCAGGCACTGCCGGGGCGGGGAGCAGGATGAGCCCCACATCCTTGGGTGCTCCCCCCACCCCACCCCACCCCACCACACCCCATCCCCCCAGGTGGGGACACGAGCCCTGCTGTCCCCTCTACCTTGTCGTCTTCATAGAGGATGGTGGCGGGCACGCTGCGGTCGATGATCTTGCTGAAAATGGTGGGCTGCCCCCACGCCTCCTCGCCGGCCGCCGCCGCCCGCTGCGCCTTGCCCACCTCCCCGTCCTGGCCGCCGGCCGCCGCGCACCGCTGGGGCGGGGGGACACGGGGCAGGGGGGGTCACACACACTCAACGCACTGGGCCGCGTGGGGCGGCGGGGGCCCCGCGGCGTGGGGACGGGGTGGGGGGGAGGTGCACATGGGGATGATGGGGGACGCAACTGGGGGTGACGGGCAACATGGGGGGGACTGGGGGTTGCACATGGGGGTGACATGGCGGGGGGGGGGTCGACACGGATGCTCCGAGTCACCGTGGCGTGGGAGTGGGGCAGCCCCACGCCCGCCGCGGACCTTGCCCGGGGGTGGGAGCTGCGGCTCAGAGCGAAGGCACGACGGGGCCCGGACCCCTCCTTTCTAGTCCCTCCCCCCCACGCGTGTCCCCGCTCCGTGCCCTCCCCCCCACGCGTGTCCCCGCGCCCACCTGCCCCACGCGCGCCCGCGCCGCCCAGCCGCGCGCCAGGCCCCGCGCCAGCACCGCCGCCATGGCCGCCGCGCCGGCCCCGCCCCCCTCCCGCCGCCATTGGCTCCCGCCCCTGTCACTCCCCACCCGGCGCCTTAAAGGGACCGCACCCTCCCACACACCACCCCCGCGCGTGACGCGGGGGCGCCACCGCCGGCCACCCGCCCGCGAACCTCCCCCCCCGCCCAAAGGGTACGTGTAGCGCTACGGACCCCCCCACACCCCACCCCACGAGTGGGCGCCGAGCCCACGCGTGGTCCTACCCCACCACCCCCCCCAAACAAAGGGCAGAGTCTGGTCACGGGTGGGGGTTTATTGGTGGCTCAGAAGCCCATGCGCGGGCGCTTGCGGCGGGGCTGGGAGGCGGAGGAGAGCTGGCTCTGCGAGGAGGGGATGCAGAGCTGGCTGGCTTGGCTACCCGAGGGCTCCAGGGCCTCAGGGGGGCCATCGGCCCACACTGCCAGGTAGTCCCGCAGCGTTTTCCGCCGCTCCTTGGGGATGCCGCAGCTGCGCAGGCTCTGGGAGGAGAGCAGGGCTTCCTCGGGAGCCGGGGATGGCGGGGGGCTGCCGGCGGGTGGGGAGACCTCCCTGGGGGGGCCGGGGGAGAGCGGCGGCGGGGCGGCGTCACTCAGCTCGGAGAGCTCGGACTGGTAGGTGATGGAGGAGGTGAAGCTGGCCGAGAGGCTGTGCCGGCCACGGGCTCGCTTCTGCCGCCGCCGCCGCTCCCGCAGTGCCTGCTGCCGCTGCGCCATGTTGAAGCTCGTCCTCTCTTCCCACCACCGCTCCCAGTCCCAGCCCCAGGATGCCGTCAGACGGGTGCTCAAGGGATCTGTATCCCCCACTGCCGGCTCCAGAGGCTGCGGGAGGGCAGGGGGTGGGGGGGTCCCAGCGCTGGATGCGGCCCCCATCCTGCATGGCCTGGCGCAGCCGCTGTCGCGCCTGCCCATGCAGGGTGCTGGGAGCTGACGGCTCCTCCAGCTCTTTGCGGGTGAAGAGGCGCTTCTGGCCAAAGGTGCGGGGCCGGGTGCGCTGGGGGGGGTCCCCGCAGCCCTTGGAAAGAGCCTTCATCCAGCGACGGTACCGCAGGGCTGCAGCCGGGGAGGGCTGGGGGCTCGCACAGGGCTCCTCGGGACGCTCGGCTTCCTGCGGGGCCGGGGAGGGCTGGGAGCTGGCACAGGGCTCCGGGGGACACTCGGCTTCCTGCGGGGCTGCTGGTGTGCCCGCATCCTCCTCCTCCTCCTCTTCCTCCTCGTTGATAATCACCTCCAGGTTGGACAAGTAGAAGGTTTGCTCTTCCTCCTCTTCTTCCTCCTGTTCTTCTTCTTCTTCCTCCTCGGGGCCCAAGCCTCGTGGGCTGCTGGCTGGATCGTCGAAGAGAGGGGAAGAGCCAGGGGCTCCCGCAGCCTCGTCTCCTGGGGTGGGCGCAGGGGGCTGTGCTGCTGCTTCATGGGTCAGCCTCTGGCAGAAGACGTCCCCAGCCTCGGAGAGCTGGAAAACCAGCAGGGACTCCCGCAACCCGTCCTCCTGCAGCGCAGCAGCCAGTCCTGCAGGGACAGAGGGCGACATTCCCAGCGGTGCCACCATGGCAGCAGTGGGGCCTGCCTCCACACCCCTCCCACCACCACAGGCACACTCACTGCTGGCTCCTGCCCCCCACATCCTATTTTAGATCATTAATCTCTTGCATGGGGTTGTTCAAGGCTTTGCTTTTGCTTTTTCACCCACCACCCCAGGACACGGCGCGGGCTGTACCCACCACCTCACCTTCCAGCCCATATCCCTCCCCTCCCAGGGACCTGCACCCCTGGGCGACGCAGGACACCCACCGGCAGCTGGGGCGCCGAGGCGCTGCTGGAGCAGGCAGTGTCGGTGCGGGAGCTGTGCGGGCAGGTGCTGCAGGCAGCTGGCAATGCTGTGCAGCTTCTGCGGAGGCCCTGCAAGCTGGCAGGCTGACCGGCTGCCCCCTGCAGAAGGACACACCAAAAATTATCTGCCGAGCACTGATGGCGGGGCTGCAGCTGGTCCCAGTGGCAAGGAGGCTGCGACACGTGCACAGGGGAGACCCAGCCCCACAGAAACCCCGGAGCCCCGTTTCTCACCTCGGTACTGCAACAGCAGCAGCTCCTGGGTGCGGGATGTGCCGAGCAGCACCTTATGGCTCCTCCCGGGGCCCCCTGGTGTCAGGTGGGCAAAAAGAGGGGGGGCTTTCATCATGTGTGCCCACTTCAGCACAGGCACCAGCGGCAACCGCTCGTCCAGCACGTACACAGAAAACTGGGATGGGAGGCACGGCTCAGCGGGGCTCACCCCAACATGCTGTGGCAGCCCCCCTCAGATAGGTGATACCCCTGCCCATGGGTGCTGGGATCCAGGGCTGATCGGGGGTGTTCCCGTCCAGCCCCTGGCTGTGCCCACCGGGTGTGGTGGGACTCACCTGGGTGGTGACAAGGTGCTGGGAGGAGTAAGCCCTGCCCATGTACATGGGTAGCACCACCCGCTCGCCCTGCTGGCAGCCGGCTTCCTCACCCACCTTGAACAAGTCGAAGTGGCATCTCTCGGGGGCCTGCAGCAGCAGAGTGGGGTGCTGTCAGCACCCTGGCCTGGGGAACCCTCTCCCCAGCTTGCCACCAGCCCCGTGCCCACGCTCTCAGGCTCACCCGAGTGTCCAGGCACTGCAGGCCGGTGCGGTCGGCACAGCTCAGCACCCGCGGGTGGGCGGTGAAGTCACTCCAGCGCCAGGGTGAATCGTCCCGAAAAAACATGGTCTGGGGATCATGGCGGAGCCGCTGCAGCCTGTGTGGAGAAAGCAGTGCAGGGCAAAGCTGTTCCTCTTGCTTGGCTCTCCCCTCCCCCAAGATCTTGGGGTCTGCATAAGCCCCCTCCCAGCCCTGAGTGCCCCATCTCACCCCGTCTCAACGTTCCAGAGGTAGACGGCTCCACTCTGGGTGCAGACGGCCAGCTCCCCGGGGAGGTGAGGGCTGCAGGATGGGGGGGATGGCATCACCGTGGGGGTGGGAGCAACCACCACAACAGGAAGGGCTGCAGAGGCAGCAGAGCCCCCTCCTCACAAAGCTCCATTCCCCCAGTGCCTACCTGACGGTGAGGCAGGAGGCAGGCACACTGGTGCGGATGACCTGCAGTGGGGTGGGGGTTGCCCCTGTCCTGCCTGACACACTCCAAACGCCGCAGTGATAGTCCGAGCGGACACCGACAAAATCTGGCAGGGGACAGGAGGCAACATATGAGACAGCAGTGTCCCAGGGACTCCCTGCCACCGCTCCACCCCGTGCCCTGCCCAGTCTGAGGTACAGATCCCAGGGTATGGATCCCAGGGCTGGCTCACCTTCTCCATCCACCCGGGCAGCCGCCACTTGCCGGATGCGTCCGTTGAGCTCAAACTGCGCCGGGGAGCCCTGGGCACAGGGCAGCTCCTCCAGCACCACATCCTGGAAATCTGGGGTGTCAGCTAAGGGCAGTGCAACATGACCCCTCCCTTCCCTCCCCAAGGACACCCCACAGGGAAGGATACAGAGGTGGTTCATGGCCTGCCCTCCAGGGTACACTAGGCGGCCTGTGCGTGCCCCCACGTCTTTGGGGGGCAGCCAGGCCAGTGCCCCCCCTGTGGGGCTGTCATCGAAGAGAAGGCTGGCCCATTGCAGCAGCAGGTCCTCATGTACGCAGTCTGCCAGCAGCCCCAGTGGCACCTCGAAGAGCCAGTCACGGGAGAGGTGGGAGAACCAGCGCAGGCGGGGGACGAGGTGCTGCCGGGGGCAGCTGCTGTGGGACAACAGCTGGTGTCAGGTGGGGGGAGAGAGCAGGAGGTCCCCCAGCCCTCTCTATAGGACATAGGGATGCTTACCGCCTGGCCTCCAGACGGTCGATTACCTCCCTCAGGGCCGTCATCCGGATGGTGCAGTCCCGGGCCTGTCTCTGCAGGGAGGAGAGGGGGCAGAGGCTGGGGATCGCAGCTGCAAGGGGAGGAGTCGGGGATGGCATTGTCACTGCTGGACGGACACTAACCCTCAGCTTGGAGTTGCCCAAGTAGAAGTTCTGGTGCAGCAGCTGCCCCAGGGAGCCAAATACATCTTCAGGGTGATCCACAAAGAAGTGGCTCAGCTGTGCAGGAAGGACAGGGAGGGGCTGGGATGTGCAGGGATCCCGTGCTGTCCCCCCAGGTCCTCAGTGGGACATGGCGCCCCAGGCCCTACCTGCTTGGTGAAGTCCAGAGCAGGTCCGTACTTGCCTGCCTGGAGCTTCCTGCGCAGGACGCCGCGGTAGAGGATGTCCTGAGGTGCAACTGAGGGGACCCAGCAGCCTGCGGGGAGAGGGCAGGGACTGGCCGGTACTGTACAAGTACTGGGACCCCGCTGCAGCACTGTCCCCGCTCACTCCGGGGAGAGCTGCTAAAGCTCCCCATGCCAGCACAGTAAAGCCGGTGGGGATCCCGCGCCTCAGGGCAGCTTGGCGGGCAGATGGAATGAGATGTCCCCCCGCCTCTCCCCAGGACAGCATACCCCCCTCCCGCCCCTGCGGCACTCACTGGCGTTGGGAGGCAGGAGGGGCACGGCGGCAGCGTCGGCGGGTTCCCAGCTCTCGCCCATCCCGCCGCGGCGGGGCACGAACGTTGTCTCGGCCTGCGGGGAGAGGGGGTGGGAGGCGAGAGCGGTCCCTGCCTGCCCCGGCCTCCCCCAGTCCGCCCCGACCCCCCCATGCTCCGCCCCGGCCTCACCTGGCGGCGGCCGAGCCCGGCCTCCAGCACCTGCCCGTGCTCGCCCCAGCCGGCGACCGGAGCGGGGCCCCCCTCCTCCTGGGGCGGGCCGGCGCCGAAGTAGGATGGGAAGAGAGCGGCCGGGAACTCCATGGCCCTGAGGCGCACCGGTACCAGAGAGCGGGCCTGGGTCCCGGCGCTCCCGTGGGTCCCGGAGCGGTCGCCGGCAAGTTCCCGCGCAGGACCGGCACTGCCACTGGAAGTGGCGTCACCAGGACGCCTCGCTTTCGGCGCTGCGCACCAATCAGCGCCCGGGAACAGAGCGGGGACGAGAGCGGCGCCGGCGGCAGGGAGACGCGGGGCCCTACCTCCC
Source organism: Rissa tridactyla (assembly GCF_028500815.1). Classification (NCBI taxonomy): domain Eukaryota; kingdom Metazoa; phylum Chordata; class Aves; order Charadriiformes; family Laridae; genus Rissa; species Rissa tridactyla. The sequence continues at coordinate 75,844,861 of NC_071497.1, forward strand.
CCTGGCGGCCGGAGGGAGAAAACGCTGTTCCAGCTTCCCCCGCCCCCGTAGGTTCCCAGCCCTTGTCCCTATCCCCAGCCCCTGTCCCTGTCCCCAGCCCGTGTCCCTGTACCCCAGCCCCATGTCCCTGTCCCCAGACCCATGTCTCTGTACCCCAACCCTGTATCCTTGCTGTAGACCATGTCCCCGTCCCCAGACCTACGTCCCCGTGCCCCGTCATTGTTCCTGTCCCCAGCCTATATCCTTGTCCCCATCCCCAAATCTCTGTCACCAGTCAGGCCCCTGTCCCACAGACCATGTCGCTATCGCCCAACCTCACATCTCTGTCCCCAGACTGTACCCTTGTCCCGAGACCCATGTCCCTGTTCCCCAGCCCCCTGTCCCTGTCCCCAGCCCCAGTGCACACCACCAGGCCGTGTCCTGGTTCTCCAGCCCCATGTCCCTGTCCCTGTCCTAAATCCTTGTCCTCAGCCCCAAATCTCTGTCGCCAGCCAGGCCCCTGTCCCCCAAACCCTATCCCTGACCCTCAGCCTCATGTCCCCGTCCACAATCTGTGTCCCTGTCCCCAGCCCCGTGTTCCTGTCCCCGCTCGTGACCCTGTCCCCAGCCCCGTGTCCCTCTCCCCACCCGTGTCCCTGTCCCCCGGTGCCCCGAGCAGCGGCGTGGCCACGCCGGGGGGACCGGCTCTCTCAGGGAAGCGGGGGGGGGGGGAGGCGGGTCGCCACCTACGGCGAGTGACGCGCATGGGGGCCAATGTCGACGGGGGGGCGGCCCCGGGGGCGGGGCGGGTGACGTCATGGTCGCGGGCGCGCGGCGGGGCTGGCGGCGGCGGGCGCCCCACGGCAGCCGGCGCGGCGGCATGGGGCAGCGGGGCGGCGGGGGCGGCGGGCAGCGGCGGCCGCTCGCCCCCCGCCTCCGCCTCCCGCTGCTGCTCCTGCCGCTCCTCCTCCTCCTGCCGCCGCCCGCCGGTGAGTGCCGCAGGGACGGGGACTGGGACCGGGCGGCGGTGGGGGGGGACACCGGGTGTGGGGCACACGCGTGACCGCGCACCGGGACGGGTAGGGGGATGAGGCGCAGGAGTGCTCACGCGTGGGGTGCGGGTGCCCTGGGGCACAGCTGTGCACGTTAAGGGGTGCGTGTGCAACGAGGAGGGGGTTGCACCCCCCATGCAGTGGGGCATGGGGTGTGTTTGTGGTGGGGTGTGTGTCTGCAACGGGTAGGAGGCCTGCATGCTGTGGGGCGTGTGTGGGGGTGTGTGTGTGCACGCAGTGGGGCACAGGGTGCTTGCGATGTGGGGCAGGAGGATGCACTTGCAAGGGGTATGAAGTACACGAGCAACGGGATGTGGGGGGTGCACGCAATGGGGCAGGGTGAGAGTGGGGCACGGGGGTTGGTGGTGTGTGTGCAGTAGGGCGCAGCGTCTGCCTGCTGTGGGATGCAGGATGTGCATGCATTTGGACACGGTGAGTCTGTGCAACAAGGGATGGGGTGCGTATGCAGTGGGGTTTTGGGGCACAGTGGTGTCACCACTTGGGTGAGGGAGGTACGTGCGATGGGGCAGGAGGTGCAATGGGGCACAAGGTGGGTGCGATGGGACCCAGAGATGCATGTGCAATTTGCGTAACAGGGCATGGGGAATGCATGTACAGGGTGTACCAGATGTCCATGCGATGGGGCGCAAGGCTGTGTGTGCTATGGGGCCGTGATGATAAGCACGCTGTGAGGCATGGGGTACCCATGCAGTGGGGCACAGCAGTGTGCATGCCAGGAGGACACAGACGGGGCAGGTGAAGTGGAAAGCCCAAGAGGGGCAGGTGCATGGGCAGTGGGTTCGGGGGGACTGCAGATGCAGAGGGCCCCCGGGGCAGAGGGCTGTGGGCCTGCATTGGGGCAGCAGGGGTGGACGGCCAGTGGAGAGGGGGTTGTGCCAGGTGGAGAGACACCGGCAGGACTCTGCCAGGCGATGGGCGTGCTGTGGGGCACGGGAGCTTGGCGGGGATGCAGGGGGTCCCCGGGGGCTTGGAGGGGGCGTCCCCTGGGGAGCGGGGGGCGGCTGGCCGGGGACTCCCGGGGCCGCCGTAGGGCGGCGGTGGGGCGGCCGCGGGAGCTGTCCGAGGTGCTGACCACCGATCACGGGAGCTCTCCGCGGTGCTGACCACCGGCCGCCACCCGGGTCCCTGGTCCCGGGTGGTTTCGGGTCCTGGGCTCCGACCGCTGGCTTGGGACAGAGGGGCACTTTCTTTCCTCCTTCCCCCTGCTCTCCAGGATAGTAAATCATGCTCTGTCCTCCAGCGACCTCCCCCCGTGCTATGGCCACGTTGCCACAGGGGTTTCAGCTTGACCCTCTTCCTGCAGCTGGCTCCCCACACCTTGCCCTGGTCACAGAGGAAACCGCACTGGGACCGGGAAGCTCCGAGTGCTTCCTGCCATGCCACCTCATAGAGTTGCATTCCACACCCCCTCCTCCCTAGGGTCCCCTGCCAGGTCACTGTCTCCACATGGGGAGGGGAGCTGTGGAGTTGCTTGGTGGTTCATTATGGGGAAACTGGGCTCCGGTGCTCTTGCATTGAGACAGGTATTTCATGTCTGGCTTGTGTCGGCTGTCAGTGAAGGGGAGGGGGAGCTGCCTTTGTTCCAGGCAAGGGAGCAGATGCATGTCAGTGTACAGCCAGCTGGGGCTGCACACACGCAGCAAAAACACACGTGCACACAAGCACATGCGCGCACTCCCTGCCAGACGCATGCTGTGTAAAGCAGCCCTTCTTCTCAGCTATCCCACTCCTCACTGGATGAGTCCTCCTGCGCACAGCCCTACTCCAGCCTGTCCTTTGCTGGCATCCCCCTTGCTGGCAGCTTGTGTGGAGGCGCATCTCTTCCTTGGTGCATCTCTGAGGAGTAATGGATGGGTCTCCCAGGCTGGTACTGGGGAAGTGTGGCAATGGTGGGGTGAAGTTACTGCTATCTGGAGACCAGGTCTCTCTTGTCTCTAATATGCCAAGAAAGTGGCTGCCCCGCTGCTGCCAGGGCTCCTGGAAATCCCTGGAAAACAAACTGTCAGACAGTTGGTCAGGGAGATGTGACCCCAGTGAGTGCCATGGGCTTGCAGGAAGTGTCTTGCAGACATGGAGCTGTGCAGAGCCACACACGCCCATGCGTGTGGGTGTGCATGCCTCCACTTGGCCGTGCATGCAGACAGCACCCACGTGTGCATATGTGCACACATATGTGCACCATTCCTCCTCCGCAAACCATGGTAGAGTTGGGAGGCTGTGCAGGAAGTGTACTGCTCACTCCTTCTTCTTGTGGCTCTAGGGTGGGACTCTGGTTTGTAATAAACTCTGCGCTGAGCCTTCTCAGCAGGCAGAGAAGAGGGAAATCTGTGTCCCTGTGGGAGACGACCTGTTGGGGCAGGGCTGGAGCTGTGAGGAATGGCCCTTTATTACAGCTAAAATGCAGATAGCAGGTCCTCACTGAGAAGGACAATGAATTGAAAGAGGTGGTCTGCAGTTGGTCAGAGCCTGAGCCGGCAGGGCTGAGGGGCTCCTCAGGCTCCAGAGGATGAGTGCCCACAGCTTGGGCTCAAGGTAATGCTGAACCAGGCATGATGCGGGCTGTGCCAGGGCTGGGAGATACAGCTGGGCACAGCTGACATCAGCCCCGGGGACTCACTGAAACGGCCCAGTCCCAACACCTCCTGCCTCCAGGCTGCCGGTTTTGGGGCATATTCAGAGTCTGGGTGGGTGGGCCTGGTCTGTGAGGGATGCTGCACCACCCCCCACCCGCTCAATCCCTCACCCCACTGAGAGTCCCTTGGTTCTCCTCTGCAGATGGGCTCTTTGTGACCGACTACTTCACCCGCACACCACGCAAGCTCAGCCCATTCCGCTCCTTTGCCAGCATTGAGCTCTTCCACTTCCACATCCCCGAGGACACAGTCATCGCCGTCTGGAACCTCATCACCTTCAAGGAGCAGGGTGGCACATTTGGGGACCAATGCCCAGACCGTAGCATCACCGTGTGAGTAAGCAGCCTGCCCTATCTGTTTCCTTCCTGCCTGCCTCTGCCTGCCCCTGCTGCCCCCTCCCTGGACCTGCCCTGGAGACAGTTTGCTCTTGTCTACTTCTTGCTTGCACGTGCACATGTGCATGTATGTGCATGCATGAACACATACAGAGGAGCACTCATGCATGTACATGCACACAGGCACCCCTATGCAGGCACACACGTGTGCATAGATGCATGCACATGCGTGCATATGTGCACTTGCATGCACAAACACACATGCCTGCTCACTCCCCACAATTCATCTTCCCAGGGCCGTTGCAGGCTCCACTCTTTTGAACACCTACCCAGGGAAGCTCACAGCCTCCAGCAAAGTCACCACTTACAGGTGGCTTCCCATGACGTCATTGAGCTTCCTAAAAGCATGGAGAACAGACCCCCACATGTAGGGCAGGCTGGCCCTGCCACGATGCCCAGCCTGCACCCTGCTAACTGCTGTGTCTCCTGCAGATATTTCCGTTCAGGGGCTCCCTCCGTCATTAACCCGCTGCACACGCACTTCCCCAGGGACACGGCTGTCCCTGGCTCCTTCGCATTGACCCTCACCTGGACCCTGCCCAACCGCACCACAGGGGTCTTCAACGTCACCAGCCCGCTGCCTGGGGACTGGTTCCTGGCTGCCCACCTGCCCAAAGATGAGGGCAAGATCTCCGTCAAGGTGAAGGGCTTGGGGGGAACGTGGGGTGGCAGGGCTCACTGCAGGGCTCTGCTTGAGCCTGACTGTCTTGGGCTGGCAGCACCTGGGGCAGGTGTCCCAAATGGGAGGAGTGCCCCGTGCCTCCCACCCTGTGCTGACTGTCCTGCTGGTGCAGGGGCTCTACGAGGAGTGCCAGTATCTCTTCCAGCCACAGCTCATCGTGCAGCGCCTGGTGAACATCGCTGTGCTGTACCCCGGTTATGTCACTGAGCAGAGCATGGCCCCCCACAACCGCTCCAGCCTCTACAAGTAAGTGCGAGAGGGTCTCCTAAGGAGTGGCCATCCCCAGGGTGGGGACCTTAGTTGTGCCCCATCCCTCTGGCTTGCCTCCTCAGCCCTTTTGGTTCATGGTGAGGGGCAGGACCTGACACTGCTGTCCCACAGGGTGTTTGTGCCCAGCTACACGTCGCGTGTGCTGGTGGAGGTGCTGCGGTGCCACGGGGCTGAGGGCTGCCCGCTCTGGCTGCGTGTGCGGGCCAAGGCTCCCCCCTTGCACAACTCCACAGCGCTGGACTGCCGGGAGCATGCTCCCTGCCAGCTGGCTCTGGACCTGCCCTTCTGGCAGCACTGGTACTACGTGCTGGTGGAGAAACACCCCGGGGTGCCGGGCTCTGTCTCCTTCCAGGTCACCGTGCAGCTCACAGGTGAGGGTGCATGGGGAGGTATGGGTTGGGGGCATGGTCTTGACTCTGCTTGGGTGACTGGTGGGGGGGTAAAGGATGCCCACAGGATCTGTCTCCAGCTGGGCACAGGGTTATACCCAGCTCTGCTGGAAAGAGGACACTGGGAGGTGTTGGGGATGGGTTGCAGATGGAGGTAAACAGTGGGCAAGAAAGGGAAGTGGGAGCTAAGACAGGGCTGGAGGGGTTGTGCGTTGCCTGGGCTGATGACTCTGCCCCCCAGACTGCTCCCGACCCAGCCTGGCCCGGCCACCTTTCCTGCCCTCCAGTGCCTCCATGAACATGCCCCACTCCTTCGGCTCAGCGGGCGGGCTGGCACTGGGGGACAGCCCTCCGCCTGCCAGCCCCAACGGCACGAAGCACCCGGTCCCCATCCCCACCGCCTCACCCGCCAGCGAGCGGTGCTGGCCAGTCCGCCCCACGCTGCGCAATGAGCTGGACACCTTCTCCGTCCATTTCTACATCTTCTTCGGGCCCAATGTGTCAGTGCCACCCGACCGCCCAGCTGTCTTTGTCATCAACCTCCTACCGGTGCTGGACAGTGGTGGGGTGCTCAACCTGGAGCTGCGGCTCAATGTGGTGAGGTGGCCATGCTGTGTGCCAGATGGGGCAGAGCAGCCTGGGGAGAATGGGCTGGGAGATGGGTGGTGTTGGGGCTGCAGCAGGGTGAAGGGCAGGCTTTGGTGGGCTCTTGGGTCATGGTTTGGGAGCTCTTGGGTGATGGAGCTCAAATTAGGGTTCTCCAAGGGCAGGATGATGACCTGGATTTGGGGTGTTCTTGAGTGATGGAGCACAGATTAGGGTGCTCTAAGGGCAGGGTGATCATCTGGATTTAGGGTGTTCTTGGGTGATGGAACACAGATTAGGGTGCTCTAAGAGCAGGGTGTTGGTCTGGATTTGGGATGTTCTTGGGTGATGGGCAGTGGGTTAGGGCCCTGCCATGATCTGGGTGCTGTCAGAGCAGGGGACATCCCCGGCACTGCCTTAGGGTCATCTCCTCTGCCATCAGAGCTCCCTGTGTGGTGAGAACGTGACAGTATTCGGCTGTCTGAACCATGAAGTCCCACTGACTTCTGGTGACAACGCATCGGTCACATGTGAGACAGGTAGGCTGCCCTCTGTGTGTCCATCCTGCCGTGGCTCTGGGGGTCACACCCACCAGGCGAGAGTCTGGGTGGGACACGGCAGAGACGGTGGGGGCATCTGGCCTCGGAGCCTGGCACAGGGTGCTCTGTCCCTGTCCCAGCTGTGCCCAGGGTAAGGGGCTGCCCCCTGCCCTGCTCACCCAGACCTCTCCTGGCCCGCAGAGTCCCTGGCAGGCTTCCTGCTCTCTGTCAACGCCACCGCCAGCCTCAGCCGCCTGCGGATCCCCTACCCCCAGACAGGCAGCTGGTACCTGAGCCTGCGCTCGCTCTGTGCCACCGAGCATGGGTAAGAGCCCCAGCGTGTCCCCTCCCTGCCCGCCCAGAGGGGATGTCCCCACCACGGCCTGCATCCACGTGCGCTGTGGGTCCGTGGGTGTGCCGGGCCCCTGCACTGCGTGTCACTGCTCCAGCGTGTGCACGTGGCTTCTGTGGGCTGTGTGTCACCGTGTGAGTGCCTGCGTGGGCACGGATGGGTTGAGCTTGCGCCTGCCTGGCCATCTGTGGGTCCCCGCGGCTCTTCCCTCTGTCTCTCGGTTAGGAAGCGCCTGTCAGCTTGCAAATGCCGTGCATCTGTTGGTGCCTGCCCATCTCTGCGGCAGTCCCCATCTGTACCCGTGCTGGGGAAGAGACTGGGCTGTCACTGCGAGGGCAGGGCTCGGCTGTGTGTATGAGGGGGCAGCTCTGGTTAGGCTGCTGTGCCCCTGCTCTGCTCAGCATCTCCAGGGACCGGTCCTGTGTCTGCGGCTCTGCTCCTGGCCCGTGCGTCTGCCTGAGAGCCCTGCAGAGGAGAGGGGCTGCTGTGTGCGTGTGACTGTACGTGCGAGAGTCCGTGTGGGGCTCTGTGCTGCACAGACGGTGCTGCGTGCGTGTTCGGTGCAGGCACGCCGGCAGCACTGGGTGTTCGGTGCATGCATGCGGATGGTGCTGCAGGCACGTTTGGTGCATGCGTGCAGGCAGCACTGCATGAGTGTTTGGGTGCACGCATGCAGACTGCTCTGCGTGCGCGCATTTGCGTTTGTGCAAGCGGACAGGGCTGTGTTTTTTACACATATGCGTGTTTGGCTGCATGAGCACACACAGGGACAGCAGGCACACGTTGCAGACATCTCCTCTGTATGTTTGTGGATGCTGGGGTGCCTGTGTGTGCACAGGCACCGCTCACTGTGTGCCGTCTAGACGTGTGCCTGTCTGTGCTCCTGTGTGCCCGAGGCTGCCGAGGTGCTGGGCGTGCCTAGCGCTGTGTGCGTGGGCAGCGGGGATGCTGTGCCTGCTCTCACTCCTACGCTGCATTCCTAGTTCACGCCGAATCGCCAGTTGCAGCCGGTCCATTCCCCAACACGGTCACACGCAGGCATTGCAGGGCATGGTGTTTGCACAGCAAAATCCAGACGAAATAGCCCCCTAAAGGCAAAGCAGGTCTAAGCGCGGCCGCATTCCCCCTGCTCGCCCAGCCTGGCACAGACAATTGCAGCACACAGATCCTTGAGGACCAGCTCTGAGCTGCCATACGTAGCACCAAAGCAGCTCATTTCCGCGCTCACCCCATCCCAGGGTCTCCCATCTCCTGCCAAGTCTGGGTGCGAGGGGTGCCTCTGCTGGAGGCAGGAGCTGCTCGAGGGGTGCAGGGAGAGGGCTTAACACCTTCTCCTGCGCCACAGGTTCGAGCCCTGCACCAATGTGACAGCCGAGGTGTACCTGCGCGCCTACCTCTCGCCCTGCATCAACGACTGCGGCATCTACGGCCAGTGCAAGCTGCTGCGCACCAACAACTACCTGTACGCCGCCTGCGAGTGCAAAGCTGGTGAGAGCTGCCCCGGGCACCCACGGTGCCTGCTGCACCCAGGGACCCCCGGGGGGGTTGTACCCCATTAGTCCCCCCAGCTCTTTGCAGGGCGCTGGAAAGGGGCTTCCCCAATCCCTCCCTCACCCCTGTTGGGTGCTGAAGGGGTGACGGCAGCTCTCCTTGGCCACAGGCTGGAACGGCTGGGGATGCACAGACAATGCCGAGGCTTTCTCCTATGGCTTCCAGCTCCTCTCCACGCTGCTGCTGTGCCTCAGCAACGTCATGTTCGTGCCTCCTGTGGCCATCGCTGTCCGCAGCCACTACCTCCTGGAAGCTGCCGTCTACATCTTCACCATGTTCTTCTCCACCGTGAGCATGGGGTTAAGGGCAGCAAGGGAGGGCAGGCGAGGGGCTGGGGCCATGCGAGGCAGCTCTCACCCCATTTTTCCCCCACCCCAGTTTTACCACGCCTGTGACCAGCCGGGCATTGTGGTGTTCTGCATTATGGAGTATGACGTGCTGCAGTTCTGCGACTTTCTGGGCTCCCTCATGTCCGTTTGGGTGACTGTCATCGCCATGGCCCGGCTCCAGCCTGTGGTCAAGCAGGCAAGTGTGGCAAAAGGGTGCATGGGTCGGGCATGGAGGGGACCCATCCTGACCAGTGCCCTGTTGCCCCACAGGTGCTGTACCTGCTGGGGGCCATGCTGCTTTCCATGGCTCTGCAGATGGACCGCCACGGGCTCTGGAACCTGCTGGGGCCCAGCCTCTTCGCCTTAGGGATCATGGCCATCGCCTGGGTAAGGAGATGCCGTCCCTGTCCTCTTATGTCCCCAACCCAGCTTGGCTCAAGCATCCTGCCCAGCTGTCCAGCCCCGTTCCCCTGCCAGCATCTCCCCTCTGCTGCCTTGACCCTTCCCCATGAACCCCGCTACCTGGCTCCTGGGGGATGCGTCACCACAGCATAGGGGTTGTGCCCACCCCTCCAGCCGTGGCTGCCTCTTCCAGCCTCCGCTTTCCCCACCACAGACGGCTCGCACCATCCGGCGCCGCCACTGCTACCCACCGACCTGGAAGCGCTGGGCTTTCTACCTGTGCCCAGGAGCGCTGATTGCGGCGGCTGCCGTGCTGCTCTACGCCTTTGTGGAGACAGAGGAGAACTACTTCTACATCCACAGCATCTGGCACCTGCTCATCGCTGGCAGTGTCGGCTTCTTGTTGCCACCCCGTGCCAAGCCCAGCGGGCGCCTGGGGCCGCTGCCCCGGCGCAAGGGCTGTGGGTACCAGCTCTGCGTCAACGAACAGGAGGAGCTGGGACTCGTCGACCCGGCCGTAGCCTCCATCAACAGCATTTGTACCAGCTGATGCCGATGGCAGCCCGGACTCCTGCGGCACGGACAGCAGCTCCTGTCCCCGGGAGCGCCAGGACTCCTTCGGGAGGGTGCACAGCCGCCCGTGCCACCCTGTTCTTACAATTACAGCCTTGTTGAACTTGTCTCCGGGAGTTGCTGCAGCTCAATCTGGCACAGAGCTGGGGGGACTTCAGGCTGAGCGGGGGCAATGCTCCCCTCTTTGCAGGGCCACGGAGGTGCCATGGGGACGTGGCTGGGTGAGGAGGGAGGAATAGCAATGGTTTCTGGCTCCTGCTCAGGGGTCTGTAGCAAGTGCTGCTACTCTGTGTTGGGCTGCTCTGGGGCTGACTCAGCTCTGGCATAGAGCAAGGTAGCCAGCAAGAGGTGGGGGGCCAGGGGATGCAGTCTTTCGGGTTGCTGCAGGGCAGGCTGCAGGGCTGGGATGACTTTGCCATAGAACCGTGCTCTCACAGGATGGCTGTAATGCCTGAGCCACGAACAGCTGTGCTGTGTCAGGGCAGCTGGGGTCCTCCCCGTGCCGGCAGGACCATGGGGAGCCCATGGCCCTGGGGGTAGCTGCCACTGGGGAGTGGTGCCAGTGCTGCCTGCTGTGCTACTGCACGGGGCTGAGAGCGCACAGCCTGCAAGGGCCACATCCCCCAGAGCCCACAGCCCTGTTGGTGTCACCCTGCTGCCCGAAGCAGCCCCCCTGTGGGGCCCCACACATGAGTGTACCCACCCAGGAACAGTGGAGAGGTGACCCTGTATCCCTGTTGGTGCCACCAGCCATGAGCAGCTCCTTGCTGCCCTGTCTCTGCAGGACACTGAGCATCAGTGTGAGGGGGCGTTGCATGGACTGTATACCCCCATCTGGCTGGGGCAACCTTGTCTCAGCCCCTGTTCCTCGTCTTCCCCCGCAGTCAGACTCAAGGGCTCAGCACCCATCTCAGCTGGTGATGACTGTGGTGTGGTGGCAAACACCCGGGCTGGGTGCATGGCTCAAGGAAGGGCATTTCCACCCAGCTCCTGCAGCTCAGAGCAGGCAAGATGGACCAGCGAGGAGAGGGGAAACCCTACTGCCCCTTCTCACCCCTGCAGGGATTGCTCCGGCCCCCTGGGCTCTTCCCAACCCCGCAAGGGTTTTGGCGGTGAGTCCCGAGGCAAAGCTCTGCATGGCCGGCAGTCACATCTTAGCTTAGCAGAGCCCACCCACCATCAGCCCCCCTCCCCGTACCCCGGGGACAGAGCTCAGCACAGGGAGATTTACTGGATGCCTAACAGGATTAGCGACTGCAGGCGGGCAGGCAGCTCCCTAATAGGATTGCAATCTAATTAAACCTGCTGCTTGGGAGCTGGGCCCCAGCTGGCTGGAACAGGGTGGGCTCGGGGGGCTGCGGGGGTGGCTGGAGGGGATCCATGGATGGAGCTGGCAGGAGTAGAAGGGGGGATGAGATGGCGAGGGCCATGGTGGCGGTGGTGGGTCCAGGGCTTTGCTGCCTGCGTCTTTGGGCTGTGCAGGGGATGATGGCTGCGGGGGAACCAGCCTGGTGAGGACGTGTGCCAGGCAGCCTGGGGTGGCTGGGGAGGAGCCCCGGTCACTGTGCAAGGGGGCTGGGGGACCTGCACCCACCACCCTCCTTCCCCCAAGGGCTCACCCTCCAGCCACACAAAATGCCCTGTCTGGTCCAGCCAGGCGGTTGATTAAGGATTAATCATTTAATTAAGAACATTACTCACTTCACCAAGTCCAATTGCATCCCCACAGCAGTGGCAGCCCCCAGAGAATGAAGAGCTCAGCTTTAGCTTTCACATCAGCAGCACGCTGCAGTGCGATGCACGCCGAGCACAGGGCTTTGTCCCACCTCGGCGTGCGCACCATCCCGCGGGTGGTCCTGCGCAAATGCACCCCAATTTCATGGAGATGTCAGTACTCCATGCAGCATCCCCTGTCTCACTGCTGTAGGGATGAAATATAACCCCGCTTCTGGCCCAAGTTTGTGCAGACCCTACAATAACAAAGCCTAGCAAGAATGTGGCGGGATGCGCATTCCCCTTGCAAACAGCTGTGCAGCCCCTGTCCTACCCTACGACAGACACCATGGGGTGGCATATACAGGTCTGGACCCCCAGGGGGTCCTGGCAGAGGTGGGCCGGAGTTCTAGCTGTCAGAGCTGCCCAGGGAAGCCCAGAGTAGCCATGCAGACCCTGCTTCTCCAGCCTGCTGGGGCAGCTCAGCGCTCCCCCTTGTTTTAATTAAACCTGTGACTGCATTTTTCATCTCAAGGACAGGACAAGCGGTCAACCATGCTGCTGGGGAGGGAGCTTGGCCAAGCAGTGCTGGAAGGGATCCAGGCACTCTTTGCCAGCACAACTCATCCCCTGGGGCCTATAGGCTGCCCGCCGAGAGCTGGGAATCCCTCTCCCCACTTCACCCCCAGCCCCAGCAAGGCAGAAACCCGTTTCCCTGCCCAGGAGGCTGGCACAGCTCGGGGTCCATTGCGATGGGGTGTGATACAGGACCTGCAGTCTTGTAGGACTGGAAGGTTTTCACTCGGTGCTCCTGGCACCAAGCACAGAGAAGCCGCTCTCGCCCGTGGGACACCCAGCACAGGCTGCGCGGCACCCTCTCTCCCACTGAGCCTGAGCGGGAGTGTGCTGGGACACCCATGGGAGATTCCGCATCCCCTCAGATGCCTCTCCTTCATCGTGGGGTCAGGACCATGGGCCTGTCCATCCCTATGGGACTAGGTGAGCTTTGCCGATGTGTTTCCCATGGTCTCCACCCTTGGCCCGATGCGGATAGGCTTGGGGTAAAGGCTGGACTCTGCCTTTTCCCCCCTGCTCAGAGACTTGGGGTCTCTGTGACCCCCACCTCCACAGTGTAAACAGCCTTCCTTATGCCTCTGCCAGGCACAGCAACTGTATATCCATGGCAACAGTGTCCCTATAACAACCAGGTACATCTGACATCCCCATGGCAACCAACTCCCTGAACAGCCAGTGAAGAGCTTCTCTTCCTCAGTGCTGGAGAGGGATGGGGGGGTTCGAGCCCCACCAGGGCTGGTGCTTGCAGGGACATGGGGACAGACACAGCTGAGAAGGGGCTTTGGCCAAGTGCCTGGGGCAGCACAAGCCTTCGTGGCCTCTGTTCTGCTAGTGAGGCTGCAGGGGACACAGGCGATGCAGGAGGATGGGGTGGCTCTGGGGGCAACATCGCCCCAGCTCAGCCTCCTGCATCCCAGCCCCATCCTGCCTGCTGGGCTGTCAGTGCCCCCAGGCTGGCATTCCCTGCTCTGACATACTGCCAGGAAATGCCTATCCTGAAGGCTGGGACCATGCTTCCCCCCACAAACCTCCTCCCATCCCTAACTCCCACTCCAGGGATGCTCTGCCCGTTGCCCACAGCCTCCTGGGCCCTCCAGGCCCTGCCTGCCCATGTCTGCCGGGTCAGGCTCACCAGACAGTGGCCCTGACGCAGTCTGTTGTTGCAGACAGCAATTGCACACCATGCAACTTTAATGTGTCAGGCCTGAATTATTGAGCCCTGCAGCGGGCTGCGTGCGTGCAGGCAGGACCCATCACCCCTCCTCCTCTCCCTGCCCATGCACGCCACGGCTGGAGAGAGGTCCCAGACTTCGGGGTCTCTCTGGGCGCAGGAGGGTGCTGTGCCCCTTGCTAGCACCAGGGGCTGCGAGGTGCAGCTGGCAGCATAGCTGTTGGTGCCCCTAGCTCGGCTGCCTGAGTGTTGGTGGCCCCTGTGCCATGAGACACCAAGGATGGTGTTATCTCTGCAGGGGCAGGTGTACAGGGAGGGACGCACCATCTTGCTCTACCCCTGCCTCGGCCTTTGCTCCCTGCGTCCTCATGAAACTCCATGGCCAGAGGCAGCAGACATCCCACTGGTGCCCTGGGAGGTCCTCGTCCCTCTTCTGCTCGCTCTGCTACCAGGTCCCAGTGAGATGAAGCCTTTCCACCACAGTTGACATAAATCCTGCCATGGGTGCATCCAGAGCTTGCTTCCTGTCCGGGCATGGCTGTCATCGTGCCACTCTGGGGATGAGAAAAGGCTGGGAGAATGGCCCGGCTGCTCTCTTCTTTTGCAATTTGCCCGGCATACCCTGCAGCCACTTGATGATTTTCTCATCAGAGTAGCAAGCCTCGACCGCCCTCCCGGAGCAGACCCATCCATCACCCATGGCTGGCACTGCCGCGCAGATCGCAGGCGCTGGAGCCGCCTGCCCTGCTCTGTCCCTGGCCATCCCTCAGACCCGCAGACAGCAGCCGGGCCACGGCCAGCCTGGGGGGAGCAGCTCTGAGCATGCAAACGGATCCCATTTCCCCTGGAGCAACCCACGCGGAGTGGGCTTCCTCACCCCTCCTTCTTCCTCATTGCCTAGCCCTGCGTCTCACCCTCCCCACTGCCGTCTCCAGCCCTCATCCCATATCAGGGACCCCTCAAAGCTTCCGTCCCAGTCTGCAGGGGGCTGGGCAAGGGCAATCTGGGAGCCAGGCACCTGCGAGTAGGAGATACAGGTACAGATGGAGCAAGCCCAGCCTTACCATATGCTCCTGCATTGCCGTGGAACATCTCTCCAGGGCGGCACCATGCCTTGGGTTCCTGTTCCATGCAGCTGGGACAGAGCTGAACATGGCAAAGCCAGCCCAGAACAGGGACAAGGGACTCAGAGATAGACCTAGGGCATCAGGAGCCAGCATTGCCCCAGCGACACCTTGTGCCACAATGCCTGAAGGTGTGACAAAGCAGCAGGGTGGCAGGAGTCACCCTGTTTTGCATGAAGGTACAGGTGCAGGGGTCATGGACATGAGGGACAAATGGCTTAGCTGTACCCACAGAGACCGGAGCATGATGGGGGGCTGTGTCAAGGGACAGACAGCAGCTGCCATGGTTGCATGGCTGGAGGGGAGCAGCGGACAAGGAAGGGGGACACTGTGACACAGGAGACCAGGCAAATGTGGTGGTGATGCAAAACACCACAATTTTTAGCTGCTGGTAATTTTCTTGGAAGGGCTGGTGGGGGAACCCACAGTGGGGGAGGTGGACTTGGGATTTTATCTTTGGCAATTTAGAAGAGGGCTGTTGAAGAGCTGCTCTGCTGAGCGGAAAAGCCACTTGAGTCGTGCTTAACTTCATCAAAGGAACTGCACAGAAATCAGGGAGCTTGCTAAAATAAATTAATAGAGCAGCCAGGAGGGCAGAGCGCCTGCAGACAGCACGAGAATTGCTCACAGCAGCATGCTGGAGACTTCCAGTAAATGAGCGTGTCCTTTAATGAGTTTTGAAGGGCCAGCAAGGCTGAGGAGTGGAGCAGGTGAACGGGTGGGCAAAGGCATTCCTCAAGGAGGGGAACCTGTGAAAATGAAGAGTGCGGGGAAGGGGATGAAGCCATATGGACAACCAGAGCAAAACGACCCCCAAAAATGCTTTGAGGAAGATCCTGCCAACAGCGTAAAATTGCCAATAATGTTGCAGTGCCAACTTTGAGGTCTTGCTGTGGCCATGAGGCTTTGGGGGGTGTCCAGGGGTGCAGCAGAGTGCTGCGAGCTGGACCTACCTCCTTTGGATGAATCCTGGGGTAGGACCTGTATGTCCTGCAACCCTTTGCCTTTTGTGTTATGACATGAAAGTCAAGTGTTTCTAGCCCCGGAGCAGACACCCAGGGCCCGTATATCAACACAGAAGAATGATGTGAAGGAGCAGCCTTGGCACGTCGTGGCCAATGAGCAGGGGAAGGATCTCCTGTGGGCTGCAATTGCCAGAACAAAGTCTACAAGTACAAAGTGCAGCTGCGCTTGCTGTCAAGTGGTAGGAAATTAAGGCAGTTACTCTCATGAGAAATCAGCCTCGCACCAACAGAAATCAAACTGTTACACCAAATGCAATCCTGGATATATTTATCTTAAGAAGCAAGCCTGCAGAGGAAGATAAAACCATGTTAGCGGAGGCTGAGAACATTTTCCATGGGATGCAAAGCCACTGTTCCCTTTATGGCTTGCAGATTAAAGTTTTTTCATAAAAACCACTTCCCCCCACTCAAATACCACCACTAAAATTTCCCTTGAAAGAACCAAGTGCTAAGCAATATGTTGTTATGTATGAACAGTGCTCTCAATGGAAGCTGTATTAAAGAAATCACACTGAATCCTCCTGATGGAGTGTGAGTGGTGCCTACACTGAGGGGAATATTACTGTTTATTCTTACTTCATATAAAGATGCTTCACCACCCCCAGGGCTAAAACCCAGGGCTCCACATTTTGAGGAGGAATACTTTGGCAAAAATTGAACGGACTTGGAACAAGTGCAATCCAGATGCTCCCGGCTCAGCGGGAGGAGAGGTAAATCCCAGTGGCCTCCAGGCGCCACGTCCTCCCATGGAGCTTTGCCCCAGGGCTTGCCTGCAGTCAGCAAATCTCCTGCCAGCACAGCTACAGATCCCAGATGAGCCCATGGGGACTGTTGTTCTAATTAACTAATGAGGGCATCTACTGCAGGGAAGATGGATAACGTGAGCTGGAGGCTTCCTCCCTGTTTTGGGAGCAAGACCCAGCTCCTCTCGAGGAACCCCGTAAGTGTTAATAAACCCCGAGGATCAGGGTGCAGTCCCTGCTGTGGGGAGATGCCAAGTGCTCCCAGACACTGAGCATCAATGGAAATTCAGTCTCAGAGCCCAGGTGTGGTCCTGTTCAGGGCTGCCTTCAAAAACCCTCTTGACCCCATCCCCTGCCCGGCAGGTAGGAAGGCAACTTGGCTGCTCTCACCCCTGAGTCTTCGCTTATGTCTCATCCTGTCTGCTGCAACTCAGAGTTTGTTTGTTTGTTTGTTTTTCCGAGGCAAATCACATGACAAAATTAACGTCTGATGAGGGTGAAGTCCGTGCTGTTATTTCCCTGAGCCACAGCCAGGCACAGCGCAAGGAGGAGCCACTTCAAAGAGGGGAGCCGCTTCATTAAAATAGTGCTTTTGACAGCAGGATAAACATCCTGATACACTTCAAAGCAGCTTCCTCTCCTTGTCCTTAGACACCCTATTCCACTTCACTCAGTTCTGGATTTTGGAGTTATACTTCTGCGTAATCATAGAATCATAGAATGGTTCGGGTTGGAAGGGACCTTAAAGCTCATCTCGTTCCACCCCCCTGCCCTGGGCAGGGACACCTCCCACTGGACCAGGCTGCTCAAAGCCCCATCCAGCCTGGCCTTGAACACCTCCAGGGATGGGGCATCCACAGCTTCCCTGGGCAACCTGTTCCAGTGCCTCACCACCCTCACAGTAAAGAATTTCTAAATCTACCCTCTTTCAGTTTGAAACCGTTACCCCTCGTCCTATCGCTCCACCCCCTGATATAGAGTCCCTCCCCCTCTCTCCTGTAGGCCCCTTTAGGTACTGGAAGGGGCTGTAAGGTCTCCCCGGAGCCTTCTCTTCTCCAGGCTGAACAACCCCAACTCTCTCAGCCTGTCCTCGTAGCAGAGGGGCTCCAGTCCCCAGTCCCCTGATCGTCTCTGTCCTCTGCAGTACCGCAGCTGGGTGGTTGTTTGCGGGGGGAGATGTTGGGTGCTGCTTTGCAGCACGTGAGACCTTTGGGGCATGACCACAAACCCAAATACTCTGTCATTGCATTCTGGCCCACCTAAGGAGAGTTAAGAGTTGCTGGTGAAAGTGACTCCATTTCCATTGGAAAATCATCATGGTTTTAAAAGACAGTGCAATAGAGAAATGCTTGACGGCACTGAGGGGGTGTCTCCATGCCCAGAGGTGTCCATCCCTCCGGTCAGCCTGCCAGCAGAGGCTGCAGACCCACCTCTGGCAGCAGGCTGAACATTCAGCAGTGTGGGAGGAAGCACTGAGGTGGAAATGATGACCGCTTGCAGAAGGAGAGGCATGAGGAGGCAGGAGCGGTGTGTGCACGGGCTGCCAGCGGGAGTCACCCTGCACCCCAGTGGTTTGCCCATGATAAACCTCTCCTCCAGCATTTGGAGTTGATGGGAAGGATTTTGCCAGGCTCAAGAGCCATCGGACTGTTCCTAATGCCAACACTCATCGCTTTTGCTGTGGCTGGGCGCTTTAGTAGGGTGACCATCAGAGCTGGGCTGTGGGTTGACCTGTGGCCAGGGGGTCTGTGTGCCCCTCACCAGGTCAATCCAGTGCTCAGGGCACCCTTTGGGGCAGGAAAGGGAAGAGGAGGAGCTGGTGCAGTGGGGAAGCCATAGGGCTGAGCATCGAGAGCAGGCAACCAGAGGACACAGCCCAAAGCTGCTCTCGGGGCTGTCATTTGGGTCACGCTACCGGTGCGTCTGCTTTGCTGGGTGGAACCAGGCTCCAGTTGGCCTCCAGGGCACGGCCTCCAGGGCACGGCATGCTGGCAACGGCTGGGAGCTGGGACAAAGGGGTCGCTGCCTGCTCCACTGGTGAGTAAAAACCTTTTATTATTTCAATTCCTCCAGATATCATATACAGGCTCTAGGCTGGGGCAGGCCATGTAGGAAGGAGAGGATCAGGAGACTGGTGCAGCTTTGATGTGTTCCAGAGTGGGATAAATCCAGGGAAAAATCCTCCCCCAGGTCCCTACTACCCCAGGGGTCTGGTCTGTATGCCCAGGGGGTTGCATAACTGCTTGTGGGGGCCTTCTTGTGCTGCGGCTGCCCTGCTACAAGCTGTTGTCTGGGATGGAAGGTGGAGGAGCCGTATGTCCTGGCAGGACCCTTATGGTCCTGGGCCACCAGACGGCAGCATTGAAATCCTGCTGAGATCTGCTGCTGCTTTCACCTCCATTTCCAGCCTGGAGAAGGCCTTGCATGCCTTGCATTGCCTGTGTCTGCAGTGGGAGGGGTCTCGC
Source organism: Rissa tridactyla (assembly GCF_028500815.1). Taxonomy (NCBI): domain Eukaryota; kingdom Metazoa; phylum Chordata; class Aves; order Charadriiformes; family Laridae; genus Rissa; species Rissa tridactyla. The sequence goes on from NC_071497.1 coordinate 75,863,430, forward strand.
AGGGGCTGTTTCAGACGGGACACCCCCCAGGAACGGGTGATGGCTTTGGCTATCCCAGACCCTTCCCCACCTGCATCCCCTCGGTGCCAGCCCCGCTTCCCTTTGCCGAAACCGCCCGGTGCCTGTGTCCCAGGGATGGGGGCTCCCTGGAAAGGGGCTGGGGTCCAGCCCTGCCCCTCTGGCACCACCCCCGTGCCCAAGGTTGGGGGGGGTGAGGGGGTGGGGCAGCACCCCGCCCCCTCCCCGCCTCCTTGATCTCCTATTGGCTGCCGAGCTGTCACTCGAGACCGGCCCTGCTGGTGACCGCGCCGCACGCCGCGGCCCGGGGCACCCGCTGCACCTCACTGCACGCACCCCTGCACCCCCCTATTGCACCCCCTGCAACCCCCATTGCATCCCCCATTGCATCCCCTGCAAGCCCCCTGCACCCCCCTATTGCACCCCCTGCAACCCCCATTGCATCCCCCATTGCATCCCCTGCAAGCCCCCTGCACCCCCCTATTGCACCCCTGCAACCCCCATTGCATCCCCCATTGCATCCCCTGCAAGCCCCCTGCACCCCACTATTGCACCCCCTGCATCCCCCATTGCATCCCCCATTGCATCCCCTGCACCCCCCTGCACCTCTCTTTGCACTCCCCTGCACATCCCCCTGCGCCCCCTCTACTCTGCCCCAGCACCCCCACTGCACCCACCCCCATTGCTCCTGCAACTCCCCCTGCAACTCCCCCTGCACCCTCTCTGCACCCTCCACGCGCCCCCTCTGCACCCGCTCTGCGCCTCCCTGCACACACCCCTTGCACCCCCCCCCGCACCTCCCTCCACTTCCCTGGCATCCCCCCTGAACCCCCCCTGCATCCTCCTGCACCCCTCCTGCACCTGTCCTTGTACCCCTTCTGCATCCCCCCTGGACCTCTCCTTGTACTGTCCCCTGCATCTGCCCTACACCACCTCAGCACTCCACTGCATCCCCCCGCACCACCCCACATTCCTCCTGCAACTCCCCCTGCAACTATCCCTGCACCCCCCCTGCACTCTCTCTGTGCCCTCCCTGGACACCCTCTGCACAACCCCCCTGCACCCTCGCTGCACCTCCCTCCACCCCTTCTGAACCCCCCCTGCACCCCACTGCAACTCCCGTGTCCCTCCTGCATCCTCCCTGCACACCCCTTGCACCCTCCCTCCGCCACCCTGCACTCCCCCTGCATCCCCCCTGCAACTCCCTGCACCCCCCTTGTATCCCCTTGCACCCCCTCTGCAGCCCCCCCCCTGCACCCCAACGTGCCCACACGGCACCCCGCTGCACCCTCACTGCACACCCACACACCCCCTTGCATACTCAGCCTGACTCCCCCAGGTTTCTGGTCCTGCACGCCGCTCTCTCCCAATGCACCTCCATGCCATCCCATGCACCCCTGATCTGACACCCCCAGAGCACCCCGCTTCAGGCCTTGCTGCAACCCTGCCCTCCTCTGCAGACAGCCCCCCGACTGCACCCCATCCCAGGGCACCCCTCACTGCACTTCACCTCCTGCTAGGGACCTGCCCCCTTCTCTGTGCAGGGGAACAGCCCGCCCCACTGCCCCAGCACCTCCAGGGCTCGGGGAACGGGTGCTGAGGTGTCCCAAGGCTGGAGGGAGGAGGCTGCAGCCTCTGGTGGGGAGCACAGCAGGGTGGCAGGGAGCAAGGCAGGGTGGTGGGGAGTGTAGTGGGATGATGGGGATGACATCAGGATGGTGGGGAGCTAGTGGGATGATGGGGATGACATCAGGGTGGTGGGAGCTCAGTGGGATGATGGGGGTCATAGCAGGGTAGTGGGGAGCACAGAAGGATGAGAGGGAGCACAGCAGGATGGTGGGGAGCACGGGCAACCACTGCCCAAAGGTGCCTTCCCATTCCAACCTCACTGGTTGTAAGCAACAGGGCTCGGAAAGGAGATCCCACCTTTCTCCTACCTTCACCCACCCCAGTCAGGCCCCGGTGGGCAAAGCTGTTTTCAGGCAGTGGCCCCACTGCTGTCAGGCTTGGGGCCAGAGCTACTGGCCAGCAGCCCACCGCTTTCTGCTCCCTGCTCAGGAGCACAGAGGTTGGTTTATGTGCAGCCGTGGGAGCACCATCCCCACCAAGGCTGGACCCGCTCCCAGCAGCCCCCACAGGCCCCATCTCCCTTCTCATTGCATCATGGGGCAGGCATGCCTCCACAGCATGGACCTTCTCTCTGACCCAGGCCGCGCAGCTGGCGTGGGTTGACGGATGGTGCCGTGAGAGGTGATGGGCTTTCCCAGCTCTGCTCGCCCACGCTGCCCTGCCACATGCTATCTGGACTGCAACGTTGCTGCTCACTGGTGCTGTAGCATCTGCCACCCCCGGCCACCTCACCCTGTTGGCCATGCCCCTGGCCCCTCTCCATAGCTTGGCCACATGTAAGGTGCCCAAGCCAGCCGGTGTGTGCTGCTCATCCTGATGATGTCCATGGTGGGCCACGCAGAGGCTCAGCACATCATCCGGAGGATGTGGGATGTCCTGGCAAGCCCCTGGCACTCAGTGTTTCTGGTGGGGCATCCAAGGCAGCAGTGGGCCAGGGCAAGCAGTGGGAAGGGCAGGAATGTGGGGACGTCTTGCTGGGTAGCTACAGGCACAGGTACAGCAACCTCACCCTGAAGGTCATGCCCGGCATCTGAGCAGTGCCAGCACTGCTACATCCTCAGGATGGATTATGACTGCTTCAACATGGACTGCTTGCCCGCTTTCCTGGCTGGGCTTAACCTGGCATAGACCGGCCTCTACGTGGGGTCCCTCTTCTCCTGGGAGAAGTGGCAGGTCACCTGCCAGCCCTCCAGCAAGCGGCTCCTGGCATTGCAGGACTACTGTCCTGATGTCTACCCGCCCTATGCCAGCGGCATTGGCTACATCCTCTCCCTGGACATGGCCAAGATGTTCTGGAGGCAGCCAACACGTTCACCCCATCCTCATGGAGGATGTGGGCATCTGGATGGAGGTGGTGGGGGTCCAGGCAAGAGCCAGACCGCTTTGCGAAGCAGAACGTTGCAGACAAACACAGCACGCCTGCAATTACTCCTACCTGATGGTGATCCCTGTCCTGAGCCCTGGGAGCAGGACGGGGCTCACGGCACCATGCTGCAAGCCCCCAGCCCACCCACTAGAAGACACCCACCGAGGACCTGGTGATGGAGAGACCACGGCCATAGCCTGTGCTGTCTCCCCAGCCCCAGTGCTGCCCAGCATCGCCCACCCCAGCTCCTTCCCTTGCAGTGGGATGCAGCCTGTGCCCCAGTTGGGCTCTCTGCCCTTCCCAGCCCGTGGCAGCCCTGCTCCCCCCCACAGCACGGCAGCACATCCTCCAGGTCCTGGTGGTCCTAGGCACAACTGGAAGCTGTCAAGAAGTGGGCAGGGGCAGAGAAAGCACATCTGCCCCACGGTGTGCGGGCTGGGAGTTTCTCAGAGGCTATAAATAGCCGAGTTCCCCTTCTGCTCATCTCGAAAGTGAGAAGGGGAACATCCCACAGAGAGGGGGAAAGAATCGGTCAGTTGTCATCGCCGGTAAAAAAAGCTATTTTTAGTTTTATTAAAATGTCTCTCTTCTATAAACTTCCAAAATATCCGGGGCTGTGTAGCAAAGCTGTTGCCCCTGGGGCTGGGGATGGTGGCACTCATGGTGGGGTGCAGCCAGTGGCAGGGGACACCCGAGGCTCCTCTTTGTGATCCAGGGAGGCGTGGGGAGAGCCGGGGGAACAGGGCACCCTGGGGCCACCCTCGAAAAGGGGCATGTGGGGACCGTAGTGGCCAAGGGGGCTGAGGTGGGTCTGTGGCCGGAGCAGGAGCTGGTGCAGGGTCTCTCCCACCTGCACCAGGCTGTGGGAGAGGAGTTGGAGGTGGGAGACAGTGTCACTGGCCAGGCTCTCCAGCAGCGCCTGCTGCTGCCGCGACGTCTGTAGGATCTGTACCAGCAGCTGCTGGACGCTCTGGAGCAAGCCTGCCACACCAGAGCCTGCAGTGAGAGAGGGGGTTCAGTGGCAGCAAACCCTCAGCACTGCTCCGAGAACCCCCTGTGAGAATCTCAGGATGCTGCAGGGACGACTCACCATGCAGGCTTGCGTCTGACACCTCTTCACCCGCTGCCGGCTGCTCGCTCATGGCAGATGTCCCAAGGGAGCCTGGGGCTGCAGCGGCCACTGGCAGCACTTGGTTTCCTCTTCCCATCCCCGGGGACGTCTCACCAGGAAAACCTGCCACGAGGGTTTGGCATGGAGGGAGCAACCAGAGCACTGGGCCACCCAAGCCCCGTGCTCAGCCTGACCCTGCCGCAGAGCCCCAAGCTGGCACTGGCTGCAGGAGCCCTCGTCTTCTGTCCCCACGGGCAGGACAGGACAGAGCTGCCCCCCCTGGAGCAGGGGGGCTGGCTTGAAGCTGCAGACCCTTACCAGCCTTTTGATCAGCTCTTTCCTGCTTCAGGGTGGTGTGACAGTCTGTAAGGAGAGCAGACCCAGCCGGTGAGCTGCGGCTGCCTCCTGCCCGGGGATGCACAAGCACAATGGCCTGGGCATGGTACTCACCCAGGAGGGGATGGGGAGGAAAGCAGCCACCGGCGTCTGCAACGAGAACCGTATCAGACCCTGCTACGTGGGGCTGAGGGGGTTTACCAGGCCAAGCGGGGCAAGGAAAGCCTTACGTGGCACGGCTTGGGGAGTGGGCGGCACTCCAGCGATGTGGTCCCTACCGGCTGCTGGGAGAGAGCAGAGAGGAGAGATGCACCGTCTGATGGGGATCACCACCAGCCTGGGGTCTGCCTGGCTTGCCCCGGCCAGCCCCGCAGCCCGACATGCCCTAGCCACAGCTCCACAGCGCCCTGCAGGGCCCCAAAGCGTTTCACGAGCTAGATACAAAAGCAGGAGTCACTCACCCACCACTGCAATGCAGCCACCTCTGGGCTGGAAGGCAGCAGCGGCGTAGCAGCGTGCAGCAACGCTAAACAACAGATTAGGACTGGAAGTGAAGGAGAATCCCACATCCACTTGAAACTGCAGGGGGAATTTAGGGAGACAGAAGGTAATTACCCAGTGTGGGATGCTGGCCGGGGTGCCCACGCAAATCAGACCCAGGGACGTATCCTGCATCACCTCCGTGCCAAACCCCTGGGAATGCGCACAGCGAGGGGAGTGTAGGATCTGCCCCTGCGTGTGCTGCGGGACAGGGGAGCTGCAGACACCTCTGGCCCTCACACACAGTCCTAACTCATCAGAAGCTTTATGGTGTGACGGGGGAAGGGTCTGCCAAAGGAAGGGGAGTCACATGCCCTGCAGTGCCGCACAGCCGCGAGAGCCCCCTGGGCTGGATAAGGGCCACTGTCCCTTAGAGACCTTGAGACCCAGGGCAGCCAGCAGCCTTGCCATACCCTCAGGCTGGGTCAGAGCCGGGGACCCCTCCTAGCCCATCCCACTTGGAGCGGCACTGGGCCACGCTGCGCCCGTAGCCGGCCGCCACCAGCCCTCGGGAGATGTCCTGCCACAGCACTTCGTTGGGTCACGACGTAGAGGCCATGAGCAAGGCGGCCTCATCCGAGCCCCCACCAGCGCCAGGAGGCTGCTCACCTCCCCCTCACACTCTGGGGCTGGTTTGGAGCCAAAGCCTCTGAAGAGAGAAGACCCAACCTCCCTGTCGGCGAGCATCCCTGCTGAGGGACTCGTGATGGGCCCCCCGACACTCTAAACCTCCCATTCCCATCATGCTGGCATGGACTTGGGCTGGAGCCATGGCCATGCAGCCCGGTGCAGCGGGGCAGAGCGGTACTTACGGCTGTCTGGCTCATCCTTCACACACTGCAGCAGCGGGGACAGCAGCATGCCCGGGGCGTCCCTGCCAACATCGTGCTCTGCAGAAGGAGGGTGAGGGGGTGCAGAAAAGAGCTTCAATAACCGGTAGATGTGGGGTGCCTGCCACCCCACAGCTGGTACAAGCCCCACGCTGGCTGCCTGAGCCCACAGGTACCTGGTGGCTCTGGCGAGGATGGAGAGCGGGCAGCAAGGGCTGACCTGCGCTTCCTGGGGGGCAGCTTCACCAGGTCTAAGAGGAAGAGAAAGAGTTTGTCAAGGGACCCCGGGTGGCTGGATGGTACCAGTGGTCCCCCCGCATCCCACCTCTAGCCACCCTGCCAAGCCCACCTGCCCGTCCCCAGCACCCACCTGGCATCCTCCGCTCGCCAAAGACTGGCCGCCCAGCCGCCTTCCAGATGCTCTTCATGGCTCGGTAGTGTGGGGGCAGCCGGGGCGAGTGGCAGCCGGCCCTCCGGCGTGTTTCCCGCTCCAAATGGAAAGCCTGCTTGAGCGCCTTCCACTTGGAGCGGCACTGGGCCACGCTGCGCCCGTAGCCGGCTGCCGCCAGCCCTCGGGAGATGTCCTGCCACAGCGCTTCGTTGGGTCGCGACGTGGAGGCCATGAGCAAGGCGGCCTCACCGGAGCCCCCCACCAGCGCCAGGAGGCTGCTCACCTCCGCCTGCGTCCAGGCTCGCCCGCGGGGCATGCCGCCGGGGCTGAGGGTGGGTGCCGGGGGAAAGCTCGGCCCCGGGCCCGGTGGTGAGGCTGGGATGGGCAAGGATCAGCCCCGGGGCTCGGCCGTTCGCTCCCGAGGGCGCACCGGGAGTCTGCCGCGCCGGGAGCCGCACTGGGAGCCACTGGGAGCTGCAGCGGAAGCCTCCCTGGGAGCCGCACCGGGAATGGCCGGGAGCTGCACCGGGAAGTGCGGCGGAGACCGCCGGGAGACGCACCGAACTCCCCTGCGCTGCAGCGGGCTCGGCGGCGGGAGCTGCCGGGAGTCGCCGGGAGCCGCACCGAGCATGTGCAGCCCCCGGAGGAGCCGCTGGGAAACGTAGTCCTGGCCGTGACATCCATTCCCCCCCTACCCTCCTTCCCCCGCCATCGTCACCCGGCGGAGGGAGTCTTGGTCCGCCCGCAGGCATCCCCGCCCCGGCCCTGCCCGGCTGGAGAGGTTTGGGGCAGGGAGCCCGGGACAGGACCACCCCCGGAGGGGCTGGGGGATTGGTGTGTGTCCCCTCCCAGCCCCGAGGGCATGGCAGGGGTGCCCATCACGGCAGCCCTCAATGCTCAGGGAGGGAAAGGAGCACCCCAGTCCCCGTCCCCCCCCACCCCGCTTTCCAAGGGTGAGATGCAGCTGCAGCCCCATGCAAAAAGGGCAGCAGAAACCACATCCGAGCAAACATGCTGTGCCCTTGCTGCTTTGGGAATGCGGAGACTGGGCACACAGACGGGACCCCGAGTCCGGCTCTCCAAGGATGCCCAGGTTCCCTGCACAGTCCCTAGGATGGATGGATCTGCTGAGCACCGAGGGATCGGGGCAGGGGGGAGCAGTCTCAACCTGGCTGCCCAGCACAGCGCTGGCCCCACATCCCCACCGCTTGCTGTCCCGAAGGCAGGGGTGCAGGATTCCCTCGAGATGGGAACTCCTGTGCGCCACCCTGGCTGGGGCTCCCCCTCGCCCCGGTCGGTGGCAACACTGTGACACCCCCCCCCTCCCCCAGGGCTGTGACCCAGGTGGTGCCTCTGGGGACCCCACCAGGAAATGACACTTTCCATTTCGTGTCACACCCGACTGCCAAAGGGGGCTGGGAGGGGGTTGCTGTTTCCCCTGTGGGCTGCAGTGTGAGAGATCGAGGGAGAGATGGAAGAGGGCGTCACGTATGCCGATCTGCACTTGCCCCCCCCACCAGGTAATGGCACGCTGCTCCCTGCCCCTGGCACTCCAGCTCTCCTGGCGGGTCCCCTGCCCTCCTGCAGACCCTTGACCTCTGCAGAACAGTTCCCCCAACCCTGCTCCCCTCGCTTCCTCCTTTCGGGTGTCCTCTCCCAAACAGCTCCTCTCCATCCCCATTGCAGACTGCCTGCTCTCGGGGTGGGGGGCAGGAGGGGCTCAAGGGCAGAGGATGCCCACTGCACCCCGGTGCCTCAAGTGCACACAGGCACCCCACACTCTGCTCTCCGCCGCGCCCCCCCCGCCCCCTGCCCCGTGCCAAGTGCTGTCTGCAGGGAAACAACTTCTAGGAGGGTCAAGGTGCTGCAAATGGGCTCGCCCTCGTTTTTCCTGGGCTCCCTTGCTTCCTCCTGAGACCCTGCCCAGGTTTCACAGACCTTTCCTGTCTGGGCGGTCCCCACCACTCCCACCAAGCCCCCAGGACTGAAGCTAACTCCCTTTCTCAGCTCCTCAGCAGCCGGTGCGGCTGCCCTGGTGCTGGGCAGCCCTCAGCCTGGCTCTCCTCTCCCTGCTGCTCCTGCTGGCACAAATCATTCTCGTCGCCTTGAGCTTCCACTGTGAGTACCAGCTTGTGCTGGTCGGGCTCGGGCTGGGGTCGGGCTCGGGCTGGGGTCTTGGGGTCAGGGTTGTCACAATGGGGCCTGTGTACCAGCTGACAGAGCTGCAGCTTGCCCATGGAGCTGGGCTCCCCTGCTTGGGGTTGAGAGTGTTGCGGGTTCTGGGGCAAGCAGGAAAATCGATGAGGCAAGACCTTGCCTGCCTGGCTGGGAGAGGAAGGTGGGGGGACAGCATGGGCTTGGGGATGGGGGGCATCCTGCTCCACCACGTAGCAAAAAAATGAAGAGAGGGGGGAGAGCGGTGACAGTGAAACTGAAAGGCAGAAGCACTTTCCCCGAAAGCCTGTTTTGTGATGGGCTCCCAAACACAGCAACAGCATCAGGGCCCTTGGCGGGCTTGGTGGCAGGTCACCTAAAGGGCGGGAGGGCGGATACCCTCAACCTCAGGGCTGTCCCATGGGAGAAGGCACTGGGTGCTGATGGGAGCAGGAGCCCAGGGCTGGTGGGGACACTCCTGTGCTCTTCTTCTGTAGATTTAGGACAGCAGGCAAGCTGTACCCATGGTCCCTGGAGCATGGAGGAGAGCCCCAGTTATGGGCTACAGACAATGAGAGGTAACAGAGCCTGGCAGGCTCCTGGACGAGGTTTGGAGAGGGCCTGGCTGCTCCTTTCAAGAGGCAGGCTCTGTCTCTACTCCTGAACATGCCCCCCCACTCAAGTCTTTCTTCACCCTTGTTGCCTGTCCCCTGGCTTATGGCATGGAGAGCTGCCCCAGAGCTTCTGAACAGGCTGCACTGCTGGGATCCCTTTGGAAGAGATGACCCCAGAGTGGTTCAGCATTGCCTGGGCATGCACCAGGCTCATGGCTGCTATGAGCATCCGTGTGCCGGATGGCATCGGGCGCTCCCTTTCGACCGGTCTCTGGTGAAGCTGAAATCTTGACTGCATTCTCAGCTTTTGCAAATGATATTTGTATCACACTCCCAAACCTGGAGCCCCCCGACCCACTTGCCCCATGCCATCAACTTCATGCAACCAACCCATCTGCCCTGGCATCCCGCTGGGGAGCTGGGGCTGGGATGTAGAAGCTGCGCTCCAGAGCAAGGGCAAGTGGAGGGTCTTGTCCACCAGGCAGCCACAGGAGTGTGCTGGGTTGGTTGGCACCCTTGCTGCCCCGTGTCACCCTCCTGACCCTTGGGCTGGGGACTGGTGGCAGCCCCTGACAGCTGCCCTTTCCCAGGCTGTGTTTCTGATATGCAGGGCGATGCCAGTTCTGCCCGGCCGGCTGGCTCTGGGATGCGGGGCACTGCTACTACTTCTCCTCTGCCAAAAAGACCTGGGAGCAGAGCAGGGAGGACTGCTGCTCCAGAGGGGCACGGCTGGTCACCATCCGAGGCAACACCACCCTGGTGAGTGCACCCAGCCTGGCCTGTCCAACTCCCCGCGGGCATCGGGCTCTGTTGGTGACCACCTCAAGGTCCCTCAGCAGTCACCCAGCCATCATCAGCATCCTCTCATCTCCCTGTCCCTGGCCCACGTACCCAAAGCCTAGCCAAGCCTCCAGGCAGGGAGACGGTGATGCTGTGCCACAGCTGCGCAGCCCCCATCTCTAATTGCGTGGCTGGGGCTGGGTTTCCCCCCAAGGGAGCTCATGCAGGTCCTCTCCTGTGCTAGGCTTTCCTGGCGGGCACAGCCAACATGGGAGTCTTCCACGTGGGGCTGAAGCGGGATGGCTCCAGGTCTGACTGGAAGTGGCTGGATGGCACCGCGCTGCAGGGGTGAGGCTGTTGGCTTGTCCCCAGCCAGGACTACTGAGGGTCTGGCATCAGGGCTCGGGGAGGGGGACAGGGGGACAGGCAGCCCACTGGCATGTCAGGGATGTGCTCCATATGTTGGCCACCTCTCATCTTCCCAGGGCTGCACTGGGGCATTTTAGGGAAGGGGCCTGACCCTGGTGCCCACACCCTGCCTGGGTGAGGGGCTGGAGGGGTCCCCCAAAAGCAGATTCCCAGGATTTGCTTGGTGCAGCTGGTGCTGAGCCCTGCCAGGAGGGACCTGGGGGTGCTGCGTGCATGATGGGGCTGGGGGCTGCACGTCAAACAGGCAGGGGTAGGGTGAGGGGGCATCAGGGCATGTGTCCTAATTGGGAGGTGGGTGGCAGGGGACAGTGCTCCATGGGGTGGGCGAGCTTTGTCTCCAGAGCATCTCTGTGCAGCCTCTGGTCCCTGGCTGGAGGAGATGCTGATGGGATAAGCCAAGCCCTTCCTGCCCATCCCATCTCAACCTGCTCTCTCCCTGCAGGCTCTTCCCAATCCAGCGCTCCACCAGCTCCTTCCTGGCCTGCGGCAGGGTGTCAGGCTTGGGGCTGTCAGGCGGTTGGTGCGGGGAAGCCCTCGGCTGGGTCTGCGAGCAGAACGCAGCCACCCTCCAGTGGCTCCACTCCTCATCCCCTGCCTTCCTCTGGGGAAACACCACCTACACCTGTGTAGGGCCCTGACGACCATGGGGACCTCCAGCCTGTCCCACCACCTTGTTCCCAGCACCTGGGCAACCCAGTTGCTGCTAGCTCCTCACTCAGACTGCTTTACCCCGCTGGATCTCTGCACTTTGCCAATAAACTCTGGCACTTGGATGCTGTGACTGGCTTTGGAGGATGGGGGTGGTGGGATGGAGGTGCCTCCTCCAGCTCACTGACTCGGTCACATCACTGCCTGGTGGGAAATGACAGCTGCCGCAGCACTGCAGGAGGTGGCTGGGAACAAACATCAACCCGAGCATCCTCATGGCTTCATGACGATGCCGTCCAGCCTCCTGTGCAGGCTGGAGCAGGTCCCCCAAAGCTTTGGGCTTTCTGATCATGGTGGCTGACTGGGGTTTGTGCTTCTCGGGAAAGGCAGCTGAGAGGCGACACTTTGCCTTCCCAGTCCCATGGAGGGCTTGGGCTGGGCAGCAGCTTGTCTTCTGGTGCCTGCTTGTTCTGAGGAGGTCACAGCAAACACCTTCATTTTGCTTTGAGGCTGGGTGATGTGCAAGAGCCTAAAAGGCCTGCTGGGGCTTGGCTTGGAGTCCTGGGGGCTGTTATGGTTTTGATAATAGATCACCTCTGCAGCTCCGGCTTGGACATCCCTGGGGTCCCTCCTGACACATGTGGAGGACCAAGCCATCACCATCACTGCATCCTGTCTCCCGAGCAGGGGCTGGGATGGGGAAGGGGCTGGAAGATGTATGGGGCAGCATGGCCAGTACAGACGGGTCTCAGGGCTCCTTACAACCTGAGGAGATGGATGCAGAGTGTCCTGCCCAGGATGGAGCTCATTCATTCCCCAACCCCGAAAGCAAGAGCGGCCTCAGAAATAAAAACACTTTTTCCAAATAAAGCAACTACTTCTGCTTTTCTGTACATCAAGAGATGGCTCCACCTCATGCAGACACAGCCTGCCACCTGACCGCAGCGGAACAAGGCAGCCCTGAGTTCCCAAAATGCTGCTGCCCAAAGTTGCGCAAACACGCATGGCCCAGAGCGTGGTCTACGCCGACCTGAAGTTTGCCGTGGCCCCCCCGCTCACCGCCCCTGCCTGCCCTGCAGTCCACGATGAGGACGACAGCCCCTACGAGAACGTGCCGCTGGGGCCAGTGCCCATGGAGCCCAGTCCAGGTGAGATCCCAGCTGTGGCCACCAGCGTGGGAACGGCCCGGTGCAGGGTGGGCAGCGGGTGGTGGCAGTGGGACCACGGGGTGATGCTCGTGGGTGCTCATCTCTTGCAGGTCGCTGGCCCCGGCGTTGGCGCGTCCCCGCAGGGCCGCTGGCAGGCAGCCTGCTGCTGCTGCTGGTTGCCACCGTGGCCCTGGGGGCTTGCTGTGAGTCGGGGTGAGGGCAGCAGGGTAGGGGGTGGTTTGGGGAAGGGCGGAGAGTGCCGGGAGCAGGTTTGGGGCTGGATGAGAACTGGACTGCTGTGGGGTTATCAGGGCTGTGGGCTGCCAGGCCTGGGGGTTGCCTGGGGCTGGTGGTCTGGGGCTGGTTGCTGCCTCTTGCATGGCCACCCTGAGCTGCCCTCCATCCGCCTGCACTGCCCCTCACTGCCTTCCCCTTCCATTGCCTCCGCTTTCCCTTCCCTCTGCTCTTCCTCCCCTTACCCTCCCCTTGCCTCCTATTACCTTCCTTTTCCCTTCCCATTGCCTCCTATTTCCTCCCACTGAGGCTCCTGGTGCTGGGACTCCCGGGTACCAGGTGGGTGCTGGGCATGAACCAGGCAGTCAACAGCTTCTTTTCCCCCAGCATTTTGTGCAGGTGCATGGTGCCATCTCTGAAGGAGATATCAAAATTATCATGATAAACTTCAGGAGCTGTATGAGAATCTGTGTAAAGAATAAGTTGTTTCATCTTGGCCATCTGCACCTCTCCCACCTTCACCAGCCATGGGTAGAGGTGTTGGGCACTGCCTGGGCATCTGTTCCTGGCCATGGGACCAATGCTTGGGCATGGGCAGTGGTCTGGCCTTCCTGCCCAAGCTAAGGGTCTCTGGGACTGCAGCTGCATGGGGGGTACCACGGGGCTGGCAGTGGGCTGGGAGCACGGTGGTGGCACCTCTCTCATGCTCCTTCCCTTCACCCTCTGTGCAAGAACACCCTATGGGAAGATAAGCAACTTCTACTGCTCTAACAATTTTCCACGGATCTGTGAGAACCCCCCGAATCTGAGCAGCCCATCCAAGACCCTCTTTCCTCTCCCGGCCAAGGGGTGAACTCTGTGACTCCCTTTCCATCGCAGGACTGAGGGACAGAAGCTGGGGTGCACAGCAAAGACACCCTTCCCCTCCTGCACAGCTACATCTCTGCACACTGTTGCCTCAGCCGGTTTGCAAAGCTCTGGGGATACAGGTTGGGAAAAAAGGTGTCTGCATTTTAAAACCAGACTTGTGGAAAACAGACTGTATTTCTGTGTTCCACACTCACGCCCATGTCCCTGCCCTCCAGCCCCCATTCCCCCAACCCAGGGAGGGGATGCCGGTACCAAGCCCTGCTTACGTCTGCTGTCTTCTGCTGAGGCTGATTTGCGAGGAAGGCCAGGCTGGATGGGGCTTTGAGCAGCCTGGTCTAGTGGGAGGTGTCCCTGCCCATGGAAGGGGGTTTGGAACTATGTGATCTTTAAGGTCCCTTCCAGCCCGAACCATTCTGTGGTTCTGTGTGTGATTCTGTGCCTCTTGCACTTTGTGAAGCTGGGTATGATGGTGCTATTGGTGACCCCACACTGTCCCCCTCGGGGAGTCCTTCGGTTTTACTGGCTGCCCCTCATCTCTGTCACTGGCTGCCACTGGCTCCTGTGTTGCCCTTTCTCCTCCCTCCATCACCTGCCCTTGGCCACAGCCTGTCCCAGAGCTGAGCTTTGTTATCCCAGTTGGAGAAGAGCCTCAATCCCAGGATGAAGATGGAGCACATCCTCCTGGGCATGTGATGGTCCAGGCCCAGGGAGGACATGCTGGTGGAGGGGGAACATCAGGCAGGATTTACGAAGAACAAGTGATGCCTGTCTGTCCTGCCTGCTGCTGTGGGAACACTGGGCTGTGGATGAGGGGAGAGCAATGGGGGCCATTTGTCATGAACTTTTGACGTCTGGAACATGGTCTCCTTGCTAGCAGAGTGGGGAGATGTGTCCAGGAGAAGAGGAGAAGAAGGTGGGTGGAAACCTAGATGAAGGGAGGGCTGCAGAGGGGTGTCAGTGATGCCCTCATCCAGCTGACAACATCTCTGTGGGGTTGATCCTGGCGCTGTGTTGTGGTTTTGGCCGGAATGGCCAATCAGAACAACAGATGGCCCTCCCCACCCCCTCTCCTCAGAGAGGCGAGGAAGAGATAAGGAGATTTAAAAGTTTAGAAAAATAATTAAACTACTTTAGTGAAAATAATAATAAATAAGAAAAGAGTAAATAATAATAGAATAATAAAAATTAAAGAAAAAAAAATGTATACAATATATACAAACCTGTATCCACCTCCCAGGATGACGATCGCATCACCAGCAGACACAGGAAAAGTCCCAGACTGCAGTCAGCGACAGGCGGGAGCTGAATTCTGGAACTAGAGTGAGGAATGCTCGGATCAGGATCAAAGGCAGACGAAGAGACAGGTTTCTCCTCAGACGTTGGCCATTGAAGAAAAAGCGAGCCAGAGCAGCCTTGCCCCTTTGATCCCTGAGCTTTTATACTGAGCGTGATGCATATGGGATGGAATAGCCTGTTGGTCAGTTTTGGGCCACCTGTCCTGTCTGCTCCTCCCTGCGGGTGGGACCTCTCTATGCTTCTCCGCTTCTGACCCTCTAACGGGGCAAGCAGCAAAGTGAGCTGACCTCGGTTGTTATAGCAATAAGTCTAAGCAAGAGCCTCTGTGCATCCCATTCCTTGGTACAATCAGGTCTTATCAGTCTGAGAGTGAACAGTTTCTGAACAATATGCTGTTAATTTCAGACTTCAGTCAGTTAAAAGAGGCCCAGCTAAAAAGTAAAACTACAAATCAGAAAATTGGTTCTGTTTTACCTCAAACCAGGACAGGCTGATGCTCCTTGAAGCCTTCACTGGTGGCCTGGATGATGGGATGGAGAAGGCCTCAGCCAGCTGCTGGGCGATACCAAAATGGGCAATAGTGGATATACTGGAGGACAGGACTGGTGTTCAGAGGGGCCTGGAGAACCTGGGTGATGGGAGCCTGCTGGGCTTGGATGGGGGAAAGGGCGATTCCTCCAGCTGGGAAGGGAGGAGAAACCCCACACATCAAGATGAGCAAGCAAGCAGGCATGCTGAACAGGGGACCCACGAACCAGAGGCTGGACAGGAGTCAGCAGCATGTCCTTGGGGTGGCAGAGCCCAATGTCACCGTGGATCGTGGTGGCTGGACCTCAGGGCTCCATGGGCAGGGAGCCTGCTCTTCTGTGGGCACTGGGGAGACCATGTCTGGGCTCCCCAGCACAAGCCAGACACAGCAAGTCCTTGTTTTGAACGATAACTGAGATTGCAGGGCACCTCCTGCAATCAGGTCCCAGCCTTCCAGCCTCGCCATGCTGTGGGCTGGCTCCACCAGCCTCCTTCCACACCTCCTCTCCCAGCAGCTGCCCACATCCAGCTTCAAAAAGTGGTCTCTGCCTTATTCCCCGTCTAAAAGGTGTCTTTCTGCAGAAACTCTCAGTGAGAGGGTCAGTGCTGCCCCTGGACTCCCCCACCCACCCCAGCTGGGTTAGGGACAGGGGTCCCGCATCACCCCCCTGGCTGCTCAGGTCCCACTATGGTCTTAGGCTTCTTTCCCACATGGTGGCAGGGGTCTCCCCTTTCCACCGTGTTCTCAAGCCTCCTCAATGCTCACCCCTCCCTCCCACTGTCTTAACGCTCCTCACCTCACCCCCAATTTCCTCCCATGGCCTCAGGTCTCCCTCATTTGCCTTCCGTGATCTTGGGGATCTTCACTGCACCCCCATTTCCCCCATGGCCTCTGGGATGCTTCATTCACATCCCATGGTCTCTTGAGTGCTCTTGAGTGGGCTCTTGAGTGCACCCCTTTCCCCCCCATAGTCTCAGGGTTCCCTCATTCACCCGCCATGGCCTCAGGGCTCCCCAGTGCTCCCCCATCTCCCACATGGTGTCAGCAGATTCTCGTGCTGATGGCACCGCTGCCTGCACCTTCCCCAGCCAAGGCCCAGCCCCAAGCCCCGGGCAGGTGACGGAGGCAGGAGAAAGGGCAGGATGGTGGCTGCCGATGCTGAGGGAACGGACAGGCAGTAAATCCACAGGACTCCCCAAAGAGGCCAAGTTGGGGACACCAATGGGCCTTCATCCCCGAGCTCCGAAGAGACGCAAATGGCACATCTGTGCCATCAGTGCACCAGGGAAGCCTTGGGGCAGCACAGCAGGCGGGAGCTGGGATTCGTACCAGAGTCCCGGGTCACTGTGAGCTGCGCTGGCCGCGGCACACGGGGACACAGAGAGGGACGGTGCAAGGTGGTATAAGTGCATGCATGAGTGCAAGAGAGGGGAAGAAGGTCTTTTTTTTTTTTTTTCCATAAGCCTTGCTTTAAAATACAGACACCCTTTCTCAGCACTTTGCAATGCGGTCGAGGCAATGCGTGCGCAGGGGAGAGGGTCTCAGGATGCACCCCCAGCTCCTGTCCCTGAGTCCTGTCACAGAGTTGGGTAGCGGCGCAGTCAGGCCTTGGCCAGGAGAGAAAGGAGGGTCTTGGATGTGTTGATCAGCTCCGGGGGTTTCTCACAGATCCACGGGTACTGTTTCCACCATTTTGAACTCTCTGTTTTGCTGTTAATTGACAGCTTGCATTCTGCAAGATACCTAGGAGAGAGGGCATGTCTCAGAGGGGCAGTGACAGCATCTTCACCATGGGCACCTCTTTCCACACGTCCCAGTGTCGCTGGGGTGGGCAGGGCGCCTGGCACTAGAATCAGTCTGAGGAATGGCCATGTTCCTCCTCCCCGGCATGGCTAAGGGGCAGGTGGTTGTGCCAAGGACTGCTGCACTTACACTGGCTTGCTGTCCTGCTGGAAAACATCCACCTTTGTGTCAGAAAATTGTGTTCCAATCCAGTAAATGGCACCATTTGCCCACATAAAATCCTGGGGGGAGAGAAGCTGTGGACCACTTGCCCCATGCCCAGCACTCGCCTGGTGCCCGGGAGTCCCAGCACCGGCTGTGCTCATTCCCTGGGACGAGCCCTGGGATGGGAACCCAGGGCTCACTGTGCCATCCCAGCACCTCCACAGATGCCACTGCCACTGGTCCCACCATCGCCCCCACCCTCCTGCAGCGTCACAGCCCCCCTGCTCTGTACCGGCATCGTCCAGGATGGCCAGTTGCCTTGGATGAGCAGCTGAGCGTCTTTCTTTCTGCAGTCTTCATAGCTGGCCCAACAGCTCTTCTTATGCGCTGAGATGAAGAGGCACTTGCTCCTGTAGAGCACCCAGCCCGAGGGGCAGCACTCTGGCGGTGGGGACACAGCTCAGGCACTTGCCCTCCCACGGATGCTCAAGGGGGCTCAACCTGGCTGGGATCAGCTCCCACATCTGCCCGGCAGCATCACTGCCTGTTCCCCCTCAACCCCGCCACGGCCCTACCTGTATTCACGCATGCGCGCAGGCGGCTCGCGGTGCTCTCGCTGCTGTTGAGCTTCCCCAGCACCTCCTGCATCTCCTGCTGCAGCTCAGCCAGCTCCTGCCTGGCGTCCCCCAGCTCCAGCTGGCTGCCGTTGCCCTCCCGCCAGGCTCGCTGCAGCTCCGCTCTGGCCCATGCCAGCTCCAGCCGCATCTGCTCCAGGCTCTGCTCCCGGGCGCTCACCTCCTGCGAGAGGCGGCCCCGCTCGGCCTCGTACTCACGGGAGGTGTCCTGCAGGCTGCGGGTGACCTGCCAGTCTGGGGACAGGGTGGGTGAGCTGGGACAGCGGGATGGCACAGCCCCGGGCAGGGGGATGTGGGACTGACCCTGCTCAGGGGGTAAGATGGGCAAGTCCAGGGCATGGGGAGAGGGACAAGGCAACCCCAAGGATGTCAAGGGGAGGCAATGGAAGGCAATGGAAAGGCAATGGGTAGGAAAGGAACGCAGTGGGAGGCAGCGGAAAGGGAAAAGGAAGGTAGTAAGAGGCAAGGGGAAGGCAAGGGGAGGGTAAGGGAAGGGAAAGCAAAGGGAAGGGAAAGCGGAGGCAATGGAAGGGGAAGGCAGTGAGGGGCAGTGCAGGCGGATGGAGGGCAGCTCAGGGTGGCCATGCAAGAGGCAGCAACCAGCCCCGGACCACCAGCCCCAGGCAACCCCCAGGCCTGGCAGCCCACAGCCCTGATAACCCCACAGCAGTCCAGTTCTCATCCAGCCCCAAACCTGCTCCCGGCACTCTCCGCCCTTCCCCAAACCACCCCCTACCCTGCTGCCCTCACCCCGACTCACAGCAAGCCCCCAGGGCCACGGTGGCAACCAGCAGCAGCAGCAGGCTGCCTGCCAGCAGCCCTGCGGGGACGCGCCAACGCCGGGGCCAGCGACCTGCAAGAGATGAGCACCCACGAGCATCACCCCGTGGTCCCACTGCCACCACCCGCTGCCCACCCTGCACCGGGCCGTTCCCACGCTGGTGGCCACAGCTGGGATCTCACCTGGACTGGGCTCCATGGGCACTGGCCCTAGTGGCACGTTCTCGTAGGGGCTGTCGTCCTCATCGTGGACTGCAGGGCAGGCAGGGGTGGTGAGCGGGGGGGCCGCGGCAAACTTCAGGTCAGCATAGACCACGCTCTGGGCCATGTCTTGGGCTGCCTTGGTGGCCCTGGCAGCTCCTGCTCCACTGCACTCGCCCCCTCTCTCAGGACTGTAAAAGAGAAGTGCGGCTGGTTTCTGCAGAAGCAGAAGTCTGCTGTGAGGTGCGGCGGACGGGAGGTGGAAATCACAGCAATGGGGACCAGCGCTCTGCCATTGGCCCCAGCACTGCCATCCTGTCTCCTTCCACGCCCCGAAACTGCTCACAGGGTCCCCTGAGATGGCGCTGGGACGGTGCAGCTCGGCGTCACGGAGCTGGGCAGGGCTGCCGGGCTCAGTCTACTGAGAATCGACCCAAATCCTTGCGTCAGAGGAGAGCGGAGCCGGCTTCCATGTGGCAACAAGTGGCTCTGGGGCTGGGCCCATCTTGGGTGGAGGTTCCCCCTCTCTGCACTCTGGTCCAGGGTTTGAGCATTGCTGCTGTGCAGAAAAGTTCACCTTAGTGCCTAAAAGGGATTTCAACTTTGCAGCGTGAGCTCTTGCTCTTTTCCCCTTCTCCTGGCCACATCTCCCCACTCTGCCAGCAAGAAGACCACAGGGGACCATGTCCCAGTCTTCAAAGGGTCCTGATAAATGGCCTCCACTGCTCTCCCACCGTCCCCAGCCCACTGCTCCCGCAGCAGAAGGCAGGCAGGTCAGGCA
Organism: Rissa tridactyla; assembly: GCF_028500815.1. NCBI lineage: Eukaryota > Metazoa > Chordata > Aves > Charadriiformes > Laridae > Rissa > Rissa tridactyla. The sequence continues at coordinate 75,882,697 of NC_071497.1, forward strand.
GGGGCCACTTGTCCTTGGTGAGTCCTGCTGGGCTTCCTGCAGCCACCACCATGTCCTCCCTGGCCCTGGACCACTGCATGCCCAGGAGGACGTGGTCCATCTTCTTCCTGGGAATTGTGTGGGAGCTGCTCAACCTTTAGCTTTCCAAACCTCCTTCCTGCCCCGTTTGAATCTGGCTGTGATTTTTGCCTTTCTCCGGTGATGGAGGACTTCCTCTGCTCTTGCAGATGTGATGGAGAGTGGCCTTGCAATGCTGTGCTCCCCCAGTACCGCTGCACACCCCCAGTCCTGTCCTAGGAACTGTCTGTGTCCAGATGTGCCCAGCTGGTCCCCAACTCAGTGCCCCTTCTGAACCCTGCCTTCCTCTGGATGCAGTTCAGTAGAGACCTCTGAGATGCTGAGGGGATGGGGGCTGGGACTGAGGAGGAGACGCTGTGAGTGCTGGGGTTGTAGTCTGGGGAAGAGAAGGAAAAGTGGGTGTCATTGCTCTGTGCAGATCTCTGGCAGGCTTTGGAGCGGTGCTAAAGCCGGGGTCTTCCAGGAGGAGACCAGGGAGAGGACGAGGCAGCGACACAAGCTACACCATTGGGGAATTCCCAATACCAGAGGTCAGGAGGGGAAATCTGCATCCGTGAAGAACTCCAGCCCTCCCCAGGGCTGTCTCCAGGGCAATGTTCTCCTGTGTCCAGGCTGGCCCTGCTCTCCCCTAGCTTTCTGCTGGCCCAGAGATTTGGGTCCATCCTTGGTTTGTCACTGCCCTGACCTCAGGCCATGATGCCTTGGCTCCGTGCTGGCCCAGGGGGACCATGAGCACTTTCAGGACGTGGGAGGGGACGGGCCAGTGGTGCTGGGACCAATAAGACGGTGCTGGTCCCCACAGCTGTGCCTCGCTGGTCCCATCTGCTACATCTCAGAGCAAACTTCTGCTTCTGCAGACACTGCCACACTTCTCCTTTGCACCCCTGAGAGACGACGCAATCGCCAGTGAGCAGGACCACCCTGGAAAGGCATCCTGAGGGCAGGGTGGGAGTCAGCAGGTCTCGGGGATTGCCCAGCGCTTGCCCACATGGCCCAGAGCATGGTTTATGCTGACCTGAGGTTTGCCAAGGTGATGGGGGGCCGGAGCATGGCCAGCCAGGCGCTGGAGGCAGGTGAGAGCCCACAGCACCCTGCCACACTGCCCCTGCCATGCCCAGCCTGGTGGGCTCAGCCGCTCTCTCCTGCCTTCCTCCAACAGCCCTTGGCATGGACGAGGCAGAGAGCCCCTACGAGAACATGCAGCCGGAGCCGACGGGGCAGGACGGGGACGGGGCCCAGCCCAGCACAGGTGAGTTCTCAGTTGGAGCCCAGGGGACCCGGGGAGGTCCTGGCACGGGGAGTGGGTGGCACTTTGGGGTACTCCCATTGCCATCCTTGAAGAGAGGAAGCACCCACACTGTGCCACCTGTGCCACCACGCTGCCATTTCGCTGCCCGCAGGCCGGAGGTCTGGGGGCTGCCAGGGGTTTCCCAGCTTGCCAGGTGATGCCTCCGGTTGGTTGTGTCTTACAGGGCGCTGGTCCTGGCGGTGGTGCATCCCTGTGGGGCTGATGGTAACCTGCCTGCTGCTGCTGGTGGCCACTGTGGCCCTGGGGGCTTGTTGTGAGTCAGGGGTGGGGTAGGCACTTCTGGGGCTGGGGGTGGCTGGGCAGCATGGGGAGAGGGAGGCAGCTGGGCTGGGGTGGGTGCCATGGGTGAAAATCGTGGGGGGATGAAGAGAGGCATGTCCACGCACCATGCTCATGGCTGGGTCCCTCTGCTCTGTCTGCCGCAAGCTGGCCTGTATCCCTCGCACACCATGGGTGCCTCCCTTGCCTCCCATCACCCATCTTTCCCACCTCATTCTCCATTTCTGCTCCCCTTCCTTCCCTTCCAGGCGTTTCCCAGCCTTGAATTGCTGCAGCCTCCCTCCGTGCCCCTGCCCTGCCCAGTCTGTTCCTACACCTTGTCCTGCCTTGCCCTGCTCTCCCCTGCCAGGTCCTGCCCAGCCCCTTTCCTGCCTTGTCTCTCCCATCCTTTCCCATCCAGCATGGACACCTCCCTGCCTTGCCCTGCCCATCCTACCACCCAAGAAGGGTCAGTCCCATGTCCCCCTGCCCAGGGGGGATGTAGCTGGGCCCGCTGTCCCAGCTCACCCACCCTGTCCCCAGACTGGCAGGTCACCCGCAGCCTGCAGGACACCTCCCGTGAGTACGAGGCCGAGCGGGGCCGCCTCTCGCAGGAGGTGAGCGCCCGGGAGCAGAGCCTGGAGCAGATGCGGCTGGAGCTGGCGTGGGCCAGAGCGGAGCTGCAGCGAGCCTGGCGGGAGGGCAACGGCAGCCAGCTGGAGCTGGGGAGCCTGAGCGCCGAGCTGAAGCACCTCACGGGCGTCCTGGGGAAGACGGAGAAGGAGATGCAGGAGGTGCAGGGGAAGCTTAATAACAGCGAGAGCACTGTGGCCATCCTGCGCTCCTGCACGGCTATAGGTAGGGCAATGGTGGAGCAGGGACGGGGTACCCCAGGGAACTGGCACCCCTCCACAGGTGCAGTGCGGAGGTGCACTGGCTTTTTTGGCCACATGGTGGGGACAGGGTGGTCCAAAGGCTGAATCACAGAATAGTGGGGGTTGGAAGGGACCTCTGGAGATCATCTAGTCCAACCCCCTGCCAGCGCAGTGTCACCCAGAGCAGGTTGCACAGCAATGCGTCCAGGTGGGTTTGGAATGTCTCCAGAGTTGGAGACTCCACCACCTCTCTGGGCAGCCTGTGCCAGGGCTCTGCCACCCTCAAGGAAAGAAGTTCCTCCTCATGTTTAGATGGAACTTCCTATGTTCAAGTTTGTGCCCGTTACCTCTTGTCCTGTCAACACTATGCCTGGAGCAGAGGCTGAGCCTGTGATGTCTGCTGGGAAGATGTGGGGCTGTTCCCAGTCCCCCCCAGGGCATCTGTGGCTGAGCAAAGACCTGAGCCATGCCCCTGCCCCCAGATTGCTGCCCTTCAGGCTGGCTGATGTACAGGGGCAAATGCCTCTTCATCTCGTCGGAGAAGAAGACCTGGGAGGACAGCAGAGATGAGTGCGAGAAGAAATATTCTCAGCTCCTGGTCACCAAATCCTGGAGTCGCTGGACCGTGCCGGTAGGGTGCTGGGGGAGCTGAGGGAAGGGGCTGGTGCATCCAGCCCTGGCCTCCCCAGGTGGGCCAGCACCATTCTGGGGGCCCCTGGTCTGCCAAAACATTGGAGGGTGCAAGGCTGATCTCTGGATGTGGTGGACATGGGGCAGAGAGCCTCCGGCACCCCTGGATGCTTCCCAAGCTGGAGGAGGGCACCAGAGCTGCTCAGCTGTCCTGCCCCAAGGATCTCCAGCCTCAGGGGCTCCTTGGGGAGATGACCACCCCCAGCAAACACTGCAGCACATAGGTACCATGGAAAAGCCACTAAAAGGCCCTTTTCCTCCTTCCCCAGGCCTTCCTGAAGAACGCAGACATCCCATACTGGATCGGGCTGCAGAAGAGCAGCTTCCCCTGGTATGACTATGGCTGGCTGGATGAAGGGGACGCAGAAGACGAGGGAGTCTCGGATGCCTGGTTTTGGGCGGACGGCTCCCTTTATGAAAGGTACCCAGCAGCACAGCCTCTTCCCAAAACCCTCTCTCCTCCAGCATGGCTTTAGGAAGCATTTTAAATCCCAGTGGTACCCAGTCCCAGGCACAAGCACTGGGCAACAAAGAGCATGAAAGCAGCTGAGGCCGAGGGGAGGCGGGTGCAGTGGTGCGACGAGATGCTCAGAGGCTGTGCAAACGGAAAGCCGAGGCTCAGGTGGGGCACGTGCAGGGCATGCACAAGCAGGAGGCAGCGAAAGAGGACAAAAGAAACCACAGGGTTTATTTGGGGTCTAGACAAAGCGTTTGAGCACCACCTCTATCTATCCCCCACGTGCCTCCCTGGTCCCTCCTTGAGGGGAAATTGAGCCTTGCCGCCCGCAAAGGGTCCCAGGGCTCCTCCCCACCACGTGCACCCCCTCCCCGGCTTGCCACGGCTTCCTCTTGCGGTGTCTGAGAGCAGTGGGGAGGAACAGACCCATCTGGCTGGGTACCGGGTGCTCAGCCCCTGCCCGCTGCCGGTGCCTCCATCCTCAGCCCCGCTCTGGGGGGCTGCACCCCACCATGTCCCAGGGCAGCCCCTCCGTCCATCCACACGCTCTCGGGGAGGACCGGGCTCCCCCCACTGCCAGGTGCTGCGGGGATGAAATATGCCCCAGCAGCGAGGCTGAGACTCAAGCAGGGAGGAAGCTCAGGGGAGTCGCAAGGCATGAAAACCTTTTGCAGAGGGTTTTCTCAGCCTGCCCCAGGAAGGGCAGGGATGCATCAGCTGAGGCTTCGGCCTGTGAAATCAGTAGGGGAGGACTGGGGTATGACTGCATTTGCAGTCTTTGACTGCAGCATTCAAACCCTCCCCTGCGAGCGTGCAAGAGGCAGCCCTCAGCAGCCCTGGCTGCCTCGGTAGGGAATGGTGGACATGTCGATGGTGGCCCCCTGATGTGTTGTTTCCCCATCCAGGCCGTGGCAGGCGAAGTCGAATGGGTCCTGTGCCATAATAAGCCGCGGGAACATCAAAGCTGCCCAGTGCGCTGGTCCCGAAGACCTGCACTTCTGGATCTGTGAGAAGGCGGTGGGGCCGAGCTCCCCTTTCATATGATGATGGCCGCTGGCCCTGGCATGGCTGCGGTGAGTGTGCCCATGCCAGGCTCTGCCGTGAGCCCTGGGGTGCGTGGGGACTGTGGGGTATGCGCGGAGGACAGCGGGGAGCCCGGGCCTCTGCCTGGGGCATGCTGACCCCCTCCCATGGAAGGGGATGTGTCGGATGGAGCCTGCCTCCATCCCTTTGCTGTCATGGCAGCCCCTCGTCTGCAGTAGCTCAAGAGACACCCCCAAGGTGCGGTGCAGCAAAGGGGCAAGATGGGGGAAACCCCTTTGCAAGCTGCCTTCCCAGCCCCGCTGCGTGCAGTGGAGGCTGGGCAGCACCTCACTCTCATCCCCCGCCTTCCCTTGCAGCACCTGCACCCCGCACCGCCTCCACCTCAGCCTTGCTGCACCCCTGCCCGGCATGTCCTATCCACGCAAGTGAAACACTTCCCTCTCTCAGACCCCTGCCCTCAGGCTGCCCAGATCCTTCCCAGCGATGCTCAGGCATCGCGCAAACTGCGGGAGGCGGCAGTGGCCGTTTTCCCCCCCAGCTGATGCGCTTCAGCAGAGCAGTACGGGTCCCACATCCCAGCCCCACACCTGCACAGGGTCCGCTGGGTCCACCTGGGGATGCCCGGACCCGGACGCAGAGCAGAGCAAGCCCTTCAGCCATGCAACAGTCCCCAGCACGGAGCCAACTGCGCTGCTGGGAGGCGAGGACGTGGGAGCTGGGGACGCCACAGCCCCACAGCTGGCCAGGTCCCCTCCCCACCGCAGGGACCTTCTGCCTGGCCCCATCCCAGGAGCAGCTTGGCCTTGGCTTTCAGGCAACCCCGCAAGAAACTGCCTCGGCGCCCAAGGAGGAAGCTGTGCCTGAACCTGCCAGCACCTGTGCTCACGGTTGGGTTTTTGTTTTTTTTGGTGCTAATTAGAAAGTAGAGCAATGACCCTTAGGATTGTATGATGCGATGGCACCTTTCAAAAGCAAAAGCAACTCTGGCACGTGCAGTGGACTGACGCTTTGCGAGACAAGTCATCAGGATTTTAAATAGTTACCACACACGTGGTGCATGCAAAGATTAAGCAAAATAGCCCTGATGTAACACTGCAACCAGACAAAGAGCAGAGGAAGTCATGTTCAACCAGGCAAAGACGCTCTCAGTTTATTACGAGGTCGTGTGTGCCATATATAGTTGATTAATTGCTATGTGAATTAGCTTGCTTGAAGAACTAAAGGGTGTTAAAGGCAGGCTTTTTGGAGGTGGCACATGTCACTCCTCTCTCCCATCTGCTGTCTGAACCCACTTTGTAGCAATAAAGAGACACAACTTGTCTGCTCTTTGCTTCCTTGTGTACCACTGCAAACACAGACACAAGAGCACGAACCCAAAGAACCTAAATAATAAATGGGAATTTAACTGAAGCCATTTCAACTGAGATGGCCACTTTGGGGGCATCGAGATCTTGGGCTGAGCCAGTCTGGCTTGTGGTCCTTGAGGGGCTCCCCAGAAGCCCCAGGCAAGACTGTGCAACCTTTTGGGGCCGGGGGTCCCCTCCGCGTCTGACCTGCATCCAAGAAACAGAAGTGGCAGCCTGAGTCGCTAAGACATTCAAATTTTATTGAACACTTTAAATAAGCCGGGTATATATTACTAGCAATTATTATTAATAATAAAAAACACAAGAGTTCGGCATTCACCAGTGCATTGTGCGGGAGGGAGGAAAGCCGGCTCCCACCCTTGCCAGAGGCCAGGCAGCCTGGCCACAATCCCCATTAGCCCCTTCACCCGCCGCCGGTGCCAGAATGGCACCCTGCTCCTGCCCCTGTGTGCCAGGGGGACGCAAGGCGCCGTGCCAGCTCAGCAACCAGCCTTGGCAGCGGGTGGGCAAGGGCAACCCCAGCGCTGGCTAATCAGTCCTCTCTTGTGCACTTCCCCATGGGCATTGCCCCTCTCCCAGCCCAGGGAGTGACCGACTCCGCTCCCCAAGCTTGTGAGGAAGCACAGGGACACCCACCAGCCCCACAGTATCCCCAAAACACACATAGACACACACTGACCCCTCTGCCCCCAGCCCAAACCTGCTCATCCCCTGGCCTGGGGGGCCACGGGGGGGCTCCCAGTTCTCCTGGGGGAGCAGGGTCATTGCACACCCCCCTGTGAGAGCCCGCAAAGGGGGGTCCTGCACCCAAGGTTTGAGCCCAGGGGGTCCCACGGGGGAGCAGCCCTGCCGCTTGGCGCAGCGCTGGAGCGTGTGCAGGGCAGGGGTGTTATTGCACTTCAGTCCCCATCAGGGACCCAGCCCACCCTGGGGGCTCCCCACAGACCCCTTGAGGCCAATCCCAGTGGGATGAGCACTCAGGCGCCTGGGCAGTGCCATGGCAGCCACTGCAGCCACCGGAGTGAGGACAGACCACAGGGATGTACCGGGCTCCTGCTTCTGTGGGCAGGGGGTCCGAGAGGCGGCCGGACGCAGCCCTGCTCCCCAGGGATCCCCGGCACTAGGACTGCGCCTCCGGCAGCTTCAGGCTGGGCTCCGCCAGCACCGGCCCCAAGGCTTTCTGGTGGTCGCCCCGGTCGTGGCAGAAGCTCTTGGCCTCACAGTTGAGGTTCTGGTAGCGGGGCGGGCTGGGTGCCGGCCGGCGGCAGAGGGAGGTGAAGCTGAAGGGACCCAGGCAGCAGCTGGGGCAGGGCAGCACCTCGTCCTGCTCCAGCACAGTGACGGAGCTGTGCCCGGGCAGCATGGCTGTGCGCTCCGTCCGCTCCAGCGCCATCTCACAGGGGATGCTTAGCTCGGAGAAGCTGTGCTCCAGCCCACTGTCCCAAGACAGGGGTTTGCTGACCACCACATGGTTGTTGTTGAAGAGGAGCCCGTTGGGGGCTCGGGGCTCCGGCTGCCAGGGTCGGGCACCAGACGATGCCGTGCGGATGAAGTTGCTGTTGGGGGGTGGTGGTGGGGGCTGTAGCGGCTCGGGGCTGTCGAGGACGCAGTCCATCTGCTCCTCTGCCCTGGGGCTGGGAGGGGAGGCTCGTCCCCAAACCGGGGGCCGGAGGAGGGCAGGGGGCTGGGGGTCGTCTTCGGGATGGGGGGACCCCACACCCAGCGCCAGGCCGCCCCGGTGGGGCAGCTCGGGGGAGGCGGGCAGCGAGTGGCACTTGCGGGGTGTGGCTGTGGGGGCCGAGAAGTCACACTGCACCTCCACGGTGGGCTCGGGTGTCACGGGGGTGCTGAGCTGGAGGGGGGCGGGGGGCGGCAGGTCGAAGGTGAGCGAGATGACCGACTTGCTCGGCGTGTCAAAGAGCTTGATCTTGCCCCCCTTCAGGTCCTCGCGCTGGGAGAAGGGGTTGACGCGGGGGGAGGCCTCCTTGGTCCTGGCTCCGCCATGAGGCTCTGGTGGCCGCAGCAGGGCGGGCGATTTAGGGGGGAACATGTCGGACTGGCTGCGGGACAGGCGCTGGTCCGGCTGCAGGTGCTGGGTCCCCAACTCGCGCAGGGGCGACTGCTCAGTGCGGCCAGTCGCCCTCCTGGCTACCCCTGGGCACGGGCACAAGAGTGCGTCACCAGCCACCCACAGCTCTGGGTGCGGGGTGCCAGGGGGTGCCGGGCACCCATCAAGCCAGGGGTACACCCCAGGGGAGTGACAGTGACTGGCCCCATCCTGCAGACCTCATGCAAACCCCCGTCTCCTTCCCCTACGGATACCGGGGTAGGATGGGACACTCCACATCCCCCACTCCTTGCATCCCTCCTGTGGCCTGTCCCCAGGGTGCTCACGTACCGTTGAGCGTGGCCGCCGTCCCAGGCGTGGGCAGGCTCTCCCCAACGCCGAAGAGGATGGCCCCAGTCCCCTCAGGACCCGGATGGTGCTGCAGGACACCCTCCAGGCACTGCGTGATTTCCAGGAACGAGGGGCGGGAGGTGGGCTCCATCTGCGGGCAGGAGGGGTTATCGGTGAGCTCTGTGTCCCCCCCAGCACCCCAGAGAGCCTTGCCCAGCAAAGGCAGCTGCCCGCCTCTCCCCCAGCGCAGGCAGGGCTGCCCGCCCCCTCCCCCCGGCTGAGATGGGGATGCTCACACTGCAGCAGTGGAAAGCGAGCTGGAGGAAGGTTGTCGGGCAGTCAATTTCCACCATGGTGCGGAAAGTGGCAACGTCCAGGCCAAAATCCTGCGCCAGAAAAAGGAGGAGAAGTGAGGCTGGGCGCACTGGGGCACCATATGTCCTGGGGGATCTGGGGCGGCCTGTCCCCCCCCTCCCCGCACTGACTGCGTGACACTCAGGGCTGCAGACCTGGCAGTACCCCGGCTGGGGCACAGCAAGAGGGGACCCTGGGGTCACCCCAAGTTGGGACGCAAACCCCTCCTTCTCTCTGCCTGAATGCTACCATCCCCTTCTCCCACCCAGGCTGCCTCTGGGCTCCAAGGACAGGTAGAGCGCATTCCTCCCTGTGGAGCCGCTCTTGCTACCAGGAGACATTTGGGACACAGCACCCCTGTCCCGAGATGTGGGGCAGCTCCTGCACACGGGGCTCTGCCCAGCATGGGAGGATGGTCCCCCTCATTTGGGGAAGCAGTCTCAGACATGGTGCTGCTGCCCTCCCTCCCCGTCCCCGTCCCCATCCTCATCCCAGGGAGTCACCTCAGTGCGGGGCAGGTAGTCGGGGTCAGCAGGGATGCGAGCGATGATCTCGCACAGGATGATGCCATACGCGAACACATCAGCCTGCAGAGAGCAGGGAGTCACTTGGGAGAAGCCTGCAGCCCCGAGGCAACATGCCCACCCTCCTGTGAACCCACAGCCACCCTCCATCCCACAGAGCCACACCGGTGGCCCTGCCACCTTGCCACCTGAGGGATGCCCAGATCCTTCCCTTGGTGTGCCCCACCGCCCCTGGGGCCACAAATCCTGCAAGCTGCCAGCATCACAAGCTCGGATAAAGCCCCACATATGGCAGCCATGGTGCCTCACCTTCTCATTGTAGATCTCCCCTCGCAGCACCTCGGGCGCCATCCAGTATGGGGAGCCCACCACGGCCAGTGGCTCCTTCTCGCTGCCCTCGCTGGGGAACATGGTGGGACATCAGGGGCTGCCCACAGCCCCCTGCCCCTTTCCCACCTCCCATCCTCCCGAATCACCATCTCCAACTCCCTTCCTGGGCTAAGCCTCCTCCTTGCATCCCACAACCTCATCTCTCCCCACCCACGCCACCCCCGTCTCCATCCCCTTCTAGCCAGCCCCAAATATGTCCATCTGCCCCCGAGATCCCACCACTGCGGACCGCCCCCGCTGCCCCCCATCCCTGCCCTTCTAGCTGCACCCTAAATATCCATCCCTCCCCATCTCCTGCTCCAAGTGGGCTGGAAACCCCCACTCCAGGGATGGGGATGGACACTGCCCACGCACCTGTAGGTGGGGATCTTCTCCGCCAAGCCAAAGTCACCTACTACAGCTGTGTAGCCGATGGCCTCGCAGCGCACCAGGCAGTTCTGGGGGCACAAGAGGACCCCTGTCACACCGACCACACCAACCCTGCCTCACCAGCCATCGCTACCAGGATGCCCCGGCGCAGCACAGCCTCCCTCCTACTGCCCAGCCGGCCATGCCTGGGACAGCAACGTGGGTATGGGACAACGAGGGCAATGGGATGCCTTGGAGCATCCCATACCTTGGAGGTGAGGTCGCGGTGGAAGATGCCCTTGGAGTGCAGGTAGCGCAGGCCACGGGCGATGTCGAGGGCCAGCTTGACACGCATGGACCAGGAGAGAGGCACAGGGCTGTCCAGCAGCTGCTCCAGGTTCCCACCATTGATGTACTGATGGGAAAAGCTGTGCTATTGCATCACTGCACACCTCCCCTCTCCCCACCATAATGCTGGATGCCTTCTCTCTCATCCCAGCACATCCTCCAAACACCCCACAGCACAGGCCCTCAGCAGACCTTGCTCTGCATGCGTGCCATAGGCTGAGAAGGTGTCACCATAGGTATCGCCGTTCCCTCCCCAGGCCTGCAGGAACCCCGAGACTCAGGACCGTCGCCCCGCTCTCACCTCTGTCAGCGCATGCAGCTGTCCCTGGTGCACACATACCCCCATGAACCTGCAAGACAGAGGGAACCTGAGGGTCACCGCGGCAGGGACCAGCCCCAGGAGCTCATCCAGCACCAGTGGTAGCCCAAACTCCCCAGGCTGGGGAAAAAAGGGCGCAACGGGGATGGCAGCTGGGGAGCAGGTCCTACCTGAGGATGTTGGGATGCGAGAGGCGGTTCATCAGCTGCACCTCCCGCAGCATGTTGCCCCGGTTGCTGGTCAGCTTGTTCATTTTCAGCACCATGATCTGCCCTGACTGGCGGTGCCGCACCTGGAGGGGAGGGGTGCAAGGGAGACTGAGCCACACGTGTCCCTGCAGCCCCCCCGCACATCAGCCTGCACCCAGCACCCACCCCAGCCCAAGAGGTAGGAGCTGAGCACCCCACACACCCGAGGTATGGGGCTGCTAGGGCTTTGGGAGGGCTCTCCCGGCACAGCAGCACCCCAAGGACCCCCAGTCCAGATGATGCACGTCCCCACTGTCCCCAAGGCACCTCACTTGTCGTGGTCCCCCCCACCATGCTGCGCTGCACAGGTAACAGCAGCTCCTCCGAGCTGCAACCCCAAGGCTTGTGCAGGACTGGGGTGCACCAGGGAGGGCTTTTTCGGGTCAGTACAACCCAGGCCAGACCCTACCAGTACAGGATGGAGGATAGAGGGGGCACATTGCCCCCCAGATCAGCCCTGGAATGGCCAATGCTGGCCTGGTGCACAACCCCAGCCTGGTGGGGCACAGCGCTGGGATGAGGTTGTATATTTAGCTGGCCCCAGCCTGACGCTGTCATGCAAGCTGGGGGTCTGGTCCCCCGCCAGGAACAGCAGCTGGGAGCATGGCCAAGCACGGACACCCCCGTCCTTCTGCAGCCCCCCCTGGTGCATGCAGGGTGAGGGACAAGCACGGGATCCCCTGCCCCAGCACCGTGCTGGTGGGGGGAGCCGAACCAGTGCTGGGGGTCCCTTTCTGAGGAGGTGCTGGGGGTGGGATGGGACCCCCCCCGGAGCAGCAGACAGTGGCGGGGACAACCCGGCGGATCCCAGCTGCCCCCCGGCAAACACCGAGCTGTGCACGGAGGCGCAGGCATTCCTCGGCGCTGCCGTCAGCTCCCCGCTCTTCTCCTTTTTAGTCGATGCTCGTTGAAACTGCTGTGCCGGTGCCAGCCCCTGGCCCGCCCCACACCCCCCCTCGCCTCGGGGATCGCCTCCCCGGGCAAAACATGGGGGGCTGGCAGGAGGCAGGGTCCTCAGTGCCCCCCCATACTGCTGGCAGCTTGGTCCCTGTCCCTATTACAACAGGGGAAGGCTGGCATGCTGGGCCCTCCGGGGCTCTCTTCCCACTCCACAGCTGGCATTGCTTTGGGAAGCAGTTTTCCTGGGGCGCATGCTGAGATAGGGACCCATCTAGTACCCAGTTACCCAGGGGATGGGCAGCAGCTCCTCCCCACCAAAGGGTCTGGGGGGAAATTAGTGCTTTCTAAAGATCCTTCTACATATTTTGGTGCACCAAGGCCAAACCAGTCCCAGGCAGAGTGGAAGTGAGAGGCAACAACGTGACCCGACCCTGCTGTGCCACCACCAGCTCGTTGAGTTCAGGGAGAGGCTCTGAATAATTCAGCAGCCACCTGCCCGTGAGCTACCCGCTCTGGTTACACCTGCGTCACCTCCAGCCAGCCAGCTGGCAGCCCTGGCCTGCAGGCGGAGGCCATGTGGCAGCAGACATCAGGATGGACCCTGGAGGAGCGAGGAGGGGACAACCCAGACACCTGCCGCCGTGGGTCCCCATCCTGGGGAGAAGGGAGGATGGGTTTCTCCACGCCTCCTCCTCACTGAGCACTGGACAAACCTCCCGGGCTCCGGGAGAGCCCGTTGTCGCAGGGTGATGGCACAGTCGCTGCTGTGGGGAGCACAGCTCCTCCAACCCTGGGTGCACCCAGGACACCCCGTCTAATGGCACCCCAGGTCCTCCCTGTGCCCACCACCCTGCTCACTCCAGCCCGTCACCTGCAGCGCCCAGCACTGCTGCCAGTCCCGGTGCCCAGGGACTCCCTACCCACACCTGAACCAGCGGGCAGGGCAAGGGGCACCCCCACCCCATCCCCACCATCGCTGCCTCCCCTCCACCCCATCCCCGTCTGGGGGGCAGCTGGAGGCAGCACCAGACACAGAAACGGGGCTCCCAACCTGGCATTGGTGGCTGTGTAGGCTTTAAGGAAGGGACCTCCCTGGCCAAAGCAGGGTGGGCCAGGTCTCCCTTTGCCCCTCCAGCTCCTTGCAGAGCCAACGGCCAAGGGATCCAGAGCACGGACGAGGCCAGCAGGACCCCCCAGCCTCGCCAAACCCCCGGCGCTGGGTGCTGCCCAGCAAAGCCCAGTGTTCCCAATCCAGCTCGCCCGGCAGCAGCGCTGTCTTCCTTTCCCACCGGGTGTGGGGCTGGCAGGACTGGCTGGGTCGGTTTGGCTGGCACCGGCAGCTGCCAGGCGCCAGGAGTCGGCTCAACGGCGCGGGCAGGCTGGGTGCCGCCGGGATGGCTGCGGGCGGCCGGGCCCCGGCGCCACGTGCCCACGACGGGAACGCTGGCTGGCACGCACAGCGCTGGCACTCGGTGGCCACACATGGTAGGGCTGGCCAGGTCACCCTCAGCAGCAGCATCCCTGCATCAGGGAGCAGCCCCCATCGGGCGCTGGCTCAGCCCCAAATAGCCGGGATGTGCCCGTGGCTTAATTCCTTGTTAATCAGCCTCCTACCATCGCAATAGGCTGGGTCAGGTCCGAGTGCAGCCGCACAGCGTCTAACGCCTTAATCCTGCGGGAGAGGCAGCCTGGGGGAGGGAAGGTCCAGTGAAAGCCCCTTCCCTGGGATTTCTCCCAGGGACCCCAGGAGCCCCCAGCCAGCATGGCTCTGTGCTAGTGCTCTGCTCCAGGACTCCGTCCCCGCTGCAGGGAGGGCTCCAGGGGCTCCCAGGACAGCCCCAGCCCCACGCACATGGGACACAACCTCCTCAAGGGCATCCAGCGCCCTGAGCTTGCTTGCTGTCTCCCCTCCATGTTCCGTGGCTCCAGGACAGCCCCTGCCCGGGCTGGCAAGGAAGGGGTTACAGTTCCTTGGGCTTCCCAACGGCCTCCCACATGCATTCACCAGTTTACCCAGTCCAGTCAGGTGCTAGCACCAGCCCAGCACCCCAGAAGCAGGCGTAGCAGAGGAGGGAGCAAGCCATGACCCCAGGCCGGACGCAGCCCCTCGCTACAGGGGTTTCTTTCCCTGCCGCCATCCAGGGAAGGCAGCGGGCGGGAGAACCTCCCCGGGCAGGACTGGCGTCCCCCCTTGCCTCTCCACGCTCTGGCATGGCGCCCAGGAATCCCAGCGCATTCCCCGGAGCTGAGCTCAGCCAGGCAGCCATGCCGGGGTGCCGGCGGGGAACATAAGCCACCGGCCTCCACCCAGGAGCCAGGCAAGCCCTCGCCGCTTGATGATGCCCGCCAGCACCCCACACGGCCCCTTGGTTGGGTGCGTCATGGGGGTCCCGTGGCTGATGCGGGGTGCGGTGGCGTGTCGGTCCCCAACCCATCTGTTGCCAGCACACAGGGCTGGGGGGATGGGACAGGGCTGGCTGCGGCCCCAGCCTGGGCACAAGGGATCTGAGCTCTCTTAACAGCGGAAATTAGAGTCTTATTTAAAGAGCATGCTAATCAGAGAGAGCAGACGGCCTGCTCCCTCCCCGCAGCCGGCGCTCCCGTCTAGACACGGGGCGAAGCCTCCCCGCCACCCCAAAACCTGGGGGGTCTCAGCAGCCTCTCCCCCTGTCCTGAGGACAGGCTTGCACATGGCCCCACACTGTGCACGTCCCCTTGCCCCAGCATGGCACAGGCAAGTCACAGTCACGCAGGGACATCATCCTGCACCCCTCGCCCCAGAGAGCCCAGCGGGGAAAGATGGGAGGGCAGGTAAGGGAGGTACCAACGCTGCTGGTAATCCCACAGCCGCCCGCAGCAGCTGCGCCTGAGCTCACGGGAATCCCAGTCGCACAACAGGTCCTTTACTGGGTGGGACTGGAAAACCTGCTCATCGCATGGAAAAGGCAGAATCGGTCAAGACAGACTTCCTCCAGGCAAGCGAAAGGAGCAGGACATGCAGCACCTGCTCCCGATCTACACCTGAGCATCAGCAGTCTCACCTCCCGCACTCCCAGGAGCGGCACCATGGGCACACCAGGAGCCGGGGCAGCGCCGGCATTGCAACCCAGTGGCGTGGCATTGCCAGCTGTCGCCGGCAAAGCCCAGAGTACACCCTGTGACAGTGCAAGAGAGGTGCTGGCAGGTCCCTGGCTAGTCAGCACAACGCATTTCCAGCGCCCAGGGCTCCCGAGCGGCGACAGCGGGGCCAGGGCTGCTCCCGGCATCGCCGCAGCTGGCTGACCTCGGCAAATTCACTTCCTCCCCGCCTGCCTTAGTTTCCCCATCTGTGTCATGCCACTCCACCCTCCTTTGTAAAACAAGGCAAGGTCCACTGATGAAGGGCAGCAGATAAGAGGGAGACAGTTGTGTCATTAGTCGCACTGGTAAACTGGGAGTAAATAAAAAATCTCAAACTTTGGTGGCTGGCAGTGGCATTAGAACCCCTCTCCCGAGCTCTGTCTGTGCTGTGATCCACTAAATCTCCCCCTAGCACCATGGAAATGGGGTGCTGGGCCAAGCATATAGAAGAGCTGCTGTGACAGCAGGGCATAAGGTGCGGAGTTGGATGAGCAGAGACCTCTGGATACAGCCCCCAGCAGAGTGAAGCCAGGATGCTGCCCGGAGCCCCTGCATCTGCTGCAGACCACACATGGGAAAGTAAGAGAGGGATACGGAGAAGAGATGCAACAGTGGTTTCAGGGCTGGAGAAAATGTCTGTCACAAACACACCCAGCTCAATCTGCTCAGTCTATTGAAGATGGGTATTGCTCGCTGCTATGTCCGTGTACCCGAGAAAATGGGTGGGCCTGGTGCCTCTGAAATCGCACAGGGAAAGGCAATGGGAACCAGCTGTTCAGAGGGAAATGGTACGAGTCTGCAGCACAGTGGGGGATTGGCAGGGAACAACCCCCAGTGAAAAAGGCAGCTTTCCATTGCCAGTGTCTCCTGTTTGCTCTGGACGGCTTTTCCAAGAGAAGTGGCTGGAGCGGGATAAGGTTCAACTGAGGGGCGAGCTTGGGACACCAGGGCTCAGACACGCTGAGCACTTTGGCTTTAATGCTGAGAGCAGCGTCAGACGCCCGAGCCCCAGCACCCTGCCTGGCCCTGGCTTGGCTGCACACCACGGCTGAGCCACCTGCGTAGGGGCAGAGATGTCCAGGTCCCCTCCCTGTCCCCCACGCCCACCAAGGCTGGAATGAGGCAGGACCCAGCAGTCACATGGAGGAGGGAGTCGCGAGTGCCCACGGCCATGCAAAGCAACAGCAGGAACAAGAGAGGTGGGAGGAAAACGGGTCCTGTGCTGCCCTGCCAAGCTCCATCCTCCTCATGAGCTCAGGCAGCCAAACCCCAGCTCAGATCCCAGGCCTGCCCCACCATCCTACCGAGATCTTGGACGCAACCCACTGCACGAGCACAAAGCCCCATCTGGCCCCCTCCTGCCTCTGCCTCCTCTCCAGCATCCACACGCGTCGGCTCCTACTGCCTAATCCCGCTCCCACTCCCCAACCTCCACTGCTCCCCCACATCCTACATGGATGTCCCCGCAAAAACATGAACAATGGGTGGGAGAAGGAGCATTCTGTGGCTCCCACAGGGCCCGGGGAAACAGAAACAGTGAGGCAAGGAGACTGTGGCCTGGCCAAGACACGGGAGCATCCATTATTAAAGAGCCGTATCCACGCCTGACATTATTAAATGCCTCCCTCTGCTCCAAGGTGCTGCTGCGCGCTCCAAGCCAGAGATCAATAGCAGGAACCTGGCCAGTGGAGAGGTCATGGCTCCGCAGGAGCAGGAGGGAGCACAGAGGAGGCTCTGCATGCCTGCCACAGCCCCTCGCAGGACGCCTCTAGTGTGGCTGAAGAGGAGCCAGGGCCTGGGGTCTCCCTGCTGAGGGGGGAATGGCACCAGGGCCAGAGAAGGACCCCAGGGTCCTGCTGCAATGTGGATGTCCAATTGTGCTGCACATGGGAGCGTGGTCCCGCACAGGGGACACAGCACAGCGCTGCCCGGGACCCCAGCGACCGTTGTGGGAGGTGGTGAGGGTCCAGCCCAAACCAAAGCTGCTCTTCGAAGGGGGCAAAGCCACTAGAAGCTTGGCTTAAAAGCGGTCCTTGCCCAATGGCTTGTGGCACCTTGAGTGACGCTGAGAACAAAAACAACATGCACACACACCTCCCCTCGAGTGTGGAGAGGTGGCCAGTGGCAGCAGGGCAGAGCACAGTACTGTGTGCGCTGGCAAGGTACTGTCACACTGGCACCTCTGTCACACTGTTGGGACCTTGAGCTCCCCACCAGCACCCATGCACCCCTAACCAGGGTGCGGGCCACACACGGGGCGTTCCTGCTCTCACAGTCCCAGAGAGGACGGGGGACAAAGGTAGCTCCGGGCTCCTAGCTGGGGACCTTCCCCAGAGCTGCTCTGCAGCATCACACCCCTCTCCCACACCCGGTCACCTTCGGGAGGCTCCCGTGGGGCACCCGGCACATCTACCTGCCCAGCGCAGGATGGAGCAGGCCCAGCAATACTGGAAATCACCCCGGACCGGCCGCAAGCGTTGCCGGCATCCCCTGCCCACAGGCACACCCCGGGCCCGGCGGGGGTCGGGGCTCCAGGCTTGTGACAGGGGTCCCCGGGGCTGGTCTGCCCGCCACCCAACCCGTGCTCAGACACCCCCCCGCCCCGCGGCCCCGCTGTCACCCGGGAGCGCTCAGCCTTCCCGGAGCTGTAAACACAGCCGGCGCTCCCCTCCCCCTGCACGGAGGGATGGAGGAACAACATCCCCGGCGGGGACGCGGCTCCCCGGCACCCCAGGTCCCCCCCAACTTCACCGGCATCCCCCCCCCCCCACCCCCATACACCAACCCCCCGGACCTCGCCCTGCTGCCGGGGATGGGGGGCTCCGGATGCCCCGCACCTCCTGCCTGCGTGGGAGCCGCGCTCCTCGGGGGATGCCCAAAAACCGTCGGGATGCCTCGCGGGGGGCCCGCCATCCCCGCTCCCCTCCCCCCCCCCCCCCCCCGCCACACACCTTGAAAACCTCGGAGAAGAAGCCGGCCCCTATCTTCTCGCAGTAGAAGTCGTCGATGCGGGCCAGGGTGGAGACGGCGCTGCGCAGCGCCCGGTACGAGGAGGGCCGCAGCCGCCCGCAGCCCGGCCAGGGCCCGGCCGCCTCCCCTTCGCCTTCCCCGGGCCGCCGCGGCAGCTTCTCCCACTCCATGTCGGTCCCGCCGAGCACACCCAGCGCCATTCACATCCCCGGGCCGGGCCTCTCGCAAGCCCCCTACCCCCTCCCCGCCGCGACGCCTCCCCGCGTCCCCCCCCCACCCCCCCACCCTCCCCGGTTTCCCCGGGGCGATGCTAGCGGCGGCGGCGGCGGCGGCGGCGGCGCGGGGCTGGCGGCGCGGCGGGGAGCACGGCGCTCATGTCCCGGCAGCCCCGACCCCCGCCGCGGCCCGGCGCTGCGCCTCCGCCGCCCCGAGCGCTGGCACCGGCGCGGCGGGGACGGGGCGGGGACAGCCCTTAACTCCTTGGGAACCGCCGCCGCCGAGACCTGACCGTGTCACCTACCCCCTCCCACCCCGCCCCCGTCCCGCCGGCGGGGTGACCGCACGCCCCGGTGTCCGCCGTGCACCAGCCCCGGAGCCTGCGGGGTCCGGGGCATCTCTGTATGCGTCTGCATGGGCGATGGGGACATGAGCTCCCGGAGCACGGCTTGGACAGACCCCATGGACACAGAGCTCTGATCTGCCCCCAGCCTGCGCCCTGCCTGGATGCTCCTTGTAGATGAGAAGAGCTCTCGTTCTCCCCTGGGCCCTGCCTGGATGCTCCTTGTAGGTGGGAAGGACTCTCCTTCTCCCCTGGGTCGCAAATGGATGCTCTTTGTAGATGCAGGACTCTCTCTCTCCCCTGGACCCTGCCTGTATGCTCCTTGTAGATGGGAAGGACTCTCCTTCTCCCCTAGGTCCCACCTGGATGCTCCTTGTAGATGAGAAGAACTCTCGTTCTCCCCTAGACCCTGCCTGTATGCTCCATGTAGATGGGAAGGACTCTTCTTCTCTCCTGGGTCCCACCTGGGTGCTCCTTGTAGATGCAGGACTCTCTTTCTTCCCTGGACCCTGCCTGGATACTTCTCGTAGATGTGGGACTCTCTCCTCATAGCACCCAGTCCTGGAGTGGATGGGCCAAGGGTGTGGAGATCTGATCTCCCCATATATCCAGCCCCACACCATATAATGTTGTGGGTCCAATTCCCCCCATACAAGCAGCCGCTGCCAGCATGGGCCCCACAGGTAGAGGCTTGGATTTCTCCTCTCAGCCGTCACTAGGCTGGATGGATGCTGTGGATGTGGGGCTCTGATTGTCCCCGTGCACCCACCGCTGCCTGGACCCCAGGGGTCTGTCCTCCGAGACGCAGAGAAATGCAGCCTCCCTGCGACAGTATGCCCAGTGCCTGTTGCACCACTTCTCGTTTTCCTGAGTTCTTCCACTTCTCCCTGGTTTCCTCCTTCCTTCTGTTCCCTGTAAGATACAGACCGTAAATTCCCTGATGAGGGGCAGAAGGCCCTCCAAGCCTTCAATGGAATGCCTCAAACACTTGCAAGGGAACAAATAATGCAGGCCTGGCCTTCAAAGAGCTGATAAGGCCAACACTTCTGGTGCCTGAAATTGTGGGAGAACTGTCTTGTGAAGACAGGATAGTTCTGCCACTCGTGTGGTGAGCTTGCTAGTTCTCAGTTGCTGAGGCCACTGTGTCTGCTGAGTGACCTTTGCTTCATTATGTGAGAAATGCATATGAAAGCACATACCCTGCATATGCTAATGAAGATTAGAAAGATCATGCTAAACATATATGACCATGGTACTCGTCTGTCCACCCAAATCATGCTACATGTCACCTGGGAGAAGGGAGACACCTGAGAGGAGGCTGTCCTCGGCAGGGCGGGTGGACCATGCTAATTCAGCAAACATAAAAGGGGAAGATAAGTGGCCCTGGGGGGGGAACAAAGAAGAAACAAAAGAAGAAGATAGTGCCTGGGAAGATTCTTCCCAAGAAAGACCATACCTGGGAAGATTTTTCCAAGAAAGAAGAAGATTATGCCTGGGAAGATTCCCTGAAAAAGACGCTAGAACCAGGACCGGTGGTCTCTTTATCTATGTCTGTTTCTCTGTCTTTGCCTTTCTCTATCCTGGCTTTCTCTTTTCTCTTGGAGTTGTTAAGTGATGGTTAGAGTTGTTAAGTAACAACCTTAAGTATGACCTTAAGTACCACTTGCCATAAGTTGTCCTATACCTGTTGTTAAGTAACACAATGCATACCTCACCATTTGCCATCATTTGTCATATACCTAACCGATTATCGTGGACTTGTTAAGACCTATACTAATCATTTTGGGAAGCTAATAAGTGTTTCTACATGGACCTTGAGATTTATCTCACCTTAGTCCGTGCCGTTGGGAATTTGCGAATCTCTCTTCATCTCTTTCCTGAAAGTGGGATGTGACACTCCCCCCTGGACTTTTCCCTGCTCCGCTGCTTATCTGTCCTGTCCTTCCTGCCCATGGACTCCCTGCAGCTGGATCTGCCCTTGCTCCATTCCACCTGCCTGTGCTGGACCCAGCCCTGCCCCAGCCACCTCCCTGACTGCTGCCACAGCCCTCCTCTGCTGCCCTGCTGCTTTGCTCCAGTGGTTTCCCTGTGCAGTAATGCTGGCTCTACGTCACCTGCTGGGAAAAGAAACTGCATGGAGTGTGTCCTGGTATGGCATTTTTTTGGCCAGTGCCTGGCTCCAGGTGCCACCAAACACAGAGTAAACACCACGGACCATGAGCCCTGGGTTTTCTTCCTTGTGCCCTGGAGGGAGAATAACTCTGTGGGCTAGAGCTGGCAAACTGAGCCTCTGGATTCTTTATAGTGGGAGCAGCCCCCTGCAACCCCCCTCTAGAAAAAATCATGGTATTTCTGCCCTTTCACAGAAGGGAGTGGGTCTGTGCAGAGCAAGTTTCATATCTGTGGAGAGGCAGAGCCCTGTCCCCAGTCCCTACCTGGTGGGGTCCAAGCCATCCCTTTCCTCACCAGTACTGCTCCTGCCTGGTGCCTCCTCCTGCCAGGGTGACTGATGGCGTGTGCCAGGGAGGCTGCTGCAGCTGTGGGGAACCGCTCTGTCCAATAGTCCGCATTCCTGGGTGTCCCAGGCCTCACGTGCCTGTCCCGCTGACAACAGCCCACCAGAATGACAGGAGCAGCTTCAAGGGCCTCCTGTGATAGGCACAGAGAGATAGGCAGAGAGACCAGCGTCTGCGTGTGGGGACGTGAGGCTGCAGGCTCTGCCCTTCCGCCACGATGGCCAGCTGCAGCTGCAGGGATGGCAGTGGTGCCTTCTCTGCCTGCCCAGGCTCAGCCCTGGTACACAAAATCTGAGCACCCTGCTGCACCCACAGCCCAGTGACTGGCTCCTCAGTGGTGTGGGTAGCCGCTCAGAGGAGCAAACCAGCCCAGCTGGGGCCAGAAGGAGAGCACGTGTTGCCTCTCTCTTTCCCTTGAGTGGACATGAGTAGTGGTCCCCTGAGAGTCAAGGCACCGCAGCAGAGATAGGGAGTCCTGGCGAGGCATCTTGCAGAGAGAAGCTCAGTTCAGGGCTCCTACCGCTTAAAAGTGACTGGGTTTACATCCAATTAAGTTGTAACGGATAAATTAAAGCCCTGGAGACGGCCCTGACTGTGGAAATTGCTGCTGCAGGATTTACCATTCCTTCTCTCATCAGCGCTGGTAGCTCTACTGTGCTATTTCCACCATGGTCTGTTCCTGCCTGGCACAGACGTGTTGAGCTGAGATATAGGTAAAGGTGCCCCAAATCCCTCCTGTGGTGTGGGCAGGTACACTCTGGGCAGCTGGGTACAAAGCCAGGCTGGGATGAGCCTGCAGCAAACCCTGAATTAAGCTCCTCAAGCCCTGGTGAGGAAGAGCAGGAAGATCTGCCTGGCTCTGCTTTGCTTCTGTGGAGCTGCAGCGGGGAGAGGAGGGGGGCTTTGTCCTCTTTGCCCTTCTCCGTCTGCACCCTCCCCCTCTCACGGGGAGAAGGCTCAGGGATTAACAAACACCTTCTCCCTGCCTGCTGGGATGATACATCACCCAGGCAGAGCAAGGGCAAGAGCCTTCAAACAGCCCAGGGAAGCTGGTGCCGGAGAGGTGCAGGGTCTGGGGGTGTCTTGTAAGGCTTGGGGCACCCCATGGCCCTGGGGTGGCCAGGCTGCGTGCAGGGCAGTGAGGGATGCAGGGGGGATTCCACGCAGAAAGCCTGGTGCTCACTGCACCCCCACCTCTATTGCCCACCAGCACCTGTGGCACCGGGTCCTTGCAGCACAGAGATCAGTCAACAGTAACACACCCCGACCAAAGGCTTGCCCTCCTCAGAGCCCCAGAACTGGAGCAGTCCCATCCTCTGCACCCATGTGCGAGACCCCATCCATAACTGAGGCTTCTTCTCTGCAAACACTCGGGAAAATCGATGGCTGCTTTTGCAGGGGATCCAGGAACAGTTGCAGGCAGTGAGTATATGAAGCTGTGCCAGGGCCCGCACAAGGCTTTGTTTCAGGAGGGTTTTCCAGCCTGGAGGGGCTGTGCAAACCCAGAGCTGAGCAGGACAAGGAGCACCGACTAACTCAAATGACTTACACCCTTCGGTTCTTTCTCCCAAAACGTGGGTGCAGTCTCTTGGTCCCAGGTGTCCTCTCAGCCCTGTCCCCTGACAACCTCTGCTCTTTTCCACACATCACCCATCAGATCTTCACACTTGCCTGCGTCCTGCATGTTCCCCAGCTCCCCGCTTATGAGGCGTCTGGTCCCTGGAAAACACCTCCTTCTTCTGCCCCGTTGGAAGCAGGAGATGGGGACACAGCAAGGTCTGTTGCAACCTGCCAGGAGGCCTGGTCAGTGCGAGGAACTGTAGGGGAGAAGGTCCCAGCCCCAGTAGTTCATGGGCAGTCTGGTTATGCCCAACAGCACACATTACGGGGGATGCAGCAGGACTACGTTTCCCAGCGCACTGTGTGTTGCGGAGCCGTGCGCACTCCGCTCCCAGCAGCATGGCTGCAAGCTGCAGCAGCCCACCTCCAGCGGCGAGCAGGGACTGATGAGGTCCCCGCTGTTCAGACACATTGCTGCCCTCCCTGTTCCCTTCGCAGCACTCCAGGCGGAAGGCCAATGCAGGCCTGTATGTAGTGGGAGGGCTGCAAATATTTGTTGTGTCATTGATTTTCTACGAGCAGAGTCAGCACAGCACCTGGCAGCATTTGCTTACTGCTTCCTATTATTTCCTATTAATGCTTCCCACACCAGGGTGACAGTACCGTGACACCTGTGGAGGCAGCATCTGCATCCCATCCCTGCCTCTTACTGGTGGGCAGTGATTTCAGCTCCCTGCTCTGCTTTTCCCCAAACGAGCCCCAGTGCCCCTGTCAGCGTCCACAACAGGGTGGCAGGGGACTGAGCAGCTGATGCCTGAAGGCAGCTGAGTACCAACCTGCTGGATGCCCGGCGGGTGGTGAGTTTGGAAACACGGAGAACACTGATATTAAAAAAACCTACCACCTCTGAAATGGAGGGACAGGCAGCTCTTGACATGCAGCCATGTGAGCTGCCACATGTGAACCGCACTGCAGAGAGCTTCACTGGTCACCAGGAGCTGCTCTCCTTGTGCCAAACAGGTAGGGGCAATGCTACCACCTCCAGCATCCCCCACCCTGCTCCTGACCCAGCCTGAACAGCTTATCTCCCAATACCTGCCATGGTCATCCTCCGAGGCTGACCAGCAGGTAACAGGGCTGCTCCTTGCCCTCTTGACCTCGCCCTGGGCGATGGGCCTCTTAGCAGCTCCACATTCATCCCAGGAGGTTGTGCCAGCCTTGCTGCATGTCCTGCCCCATGCCAGGCTATTAATAATACTCCCCAGCCACAGCACAGCGTCCCTGAAGTGCTTGTGGTTCTGCCAGACGTAAGAGACGCCCAGAACCTGGTCTGGTTGCAGTGGTGGGCTGAGTGGGACCACATCAGAGCAGGTCCAGGACTGTCCCTGGCTGAACTGGTGGGAGCAGCCCTGTGACCCACGGCACCAGCTGCAGGAGAGCAGGGCAGGGAGCAGGGCTGGGAGTGCTCAGCGGGTCTTGGCCTATGGCTTTGTGGAAGAGCCTCCACCTGTGGTTCATTGCTGCTCTTTGATCTGCACGGCTTGACGTTGCTGCAGGGAGGAACTCAAAAACAGCACAGCAATGTGGAGAGAAAGGCCAGTGAGGGCATGCACAGCTCAGCACAGTGCCTGCCAGAGACCCCACAGAACAAACCCACGTGCACAGTCTGCCCCAGAGACCCTACATTAACAAACCAACATCCTCAGCCTTGCCCTGGCTTGGTTTCCCATCCCAGAGTTGACAAAGTGAAGCCTTCTGGAGGAAAGCAATGCGTCAGACTGGAGAACCATTCCCGCATGAGCTCTGAGCTTCTGTTCGGAAAAGGCACATCCCACCCTGGCCACAGCAGCATGGGTTAAGAGAGATGCTCCCAGCCCTTTTTGCTCTCCTGCCCCCAAGTAGAGACTGTGGAGCGCTGCTTATTCTCCCATGTGCCTGAGCAAGAGGTAAGTGCTGCAAGGGGCTCCCCACCCTGGAGCCAGCAGTCACCCACCTCTCTGAGTAACTCCTCAGTGTGAGCATGGGCCTGTGTTGTGCTTTAACCCTGGCCAGCAGGTAGAACCACACAGCCGCTCACTCACACTCTCCCTGCGCCCTGGTTCGGATAGGGGAGAGATTCGGAAGAGTAAAAGTGAGAAAAAACTCGTGGGTTGAGGTATGGACAGTTTAATAGGCAAAGCAAAAGCCACACACACAAGCAAAGCAAAACAAGGAATTTATCCATTCCTTCCTATCGGCAGGCAAGTGTTCAGCCATCTCCAAAAAAGTAGGGCTCCATCACCCGTAATGGTGACTTGGGAAGACAAATGCCATCACTCCAAAAGCTCCCCCCATCCTTCTTCTTCCCCCAGCTTTTCTTACTGAGCATGATGTCATATGGTATAGAACATCCCTTTGGTCAGTTGGGCTCAGCTGTCCCGGCTGTGTCCCCTCCCAGTTTCTTGTGTCCGCTCTGCCTGCTCGCTGGTGGGACAGTGTCAGAAGCAGAAAAGAACCTTGACTGCCGAGCGACAACCAAAACCACCAGTGCGCTATCACACTATTCCTATCCCAAATCCAAAACATAGCACTATATCAACAGAAACCATGATACCCTATAACTGTCCATGCCACTAGGCTGGTTCCCTGACACAGTTTTAGCCTGCGCTAAATAGGGCAGGTTCAAAAGAGTTCATGGGCCAGGGACATTCCTAGGAGGAAACATGGACGCAGCCACCTCCGGGCAGAGAGGAGCATTGAGCCACGTGCTTGGCCTCCTGAGACTGCTGCCTTCTTCTTCAACTTCCCCTCTCTGTTTTGGGGCACAGACGAGCAGGGTGACAGTGCTGGGTTCCAGATGTCCATGGCAACCTGGAGGTCACCGATGCCACATGTGGACAGTGATGTTCTGTCCAGGTGTTGGGGGGGTGGGTCTGGAAGGAAGAGCCTCAGCTCCCTGTGCACCAGCAAGGTCGGGAGCTCTCTGTGATGGGGGTCAGTTCATGTCCCTTTCCCTCATCCTCGTGCCCCGGCCACCCCCTCTCCATGCAGAGCAGGCTGAGGCAGCATAGGCTGGAGCATGGCCCGGTGTGGGGAGGGAAGGCAGCTGTGCTGTGTTCGGCGTGGATGTCACACCGCTGCTTGCAGCCGATTCAATCACAGCTCTTCTCCCGGCTGCTGAAAATCTCGTTAGGTTTAGCAAGCTCTGTGAGCAGCGCTGCCAGCCGTTCTCATCTCCCGCCTTCTCCCATGAGTCGAGGCACCCTGACCTCCAAGGAGGTGCATAAGCATGCTCCATGGGGCCTGGGCAGAAAAACCTGGTGTACGTGGATGGGTCTGTCACAAACAAAGTGTGCCAGCATCTGCCACAAAGACAAAGGCAAGGAAAGGAGGTGTGTGTTGTTCTACATGGGGACATCTCTACAACACAAAAGAGCCAGGGAGCAGGGCTGTCCACTCACAGCAGCCTTGTACCCTATGGTGGGTAAAACATGAGGGGGGTGGGTAAAAAATGAGGAGGAGTGGGTGCTACACAACTATGTTAGTGGCAAAGATGCCTATGTTAGAGCCTGATGCTCCCAGGGCAGCAGCAGCAAATGCAAATGATACTTGAGCCAGGACAAGTGGTGGCAGTGCTGCCTTGACCTGGGATCTCTGCTGGCTCCAGTGAAAGGTAGAGCTGAGATGAATGGGGCAGGGCTTTGATCCTGCTGTGCCCTGCATGCTGGAGCCCTGTTCCCAGGCAGCACCTGCATGGCACCACAACACATTAATACCTTTGATTGCTGTGGCCTAATTTCTGTCCACTTGTGTCATGGGTGGCTGGTCACCCCACCCTGCTGAGGCCTTGTTCTGCAGTGGCTGATTGCACCAGCACTGGACAAACTGGTCTCCTGGGGTAATTAAAGCCAGGAGCGACCTGGTGCTGCAGGCTGTGGGTGAGCCAAGTGTGTCACCACCAGTTCAGCATGTAAGTCACACCATGATGCACGGCGAGTCCTTTCGTATGGGACATTCAGGAGCATTCATGTGGATTCCCTGTAGCCTGGACTCTCATGAAGAAGGACCATCACAGGCATTGTCTCGACAGGCTTCCCAGAGGGAGGCTGATGTCCTCCTCCCAGTGCCTTCTAGAGACTTGACTTCCTCCATGGCTGGGGTGAAGCAGCATCCACCCTCACTCCCCACTGCCTCCCACCTGGAAACCTCCTCCCC
The DNA here is from genome assembly GCF_028500815.1 of Rissa tridactyla. Lineage (NCBI taxonomy): Eukaryota > Metazoa > Chordata > Aves > Charadriiformes > Laridae > Rissa > Rissa tridactyla. Next base: position 75,909,523 of record NC_071497.1, read on the forward strand.
AGCCTGCTTGTCTCATGGCCCTGGGCTCTGCAGGATTTCGGCTGGCCAAGGGGAACTGGGCCAGGCTAAGTGGGAGTTCCCCATGGGAGGTGGTTGCCTGTGATGGGACCTTCCCTCTGCCCCCAGGTCAGCTGTGGCACTACTGTAGGTCTGCTAAGGATCTTGCCCTTGGCTTGATCCTGGGCTGGAGATGCACGTGACTTAACGCATGTATTTGTACAACAAAGGACAGCTGCTCTCTGGGCACTGTGCCATCCCCACCACTCGCACTGACTTACCTCCTTCTCCTCCACCCACCCAGCCTTTATGGGAAACAGTGTCATTCCACAGCAAGCCTTGGTCAGAGGCTGAAGGCTGGGAGAAGCCAGCAGGCTTCCAGGGGGTTCTACAGGGCCACACACTGAGGAAAGTTTGAGCAGGGGCCCAGACCTTGGCTTTCTGATGCCCCATGTATGAGGGATGCTGCTTTGGGGAGGCACAGCTGATCAGCTCTGCTGCTGTCAACCGCACGGCCAGGACAAGGACAGACATCCTGGGATGGGTCAGGTGGGAGCTGTGGCAGCTCAGGGTCCCCCCAGCAGCAGCGATGCCTCCTCCAAGGCATTGTTGGTGCAGCACCAGGCAGGACAATGGGGCTGTGCAGCCCCCAGAAGACCAGCAAACACCACCAGCTGTGCCACCTTCCCTCCTCCACCAGACCACTGGCTCCATTTCATTGGGAAACAGCTGCTTGGCTTTTTCTTCCCTATTCATCTGGTTCTTTCCGGGCTCAGGATATTTTGGGCACTTCTCTGTTCCTGGCTACCCTGGGTGGCATAGGCGTTTCCTCAGGATTTGCTTTCCTCTGGAAACTGTACAGGCCGAGAACTGAAAAGGGGAAATGCCAAGCCCTTTACTTAAGACCCGTGTATGGAAGGAAAGACTCATGACTCCACCAAACACATGCACTCCATCAGCTGCCTATGAAAGAGAGCTGTGACGCGTGGGGCCAGCACACGGGGTTGGGTGGAGCGTTTGAATGGGAGCAGTGTAGAGAGGCTTGTGCAATAAAGGAGGTGCAGGGCAACAGTTTTGTCTAGGAGACAGAGAGCTGCCCCACTCAGGCAGCGAGAGAGACCACAGGCACAATATTCCACCCCTGGGCAGATGGGGGCAGATGGGGACAGATGGGTATGAAACAGGGAGGCAGAAAGAGCAGGTCAGAAGTACTGACCTTGGTGCAGAGATCCTGCCCCGAAAGCAGCACCTTCAGGCAGCAGAGTTTGGGGGGGAGCTAGTCTTGCCTGAGATGCTGCTCCACATCTTAAAATTCGCACCTCCTGGGCTCAGCCAGGTTCCCTGTCCAAGCGCCAGGGTGGGATGTACTGAAGATGGCCCTGGGGATGGGAGCAGGAATGAGCAGATCACAGGGGGTCACGCACTGATTCTGTGCAGGGAGGAGACCTCTGCCTGGCCATCTCAGGGCTGGATCTGACTGGGTTACCCTCCCCAGGCATGATCCTGATCCAGCACCTGTGGGATGACATCCCAGCCTGGCCTCAGCCCACCTCCATGACCATGGCCATGTCTGATGATCTATAGGTACGCCCCATGCCGGGCTCCCTTGAGGACAAGGGATAGGGATGAAGATAAGCCTTAAATATATTTCTGTTATTTGTGAGGTCTGACACAGGAATAGACTTTACTGTAGGGGAACATGGTGGAAACGCTAGCGGTGCTTTCCACAAAGCCTCATCCTCAAAAACCACATCTCCTTCTCATTTCCTTGTGGTTTTGTGGATGGTTTTGAGCCCTCATTGTTCTTTCCTATCAGAAGCAAAACTGATTGTAAATTGTAGGTGGTTTGGGTTTTTCTCTCTTCGGTCCGAAGGTCTGAGTCCTGTTAGTTCATTGAGGATTGAACCAGATCTTCAGGAAACAGCCCATCAATCATGTTTACGATGGTCAAATCAACTACCCAACTGAGAGGAAGGTGTCTGGCTTGCTGGCTTGATTATGGGCAAAAATGTACACATCTGCTGTACATTATAGCAGGAAATCTGTATTAGAAAGTATCTAAGATGTGTTGAGATGGCTGTGTGAGACTTAGTCCTGCTGCAAGGACTAGAGTGGTGTACTCAGGGTATGTGCAGCCCACACGTGATGTGCTCTTGGAAGCGCAGTGAGTGGTCTCACGCAGCTGGAGCTCATCACCTCCCATTGGTCATTACATGCCAAGTTTGGATTCATGAGTTGCTGTGTGACTTGACAGTCCCTTGGAAACCTTCTCTCATTTGAACTCTGCTGTGTGGTTCCCCTTGAAGTGAGGCATCAATTGAATCGGCAGCTCTAATGTTAGACTGTGTAAGAGCTAGGTGTATGACTGAGTGTGCTGGCTTTTGGTTTTCAGCCTTTTTCTAGTGCATGCCATACACTAAGACAACAAATCTCAAAAAATGATGACTTTCTACGGAGGAAGAGGCCAAACACAGATTGCTAGGTTGCGGTGCATTTCAGAATAGGGGAAAAGAAAATAAATACATCAGCTGCAACAAGAAGCCTCTTGCACCAAGTGCATTTTTGCAGCTTGACTGTTTTCTTTCACTGTTTTTGCTTCTTTCATATGGCAAAGAGAGGTAGTGGGGTTGTCTACATCTAGTGCTGGGATTTTATGAGGAAATGACCCAGTGAGTGCTGGCTGTGGCCCTTCTCCTGGGTCCTTGCACCTTTGCTGGCTTCACAGGGACAGGAAAATCTTGGTTCCCAAAGCCCAGAGGACTGCCAAGGAAACAGGGAGGACATGACTCAGTGCAGCTTTTTCTTGTGCTGCAAGTGTGCTAGAAGACTTTACGCCATTAATCTCACAACAGCTGTATGTGAGACAGATGGACTGTCCCATCACTGTACTGATGTTCCTGAATGGTTCTTAGGAGAGACCTAGCTTCCAGAAACCCCTCGGTGTTGCTGCTCTACTGAGATAACGTAGACAGGTACACCAAGCACTGTCCTGCGGTGCTGAGGATGGTGGTTCCTGGGAAAGGGTCTGCCACGGAGCTCTGGGTCAACCAGTTCCATCCAAGTGGTGAAGAGCAGCCTGGGTGACCGCACCCATTCCCAGAACACTGATTGTGTTGAACCATGGAGCAATCATGCTCCTCTGTCCAGGGAAACCACAGAGTTGAAAGAGGGGCTGCCAAAGAGAGCTACAAAAGCACAGCGAGCCAGGACTCATGGAAGCTTGAGACCATGCAACAGTGTGTGAGCTGGAAAGGGGCTCAGAGAAGAGCTTGGTGGTGATATCTTCAGGGACAGGAGACTGGGGGAGTGTGAGTGAGCCATCCTTGGGGTTATCGCCCAAAACGAGGAGCACCCAGGGAATTCACTGCCATATCCAAAGACATCGCCTGACCTAGCCAGGGACAGGAATAAATCTTCTCCATCCAGCTCCAGGAAGACCCTCTTAGCCACAGTGCTGTGTGCACTGTCCATCTCAAGGCACTTCGCACCCTAGAAGGTGCTAAGAAAGTGGATCTTAGAGCAGAGTAGCAGGAAAGGTTTGGAGGAGATGGGAAAAAACCTCATAGCTGGCTGGTTCAGGAGCTTGTCATATCTGCGAGGTCTATCACTGGTGATCAACAGCCGGATTGTTGAGGATGGGTCAGTTCCAGCTAAGAGGTAGAGTGAGTTCAAGCTAAAAGTGATGCATGATGTAAGCACCCTGGTGTGGACTTGGGCAGGTGAACCAGGGGGGTTTTCCTCAACATCCACCACTGTATCTGAAGGGAGAGAGGAGTGAGGCAGAACTGAGAAGGTTTTGGAGGTGTTTGTGGGAGCAGGGCTACAGGGGCCTGAGGTAGCCAGCCAAAAGGCTGGACCGAGGCACCCAGGAGAACCCATCAAGGCTGGACCTATTACTGCTTGCGGGCAGATGGGCGAGAAGAAGCCCTGTGGCCAGCAGGACACTCTCTTTCCAAAGAGGAAGCTTTCTTTGCACCACATGTGATTTCCCTACGTGGCTGTTTCATTTCTGTGTCTGCACCTCTCCTGCGCTGGGTTACACGGATGCCTCTCCCAGGTAGCTCAGACTGAGTCCTGCCCGGGGACTTTGTGGCAGCATGGCCCTGCGAGGGGTGGCTCTGGCCTTTCTCCTGGTCCTTGCCCCTCAGCTGCCTGCAGGGATACAGAAGGACCCTGGCCCCAGGAACCAGGGGGAAGCCAAGGAAGCAGGTAAGGGTGGGTTGTGCCTCTCTCTTACAGGCAACATTTTGCTGCTGCTCTCCCCGCACGTTTGCTACGCAGCTTTACCCCCTTCAGCCCACAGCGTCTGTGCTGGGGAGGGCTGAAGCTGGTCCTGAGACACCTGGGCATCCATTGGGTTGTGGTGGGGTGAAGCCTTGGTGCGCTGGGAAAGCCCCTGTGGTCATGGGAGCTGCAATGTCCCTTTGAGGAGTGGGCAGTGTCCCTGGGAGCAGGAGGTGGCCTGTTCTTGTTGCACAGACGAAAGACAAAGCCGGGGTACGTGGCCTTGCCGGGGCAATCAGAGCAGCATCCCGCTCACAGGGGAAGGTGATGGAGATGCTCAGCAAAGGCACGGGGAGCCGTGAGATGAATCCCTGTGTTAGCTGGGATGCTGCTCTCTCCCATAGTCCCCATGGTCAGTGAGCTGTAGTTCAGTGGGATTGTTCTTCAGCAGTGTTGTTCTGTTGCTTCTGCCTGCCAGGAGGGCTTAGGGGCACCTCTTGGGTCTCTGCTGGGCTCTTCCTATGGAGACGGTGGTCTTTCCCGTGGAGACCGTGTGCTGTGTGCGAGGGTTACCAGTACCTGTTGAGGTCCCCATGGGGCACAGCAGGAGCAGTTGCTCTTTGCAGCAAGGTGTGGGGGTCCTGAGGTGTGAGTCATTCCCTCTGGAGGGAAATGGGAGCAGAAGTGGCGTACCAAGGCATTGGAGGGGTCATGAGTCATGTTACCCGTCATTCGTGGCTGGAGGGATGCTCCCCTTCCAGCAGTACCCTCAGCTGTCCAGGGCAGGATGGAGCCTGTTCCTGTGATCCCAGCGGCAGCTCCTGGCCCTTTCTCCTGTTCCCTACAGCTGATTCCTGAGAAGGCCTGTCAACAGTCACAGCTCTGCCCTCCTTGGCCTGAGGCGTCCCAGCTGGGGGAGGCTGTGATGGGCTCAGTCTCTGAGCGGCTGCATTGTCTCTGAGCGGCTGGGGGAGATGTCTTGGATCTGCGTCCGTAGAAGATGTGTGGGACACCAAATTGAAGTTCTGGCTGTTATCCTCTGCTGTGTCACTGGTATCTGCAGCACCAAAGGAGGACATTGGTATTTGAATTATGGGTAGCACAGCAGAGCTGCAGACAAGGGCAGAGCTTGCCTTTGCCTTCACCTGAACCACGAGGAAAGCCCTGGAACCTAGCAGAGCCCCCTGCAATGGTTTTACTGCAGTCATTTCTCCTCAAGTGTCATTGAGGAATCATGTCTGCCATAGACGTGTCCTTTTTTCACTTGCTCTTTTCTCCCGTATCCTTGCAGTTCAGTGATAGCCACCAACATCTGAATGACCCACATGTATTTTGTAGACCAGAACTAGACAGCAAAGGCTCATGCTATTTGCTGACAGTGCCCGTGGCTCTTCTTGTTGATTTCCACCCCTTTAGGAGAGCAACCTGCCTGTCCCTGTCTCCTCTTGCATTGCAGGTCATCATCAGCCTCCTGACCGAGTCAGGCTGTGCTCTTGCTGCATCCCCCATCGTCCTTCTGTCTAAGGGTGTTTTTGCCTAGCCTTTCAGATTGTAGAGCACCTCAGGGACATCCAGCGTCTGGGACCTGTTTCAAGACAAGTACCAACAGGAAAAAAATGTTCCTCCCCACAGGTGTAAATTTGCTTTTTGAAGCATGTTTCATTTTCCCGTGTCAGAGGGATTTCTTTCCTGATGGCTGGTGTCCTGGGTCAAACTCTGGGGAAGCCTAATTGGGCTCAGACTGAGTCAAGGCTTTCAGATCTGTCAAGGCTTTTCACTGTTGCAGTGAAGTGTGTGATGTGAGGGTGCTGGAAGGGACGCATGTGCAGGCAAAGAAGTTTCCTATGTGGAGAACACACACGATCGCAAAGGATGGGGCTGGCGGCCACTGTCCTTTGCGGTGGAGGTCCAGGGTGCAGGGTTGAGATGATGGCATGAAAACCTGCTAGCAGATAAGGGAAGAGTGGCACTGCCCCTGTTCCAGTGTAAAGGCTTGCAGCCCCATGAGTGCCGGCTGGCAGGAAGCGGTCAGTTGTGGAGATGCGTGTGGCTGAAGAGGGGTGTTTCATGCTAATTTAGTGGAGGCCACCTGCTACCACTATGCCTTCTCACAGACTTGGTTTGCAGTGGGTGAGGAAGTCTGGGTGACACGTCTACCAGAGCAGGAGAAGGCAGGCTCGCTTTGGGTGAAGTGCAGAGAAAAGGCTGTGTGTGCAGCGTGGGATGTGAGCTTTGTGTCCTGTGCTGTCAACGTAGCTGTGGGGGTCTGAGGGCAGGCTGTTGGTGCTGGAAGATGCCTCGAGGGGCCACGTTGTGAGTGTGTGGAATGGCAGCAGATGCCCACTGGGTCTGGTGCACTCCCACAGCCTCTGTCTTTGTGGGAGATAGTGCAGGAGAGAGCAGCCCATTGTCTTCTGGCTCCAGGTGGAGAGCTGCAGCTGTGAACTGGAGGGAGTAGCTGGAGGGGATGCACTTCCGAAGCCTGATCAGGGCCACTCAGATCTCCCTGAGACCACTCCCCCAGTGAATTCTGGCACAGGCTCATCCATCCCCTGACTGGGCAGACCGCAGGCCAAGCTGACTCTCACAAGGAGAGCCCCATCCCAACAAGTTTTGCGGAGGGGCCACTTAACTGTCAGACAGATGTGTCGCCTTCCCTCTCCCTTCAATCACTGTAGAGGTTGCTGGGGATTGCTGATATAGCACCACCTACCCCTGCCCCACCTCCTTGGCATCTCCCACCACGATTAACACCCACTGTCACCTCTGCCAGAAACGTGCCAAAGACCCCAGTGGGATCCAAGACTCCGGCTGACACCAGACCGGGAGAATTACAAGAAGAATGAAGAAGTGATGCTGAGCTGCCCTAAGGATTTCCAGCCATCCTTCACTCATATCAAATGTTCAGGCGAAGTCCAGTCCATCAGTCATGGGAAATCAGTATACAGGGAAGCCTGGCGTGGAAGGGACAGCAGCGGTGCCTGGATCCGCATTCAGTCCAACGTGGAGTGCCTTGGTAAGGAAAGTATCGGGAGGTCTCCTGGCTGCCCAGCTCTGCCCTTCCCGAGCAGGGGAAGGCAGGCTGTGTGTGCACAGCGGGTTTTGGGCTCTCTGCCGGCCCAGGGAGATGGTGGGTGCTGCTGAGGGCTGTGTCGAGTCAACCCCTGAGCCTGCCCTGTGCTTGCCCCAGGGCTGCGGGGGACCCTCTGTGGGGATGTGCCTGGTGCCAGCCTCAGTCCCTGAGGGTCCCGGTAGGAAGGGGCTTTGGGATTGGGGTGGGGGCAGTGGCCAGAGCTGTCCATGCCAGGCCAAGACAGAGCTGCGAGGATGCAGGGCTCCAGCCTGTGGTTCACAAAGGATTGGGAGGTTTCTGGTGTAGGTACATGGGTGACTTGGGGCTCTGTGAGGGCTTCTGGCAAGGGCACGTGCCGAGGGGAGGTGGGCCACCGTGCTGGAGGTCAGACGGTCATGTGTGGTAAAGGTGGCCGAGAGCCTCATGTCAGGGTCCGGGGGATCACAGGTCCGTGTCCCCTGTGTGCTCTCAGCCCGTGCAGTCAGGGCAAAGGCCTGGCCTCGTCCCCATGTGCCGGTCTCCCTTCCTGGTCCCTGCTACATGCCATCACTGCAGCAGCCATCTTTTGGGCTCAGGCTGCGTTGCCTTCTCATGAAGCCTCAAGGTGTTGTGGTACCCAAAGGGTCCACCAGTCTCTGTGTAAGCTTTGTGCATTGAACAAGCCTCTTGTGGTTGCCCTGTGTCCCCTGTGTTCTGGCTCCTCCAGGACTTTCCTGGGAGGCCTGGGGGAAGCAGCACAGGGCCCTTCTTGCCCTCATCCCCTTCCTGGGGACATGGTGTGGCAGGGCTGCTCTGTGTGGTGTCCTGGAGCTCCATCCCTCAGCCTGCTGTGCCAGGGAGGGCATCCCCTGCTCCATCCTCTGACATGCCCGGTGAGGCCACCCTCTGTTCTGCTAACGCCTTCCCATCTTGTTGGTGCAGGGAAATGCCAGAAGCCCCAGTGGGACCCCAAGTTTCTCTTTGACCCAGATCGGGTGCTGTACAACCCAAATGAAGTGGTGATGGCGAGGTGCCCTGAGGGGCACTGGCCTCCTCCCATGGAGATCAAATGCAAGAAACTGAACCCAAGGCAAGGCTCCCTGATTCCTCCCAGTGGCTGGACTGTGAAGAACGGCACAGGCCACTGGCACCCTGTGGTGGGGAACCTGACCTGTGTGGGTGAGTGAGAGGACCAGCCACCCCCCAGTGCTCACAGTCTGTTCTCCCCAGGCAGGGAGAGCGGTGCCACATGTGTCTCACAGAGTTGGTGCCCTGTGCTCGGGGTGGCCGGGCCATGGCATGGACATTCACTCCAGAGAAAAATGCTGGTGATGCATCCCAGGTTTGTGTCCGCGCTGTTGTCAGCTGGGGCAGCCAGCACAGCGCCGAGGGGTTCAAGTCCTCACTGCTGCACACAGGCAGTGTGCCCAGCCCAGCCAGATGGGTCTGCCTGGAGAAGGGCACAAGAAGCCTCAAGTACTTGCCCTTACCCTTCCAGAGTCACTGCATCACCCAGAGTACCCCTGGGAATGATTCAGGGCCAGAGAAGGTGCAGGCGGTGCCTGAGTGTTGTCTGGGAGAAGGCAGGGTAGCCTCATGCAGACAGTCTGGTGAGGGAACGGTGGGGATGGTGGAGGTTGGCCGCAAGGCTGGGGGGAGAAGAGAAGGAAGTGTCCCTCTTGCAATGTTTCTTTCCCAGATGTCCTCCAGGTTGTCTCTGAATCCTTGGAGATTTCCAGCACCAGCATCAAACTGAACTGGACCTGCAGGCTCCCCGATGCCTGTGAGCATATTCGGGCCAGGTGCCGTCTGGAAGCACATTCCTCCCCTCCCTGTGAGTCTGAGGAGGTGAAGGGAGAGGAGATGCTCCACGGCCAGGAGGGAACACTCACCTGTCCCCCTCTGCAGCCCTACACTGTCTACAGTGTCACCATCTCCCTGGCCCCCAGCACGATGCTGTACACACGGCTCCTCACAACAAAGGAAACAGGTATGTGTCCTCCTAAATGTAAACGTAAAGGTGCCCTTTCCCCAACAGCTCAGTGTGATCATCTGCTCCCTGCAGTGATGATCCTGAGATTGGGCTGTATGGAGCATGTGAGTGAATGGGGAAGGAGCTGTGCAAGGCTGTGAGGCACATCATGTCCCCTCCTTGCTCTCCCTGTCCTCAGCACACCATAGCTTCTGCTGTGGCACATGCAGCCTTTGTGGGGGACAAACGCTCGCTGGCTCGATGCATGACCCCATCCTCCTGTGCTTCCAGTGCCGGACAAACCGAAGAAACTGTGGCTGGATCCCAACACAGGGTCCCTCTCATGGGAGCCACTGCCTTCATGCAAAGGGAAGATCATCGGATACCAGGTACCGGAGGACCAGGGACTCCCCACGGTCCCCCTCACGTTGCCAGGCACCTCCGTGCCTGGAGCTCTGTGCAGGCAGCCTGGGGAGAGGTGTGATCCCTCCTTGGCCAGGGCACACCAGCTCTACACTGCTGGTGTTTCTGGTGGGGTCAGGTCCCCTGCTGTCCCCAGCCAGCAGTAGCAGCCCCACTCTGCAGAGCTGCCCTGTGCAGGAGCGGGAGGAGGGTGCTGCTCCCCACCAGCTCCCTGTCCTTCCTCTAGCTGAACATCACGGCGAGGAGAGCGCAGGATGGCAGCTTCCTTGAATTCAAGCAGGTGATGGTGAACCAGTCTGTCACTCAGTACACGCCGCCTCGTCAGGCACCTGGCAGCAAATACACGGTGACAGTGCAGGGCCTCACGGTGGCTGGTGCTGGGTCTGCGTCACTCCTGGAATTTCAGACCTACGTCTCAGGTAATGGTTGTTTTGCCCTGGGTCTGGTTGAGGTGGCGAGCACTGAGTCTGGAGCGGGTTCCAGAGCTGTGTGTGCACCTACCCTGTACCCACCAAGAGAGGGGCAGGGAGCGTGGGCAGCCTTGAGAGCCTGACTCCACGGTGGGGGCTGTGGGGCTGGGTGAATCCTGCTTCCAGGGGGTCCATCACCTGGTCCCCAGAGCACCTGCATCGCTTCGGCCCCTGGTTATGACTGTGAGAGCAGAGCTGGCCCCTCTACTCTTCCACTAAAGAAGATGATGATACCCATCCCTGCATTCGGGTGCATGAGGGGCTCAAGGTCAGCACGAGAGCTGCTGAGTCTGGGTCTGTGTCTCCTCTTGCTGTGCACAGCCTGGTTGAGAGGTGTTCTGACCCTCTGGTTGTGTATGTGAGACGGGGCAATTCCCTGTGGTCCAGAGCCTCCGTCCCTCTTCCTTGCCCAGCAGACGTGAGGGCAAGGGAAGACCGTGCCTCGCTGCCTGTCCCTGGAGCATCCAGCACAGCAGAGCCTGGACACATGTGTCTACAGATGTGCACGCCGCCAACACCAAGCTTGGGGCAATGGCTGGCACATGGTCCAGACTGGCACCCACTCCTGGCTGTGTGTTAGTTGCAGGGCAGCATCTGGGCTTGTGGCCAGGGATGGTGGTGCCGGTGGTGGTGGTGGTGTTGGTGCTGGTCGCCCTGTCTGCAGGGATCCTGTGGTTTGTGCTGTCCAGGTGAGTAGGTGGTAGTCTTGGGGTCGCTGCTCAGCCTCAGGCCATGCTGTGCTTTGGGGTGTCGGGGGATTGAAAGGGCATTCTCCTTGCTGCTCCCATCCTTCTCTGGGTGCCAAGGACACAGCTGGCTGTCTCACTGTGTCTCAGTTGTAGGGCTGCTGGCTGGGGCTCATGACCATCTACCTTGGGGCTGGGTCAGGGACCATGTATGCTCAGAGACGCCATCCCTTGTTGCTGTTGCCGCCACCAGTGCTGTCCCTCTGGGATGCTCGTGAGAGGCCCAGAGGGAGGATGTGCAGAGCTCTCCATGCCTCTGCCTCTGAGTTCTGCAGAGCCCTGGGCCACCTCGTCCTCTCCCCTGACTCAGGACTGCCCTTTGCCTTCCCAGGAGAAGGAAGGCCTTGCCCAGCAAAGCTGAGGAGGACCATTACACAGGTAGGGTTCCCATCACAGAAAGGGCTGTAGAGGTGTGGTGGGAGCTGGGAGGGGAGCGGTCTGTTGCAGGAGGGCATGTTTCTACCCGGTGGTGGCTGCAGGCAGTCCAGCTGTCTCTGGCTGACCTGCCAAAGCGGCGTGTGCCATGTCTGTTTCTGTCATCCCACCAGAGCTCCAGCCCTATGAGAATTTGGATATTTACTGTGTGGTCAAGGACACTCTTCTGACAGGAGAAAATGCAGGTAGGACACGGAGTACCCTGCCTGTTCGCATACATGGCAGGGAGAGGGTGGAGAGTGGCAGCTGTGGTGGTGTGAGCTCCCCACGCTGCCGAGGGCATGCAGCAGCCTCTGCCCTGGGTGCTGTTGGTGTCCACAGGTAAAGGTGTCCAGGCTGGGGAGACGTTTCCTCAGACCCTGGCTGTCTTGGAGTCCTCAGGAGACTCTCAGAGCAGTGTGGGAGAGGAGAAGATGGGGTTGACGTCCCCGGCTCAGTGCTGATGGCCACTTCTCCAGGCTTGGTTTTCCCAGGCTGGAAGCAGGACCTCATATAGCTTGTGCTGGGTTATTGCTCCCTCTCAAATTTCCTCCCTCATGAAGCATCTTCTGTCACAGATCAGGAGCAGCCCAAGGCCTGAGATGACGCGCTTGTGCCAGCAAGGATATGTTCTGGCAGTCCTCCAGTGTTCTGGCAAAGTTCTCTCATCCTCATCCTGGTGCCTGCAGGTGTCCTCTGAGACCAAAGCAGCTTGCTGGGTCCCAGTCCCTCTTTCCGCACTCTGTATCCCCATATCCACGTAGACCCTGGCCTCTGCTTGAGTTTGGTCCAACCGTGCTGCCCTCGTAGCTGTGCTGCTGTGTCCCAACAACCAATAAATTGTTCTGGTTTGCAGGGGCTGCCTGCCCCACAAAAGCTCCCACCTTGTCATGGTTCCTCCCTGTTTTGGATGTGAAAGCCCTGTCCCTGTGGAGGAGCTTGGGCTCAGCTTCTCCTGCCCATGGCAGTCCTGAGGACGCACATCTGAGAAGCTACATGCTCCCAGCATAATGTTTTGTGTTCCTGCTTTCCCTCCTCCCCATCCTACAGGTAGCGTGGTCTCAACTAGGTCCCATGATGATGAGAAGTTCATAGCCCTACAGGTCTGCGCACGTCTTTAACTCTTCCTGTTTATTCCCCATGCTACCTGTGTTTGCACAGAGACATTGAAGTTATGCCCCGATGAAGCTGATTTACTGGCTGCATTGACTGGTGTTCCTTTGTGCTGCACTCCAGGTGCTCTCCTGCTGACCTGCAACCCTTCTCCAGCTTCTGGGCATTTGTTACTGTCATTGGCATTATACTGGTAGGAGTGGGATGGATTGAGGTTCCCCTCCCCTGGCAACTCTAGTTTAAAGCCCTCTTCATGACCTTGCTAAGCCTCTGACCGAAGGTGCTCTTCTCCTTGTCTGACAAGTGGACCCCATCAGGCCAAAGTAAACCAGCTTTCTTAAAATGAGTCCCACGGTCTATAGAGCCAAACCCCTGGCTGTGACTCCAGTCCTGCAGCCATTTGTTGATTTGCCATATTTGACTGACCTGTTCAAACCCCCTTCCGTTTGACCAGGAGGATTGATGAAAACACTATCTGCACCCCAGAGTCCCTGACTGCCGCTCCACGGGCTCTGTAGTCCTTCTTGATATTCCTCAGACTGCTTCTGGCTGTATCACTGGTGCCCATGTGAAACAATAGCAGCAGATAATAGACAGAGGACTGTACAAGGCTTGGTAGTCTCTCAGTGACATCCCTAATACGAGCCGCTGGTAAGAAGCACACCTCCCTAGACGCTGCATCCAGCCTCTGTACCTCTGAGAAGAGAGATCTAACACACAAGGTCCTTTCTTAATTGCGTTGATTGTTATACGGGGAGCAGATCGGGTTGCCTTACTCTGCTCCAGCACCTCTTCTCATGCAAAGGGTCTTTCCTCTTCATGCTGCAGAGCTGTGAAGCAGTTCTGCAAGGGCACTTCAGGCTTTGGGTGCAGTCTCCTTCTGGTTGATGTTCCTGTTTCTGTCTCAGAAAGGGCAGAGCCTAGCTCCGCCAGTCCTATCTATTTCTTAGACTCCCTGATGGTCCTTAACCTGTCCACTTCCTCTCAAAGATGGGCCACCAAGCTGAGCAGATCATCTACTTGGTCACACCGTACACAGGTATTCTCACTACCGCTCTCAGGGAAAGGCCCTGGCACGCCCTGCAGCCTGAGACATGGATGGCTGCATGTTTTTGTGGGAGCTCTGCCTAGGGTCTGTCTGGGGCCAGCGCAGCTGTAATGGCAGCCTTGCCGTGGGGACACCAGGACACGAGCGATGAGGTTTGAGCTCACCCTTCACTCTGAATAACGAGCAGTGATTTCCTACCTCACCACTGCAAGGTCTGATGTGGCATCGGGGTGGCTCACTCGCAGCTGTGGTGAGAGCCCCCTGGTGTGGGCTTGGGCAGGTGAACCAGGGGTGCTTTTGTCAACATCCACCACTGGATCTGGAGGGAGAGTAATTACAATTAATTAATTACAATTAATTAAACTGGATATTCACAAGTCCAATGGAAGGCACCCAAGAGTGCTGAGGGAGCTGGCAGAAGTCATTGCTGGGCCACTCTCCATCATCTTTGAAAGGTCCTGGAGAACAGGCAAGGTGCCTGAGGACTGGAGGAAAGCCGATGTCACTCCAGTCTTCAAAAAGGGCAAGAAGGAGGACCCAGGGAACTACAGGCCGGTCAGCCTCACCTCCATCCCTGTAAAGATGATGGAACAGCTTGTTCTGGGTGTTATCTCAAAGCACGTGAAGGAGAAGAAAGGTATCGGAAGTAGTCAACACGGATTCACCAAGGGGAAATCACGTCTGACTGATCTGATAGCCTTCTATGATGGCATGACTGGATGGATAGATGAGGGGAGGGCAGTAGGTATTGTCTACCTTGACTTCAGCAAGGCTTTTGACACAGTCTCTAACAGCATCCTCATAGGGAAGCTTAGGAAGTGTGGGTTAGATGAATGGACAGTGGGGTGGATTGCAAACTGTTTGAAAGATAGAGCTCAGAGGGTCGTGACTAGGGAGACAGAGTCTAGTTGGAGGTCAGTGACAAGTGGTGTTCTGCAGGGGTCAGTACTGGGTCCAGTCCTGTTCAATATATTCATTAATGACCTGGGTGAAGGGATAGAGTGCGCCCTCAGCAAATTCGTTGATGACAGAAAACTTGGAGGGGTGGCTGACACACCGGAAGGCTGTGCCGCCATTCAGCGAGACCTGGACAGGCTGGAGAGCTGGGCGGAGAGAAACCTTATGAAATTCAATAAGGGCAATTGTAGGGTGCTGCAGCTGAGGAGGAATAACCCCATGCACCAGTAGAGGTTGGGGGCTGACCTGCTGGAGAGCAGCTCTGTGGAAAGAGACCTGGGAGTCGTGGTGGACAACAGGATGGCCATGAGCCAGCAATGTGCCCTTGTGGCCAAGAAGGCCCATGGCATCCTGGGGTGCATCAAGAAGAGTGTGGCCAGCAGGTCGAGGGAGGTCATCCTCCCCCTCTACTGTGCCTTGGTGAGGCCGCACCTGGAGTACTGTGTCCAGTTCTGGGCTCCCCGGTTCAAGAAGGACAGGGAACTGCTGGAGGGGGTACAGCAAAGAGCCACGAAGAAGATTAGGGGACTGGAACACCTCTCTTATGAAGAAAGGCTGAGGGACTTGGGTCTCTTCAGTCTGGAAAAAAGACGACTGAGGGGGGATCTTATCAACACTTATAAATACTTAAAGGGTGGGGGTCAGGAGGATGGGGCCAGGCTCTTTTCAGTGGTGCCCAGTGACAGGACACACGGGTAACAGGCGCACACGCGAACATAGGAAGTTCCATCTCAACATGAGGAGGAACTTCTTTCCTTTGAGGGTGGCAGAGCCCTGGAACAGGCTGCCCAGAGAAGTGGTGGAGTCTCTATCTGCGGAGACATTCAAAACCCACCTGGACATGTTGCTTTGCAACCTGCTCTAGGTGACCCTGCTCTTGCAGGGGGGTTACTAGATGATCTCCAGAGGTCCCTTCCAACCCCTACCATTCTGTGATTCTGTGTGATTCTGTGAGAGAGGAGTGAGGCAGAGCTGAGAAGGTTTTGGAGGTGTTTGTGGGAGCAGGGCTACAGGGGCCTGAGGTAGCCAGCCAAACGGCTGGACCGAGGCACCCAGGAGAACCCATCAAGGCTGGACCTGTCACTGCTTGCGGGCAGATGGGCGAGAAGAAGCCCTGTGGCCAGCAGGACACTCTCTTTCCAAAGAGGAAGCTTTCTTTGCACCACATGTGATTTCCCTACGTGGCTGTTTCATTTCTGTGTCTGCACCTCTCCTGCGCTGGGTTACACGGATGCCTCTCCCAAGTAGCTCAGATTGAGTCCTGCCCGGGGACTTTGTGGCAGCATGGCCCTGCGAGGGGTGGCTCTGGCCCTTCTCCTGGTCCTTGCCCCTCGGCTGCCTGCAGGGATACAGAAGGACCCTGGCCCCAGGAACCAGGGGGAAGCCAAGGAAGCAGGTAAGGGTGGGTTGTGCCTCTCTCTTACAGGCAACATTTTGCTGCTGCTCTCCCCGCACGTTTGCTACGCAGCTTTACCCCCTTCAGCCCACAGCGTCTGTGCTGGGGAGGGCTGAAGCTGGTCCTGAGACACCTGGGCATCCATTGGGTTGTGGTGGGGTGAAGCCTTGGTGCGCTGGGAAAGCCCCTGTGGTCATGGGAGCTGCAATGTCCCTTTGAGGAGTGGGCAGTGTCCCTGGGAGCAGGAGGTGGCCTGTTCTTGTTGCACAGACAAAAGACAAAGCCGGGGTACGTGGCCTTGCCGGGGCAATCAGAGCAGCATCCCGTTCACAGGGGAAGGTGGTGGAGATGCTCAGCAAAGGCACGGGGAGCCGTGAGATGAATCCCTGTGTTAGCTGGGATGCTGCTCTCTCCCATAGTCCCCATGGTCAGTGAGCTGTAGTTCAGTGGGATTGTTCTTCAGCAGTGTTGTTCTGTTGCTTCTGCCTGCCAGGAGGGCTTAGGGGCACCTCTTGGGTCTCTGCTGGGCTCTTCCTATGGAGACGGTGGTCTTTCCCGTGGAGACCGTGTGCTGTGTGCGAGGGTTACCAGTACCTGTTGAGGTCCCCATGGGGCACAGCAGGAGCAGTTGCTCTTTGCAGCAAGGTGTGGGGGTCCAGAGGTGTGAGTCATTCCCTCTGGAGGGAAATGGGAGCAGAAGTGGCGTACCAAGACATTGGAGGGGTCATGAGTCATGTTACCCGTCATTCGTGGCTGGAGGGATGCTCCCCTTCCAGCAGTACCCTCAGCTGTCCAGGGCAGGATGGAGCCTGTTCCTGTGATCCCAGCGGCAGCTCCTGGCCCTTTCTCCTGTTCCCTACAGCTGATTCCTGAGAAGGCCTGTCAACAGTCACAGCTCTGCCCTCCTTGGCCTGAGGCGTCCCAGCTGGGGGAGGCTGTGATGGGCTCGGTAGAGGCATTGTCTCTGAGCGGCTGGGGGAGATGTCTTGGATCTGCGTCCGTAGAAGATGTGTGGGACACCAAATTGAAGTTCTGGCTGTTATCCTCTGCTGTGTCACTGGTATCTGCAGCACCAAAGGAGGACATTGGTATTTGAATTATGGGTAGCACAGCAGAGCTGCAGACAAGGGCAGAGCTTGCCTTTGCCTTCACCTGAACCACGAGGAAAGCCCTGGAACCTAGCAGAGCCCCCTGCAATGGTTTTACTGCAGTCATTTCTCCTCAAGTGTCATTGAGGAATCATGTCTGCCATAGACGTGTCCTTTTTTCACTTGCTCTTTTCTCCTGTATCCTTGCAGTTCAGTGATAGCCACCAACATCTGAATGACCCACATGTATTTTGTAGACCAGAACTAGACAGCAAAGGCTCATGCTATTTGCTGACAGTGCCTGTGGCTCTTCTTGTTGATTTCTACCCCCTTAGGAGAGCAACCTGCCTGTCCCTGTCTCCTCTTGCATTGCAGGTCATCATCAGCCTCCTGACCAAGGCAGGCTGTGCTCTTGCTGCATCCCCCATCATCCTTCTGTCTAAGGGTGTTTCTGCCTAGCCTTTCAGATTGTAGAGCACCTCAGGGACATCCAGCCTTTGGGACCTCTACCCCGTGTCCCCGGTGTTCTGGCTCCTCCAGGACTTTCCTGGGAGGCCTGGGGGAAGCAGCACAGGGCCCTTCTTGCCCTCATCCCCTTCCTGGGGACATGGTGTTGCAGGGCTGCTCTGTGTGGTGTCCTGGAGCTCCATCCCTCAGCCTGCTGTGCCAGGGAGGGCATCCCCTGCTCCATCCTTTGACATGACCGGTGAGGCCACCCTCCGTTCTGCTAATGCCTTCCCATCTTTTTGGTGCAGGGAAATGTCAGAAGCCCCAGTGGGACCCCAAGTTTCTCTTTGACCCAGATCGGGTGCTGTACAACCCAAATGAAGTGGTGAAGATGAGATGCACTGAAGGGTACTGGTCTTCTGCTATGGAAATTGCCTGCATGAAGCTGTACCCGGATCAAGACTCCCTGATTCCTCGCAGTGGCTGGATTTTGAAGGAAGACACAGGCCACTGGCACCCTGTGGTGGGGAACCTGACCTGTATGGGTGAGTGAGAGGACCAGCCACCCCCCAGTGCTCACAGTCTGTTCTCCCCAGGCAGGGAGAGCGGTGCCACATGTGTCTCACAGAGTTGGTGCCCTGTGCTCGGGGTGGCCGGGCCATGGCATGGACATTCACTCCAGAGAAAAATGCTGGTGATGCATCCCAGGTTTGTGTCCGCGCTGTTGTCAGCTGGGGCAGCCAGCACAGCGCCGAGGGGTTCAAGTCCTCACTGCTGCACACAGGCAGTGTGCCCAGCCCAGCCAGATGGGTCTGCCTGGAGAAGAGCACAAGAAGTCTCAAGTACTTGCCCTTACCGTCCCAGAGTCACTGCATCACCCAGAGTACCCCTGGGAATGATTCAGGGCCAGAGAAGGTGCAGGCGGTGCCTGAGTGTTGTCTGGGAGAAGGCAGGGTAGCCTCATGCAGACAGTCTGGTGAGGGAACGGTGGGGATGGTGGAGGTTGGCTGCAAGGCTGGGAGGAGAAGAGAGGGGATTGACCCTCTTGCAATATTTCCTTCACAGAGGACTTCCAGGTTGTCCCTGGGACCTTGGAGATTTCCAGCATCAGCATCAAACTTAACTGGACACATGGGCTCCCTGAAATCTGCCGGCACATGCGGGCCACGTGTTGTTTGGCCGTGCCTTCCTCCCCTCCCTGTGAGGCCTAGTTCCACCAGTCTTATCTATTTCTTAGACTTCTTGATTTTCCTTAATCTGTCCACTGTTGTAGGGTCACACCGTACACAGGTATTCTCACTACCGCTCTCAGGGAAAGGCCCTGGCACGCCCTGCAGCCTGAGACATGGATGGCTGCATGGTTTTGTGGGAGCTCTGCCTAGGGTCTGTCTGGGGCCAGCGCAGCTGGAATGGCAGCCTTGCCGTGGGGACACCAGGACACGAGCGATGAGGTTTGAGCTCACCCTTCACTCTGAATAACGAGCAGTGATTTCCTACCTCACCACTGCAAGGTCTGATGTGACATCGGGGTGGCTCACTCGCAGCTGTGGTGAGAGCCCCCTGGTGTGGGCTTGGGCAGGTGAACCAGGGGTGCTTTTGTCAACATCCACCACTGGATCTGGAGGGAGAGTAATTACAATTAATTAATTACAATTAATTAAACTGGATATTCACAAGTCCAATGGAAGGCACCCAAGAGTGCTGAGGGAGCTGGCAGAAGTCATTGCTGGGCCACTCTCCATCATCTTTGAAAGGTCCTGGAGAACAGGCAAGGTGCCTGAGGACTGGAGGAAAGCCGATGTCACTCCAGTCTTCAAAAAGGGCAAGAAGGAGGACCCAGGGAACCACAGGCCGGTCAGCCTCACCTCCATCCCTGTAAAGATGATGGAACAGCTTGTTCTGGGTGTTATCTCAAAGCACGTGAAGGAGAAGAAAGGTATCGGAAGTAGTCAACACGGATTCACCAAGGGGAAATCACGTCTGACTGATCTGATAGCCTTCTATGATGGCATGACTGGATGGATAGATGAGGGGAGGGCAGTAGGTATTGTCTACCTTGACTTCAGCAAGGCTTTTGACACAGTCTCTAACAGCATCCTCATAGGGAAGCTTAGGAAGTGTGGGTTAGATGAATGGACAGTGGGGTGGATTGCAAACTGTTTGAAAGATAGAGCTCAGAGGGTCGTGACTAGGGAGACAGAGTCTAGTTGGAGGTCAGTGACAAGTGGTGTTCTGCAGGGGTCAGTACTGGGTCCAGTCCTGTTCAATATATTCATTAATGACCTGGGTGAAGGGATAGAGTGCGCCCTCAGCAAATTCGTTGATGACAGAAAACTTGGAGGGGTGGCTGACACACCGGAAGGCTGTGCCGCCATTCAGCGAGACCTGGACAGGCTGGAGAGCTGGGCGGAGAGAAACCTTATGAAATTCAATAAGGGCAATTGTAGGGTGCTGCAGCTGAGGAGGAATAACCCCATGCACCAGTAGAGGTTGGGGGCTGACCTGCTGGAGAGCAGCTCTGTGGAAAGAGACCTGGGAGTCGTGGTGGACAACAGGATGGCCATGAGCCAGCAATGTGCCCTTGTGGCCAAGAAGGCCCATGGCATCCTGGGGTGCATCAAGAAGAGTGTGGCCAGCAGGTCGAGGGAGGTCATCCTCCCCCTCTACTGTGCCTTGGTGAGGCCGCACCTGGAGTACTGTGTCCAGTTCTGGGCTCCCCGGTTCAAGAAGGACAGGGAACTGCTGGAGGGGGTACAGCAAAGAGCCACGAAGAAGATTAGGGGACTGGAACACCTCTCTTATGAAGAAAGGCTGAGGGACTTGGGTCTCTTCAGTCTGGAAAAAAGACGACTGAGGGGGGATCTTATCAACACTTATAAATACTTAAAGGGTGGGGGTCAGGAGGATGGGGCCAGGCTCTTTTCAGTGGTGCCCAGTGACAGGACACACGGGTAACAGGCGCACACGCGAACATAGGAAGTTCCATCTCAACATGAGGAGGAACTTCTTTCCTTTGAGGGTGGCAGAGCCCTGGAACAGGCTGCCCAGAGAAGTGGTGGAGTCTCTATCTGCGGAGACATTCAAAACCCACCTGGACATGTTGCTTTGCAACCTGCTCTAGGTGACCCTGCTCTTGCAGGGGGGTTACTAGATGATCTCCAGAGGTCCCTTCCAACCCCTACCATTCTGTGATTCTGTGTGATTCTGTGAGAGAGGAGTGAGGCAGAGCTGAGAAGGTTTTGGAGGTGTTTGTGGGAGCAGGGCTACAGGGGCCTGAGGTAGCCAGCCAAACGGCTGGACCGAGGCACCCAGGAGAACCCATCAAGGCTGGACCTGTCACTGCTTGCGGGCAGATGGGCGAGAAGAAGCCCTGTGGCCAGCAGGACACTCTCTTTCCAAAGAGGAAGCTTTCTTTGCACCACATGTGATTTCCCTACGTGGCTGTTTCATTTCTGTGTCTGCACCTCTCCTGCGCTGGGTTACACGGATGCCTCTCCCAAGTAGCTCAGATTGAGTCCTGCCCGGGGACTTTGTGGCAGCATGGCCCTGCGAGGGGTGGCTCTGGCCCTTCTCCTGGTCCTTGCCCCTCGGCTGCCTGCAGGGATACAGAAGGACCCTGGCCCCAGGAACCAGGGGGAAGCCAAGGAAGCAGGTAAGGGTGGGTTGTGCCTCTCTCTTACAGGCAACATTTTGCTGCTGCTCTCCCCGCACGTTTGCTACGCAGCTTTACCCCCTTCAGCCCACAGCGTCTGTGCTGGGGAGGGCTGAAGCTGGTCCTGAGACACCTGGGCATCCATTGGGTTGTGGTGGGGTGAAGCCTTGGTGCGCTGGGAAAGCCCCTGTGGTCATGGGAGCTGCAATGTCCCTTTGAGGAGTGGGCAGTGTCCCTGGGAGCAGGAGGTGGCCTGTTCTTGTTGCACAGACAAAAGACAAAGCCGGGGTACGTGGCCTTGCCGGGGCAATCAGAGCAGCATCCCGTTCACAGGGGAAGGTGGTGGAGATGCTCAGCAAAGGCACGGGGAGCCGTGAGATGAATCCCTGTGTTAGCTGGGATGCTGCTCTCTCCCATAGTCCCCATGGTCAGTGAGCTGTAGTTCAGTGGGATTGTTCTTCAGCAGTGTTGTTCTGTTGCTTCTGCCTGCCAGGAGGGCTTAGGGGCTTAGGGGCTTAGGGTCTCTGCTGGGCTCTTCCTATGGAGACGGTGGTCTTTCCCGTGGAGACCGTGTGCTGTGTGCGAGGGTTACCAGTACCTGTTGAGGTCCCCATGGGGCACAGCAGGAGCAGTTGCTCTTTGCAGCAAGGTGTGGGGGTCCTGAGGTGTGAGTCATTCCCTCTGGAGGGAAATGGGAGCAGAAGTGGCGTACCAAGACATTGGAGGGGTCATGAGTCATGTTACCCGTCATTCGTGGCTGGAGGGATGCTCCCCTTCCAGCAGTACCCTCAGCTGTCCAGGGCAGGATGGAGCCTGTTCCTGTGATCCCAGCGGCAGCTCCTGGCCCTTTCTCCTGTTCCCTACAGCTGATTCCTGAGAAGGCCTGTCAACAGTCACAGCTCTGCCCTCCTTGGCCTGAGGCGTCCCAGCTGGGGGAGGCTGTGATGGGCTCGGTAGAGGCATTGTCTCTGAGCGGCTGGGGGAGATGTCTTGGATCTGCATCCATAGAAGATGTGTGGGACACCAAATTGAAGTTCTGGCTGTTATCCTCTGCTGTGTCACTGGTATCTGCAGCACCAAAGGAGGACATTGGTATTTGAATTATGGGTAGCACAGCAGAGCTGCAGACAAGGGCAGAGCTTGCCTTTGCCTTCACCTGAACCACGAGGAAAGCCCTGGAACCTAGCAGAGCCCCCTGCAATGGTTTTACTGCAGTCATTTCTCCTCAAGTGTCATTGAGGAATCATGTCTGCCATAGACGTGTCCTTTTTTCACTTGCTCTTTTCTCCCGTATCCTTGCAGTTCAGTGATAGCCACCAACATCTGAATGACCCACATGTATTTTGTAGACCAGAACTAGACAGCAAAGGCTCATGCTATTTGCTGACAGTGCCCGTGGCTCTTCTTGTTGATTTCTACCCCCTTAGGAGAGCAACCTGCCTGTCCCTGTCTCCTCTTGCATTGCAGGTCATCATCAGCCTCCTGACCAAGGCAGGCTGTGCTCTTGCTGCATCCCCCATCATCCTTCTGTCTAAGGGTGTTTCTGCCTAGCCTTTCAGATTGTAGAGCACCTCAGGGACATCCAGCCTTTGGGACCTCTACCCCGTGTCCCCTGTGTTCTGGCTCCTCCAGGACTTTCCTGGGAGGCCTGGGGGAAGCAGCACAGGGCCCTTCTTGCCCTCATCCCCTTCCTGGGGACATGGTGTTGCAGGGCTGCTCTGTGTGGTGTCCTGGAGCTCCATCCCTCAGCCTGCTGTGCCAGGGAGGGCATCCCCTGCTCCATCCTTTGACATGACCGGTGAGGCCACCCTCCGTTCTGCTAATGCCTTCCCATCTTTTTGGTGCAGGGAAATGCCAGAAGCCCCAGTGGGACCCCAAGTTTCTCTTTGACCCAGATCGGGTGCTGTACAACCCAAATGAAGTGGTGAAGATGAGATGCACTGAAGGGTACTGGTCTTCTGCTATGGAAATTGCCTGCATGAAGCTGTACCCGGATCAAGACTCCCTGATTCCTCGCAGTGGCTGGATTATGAAGGAAGACACAGGCCACTGGCACCCTGTGGTGGGGAACCTGACCTGTATGGGTGAGTGAGAGGACCAGCCACCCCCCAGTGCTCACAGTCTGTTCTCCCCAGGCAGGGAGAGCGGTGCCACATGTGTCTCACAGAGTTGGTGCCCTGTGCTCGGGGTGGCCGGGCCATGGCATGGACATTCACTCCAGAGAAAAATGCTGGTGATGCATCCCAGGTTTGTGTCTGCGCTGTTGTCAGCTGGGGCAGCCAGCACAGCGCCGAGGGGTTCAAGTCCTCACTGCTGCACACAGGCAGTGTGCCCAGCCCAGCCAGATGGGTCTGCCTGGAGAAGAGCACAAGAAGTCTCAAGTACTTGCCCTTACCGTCCCAGAGTCACTGCATCACCCAGAGTACCCCTGGGAATGATTCAGGGCCAGAGAAGGTGCAGGCGGTGCCTGAGTGTTGTCTGGGAGAAGGCAGGGTAGCCTCATGCAGACAGTCTGGTGAGGGAACGGTGGGGATGGTGGAGGTTGGCTGCAAGGCTGGGAGGAGAAGAGAGGGGATTGACCCTCTTGCAATATTTCCTTCACAGAGGACTTCCAGGTTGTCCCTGGGACCTTGGAGATTTCCAGCATCAGCATCAAACTTAACTGGACACATGGGCTCCCTGAAATCTGCCAGCACATGCGGGCCACGTGTCGTTTGGCCGTGCCTTCCTCCCCTCCCTGTGAGGCCTAGTTCCACCAGTCTTATCTATTTCTTAGACTTCTTGATTTTCCTTAATCTGTCCACTGTTGTAGGGTCACACCGTACACAGGTATTCTCACTACCGCTCTCAGGGAAAGGCCCTGGCACGCCCTGCAGCCTGAGACATGGATGGCTGCATGTTTTTGTGGGAGCTCTGCCTAGGGTCTGTCTGGAGCCAGCGCAGCTGGAATGGCAGCCTTGCCGTGGGGACACCAGGACACGAGCGATGAGGTTTGAGCTCACCCTTCACTCTGAATAACGAGCAGTGATTTCCTACCTCACCACTGCAAGGTCTGATGTGACATCGGGGTGGCTCACTCGCAGCTGTGGTGAGAGCCCCCTGGTGTGGGCTTGGGCAGGTGAACCAGGGGTGCTTTTGTCAACATCCACCACTGGATCTGGAGGGAGAGTAATTACAATTAATTAATTACAATTAATTAAACTGGATATTCACAAGTCCAATGGAAGGCACCCAAGAGTGCTGAGGGAGCTGGCAGAAGTCATTGCTGGGCCACTCTCCATCATCTTTGAAAGGTCCTGGAGAACAGGCAAGGTGCCTGAGGACTGGAGGAAAGCCGATGTCACTCCAGTCTTCAAAAAGGGCAAGAAGGAGGACCCAGGGAACCACAGGCCGGTCAGCCTCACCTCCATCCCTGTAAAGATGATGGAACAGCTTGTTCTGGGTGTTATCTCAAAGCACGTGAAGGAGAAGAAAGGTATCGGAAGTAGTCAACACGGATTCACCAAGGGGAAATCACGTCTGACTGATCTGATAGCCTTCTATGATGGCATGACTGGATGGATAGATGAGGGGAGGGCAGTAGGTATTGTCTACCTTGACTTCAGCAAGGCTTTTGACACAGTCTCTAACAGCATCCTCATAGGGAAGCTTAGGAAGTGTGGGTTAGATGAATGGACAGTGGGGTGGATTGCAAACTGTTTGAAAGATAGAGCTCAGAGGGTCGTGACTAGGGAGACAGAGTCTAGTTGGAGGTCAGTGACAAGTGGTGTTCTGCAGGGGTCAGTACTGGGTCCAGTCCTGTTCAATATATTCATTAATGACCTGGGTGAAGGGATAGAGTGCGCCCTCAGCAAATTCGTTGATGACAGAAAACTTGGAGGGGTGGCTGACACACCGGAAGGCTGTGCCGCCATTCAGCGAGACCTGGACAGGCTGGAGAGCTGGGCGGAGAGAAACCTTATGAAATTCAATAAGGGCAATTGTAGGGTGCTGCAG
The DNA here is from genome assembly GCF_028500815.1 of Rissa tridactyla. NCBI lineage: Eukaryota > Metazoa > Chordata > Aves > Charadriiformes > Laridae > Rissa > Rissa tridactyla. The sequence goes on from NC_071497.1 coordinate 75,934,518, forward strand.
CTGAGGAGGAATAACCCCATGCACCAGTAGAGGTTGGGGGCTGACCTGCTGGAGAGCAGCTCGGTGGAAAGAGACCTGGGAGTCCTGGTGGACAACAGGATGGCCATGAGCCAGCAATGTGCCCTTGTGGCCAAGAAGGCCCATGGCATCCTGGGGTGCATCAAGAAGAGTGTGGCCAGCAGGTCGAGGGAGGTCATCCTCCCCCTCTACTGTGCCTTGGTGAGGCCGCACCTGGAGTACTGTGTCCAGTTCTGGGCTCCCCGGTTCAAGAAGGACAGGGAACTGCTGGAGGGGGTACAGCAAAGAGCCACGAAGAAGATTAGGGGACTGGAACACCTCTCTTATGAAGAAAGGCTGAGGGACTTGGGTCTCTTCAGTCTGGAAAAAAGACGACTGAGGGGGGATCTTATCAACACTTATAAATACTTAAAGGGTGGGGGTCAGGAGGATGGGGCCAGGCTCTTTTCAGTGGTGCCCAGTGACAGGACACACGGGTAACAGGCGCACACGCGAACATAGGAAGTTCCATCTCAACATGAGGAGGAACTTCTTTCCTTTGAGGGTGGCAGAGCCCTGGAACAGGCTGCCCAGAGAAGTGGTGGAGTCTCTATCTGCGGAGACATTCAAAACCCACCTGGACATGTTGCTTTGCAACCTGCTCTAGGTGACCCTGCTCTTGCAGGGGGGTTACTAGATGATCTCCAGAGGTCCCTTCCAACCCCTACCATTCTGTGATTCTGTGTGATTCTGTGAGAGAGGAGTGAGGCAGAGCTGAGAAGGTTTTGGAGGTGTTTGTGGGAGCAGGGCTACAGGGGCCTGAGGTAGCCAGCCAAACGGCTGGACCGAGGCACCCAGGAGAACCCATCAAGGCTGGACCTGTCACTGCTTGCGGGCAGATGGGCGAGAAGAAGCCCTGTGGCCAGCAGGACACTCTCTTTCCAAAGAGGAAGCTTTCTTTGCACCACATGTGATTTCCCTACGTGGCTGTTTCATTTCTGTGTCTGCACCTCTCCTGCGCTGGGTTACACGGATGCCTCTCCCAGGTAGCTCAGACTGAGTCCTGCCCGGGGACTTTGTGGCAGCATGGCCCTGCGAGGGGTGGCTCTGGCCTTTCTCCTGGTCCTTGCCCCTCGGCTGCCTGCAGGGATACAGAAGGACCCTGGCCCCAGGAACCAGGGGGAAGCCAAGGAAGCAGGTAAGGGTGGGTTGTGCCTCTCTCTTACAGGCAACATTTTGCTGCTGCTCTCCCCGCACGTTTGCTACGCAGCTTTACCCCCTTCAGCCCACAGCGTCTGTGCTGGGGAGGGCTGAAGCTGGTCCTGAGACACCTGGGCATCCATTAGGTTGTGGTGGGGTGAAGCCTTGGTGCGCTGGGAAAGCCCCTGTGGTCATGGGAGCTGCAATGTCCCTTTGAGGAGTGGGCAGTGTCCCTGGGAGCAGGAGGTGGCCTGTTCTTGTTGCACAGACGAAAGACAAAGCCGGGGTACGTGGCCTTGCCGGGGCAATCAGAGCAGCATCCCGTTCACAGGGGAAGGTGGTGGAGATGCTCAGCAAAGGCACGGGGAGCCGTGAGATGAATCCCTGTGTTAGCTGGGATGCTGCTCTCTCCCATAGTCCCCATGGTCAGTGAGCTGTAGTTCAGTGGGATTGTTCTTCAGCAGTGTTGTTCTGTTGCTTCTGCCTGCCAGGAGGGCTTAGGGGCACCTCTTGGGTCTCTGCTGGGCTCTTCCTATGGAGACGGTGGTCTTTCCCGTGGAGACCGTGTGCTGTGTGCGAGGGTTACCAGTACCTGTTGAGGTCCCCATGGGGCACAGCAGGAGCAGTTGCTCTTTGCAGCAAGGTGTGGGGGTCCAGAGGTGTGAGTCATTCCCTCTGGAGGGAAATGGGAGCAGAAGTGGCGTACCAAGACATTGGAGGGGTCATGAGTCATGTTACCCGTCATTCGTGGCTGGAGGGATGCTCCCCTTCCAGCAGTACCCTCAGCTGTCCAGGGCAGGATGGAGCCTGTTCCTGTGATCCCAGCGGCAGCTCCTGGCCCTTTCTCCTGTTCCCTACAGCTGATTCCTGAGAAGGCCTGTCAACAGTCACAGCTCTGCCCTCCTTGGCCTGAGGCGTCCCAGCTGGGGGAGGCTGTGATGGGCTCGGTAGAGGCATTGTCTCTGAGCGGCTGGGGGAGATGTCTTGGATCTGCATCCGTAGAAGATGTGTGGGACACCAAATTGAAGTTCTGGCTGTTATCCTCTGCTGTGTCACTGGTATCTGCAGCACCAAAGGAGGACATTGGTATTTGAATTATGGGATTGTAGATTGTAGAGCACCTCAGGGACATCCAGCGTCTGGGACCTGTTTCAAGACAAGTACCAACAGGAAAAAAATGTTCCTCCCCACAGGTGTAAATTTGCTTTTTGAAGCATGTTTCATTTTCCCGTGTCAGAGGGATTTCTTTCCTGATGGCTGGTGTCCTGGGTCAAACTCTGGGGAAGCCTAATTGGGCTCAGACTGAGTCAAGGCTTTCAGATCTGTCAAGGCTTTTCACTGTTGCAGTGAAGTGTGTGATGTGAGGGTGCTGGAAGGGACGCATGTGCAGGGGAAGTTTCCTATGTGGACAACACACACGATCGCAAAGGATGGGGCTGGCGGCCACTGTCCTTTGCGGTGGAGGTCCAGGGTGCAGGGTTGAGATGATGGCATGAAAACCTGCTAGCAGATAAGGGAAGAGTGGCACTGCCCCTGTTCCAGTGTAAAGGCTTGCAGCCCCATGAGTGCCGGCTGGCAGGAAGCGGTCAGTTGTGGAGATGCGTGTGGCTGAAGAGGGGTGTTTCATGCTAATTTAGTGGAGGCCACCTGCTACCACTATGCCTTCTCACAGACTTGGTTTGCAGTGGGTGAGGAAGTCTGGGTGACACGTCTACCAGAGCAGGAGAAGGCAGGCTCGCTTTGGGTGAAGTGCAGAGAAAAGGCTGTGTGTGCAGTGTGGGATGTGAGCTTTGTGTCCTGTGCTGTCAACGTAGCTGTGGGGGTCTGAGGGCAGGCTGTTGGTGCTGGAAGATGCCTCGAGGGGCCACGTTGTGAGTGTGTGGAATGGCAGCAGATGCCCACTGGGTCTGGTGCACTCCCACAGCCTCTGTCTTTGTGGGAGATAGTGCAGGAGAGAGCAGCCCATTGTCTTCTGGCTCCAGGTGGAGAGCTGCAGCTGTGAACTGGAGGGAGTAGCTGGAGGGGATGCACTTCCGAAGCCTGATCAGGGCCACTCAGATCTCCCTGAGACCACTCCCCCAGTGAATTCTGGCACAGGCTCATCCATCCCCTGACTGGGCAGACCGCAGGCCAAGCTGACTCTCACAAGGAGAGCCCCATCCCAACAAGTTTTGCGGAGGGGCCACTTAACTGTCAGACAGATGTGTCGCCTTCCCTCTCCCTTCAATCACTGTAGAGGTTGCTGGGGATTGCTGATATAGCACCACCTACCCCTGCCCCACCTCCTTGGCATCTCCCACCACGATTAACACCCACTGTCACCTCTGCCAGAAACGTGCCAAAGACCCCAGTGGGATCCAAGACTCCGGCTGACACCAGACCGGGAGAATTACAAGAAGAATGAAGAAGTGATGCTGAGCTGCCCTAAGGATTTCCAGCCATCCTTCACTCATATCAAATGTTCAGGCGAAGTCCAGTCCATCAGTCATGGGAAATCAGTATACAGGGAAGCCTGGCGTGGAAGGGACAGCAGCGGTGCCTGGATCCGCATTCAGTCCAACGTGGAGTGCCTTGGTAAGGAAAGTATCGGGAGGTCTCCTGGCTGCCCAGCTCTGCCCTTCCCGAGCAGGGGAAGGCAGGCTGTGTGTGCACAGCGGGTTTTGGGCTCTCTGCCGGCCCAGGGAGATGGTGGGTGCTGCTGAGGGCTGTGTCGAGTCAACCCCTGAGCCTGCCCTGTGCTTGCCCCAGGGCTGCGGGGGACCCTCTGTGGGGATGTGCCTGGTGCCAGCCTCAGTCCCTGAGGGTCCCGGTAGGAAGGGGCTTTGGGATTGGGGTGGGGGCAGTGGCCAGAGCTGTCCATGCCAGGCCAAGACAGAGCTGCGAGGATGCAGGGCTCCAGCCTGTGGTTCACAAAGGATTGGGAGGTTTCTGGTGTAGGTACATGGGTGACTTGGGGCTCTGTGAGGGCTTCTGGCAAGGGCACGTGCCGAGGGGAGGTGGGCCACCGTGCTGGAGGTCAGACGGTCATGTGTGGTAAAGGTGGCCGAGAGCCTCATGTCAGGGTCCGGGGGATCACAGGTCCGTGTCCCCTGTGTGCTCTCAGCCCGTGCAGTCAGGGCAAAGGCCTGGCCTCGTCCCCATGTGCCGGTCTCCCTTCCTGGTCCCTGCTACATGCCATCACTGCAGCAGCCATCTTTTGGGCTCAGGCTGCGTTGCCTTCTCATGAAGCCTCAAGGTGTTGTGGTACCCAAAGGGTCCACCAGTCTCTGTGTAAGCTTTGTGCATTGAACAAGCCTCTTGTGGTTGCCCTGTGTCCCCTGTGTTCTGGCTCCTCCAGGACTTTCCTGGGAGGCCTGGGGGAAGCAGCACAGGGCCCTTCTTGCCCTCATCCCCTTCCTGGGGACATGGTGTGGCAGGGCTGCTCTGTGTGGTGTCCTGGAGCTCCATCCCTCAGCCTGCTGTGCCAGGGAGGGCATCCCCTGCTCCATCCTCTGACATGCCCGGTGAGGCCACCCTCTGTTCTGCTAACGCCTTCCCATCTTGTTGGTGCAGGGAAATGCCAGAAGCCCCAGTGGGACCCCAAGTTTCTCTTTGACCCAGATCGGGTGCTGTACAACCCAAATGAAGTGGTGATGGCGAGGTGCCCTGAGGGGCACTGGCCTCCTCCCATGGAGATCAAATGCAAGAAACTGAACCCAAGGCAAGGCTCCCTGATTCCTCCCAGTGGCTGGACTGTGAAGAACGGCACAGGCCACTGGCACCCTGTGGTGGGGAACCTGACCTGTGTGGGTGAGTGAGAGGACCAGCCACCCCCCAGTGCTCACAGTCTGTTCTCCCCAGGCAGGGAGAGCGGTGCCACATGTGTCTCACAGAGTTGGTGCCCTGTGCTCGGGGTGGCCGGGCCATGGCATGGACATTCACTCCAGAGAAAAATGCTGGTGATGCATCCCAGGTTTGTGTCCGCGCTGTTGTCAGCTGGGGCAGCCAGCACAGCGCCGAGGGGTTCAAGTCCTCACTGCTGCACACAGGCAGTGTGCCCAGCCCAGCCAGATGGGTCTGCCTGGAGAAGGGCACAAGAAGCCTCAAGTACTTGCCCTTACCCTTCCAGAGTCACTGCATCACCCAGAGTACCCCTGGGAATGATTCAGGGCCAGAGAAGGTGCAGGCGGTGCCTGAGTGTTGTCTGGGAGAAGGCAGGGTAGCCTCATGCAGACAGTCTGGTGAGGGAACGGTGGGGATGGTGGAGGTTGGCCGCAAGGCTGGGGGGAGAAGAGAAGGAAGTGTCCCTCTTGCAATGTTTCTTTCCCAGATGTCCTCCAGGTTGTCTCTGAATCCTTGGAGATTTCCAGCACCAGCATCAAACTGAACTGGACCTGCAGGCTCCCCGATGCCTGTGAGCATATTCGGGCCAGGTGCCGTCTGGAAGCACATTCCTCCCCTCCCTGTGAGTCTGAGGAGGTGAAGGGAGAGGAGATGCTCCACGGCCAGGAGGGAACACTCACCTGTCCCCCTCTGCAGCCCTACACTGTCTACAGTGTCACCATCTCCCTGGCCCCCAGCACGATGCTGTACACACGGCTCCTCACAACAAAGGAAACAGGTATGTGTCCTCCTAAATGTAAACGTAAAGGTGCCCTTTCCCCAACAGCTCAGTGTGATCATCTGCTCCCTGCAGTGATGATCCTGAGATTGGGCTGTATGGAGCATGTGAGTGAATGGGGAAGGAGCTGTGCAAGGCTGTGAGGCACATCATGTCCCCTCCTTGCTCTCCCTGTCCTCAGCACACCATAGCTTCTGCTGTGGCACATGCAGCCTTTGTGGGGGACAAACGCTCGCTGGCTCGATGCATGACCCCATCCTCCTGTGCTTCCAGTGCCGGACAAACCGAAGAAACTGTGGCTGGATCCCAACACAGGGTCCCTCTCATGGGAGCCACTGCCTTCATGCAAAGGGAAGATCATCGGATACCAGGTACCGGAGGACCAGGGACTCCCCACGGTCCCCCTCACGTTGCCAGGCACCTCCGTGCCTGGAGCTCTGTGCAGGCAGCCTGGGGAGAGGTGTGATCCCTCCTTGGCCAGGGCACACCAGCTCTACACTGCTGGTGTTTCTGGTGGGGTCAGGTCCCCTGCTGTCCCCAGCCAGCAGTAGCAGCCCCACTCTGCAGAGCTGCCCTGTGCAGGAGCGGGAGGAGGGTGCTGCTCCCCACCAGCTCCCTGTCCTTCCTCTAGCTGAACATCACGGCGAGGAGAGCGCAGGATGGCAGCTTCCTTGAATTCAAGCAGGTGATGGTGAACCAGTCTGTCACTCAGTACACGCCGCCTCGTCAGGCACCTGGCAGCAAATACACGGTGACAGTGCAGGGCCTCACGGTGGCTGGTGCTGGGTCTGCGTCACTCCTGGAATTTCAGACCTACGTCTCAGGTAATGGTTGTTTTGCCCTGGGTCTGGTTGAGGTGGCGAGCACTGAGTCTGGAGCGGGTTCCAGAGCTGTGTGTGCACCTACCCTGTACCCACCAAGAGAGGGGCAGGGAGCGTGGGCAGCCTTGAGAGCCTGACTCCACGGTGGGGGCTGTGGGGCTGGGTGAATCCTGCTTCCAGGGGGTCCATCACCTGGTCCCCAGAGCACCTGCATCGCTTCGGCCCCTGGTTATGACTGTGAGAGCAGAGCTGGCCCCTCTACTCTTCCACTAAAGAAGATGATGATACCCATCCCTGCATTCGGGTGCATGAGGGGCTCAAGGTCAGCACGAGAGCTGCTGAGTCTGGGTCTGTGTCTCCTCTTGCTGTGCACAGCCTGGTTGAGAGGTGTTCTGACCCTCTGGTTGTGTATGTGAGACGGGGCAATTCCCTGTGGTCCAGAGCCTCCGTCCCTCTTCCTTGCCCGGCAGACGTGAGGGCAAGGGAAGACCGTGCCTCGCTGCCTGTCCCTGGAGCATCCAGCACAGCAGAGCCTGGACACATGTGTCTACAGATGTGCACGCCGCCAACACCAAGCTTGGGGCAATGGCTGGCACATGGTCCAGACTGGCACCCACTCCTGGCTGTGTGTTAGTTGCAGGGCAGCATCTGGGCTTGTGGCCAGGGATGGTGGTGCCGGTGGTGGTGGTGGTGTTGGTGCTGGTCGCCCTGTCTGCAGGGATCCTGTGGTTTGTGCTGTCCAGGTGAGTAGGTGGTAGTCTTGGGGTCGCTGCTCAGCCTCAGGCCATGCTGTGCTTTGGGGTGTCGGGGGATTGAAAGGGCATTCTCCTTGCTGCTCCCATCCTTCTCTGGGTGCCAAGGACACAGCTGGCTGTCTCACTGTGTCTCAGTTGTAGGGCTGCTGGCTGGGGCTCATGACCATCTACCTTGGGGCTGGGTCAGGGACCATGTATGCTCAGAGACGCCATCCCTTGTTGCTGTTGCCGCCACCAGTGCTGTCCCTCTGGGATGCTCGTGAGAGGCCCAGAGGGAGGATGTGCAGAGCTCTCCATGCCTCTGCCTCTGAGTTCTGCAGAGCCCTGGGCCACCTCGTCCTCTCCCCTGACTCAGGACTGCCCTTTGCCTTCCCAGGAGAAGGAAGGCCTTGCCCAGCAAAGCTGAGGAGGACCATTACACAGGTAGGGTTCCCATCACAGAAAGGGCTGTAGAGGTGTGGTGGGAGCTGGGAGGGGAGCGGTCTGTTGCAGGAGGGCATGTTTCTACCCGGTGGTGGCTGCAGGCAGTCCAGCTGTCTCTGGCTGACCTGCCAAAGCGGCGTGTGCCATGTCTGTTTCTGTCATCCCACCAGAGCTCCAGCCCTATGAGAATTTGGATATTTACTGTGTGGTCAAGGACACTCTTCTGACAGGAGAAAATGCAGGTAGGACACGGAGTACCCTGCCTGTTCCCATACATGGCAGGGAGAGGGTGGAGAGTGGCAGCTGTGGTGGTGTGAGCTCCCCACGCTGCCGAGGGCATGCAGCAGCCTCTGCCCTGGGTGCTGTTGGTGTCCACAGGTAAAGGTGTCCAGGCTGGGGAGACGTTTCCTCAGACCCTGGCTGTCTTGGAGTCCTCAGGAGACTCTCAGAGCAGTGTGGGAGAGGAGAAGATGGGGTTGACGTCCCCGGCTCAGTGCTGATGGCCACTTCTCCAGGCTTGGTTTTCCCAGGCTGGAAGCAGGACCTCATATAGCTTGTGCTGGGTTATTGCTCCCTCTCAAATTTCCTCCCTCATGAAGCATCTTCTGTCACAGATCAGGAGCAGCCCAAGGCCTGAGATGACGCGCTTGTGCCAGCAAGGATATGTTCTGGCAGTCCTCCAGTGTTCTGGCAAAGTTCTCTCATCCTCATCCTGGTGCCTGCAGGTGTCCTCTGAGACCAAAGCAGCTCGCTGGGTCCCAGTCCCTCTTTCCGCACTCTGTATCCCCATATCCACGTAGACCCTGGCCTCTGCTTGAGTTTGGTCCAACCGTGCTGCCCTCGTAGCTGTGCTGCTGTGTCCCAACAACCAATAAATTGTTCTGGTTTGCAGGGGCTGCCTGCCCCACAAAAGCTCCCACCTTGTCATGGTTCCTCCCTGTTTTGGATGTGAAAGCCCTGTCCCTGTGGAGGAGCTTGGGCTCAGCTTCTCCTGCCCATGGCAGTCCTGAGGACGCACATCTGAGAAGCTACATGCTCCCAGCATAATGTTTTGTGTTCCTGCTTTCCCTCCTCCCCATCCTACAGGTAGCGTGGTCTCAACTAGGTCCCATGATGATGAGAAGTTCATAGCCCTACAGGTCTGCGCACGTCTTTAACTCTTCCTGTTTATTCCCCATGCTACCTGTGTTTGCACAGAGACATTGAAGTTATGCCCCGATGAAGCTGATTTACTGGCTGCATTGACTGGTGTTCCTTTGTGCTGCACTCCAGGTGCTCTCCTGCTGACCTGCAACCCTTCTCCAGCTTCTGGGCATTTGTTACTGTCATTGGCATTATACTGGTAGGAGTGGGATGGATTGAGGTTCCCCTCCCCTGGCAACTCTAGTTTAAAGCCCTCTTCATGACCTTGCTAAGCCTCTGACCGAAGGTGCTCTTCTCCTTGTCTGACAAGTGGACCCCATCAGGCCAAAGTAAACCAGCTTTCTTAAAATGAGTCCCACGGTCTATAGAGCCAAACCCCTGGCTGTGACTCCAGTCCTGCAGCCATTTGTTGATTTGCCATATTTGACTGACCTGTTCAAACCCCCTTCCGTTTGACCAGGAGGATTGATGAAAACACTATCTGCACCCCAGAGTCCCTGACTGCCGCTCCACGGGCTCTGTAGTCCTTCTTGATATTCCTCAGACTGCTTCTGGCTGTATCACTGGTGCCCATGTGAAACAATAGCAGCAGATAATAGACAGAGGACTGTACAAGGCTTGGTAGTCTCTCAGTGACATCCCTAATACGAGCCGCTGGTAAGAAGCACACCTCCCTAGACGCTGCATCCAGCCTCTGTACCTCTGAGAAGAGAGATCTAACACACAAGGTCCTTTCTTAATTGCGTTGATTGTTATACGGGGAGCAGATCGGGTTGCCTTACTCTGCTCCAGCACCTCTTCTCATGCAAAGGGTCTTTCCTCTTCATGCTGCAGAGCTGTGAAGCAGTTCTGCAAGGGCACTTCAGGCTTTGGGTGCAGTCTCCTTCTGGTTGATGTTCCTGTTTCTGTCTCAGAAAGGGCAGAGCCTAGCTCCGCCAGTCCTATCTATTTCTTAGACTCCCTGATGGTCCTTAACCTGTCCACTTCCTCTCAAAGATGGGCCACCAAGCTGAGCAGATCATCTACTTGGTCACACCGTACACAGGTATTCTCACTACTGCTCTCAGGGAAAGGCCCTGGCACGCCCTGCAGCCTGAGACATGGATGGCTGCATGTTTTTGTGGGAGCTCTGCCTAGGGTCTGTCTGGAGCCAGCGCAGCTGGAATGGCAGCCTTGCCGTGGGGACACCAGGACACGAGCGATGAGGTTTGAGCTCACCCTTCACTCTGAATAACGAGCAGTGATTTCCTACCTCACCACTGCAAGGTCTGATGTGGCATCGGGGTGGCTCACTCGCAGCTGTGGTGAGAGCCCCCTGGTGTGGGCTTGGGCAGGTGAACCAGGGGTGCTTTTGTCAACATCCACCACTGGATCTGGAGGGAGAGTAATTACAATTAATTAATTACAATTAATTAAACTGGATATTCACAAGTCCAATGGAAGGCACCCAAGAGTGCTGAGGGAGCTGGCAGAAGTCATTGCTGGGCCACTCTCCATCATCTTTGAAAGGTCCTGGAGAACAGGCAAGGTGCCTGAGGACTGGAGGAAAGCCGATGTCACTCCAGTCTTCAAAAAGGGCAAGAAGGAGGACCCAGGGAACCACAGGCCGGTCAGCCTCACCTCCATCCCTGTAAAGATGATGGAACAGCTTGTTCTGGGTGTTATCTCAAAGCACGTGAAGGAGAAGAAAGGTATCGGAAGTAGTCAACACGGATTCACCAAGGGGAAATCACGTCTGACTGATCTGATAGCCTTCTATGATGGCATGACTGGATGGATAGATGAGGGGAGGGCAGTAGGTATTGTCTACCTTGACTTCAGCAAGGCTTTTGACACAGTCTCTAACAGCATCCTCATAGGGAAGCTTAGGAAGTGTGGGTTAGATGAATGGACAGTGGGGTGGATTGCAAACTGTTTGAAAGATAGAGCTCAGAGGGTCGTGACTAGGGAGACAGAGTCTAGTTGGAGGTCAGTGACAAGTGGTGTTCTGCAGGGGTCAGTACTGGGTCCAGTCCTGTTCAATATATTCATTAATGACCTGGGTGAAGGGATAGAGTGCGCCCTCAGCAAATTCGTTGATGACAGAAAACTTGGAGGGGTGGCTGACACACCGGAAGGCTGTGCCGCCATTCAGCGAGACCTGGACAGGCTGGAGAGCTGGGCGGAGAGAAACCTTATGAAATTCAATAAGGGCAATTGTAGGGTGCTGCAGCTGAGGAGGAATAACCCCATGCACCAGTAGAGGTTGGGGGCTGACCTGCTGGAGAGCAGCTCTGTGGAAAGAGACCTGGGAGTCGTGGTGGACAACAGGATGGCCATGAGCCAGCAATGTGCCCTTGTGGCCAAGAAGGCCCATGGCATCCTGGGGTGCATCAAGAAGAGTGTGGCCAGCAGGTCGAGGGAGGTCATCCTCCCCCTCTACTGTGCCTTGGTGAGGCCGCACCTGGAGTACTGTGTCCAGTTCTGGGCTCCCCGGTTCAAGAAGGACAGGGAACTGCTGGAGGGGGTACAGCAAAGAGCCACGAAGAAGATTAGGGGACTGGAACACCTCTCTTATGAAGAAAGGCTGAGGGACTTGGGTCTCTTCAGTCTGGAAAAAAGACGACTGAGGGGGGATCTTATCAACACTTATAAATACTTAAAGGGTGGGGGTCAGGAGGATGGGGCCAGGCTCTTTTCAGTGGTGCCCAGTGACAGGACACACGGGTAACAGGCGCACACGCGAACATAGGAAGTTCCATCTCAACATGAGGAGGAACTTCTTTCCTTTGAGGGTGGCAGAGCCCTGGAACAGGCTGCCCAGAGAAGTGGTGGAGTCTCTATCTGCGGAGACATTCAAAACCCACCTGGACATGTTGCTTTGCAACCTGCTCTAGGTGACCCTGCTCTTGCAGGGGGGTTACTAGATGATCTCCAGAGGTCCCTTCCAACCCCTACCATTCTGTGATTCTGTGTGATTCTGTGAGAGAGGAGTGAGGCAGAGCTGAGAAGGTTTTGGAGGTGTTTGTGGGAGCAGGGCTACAGGGGCCTGAGGTAGCCAGCCAAACGGCTGGACCGAGGCACCCAGGAGAACCCATCAAGGCTGGACCTGTCACTGCTTGCGGGCAGATGGGCGAGAAGAAGCCCTGTGGCCAGCAGGACACTCTCTTTCCAAAGAGGAAGCTTTCTTTGCACCACATGTGATTTCCCTACGTGGCTGTTTCATTTCTGTGTCTGCACCTCTCCTGCGCTGGGTTACACGGATGCCTCTCCCAAGTAGCTCAGATTGAGTCCTGCCCGGGGACTTTGTGGCAGCATGGCCCTGCGAGGGGTGGCTCTGGCCCTTCTCCTGGTCCTTGCCCCTCGGCTGCCTGCAGGGATACAGAAGGACCCTGGCCCCAGGAACCAGGGGGAAGCCAAGGAAGCAGGTAAGGGTGGGTTGTGCCTCTCTCTTACAGGCAACATTTTGCTGCTGCTCTCCCCGCACGTTTGCTACGCAGCTTTACCCCCTTCAGCCCACAGCGTCTGTGCTGGGGAGGGCTGAAGCTGGTCCTGAGACACCTGGGCATCCATTGGGTTGTGGTGGGGTGAAGCCTTGGTGCGCTGGGAAAGCCCCTGTGGTCATGGGAGCTGCAATGTCCCTTTGAGGAGTGGGCAGTGTCCCTGGGAGCAGGAGGTGGCCTGTTCTTGTTGCACAGACAAAAGACAAAGCCGGGGTACGTGGCCTTGCCGGGGCAATCAGAGCAGCATCCCGTTCACAGGGGAAGGTGGTGGAGATGCTCAGCAAAGGCACGGGGAGCCGTGAGATGAATCCCTGTGTTAGCTGGGATGCTGCTCTCTCCCATAGTCCCCATGGTCAGTGAGCTGTAGTTCAGTGGGATTGTTCTTCAGCAGTGTTGTTCTGTTGCTTCTGCCTGCCAGGAGGGCTTAGGGGCTTAGGGGCTTAGGGTCTCTGCTGGGCTCTTCCTATGGAGACGGTGGTCTTTCCCGTGGAGACCGTGTGCTGTGTGCGAGGGTTACCAGTACCTGTTGAGGTCCCCATGGGGCACAGCAGGAGCAGTTGCTCTTTGCAGCAAGGTGTGGGGGTCCTGAGGTGTGAGTCATTCCCTCTGGAGGGAAATGGGAGCAGAAGTGGCGTACCAAGACATTGGAGGGGTCATGAGTCATGTTACCCGTCATTCGTGGCTGGAGGGATGCTCCCCTTCCAGCAGTACCCTCAGCTGTCCAGGGCAGGATGGAGCCTGTTCCTGTGATCCCAGCGGCAGCTCCTGGCCCTTTCTCCTGTTCCCTACAGCTGATTCCTGAGAAGGCCTGTCAACAGTCACAGCTCTGCCCTCCTTGGCCTGAGGCGTCCCAGCTGGGGGAGGCTGTGATGGGCTCGGTAGAGGCATTGTCTCTGAGCGGCTGGGGGAGATGTCTTGGATCTGCATCCATAGAAGATGTGTGGGACACCAAATTGAAGTTCTGGCTGTTATCCTCTGCTGTGTCACTGGTATCTGCAGCACCAAAGGAGGACATTGGTATTTGAATTATGGGTAGCACAGCAGAGCTGCAGACAAGGGCAGAGCTTGCCTTTGCCTTCACCTGAACCACGAGGAAAGCCCTGGAACCTAGCAGAGCCCCCTGCAATGGTTTTACTGCAGTCATTTCTCCTCAAGTGTCATTGAGGAATCATGTCTGCCATAGACGTGTCCTTTTTTCACTTGCTCTTTTCTCCCGTATCCTTGCAGTTCAGTGATAGCCACCAACATCTGAATGACCCACATGTATTTTGTAGACCAGAACTAGACAGCAAAGGCTCATGCTATTTGCTGACAGTGCCCGTGGCTCTTCTTGTTGATTTCTACCCCCTTAGGAGAGCAACCTGCCTGTCCCTGTCTCCTCTTGCATTGCAGGTCATCATCAGCCTCCTGACCAAGGCAGGCTGTGCTCTTGCTGCATCCCCCATCATCCTTCTGTCTAAGGGTGTTTCTGCCTAGCCTTTCAGATTGTAGAGCACCTCAGGGACATCCAGCCTTTGGGACCTCTACCCCGTGTCCCCTGTGTTCTGGCTCCTCCAGGACTTTCCTGGGAGGCCTGGGGGAAGCAGCACAGGGCCCTTCTTGCCCTCATCCCCTTCCTGGGGACATGGTGTTGCAGGGCTGCTCTGTGTGGTGTCCTGGAGCTCCATCCCTCAGCCTGCTGTGCCAGGGAGGGCATCCCCTGCTCCATCCTTTGACATGACCGGTGAGGCCACCCTCCGTTCTGCTAATGCCTTCCCATCTTTTTGGTGCAGGGAAATGCCAGAAGCCCCAGTGGGACCCCAAGTTTCTCTTTGACCCAGATCGGGTGCTGTACAACCCAAATGAAGTGGTGAAGATGAGATGCACTGAAGGGTACTGGTCTTCTGCTATGGAAATTGCCTGCATGAAGCTGTACCCGGATCAAGACTCCCTGATTCCTCGCAGTGGCTGGATTATGAAGGAAGACACAGGCCACTGGCACCCTGTGGTGGGGAACCTGACCTGTATGGGTGAGTGAGAGGACCAGCCACCCCCCAGTGCTCACAGTCTGTTCTCCCCAGGCAGGGAGAGCGGTGCCACATGTGTCTCACAGAGTTGGTGCCCTGTGCTCGGGGTGGCCGGGCCATGGCATGGACATTCACTCCAGAGAAAAATGCTGGTGATGCATCCCAGGTTTGTGTCTGCGCTGTTGTCAGCTGGGGCAGCCAGCACAGCGCCGAGGGGTTCAAGTCCTCACTGCTGCACACAGGCAGTGTGCCCAGCCCAGCCAGATGGGTCTGCCTGGAGAAGAGCACAAGAAGTCTCAAGTACTTGCCCTTACCGTCCCAGAGTCACTGCATCACCCAGAGTACCCCTGGGAATGATTCAGGGCCAGAGAAGGTGCAGGCGGTGCCTGAGTGTTGTCTGGGAGAAGGCAGGGTAGCCTCATGCAGACAGTCTGGTGAGGGAACGGTGGGGATGGTGGAGGTTGGCTGCAAGGCTGGGAGGAGAAGAGAGGGGATTGACCCTCTTGCAATATTTCCTTCACAGAGGACTTCCAGGTTGTCCCTGGGACCTTGGAGATTTCCAGCATCAGCATCAAACTTAACTGGACACATGGGCTCCCTGAAATCTGCCAGCACATGCGGGCCACGTGTCGTTTGGCCGTGCCTTCCTCCCCTCCCTGTGAGGCCTAGTTCCACCAGTCTTATCTATTTCTTAGACTTCTTGATTTTCCTTAATCTGTCCACTGTTGTAGGGTCACACCGTACACAGGTATTCTCACTACCGCTCTCAGGGAAAGGCCCTGGCACGCCCTGCAGCCTGAGACATGGATGGCTGCATGGTTTTGTGGGAGCTCTGCCTAGGGTCTGTCTGGGGCCAGCGCAGCTGGAATGGCAGCCTTGCCGTGGGGACACCAGGACACGAGCGATGAGGTTTGAGCTCACCCTTCACTCTGAATAACGAGCAGTGATTTCCTACCTCACCACTGCAAGGTCTGATGTGACATCGGGGTGGCTCACTCGCAGCTGTGGTGAGAGCCCCCTGGTGTGGGCTTGGGCAGGTGAACCAGGGGTGCTTTTGTCAACATCCACCACTGGATCTGGAGGGAGAGTAATTACAATTAATTAATTACAATTAATTAAACTGGATATTCACAAGTCCAATGGAAGGCACCCAAGAGTGCTGAGGGAGCTGGCAGAAGTCATTGCTGGGCCACTCTCCATCATCTTTGAAAGGTCCTGGAGAACAGGCAAGGTGCCTGAGGACTGGAGGAAAGCCGATGTCACTCCAGTCTTCAAAAAGGGCAAGAAGGAGGACCCAGGGAACCACAGGCCGGTCAGCCTCACCTCCATCCCTGTAAAGATGATGGAACAGCTTGTTCTGGGTGTTATCTCAAAGCACGTGAAGGAGAAGAAAGGTATCGGAAGTAGTCAACACGGATTCACCAAGGGGAAATCACGTCTGACTGATCTGATAGCCTTCTATGATGGCATGACTGGATGGATAGATGAGGGGAGGGCAGTAGGTATTGTCTACCTTGACTTCAGCAAGGCTTTTGACACAGTCTCTAACAGCATCCTCATAGGGAAGCTTAGGAAGTGTGGGTTAGATGAATGGACAGTGGGGTGGATTGCAAACTGTTTGAAAGATAGAGCTCAGAGGGTCGTGACTAGGGAGACAGAGTCTAGTTGGAGGTCAGTGACAAGTGGTGTTCTGCAGGGGTCAGTACTGGGTCCAGTCCTGTTCAATATATTCATTAATGACCTGGGTGAAGGGATAGAGTGCGCCCTCAGCAAATTCGTTGATGACAGAAAACTTGGAGGGGTGGCTGACACACCGGAAGGCTGTGCCGCCATTCAGCGAGACCTGGACAGGCTGGAGAGCTGGGCGGAGAGAAACCTTATGAAATTCAATAAGGGCAATTGTAGGGTGCTGCAGCTGAGGAGGAATAACCCCATGCACCAGTAGAGGTTGGGGGCTGACCTGCTGGAGAGCAGCTCGGTGGAAAGAGACCTGGGAGTCCTGGTGGACAACAGGATGGCCATGAGCCAGCAATGTGCCCTTGTGGCCAAGAAGGCCCATGGCATCCTGGGGTGCATCAAGAAGAGTGTGGCCAGCAGGTCGAGGGAGGTCATCCTCCCCCTCTACTGTGCCTTGGTGAGGCCGCACCTGGAGTACTGTGTCCAGTTCTGGGCTCCCCGGTTCAAGAAGGACAGGGAACTGCTGGAGGGGGTACAGCAAAGAGCCACGAAGAAGATTAGGGGACTGGAACACCTCTCTTATGAAGAAAGGCTGAGGGACTTGGGTCTCTTCAGTCTGGAAAAAAGACGACTGAGGGGGGATCTTATCAACACTTATAAATACTTAAAGGGTGGGGGTCAGGAGGATGGGGCCAGGCTCTTTTCAGTGGTGCCCAGTGACAGGACACACGGGTAACAGGCGCACACGCGAACATAGGAAGTTCCATCTCAACATGAGGAGGAACTTCTTTCCTTTGAGGGTGGCAGAGCCCTGGAACAGGCTGCCCAGAGAAGTGGTGGAGTCTCTATCTGCGGAGACATTCAAAACCCACCTGGACATGTTGCTTTGCAACCTGCTCTAGGTGACCCTGCTCTTGCAGGGGGGTTACTAGATGATCTCCAGAGGTCCCTTCCAACCCCTACCATTCTGTGATTCTGTGTGATTCTGTGAGAGAGGAGTGAGGCAGAGCTGAGAAGGTTTTGGAGGTGTTTGTGGGAGCAGGGCTACAGGGGCCTGAGGTAGCCAGCCAAACGGCTGGACCGAGGCACCCAGGAGAACCCATCAAGGCTGGACCTATTACTGCTTGCGGGCAGATGGGCGAGAAGAAGCCCTGTGGCCAGCAGGACACTCTCTTTCCAAAGAGGAAGCTTTCTTTGCACCACATGTGATTTCCCTACGTGGCTGTTTCATTTCTGTGTCTGCACCTCTCCTGCGCTGGGTTACACGGATGCCTCTCCCAGGTAGCTCAGACTGAGTCCTGCCCGGGGACTTTGTGGCAGCATGGCCCTGCGAGGGGTGGCTCTGGCCTTTCTCCTGGTCCTTGCCCCTCAGCTGCCTGCAGGGATACAGAAGGACCCTGGCCCCAGGAACCAGGGGGAAGCCAAGGAAGCAGGTAAGGGTGGGTTGTGCCTCTCTCTTACAGGCAACATTTTGCTGCTGCTCTCCCCGCACGTTTGCTACGCAGCTTTACCCCCTTCAGCCCACAGCGTCTGTGCTGGGGAGGGCTGAAGCTGGTCCTGAGACACCTGGGCATCCATTGGGTTGTGGTGGGGTGAAGCCTTGGTGCGCTGGGAAAGCCCCTGTGGTCATGGGAGCTGCAATGTCCCTTTGAGGAGTGGGCAGTGTCCCTGGGAGCAGGAGGTGGCCTGTTCTTGTTGCACAGACAAAAGACAAAGCCGGGGTACGTGGCCTTGCCGGGGCAATCAGAGCAGCATCCCGTTCACAGGGGAAGGTGGTGGAGATGCTCAGCAAAGGCACGGGGAGCCGTGAGATGAATCCCTGTGTTAGCTGGGATGCTGCTCTCTCCCATAGTCCCCATGGTCAGTGAGCTGTAGTTCAGTGGGATTGTTCTTCAGCAGTGTTGTTCTGTTGCTTCTGCCTGCCAGGAGGGCTTAGGGGCACCTCTTGGGTCTCTGCTGGGCTCTTCCTATGGAGACGGTGGTCTTTCCCGTGGAGACCGTGTGCTGTGTGCGAGGGTTACCAGTACCTGTTGAGGTCCCCATGGGGCACAGCAGGAGCAGTTGCTTTTTGCAGCAAGGTGTGGGGGTCCTGAGGTGTGAGTCATTCCCTCTGGAGGGAAATGGGAGCAGAAGTGGCGTACCAAGACATTGGAGGGGTCATGAGTCATGTTACCCGTCATTCGTGGCTGGAGGGATGCTCCCCTTCCAGCAGTACCCTCAGCTGTCCAGGGCAGGATGGAGCCTGTTCCTGTGATCCCAGCGGCAGCTCCTGGCCCTTTCTCCTGTTCCCTACAGCTGATCCCTGAGAAGGCCTGTCAACAGTCACAGCTCTGCCCTCCTTGGCCTGAGGCGTCCCAGCTGGGGGAGGCTGTGATGGGCTCGGTAGAGGCATTGTCTCTGAGCGGCTGGGGGAGATGTCTTGGATCTGCATCCGTAGAAGATGTGTGGGACACCAAATTGAAGTTCTGGCTGTTATCCTCTGCTGTGTCACTGGTATCTGCAGCACCAAAGGAGGACATTGGTATTTGAATTATGGGATTGTAGATTGTAGAGCACCTCAGGGACATCCAGCCTTTGGGACCTATTTCCTGACAAGAACCAACAGGAAAAACCTGTTCCTCCCCACAGGTGGAAATCTGCTTTTTGAAGCATGTTTCGTTTTCCTGCCGCTGAGGGTTTTCCTCCCCGATAGCTGGTGTCCCTGGTCAAACTCTTGGTGCTGGGCAGGTCACCCAACCTCTGCTGGGGTGGGAAGGATCCTGGACGTCACGCTGGGGCAGGAACATGAGGACATGTGGACTGCTTTAGGGAGATTAATCATGGGAGGAGGGAAGGTGCGTGTTGTGGTTGTCTATTTGGGCTCAGACTGAGTCAAGGCTTTCAGGTTTGTCAAGGCTTTTCGCTGTTGCAGTGAAGTGTGTGATGTGAGGGTGCTGGAAGGGACGCATGTGCAGGCGAAGAGGTTTCCTATGTGGAGAACACACACGATCGCAAAGGATGGGGCTGGCGGCCGCTGTCCTTTGCGGTGGAGGTCCAGGGTGCAGGGTTGAGATGATGGCATGAAAACCTGCTAGCAGATAAGGGAAGAGTGGCACTGCCCCTGTTCCAGTGTAAAGGCTTGCAGCCCCATGAGTGCCGGCTGGCAGGAAGCGGTCAGTTGTGGAGATGCGTGTGGCTGAAGAGGGGTGTTTCATGCTAATTTAGTGGAGGCCACCTGCTACCACTATGCCTTCTCACAGACTTGGTTTGCAGTGGGTGAGGAAGTCTGGGTGACACGTCTACCAGAGCAGGAGAAGGCAGGCTCGCTTTGGGTGAAGTGCAGAGAAAAGGCTGTGTGTGCAGCGTGGGATGTGAGCTTTGTGTCCTGTGCTGTCAACGTAGCTGTGGGGGTCTGAGGGCAGGCTGTTGGTGCTGGAAGATGCCTCGAGGGGCCACGTTGTGAGTGTGTGGAATGGCAGCAGATGCCCACTGGGTCTGATGCACTCCCACAGCCTCTGTCTTTGTGGAAGAGAGAGCAGGAGAGAGCGGCATCCACCGAGCTGCTGGATCCCGCTGGCTGGGATCCCTCTGCAGCACGACAGTGGTCAGGAGAGCCTGCAGATAACCCTTCTGTGCTGCACCTGAAGGCGCAAGGACGGTTAATGCACCTGGGGTGTGGGGCCTCATCCTGACAGGTGCTCATCTCTGCCAGCCCTCTGAAGTGAGTGAGACCAGCAGCCCCCTGGACGGGGCCTCCTCATCCCCAAGGATGATGCCAGAGCCTGGTGACAGTCAGGGCTCTCCCTGTTTACCTTGAACCAGAGCAGCTGTGCCCTGACTGATTTGGTGCAGCTAAGCTGTGCTGGGGATTACGTGCCATTAGTTCCCTACATCATATGCATTTCCAGTGGGACCCAGACCTTGTGGAATGGGACTGCCACCTGCACGGGTACGTGCAGCCCCTGACCCCTTGGGTCCTGAGCTGGCAGCAGATGGGGGCGACAGTCCAGAAACGGGGGACCTGGATGCCTCAGCTTTCCCCCATGTCCTGGCAGTGCTGGGGCATCTTTTGTCTCAGCACCTTATTGCAGGCAGCTGCTGGGGGTCTGTAATCCTGGGGAGAGGTTCAAAGGCAGGAAAACTTCTTGGCCAGTGTCTCCTGCCTCCAGATGGAGAGCTGCAGCTGTGAACTGGAAGGAGCAGGAGTAGGTGGAGGTGTTCACCTTGAGGCTTTGTCACTTTGTGCTGCTTTTTTCCTCAGGAAGCTTCTCTGGGGTTTGGGTGAGCTCTGGCTGGGGAGGCTATCACTGCTGCACTGCTCACCTGGGCACGAGTGGGGCCAAGAGAATGGGGTCTCAAGCATCCCATGGGTGGTGGGACACAGGGGAGGCTTGGGAGTCCTGGAGACAGGGATGATTATAAGGCCTGTCCTCCTGAACAGTGCCTGGCCACAGGGTGGGAGCAGATGGACTCTTGTGTGTGTCAGGGTGAGTGCTCAGAGTCACAAGGAGGGAGAGCAGTGCCAAGCCTACTTCTCTGCAAGCTAAATAAGCCATATTCGCTCAGTCTCTCCTTGTATCTCTCTTGTGTCAGGATAGAAAACCTCATCTTTTCAGCAGTTTTGGGACTCACAAATACCCTGGCAAAGTCTGGGATGGGGAAGTGCTCCCCTTCTAAGAGCCATCATCAGTGCTGCCTGGTGACCACAGAGTTCCCCGACATCCCTTACAAGGGTCAGCTCCAGCTGAGGTGGGGCTTTCCTAGCACCAACTCTGCATGCAGAGGCAGTGCTTTTCTTGCTCCTTTGCAGCCTCACCTTCCACCTCCTATATACTGCTTCTTGTGCTGCAACTCAGCTCCCTGTTTAGCCAAGCCGGACCCTGAGTAGTTTAAAAAAGACGTTGTCCGTTTTCTCACCTGGGAAAGTGCGCACACTTGCACCACAGTGTCACTCTCTTTCCTAGTCTTGACTCAGAGTCTCCAATCAGTCCCTCTCCTGTTGCCTGTTGGATAGGAAAGCTCTAAACAGACAAGTAAGCTTCAACTCCAGCATGCCACTGCCTTCTGGGGTGATGTCCTTTGAGTTGCATACACACAGTTGCCCCCTTCCCAGTGTGCTGATGTCTGCCTCCCCTCTGCCAGCATCCCAGTGAGACACAGGCTCCACTTTCCCACAGAGCAGAGAATTTATGGGTGCAATGAAGATCTGGCAAAGAGCTCTTCAATCTGTCTTCCAATGCATGGGCATCCCCGGTCCCTGAGAAGGACTCTCACACTTTTGTCCTGACAGGAAAGTGCACAAAACCCCAGTGGGATAAAAGAGTCCAGTTTGTACCAAATAAACGCAGTTATGAAGAGAATGAAGAACTGATGCTGACCTGCCCTGGAGATCTTCAGCCATCCGTCCCCAAGGTCAAATGTTCAAGGAAATTTACGGGAATGAGTTCTGGAGAACCAGTCTATGGAGAGGCCTGGTGGGGCAGGAACAGCACAGGTGCTTGGATGTACATTGAGACAGCCGTAGAGTGTGTTGGTAAGTGAGGCAGCAGCAGCTCTCCCATGTCCCCTCTCTACCTTCACCCTTGACAGCTGGTTGTGATGTTGCCCAGGTGGGCAAGCCATCAGCTCTTGCAGTGGTTCCTGAGCAGGCCAAACATGGGGCCCTGCTGATGGGCGCCAGGACCTGGAGTAGGATCTGGGGCCAGGAATGAGGTGTCCACGAAGGTGCCATGGTCCTTGCAGCACCTCCAGCTGCCACCTCGGACTGCACAGGTCTATGTGTGCCCCTGCCTGCTGGTGCAGGTGAGGGACCCTGGGGACATCTTCTGCAGCCCCAGGAACTGGTGTGGAGGGGAGTGAAGGGAGCCCTGAGTGCATGGGGCTGGGTCAGCCCTTGGCATTTGGGGCTGGAGGCTGTGGGAGATGCCCCTGGGGGAAGAGCAGTGCCCTCCCTCAGGTGATGGGAATGTGGGCTGCCCCGGCCAGGCACAGAGCCGTGCTGAGTGTGGGGATGGCTGTGTGGAGGTAGCCCAGTGCTCAGGGGTGGTGAGTAGGGAGAGACAATGTAGGAAACTCCCTGCTGCCGGCTGTGGTAACACTCACTTTCACCTCTGCCAGAAACGTGCCAAAGGCCCAAGTGGGACCCCAGACTCCAATTGGCACCAGACCAGGAGAATTACAAGAATAATGAAGAAGTGGTGCTGAGCTGCCCTAAGGATTTCCAGCCATCCTTCACCCTCGTAAAATGTTTGGGGCAAGACCAGGCCACCAACAAATGGAATCCGTTATACAGAGACCCGTGGCTGGGAAGGGGGAGCAGGGGTGACTGGATCCACATTCAGTCTGGCGTGGAGTGCGTTGGTAAGGAAGACATCAGGAATTCTCGTGGCTGCCCTGCTCTACCACAAACCAAACAATTGCTCATATGCCACCACCTACCCCTACCCTACTTTGTTACCTCCCACCCCAATTAACACCCACTGTCACCTCTGCCAGAAACGTGCCAAAGACCCCAGTGGGATCCAAGACTCCGGCTGACACCAGACCAGGAGAATTACAAGAAGAATGAAGAAGTGATGCTGAGCTGCCCTAAGGATTTCCAGCCATCCTTCACTCATATCAAATGTTCAGGCGAAGTCCAGTCCATCAGTCATGGGAAATCAGTATACAGGGAAGCCTGGCGTGGAAGGGACAGCAGCGGTGCCTGGATCCGCATTCAGTCCAACGTGGAGTGCCTTGGTAAGGAAAGTATCGGGAGGTCTCCTGGCTGCCCAGCTCTGCCCTTCCCGAGCAGGGGAAGGCAGGCTGTGTGTGCACAGCGGGTTTTGGGCTCTCTGCCTGCCCAGGGAGATGGTGGGTGCTGCTGAGGGCTGTGTCGAGTCAACCCCTGAGCCTGCCCTGTGCTTGCCCCAGGGCTGCGGGGGACCCTCTGTGGGGATGTGCCTGGTGCCAGCCTCAGTCCCTGAGGGTCCCGGTAGGAAGGGGCTTTGGGATTGGGGTGGGGGCAGTGGCCAGAGCTGTCCATGCCAGGCCAAGACAGAGCTGCGAGGATGCAGGGCTCCAGCCTGTGGTTCACAAAGGATTGGGAGGTTTCTGGTGTAGGTACATGGGTGACTTGGGGCTCTGTGAGGGCTTCTGGCAAGGGCACGTGCCGAGGGGAGGTGGGCCACCGTGCTGGAGGTCAGACAGTCATGTGTGGTAAAGGTGGCCGAGAGCCTCATGTCAGGGTCTGGGGGATCACAGGTCCGTGTCCCCTGTGTGCTCTCAGCCCGTGCAGTCAGGGCAAAGGCCTGGCCTCGTCCCCATGTGCCGGTCTCCCTTCCTGGTCCCTGCTACATGCCATCACTGCAGCAGCCATCTTTTGGGCTCAGGCTGTGTTGCCTTCTCATAAAGCCTCAAGATGTTGTGGTCCTCCATGAGGGAGGCCAGGGCCAGCTTGTGCTGGTTTTGAAGCCTGGGACGACATGCTGAAAGTCAGGAATGGGACTCACCACATGCCCTGTGAGCCCTCAAGCTGGGCCACAGTGAGAGGGCTCAGGGCTGGTTGCCTGCAGACAGCTGCAAGCATGGGGAATATGGGGACACGGGTGGGAGGGGAAGGGGATGCTCCTCCTCTGGATTCTTGAGCAGGGGCCATGGGACAGCTCCATGTGTGGCCCAAGCTCTCAGGGTGACCTGCCCAATCCCCTTGTAGCCTCTGCCAGCCCTTGTTGTCACATGTTGCCAGGGAAGACCAATGGGTCTGTGAGGTCCCAGGCCAAATATTAAGCACTCCATCCCAGTGCAAAGTTTGAGCACTGGCACTGTGGCCCGAGCCTCTGGAGCTCTGTCTCCTCCTAGACTTTCCTGGGAGGCCTGGGGGAAGCAGCACAGGGCCCTTCTTGCCCTCATCCCCTTCCTGGGGACATGGTGTTGCAGGGCTGCTCTGTGTGGTGTCCTGGAGCTCCATCCCTCAGCCTGCTGTGCCAGGGAGGGCATCCCCTGCTCCATCCTCTGACATGCCCGGTGAGGCCACCCTCCGTTCTGCTAATGCCTTCCCATCTTTTTGGTGCAGGGAAATGCCAGAAGCCCCAGTGGGACCCCAAGTTTCTCTTTGACCCAGATCGGGTGCTGTACAACCCAAATGAAGTGGTGAAGATGAGATGCACTGAAGGGTACTGGTCTTCTGCTATGGAAATTGCCTGCGTGAAGCTGTACCCAGATCAAGGCTCCCTGATTCCTCGCAGCGGCTGGATTGTGAGGGAACACACAGGCCGCTGGCACCCTGTGGTGGGGAACCTGACCTGTGTGGGTGAGTGAGAGGACCAGCCACCCCCCAGTGCTCACAGTCTGTTCTCCCCAGGCAGGGAGAGCGGTGCCACATGTGTCTCACAGAGTTGGTGCCCTGTGCTCGGGGTGGCCGGGCCATGGCATGGACATTCACTCCAGAGAAAAATGCTGGTGATGCATCCCAGGTTTGTGTCTGCGCTGTTGTCAGCTGGGGCAGCCAGCACAGCGCCGAGGGGTTCAAGTCCTCACTGCTGCACACAGGCAGTGTGCCCAGCCCAGCCAGATGGGTCTGCCTGGAGAAGAACATGAGAGTCCAGAAAAAGGAGGACAGGGTCCTGGTCTGGCCGATGGGTGTTTTGGCTAAGTCACTGCTGGTGTAAAAGGGACAAGCACCAGACCAGTCACTAGCCGCAGCTTCAGAGAGGCCTCAATTACTTGCCCTTACTCTCCCAGAGTCACTGCATCACCCAGAGTACCCCTGGGAATGATTCAGGGCCAGAGAAGGTGCAGGCGGTACCTGAGTGTTGTCTGGGAGAAGGCAGGGTAGCCTCATGCAGACAGGCTGGTGAGGGAACGGTGGGGATGATGAAGGTTGGCTGCAAGGCTGGGAGGAGAAGAGAGGGGATTGACCTTCTTGCAATGTTTCCTTCACAGAGGACTTCCAGGTTGTCCCTGGGACCTTGGAGATTTCCAGCATCAGCATCAAACTGAACTGGACCTGCAGGGCTCCTGAAATCTGCCAGCACATGCGGGCCACATGCCGTTTGGCTGTGCCTTCCTCCCCTCCCTGTGAGTCTGAGGAGGTGAAGGGAGAGGAGATGCTCCACGGCCAGGAGGGAACACTCACCTGTCCCCCTCTGCAGCCCTACACTGTCTACAGTGTCACCATCTCCCTGGCCCCCAGCACAGTCCTGTACACACAGCTCTTCACAACAAAGGAAACAGGTATGTGTCTGCCCACGTGACAGGTAAAGGCGCCCTTCATCCAACAAAGCATCTGCTCCCTGCAGTGATGTTCCTGGCATTGGGACTACTCAGAGCCTGTGGGGCTCTGGGGAAGGGGTTGTGCAAGGGTCTGGAGCACAGCACATCCCCTCCTCACTATTCACCTCCCCATCTCACCATTGCTGCTGTTGCTGTGGAACATGCAGCCTTTGTGGGGGACAAACCCTACTTGGGCCGTCCCTTTGCAGCATGTCCCCTGGGCCAGGAGCTGCCTGCACCCTGTTGTGGGCACAGACCCTCCTTTCTGGTTCGATGCATGACCCCATCCTCCTGTGCTTCCAGTGCCGGACAAACCGAAGAAACTGTGGCTGGATCCCAACACAGGGTCCCTCTCATGGGAGCCACTGCCTTCATGCAAAGGGAAGATCATCGGATACCAGGTACCGGAGGACCAGGGACTCCCCACGGTCCCCCTCATGTTGCCAGGCACCTCCGTGCCTGGAGCTCTGTGCAGGCAGCCTGGGGAGAGGTGTGATCCCTCCTTGGCCAGGGCACACCAGCTCTACACTGCTGGTGTTTCTGGTGGGGTCAGGTCCCCTGCTGTCCCCAGCCAGCAGTAGCAGCCCCACTCTGCAGAGCTGCCCTGTGCAGGAGCGGGAGGAGGGTGCTGCTCCCCACCAGCTCCCTGTCCTTCCTCTAGCTGAACATCACGGCGAGGAGAGCGCAGGATGGCAGCTTCCTTGAATTCAAGCAGGTGATGGTGAACCAGTCTGTCACTCAGTACACGCCGCCTCGTCAGGCACCTGGCAGCAAATACACGGTGACAGTGCAGGGCCTCACGGTGGCTGGTGCTGGGTCTGCGTCACTCCTGGAATTTCAGACCTACGTCTCAGGTAATGGTTGTTTTGCCCTGGGTCTGGTTGAGGTGGCGAGCACTGAGTCTGGAGCGGGTTCCAGAGCTGTGTGTGCACGTACCCTGTACCCACCAAGAGAGGGGCAGGGAGCGTGGGCAGCCTTGAGAGCCTGACTCCACGGTGGGGGCTGTGGGGCTGGGTGAATCCTGCTTCCAGGGGGTCCATCACCTGGTCCCCAGAGCACCTGCATCGCTTCGGCCCCTGGTTATGACTGTGAGAGCAGAGCTGGCCCCTCTACTCTTCCACTAAAGAAGATGATGATACCCATCCCTGCATTCGGGTGCATGAGGGGCTCAAGGTCAGCACGAGAGCTGCTGAGTCTGGGTCTGTGTCTCCTCTTGCTGTGCACAGCCTGGTTGAGAGGTGTTCTGACCCTCTGGTTGTGTATGTGAGACGGGGCAATTCCCTGTGGTCCAGAGCCTCCGTCCCTCTTCCTTGCCCAGCAGACGTGAGGGCAAGGGAAGACCGTGCCTCGCTGCCTGTCCCTGGAGCATCCAGCACAGCAGAGCCTGGACACATGTGTCTACAGATGTGCACGCCCCCAACACCAAGCTTGGGGCAATGGCTGGCACATGGTCCAGACTGGCACCCACTCCTGGCTGTGTGTTAGTTGCAGGGCAGCATCTGGGCTTGTGGCCAGGGATGGTGGTGCCGGTGGTGGTGGTGGTGTTGGTGCTGGTCGCCCTGTCTGCAGGGATCCTGTGGTTTGTGCTGTCCAGGTGAGTAGGTGGTAGTCTTGGGGTCGCTGCTCAGCCTCGGGCCATGCTGTGCTTTGGGGCGTCGGGGGATTGAAAGGGCATTCTCCTTGCTGCTCCCATCCTTCTCTGGGTGCCAAGGACACAGCTGGCTGTCTCACTGTGTCTCAGTTGTAGGGCTGCTGGCTGGGGCTCATGACCATCTACCTTGGGGCTGGGTCAGGGACCATGTATGCTCAGAGACGCCATCCCTTGTTGCTGTTGCCGCCACCAGTGCTGTCCCTCTGGGATGCTCGTGAGAGGCCCAGAGGGAGGATGTGCAGAGCTCTCCATGCCTCTGCCTCTGAGTTCTGCAGAGCCTTGGGCCACCTCGTCCTCTCCCCTGACTCAGGACTGCCCTTTGCCTTCCCAGGAGAAGGAAGGCCTTGCCCAGCAAAGCCGAGGAGGACCATTACACAGGTATGGCTGCCATCACAGAGACAGCTGTAGGGCTGGCGTAAGAGCTGTGAGAGGTGCAGGTCTGTGCTGGGAGAGCCTGGCCATCGGGAAGAACATCTGCATGTCCTCTTGCCCTCCGGTGGTGGCTGCAGGCAGTCCAGCTGTCTCTGCCTGACCTGCCAGAGCTGCATGTCCTGCATTTATTATCCCCAGTTGAGAACCTCCTCCAGCTGGCTCTTCCAGCAGCTCTGGCTGGGGTCTCCAGCGAGGGCTGGGAGCTGCCCCTTGTGCTTGCCCATCCCTGGGGGAGTCAGTGCCTCTGCCGAGCGCCACTGTCCTGCTGGTGTGTGTCCCAGCATGTCCTGCAGCCTCCAGGGCTGCCACCTGCCTGCATCTGTCCTGCTCCTTCTCCCATCACCGCGGGGCTCTCAGGCTGTTTCTGTCATCCCACCAGAGCTCCAGCCCTATGAGAATTTGGATATTTACTGTGTGGTCAAGGACACTCTTCTGACAGGAGAAAATGCAGGTAGGACACGGAGTACCCTGCCTGTTCCCATACATGGCAGGGAGAGGGTGGAGAGTGGCAGCTGTGGTGGTGTGAGCTCCCCACGCTGCCGAGGGCATGCAGCAGCCTCTGCCCTGGGTGCTGTTGGTGTCCACAGGTAAAGGTGTCCAGGCTGGGGAGACGTTTCCTCAGACCCTGGCTGTCTTGGAGTCCCCAGGAGACTCTCAGAACAGTGTGGGAGAGGAGAAGATGGGGTTGACGTCCCCGGCTCAGTGCTGATGGCCACTTCTCCAGGCTTGGTTTTCCCAGGCTGGAAGCAGGACCTCATATAGCTTGTGCTGGGTTATTGCTCC
Source organism: Rissa tridactyla (assembly GCF_028500815.1). Lineage (NCBI taxonomy): Eukaryota > Metazoa > Chordata > Aves > Charadriiformes > Laridae > Rissa > Rissa tridactyla. The sequence continues at coordinate 75,962,719 of NC_071497.1, forward strand.
CTCTCAAATTTCCTCCCTCATGAAGCATCTTCTGTCACAGATCAGGAGCAGCCCAAGGCCTGAGATGACGCGCTTGTGCCAGCAAGGATGTGTTCTGGCAGTCCTCCAGTGTTCTGGCAAAGTTCTCTCATCCTCATCCTGGTGCCTGCAGGTGTCCTCTGAGACCAAAGCAGCTCGCTGGGTCCCAGTCCCTCTTTCCGCACTCTGTATCCCCATATCCACGTAGACCCTGGCCTCTGCTTGAGTTTGGTCCAACCGTGCTGCCCTCGTAGCTGTGCTGCTGTGTCCCAACAACCAATAAATTGTTCTGGTTTGCAGGGGCTGCCTGCCCCACAAAAGCTCCCACCTTGTCATGGTTCCTCCCTGTTTTGGATGTGAAAGCCCTGTCCCTGTGGAGAAGCTTGGGCTCAGCTTCTCCTGCCCCTGGCAGTCCTGAGGACGCACATCTGAGAAGCTACATGCTCCCAGCATAATGTTTTGTGTTCCTGCTTTCCCTCCTCCCCATCCTACAGGTAGCGTGGTCTCGACTAGGTCTAGCTGGACCTCTGTGTTGGTCTGTGACCTGCTCTGTTGGTCTTGGTGCTCACTTCCCCTGCTGTGAGGTACGGTTGGCCCTGGCCCTCTTGGGAAATCCCCACCCTGTGCCCTTTGGGAGCTGCTCAATCTCAGCTGCGGCTGCCCCAGCGCAGCCTCCAGCAGCCACTGCCTCTCTGGCTCTCTGGGATACTGGTGCCTGGTGCAGCCTGGATGCTGAGCAGCAGCCCAAATGTTATCCTTGGTGAGGAACACACTGCTGGAAGAGGTGTGTTCGACTACTCTCTTTTCCAGCCTTTTTTTTTTTTTTTTTTAACCCTGGGATGACCTGCATGTGCCAGTAAACACATGTTTTGATAGTCCTTCATGTGAAATGTCTGACAATTACCGTTGTACCTGCAACTGGCCCCTGGGACTAAAGCATCTGCTTCTGATGGACTTTCGTTGTTGTGACCTGCACGCCCGAAGGAGCTGCTGTGGATGCGTATTGGGCAGCGCGGGGAAGAGGCAGCTTAACCCCATGTGGCTGCTGCTGGTTGAGAAAGGGGAATGCACAGAGTTGGGATATAGGGAAACGGAGTGTTGGTTTGTACTCCTGTGCTGTGCTGGGCAGCTCTGATGTGTGTTTGGATGAGGTGTGTAGTGGGAACCAGTGAGTGGTGTTTCCCTCCCCCCCTATTCATCCTGGGCAGGAGTGTGCCCTGTGCATCTGCCATGGGCAAAGCTGAGGGTCAAGCATGGTCTTTGCTCCTCTGCAGACCCCGTGCCTGATCACCCAGCCCTCTGGGATCTGAGACATCCCAGGTAGGCCCATGGAGGTTCTGGAGGAAGAGAAAATCAGGAGCTGCTGAGGAGTAAGGGGGATGGTTTAGTAGCTCTGAGCATTTCCTCGGGTACTCAGCTGGCACTGGAGGGCAGGGTGGTCTGCACACCTGGGGACGGAAGAGAGTGTTGCCAGGCTGAGGTGAAGGAGGAGGAGACAGCTGGGGATGGAGGAGCAGGGAAGGATGAGAGAACGTGTGGGCTGAGTGTATCTTCCAGAAGGGTCAAGGATTGTTTCAGGCCTTGATGTACTCCTTGCCTTTCATATCTCCATTCCTATCCCAGCTTCTTGCCAGCTCTTTATGTGCTTTCTCAGAAGTTCTCCATCTCCTGTGATCATTGAGAGGAAGTGCAGAGACTCTTCAAAACTCTACAACCCATGCAGTGGCATTGCGGAGCACATGGATATTGCCTCGGAAGTAGGAGCAGTGCTTCTTGAATATACACCGATAACAAGAAGGGTTTTGGGGGGAAACTCTGGGATCTTTGTGACAGGGGTTCTTCTGTTGAGTACCAGAGCCTGGGTACCCCTGGGGAAAAAAGGCAGCAAAAGGCTGCAGCACTGACAGCGATGGGACGTTCCCTCCACAAAGAGGAAGTCTCCTGTGTTTCATGACATTTCCTGTGGTTGCAAGTCCTGAAGTCAGTAACGGATGCCTGAGCTCAGAGGCAGCAAGTAGGGCTGGGATTTCAGTCCTGCCTGGAGACTTCATGGTAGCATGGCCCTGCAGTTGCTGGCTCTGAGGTTTCTCCTGGTCCTTGTATCTCTGCTGGCAGCACAGGGCCAGGAAGAATCTGATCCCAAGGTCCAAGGAGTGCCCTGGGTAACAGGTAAGAAACGGTCCCTTCTTTCCCCTCAGGAGAAGATTTTACATCTCCTTCCCCTGCAAGTTTGATACGCATCTTTACTGCCTGCAGCCCTGGGCTAGAGCCCAGCAGACCCCTGAGGCTGTATGAGCTGGGGTGCCTGCTGTCTCTGGGAGACGCTGGGGCCAAGAGCTATGGTGTGGGTGCACTGAGGGGTGCTGTGGGAAGGATGGGTTTGGGTTGGATGGTGAGGGATGGGTCATGTCCTGCACCAAGCTGGTTTGCCAGTCATTCCCTAGAGGCTGCAGGCATGGATCAGGCATGAATTCATGCATTGTGAATCAGGAGAAGGATCTTCAGGAGGCAGGGCTGCCACTTTCTGTATGCATCCCGTCCCCAGGTGTGCCTGGGGGACACTGTGCCTGCTGAGAGCAGAGCAAAAGGGAACTTGCTGCCGCTTTGCAGCTGGATGGTCCTGGGCATGGGGAGCAGCTGGGTGCCTGTGCGTGGGGTAGGTGGTGGCTGTGGGTCAGGGGGACACAGCTGCTGGATGCGGCGCTCAGCTGGGCGCCTCTTGCCTTCTGCAATCAGGGCTGTTGGAGAGCAAAGCCTGACTTGTTCACCAGCATGTCTGTACTTCTTCAGGGCTGTTTGGGAGGTGGTCTGAACCTTGTGAGATCCCTTATCTGCCCCTTTGGGAGGAGGAAGATTGTATTTTAAGCACTTTGAGGACTCACAGAGCCCCTTGCAGAGGCTGGAACAGGGAAGTGCTCCTTCCCCGGTGCCAGCATCTTGCCTGTAGGAATCATTGCCACTAAGCCTTGCCCCACAGCAAACTGCTGGGACAGGCTGTGCCTGCTCAGCCCAGAGGATGGCAAATGTGGTGAGGAGGGCATGTGGAGGAGGGAACAGGGCTTGTGGCAGGGGAAAGGGGCAGGGGATGTGAATGGAGAAGCCATTGCTCATCCCCATGTCCCACTGCATGGTGGTATGGGGTAGGAGGAGAGTAGCCAAGGGACTGACTGAGCCAGCACAGGGAGCCCAGAAGTGTAACAGGGGCACCTCTTATCCCTGTGGGAGGGAAGTACCATGGCTGGAGGGACATGAATCCCAGCAGGGCTGGTGGTGCCATGGCCCGTCAAGGGAAGCCTGAGCTAGGGTGGGTGACATGTCCAAATGAGTAGCTGGCAGGGGTCTCCTAGTGCAAGGGTGATTGTCTTGGGAAGGTCCCTGCTGTGGGCTGTGGAGGAGGGAATATAGTGTCCATCCACCCTGGACACAAGGGTGGATGGGGGAGATTCATGGATGAGTGACCCTTCACACTTTGTGAACATGAAAAGCAGCCCCCTCCCAAGAAGCCTTGCCAGCTGGTGACCTCCTGGCAGATGGACATATCACCTTTCCTCCCCCTTCAGGGTCTGGCTGGTTTCCTGGGGATTTCTTTCCCACCACCTATGCATGCCTCACCTCATCACCTCCTACCCCAACTAATAGAAACTTTCACCTCTGCCAGAAACATGCCAAAGACCCCGGTGGGACTCAAGACTCCGGCTGGCACCAGACCAGGACAATTACAGGAAGAACGAAGAAGTGGTGCTGAGTTGCATTGAAGGTTTTCTGCCGTCCTTCACCCACATCAAATGTTCAAGCGAAGTCCAGTCCATCAGTCATGGGAAACCTGTATACAGGGAAGTTTGGCGTGGAAGGAACAGCACAAGTGACTGGATCCGCATCCGGTCCAACGTGGAGTGCCTTGGTAAGGAAAGCATCAGGAGGTCTCCTGGCTGCCCCATTCTGCCCTTCATGGGCAGGGGAAGGCGGGCTGTGCCATGCATGGCCCAAGCTTTCAGGGTGTCCCACCTGGTCCCCTTGGGTGCTTTGCTGGCTTCATGTGGCAGGTTCGTAGGGGATGAAATAGCCCTGGCTTCTTAGATGATGCCACAAGGTGCCAGGGTCAAATGCTGGTCCATCAGTCACTGTGCAAGCTTTGTGCATAGTATGAGCCCCTCATGAGTCCCCCAGTCTCTTGACCTCGTGCTCCTCCTGGCCTTTCCTGGGAGGCCTGAGGGAAGCAGCGCAGAGCCCTTTTTCCTCTCATTCTCTTCCTGGGAATGTAATGTAGAAGGGCTACTCTATATGGTGTCCTAGAGCTCCATCTCTCACTGTACAGCCAGGGAAAATGAACCTTTCTCCTGGCATCTAAGTAGAGCAGGAAAAGGCTAGGTTTTTCTAAGAGCTGCATGTGTTGGATCATAGAGATGCTGGGACCCACAGATACGTCAGTTTTGACTCAGTGGGAAAAATTATCTTGAAAAATTGTAGTCCACATATTCACCCACATTCATTCCTATCCAGACTGCTTGTGCTCCCCTACCAGAGAGCTGGAGTCAGCAGTTTCAGCCTCTCGCTTTCCCTCCCCCTGAGCTGGGTGGGGAGCAGGGCTGTCTGACGGCAGCACCCGCGTGAGGCTGGCAGGGGAAGGGAAGGAAGTAACTCTCTTGCAATGTTTCCTTCACAGAGCTCCTCCAGGTTGTCTCCGAATCCTTGGAGATTTCCAGCACCAGCATCAAACTGAACTGGACCTGCAGGCTCCCTGATGCCTGCCAGCACATGCGGGCCAGGTGCCGCCTGGCTGCGCCTTCGTCTCCTCCCTGTGAGGCTGAGGAGGTGGAGGGAGAGGAGATGCTCCACGGCCAGGAGGGAACACTCACCTGTGCCCCTCTGCAGCCCTTCACCGAATACAGTGTCACCATCTCCCTGCCCCCCAGCATGATTCTTTTCTCATGGTTGGTTAGGACAGAGGAAACAGGTATGTGTGCACGAGTACTGGAGAGAAGGGACAGTCCTGGCTATGTCACAGGTAGGGGAGGTGGATAAATGTCCCCTTTACCTGGCAGCTCAGCCTCACCATCTGCTCCCTGCAGCGATGTTCTGGGATCAGGGCTGCTTGGATCCTGTGGGACTCTGGGGAAGGGGCTGTGCACAGCAAGTCCTCTCCTCCCTCTCCCCCTCCTCACCACACCACATGTGCTGTGGCACATGCAGCCTTTGTGGGGGACAAGCCGTGGCTGGGGGGGCCTTTGCAGCCTGTCCCCTGGGCCAGGAGCTGCCTGCATCCTTCTTTCTGGCCCCATGCGTGACCCTGTCCTCCTGTGCTTCCAGTGCCGGACAAACCAGAGAAGCTTTGGCTGGATCCCAACACAGGGTCCCTCTCATGGGAGCCACTGCCCTCCTGCAAAGGGGAGATCATCGGATACCAGGTACCAAGGGTCCACAGACTCCCCACAGTCCCCCTCACATTGCCAGGCACCTCCATGCCTGGAACTCTGTGCAGGCAGGCAAGGAAGGGAAAGCCATGATGACCTGCGGTTCCCAGCCAGTCCAGGGGAATACCTGGCTACAATGAGCACAAATATTTTCTCTCTCACCCTTGACTTTCCTTGTGTTGTGGAGTTAGTCAGAGAGGTGGTGGGTTAGAGGTAGAAAGGTAGAGAGTTAGTCAGAGAGGGAGGAAGCCCTCCCCTTTGGGCTTCCTCCATGGGTCTGCTCAGCCTGGGGCTTGGCAGAATTTGCGGTTTTTTGGTGCACATCTCTTGGTGATGTGTTTGCTGGGGTGGCCTGCCGGGGTTTCCTGTGCCTCTCGCGTGCTTCCTTCTGGTTCCTGCTACAGGGAGCCCTGTGGTTTGAGTCATCCTGGGCTGCATCAAAAGAACCATGGCCAGCAGATCGAGAGAGGTGATTCTGCCCCTCTGCTCCGCTCTGTTGAGACCCCACCTGCAGTGCTGTGTCCAGCTCTGAAGGCCTCAGCACAAGAAGGACACGGACCTGTTGGAGCGGGTCCAGAGGAGGGCCACGAAGATGATCCGAGGACTGGAGCACCTCTGCTATGAGGACAGGCTGAAGGAGTTGGGGTTGTTCAGCCTGGAGAAGAGAAGGCTCCGGGGAGACCTTATAGCCCCTTCCAGTACCTAAAGGGGGCCTACAGGAGAGATGGGGAGGGGTTGTTTGCAAGGGCATGTAGCGATAGGACGAGGGGAAATGGTTTAAACTAGAGCAGGGTGGGTTTAGATTAGACATTAGGAAGAAGTTCTTTACAATGAGGGTGGTGAGGCACTGGCACAGGTTGCCCAGAGAGGTGGTGGAGGCCCCATCCCTGGAGACATTCAAGGCCAGGCTGGATGAGGCTCTGAGCAACCTGATCTGGTTGAAGATGTCCCTGCTTACTGCAGGGGGGTTGGACTAGGTGACCCTTAAAGGTCCCTTCCAACCCAACACATTCTATGATTCTATGATTCTATGATTCTATGATTCATCTTCCGACAACCCCTCTTCTTCTTGGAAAATTGGACTCTTCCTTTGAGTTTTCCCCAGTGCGTGGCTAGAAGCACCTCTTCCATCTGTGGGTTTGGGGCTTTTTCCACAGTGCAGCCCTGCTTTCTGGCACTGAGGGGGGTGAAACCTTTACCAGTGTGCCCTATGCCCTCTCTGAGGACAGACCTCTCTGTGGGGTGACAGGGACCCAGGCATGCTGGTTTTTTGTGCACCTCTTAACTCTTTCCAGGAGAACTGGCAAACAGGGGTCCTGACAACATTGCTTGTGGGTCTGTTTGAGCTGCTTCCCTGCCCACAGATGTGTCTGCTTGTGAAAAGACCCCTTTTTTCTGGTTTCACTTAGCTCCTCTTGCATATTACTAAAATTCCATTACCATAAAGACTCTGACAGCAGCAAGGATGGCCCGAGATCTCAGGAGAAATTCAGATGATGCATTACGAAATGGGGACCCTCCACCTGTATCCCTTGTGGGAACACTGTCTTCCCTGTTTCATGTAGACAAAGCCTTCAGAGTCCAACCTTCCACAGGAGGAAAGAGCAGTTTAGGGCTTCTGTTGTGGGGTATGTCACCACAGTGCCTGTGGCATTGCAATACCATTCCAGTGACCTGGTGGAGGCCTCATTACATGTATATACACCTCTCCAAAGGAACGGCCTCCCTCTTGCCCTTAGCCCTTCACAGAGGCTTGGTCCTTTGCTCACAGAGGCAGCCACTCTGACATCTAGAGTGTTGCCTCCAAATTCCTCCTCTCCTCCTCTTGTCTGCTTTGAGGTCCACGCGTGGGGCCAAGGCTCCTGCTGGTTCCTCTCCAGGAGCTTCCCACTCCTGGGGCCGTCAGAGGGAAGAGGCGGGCGCTTTGCTGTGTGTCGGGGCGCTGTGGGCAGTCCCCGGAGGGCAGGTGGGAGCTGCTGCCCTCCAGCTCTGTCTCCTCTCCCCAGCTGAACATCACGACCAGGAGCGCGCAGGATGGCGGTTTCCTGGAGATGGAGCGGCTGCGGCTGAGCAGCTCCGTCACTGAGCACCCGCTGCCTCAGCACAGCCCCGGCAACAGCTACGTGGTGGCGATCCGGGGAGTCACGGCCGTCGGAGCCGGGGCTGCGTCGCTGTGGGAGTTTCAGACCAACAGCCCAGGTAGGGCTCGCTGTGTCCCGTCGCTGCGGGGTGGCTGGGGCTTACGCCCCAGCTGAGGCAGCTCCCTGTCCCCAGCCCCGTGGCCTCCTGGCCGGCGTGGAGGAGGCTGGGCGCAGAGGAGCTGTGCTCTGCAGCCTGCACTGCCTGGGGCTGCCCCTGCTCCCCACACAGCCCCTGCCGTGCTGCCCGCTTGGTGCTCATCCCTCTTCCCCTCTGGAATCTCCCTGCATCTTCCCCTCCAGACACTCCGCACCCTCTCGACACCAGCTGCCGCAGCATCCATGTTATCTCCCCATCCCACGGGACAGCTGTGATCCCACTCCACCCCATCGCCCGTCCCCCCGAGGCGACGAGGTGAGTGCAGCCCCCGGCAGCTCTGCTGTCCGCACCCCCGGGATGAGTTTCCCGCAAGGCAGCGCTTGCCCACAGCCCCCTCTGTCCCGCTCTCCCCCATCCCCGTCTCCCCCGTCCCTCTCACCGCCCTGCCTTGCAGGGAGCACCAGCTCATCGTGGCCGTGGCCCACAACGGCACGGCGCTGGAAGGTGCCTGCCTGGGGGAGCCGCAGCCCTTCAACGCCAGCCAGCAGCCCGCCACCTACGTGGCCACCGTGCTCAACCTCACCGGCCCCATGGACTTTGTGCTGGGCACCGGGACCCACGGGCAGGGCTACCACAACGCTGCCCTTCAGCCGGGCTGGGACTACATGGTCCTTCTGCGCCACGTCCACCGCTCACAGCAGGTACCCGGCATGGGGGGCTGCTGCTCCCCGGGGACGCTGCCAGCCAGGGCCGGGACCCTCGGTGGGGTCTGGGCTGGCCACCGATGGTGAGCGGCAGTGCCACATGGGCTCTGCTCCCGGTCTCTGTGGTGACAGCCCCGGCACCTTGGCAGGACAGTGTCCCCAGGTCCTTGGCCACAGCTGGGGCGTTCGGTGGCTGTGGGTGGGAAGCCTTTGCCGGCAGAGCGGGCAGTGGGGCAGGAGTGGCCTGAGCTCTCCGTCCTGTCTCCTCCAACAGGCAGAGAAGTTCACGTGCGTCTGCTACAGCTTCTCTGTTGGTAAGTGGGCTCCTCACTCCCTGTGCCCAAGGGTTTCTCCCACATGTTCCCTTTTCCCAGCCTGGCCGGTTCCCCTGGAGAGGACCTGGCTGAGTGCTGGAGCTTCAGGTCTCATGGATGGCAGAGGAATTCTTTTGTTTCCCATACATGGGGTAATCGTCCAACCCAGAAGAAACCTAAGCCAAGACATGTATCTACACGCTTGCACATACCCTTTGCCATCGCTGTGGCTATTGCCAGCACGTGGCCCAGGCTGTGGCACCCACTCCTGTCCGTGTGTTAGTTGCAGGGCTGCATCCGTCCCCATGGCGTGGGACTGTGATTGGGATGGTTGTGCTGCTGGTAGTCCTTTTCCTGTCTGCAGGGATCCTGTGGTTTGTGCTTTCCAGGTGAGTAGGAAGGGGACAGGCTCAGCAGGGCCACGGGCAACGCCAGTCTCTTACTCAGGAATCTATTTTGCCTTTCCAGGAAAAAGAAGTCTTTGCCCAGCACAGCTAAGGAGGATAATTAAAAAGGTAGGAAAATGCAATTCCCTGGACCACCACCTTCACAGAAAGGGTTGTAGGGTTGAGTGGCAGATGGGAGGAGAGCAGAGATCTCCCAGGAGAGCTTGACCCTCAGGAGAAACATCTGCTCATCCTCTTTACTGACACGTTCTCCCCATTTGCCCCAGCCCTGTGGTGCTGGGAACAGTTGGGATGGCTCTGCCCGCTAAGCCCCACATGGCAGCAGAGCACGGCTTCAGGCAGTGCTCCCAGCCTGGAGCAGGGACAGGAGGGAGCAGAGATGGACATCCCAAAGGGTGGCTCATGGCTCAGCCCTTTGAGGGACCCATGGCTGTGTTGTCCCCCACAAGGGAGAGATCTGCTGGGAGGGATCTCAGGAGGGTCAGGCTGAAGGACTGCTGCCCTCACCTGGGCACTGGTGGGCACCTCTGTGGGCCTGTGGTTGGACACAGCTGGGATGAAGGGGTCAAGCTGTTTCAGGCACTGCCCTGTGCTCCAGCCTGTCTCAAACACTCCTGTGTGCAGGCAGCTGTGGTGGCATGAGCTCCCCACACAGCCCAGAGGACACAGCAACCTTTGCACTGGGTGCCCTTTGTCTCCACAGGTAAAGATGTCCAGGCTGGAGATCAGTCACTCCCGCCCTTGTCCAGGACCACAGGAGACATTCAGAGGGACTGGAGAAGATGAGGAACATGACCCCGTCTCAGTGCTGACGGCTGCCAGGCCCCCTGGCTCTCCTGTGACTGTGACCACCACTGGGGTCTCATCCAATTCAGCAGAGCAAGAGGAAAACAGGAGGCCAAGGGAGGTTGTGAGCTTTTTATTTCCTCATCCTCTTCAACTCCCAGCTTTCACTTACCGCTGTTTTAAGACCCTTGAATATGACTTTCAGTAGTTCCTTTTTTTTTAGGCTTTGCTTTAAGTTTTGCTTTCCTGGAAGCAGGAACTGTATGTCAGATTTCCCAGTCCCTGGCTCACATGGGCTCAGGCTGAGGGATGGTTCATGCTCCTGCCATGTGCTGGGTTCCCAGCCTCTCTCCTCCATCTGTCTGCTGATATGCAGCCAAACCCAGGACCCTGCTGGATCTTGGCCTGACTGGGCTGCCTTCATGACTCTGCCGGCTCTGTCTGGACAATTAATAAAGGCCTGTGGTTTGGAGGGGGCTGCCTGCCCCACTACAGCTCCTGTCTGGTCCCCTCATTGGCCTCATGGGGTCACATTCCCCTGCAGGGAGCTAACTGCACCTTGTTGAGGGGAGGCCATGAGCAGGTCTGCTCTTACCGCGTGTCCCCAGGTGGTGCTGGACAGCCTTTCAGACCCCCACGGCTGTGCTGGGCAGCTCTTACATGAGTTTGGATGGGGTTTGTGGTGGGAATCAGTGAAGGGTGATGTCTCTCAATGCGTATCTTGGGCAGGAGTGTGTTCTGTGCCCATACTGTGGCCAGAGCTGAGGGACCTGTGTGCTCTCAGCTCCTCTGAGCCCCTGTGCCAGGTCAAACCTGGAAGAAAAGTAAAGAGTTCACCACCACCATGGACAGCACGGAGTCTTTATTGGTGAGACACAGAACAGAGCCATGGGGTCAGTCCTGCTCTGAGGCCCCTTGCCCTTGAGCAGCAAAGGCAGAACCAGTCTCCATGGTGCAGGAGCCTCTTCTGTGCAGTAGCCTGCTGGAACAACATCTAGGGTATCTGAGTTGAGCCACCACAACCAGGGATTGCCATGGTGGCGTCAGGCAGGCTGCTGAGGAAGCCTCTCTGGAGCTAGCAGGGCTGTGGCACCTGGATCAGCATCAGGCAGATGGAACTCCAGGAAGGGATTGTGTGGGGTGGGAAGGACCAGGCTAGCACTACGGGATTGTGGATTGTACCTGCCTTGGCTCTTGTGGGCCTTGGGCTTCATGCCTCTCCCAAAGTAGGACAGATAGCCTGTGCTCCTAAGCCCCATGGATCTTACAGTGGTTTGGTGCACCCCTGACAAAACACAGTTTGGGTGTTGGTGGAGATACTCCACTTTCCCTGAGGCTGACTGAAGGGACAAGGGAGCCTGGATGGGACAGCTAGTTCTCTTCAACCCTGTCCCAGACAGGTCAAATCTTGGTACCTCTGCTCTGGTCTGCATACTCGGGCTGTAATTGCAGGTAAGTTCCTGCGCAAACTCTGGGCACAGGGTCAATTTCCTGCCTCAAAGCCTGACCACAATTTGAAGACTGTCCAGCCGGTGATCTCCAGGCACAGGGGTCCCTTGGGGTGGCTTTTCAGGGGAGTTAAGCATCTTGGAGTTGTTCACACCCCTCTCATTTCCTCTGGTTTCCACTGTTACTGATGGAGCGCTGTCAAGAGAGTCAAAGTCTTGGCCAGAGATGGGCTGTGGCCATGCCTCTACTTGAAGTTCCCATAGGTTTCAAATGAATTCAAGTAACTGAGGGCTAGTTCATAGCAGAGCCCATACTGCTCCTGTGGACAGAAAGGTGTACGTGAGAACCTGGTACAGCAACACCTGCAGTGGAAGGACAGTCTTGGTTGCCAACAGCTTCCTGAGCAAGCCAGGTGCAGGTACAGCCCACTCTCCTTCACCCTATAGGGGGGAGCCCACCTTCCCCCTACTGAGAAATAATGGGCATGTGCTCCAGTAGCTAAGAGCTGGAGCCCAATGCTGGAGCCATCTGGTGTCTGGAAGAGAGCTGGCATCCATAGCAAGAAGTGGCTGCAAGTCACTCCCAGCTGGGGAGCTCGCCTTATGATGGCCTCTAGCACCCAGACCAGGTGGTGAGGTATGTGCAGGACAGGCATCTGAGCACCCACCAGTTGACCCACTCCACTGAGCGGGCCGGGTGGACCAGAAAGGGGCAACTCATCCCGCAGCATGCTTCGGCAGAACCTGCCCCTGAGTGAGTGGGTATGTCCCAGCGGCAGAAAACAGGGTTTTCAGAGGTTTCTTCAGACCCTGCTGGCCCCAGGATGATCTGAGCACAGAGGTGCTAGGGCACCTGCTGGGACAGTCCAGGCTATGGCTTCTGCTCTGCTGTTGGCATCCTGTCTGCGTGTGAAGTCAGCACCTACCACATCTTTAATCAGCTGTCTACGCCGCCTCTTCAGCGTCCTCACAGCCTGGGATACATCCACCAGCCCCTCGCTTTGGATCTGCTCACACAGGAAACTTGCAGCACAGAAGATTCCGCTCCGGCTAGCACCATCCCTGTGGAGGAGAGCAAGGGGAGAGTCACCTGCTCTAGGTTCACTTGGCAGTGCTGAGCTCTCAGGATGGTCTTGTCCACAGATCCTGCACCCAGCCAGCCTCCACAGGGAAGCCTTCCTCCCTGAACACAGCTGAATTCATGTCCCTGTGTCCACCTAAGACGGAGCTGTGACCCAAGCTCACTGATGCAGCTACATCTGAGCCAGCTCTGTGCCACGGCTGCTTCTCCAAGAGACGTCACTCACCAGCAGGTGACAAGGATGTGTCCGTCTTGGCTTTGCCTATGGTGTGTCTCTACCTTCCCTAGGAGGCTGATGATGGTGGCAGGGTGCGGGGGAAGACGCTGCTGAATGGGCCAGTTGTTCAGTTGCCAGAACCGGACTTCCAGTGCAGACTTCTTGGGCTAGTGAGGAAGAAAGACGGTTGGCTGGGCAGAGAAGAAACTCATTGTTTTCACAGAGGGAAGGGAGGAACAACGTGTGTCATTCCTAGCTCAGCCATGCATACTGGATCAAGGGAGCAGCTCCACAGTGGGATGGCCCGGTCCCAGATTCTGCCCTTCTCCATGCTCGGAGACTGGCAAACAGACAGAGCACAAAATAAGAGCTGAGCACCAGGTGCAGCTCAGACTGATGCCAGTCCAGTGCCCAGCTACCTGTGACAGCTGTCCTCATCCACGGACCACCACTGAGATGCACAAACTCTATCCATGGCTGCTGTCCTCCAAGTTAGAAAGGCACACAAATGTATCTCCGCCTTTTATCTCTACCTGCAGCCTCACCCTCTTGGGACTAACCTTTCTCTGAAGGCAAAAAGCCCTGCTCTGGCCAGTGCCCTTCCAGGACCCCATCAGATCCCTCTGACCGTTGTGGCCTCTGCCATCCCGAGCTGTGACTTTGACCCCAAATCAAAGCCTGTTGGTGCTGGAGCCCATCTGGTCCTCCCAGCTCTTCCAAAGGCTGATCTCAAAGGACTTCTGTCTCACTGTGCAAGGAGCCCACCTGCTGCGTGTTGGTGAGGGCAAGTGTCCAGGCTGTGAAGTCATCTCCGGGATCCTCTGAGATCAGGTGGACATGGAAACGGCCGTAGGCAGCTTCGCCCTGGGTGGGCCAGAACTCCACGTATGTCTGGGGGACACACACATGGGTGATCACACACAGCCCCAGCCTACATGTGGCAGAGCTCAGCACTTTGCGTGAGTGTGATGACACCAGTCCATAAGCCACAGTGTGCATGTGGTTACTCTTCCTTCCCCATTTGCTGGGGACCAACCCAATGGTGCTGCAGCCAGAAAAATAACACTCCTGCAGAGAGCACACCTGGGCAGGGGTAAGCAAAACCTGAGGGATGCTCCCGTGCTGTGAGACTGGGGACATCCCACCGCTGTAGTGCCACGGTGCTGGGACTGTCCTCAGGGCTCTCCCAGGTGGAGCCCACAAGCTTGCAGCAGGCTGCTGCGGCAAGCCAGGCTCTCGTGAGAACAGCTGTGTGCGGGCAAGGGCAGAAAGAGCCGTGGGGGGAGCTTGGAGAGAAGAGGGATGAGTGTGGGCTGCTGACCTTGTCCAGCTCCTCGAGCTGATTCAGCACAACCACCGACGTGCAGGAGTAATCCCAGACCAGAGCCCAGAAATCCACCAGCGTGGCGAGGAAAGGCAGCTGGGTGATGATGAGCCTGTCCTCCTCGGTGTATGTCTGCAAAACACGCCAACCGGAGCGATGGGGGAAGAGGTCACACAATCCACCCCCAGAGAGCCCCTCCGACAGCGGGAAGGGCTCCCTGCCTCCCTGCAGCCAGGGCTCTGCAGGCCTGGAGCAGAGCCCGAGGGGACACAGGACACCCCAGCCCTGCTCAGAGCAGGCTTGTACCCTGCTGCTCCCCCAGCTCATCACACCCGGCCTCTGCTCCCAGCAGGCAAATGCCAGCCTCCGTGCGGCAGCCTGGTGTGCAGGCAGGGCTTATGCTGATCACGGGGGCCATCTCCTGGCAGCAGGGCCCCAGCTGCTGGGAATTAGTCACTATGAAGAAGCCCGCGGGGCTAGGACACCTCAGACCAGCGTGGCATGGTCTAGCCCTGCCTTGAGCTATGGTGCCCCAGGAGAGTCTCCACTGCTCTCAGCAGCTCCCACCCCACGCTGGGGTTGGAGCCTTACATTGGCAAAAACGGCGTTGATGTAACCTGGCGAGCCGTCTGCATTCAGTGAGGACATCAGGATGGGCCGGTAGGAATCAGCTGCGGAGGCAAGAGGCAGAGAGAGAAAGGATGAGCCATCCTCTCCGTGCACAGAGTCATGGGGCTTTCCCTGCAAGCAGTGCGGCCATCAGTGTGGCTCCCTGCGGCAAGTGCTGGAGACGCTCAGGTGAACAGGCTCCACCAGCCCCATGGCCATGGCAGTTCAGGGCTGCCTGACACGGGATGTCCAAAACCCCATGGACAGAGGCAGAGGTACAGCAGGTCCACCCTCCTCAGGGCTCCTTGATGCCTCATCCGGGCTCCTCCACTGGGAAACATTAGACCTGGAGACATATTTATCGCAGGTGTACCCCATGAACACGTGCTTCCAGCAAGCCCAGAAGGAAGCAGGGATGGGGTCTTGTTTCCATGGAAGGACCAGTCTAACCTATGTTTTTTGCCAATCAGAAAATGAGGGTTAGACCCTGGGCAGAACCTGCCAGCGGCATGGTGCTGGGGAGGGAAGCAGCAGGGCAGCATCATCCCCCCACACTGCTCTCAGGCGCTGGGTCGCAGAGCAAGTGGCTACCCAGCCCTGCCAGAGGTACCTGGAAGGATCCCTGGCTTGCGGTTCTTGGGCTGATTGCTGGGTTTCTCCGCTTCTCTGCATGGCAGAAGCTGGAACAACTCGGAATACTTCTGCAGGGTCTGTAGGGATGATTCAACCAAGCAAGTCCTGCCTGCCAGCCCCTCCCCTTCTTCAGCCGCCCCAGAGAAATGCTCCCCCATCTCCAACCCATAGCTAGGAAGGAGGGAGCAGTACGGGAAGGCACCACATACCAGCCCCCACAGAACCAGATCCTGGTGGTACCTTGAACTCCTTCTCAAGGACGTTGTTGTGCCTTGAGGTCTCAGCTTCTCGAAGGCAGCGGACATGGTTGGCGATGCTCTCCACTGGGATCCCGGTGCTGCCGCAGAGCAAGCCTTCGAGCAGCACCTCGTACAAGAAGATGTACTGCTCCTGCATGAGGACATGGGTCAGCTGCACAGACTGGAGCAGCTCCATGAGGAGTCACAGAATTACAGAATGGTTTGGGTTGGAAGGGACCTTAAAGCTCATCTAGTTCCAACCCCCCTGCCCTGGGCAGGGACACCTCCCACTGGACCAGGCTGCTCAAAGCCTCATCCAGCCTCGCACCTGACTCCTCATCCAGTTCTGGGACTCCAGACCACTAGCTCATTGTCATCAACCTGTGTCAGGAATGAGCCAGGTCCATCCTTCACTTTCCTGCTGTGGGGCCCTGAAGACAGACACCTCTCAGTGCAGGCAGCCCTGCTCTCAGAAACAGCCAGCAACTGCAACAACCCAGGCAAGACCATCTTCCTGTGGTTTAATGCTCCCTCTCAGACCAGACCCCAGCTCTGGGGAAGGAAACCCAGAAAATCAGTGAACTAGTTAGTCCTCCTACAAGCAGCTGGATGGTCCTGTCCAATCTAGTTTCCTACAAAGGGTCCCAGCTCTGAGCAGACCATGGGGATGTAGTCCCTCGGCCAGGACACTGCTGCCCAGATGTCCTCAGGGCAGACATCCTGAAAGGCTGAAGGACATGTGGACTCTGGTTCATGCTCCATGCCTACAAGACAGGCTTTCTTTGCCAGGGTGACTGGTGTGTATGAATGCTGCTGGCACCTCAGAGGGTCTCAGGGGAAATGGATCCCATCTGGGTTTGGACATGGCATTGAAAACAAGATCCTGCAGTCTCCACCACCTGGCAGCTCCACTCCCCGTGGCTAGACCATGCCCAGTGTGGCTTTGCATGCCACATCCCTGGGAAGGGTGGGAAGCAGATCTGCAGCCCGACAGTGTGCAGGGAGCAGGTAACTCTCCTCACCTTGGTCTGCACCATGCTGACCCGCTGCTCCCGCAGCCTCTGCACGCAGTGAAACACATCCACCTTCCCCTCCACTTTCCCCATCTTCAGGAGGAAGTCCAGGGCGATGAAGGTACCTGTCCGCCCGATCCCTGCGCTGCAGACACAGAAAATTGGGGTGTCTGCACTGCCCCAGCCAGCCTTGGCCCAGCACCCAAGCGCTCCCAGATCAGTACCTGCAGTGCACCAGCACAGGTCCGGCAGGTGCTTCCAACCCTCTCTTGTTCACCACCTCCACTAAGCAGAGGAGCTGTGAAGGGTTTCTGGGCACCCCGTGGTCTGGCCACAGCAGGTAGTGAAACTGCTCCACCACTCTTGGGAGAGCACAGCCTGCCTACAAAGAAGGAGACGTGGCTGGGAGCAGGGAGCGGCAACCAACCTGGAAATTTGCGTGATGTAATTGCATGCCAACAACTTGGGAGCAGTAGGTAAAATCACTTCAGGGGGGCACCAGCACAGTGTTCCCCCCACCACCCCCACCACAACGACTGCTCCACTATAGCTCATCAGACAGCAAAGGGCAAGTTCAGCCAGCTCACTGCCACACCGTTCACTTTGTTTTCTGCTTCCCCATGCTGCGAACACTGAATTCAGAGCAGTAAATGCAGCTCGTGCCCCAGAGGAAGAAAATAATAATAATATCACAGCGTAGAGTGTTTCCGTAGTCATCAAAAAGCCCTGGCTTCCCCAAATAAAGTGTTTCCTAAGGCTGGTACTGCACTGATGTGAACGTAATCACTTTTGTTTACAGACCGTCATGTATCTTTCCCTAAACATCCATTCACTTGGCCTGAATTAATGAACTGCTACGTCCCACCATCAGATTGACTTTCAGCTACAGTTTGCTCTGGGCACGACAAGAAAAGACAAGAATATGCATAACTGCAATTTCTTTATATGGTACTTGTTTCCCCCTCCTTGCAGCTCCTTCAGTTCCTGCTTATTATCTTAGGTATAATTTCGGCAGAATTACCCGTTTTGAGAAATGTCATTATGTAACTTATCTTAAACAATGATCAATCTGTTCAGGTTTAGGAGCTGTAAGTGACCATGGAGCTTCAATGTGGACCCTCTGCAGATTGGCCCAGGTGACAGGCAGGCACCTGTCCTGTCATCCTGGATGTACAGAGGTGTCGTTTTAGACCCTTTAACTGCTTTTACACCCTTTGAGATCCCCTCATCCAAGCCTTCAAGGATGCACGATCTGCCCTTGTGCATCACCAGTGCAGACTCAGCTGGGGTGACCACTGGAGCTCACCAATTGTCTTTGCCTGGCACAGAAACCTGGGGACGATGCCCTGGCATGGCATCCAGTGATAGCAATGCTGAACCTGCCAGTGCTGGAGACCAGGCAGGGCTCCCCACAGAGTCTCTTGTCCAACAGCTCCCACCAGCTGCTAAAACCCAAAATCATCCTGCATCCCCATCTCAGCTACACTCCAGGCTTACCTTATGCAGGCAGAAGATGCGTGTGACAAGGCCCGTGGTGGTCCTGGTGTTGTTGAGTGTCACAGTGAAATCCCCATAGACCTGCTCCTGCTCTGGCCAGTACTGCTCGCACTTTGTCTGTCAACAGCAATGAGACCACTAGGCACGAGCAAACTCCTGAGGGAAGCGTTGCAAGCTGGCAGTGGTGTGGAGCTGCTCTCTGCTCTCATTGACAGCTGCACTGAGAGCAAAGCAAAGCAAAGCGGGCAAGGAAGCCTGGGCTCTGTGGAGCCCCAAGCTGAGCGCAGGCTGAGATGGTCTCTCTACCTTGTTCTGTTCCACTAAGCCCGTCAGCATCACAATGACTGAGATCTTCTCTTGCCAGACCATCTGCCAGAAATCCACCACTGTCTCAGGCAAGGGACCTTGGAGAGGAAGAGGAGAGCCCTGTGCCAGCGTCCAAGCCATGGGGCTATAACTGCTCCCAGGCACAGTACAGGCATTCCCAGGCTACAGAGCAGCCCTGGGCTTCCCTCTGCCCAGGGACTAACACTGCACAGCCTTGGCACAGCAGCACCTGGCAGGGTGTGCTGGGCATCTTGGCTTCATCACCCATGTTAGAAACTGGGACAAGGAAGAGGGAAGGCAGGTGAGCCCTGCACGGGGGCATCAGGAATTCACTGCTACTTCAGGAGCTTCCCCATCAAGACCCTCAAGATGACCATGAGTTGCTCCCACATTTAGGATCCTGTTTCCTGAAGAACATTCCTGCAGCTTTGCAAGGAGCCTGAGACCTCCTCACCACATGCTGCACAGAGCAGACTAACCCATTCCGGCTTTGCACCATTGGAAAGAGCCTGTCTCCGAGTGCACTGAGTGCAGACGTGTCAGGCATTCTTAGGTTTGTCCCTGTCTGCCAGCAGTCAAAGGATAAAAAACAGGCTTGTGGTGGGAGGACCATGTCTGCAGCCTGGCCAGTGCAGGGACCAGCTCTAGCTAGCTGCTGCCAAACTGCCATTGACGCCTTCTCCATACCCTGCTGCAGCTGTAACCACACAGGGCCTTGGATGGAGCCATTAACAGGTCCTCGGCTGCTGTCCCAGTTCCCCGCTCCCCAAAGTGCTCAGGGCAGAAACAGGCATCTCCAGAGCATGAAGGCTGGGAACACTCACCTTGAGCTGCGATGAAGAAACATGGACTCCGGTAGCTCTGTGGGGGAGAGGTTCAAACAGGTCTGATCACACGGGTTAAACATTTAACAGGGAATGAAATAAAGGACCCATCCCCACAGGCACCCGAGCCCAGAGCCCCCTGCACAGTGTGTCCCACAGCACCACGCCTGGCCAGCACGGGGAGTGGGTACCCAGGGGCTGCATCTCGGCTCCTATCCCGTCACGCAGGTCCCTTTTTGTTAGAGATGAGAACTGCACGCAAACCCACAGTACTCCGGGTGTCTCAGACAGGACACAAGGAAAGCGATATCCCAAGATCTGCCAGCACTTGAGGGCGGCAAGTGCCAGACCTCGGGGCCGCCCGCGTAAGCAGGACTGCCCTCACCCAGCACAGCCAGGCACCTCTCCTGCCCTGCCCTGGCACCTTGGCCCTGCATCCCTCGCTACCTACATCCACGTAGCTGGCATTGATGTAGCCATTCCCCGTGCCAGAGGGCTGCAGCACCACACGGCAGTGATCATCTGAAAGAGAAGGAGGGTGGGAGTCGGTGGACTGCCTTTTTGGGGCATCAACGACATGACTGTTTAAGGAGGGAGATGCAATTTCGGAAAGTCCGAGACCGTTTGCTCCCTCCTCAGAGGCACTTCAGGCCACAGGACGTGCTCAGAGGTAAAGAACAGTTAATGAGACAAAACGTGACATGGCCCAGCAGAAAATGCAATGTGCTTTTGAGGAAGGCTGTTAATGCAATGGCCAAATGTCCACACCATGAGGGCCCCAGAGGAGGTTTAAGTTTTCATAGAAATTTGGTCACTCCCTCCACTTTCCCACAAATAGTCACCTCTGGATGGGACACAGCAGTGTTCAGCAACGACTAACAGCAGGAACAGGAATACAATGACAAATGATCAAGCTTGCAGGAAGATTTGAGGAGCAGAACCAGGGTTCTCCTACTGGACATAAACCAGTAGGGCCAAAATGACTATTTTGGAAGATCCCTCTGGGTTTCAGTGACCACAGAGGATGAGATGAGGAGTTCAGCCTTGCTGGATAGCTGGAGGGGCACCTACACCACCCCAACACCCTGCACCACCCAGCCACCCCCAAGTGCCTGTGCCAACCCCTGGAGAGCTCTGCTTACATGGGATGATGCCGTTGTAGCGGTTCTTACTCTGATTACACAGCTCCCTCCCGGCATCACAGGGATGCAGCAAAGCGGAGGACAGTTGCTGCAGAGGAAGAAGACAAGACTCTGCATAGGCATGTGTTCTGGGGCTGGCCAAGGCCAGCTGCATCACACACCCAAGGGGAGAGGGCTGGAAGGACAGTGCAGCCAGGCGGGAAAGCACAGCTAAACCAGACCTGATACTCTCTCAGGCGCCCAGCACCATGCTTGTCGACTGATTCATCCTCTGTCTGCTCTGCATCTATTTCTGCCCTCTTAAACCTCTTCAGAGCCTCCAGCAGTTCCTCCACTGGGATCTCTGTGTTCAGCTTGGACACACCTACGGAGACCATGAGTCCAGGAGTTTAACATGCACCTGATGGCTGGCCCCGGAGCTCTGCAGCTGGGACTGAGCTGGCATTACAGTGGTCAGGACCCCACCAAACCCTACATTGTCCCTCCCCATGCAGATCCCTTTCTCCTGGGAGGTGTCCCTTTCCCCATGCCAACCAGCTCTGGTCCCTGTAAGCACGCTGCTTGTGTTTCCAACAGGCAGCCTGTCCAAACAAGGCACTCAAGGCCTCTGCTCATACTGCACCTCCTCGACATCTTCGCAGGGGGATAGTGCTGTTGTTCTCCGAGGATTTTGAACCATTGTACTTTCGCCTGCAAAACAGCAAGTCAGGCCCATAGAGCAGCAGAAGAGAGAGACAGAGGAGAGGCTGTTGCCCGTGGAACAGCCCTGCCTCCCACCTTGCTTTGTCTCTCAGGGTCCGCTTGGACAAACCCTGCCAGTGCAAGATGCTGGGTGCCTCACAGAGAGCAGGAGAGGTGAGGCACATACAAACCTGAAGAGAATGAAGAGCAGCAAAATCCCCAGTGCCAGGAGTGCAATGACGAGCGCTACTGCCATAACCAGGGGCATCCTGCCCGGCAGAGACCCTGGCTCCTGCCCTGCAACCAGCACAGCCCAGACTCAGGCTCCCACATAGCCTGAACCAGGCATCAGGAGATCCCACAGGGGCATGGAGTGAAAAGCAGCTTCCCGCATCTCCCACCACAGACTTATCATTGGAGAATAGCTAAGCCAGTGCAGAAGGAGTAGGTGCTCGCTTCAGCATGGTCCCTCTGTCCCTGACTGCCTCCAGCCTGGTTGAGGTGATTGCATTTCTGGGATTGCACAAGCACTGGGGGAGACCCAAGGCTGAGGTGCAACGCGCGATCATGGCAGGGATGGTGCATGGTGTCCAGCTGCCATCAGTGCCACACCTGCCCAGGTAGCCTGAGGTTGCCCAAAACCCATCCACCATGGATAGCCTCAAGATCGCGAGAACTTCCACACTGATGGAAATAGGACAATGAGACCCCACTCAGCCAGGTCCTCTCCAGGGGAACCGGCCAGGCTGGGAAAAGGGAACATGTGGGAGAAACCCTTGGGCACAGGGAGTGAGGAGCCCACTTACCAACAGAGAAGCTGTAGCAGATGCACGTGAACTTCTCTGCCTGTTGGAGGAGACCGGACGGAGAGCTCAGGCCACTCCTGCCCCACTGCCCGCTCTGCCGGCAAAGGCTTCCCACCCACAGCCACCGAATGCCCCAGCTGTGGCCAAGGACCTGGGGACACTGTCCTGCCAAGGTGCCGGGGCTGTCACCACAGAGACCGGGAGCAGAGCCCATGTGGCACTGCCGCTCACCATCGGTGGCCAGCCCAGACCCCACCGAGGGTCCCGGCCCTGGCTGGCAGCGTCCCCGGGGAGCAGCAGCCCCCCATGCCGGGTACCTGCTGTGAGCGGTGGACGTGGCGCAGAAGGACCATGTAGTCCCAGCCCGGCTGAAGGGCAGCGTTGTGGTAGCCCTGCCCGTGGGTCCCGGTGCCCAGCACAAAGTCCATGGGGCCGGTGAGGTTGAGCACGGCGGCCACGTAGGTGGCGGGCTGCTGGCTGGCGTTGAAGGGCTGCGGCTCCCCCAGGCAGGCACCTTCCAGCGCCGTGCCGTTGTGGGCCACGGCCACGATGAGCTGGTGCTCCCTGCAAGGCAGGGCGGTGAGAGGGACGGGGGAGACGGGGATGGGGGAGAGCGGGACAGAGGGGGCTGTGGGCAAGCGCTGCCTTGCGGGAAACTCATCCCGGGGGTGCGGACAGCAGAGCTGCCGGGGGCTGCACTCACCTCGTCGCCTCGGGGGGACGGGCGATGGGGTGGAGTGGGATCACAGCTGTCCCGTGGGATGGGGAGATAACATGGATGCTGCGGCAGCTGGTGTTGAGAGGGTGCGGAGTGTCTGGAGGGGAAGATGCAGGGAGATTCCAGAGGGGAAGAGGGATGAGCACCAAGCGGGCAGCACGGCAGGGGCTGTGTGGGGAGCAGGGGCAGCCCCAGGCAGTGCAGGCTGCAGAGCACAGCTCCTCTGCGCCCAGCCTCCTCCACGCCGGCCAGGAGGCCACGGGGCTGGGGACAGGGAGCTGCCTCAGCTGGGGCGTAAGCCCCAGCCACCCCGCAGCGACGGGACACAGCGAGCCCTACCTGGGCTGTTGGTCTGAAACTCCCACAGCGACGCAGCCCCGGCTCCGACGGCCGTGACTCCCTGGATCGCCACCACGTAGCTGTTGCCGGGGCTGTGCTGAGGCAGCGGGTGCTCAGTGACGGAGCTGCTCAGCCGCAGCCGCTCCATCTCCAGGAAACCGCCATCCTGCGCGCTCCTGGTCGTGATGTTCAGCTGGGGAGAGGAGACAGAGCTGGAGGGCAGCAGCTCCCACCTGCCCTCCGGGGACTGCCCGCAGCGCCCCGACACACAGCAAAGCGCCCGCCTCTTCCCTCTGACGGCCCCAGGAGTGGGAAGCTCCTGGAGAGGAACCAGCAGGAGCCTTGGCCCCACGCGTGGACCTCAAAGCAGACAAGAGGAGGAGAGGAGGAATTTGGAGGCAACACTCTAGATGTCAGAGTGGCTGCCTCTGTGAGCAAAGGACCAAGCCTCTGTGAAGGGCTAAGGGCAAGAGGGAGGCCGTTCCTTTGGAGACATACGTATACACGTGACGAGCCCAAGGCCAGGTCACTGGAATGGTATTGCAACACCGCAGATGCTGTGGTGATATCCCTCATAAGAGGTGCCCTGAACTGCTCTTTTCTCACACAAGTCATCATGGCTTGCTCTTATCCACTCTCCTCGCCCGCCTGCATAGAGTTCCAGGCACAGAGGAGCCTGTCAAGGTGAGGGAGACCGTGGGGAATCTGTGGTCCTCTGGTACCTGGTATCCGATGATCTCCCCTTTGCAGGAGGGCAGTGGCTCCCATAAGAGGGACTCTGTGTTGGGATCCAGCCAAAGCTTCTCTGGTTTGTCCGGCACTGGAAGCACAATGAGGATGGGGTCACACATGTGGCCAGCGAGGAGCACTTGAGCCCAGAGCAGGGTGCAGGCAGCTCCTGGCCCAGGGAAAGAGCGAGGAGGGGATCTGCTGTGCCCCAGGGCCCTGCACAGCCCCTTCCCCAGTGTCCCATAATATCGAAGGAGTCCTGATCCCAGAAAAATCACTGCAAGGAGCAGATGATCAAAGGGCAAAGGGCACCTTTACATTTCATTTAGGAGGACACATACCTGTTTCCTCTGTCGTGACCAACCATGAGAAAAGAATCATGCTGGGGGGCAGGGAGATGGTGACACTGTATTCGGTGAAGGGCTGCAGAGGGGCACAGGTGAGTGTTCCCTCCTGGCCGTGGAGCATCTCCTCTCCCTCCACCTCCTCAGCCTCACAGGGAGGAGACGAAGGCGCAGCCAGGCGGCACCTGGCCCGCATGTGCTGGCAGGCATCAGGGAGCCTGCAGGTCCAGTTCAGTTTGATGCTGGTGCTGGAAATCTCCAAGGATTCAGAGACAACCTGGAGGACATCTGGGAAAGAAACATTGCAAGAGAGTTACTTCCTTCCCTTCCCCTGCCAGCCTCATGCGGGTGCTGCCGTCAGACAGCCCTGCTCCCCACCCAGCTCAGGGGGAGGGAAAGCGAGAGGCTGAAACTGCTGACTCCAGCTCTCTGGTAGGGGATCAGGAGGAATTTGGGGTAATGGTATGTTCAGAAGCTGGACATGACCTTTTGGGGAATAGAGGGGAGTGCAGTACAGTATGTCCCTGGCTGGGCTACATCACAGCTCCAAGGACCAACAAAGTGGTCCTTCTGCCCTCACACCCTCTGAGTTATATGCTTGAGTCTTCCTTTGGTGCCATGGGAGTGCACAACAGGACATATTTTATCCTGGCCTTGCAGGAGCTGCTTCCAGGTCATCAAACCTCATGGCACTGGCCCCAAGGGAAAACCATGACCTTCCCATGCTGATTGTCACACAAACACATTCCCAGCATCCCGCCCCTTCAAAGTAGCATCCTGCTCCTGATGCCTCCCTTACTGATGCACTCCACGTTGGACTGAATGCTGATCCAGTCACCGCTGCTGTCCTTTCTCGACCACGAGTCTATGTAGAAAGGTTGCTCGTGACTGGTGATCTGGACTTTTCCTGCACATTTGACATGGGTGAAGGATGGCTGGAAGCCATCAGGGCAGCTCAGTGTCACTTCTTCGTTCTTCTTGTAACTCTCTTTTTCTGGCAACAGCTGGAGCCTTGGGTCCCACTGGAGCCTTTGGCATGTTTCTGGCAGAGGAGAAAGTGAATGTTGTTGAGGTAGGAGGTGACAAACTGGGTCAGGGGTGGGTGATGGGATATCAGAAATCATTCAGTTTGGGGCAGAGTTGGGTGGTCAGGAGACCTCCTGATGCCTCCCTTACCAATGCACTCCACCTTGGACTGAATGTCGATCCAGTCACCTATGCTGTCCCTTTCACTCCAAAATCTGTGTGCAGACATGCTGTAGCTGTTGGGCCAGACCTTGATCAGACATTTGATTTTGGTGAAGGATGGCTGGAAACCAACAGGGCATCTCAGCACCACTTCTTCATTCTTCTTGTAATTAGTCTTGTTTGGTATTAGCTGAAGCCTTGAGTCCCACTCTGGTCTTTGGCATGTTTCTGCAGTGGTGAAAATGGGGGTTAGTTGGGGTGGAAAGTTTCAAGGAGGTGGGGCAGGAGTACGTCATGGGATATCAGCAATCCCCAGCAATCTCTCCAGCCGCTGAAGGGAGAAGGAAGGTGACATGCCCATCTGTCAGTACGTGACCCCTCAGCAAGACTTGTTGGGAAGGGACTCTCCTTCTGTACTGCTCAGGAACCACTGCAGGAGTTGACAAGCTGGCCCAGCTGGCACTACCTTGTCTCATCTGCTGCCTGGGCTGTCCTCTTCAACACTTTGGACAGGCAACGCAGCATCAAGGAGGGACTGTGGCATACCTGCTGCTCAGCTGGGCAACATCACAACCAGCTGTCAAGGGTGAAGGTAGAGAAGGGACATGGGAGAGCTGCTGCTGCTTCACTTACCAACACACTCTACGGCTGTCTTAATGTACATCCAAGGACCTGTGCTGTTCCTGCCCCACCAGGCCTCTCCATAGACTGGTTCTCCAGAATCCATTTTCAGAAATTTCCATGCACATTTGACCTTGGGGATGGATGGCTCAAGGTCTCCAGGGCAGGTCAGCTTGAATTCTTCATGCAGTTTGTGATTTTTTCTGCTTTTTTCAAAACTTAATCTTTCATCCCACTGGGGCTTTGAGCAATTTCCTGTCAGGGCAAAAAAGTGAGAGTCCTTCTCAGGGACAGGGGATGCTCAGGCAGGAGAGGGCTGAAGCCTTACCGTGACTGACAGTGGTATCAGCATTCAACACCACGAAGAAACCCAAGGGCCCCCAAGTGCAGGAAAGGAGCGTGTGCCTGGACAAGGTGGTGATTGATAGAGTACTCTGGGAGAGAGGTGAACTGAGGGGCAGTATCTGGCTTCCTCTAACTTCCCCATGGCCTGCAACTCAGGAACTGACAGGGAGGAAATGGAGGAACACTGACAAAACTTGTCCCACACTGAAGGCTTCTGTCCCTCGCCATCTTGGACACTGCTCCCAATTGGGGACCATCTCTGAGCTGTGGACAAAGTGTCTCACGGATATGGTGGGATGTCAGTAGTCCCTCCTTGGGGAGAAGCACCTGTAGCAGGGGAGACCTACTGCTCCTCCACTTACCCGTGGGGCAGGTCAGGTTCTCTGCCACCCGATGCCATGCTCCTTGAATGTCCTTCACCTCCCAAGCATTCTTCCAACCTGGAGATATCTCTTTTGCACATCTGATCACAGCAAGGGGAAAAGAGACCCTCAAGGCGCAGTTCAGTGTCACCTCTTCATTAAGCCCATAAAACTTCTGCTTTGGGACAAAGTGGAGCTTTGGGTCCCACTGGGGCTGCTGGCATCTCTCTGCACAGAGGAGAAGAAGCAGGTGTAAGCAGGATGGGAAGAGGCCTGCTGTGGGTTCTGTTGCCCTGATTTTGACACTGTCCGGTTCCTTTGGTTATCACATTCAATGCCAAACCCCTGTCTTACAGCCTAGAGCAGAGTTAAGGGTAGCAGCAGGCCACCCTGAGAGCAACCCCATCAGACGTGTAGGCTTCCCCACTGAGGATCCATTTGGGTAAGTCTGACCGGGGCTGGTATCCTCCCCAGTCTTCACACAGAGGTCCTTCCACTGTCACCACCTCATCCATATGCCCAGGCACTGTTTGAAGGCACTGGGCTTACAGTAGTCCCCAGCGCCATCGCCTTTGAACCCGTCCCCAGAAGCACAGAACCCTGGCAGCTGCCCGTAGCAAGATGCTGAGATAAAAGGTGCCCTGACACTGCCAGGACAGGGGGGAAAGCCAAGACATCCAGATACCCTGTTCCTGGACTATCACCCAGGTGGGCTGAGGCATGACAATGTCACAGAGGGTCTGCCGCCACCTCGGGACCCCAGGGCCAGGGTGATACGGGGCTGTGTTTATTCTTGCAGGTGGCATTCCACAAGGTCTGGGTCCCGCTGGAAATGCATCCCAGCTGGCAGGATACGGCAGCCTGGTGGGTGCTGGTCTCTCCTTCGCTCTTTCCCCTAAAGATGGTGGCTGTAGGACTGCACCAGCCCCTGTGAATCCGTGCTGGCTCCACTCACCTGTGTCCTGTCATCCTGCTGGGCACCACCTGCTCACACCCACATGCACTCTTATTTGCAGCAAAAAGCCCACTCAAGTTGCCAATTTTCTTTTGCTCTGCAGGTTACACTTGTTATTTTCTCCTCTCCGTCCCTTGCCCAAAATACTTGGTTGCTCCTAGGACTGGGTACCTCCTGTGCTGTATCCCTCCCATCCTCACCCAGGACGGGCAACACCCCCACATTTAGGTTGGCAGAAAGGACTCGACAGCGGCTGCAGGTACATATTTAAACAGCTGCGTGTTTAGTTGCATTTTGCAGTATGTAGGTAAGGCAACTGATGGAATTAAATCTTCATATTCATCCTCCATTACTTTCTAGACAGGAGTGCTATTGTTTCTCTACATGGCACCAATTTGGGTCTCTACCTTCTGACCAGATATCAATTTTCATGTAAAAAGTAATGTACCCCTCCAGGAGCTCTCCTCATTGAACAAATTAATCTGTAAGTACCCAAACGTTGACCAAAGTTACCAGGGTGCTGCCAGGCAGGCACCAGTGAGTTTACACTGCCTCCCAACACACCCAAATGGCGTTAGGACTCACCATGGAACCACGATTGCTCTGCACTCACTGTGCAGCAGGCCAGCAGACCACAATAGCTGCACCACCTCAGCCAGAATAAAGCCCCTGCCAAATAACTTGAACAAAATCCCACCAGACTGGCAAATCGAGCAGCAGTTCTCTCAGGCAGGTGAGAGATACTTGTGAAGGCACTTCTGATGTTTCATTTTGCATCTCAGGGACCCACATCATTCCTGTACAAAGTTTATTCATCGATGGGCATCCATTCCAGCACCAATGTGAATAATTGTTGCTTCAAAAGAGGTTTGCTGGGCCCGACCTCAAGCAAGAAGCGGTTTGAGGGAAGGAAACCCCTCCAGCACAGACAGCCCCAGGAGCCAAGGAGGCTGCAAGTGCCCACGGACACGGCTGGCCTTTCCCAGGTTGCCCCAATCTGGACTTTCAGTGCAAAGGCGGCTCGTTGCTTTTCCTTTTATAAGTGCTTCCTTCCATCCCTCCAGGTAGCTGTTACTGTCCCCACAGTGACACAAAACCCACTGGCAGCACAGGACATGGCAACCTGCTGGGCAGGAAACGAGGAAGGAAACAGAAATTATGCTTCGCGTGCAACCTGCTGACACAGGTGCAGATTTTGAGAGATATCTGGGACAGTGACTTCCTACAAACACCGGTGCTCCGCTGGCAGGGGTGGTTGCAGAGGTACGCCGGAGCACTGCCTTGCTCCCAGCTCACCAAAACGGCCAGTGCCCTTCGTGTAGCAAAGCATTTGCAGCTGACACAGCCATGAAGGAACCTCTCAAGAGGTTTCTGGTCTTGTGTGGTGCTTCCTCACAGAGACGAGGAGTAATGCTGCATTTAAAAGGGCTACATCTCATGGTTGCTGCTTTAGACGTGTAATACAGTGCAGACTTACTGTCGTACAAAGAATTAGCCTTTGTTTAAAGCTTATGATGTTTTTTACTAAAAGGTGAAGCTTCTGTGTGCTGGAATTAGGCATATTCAGTGTTATACTAATTATTGTTGAAGGCACTTGGGATTGATTCAGCTGTTCCCTTAGTTATGGGTGGTTCACTAAAGTGCAAGTAAATAGGTGCTGTGTAAGGCTGCCAGGCTGGAAGCGGGTGTAAAGGGACCCCTTGGACTGAGCTGGCACAACAGCCACACATTTCTGACTAGGCTGGCCATCTTCGTCGTGAATCAGTTCTCTTAAACCTGGGTGTTTATCAGCCCTAATCCTTTTCCAGAGACATCAGCATCTTTTCCCTTTTTTTCCAGGTGAAAAGGCCCTCGAAGAGGCACAGTTTTGCTCCAGGGCTTCCTCGGTCCTCCCGTTGGTGTCTGCTGGGGGGGTGATGAGAGATATGATTCAGAGCGGTTTCCAGTGCAGCACCAGGCAAGGGCAGATGACTGAAATGTGCTTCTGCAAAGAGCAGGTCACGGCTGCCCTTTGGGCACAAGGACTACACCGGTGAGCAGCCCCGCCGGCAAACCATCTTGCTCCCTCCTTCTACCTGGCTGTGCTCACAGACCCCCTTGCCAGCACCAGCCGGATGACTGACCTCTGCCACTTGTCCTTCCCTTTCCTTTCCTTTCCTTTCCTTTCCTTTCCTTTCCTTTCCTTTCCTTTCCTTTCCTTTCCTTTCCTTTCCTTTCCTTTCCTTTCCTTTCCTTTCCTTTCCTTTCCTTTCCTTTCCTTTCCGAGCCCTCTGAGAGGTAGGGGTGGTCATTGGGCCCCCTTTTTTCTTCCCCGTAGGCTCCCCTTTGCGCTTTGGCCTGCCAGATGTGGCCCTGTCATGCTCCCACGTGGGGTAGACGGGGGCTGATACAGCATCCAGACCCAGGCTGGGCAGGGACCACTCCACACACAGCCCAAGCGCTGGATGGGGGGGATCAGAAAAGGCGGGCAGAGCCCACAGGGCAGAGGGCTGACAGCCCTTCCTGGTGGCATTTCGGATGGCTGCTTGAGGGAAAAGCCTAGAAGCCTCTGCTTCCCCACAGAAAATACTTTCAGTCCATACCTGTTTTTGTCTCAAGAACATCACTGAGTACAATCCAATTCAGTCCCACTTCTCTAATAAGCCCAAACCTAGCACGTGTGTGATTACCACTTGGGACTCACTGAGAGAAACCAATCCATAACTGCTGGGTGCAGTCGAGATGCACAGGCTGGTGGGGAGACACACATCTGTCCTGGTCCTCTTTCTTACACTCCTTCCCCAATCACTCTGTAACATTTGCAATGGGAAAAGAGCTTCTTGGAGCTCCTTGCTCTAACCCAGGGTGGCTGTTTCTGTGTTTTGCTGTTGACCATGGGAAGCTGTGTGGCACAAGTGAGTCAGAGGGTATCGGATCTCCACCAGGCTGGAGCTCACGACTTGTGCAAAGGAGACCAAAGCACGTGCCTGTGCGTGGGGGAACAGGGCACTGCTGGAGAAGGGAGGGTGCTCAGAGAGCAAGGTGAAAGAAACACTCATCTTCTAGCCTCGTAGGGACTAACAGCATCCGGGAGAATAAAGAAACAGTCATCAAACACTGTTTTTCACCCTGTGCTGTGGTACGCAGACAGCCGCCCACAGGCCCTCCGCCCCCAACTATAGGAAAGAGGATGAGGCAAGTGCAATTTCTGCATGGAAAATATGGTGCAGACGTGACCAAACAGGCACCTCTTGTAACGTACAGTGTGTGCTCACTGCCAAAGAGAGAATGCTGAATGCCCAGGCAGAAGTGACAACAAAATGTTAGTCTGTTTGCCTCATACAGTCAGAAATTAACCATTATGTTTTTCTTCATCTGATGCTACTAAATTAATACCCTCCTTGCTAATCTTGTTTAGTACCCGTGAATATAGTACTCATTTTACAGAAGTATCTGGACTGCCTGTCCCTGCTGCAAAGGAATTATGAGTCTGGCAGGCAAAACAAAGCCCCAGCATGCCCCAGAGGCAGATATCAGCGAGGATCAGGAGAAAGGAGAAATAGCTGTGCTGGTAATTCAGGTCAGGCTCCCGGGTTCAGCGCTTTCCTTACCAACAAAAGCTGTACTTTCTTACATTGTATTATGCCAAACCTGAAGAATAAAAAACACGGTAAAATCTAAGGAGCAGCAGGCAAAGTTCAAGCCTTTTCCCCTGGCAGCTCAGCAGCCAACAGAGGTGACAGCAAAGCGCGCTGGAGTCTTGCTGCGTTTGATGCCATGTGCTTGCTGAGAGGAGCTAAGAAAAGCAGCTGCTGTTTCCACCAGTGGAGAGTGGTATTGCAAACCACAGAGAAGACATGCACAGGTCCTAAAGACTCTCGTGGCCAGCAACCAAAGCTGCCGAGCAGGTCGTTAGGAGTGATGGGCAGTGCGAGGCTGGGGAAGGGGCAGAGAGACCTCGGGGCTGCTCGGCTTTGTGAGCGGTGCCAGGGAAAGGAGGCAGCGAAGCAGGTCCCTGAACAAGGCACCGCGGGAAGAGGAGGGAAATGGCAGTGCTGTAGCCTGTACTGCCCTGCCGTGCAAAAGGGTGTCTGACACGGTTTTAAGAACAGGAGGTGAAATACTTGTTTCCTGAATCCCTACGCTGGTAATGGGAAGCGGAAGCATGGCGGAGCACACAGTTCACCGTACCAGGGGTGTCCAGCCCCAAGGCACTTCTCTGCAGCATCTCTTAGCCTTTGTGTTCCCCGCAAGATATACTCTAGGCACTGTCTGGAATTCAAGTCCCACTGACACAAAAACTTTTGGTTTGAGTGCGGCCTTATTTTACCTGGCACCCTCCGACCCACCGGGCGTTGCAGCTGCACTCCCAGTTAAGGCTCATTGTCAGCTGCTACGGAATCACTGCGTAATATCAAGAGAGGCTGATGAGAAAGGGGCCAGGACCAGCCTGAATCACAGACCTTGCCTCTGCGGGGATAGCATCCCCTAGAAGCTTCTCCTCCTGCCTCCCAGGCACATGGGGTCTGCAAGGAGATGAGGCTTTTATGCAGGTGAGGGATCTCAGGGGAGAAAAAAACCCAGTGCAAAGAGCACAGCAAGACAATAAGGTGACAATAGGACAATGAGACAATGCATCCTGCTCGGTGCAGGGTGCCGGCGTGACGGGGTGAGCAGCGCGGCAGTGCTGCGCTGGCTCACAAGTGTACCACACAAGCCAACCACATCCTCTGCCTGCAGCTGCTCTGCTCTTCCCCAGGCTCCCAGTGGCACCACCATGTCCCCTCACCTTCTGCCCAGCGCTGGGACGCAGCTCTGCCATCTGGACTCATTTCCTTGGCCATTGCCAGGCCGCACGGCCCACGGCCCTTCCCCAAAATTGTTTCCATGCCTGTGACTTTTCAGGAACCAGCCCTGCCAGTGCTCAGTCCTGGGGGGAGAGAGAGGGCGAGTGGGGGAAGCTAGCCCAGCAATTTTGGCACGCTAAAAGGGGACAGCCCCACACTTCCTGGTACCCTGGTGTCCCCCCCCGCCAAGTGTGAAGGGAGTTTTGTGGGTGCGTGGAATGGGACAGCAAAGTGCAGTGGGAGCAGCTTGTCCACTGTCCCCACTGGGTTGTTCCCCCTCCTGGATTGTACCCTACATCTGCCAGGGTGATGGGAGATGCTCAGGGACCCTTGGGAAGGGGGACCTTTGGGTCACGTCCTGTTCCCGTGTCCCTCATCTCTGCCCAACAGCTTTACCCTGCCCCACTGCCACCATCTGCCCCTCAGAGACCCATTCCACCCTAATGGGGATGGAATGGACTTTCCCGCCCCATCCTGGCCACCCCCATTGTCCAGTCCCTCAGTGAAAGAAGGCCCCTGATCCATCAGGTGGGGACCTTAGCACAGGTCCCGGGATGGAGTGAGCCCATGTGCTGAGGATGCAGGCAGGGCCTGCACTGCTGGGTGCGGCTGCTGAATGTTTTTGTCTTGGTTCCTCTTTTCACAAAAAACAAGGTGCACACTCAGCAATTCCATCTCTGCTGCGGGCAGCCCCAGACTCCTGCAGGCACAGCTGGGCAACCGAGATGGGCAGAGCGCACTGGGTCCCCACTGCGTCCCACAGCATATGGTATGGCCAGGTCCTGGCCTTAGTGTGCGCCATGCAAACACGCTGGAGAGTCATGCAATGCTCGGGCATGCTTTCACATGCTGGCCTGGGAGGACAGCTCTACTGGGGGATCTGAGCAAGGGGAAGCCACGCTGAGCAGGAGGATGACCTCTGTCACAGGTTTACCTCTTGGTTGTTGAGTGACAGTGCACTGTGCTCATGCTCCCTGCAACCACAGGGATGTATTTCCCCTGGGAATGGGCTCCTATGGCCCATACAGAATCATAGAATGGTTCGGGTTGGAAGGGACCTTAAAGATCATCTAGTTCCACCCCCCTGCCACGGACAGGGACACCTCCCACTAGACCAAGTTGCTCAAAGCCCCATCCAGCCTGGCCTTGAACACCTCCAGGGATGGGGCATCCACAGCTTTCCTGGGCAACCTGTTCCAGTGCCTCACCACCCTCACAGTAAAGAATTTCTTCCTGATATCCAATCTAAGTCTACCCTCTTTCAGTTTGAAACCATTACCCCTCATCTTATCATTACACTTCCTGACAAAGAGTCTCTCCGCATCCTTCCTGTAGGCCCCCTTTAGGTACTGGAAGGCTGCTATAAGGTTTCCCTGAAGCCTTCTCTTCTCCAGGCTTCACACAGTACAGACCCTGCCATTACTTCACATTATCAACTAAAGGTCTTGGTCACATTTCTTGGCCTCTATCATAGCTAGGGTCCTTAATCAGATGGTTTCTCTAGCCTAAGTCAGCCAAAACACATCCCCACAGCCAGTTGGGACAGCACGACTAGATGCTAGTGTAATGATTTTCATCACCTAGCTCCAGCGAGGTTAGTTTAGAGAAATACACCAATTCAGACAGATGCAGAGAAATGTAGTGATGTCCCCTGGACCACAGCTCAAACCCCAGATGTTGCCACACTGGACAGATTCACCAGCCTTCTGGGAGGTCAGATAACATGTGAGCCTGAAGATATCCACTGACTCTGCGGGGTTGGAAGTGTGCAGCCTGTGTAGGAAGAGCCCAGCAAAGCTCTGGGGGTGTCCTGTACCTCCAGCACCAAGGAAGAGCAATCCCTGCACATTACATCTCCTGCCCCACCGGGTCTCCTGGACACACAGGGGCTCAGCTCATCGTTCCTCAGGTCTTTTCTGGGCACCAGCACCCATCTCCGCTGCAGGGAGGACATGACATCTACACACCATGCAAAGAGAGATGGCCACATGCTGCTCCCAGAGACACTGCTGACTCCACAGAGGAATGATAAGGCCCCTGGGGAGGCCTTCCCAGCATATCTAGGTTTGCTGCCCTCCATCCCCAAACAGAGCTGAAGCCCACCACAAGCCGACTGATGCCCGAGTGTCTTGGGTATGGACATCAGCTCCAGTCCTCTCTGATAGAGCCAATGGATCCTGCACGCTGTAAAGATTCACAGCAACCTTGCAGCAGGAGAGCAGCGAAAACTTCTCTCGCGGAGGAGAGGAGCGAGCACTTCTTACCTGTTTCCTTTCGTGCTCTGGAGATGGTGGTACCTGGCCTGTCCTGCTCCTGTGCCGCCAGCAGAGGTGTGAGGAGCGTGAGAAATATCCATCGCAGGGCCATGTTTGCTTATGCTCCCAAGGGCAGGACGGAGGTCTCGGCCCCGCCAGCTGCCTCACAGCACACCCGTCCGATTGCAAGAGGTGCAAGCACAGAAAGGAAACAGCCGTGCAGAGAAATCACATCTGGTGTAAGAGGCTTCCTCATTGGAGAGGGAACCTCCGCCAGTGTCAGCGCCGCTTTCATTCTTCTCTTCTGTGCACCAGGGCTGCTTCACACCCCTTCTGCAATCTTGCTGCTCTCTGATCTCTTGTCCGAGAACCACAGTGTTCAGGCTTTCTGGCAGGAGCAGCTACTAGCCACCACAGCTGACTTGCCTCCTCTCCTGACACAGATCTCAGCGGTCCCAGAAGGACTTGAGAGCTGTGCTGGTTCGTGGTCCTTCAGGACTGGGGCTTTTCAGGAAGATGTAGCTTCCAAACTCACACGGTAAAGTCAAGAAGAGACTACATCAGGACACTTAACCTTGTTACTGCCTGATAAGCACTGTGATAAAAAGGACTTCTGAAGTGCACTGATGATCTTAATTACCTGGCAGTGCCTTCCGTGGGCAGGAAAGCAGATGCTTGGGAAGAAGCTGGCAAGAGCCCTGGGGACCTGGAGCCCAAGTGCTGCGTCAGGTTGTGCTGCTGACACATGCTGCGCGTGGGAATGACGATGAAGGGGTGAGAAGGTGTCACAGGAACAGCAGTGGGCAAGAAAGGGGCTGCTGGTGAGTCTGTGCGGCTGGCAGCTGGTGGCACGGGCCACGGCAGCAGACCCGACCATCAGAGCTGGCCCAGGGCAGCATTCAATGAATTTGCACTTCAGCTTCCCCAGCCCACCAGCAGCCCTTGCTGGAGGTGTTTGGCCCATGTCCCAGCTGAAACACACAGCTGGGATCAAAACAAGCCCCAAAATCTTTTCTGAGGTTTTGCAGCAGGGCTGCAGACCTGTGTTATGGCCTTCTTTTCTATTATGCTCTTCAGCAAGACCCGCATCCTGGTTTCAGCTGGGATACAGTTAGTTAATTTTCTTCCTATTTAGTAGCTGCTATGTTTTGGATTTAGTATGAGAATAATGTTGATAATACATATCATTTTAGTTGTAAGTAATTCTTATATGAAGACAAGGAATTTTTCAGCTTCCCATGGAAGCCGAGAGGGAGCACAGACAGGACAAGCTGGCCAGAGGAGTTTTCCACACCATAGAGGTCATGCTCAGTGTATAAATGGGGCTTGGCTGGGGGGCAGGGATCTGTGATCGGGTGCTGAGCAATCGTCTTGCATCACTCTTTTTGTATCGTCTTTTACCACTATTTTTTCACCCTCTTTGTTAATGTTCTATTAAACTGTTTTTATCTCAACCCATGAAGTTGTTTTTCTTCTCCTTTTTCTTCCTCTTCTCCCTATCTGACTTGGGGTGGGGGCGGGGGGAAGGAGTGAGTGAACGGCTTTGTGATCCTAGCTGCCGGCTGGGGTTAAACCACAACAGCCCGATACTCCCACACCCAGGGTCAGGCTCTGCTTTCTGCTGATGCACGTCCTCCGCTTGATTTCCACACTCTGCAACACCCTCATTCAGCAGCATCGAGCAGGCCAGTGTGGGGTGGCCCTCTCCAAATACGCTCTCCCCAGCCACCCCAAAAATCTGACCCTGAGCAAAACGTGGTGCAAGTCTTGTTTTATTTTTTTTTTTTTCCCTGCAATGATGGGTGTTTGAGGGCAGACACTCCAGCAGTCTTTTACACCTCCTCCTGTGTCTGTGTTTCATCTCTTCCAGCGACAGAGCTGGCAGAGCCAGTGCTACCCTCCCCCCCCCCCAGGAACTTCCCTTTTTATTTCCTTCACTCGGATTACGAAGCGTAGAGAGTTTACCATACTCAAACACACTTGCCCTGGCAGAATTGCCTTGGGGCTGCAGGGCATCGCAGCAGGGCACATCCCAGGAGGTAGCTGTGCTCTGCCTCGGGTGGGAGGTTTGTGGGGTGGGGGGAAGCAACTTCTCCTCCGCCTCCAGCAACGGCAACAACCCAGACACCACCCCTCCCTGCCCCTTGGTGCCTTATGGGTCTCTCAAAAAATAATTAAAGGGCTGCAAAAGGAAACTTTATCAGTGGGAATAGATTCTTCATTTGGAGGATCTTTGGAAAATAAGTAAGGAAATTCCAAAAATCAAAAAAGACTAAAAAAATCACATCCCTGGTTCCTCTGTGCACCACTCCCAGCACAATGGTTGTCAGTGCCTATGTTGACAGTATTTGCCATCTCCAAAAGCCCTTCATTACTTCATCTGAAACCTCAAAGCCATGGAGGAAGTGTGGACCAAGCGATTGCCAGGAAGCCTTCTCTCCCTCTCGGTCCTCACACTTCCCCTTCCTCCGTACAGAAAAGTCCAGCCTCGAGCGCAACCCGGGCTCTTGCACAGGGGACGGAGGGGTGTTGCAAGCCCGTGCCACCTTCCCCAGCGGGTCCAGCAGCTGCATGCTCTGGTCACACAAGGCAAAGGCAGAGCCACAAAGACAGGTTTGGTTTGTTTGCAACACGACAGGAGGTGGGCTTCTGGGTTTGGCAGGTCCCACCGCTGTCTCCCCCCATGTCACCCCATTGCAGAGGGCACCCGGCAGAGGTGTATTTTAGCGGGGTGTATTTTAGCGGCGTGCAGGCAAGGATCCGCGTCCCGCTGTAATGCCAGGGTCCAGGCAAGCTGCCACGCATGTGGCCCATTTTGCTACAAACCTCACAGTGTGCTGGCATTTGAGCCACGTTTCACAGCAATCTTACCAACCCCGAGGGACGTCACTCCTCCGCTGTGAGGACACGCTCTCCTATTGACCCCACAGACTTTGTGGCAGATTTGAAGCTCTTGAAGTACTTGCAAAAAGGACTGCTGGCTGCTTCTACAGGCTCTTCCTCGATCTTTTTTTTTTGTTTGTCTTATTGAGCTCCTACATCTTACCTGCCTGATACTATTTTTTGTCATTTTGACCTGACCTCAGCTCTTTGAAGGGGCCTCTCTGTTTCAAATAACCTCTGGCCCTGGTGGTTAGCCCTGCTGGTCCCTCTCTACCTTTTGACACCAGGAGCCCTGAAAGGCTGCCTTAAATCTTTGCAAGCTTGCTGGACACTGTGTGACCATGCTGCTTCTTTTCGCTTCATTTTATCCAAGTTTTCTCATTTCATGCCATTTCCCCTTTCTGAAGCTGAACAAGTTGTCACGGGAGTTTTCGGTCTTCAGTGATTATGCAGAGTCATGGAAAAGAAGCATCCTGTGGCTGTTACCAGCAGGCAGCCCCTTCCTGAGAACATGCTCAGTCCAGTCCTGCACAGAGCTCAGTTCCCCATCTTCCCCCCTGTCCCTGTGGCACACATGGAGGACCCACCAGACCCACGACGCCTTTGTTACCTCTGCCTGGTATTGCAAACCAGCCAGCGGGATGCTAAGACCTATTCTGACATCTGCAAGAAGGGCAGGAGGAGCTTCTCCGAGCAGCAGCTGAGAGCTGCCTGCAAGGGGCAGGAGTGGAGGACACCGCCGCTGCTCCAGGACCCCGTGCAGGAGGGTGACAAGAGGTGGGCAGGACTGAGAGTGCATCTCGCTGCTGGTCTAGAGGTACTCCCCGCCTCGCTCTGTGCCTCAGGGCATACGAAGTGGGCACCCGGCTGGGGCTGGCAACTGCTCTGCTCTCTGGATGTAGGGCTGGCCCTGGCAGGCAGCCTGACACTGGGAGGCTGGGAAGGGATTTTAATTGGTGCCGTAATGAGGCCAGGGATCTGCGCCGTTTGCTAGAGTGAAGGGTTGCTGGGTTTGGGTTCAGGGGAGCGCTCAGGAGGTGTCATGCACACAGCATGGCTGTCTTACCTGCTCCCACCTACTCACAAGGCTGTGGGCCAGTACTTGCCCCTCTCTCCATTGCTACCCCACAGCACCCACCTTTCTGCCGCCGTGTCCCAGCCAAACAGGTGCCAAGGGATGCTGAGCTCCCGGTGCCAGGGGCTGGCTGAGCTGCCCTCCCTGTACCAGGATCAGCTCCAGGACACAGCAGCACCCAGCGGCTCCTCACCCTGCTCAGCCTGCTCCCGGCGGTACTCACGGCCCCATGTCCGCACCAGGACCCCACAGCTGACCCTCTGGGACCAGGTCACCAGCTGGGCCACAAAACCACAGCAGCAGCACTGGCAGCCACTGCCCCACCCATGCAGGTTTCATGTCCTGTGACCTGTTCCTGATTGGGACAGGCTATCTGAAAACCACCAGCCAGAGCCTGCTTGAGTTTAGCCAGATGACCCCAAAGACAACTTCAGCAGATGCAAATTCTGTAGCAGCAACTCCAAATCCAGCCTCTGACACCCTAACCACCCTTGCAATTGTTTCCCTTGCATCTGAGGCTGCCCCAGCAGCGAGCACCCAGCGAGATGGTCCATGTCAGTGCTGGCAGCACAGGGAGCTGGAAATCCCCTCTCCTGCCCCGGGGCTGACACAGCACGCCGTGCGGCACATGGTCCCCTTCCCCTTTGGGCCAGCCCCGGCATGTGGGGAGAACAGCCTGGCTCCGTGCAATTTGCAAACAGACCTGACCACCATCCCCTTGGAGAGGTTTATTAGAACAGCCCACGTGCAAGCCCTGGCTGCTCCAAGCCTCTCCAAGAGAGGAGAGGGGCTTATGCTGCTTCATTTCTGGATCTTTTTCGACTGTTTTGACTCATTCCAGCACTGCAGACTGTTTGTCCACATGGATGCAGCAAGCTCCAGCATGGTGTCCTTGCAGGAAAGGCTGGAGCCTCAGGCAGGGCTCTTCCCTTCTCCCAGGAGCTGCTGAGGAGTAAAGGGACGGGCTCTTTGGATTCATTCCTGCTGGACTTGGTGGTCCATCACATGTGCAAGTCTAAATTTAAAAGCTCCAGAGCCCGCCCTTGTGAGTGACCTGCAGACACTGAGCCTCATGCCCAGGCTGTCCCAGGCTCTGGGTCCCAGCCCCACAACCCATCCTTCATTCCCTCCTTCCTGTGCTTCTCAGGACTTCCTCCCACTGCCCGCAGGTTACAAGTTCCAGTTTGGGTGCACCTATGGACACCTTATTCACAACACCCTGAGCAATGTTGGGAAGCAGATGCCAGACAGAAATCGTGTGAACTCCTGCCTGAAGCCTGCTTGGTCCCCATCCAGCATGCACGAGGAATTAAGAAAAGGAGCCTCAGCTGTCTTCCCAAGGTATACCATCATCTGATGATGTGGTGTAGTCCCCCACAGTCTGAACTGACAGGTCTGATGGCTGCGGGCAACCTGCCGCCTTCTGAAGGTCTGGAGTTGGCTGTGGTGGAGGCAGGACGAAGCCTGCAGTGCAGTGTCCCTGTACAGGTAACCCTCAGACCCTTCTCAGGGACGGGCTGAAATCACAAGGCTGTGTAGCAGGGACCTCAATCAGCACCTTTTTTATTAATATGCATCATAAATAAAGAAATAAATAAAGGCGAGACACCTCGTTCTAATGGGGAAATACAAATAAAACATGGTGCAACGTCCGCTAAGCGATGTACAAGCAGGAGGTAACCTTGCAAGACCAGGGCCCCTCGCCATGGGGAAGCCAGCCCAGGCATAATGCTGTGAGCAGTATCAACCTGGCCAAGGCACCAAATACTGGCACGGCCTTTCATTAACACTGTTCCCCACCTGACAGGCAGGCGATGATCCCCATCCCAGCGGGCACCATGAACATGGCAAGGAAGGGGTTGACTGGTGTTGCCTCTACCAAGGACACCAGGACCCCCAGCATCCCCTTGTGCTCATGCACAACACTCGTCCCCCCCGCCCCGCGGCACTGCTCAGCAAGACCAGAAACCCTATGCCAAGGGGAGCACCACCCCTCCCTCCCTGGCTCCCCGTCTCCCTCTGGGAGCACTCCCCGATCTACCTGTCGGGAGCACTGCCCCCAACTCCAAAGAGCATCCCTCACCCAGTCAGGGACCCTGCCCTCACCCCCTCCCCTCCACCCCCGCCTCCGCTGAGCATCCCAGGGCTTCCCAGGCACTGGCTCCCTGCTCAGCGTGGAGGGCACAGGGCCACCCCCCCAAAAGCACAGGGTGGCACTACCCATCCCAGACCTACGTTAACACTGAACATCCACGTGCCTTCCTCACGACCCCATGCACCCCTTTGCTCTGCACGCACACACATATCCCGTTCCCCCTCCCCTGGCCGTGGCCAGGCACAGCCCCAGCCCTGCTGTGTGGCAGTGCCAGGCCACTTGGCCCGGTACAACCCACCAGGCACCACTACAAGATGTTGGGACAGGGCTGCTCCAGCGTGGGGGAGCCTACCTTGCAGCCCCCCCAACAAACCGCAAGGCAACCCATCAGCCCAGCCTTGCAGAGACCTTGCCAATGCACGGTGCTCCCACCCCTACAGCTGATGACTCCAGGCATGCTGGAGGCTGCAGGCTGCACCGCCACCCCCGGGGAAGGGACGGACAGCATCTTGCACCCTCCAGCACAAAACTGAGCCGATCAGCGGGGCAGCACTGCCCTGGCACGGACTGCTTGGGTTCCTGCTATGTACGAGTCCATGGGCTGTGGGTGCTGGAGACGGCGTTGGGTGGAGGGGGCTCGGGTGATCCCCAGTGTGGCTGCATGCACGGCGACGCCTGGCAATAGGAGGTGCAGCTCGCAGAAGACCCCGGGGGCCGAGTCGGCCTTTGGCAGCTGCACAAGGAGGAGCAAGAAGGAACCACCTACGGTTACTGTATTCTGTAATGGCAAGAAAGGTAAGAAACTAGCAAGAAGCTGTGTCTGTTCCTCTGGCAGGGTGTGCTTCCCCAGAGGAGCCTCAGCAGCCCACGGTACTGTGCTTGGCCTTCCAGCCAGGTCAATAGTCCTCGTCCTCCGGGTGGGTGACGTACATGATGGGCACCAGTCCCTTCTCGGAGCCGAGGCTGCACTGCAGCCAGTCACCATCCACCTTGGAGATGACTTGCAGAATATCCCCTTTGTTGAAGCTCAGCTGTCCTGCCTCGGTGGCAATGTGATGGCAAAGAGCTTTCACCTCACTGCAGGCAGAGGAAGGGGAGGAAGGGTTAGCTCACCACAGGATGCTCCCCCTGCTGAAGCCCAGGGACCACCATGGGCACAGAAGAGCGAGAAAAACACGCTCTACCTCCCCACCCAGCCAGGCTCCCAGCTGCCCCTCACCTGCAGACTGCAGAGTTGGGGTGGATGGATGCACAAGCTGCATCACTGTGCCAAACCGTCCCCCTGGTCCACAAGTACAAAGAGGGGCAGGGAAACTGCAACAGGCAGAGCCGTGCCAACCCCAACCCACCAGGTCCCAGCACCTGCAGAACTCACCAGGGAGGGTGAGGAGACAGCCCCCGGGCCGGCCGCGCCATGGCGGGCACTTCAGGTGACTCTGGCTGGGCTGGCTCTGGCTCAGGAGCTGCTTCTCGCCACATGCTTGCCCCAACCGTCTGGGCCACCAGCTGGAACACAGACTTGTCCAAGCTCAGCCAGCCGGAGGGCAACCTGCAAGAAGGAGACAGAAGCAGGTAGTGGCAGGGAAGCGTACCTGGGGGCAAGGAACTGCTACTCTCATGGCAAGGTTATGCCTTAGAGGTCTGGCTCCATGCACAAAGTGCACTGTGGTCCCCAGGCTATCTCCTGGCAGGGAGCGCTCAGCATTCTCCAGACACACCATGGCCTGGACTGGAAAGGACTTTTCCAGTGGCCACAGAAGCAAGAAGGGTGCAGATGGAGAAGCAAGGCAGAGAGGTATCAGCTACGTGAGGCAACTTTATGCCTCCTCCTCACCCATTGTGTTCAACAGGGATGGCTCTCCATGTTCTGCTCACTTACTACACGCTTTTGGAAGGGATGAGGTGATGATGGGGGTGGTGCAGCAGGAGCCCTTCCCCTGGAGAGAAGGCTTAGGAGCCAAGGCAGGAGAAGAAAGCCAGTGAGGTGGATTAACAAGGGTAGGAGACGAAGAGGGGAATGGTGGTGTGGTAGGAATTAAGGCAGGCAGGCAGGGCTGGGCAGGGGTGGCAGACCTCTCTGTTCACACACTGCCTCTGGGGTACCACCATGGTGTAGCCCAGCAGTCAGCTATCGGCCTGACTTCCACCTGCACTGCTGCAATCCCAGGTTAACCAGCCCTCTCCAACCCAAAACCATCCCTGTCTCCCTACCTGTTAGGCTGCCTGGGCTCTTTTTGCACCTTCCTGGACCCAAACAAGTGCCCCCACTTGATGGCCTGGCTGCCCTCTGATGCACTGGCGTTGCTCTCCTCTTGCGGGGCTGCTGCTGCTGCTGCTCCTACTCTTTGCGGAGCCCCAGTCTCCTTCTCCTTGCTGTGCTTCAGCTCTGTAACCACCGAGTCTGGGGGGCTACCCATCCAGAAGGGCCAACTCCGTTCCTTCACCTCTTCGCTGACCAGAACCTGCTGGGGCTTTTCCAAGGGCTCTTCCACAGCTTCAGGACTTGGCTTGCTGACAGCCTTGGGTCTCTCCTCCAAGGTGCCCTCAGCAATGGGGCAAGCTTCTGCACCCTCCACCACTCCTTCGCGGGGCGGTGGTGCCTTGCGGGTCTCTGCTGACCTGGGAACAGTGTTCAGAGCCTTCTTCTTCTCATAGCGGATAAACTTTGAGCCTTCAGACGAGCCCTCGATGTAAATCTGAGAGCTCTGCATGAGCTGGTACCACCAGCCTGCCTGCTTGTCCTTCTTCCCTTCCCACGCGCTCTCTCGCACCTTCCTCCGCTCTTCCTCCCTGTCCACATCTCCGCAGGAGGCCCCCACCCCCTTCACCCTCTCGCTCGCCGCTTGCTGGGAGCTGTGGCCTGGTGAGATGCCACCATCTCTGGTGCCCGCTTTGTCTGCTTCGGGGGCAGTGCTGCAGCCGTCAGGATCGTCGTTGCTGCCCCGTGTCCGCATCAGCTGCAGGGTGGAGTGGGCGGAAAGTAGCAGGTCCTGCTTGACACGCAGCAGCTCCTTCTGCTGCTGCTGCTCTTTGCCCATCTGCATCAGGTGGTGCTCGAAAAGGAGGTCCAGGTTGAAGGGCAGCAGGGAGAGAGGCTGGAGCAGGAGCAGGAGCTCCTCGAAAAGAGGCTGGCATACGCTGTGAGACAGGCACAAGAAGCCCACCGGCTGGTAGTGTGCCAGGATGATATCTGTAGGGCGAGAGACACCAATTAGAGGAGAGGCCCTTGCCTCCTTTGCCAAGCCATCGAGAAGCTGCTGAAGCTATGGGGAAAGGAGTTGGACACTAGTTTTTGGTGACAGCTGTGGCTGCAGGGTAAGGCTCAGCAGTGGGTCAGGGAGCACCAGATGCTCTGGGCAATCTGGCCCAGGTCCTTCTTCCAGTCACGCCTGCAGCCAGGACCTGCCTGGCCCTGTCAGACTATCCAGCAGGATGACCTCTGCCACAAAATACCACGGGACTAGGGTGCAAATAAAGAGCATCAAAAGGTTGTCACTTGTCAAGATTCACTTCCCCACCTCCTGGAGAAGAACAAGGAGCTGCAGATCTGGTCAGTCCAGGTCCCTGCAGAGAGAGGTGTTGGGGACAGCAGAGAGGTGTCTGTCTTTCCAAGGACCTGGCTGGGCTGAATTGTGGATCCTAACAGAGAATGGACCAGCATTTCCACCCTCAGCATCCATCCTTCACTTCACTTGGCCACATCCCACTAGCTTTGTTGTCAGGTCTCACTCCCAGGGAGAGGGCTGGGAAGAGGATTTGTGACCAGTTGGCCCCAGTGAGATAACAAACTTACACCACAGACAGGACTTGCACTTTATCTCCAACCCCTTTGCCTAGCCTTCATCACCCTGACAGCCCTAGCTATTGCTTACACTTCCAGCTCTTAATGATGGCTTGAAACAGAATGGTCGTCTTCTGCTCCAGAAAACCAGGGTGCTTTCTCTTGCCTCACTACAAAGACAAGTCTACTCTCCTGTCTGCTCCAGAGAGAAGTGCTGACTGCACACACGGACCTGGGAAACCTCCGCTGTCAGCTCCCAAACCTGCCAGAAGATACTGGGCTGGACTTCTTGCAGCGCATGGGGCCCTGGGCTGGGCATAGGCTGAGCCAGCAGCACGCTCAGGGGATCCAGCAGGTCGAGAGAGTCTGTCTCACTGTGCACTTAGCACTTAGTCATGCTGCTTCTAGGCATCAGGCAGCTTGGCTGTGCTGCCGGGTAATCTGCACACTCTAGAAACATTTCTGGTTGAAAAAGCACATACAGCGAGTAAAATCTGCTTTTTGTTTGTCAGGAGGTTTTCCTTTCCATTTTTTTTCCCCATGCCTGAAGGGCTTCAGCTACGTGTGCACATCTCCAGCCGTACAAAGCTCTCAGGCACTGGGCAGGGAGGGGAAAAATTTGGGGAGGGTTAGATCTGGTCTCCTTCGAGCAGACTGAGGCATCTGCATTAGAAGCGATAGCCTTGGGCACTA
This sequence comes from Rissa tridactyla, assembly GCF_028500815.1. Lineage (NCBI taxonomy): Eukaryota > Metazoa > Chordata > Aves > Charadriiformes > Laridae > Rissa > Rissa tridactyla. The sequence continues at coordinate 76,007,647 of NC_071497.1, forward strand.
GCTGCGTCTGGGAAGGACCTGGCTGGCCAGGCACAGGTACAGGGAGCTGCATGGAGCTTTGAATTCCACCTTGCTCCCTTGCGCTGAGCAGCCCTCCAGCAACACTAGGACTGCGTACAGTCGAGTCCTTCAGCTCAGAGCAGAAGGGAACAGCCCAGGCTGAAAGACCAACAAGAGACATGCGTGCTCCAGAGCTTAGATTGTGCTCTACGCTGTGCAGAATTTGGTCCCTGCTGCAGCCCACAGCCCTCAGATGCTTACCTTCATGGTTGTAGAGGTGGTTGAACCAGAATTCCAAGGACCGGATACTGTAGGAATGGAAAACAAGCAAGGAAAGAAAGAATAAGTGAAAATCGATTAATCCCCTTCATCCTAGGTGCTCTACAAGAAGCATGGCTGGAAAAGGGCATTTACAGCATAGCCCTGTGAACGCCAAGACCCAGTGAACTGACAGTGGCTCACTCCCACCAGCATGCACTGACCACAGCCACCCAGCCTGTCATGGAGGCATCCAGTTTGCTCTACATGAGGCATTGTGCAACCATAACCCCTAACAACCGTGTTTCCAGAAGCTTCCTCATGATTTGGCAGAGCTTAGTTTTGCTGAGAAGGGCTCACGTGGGAGAGGGAAATCATCTACAAACATGAGACTGTTGCTGCAGGCTTGGCCCAAAGTATGCTGGCATCCTGTGACAGCAGAGGAGAGCTGGGCCACCCTCAGTGGGGAGAGCAGGGCAGAGCTTGCTCCTGCATCTTAGGGGTCCCCCAACATTTGGAGATCTTGGGGACTCTGATGCCACTGCCACAGCTCTTGATGACCACTTGGGAGGAGCAGGGAAATACCATCCTGGCAGCACTCATCCCTTCACCACTGCCACCTTCTGTTTAACACCGAGTGTAGTGTCTGTACTCCTTGCCCAACATGGATGGGTCAGGCTTCACCAGGGCAATTTCTCCTCCAGAGCCTCATGCACTGGCTCGACTGCAGCTCCAGGAAGCAGTGATTTAAGCAGGAATTTTCAGGAGTAATTTATGCATGGTGTGTCTATCCTTATATGAACCATGCCAGACAGACTCTTCCCAACTAATGTTTTGGGGCTAAAACAAGCTGAGAATGTTCTTCAGTGGGCTACAGCCAGTGCTTTTCAGTCCTGGCCTGGTAGGGGCAGGTTTTGATCCTTCTGGAGTTCCCTGAGGCTCACAGCTTCTTCCTTCTCTCACCTACAGCAGCTTCCCATGTTTCTTAAGTCTTTTCATTGGCAACTGTGCCTGCCTGCAGTCAAGGACCAGCACCTGCTGCCAGCCCTGGACAGTGACATGCATCCAGCCCAAGGAGCCTGCTTACTTGAGGAGGCCAAAGAGGAACGCGTTGAACCTCATGGTGTGGTTGGTGAGCTCCGTGTACTGGCTGATCTTGCTATAGAGGCTGTGCAGCAACTTGGTAGAGGGGCCTATGGAGAGAAGGAAAATGCTGAGAGTCAGCAAAGCCTAAATAGCACCACGGGAAGGAGCACCAAGGCAAAACCAGATGTTGGCTGGATGGTCATGCCTGTATGTGTGCTGCCCCTCCACCAGTCATCAGGTTGAGCTCACTCCATCCTAACAGGTAGAATCCACAAGGGAGATGATAGGTTGTGGTCTGTCCCAGACTGCCACTCCAAAACTTTGGGAGAGTTTCAATACCACAAGGACCTGCCTCACACACTTCAAGGATAATCAGAGCCCTTGGCTCAAAATCAGCAGGTAAACAGAATATCGTGGTGGGTGGTTATAATCTGGGGTATCTGCAAACACAGACATAACCCCAGAGCTGGAGATTTGCCACAAACAAGCTATAAGGCTTCCCTTCTAGCTGGATGTAAGCTCTTCCCGACACAGAAATCAGTGTGGCCCTGCCATCTGTAATCTCAGAAAGGAGTTCTCCTGGATCTACCATCTACTATTGTCACAATCCAGGCTGCAAAACTGGTACTAGCAGAGGGTGCAGGTGTTGTGGGCACGCTTGAGCCATGCGAGATGTGTGTGCAAATTTTCTTATAGACCAGGCTAGGGCACAACTCTGCCTTATACAGTAGCTGTGCAGGGCTAAAGATGAAGGTCTAGAAACACCCTAGAAACTTAGAGGGGGGGAAAGGATACTCTTAATTTTTTTTGTTTGTTTGTTTGTTTAATTTTTTTCATTGTTAGGGCCTGTTATAGGAGAATTTGGAATCTTCAGGGGAAACGATGATAAATATTTGGGCAGAATAGAGCAGTGTCTCTCTTGTCTTGCAAGTGAAGGTCAACCTGCACCCTGTTCCATGCAGGGACCTGGGTACTACTCTGCATCCCCATCCTTGTAGCCAACCTTCCCCAGCACCTCCCAGCCACAACCTGGGAATACTGCAGAATGATGGGCATCGCTGCACGCCCTCCATACCTAGCTGAGTGGATGCCTCCACCACGCTCCAAGGGATGTTCCTCCTCTGGCCGATGATCATGTCCAGGACGTAAGCCTTAAGCCCGTCACTCAGGATGTCCCGGACAGCAGGGCATAGGTATTTCAGGATGAGATGCCCCACATTGGGACTCACAGAGCTGTTCCCAAGTTTGGCCTAAGCGATAACAAAACAGGCAACACGGAGCAGTTGGTAACTGCTCTACAAGGCACAGACGCATGCAAACAGTCCAGCCCCACCTGCCTACCACAGACAGCCAGCAGGCAATATCCAGGCTACAACTGATGCTCAGAAGCTCTTTGAACAGACAGGCTCTTCCCCTTCCCCCTGATGCCTTATACACCAGTTCTGGGTTGCTCCCCGCAAGGTCTGCCCCAGGCTGGGGTGAGAAAACAGCTTGGGAAGAGAATATCCCAGCCTGGAACAAGGATATCCCAGTTAGAAGGGACTCCTGGTTCTGCCTACAGACTGTCCTGCTGGAGGAAGAAATGAGTAAAGGGATTTTTCTGCTGCTGTAGATTTTCTTGTTGCTATTTTTGAAGCAGGAAGCAGCAAACCACATAGGAACTACCGGCACCGAGGGGTTAAGGGACACTTAACTCAGTGACATGGTGACTTATAATTCCCAGGGATTACTATAAATAAACAGGGTGAGGGCAAAATGGATGGACAGAGCTCAGGTTGAGGTGCGGAAGTGTGTAAGGGCCCAGCATCAGCTGAGCAGGGACATATTGTGCTGCACACAGTCCTCGAGCTGCCGGGGGGTCAATCCGAGGGGGTCAGCCCCAGGCCTTGCACGTCACGTTGATGCTCCCGGGCAGTTGTGTTCAGGGCGCAGATTTTACCAGCTGAGCTGGAATTACACTGGCCAGTTGGCACGGGTCCACAAAGGCCCTGAACTGAGACTGAACTTCTGGGTCAGGAATAATCCCACCAGATCCATCGAGCGTGGGAGCATCAGGGATGGGTGCTGCCTTTTGACAGCCCCTGGCACACTGATGCACAATGAAACCCCAGGTCAAAAATGCAGTGTTGCCTGGTAAGGAATGTAATGGGGGAATGTTGCAATTATTCCCCAAACAAACACTGCAAGAATAGGGAATTCATAGTGAAGCCTTAAAAAACTGTGTGAATCCAAAAAGCTCTGATTATGCTGTACAGCAATCTCTGCATCACTAACAATCGTAATTAGGGCCAAATTACCCTGGGCTCTGAGATAAGATTGAATGGGTTTGGAATCTGATCCAGTCAGGTTTCTCCTTGGGGATGGCACTCCAGAGCAGTTGCCATGTCCAAATAGTGTCACATTGCTCCCCCAGAGTCTCCCTGACTGAAGCAGAGCATTCAGCATTGAGAGGAGGCACCACAAACGTGTTCAATGTCACAGGACTGCAAACACTGGCTGGTACAAACAGAAGTGAGCTTGTTCTGCTTCTCTGTTATTCCAGAAATGGGAGACGAGGGAAGCACAGGCTGAAGACAGCCAGTCCCATTGTCAGCCTAGATGCTCTCTGAAGCTAGTGGTTAAGGGTCACAGGGGATGCCCACCTGCCCCAGATGAGCAATGACTGATGCACTTTTTTATCATTATGGAGCCGTGTGATGCATGAAGGGACTGGGGACACTGCACTGTGTCCTGGCACCAGTGCCAGAACAGAATCGTGGGACATGTGGAGGAGGGAGACACAGCTCTCCACTGCATGAGAAAAAAGAGCTGGTGTACTGCATCAGACCAGAATTCCATCTGGCCTGGTATTCTCTCTTATAAAGAGCCATGAGTAAGTACATAAGAAAGAGTCAAACCAGAGCAAACATATATAATGTTTGCCCTGAATGCTCTTGCAGTCTACAACTACTTTCAACTCAGAGACTACCTAAGCTGGACATTATCGCTATGTGTTTTGTAGACCTCAGTGAATTTCCCTTCCTTGTGTTTTTCTGATCTTCCTTGTACTCTTTCAGCATCCCCAGCACCATGCTGCAAGAACTCTCACAGATTTACTATCATCACCTTTGCTTGGTTTGTTCCTTCTACTACTGCCTTCATTGGATACCCTGTAGATACCCTTTTTGACTGCAAGAGAATGGAGATGCAGTCTTTCTCCATCCTCTCCATGTCACTCATGATGTTGAAAGCAAGACCTACCTTCACCCCTGGATCCCTGCTGGTTCCAAAGTGAGCCACAATCAGGTCAACAGCAGTGTTGATTGCCTTCACCAGACCTTGAGGGAAAGAATGAGTCAGAGAGCTGCCTGGGGTCTTCTGGCACAGACCCTGAGCAAACACTTCACGAAGAAATCAGGCAGGGGCATTTCAAGCCCATGTCAGCGCACATGCCCTCTCTGTCAAAAACATGCATAGCCCCTCCTAACTCCTCACCAAATCTATCCCTGCTGGTTCCAGCACCCACCTGTCAGCCCGACAGTAGGACAACCTTCAGAAGTGGCTGAAACATCAGACACCCTGTCAATATTCCCAAGGGACATGGACCATCACCTCCAGGCACCATCCCTTCAGGAAGCAGAGACGGGGTCCGAGGCAATGAGGCTTTTGCTGCTTTAATCCTACAGGGCTGCAGGGCAGAAGCCGTGCATTTGGCAAGCTACGTAATGACTTTCAGGAACAAGCCAGTGGTGGGTAACCTGGCATCTGCATCAGTATGATGCAAGAACAGAAGTGGAACAAAGGGGAAAGCTGCCATCTGGTAAGCACCAACACATAGCTGGCAAAGGCACGGGAACCTTTCTGCACATCCCTTGCCTCTGCAATGACACTGAGTCAGCTGTCAACAACACAGTCCCCAACCCTGCCTCTTGCATGGGTCTCATCACAGCCAGACATAACTTGTCCTGCTTTGGAATCCTTTCTCCCACCCTTTTATGTAAACAATTTACCATGTAGGACCCAACAGACCTTTTACCTGAATTACAAAATCTCAGGCTAGCACATCTGCAACATCACACAGATCCACAGGTCTACCCTCGTATAGTGAGACAGAGGTGGCAGCACACCCTGCCTTAGGGTCACACTCCTGTGCCTGCCTGCTCTCTCTGCCCTTTCTTGTGGACTTAAAATCCTTTCTAATCATACTTCCTGGGACAAGCAGCTCAAACATATTCCGTGGCATGTGTCATGGTGCAGAGAACAAGAACCTGCTGTGGAAACAGCCATCAGTCCAGGGGGACATGTAGTTATGGTGCTACAGTAGAGAAGGGCAGAGAAAGAAACCATTATGTCTACAGAGATGAGATGAGACAGAGAGAAGCAGTGTTTGCCTTACGCTGTGCTATGTCACACTCTCATCCATGAGAGACACACGGACTCACCCTTCTTCTGCAGCAAGTCGATGGAGATGGACTCTGTGTTGCCATCTGGGGAGAGGCAGAACTCAGCGGGGGGTTTCTCTGCTAGCGAGAAGTAGTCAGGGAAGAAGTCAGTGTAGGTTAGCTGGAGTTGCCTCATAGACTGTCCTGTAGTGACAAGACAGGGGGGAGAAGGATCAGTGCCAAGCCCTTATACCAAAGCCTCTCCCACATTGTTTGCTTTTCCCAGAAGCAACCTGCACCAGCAGGAGTGTTCACCCCAGGACTGGGACAGCTGGGTTACAGGCTTGTTACTCTCCCAGCAATGGTCTGCAATGTGAGCCTGTAGAGTTCAACCCCACAGCCCACCCAACATCTAGCTCCAGCTTGACTGGGAGCTGTGGGCACTGAAAGATGCTGTGGGAGGTTCACCCTCATGGGCTGGTACTAAGGGAAACCTCATTGCACCAGACTCTCAGGGCTGCTGTGTGGATAGCCCCCACAAGTGGGGTCAAAAGTAGAGCACACAGAGAGAATCCCTACTTGTCACACTCAGGCATTCACAGGCAACAAACTACACATCTTCTCCTGTCCCCCAGGACGGCCTCTGTTTTCAGTGGGTGACTTCCGCAGGAGCTCTTTCATGTGCTCGACTTCCATCTGATTGAACATCTTCCCATGAAGGAGGGGGATGAAGAAACTGTTTGGGTTGGCAGAGTGAGGTATACAGCTTTGAGGAATTCCCTCCATGACTTGGGGCTGGCCTGAAGAACACTTCCCCTCCCACAGACAGACCCCACTGTTCTTCCCGGAGGACTCTCAAAGGTTCAGCCAACAGCAGCCTGTCCCTCTCAGTCCTTCCTGCATGGGTTTTTGGAAGACAGAGAAGATCTTAAGAGAAACGCATAGAGAAGACAGGGCCCCATGAAGCCCTATGGTGTTGCCAGCTGCCCCATGAAAGCTACAGCCCAGCACCTAGCATGCTGACAGAGCTGGGGCAGACGGGCAGACACCGTGGGGCACAGACAGGAGATATCCAAGGGCCGCAACTCCTGAACAAGACATGAACTACAAGCTGGCCATAGCTCAGGAGCACTTGCTGAGGTCTGAGCCAGCTCTTGGGTCATTCAATATAGCCCAGAGCTGTACCTGACTGCCCTTAGCTTGTGGAGTAGAAGGGAAGTTCCACACAGAGGGTACCCATCAGTGAGGCAATTTTCACCTTCCTCTTGTGCTCCTTGGCCGCACTGTGAGCAGATGCATCGTCCCTCCTGCTCAGAGTAGACAAAGCAGTGATGAGGCCAGGCTGAACCTGAGTCCCAAGGGATACTGAACCTGAGCCCCAAGGGATACTGAACCTAAGCCCCAAGGTCACTTCCCAAAGTCCCCCCAGCAGAAAGGTGGTGCGCACCGTTCAGCTTGCAGTGGAAATGGCTGGTGTTGAGACTGCCAGGGAGCTCAAAGATGGGGTTCCCCCGGTTCAGCCGGGGCTCTTGCTGTCTCCTGTCTAGGCTGCTTGCTAAGCCGGGCAGCCCTGAAACACGGTCCAGACCCAGGGGGTTCCTCCGCCTGTACTCCCGCCACTTCAGTGCTTGCGGGGAGAGGTGGTTCGCTAGGACGCCGCAGGCAGTGAGCACCAGACGGGAGGATGTGAGCAGATGGGAGGATGAGGAGGGCAAACGGGGAGAGAGATGAGAAAGAGGGAGGACAGAGAAAGAGAGAGAGCACATTAGTTAAAAGTCCAGCAGTGTTCCAGGACGTTAGCACACGCACATGGAAGGAGGTGGACGCCACAGCTGGCAGAGCAGGGCAGGAGCCTTGGTGGCCTCGTGGCTGCGGGTACAGAGGGAGCAGGTTTGGGGTGCAAGGACCTGGCGCGGGGTGCTGTAAGATCAGCAGCCCACGCTGCCCTTTCCGTGGACACAGTGTAGTGGAAGGACATACTCTTAGTGCAGGACTCTTTTGCAGGCAAAGTGACGGTATGGGCTGTTGCGCACTGCAGCACCCAGATGCAATTTTGCCCCGGGCTGTGGCTACAAGAGAGGGTGGTACTACAGGGAGCAGCCATAGCCATAGCCGGAGATGTTCCACACTAGCCTGTCCTGGCAGTTGGGGACCTACCATTGAGGGGCCGTATTCCCATGTTGCTGAGTGGACCAGAGCTGCTGGTCTCGCTGCCACTTCTCCAGTGAGGATCTGCGTGGCCTCCCACTCTGCTCACAGGCATGCCACCCACCGAGAGGGGCGGGAGGGACACGCTGTGGAGTCGGTACTCGGAGAGCGGTGGGCTTGCTTCCAGCGGTGCCTCCTTCTTGGGAACCGGCTTGGGATTCTCCTTCTGCCTCAGGGCATCGGCTTTGGTGGTTTGGGAGGGCTGCACGCCACTGACCGCAGGGGAAGACCTCGTGGGAAGCAGGCTGGCGGAGATGGGGCAGGATCTGCTCCTGGGGGGCTGGCTCTCTCCAGCTCTCTCTGTGGTGGGCGAGGAAGAAGAGTCCACGCTTTGAAAGAAAGGCACGTTGCATCGCACGGGAGAGTAACTCCCCAGGGGGGATGGCCGGGTTGTCTCGGGGGCAGGCTTCTTAATGCCGACATCGTTGCGAGAGGCAGCTCCGTCCGCTGAGCGTTGGGTCAGGAGCGTGCTGTGAGCTTGACTCCCCGCCACCGCCACCTGCTCTGCCGAGGTGCCCGAGGCTGAGGACTGGGAATTGGAGGAGATCTGCTGGCTGGCAGGCCGGTTGCTGGACAAGCTGTAGAGTTGGGAAAGGCTGGAGGCAAAATGGCTGTGCAGGGCACGGGCCTTGGCTGGCTTGCTGAAGTGGTGCTGGAAAACAAAGGGCTGGATGGGCAGAGTCGTGGGACGCTGGTCCTTGCTGTAGCGTACCACAGGCTTGCTGTCTGTGCCACCACCTTCGGGGAGAGAAAGGGGGACAGCGTGTGAGAATGGGCAGAGGCACAGTCATTGCCAGCCCAGCAGATCACAGGCAAAAAGGAATTTGCTCTCAGCTGCAAGAGGAAGAGGATGAGCTAGAGGTCAATGACATACGCAGACTGGTTCAAGTCTGAACTGACTACACACATCATGAGCTGGTGGGGTAAGGACACATAGCCCCAAATGCAAAGTTTACAGCTGTTGACCGCCGTCTGGAAGAAGAGTAAAGCACTGTCCCAGGAGCTTGTCTCTCCTAGCAGGGTCACCAGCTTCATATCCCTTCCCTATTCCCTGTTCCCAGGACAGCACAAAGTCATGGCTCCATGCGCCTGCCCACAAAGACGTGGCCCAACGCACTGCAGTACAGCAAGATTTCTTATCCCGAAGGACTGTCCCCTCCCACATGCGCTGAGAACTCACCCAGCCAAGCACATGCATTACATGCAAGAGCACTGCAGCTCTGCATCCCACATCACACCCAGTGCTGTCGGAAAGGCTGCTTGCTTCCCCTTCTCCCTCCCTCTTCTTTCTCCTGTAACTGTTCCCCCTCTGAACACACAGCTCCCTTCATCCCCCTGCCTGTACCAGATCTAGGCAGGATGTTCCCAAGCAAATCAGGCCCACAGCAGAAACAGAAGAGCTTCCAACCCTGGAAGGCGCAGGTCTGCTCCAGCAAATGATGGACAGGGATGTCCTAAGGGAGTGTGCTGGGCCGATCTCCTATGCTGATGGCCTCCAGCTCCTGGTGGGGCCACAATATCCTGAGGGACACAGCTGAAGTGTGGCACACTGTGCACTGAGTGCACAACACACACAGCACTGGCTGCGCGCATGGGGCTGACTGGGATCCCTGATCACCAGCCACACCGCATCCCAGCACAGTGCGGCACCTTATCTCTTGCTTCCTCCCCATTTCTCCAGTCCACGGAAAATCCTGGGACAAAGGACCCATCCCAAGCACAGCCCTGGTGTTATCTGCTGTCTGTGGGGTGTGCCAGGCCTTTCTTCCTACAACTAGCTTTTAGCAGGGCTTGCTTTCCCTCTAGTCCCTTCTCAGAGGCTCTAGGCTTGCATGCTGCTCTCAGCTGGAGCAAGGCAGCTCTGCCTCTCTCTCTTTCTGCAGAACACTAAACACTAATGCCTGCCTTGCTGTCATAGTCCAGAGGAAGAGACTGCAGCAGGGGCTGCAGAAACTGCTGGGATAAATTGCCCTGAGACGTGCTGTGTGTCCCCTCCTTCCTCAGCAGCTCTTGCTCCTTCCAAGCACTCCCTCTGCAAACCAAAAGGGCTGCTCCCATGCTGCCTCCTCCCAGCAGAGACCTGCCTTCCCTGCCATCCCACACCGAGACTCGATAAACAAACAGGACAAGACCTAAAAACCTCCTTCTCCAAAGGCCAAAATCTCTCCCACACCTGCCATGGCAGTGAATGACATGTTCTTCCTATCTCCTGCCAGAAGTCTTCAGGGCATTAAATGGAGACAGTCTGGTCCTTGGCGTGTTAGGGGCTCCTACTGCAGCGGTCTGGTCAGAGGCATTCTAGACAGGCTCTTACCTGTGATGCAGGTACAAGGACTGTCTAGGGCAGAGATAGAGGTCTCCTGCCATGCTGGAGAAATGGCCATACCTCTGATGGGACTGCAGTCACACCTCACCAGCTTCCTCACCAGGACAAGTGATGGCAACACCAAGGTGAAAAGCAACTCATGTATTACAGGCTTTCCTGCAGAGGGAACTGTGACAGTTACCCTCCATAGGAACTTTTGCTGCAAACCAATGCACAGCGGAGGATATGACCAGGACATTCCAGCAGAGACACACAGCTCCTCTAATCTCTGCAGGACTCATGCTGTAAGTCCTGGCGGAGACTGTGTGAGCTCCCCAACCCTGCACTGAGAGGAGACTGCTGGCTATGCCTCTTCCCTCTCCACCTCTGCCCAACATAGCTCCAAAGAATAAAGGCTAAAAACTCCTCAATGGTTCCCTTCCCTTCATCTGCTGGGAACATGACTCCATTGAGCATCTTCACATCTCTGTCTTAGGAGCTAAAGGCAGGCGATTCTCACGGACCAGGTGAGCACAACACCCTGGAAGGGAGACAACCTTCCAAGCTGCACAGACCCTAAGTGCTAATGCTGTGTCCTCCATTACACGATATGAGAGGCTTGCGGAAAGCCTCAAGAGGCTTTAGAAGTACAATGAGAAGACACATGCACTGATCTGGGTCTGAAATAAGCACAGCAGGGCTTTTTCCCATAGAGGGGTAGACCAGGAAACAAACTGCACAGGCACTGGTCTCCCATGACCATGCAGGTTCCTCTGCTGCTCCCGTCATGTCCCAAAGAGCAGCCTTTCCTTTTACTTCTCCATTCTGCCTAGTTTGGGTCCTTACCATCTGCTCGAGCTCTAACATCTCTTTGTCCGTGGCCACTGGCAGAGCCACCTGAGAAGCTGGCATCTGCCTCCATCAGCAGGGAGAGAGAGGCTTGCTCACCTGCCCCATGCCCACTGGGGACCTTCTCACTGGAGACTGAGTCTTTGGTGGAACACAAAGCCTGGCTATCCCCAAAAGTATGATTCAAACAGAAGCCCTCGCAGCTCTGGTTCAGGCCATGGACAAAGGGCATGGGTGGAAGACTCTGGCTGCGGCGAGCTCTTTCTTCAAGGAAGGTTGGGCAATCCCGCTGTGTCTCAGGGATTGGGGAGAACTCCAAGGAGGAATCACCACTGGACCGGAGTGGTGGAGAGGTGCCATTCTTTTTCCGGCCTTTAGCTAGTTCAGCAAAAGATGTCACTCGCTTTGGGGGGGAACTCTGGATGGGTATTGCTGGACTTTCACTCAGCTTGACCGGACAGCTCACCATGCGCTCCAAGGAGCCCAACCTGCTGCTGGGACTCCTGTCCAGGTTCTGATCATAGCTCCTGGAGCGCTGCCGGCTTGCGTTGAGGTTAGGTGGTGACGCATTCACATAGACCTGACCCTCAATCATGTTCTGGGTGGCTTCTCCCTTTGCCTCCTCTTCACTGCACTCCACATTATCTTCTTCTTCTCTCAGGTCAGGTCTTCTGAACAGATAGTATTCAGTGGGCTGTGCTGGGCTACCTTTGGTATGGTCTTCCGAGCAGCTAGTTATGGAAGATCCTGCTGGGCTGGGGGATGACTGGGAAGACAAGTCACATGTGACTAACTTATAATAATTCTGAGTAGCCACAACGAGCCGTGCTTGGCTCTGGAAGCAGGCAGTGAGGTCTGAGCTCTCTGAAACGCAAGGCTCACAGTGGAGGTGGTAGGAGTTGCAGTTAGCATCAAGGACAGGTGAGGAGGAGTGTTGACACCCACACACCTTCCCTGAACTCTCTGGGTGATGCGACTCGCAAGACATCTTGGATTCTGTGGGTGATGAATGCAAATCCAGGTAAAAAGCTCCTGTGTCTGAGTGGCTGCAGAAGGAAGAGTCACAGGACAGGTTGGCTGAATTCAGGTTAGATCGAGAATGGCCATTCATTTTGTTGTACAGAGCACTGAAGTTCACCAGCACCCCATCAGAGCTGTTGCAGGAAGAGTCACTGATGTAGCCCATCTGTTGGTCATTCACTTCAGACTGACTTGATGAACTGTAGCAGCGACAGTGCTGGAGCTCTGAGCTGGAACAGCTGCATGTCCGGCTGTGCAGGGCATCCTGATTCCTCAGCGATTCACCCGTGTTCTGGTTCCACTCCTGGTCACCACCATCGAAGGAGAAGCTGGAGGAGCTGCCACGATGGCAGCTGCATTCATCCAGCTCCATGCGTTCTGAGGCCTGGCTCAGGTGGCACCTGTTCGCGTTATTCCTCTTCTGAATGTCGTCACTGCTGATTTTGTCCTCTTGCCCGTCTACCACACCGGACCGGCTGGACATGTTCCAGGATTTCACAATGTGGTTGGAATCGTGGAGGTGGAAAGGGGGTAAGGCCAGCTCGTGCAGCTGAAAGGGAGGCTTGCCAGACACAAGTGAGTTGTGAAGGTGGAAAGATTTTTGACCCAAGTCATCCCCAAAGATGCTGACGTCTTCACCCTCACTCAGCAGGAAAGGGTTGTGTCGCTTGCTGACACTAGGGACAATCAAATCCCTCGCTTTGCCTTCTTTATTGTCTGAGGCCTCTGCTGAGGTTTCAGAGGTCTGGAGAAAGCTGCTGTACACCAAGGAGTCAGTCTGTGAAAGGTCTCTGTCTGGAAGGGCAGAGGTCCGTGTAATGCTGAGCTCTGGCTGGCAGAAGGGGTTGGTCCTTTTGCTTACGGAGCAGCACTGTCTATCAGGGACCTGGCAATGCACCAGGGGAATGTGATGGACAATCAGCGTCTCACCAGTCAGTTTGGGTGGACTATCCATGGTGAGGAATGCTCTTCAGGACATCAGTTAAGCTAGTGCTACCCATGGACAGGTAGGGCTGCACATGAGAGGCAGGAAGGACACTTCTCATGAGGGAATTCAGATACCTAGAGAGAGACAAAAACACAAAGGAAGTCACCTCTCAGGAAAGGCAGTGACTATTCAAAGCATTCTTGATTGACTGACGACTTCACAGGCTGACAAGGACCAAACAGACTGGTCCTTGTGAGCACAAGTACCTGAGCACAAGGTCCTGAGTTGTCCTTCTTCAGGGAAAGCATGGCAATGTACGACAAACATGATCCCCTCCCTGCAGACTCCTGGAACAACACTTGTGCTTCCAGCTGACCCCTCTCAAACTTATCTGAAGTGAGCGGCTGATTTCACTCAAGCAGCCTAAGGGTTGCATAGGCTTTGGGACAAATGAAGACCTCACTGTGGATGGCACCGTATCCCCACAGGAAAACACAGAGACAGCACAGGGTCTGAAATGAAGTGCTGCACTGTGGTGAGAGCAGTCCATCTTCTGACACTGGATTAAATATCTTTGCCACGCTTTAGGTACCTTGAACTTTCCTTTAAAAACCAAACACTGAACTGGACTGCCAGGCCTGGCATCATTAGAAACGTACAAGTCCAGGCAGAGACTGGAAAGCAGGAACAGATGGGAACAGGAAAGCAGCAACAACCGTTCCTCTCCAAAGTCCAGGAGCCCTCATGAGGTCCTGAGGTCTTTCAATGGCGTCAGGGGAGCATGCCAAAGTATGCAACTACTTATGCACACACGGGCCTCTCATATGAAAAGGGGCGGATGCCTTCAGTGGGGCCATGGGGAGCCACTGGTGATGGCTAAATAGGTCCCATCCACCACATTGCCTTCTGCTGGCTTTTTGCTGATGGTTAAGCCTCATCGGGTTCCTCTTGTGGTCCAGGGTGCCCGATTCACACTTTTCTGACACTCTGCCTATCTGTGGCTCTTACCTGCTTATCTTATTACCTGGTGTACTTCCCAACAGTATGACTGTCACAGCCCACAGTCCCAGGAGCCGTACATGCAGGGCACTAAGAGCCTCCCCTCCCTCAGCGTTCAGCAAGTAGCAGTTCTCATAAAGCCAGAGGAAGATGTTACCCAGCATTTGATATGGGGGAGGAGAGAATATATTCATTCCTCCTTCCCCATCTAACACCGAGGTCCAGCCTGCAAGTGCCTCCAGGGCATTCTGGAGTGGGTTTCCCTCTTGCCTTCCCTTCTACAGCTCAGATAAGCCAATGCAGAGACATGCATGGGAAGGCACCTAAGGCAAAAAGGAAAGGGAGAAACCACAAAAGGGAAGAGTGATCCAGGATGATCCTGAGGGATTAAAAAATGACCCAGTGCTCTCATAGATCCACCACTTGTTCTGAAAACCCTGGCCTAAACACCCTTGGTCAGCAATCCAAATCCCATACCTCATCCAGGCACCCCTAGTGCTCAGAGCAGCCTGACACCACATACTGCGATACTGCTCGGGACTCCAGGACCCTGGGTCTGTGGCCACCACTGACCTTCAGACTCCAGAAAGCATCATTCACAGTATCTGTCTTTGCCTACCTTACCCCATCATTTTTGACTATGGGATGATAATGGATTTGGAGCAGAGCTGCAAAAGCACATGTGAGCCCAGGAGGGAAATTGAGAAATGTGGGATAAGTGAAGTTAGAACAACAGTATAAGCAATGAGACAGCTCCACAGAAAGATCAGGAACTTCAGTTCTTTCAGCGTCATGGCGTAAGAATAGCTATTAAAGGATGCTAAAAAAAAATAATGATCAAAAGCAGTACTTTCCTCCCACGCATAGTAGTGCTTCTTACAGACACAGGATGATGCTGGCAGGAAAAAAAATACAAAGATGGAGACGGACCTAGTGTTTACAGTAAACACACAATGATGTAAAAGTTTATGCTAACACCAGTGTTACCAAACAGACAAGCCTTCTGGTAGACTCTACCAGAGATCATCATGAGACCTACATGAGGGACACGCTCACCCCCATGTCTGCTACCCCTGGGATGTTTCAGCCAGGATTAGACTCTGAAGTAGAGAGGTCACCTGGACCATCTGGACCACATCCAGCTGGACTATTGTGCGACCCTAAACTCTCACCCACCTCTAATCTCCCTAATGCCTGTACCATCCTTCACTGCCCCTCCAGTGACTCCTCTGCCCTACAAGCCTCTGGCTCCTTCCCCACAGCCGCTGCTGCAGGGGCTGAAACGAACAAGTCTGTCCTCAGCCTGGTTTGGGGGTAGGATGGGGGAGCAGATCTTTTACATCAGGGATTCCCAAGATCACATTATTGAAGAATCGCCATGGGTAACGGCAGCTCCTCACTCCATGCCTAGCACACACACGCTGAAAGTGGTGTCCAACGGCTGGGGCCATGTTCGTGCCCCATGTCGCACCTTGTGCACCATTGATGGTAGATGGAGCAGCAGGAGCTCCTTTTGATCCTGTCTTCCCCCACCAACATTATGCAAAAAAAGCTGGTGCCCCAGTGCCTACCTGCTCATACAGGCCTCCCTTGCCCTTGTTGCCATCTTTGTAGCTGATTGGAATTCTTAGATTATGTCTCTCCATAAGGCTTTGCTGTATTTTGAGTGTTGTCACAACGCAACCACTTGAAAAGCATCATTTTGAGGATACAGACCCTGATGACAGCACCACTTCAGTGCTGAAGCACCGGGTCTCCGCTGCCTCTGGGAAATGGCTGCTTGGAGCCGGCTGCCAGCACCAGCACCGACCTGCCAACCAGCCCCACAACCAGCAAGGCACGCTTCACCTTGGTGCAGCCGCTGCTGTGGGAGGACAAGGCTTGCACAGGCACACGCTGACATGTGACAGCAAAACGTCAAGAGAGCTGACACACAGCCATTTCCCAGCTGTCTCCCTGGAGCTCCGGCTGCAACATGCAACTCTGCCCAGATATTGGGTGTCAGTGGCAGCACGGGCTCCCCGGGTGGGCTGCGATTCCCTGGCTGCCACAGATGCTGCAGCAGACGGGTGCCCACTGTGCCTGCACCGGCAGCCTGCTCCCAGCACAAGGCTCTGAGGTCCAATATCACTGGTGGCATGCAGCCAGCTCCTGCCAGGAACCATTCTGACAGCTTCCCCAGGGATACGCATGACTTTTTCTGTGCCCTAGATACTCCTCCTCTCTGCCTTGGGACACCTCTCCTTTCTTAGTGATGCAGAGAGGTTGGCAACAGCACTACCAGCGCAGGGATTATTCCATTATTCCAGCATCCTCCCTGGCTGTACCACCCCCTGACTCTCCCCCCCCGATTCTGGAAGACTGTAGAAGGATCCTCCCTCTTCCTATTCAGAGTCTGGTAGGCTGGGATTGACACTAGGGCATAAAATCCAGCAAGCAGAGTAGCTTCAGATTCTGCTGGCTTTGATCAGCTCTTTGTAAAACCCTCACATTGCTTTGCATGGGGAAGCTTCCAGATGTGGATAAGCAGTCTCTACCTGAACACTTTTTGCCCAATCAGTTCATTCTTGTTATTTATCATTTGCAATAGCACAAGCTCACTGTGTGCTGAGTCCTGCTCAGTCCTACACATACAACAGCAAACATGATCCCTGCCCAGAAAAGTGTATTGTGGAGTGCAAGGCAGGGAGCACCATGACTCTAGACGCATCAGTAGAGCAGCCATTTTATTTGCAAATGTCAAAATTCTTTGCCTTCTCCATACTGATATCATCTGCACTACGTGGGAGGTATAGGTTATTTATTCTGTCAGCCCTTTGAGGTGCTAAGGGTTGCCTGGAGAAGGCGAAGGCCAGACATTTCACTACCTGCGAATGCTTCATTACAGAAAAGGTAATAGAGGAAATGGCCTCCAGTTGCACCAGGGGAGGTTTAGATTGGATATTAGGAAAAATTTCTTCACTGAAAGGGTTATGAAACATTGGAACAGGCTGCCCAGGGAAGTGGTGGAAACACCATCTCTGGAGGTATTTAAAAGACAGGTAGATGTAGTGCTGAGGGACACCGTTTAGTGGTGGACTTGGACTTGGCAGTGTTAGGTTGATGGTAGGACTCAATGATCTTAAAGGTCATTTCCAACCTAGATGATTCTGTGATTCATGCCCTGCCAGTCCTTGCTGAGCCCTACATAGAGGTCCCCAAACCCTTCCCCTCTTGTACCCTCAAAGACTGAGGATGTTGTGTCAATTTAAGGGTGGCTGGTGCAGGTCCACGGCTTCTGGAGTACAACCTCCTTGCCTCTGCAACGCTGCTGAGAAGGTGCAGAAGCCATCAGAGCTGCCTCCAAACTGGCTTGGCAAGGCTCTGCTTCCATTAGAAGGGGCTGGTGCAAACACCAGCCTCGCCTCCAAGTGCTGATGCGTTAGGTGTGGTGGTCACATACCACCAGGCATACCCCGCTATCTGTTACCCCTCCGTCCACGCTTTTGGAGTTCCATCGCTGATTGATTAATACCCGGCTCCACGCAGGGAGCCTCAGCGTTCAACACACAGCGACCCAGGCTTCCTCATAAAATGTAGTGCAGTACCGGGGGAGGCAAGCAGAGATTTGATATACAAATTTGATTTAAATGCAAAAGGGATGCACATATAGCACAGAGGATGAAGGTGCAGGAGCAAAATCATCAGAACTGTCAGCCGGAGGCAATGCTGGCTTTTTGGAGGCTGGCTTTTCTGAACATATTACTGTTTCTACAAATCTCTGTCACTTCATCTATGAAACTGCGGGCCCAATGGAAACCTTTAACTGTGAGGGTTCTTGCTGCCTCTTTCTGAATGGCAATGGTTTCACTGTCATCATCATCATCTTCCTCAGACTGACCAAGATCCATGATGTCACTCAAGGGTGAAAGATGGAAAAACGGGGTTAAAAGCTGGGCATTCAGTTTCATAGATGAACCAGCAAAAATCCTTTTGTATTGGAGCTGTTTGTTCCATGTGAATCCCTGTCTCCCATAGAGCATTTGCATTAACATGCCTGAAGAAACCACATAAGTCTACAAAAGAAGCATGAGCAGAAACGCTGCAAAAAGAAACAGTTTGTGTGAGCTTGCAGACAGGGGCACAATACAGACATCTCCTCTTTGCTCCATGGGGAGAGATATATTCAATTTACTCCCTGTAAGTCTGCCTCCAGGGAAAAGGTCTGGGAGTTGAATGCAAACTGAAAGCCACTCTTCAGACAGCGTGGGGGATCTCAGGGCTCACAGTTTCCAGCACCCCAGTAACGCAGTTCGTCCCTGCCCCAGCTTCACCACTCCAAAAGCTGCCAGAAAGCACTGAATTGTTTGGTTTTTTTTTTTTTTTAAAAAAAAAAACTTAACAGGAAAATTCCAGGAAGCTGGAGGGCATTCAGGGAACAGTGAGTGAAGAGGATAGGGCGAGGGGCACAGCATGAGTGGCCTGAGGATGGGTCTGAACCACTGGGGTGAGTAAGAAGAGGGTGGAGGTGATGAAGCCTGTGAGTTGTTATAGGGTGGGACTTCGCAGTGGTATTTGTTTGGTCATCCATTTATTTCTCGCCAGCTAATACATCTCTGCCAAATTCATGCCTTCATTAAATGCCTTAGTAAATCATCCAGCACATTGAATGAAATAAAAGGTGTAAAAGGAAATACTAGTTGTCTGACTCATTCTAAACCTCTAGCTCTCCTTCCCTGCCGCGGGGAACAGGGAGCAGAGTAAGGGTGGTCTGCCCAGTCCCAGGGTGAATATTCCAGCACTCAGTGTTTGAAGGGGGCTGCAGCAAGATAGAAAGACTAAATGCTCCCTAAATTTCTGCCTCATCTCAGGCCAGTTCCTCTTGTGATGCTGAGCAATCCGTGATTCCTGAAAAGACCACTACCCTTTTCTTTCCACAATGAGGTGCTGCCTGGGCCACGGCTTTTTCCAGAGGTTTCCAGGACAGCCTGACTAAGCCCACGATTAATGCGTCATTACATCCCAGAACTATACAAGACTATGATGTGTTCAAAATGGAAGCTGCAGCACGTGATGATCGATCACAGCCCTTGTGCTCAAGGCCACAAGGAGCAGCGCAGGTCAGGGATGAGGGTCTCACTTGCCAGCAGAGATGAGAGGGTGGGTGAGACAAAAATAAGCAATAGGTAGGTATGTGCATTCCTGCCAATGACACAACTAGCATGGGGCAGGTACTGCCTCCCAGTCAGAAGAAAAAAGAACCCCCAGCTGCTTTGTGCATTTTGAGATACACAAGACATCAGAAATAGCTCAAGCAGCTAACACAGGAGCCGGACAGTGACCGAACCAGTTTCTCCCATTTCTGTACTCTCTTGCTCCGTGACTCATCATCTGGCATGTGGCAGGTGCCTCTTATAGGCCATGACTCACGAGCTTCCACGGAGGTGATCTGGGCTGGAACCTGTTCCTCCTTCTCCCAACCAGCCGTCCACTGCCCCAGCCCCCACCACATATGCTCCTAATTACTATATGCAAATCCGCAGAGGAGAAAAAGACTCTGATGTTTCTAGCTGTTAATATCACACCGAAACTGCTGCTGAATTAAACTGCAGACACAATAAATCCTTTCTTATCACAGACACTCTAGTAGCAGCAGCAGCAGGAGGAGGGACTACATTTCTAGAGCACCTTTCTGCCTGAGCACTCTGGAAGCATACTGGAGATCTTACAAGAGCAGAAATTACACGATTCCTTTCTGGAACATGCATCTGCCTGGGCGCTGGAGCCTGGCTGCTTCAGTGTTCCCAGAGCACTCAAGAACCCATGCAGAAAGAAAAAAAAAATCCTGTAAGCAAATGAAATTGCCAGGCAGAATCAGTAGCTGAAGATTCCATGCTTAACTCCTCCTTAACTGCACAGCTTTGGCCAGGGCTTAGCTGCAAAGCAGGGCTGTCATCTGGCTGCCTCATCAACCTGCTCCTTTTACAGACCTGCCCAACTGAGGACCCTAGGAACCAGAGGCTGCAGATGAGTAGTGACAAAAACACAGGTAGAGCCAAAGACAGCAGAAGTGCTGACTGAAGGTTTTCCCACCAACTTCTATGCCTGGGAGCTGCGAGCTCCAAAGTCTCCACCACAACAGCCACAGGAGGGCAGGGGACAAAGTGTTCTGCTGAGGGAGTTGGGCATCAAACTCAGCATCAAAGCCATCTCTCTGACCTGTGCCTGCAGGCGTACATTATCGCAAAACTGCTCCTGAAGGCTGTTATATGGCTACAAGCAATGGTGAACGAGCAGCCATTCTTGCTCTTGTATGCACTGCAGGGAGGAAGGCTCCTGAGATGATAGCAAGAGGTGCAGAGGGCACGGATGCTTCGTATGGATGGAGATATTCTTAACAGCGCTGGAGATTTCAGGAGTTGCTGGGGATCTAAAGCATCCCTAGAATTACTATGCTTTGGAAAGACTTCTCAATGAGTGGTCACGAATGACTTCCACTGGGGCTTCAGGGCGTTCCTCCCCAACATTTACTGGAATCTGGCTTCAGACAACTTGGTGTTACACAGATCATGGCAAAGGAGAGGCTCTGCTTATCCAAGGCTTATGGGAGGATAATTTCAGAAGCAAGTTGCGCATGCACAAAGAAAAAGCACAGAGAACAGCTCCATCTCAAGTAGTTCTAGATCGTCCATCACCCTGGTGAAAAGAGATGAGCTAAGCCCTGAAAGGGACAAAGGTCTGTCTCCACAGTGAATAAGATTTCACCCATACAAACTCCAGCCACTCCATGGCTGTATACCTTCACTATTCCTTCCTTTCCATCCAGATTAAAAGATTCCCTTGCAGGAATCACAGCTGCAAAACAATCTTGAACTCTCCCTGCAAGGCAAAAACATCAGTGATCACTGGAGAAAGCCCAACAAATGAGGAACTCAGTCTTAAGACGACTCAGTTAAAGAGGCTGTAAAATCATATTTACTGCCTATTTAGCCCAGAGCTCCATGTATGTAGGAATCACTCACTACCAAGTGAAAACCAAACATTTCTGGGATGGAAGATTACAGATGTACAGCCCCAGGTAGCAACATAACAAAAGCAGAACATGCAGCAAAGGAAGCTACGTGAGACTGAAGTAAAACCACAGTAGCGCCAAGTTCTTGAAATAACTGAAGTATCACCCCACAAGCCACCGTAAATAAACCAGCCAGAAATGTCAAAAAGCCCCAGCAGTATTATTTTCAGGCTTGAACACAGCGGTGGTGCAGTGGTTTGCTACCAGGAGTAGGTAGCCATGTCCCAGTAAATAGGAGATGCAATGCAGGCATGGCATTACCCACCAGTGATGGGCATCCGCTCTGCCAGACAGACAGAATGCCTGCATCTGCAGAGCTGTGTTATTTTTAAAAGATGGAATCCTACATGGAATTTAATACACACTGTGTGCAACCAGATCAGGAGCTCCAAAATCAAGCACAAACCGAAAACATCCCAGCAGCAGCCTGGTTTTATTAGATGTTCCTCTTCACAGTGCACATCTCAATGGTTTTTCAAGCAGCAGCTATGGCCAACTGCTGACTCCTCCTAAGACTGCAGGAAACTTTAACCCTTCCTAACTCTAGGTAGTTCTGGCAAGACCAGAAGCAATAACTGGATACGGAGGAAGAATTTTTCTGTCTCTCCAAAGCAGGAATGTGCAATAATCAATTCAATGGTCTGGAGGCTGGCAGCACCCTGATTTGGGGATGACAGCATACTACAGAGCAAAAAGGCTGAGTAACAGCCCAATCAAGGAAGCATCTGATGAGACTAATGCATGAAATTTATCCTGCCCTTTGAAGGACACCAGGACTACATATACTTTTGCTGCTGATTTCCAACTGCTTTAAGATCAAAGGATGGATTTTGCAGTTCCTTGAAGGTAGCTGGAGGAAAAGACTCTGTAGCATAGGTTTGAAAAGGGAATTTTCCTGATTACTGTTAAGACTGTGCATTTCTTGACCCTTTTTTGGCCAGGTCCCTGAACAAACAGATCCTCTGTAATTAAGGCCAAATGCTATCTGAATCTTACTTTTGCCAATTTCAGGGTGTGTGAAAAAAAAAAAAAGCAGAGTGATTCCCAAGATGATGGGACAAAAAGCTTCTGTACTGGGGACAAAACCTTGGACTACAGCAAGCCTGTGCAAGATTAGAAAACACTCTTTGCACTCCACGGCAGGTCTTGATACGACCTCCCTGACCAAAACATGTCTCTCAAGAATGCTTTTCTTAAGAAAGACCAACATCAAAGGCAACTATTGCCACTAGCTGAGAACCAGAGGGAGGAGAAAGATGTAATGGACAGATGAATATATTTAGTCTTCATGGATCAACCGCTACAGGGAAGTTTTGATTTCAGCACAGGAACACAGATGTCTGTGGACTGAATCGGGGGGGTGAAGCCCCGTCCTCCGCCTTTGCCAGCAGAGTTCAGATGCTCTGCATGAGGTGTAATAACCCCAAAGTGGGCAAATGAGTAACCAGCTGCTCCATTCTCCCCACCCATCACAGGCAGCCTCCTCCATATGGGAACAGTTTACATGTAGAAGCAGGTTTCATAACCTGCCCATAAGAAAGTTAGGACCCTACACAATGATAGTGACTTTATAGTGTCACTTTTTTTTTCCTGAATTCTTGCAACTCTTAGGGCTTGCAACTTCCTGAACCAGTGAGTTCCACATCAAATTACACACCACAGTAGTTGTTATCTGTCAGTGCTTTTGAACATATGGGCATTTAATTTCATTGCTTGTCCTTGGGGCTAGGGCAGGGAGAGTATCATATTTTCCACTATATTCGCCGCCTCTCAGAGCAGTCCCAAGCTCTTCAATCTGCTCACATACAACAGTATTCCCAGATCCCTGGTCTGGTCCCCAACTTCTCTCCAAGTGTCTTCGTGATGTGTGGGTGTGTTTGTGTGTTCACATGGCCAGCAGCAAGGCAGAACTCAGAGGATCTGGACGAAACCGCAGCATCAATTTACGTAACAGAATATTTTCCATGCAACAGAACTAAGAAAAGGCCAGCCAGAACCTTAATAAAATACTTATGAAGCAGCCCAGGCACTCCTAATGATTACACATACTTTTCTTCTGAGAGGAGAAATTTATCCCTTGCAGGGGCTGGAAACCCAAACCAAGCTCAGCTTGTAGAGCTCTATTCGGCACAGTTTATTTTAGGATATCGCTCCACAAGACAGCTCATGTGCTAATTAGGCTTGGAATGACTGGGCTCAACAGAGCATTAAGTGTCTAACTAACTAAATCTGATAACCCTGGATTAACCAAGGTCTTCTGCTGAGGAAAGTCTTGCTGTGCTGCAGAGGATACATAGACCTATTCACTAGGAGAAAAAAGGAGGTCAAATGGGGATGATCCTTGGCTCTGTACTGGAAGAGCAGGTCAGAGTCCCAGGGGACACACCAAGACTACCAGAGGGATGACCGCCCTGCTTCTGATCACTTAAAAGGTGTTTGAGAGAGCTGAGGAGACACTTTAAGACTGTAGGCTCCCAGATGTTCCTTCCCGGCTAGGACATGCTCACATTTGGACACCTCCTTTCTTGAAGCTGTTGCGTCCTTTCTGTACCAGATGTCTCAGAGAAAAGAATAAGTACCTGTGACAAGTGGTGATGAAGAACTTACCTCTCCTAAACCCTTACACTGAGATAGGCCTCAACTCAACCATGAAGTTTCAAAACTCTACAACTTCGGAACACATACTATAAGTACACTGGCTCATCTTATTCACACAAATGCCAAGACATGATGGGCTTTCAAGGTTCACAGCAAGATTTGTGGACAGTCACAGTATGTGAAAATTATTCCTACTATCAGTTTCAAATAATCCTCCTTAATTTCCTGGAATACTTCCATGTTACAAGCAGGGCAGCACAGAAATCATTATCATCTTTCTCTACATCGTTTCTCTCTACGTCGACTCTCTCTGTACATTATTTCATATCATTAACCCTACAGTTTCTCATTTAACACGAATAACTCCTATTTCTTCAGTCTTTCCTCTTATCAGAGTTTTCCAGGACTTTGTGCAGTTTTCTGGGCAGTTTCTCAATGCCCTCCAACTCTGCAGTCATGCTTCTGAGCTGGGGTGACTAATTGCACACAGTTTTCCAGTCAACAGTGGGATGTCCCTTACTTTCTGTATCAACATGAAAAGACTCTGTACCATAATTTTCCACTCCATTTCTTATGTACCCTAACATTCATATGTAGATGTTCACCGAGTAAAGTTGCTTATGACATTCAGGTACTTTTTGCAGTTTAATGACATCAGTTTAATGAGTTTGAATCAATTTAATCAATTTAATGATTTGGAACCTGACAAAGTGTACTTTTGTGACTATACTCTGTTACACACACTTACATAACATAGGATCAAGTTCAAAAACTCACGGTTTGCAACAAGACTAGGCCAGAACAAATCAGGGGATTGTTCTCTGAGGAGAGGAGTTTCTTTTTGCTGTCTGTGAAGTGTGGCTTTTGGGCGGTTTGCTCCCTCATGTTGCACAAATTCTTGCTGTAGGCATGTCGGGAGATGTTTTCCATGTCCCCATGCAAATTCTCTTTCTGGTCCACCAAGAGATAAGGGGGTCCTCAATGTCTGACTAAGATCCAGGCTGAAGGATATTTTCCCTGGTGAATTTGCCTCATTAAATCAGTGAGGTCTGGTGGCTTGCCTCCATGAAAGAAGATTCCCCTTTTGTTTTGATGAGCAGGCCAAGAGGTTGTTGTGGTTTTTCTTTTCAACCTCAACTCATGCCAAGGGGAAAGCAGACAACAAGGCAGTAGATCAAAACACTGTCTGTCGAACATGCTGTGGTACAGAGGGGAATCACCTCTCAGTACCTCCAGGACAAATACAAAAACATTGCTTCAGACTTGGGTGTTTCTTCACCATGCAGTACCAAATCATATCAGTAGCACAAAACCTGGGAGAGGTCCGGGTTACAGAGATGGAGACATGCTTTGGGGCCTCAGAAGCTTGTGCAAAGTCACCAACAGAAGCACACAGAACGGAAACCCCAGTGGGTCAATGACTAGTATCAGTCTCTCAACAAGATATGGTCAAACATAAACTGAATGATGTGTGACTAGAGTTTGTCACCTTTGTGCATTAACCACCCTCATGCCATTGTTTGTCAGTGCTGGGACATATCTGTTTCTGGCAGTTCCTCTTTTCCTCCTCTGTTATTGTACCATGAACTGGCAAGCCCTACTGTACTAGGGTCTAGACACCTCCAGGAATGTCCAAGGTCCCCTGTGCTCCATGCTGCTTCACCTTTTCCCTGACTCAGTCCTCCCCAAAACCTGTCAGTCTAAGAGGAAACAGGGGAGGGAAGCACATGGGAACGAAAAGGCTGTCAGGCTTACTGTAATAAGTCATCACCACCTTCAGAGTGCTTTATAATTACTGTAATTATAAATAATATGTGTTTGCAGAAATGAAAATGAGGCATATGACATGGAGCTGAAAGCAGGAGGAGACATCTGGGTAAGGAGGATGATCTCCCCAATGGCCATTTCAAGCACTATGACCTGCAGCTGGGGATAAATCTCAGCAGCAGGTTAAGCTAGATGCCACTGACTATGGACAAGAGAGAACAGCTTGTTGCCTATAGAAAACAGCTAAGTGCAGATGCCTGATTAAATCCACTTGCTGCTCTTCTGAAGGGTCAAGCTACAATCACTGTTCGTGGTAAGCCACATCCAGGTAAGAAATCCCTTGGAAATGACTGCAACTTCTCACGTACTAACAAACAGCGAAGGTGAGGTCAACCAGACTAAGCCAAACCCCAGGGCTGATGTGCCACTCCAGGTATCGATCACTAGAATGAATTAGGCAAAGCCAGGGAAGATATGCTGTGTGGGCCAACAATATTTTGGGACCACAGATACGAATTATTTATACCTCCTACTGGATCTTCTCATATATGGGCCTATGATTCTACCACATGAGTTAATGGGAAAGGTCTGAGGGTGGGACTACAGGGAAAAATGCCAAGTAAGCAGTCTCTGGAACCATGCTCACTGTCAGGGGCAGTAAATTGCACTGGTGCAATGGTCCAGACAGGTCATTCTCCCCACTGAAAGGGACATCTGTGAGGACAGCTATGCTATCTGAGCTACACAGAATACGCACGACAATGCAGCACGAGGCACACATCCCTGCTCTTTGCTATGGGAACCTCAGAGAGGCACCAAAAGAAGGTGGCCTGGTAAACAATTCAGGTGAATTGGACCTACTAGGCAAAAGGAGGCTACGTAAGGATGTGGTTGCTCCTGCACCAATGCATGCAGAGCAGAATGGAGAAGGTCCTGCCCACTGAAAGCATTTAGGTCAGATTTTTCCAGAAGTGATGGCAGTTGGTGCTAGTTTACAAAGAATAAGGCACAGTTCTGGAGTTAAAACAAATCAATGAGATTAGTCCCTACATGAGATATGTGGGGAGCAAGGATTCCCTGCTCCCTTAAAGAGTAACATCTGAAGAGCCCATTCCCAGAAGCAGCTGAGAAAGATGATCTAATTGGTGCTGAACCGCGTCTGTGTTAGACAACACCCAGGAGCACAAATTTTCCCCAGGGTTGACTGCATCACAGTTAAGCAACTCATCAGCTCAAACCTCACATGACAACCAGATTTCTTGTGAAAAACTCGTTTTCCTGCAACTGTATGTAGGGTTTTTTCTGGCACTGGCATGCAGGAGAGCTCCTGAGCATTTGCCAAAGCCACAGACGCTCTGGTTGAGTCTCTTGCACATCTGTGAACCAAGGGGAAGGCAGACTCCCCCAATCCAGTCCCCATCTCTTGTCCATGTGTCCCACCCTTCCTTAAGAACAGTGCATGGTCTAGTCATGGAGGTGACAGTGGGTCCCAGGGATGTCTCAGGTGAAAATCTGCTGTTGATTTGCCAAGGTCTTCCATACAGGCTCTGAGTTTTTTTCCTGTAACTCCCAGAGAAGAAAATCCCCTCTTGCCGGAAGGAACTGCTAGCTCTCATCACTCCAAGGTATCTGTGCCAGTGGCCCAAAAAGCACAACAGGGCAGTGACACTCAGTCTCTGCTTCCAGGGAACCTCTTCTCCTGCTGGAGCCGAGAGCAGGTGTGGTGGTTGTGCCAGTTTCCCATCACTGGCCAAGGGTCAGTACAAAGCATTGCCGACATCACTCAAATATCTATTATTTGTCACTCAAAGGTACTGCCAGCCCCACATCCGCAGCACCGCGCACAGACCAACACAGGGGCTCTCTCCCAGCAAACTCAGAGGGTCAGCCTGAGCCAGAAGCTGCCACCACCTACCTTATGGCCATTCACCCACATTACAGCTCTGTCTCGTGCCTTCCTTCCATTTACCAGAGTTAACAACCACAGCCTTTTTTTTTTTTTTTCTTCTTTTTTCCCTATCTGCTGATACAACCACCAGCAGCCTCACTCAACAAGAAAGAAAAATAACACTGTCTACATGCCCCTAGGGCTGCAACACAACTGCGGTGGGGAGAGGAAGAATTTGTGGACATGCCTGCTCTTGCGCTCATCTTAACAGGTATGCCTCTGCTCTGACCCACTTCTTTAAGAAAATGAACATTAAAATAATTTTCATCAAGAGAGAAAACTGGAGCAGAATCAGGGACTAGAGCCATTTTGACAGCCTGTTTCTTCCTCTTTGGAGAGTAACCAACTTCCAGGCGAGCGCTAGGGCATGCAGGGAACCTGCTCAGCAGATAACACGACAAATCCCTGCTAAGGCTGGTTACCAACACCGCTGTCATTGATCATTGCTATGGATTTCACCCCCTGCCAGCCAAGCTCCCTCAGCTACTTCAAGAGTCATCCTGCAGCCTTTGGCATAGCTCTGTAATGGGGGGAAGTCCTGGCTCTTTTGGACTTGCAGACGAGACTGCCAGAAGCACTTTATCCACATCAGGACTCCTCTCACCAAGCAGCGCAGGTAGCGGACAAGTGAGGTTTCCCACTCCCGGTTCGATTTCAATGGCTCCCAAAAATGCAGGGACAAAATCTCCTCATCCAGTACTGTCCTGTGATTCCACAGCTGAGAGGGAGGCACTTCCACCTCCAACCCTCCGCCTCTCAACCACCTGCACAGATCTCCCCATCCCTCACTTTTGGTTTGCTTTCCTTGGGTTGAACCGTCAGAACCGTGGCCACTGGGATGAGTTATCACCCACCATCTACGATATAGAAGTGGCTCTCATCTGAATATCTCAAGCTGACCCAGTTTATATTAAACAGAAGGGTAAAAAGCAAACAGCTCTGTAATGAAACCTTTTTAATTTTTAAAGAGCAGATCTCCAGTGTATCAAGGAAAACAGTTATAGAGCCAACAAGAACAAAGAGATTGGAGAAGTACTGCAGAAAAATACTTTGAATGTACATCATAAGTAAAAAATACCATCTGGAATGACCAAGCAAGGTGAGGAAATTAGAAAAGCAGGGCTCCTGACCAACCTGAATGAATAACCACACCAAGAAGGACATCAGAGGTAATTAAAACAATATCTTTGGTGCTGATTTGGCAAGAAGAATAATACTGAAGCTGTGGTGATGACAGGTTAGATAATACAGAGGAAAGAGGGTACAGAAAAGGAAATGAGCTTTTGAAGTGGAAACCAGTTCTAGAAGATGAATGCGCTGAAGTCAGCGGGACAAGATACTCTTGATTCCAGAAAAAGGAAAGAATAGTTGCATGATGGCAGCTGGCAACAGGGCTTTTGACAAAATTAACCATGAAGAAAGAGAGGAAGTAGGGGAAGCTGTGTGGTTGGCAAATAATACAGTTAAGGTCTGTACCTGTTCCGAAACAGGAAGGGAAGTGACCCACGTTAGATTTATCAGCCTGCCTTTAGTACTACACAAGGCTTTCAAAAAACATCAGAAAAGAATAATAAGACTGGGAAATAAATTAAAAATGGGGCAAAGCACAACATGGGGTTTCAAAAGGTGGGCTACCATCTGTCTATCAGAATTAATACCAGAGTGAGATCTTGACTCACCAGGAACATCAGACTGGAAGAAAATTGCGATCTCTGGGATAGAGAACTCATTTTTTGTTTGCTATCACAGCCTCAGACACCTGAGAGGTGGAAATGGAGCCATGGGCAGGCCATTCCGGAGTCCGTGGCATATTCTCCTGGGCCACCTGCACTTTCTGCAATGCAGGTCC
The DNA here is from genome assembly GCF_028500815.1 of Rissa tridactyla. Classification (NCBI taxonomy): domain Eukaryota; kingdom Metazoa; phylum Chordata; class Aves; order Charadriiformes; family Laridae; genus Rissa; species Rissa tridactyla. The sequence continues at coordinate 76,036,874 of NC_071497.1, forward strand.
AGGTCCCTTGGATCCAGAGATCCACCTGCATTTTATCTCCAGCTTTCTGCATCAATGCAGCGAGGAAGAGACACAGCAGCAATTATGTCTCCTTCCTGTGAATCATTTCGGTCAGCTTCAGTCACCAGAAGCTCTCGCCCGTCTTTTAAGCATCTCAAGGCAGAGATTATCTGTGCACTCTCACTGCTTAACAGATGCTCTGGTAAGAGTGGCACCTACGAGCTGGTCACAGCCTGAATGTCCTGGGGAACATTCCCACCCCACACAGACAAGGAGGCTGCATCAGCTTCTTTTTATTCCTTTAGGCAAGCCTTGTACACACAAACTATACACAATTTTTCTTCCACACCCTGATAAAAGTATGTGTATTGTGCATGGGTATGTCCTGTTGCATTTCCTGTCCTCTGACCCACGATGGACCTGCAAACACGCATGTGCCATTGTTATCCCCCACCCAGCTCCTGCAGGAGCCTGTTCTGCAGCAGCACCACAAGCGCAGCATATCCTGCTCCCTGCTCCCATGAGAGCTGAATGGGACAGAGACCTGCAGACACAGAGAGGGTTCCCAGGTCCCAGGGAGAGATCGGGATGAGAAGGATGCCCTATGGTGCTTCCAGGACATTGTCACAGAACTGCGAGCAGAACACACTCTGCTCCATGGTTGTGCTGGAAGCCCTCTCCTTCCCACCTGGCACCCTGCACTGAAACTCCGGATTTATCTTCTTCACCTGTTGTAAGGCTGGAGAGCCTTGCCACTCCACAGGGATGGAGACAGAGCACCAAACTGAGGACCTGCAGCAGCAAAATGGTTCCTTCAGAAAACTGCTGCAGAAAAGGCTGTGCTGAGGATCGCTGCCACCTCCACAAACCCCTTGGAGCTGCACACAGCACTGACCACCTCAGGGAACATAGTTAGAGGATGGAGAATAACAGCACAAATGACACATTTACATTCCCTGACAATGACATCCCTGAATTTCCTCCCCATGCCCTCTACTGCTTGTCTCTGACCCACAACCCCCTGTTCCTCCAGCTCTGCAATGCCCCTCACACCCGCCTCTTCTTCTCCACAGTCCCTCTACACCTCTGCCAAACATTTACCATTTTATCTACACTTTTCCTACCATCCTGTTACTCCTGACAGGATGAAGATGCTTTATCTGAATTATTCTTGGTCACTGGAGAACTACAGAAAGCTTTTGTGTAATAGGTTAGACCTGCTAAGTTCGGTTTTTAGCAACATCAGTATACAAGACTGTAGGTGTCTGGAGGTAAAAAAAAATCAGATATTTGCTTCCCCCATACTCCATATACCTTTAAGACACCCATCAATTCAGTCCCTGTATGATCCATTCATCAACAGCCAACGCTAATCCAGCTTCCATTAACACCACATTCCCCCAAAACACCTGCAATTGCAACCCCACATGCTCAGCACCTTCCATAACCCGAAACGATTGCATCTGCTGTTTATCCCCTTTTGTTACTACATTCCCATGTGTACATTCCCCTACAGCCCCATCACTGTACCACGCGTACTGAAATGTCATTCTTTTGTACCTTTTCCTTATTGTTCTCACTGACTGTCATCCTGAACATCGCCCCTCCAGCATCTATACCTCTATCCCACCATATACCCTTCTCTTTGTTCAAGCCCCCTCCCTTTGCCTTTGCAGAGGGAATTTGATGGAAGGATTTGTGCAGAGGGTGGGGGAGGGAAGAAGAAGGAAGGTGGGGAGGGAAAAGAGGGATTTGGCTATAACAAGACCATGTAATTAAGCTCTAGTAACTGGTACCCAGCCTGGACCCCTCATTTCCATAATTAAAAGCAGTAATTCCTCCATTCCTAGATAACCTTTCTCATCCGATCTGTGAAAAGAGGCAGGGAGAAAGCATCCATTTAACAGCCGGCACAGACACACCCTGGGAAACACAAAGGACTCCAGCCTGCACAGAACCCGTGCATCCCTCAGCAGAAGAGCAGGGTTTTATCTGCCACAATATTTTATCCTAGTGCCTTTTGAGCAATTGATTTACCAGTATTTAGAAAAAAAGGGACAGGAAAAAAAAAAAACAAACAAAAAACAACAAATAAAAAAAGCCAAAAGCCACACTGACAGCAGCCTTTCCTCTGCCTGCGTCCTTTGTTTCTGGCTTTTCATGGAAGCACTGCCTGTCAAAATAGCTTTTGAGCCGCACAACAGCATCACCGCCAGGGATGCACAGAGAGCATGGTAGCCGGCGGGACCAAAACAATCCGTGTGGGCTCGTCTGTCATGGCAGGCACAATGGAGAGCTGTGCGGCGGCATTGTCGGGGCGAAGCACGGCTCGCCTCCGCACAACCAGCCCCGGACATGACAACTGTTATTTCATAGCTACAATGGACAAACACACATTCTGCGCAGCAACACCAGCCTCCTCACTCGCTCGCATCCATTATAATCACAGCAGCACCGAAGCAACACAGCCTCCAAAGAGAGAAAGCAATCCTAAAATCCTTAAGCTCCATCGGGTAGCTGGCAATCTCTACAAAAACAAACTAGGCGCTTTGCAGGACAACGAACGGCCTGAAAACCATCCGTACGACTAACGCCCACCCCAACCATTTCTCCGTCTCACCTTTCCACAGATCCGCTGCTCCCTGCCTCCTCTCACTGAACACGCTCTGCTCCGGCACTGCTGAGCACTCGGATTCCAGCGGGCTCCGTGCTCTCTCACCAGGATGCTGTGGGAAACAGAGTCAATTTTTTTTTTAATTTTTTTTTTTTTTTCACAGCTGCATCCCTGGCAATGCAGAGGGTCTGCGCAATCACATCCCCAATGCTCCTGCTGCTGCTGCTGCTGCCGCTGTGACGTTGCTGCGTGTGAAGCAGCAAGCATGCCCACAGCACCGCCGTGCCGGCTTGCAATTAGTCCCTGCGGGACCTCAGACGAGGCAGGGGATGGGAGGGAGCAGAGAAGGAGAGGAGGGGAGACAAGTCGAGCCAGAAGATGGAGGATGGATTCCTACAGGAATTGGGAAATCGGGAAGGTAGCATCAGGAGAAATATAAAGACTTGTATATATAAATGTCTTATGACATATAACACAGCTGCAGCATCTTATTCTGTGATGAGCTTGGGTTTCAGATGGTTGCAAGCTGTCTGATCTCTTCTCCTGGCTTTGCAAAGGAAAGCAAAAGGAACTGAAGTGCGATGTTCCTACTGTTGGTAATGGCAGCCAGAGCCCTTGGAGATAAAATGCTAGTCTGCAAAGGAATACACGGACGGAGGAGGATGGGAGGACTTCTAACTGAGAGATCAGGATGACTACAAGAAGCTTCTTGAAGCTTCTTTTACATTTCTATAGTGCTTTGTCCAAAAGAGCTCCATCAACACTATCTACACAGCACCCCTGAAACACAGCCACCCCCGGAGCGAGATGCAGCCACCAGCGCTTCCCCCAGTGCCAGACCCACCTGGCAGGGGCAGGATGTCTCCAGTCCCACAGGGAATCTCAAAATCAAGATCCCAGCAACTACTAACTACAGCACTTGATTAAAGTGCTGCCCGTTACCCAGGCTAAATCCCAGTATCTCTGCAAAGCAATCCACAGCAGATCTTCCTCCCCGAAGCCATGGACCACCACCTGCAAAAGCCCAGGCTCTCTTCCTACCCTGGGGCCACGTGAGGGGATTTTTCCATCATCCCCCTTTCACCAGCGGCAGCTGCAACCCGCTCCGTAGGCAAGTCAGTGCAGTTCCTGACAGGGCACAGGGAGCTTCGCCATGGGATGTGTGTGGTTACTTTTGTTTTTTCTATGACAGTCTGAGCGTGACCACGCACCCCAGAAACTCAGCTGCCCTGAGACAACCACCATGAAGGGACCACTCACGTTATTGCATTTTGCCACCTGGTCCCGCTCCTATAGCCACCACCCCATGCTGAGCTCAGGAAATGGGGCATCCACCTCAGCAAAAACAACTCCTATGAGCCCGAACCAAACCCCACCTCCTAAACCAAGGCTCCATGGAGAGCAGGTAAGCCAGAGAAGAGGTAAAAATGTCACACAGAGACACAGTTCAGAGCCATGAAGAACCCTCACATGCCTGAGTACTTTTTGGTCTATGCCATCATGCACCCAAGGCAGCAACTAAATAAAACAAATACAACAGCCTGGTCGATACAACATTTTGCAGAAGCTTCTGCCTCTGGAGAGGCCAACATAAAAAGCTATGCCAGAAAAATGTTAGACTCATTACTGGAAGCGGCTGTCAATTGCCTCAGATCCCAGACCACCAGAAACCTTTAGTTTCTCCTCAGAAACCTTAGCATCTCTTCAGGTAACATTCAAATCGGATTTCACAGAATCACATAGAATCATAGAACAGTTTAGGTTGGAAGGGACCTTAAAGATCATCTAGTTCCAACCCCCCTCCCATGGGCAGGGACACCTCCCACTAGACCAGGCTGCTCAGAGCCCCATCCAGCCTGGCCTTGAACACCTCCAGGGATGGGGCATCCACAGCTTCCCTGGGCAACCTGTTCCAGTGCCTCACCACCCTCACAGTAAAGAATTTCTTCCTGATATCCAGTCTAAATCTACCCTCTTTCAGTTTGAGAAAACTCTTTCAGTTTGAGAAAACTCTTTCAGTTTCTGACTGAAAACCCAGGGGCTGGTGGGTGGCTCCCACCAAGGGCTCCAGAGGCAGGAACCCAGGACTGTCCCCAGTGCAGAGACCCTTCCAGCGAGAAGAAAGAAATGGCCTTGGGCTGGTTGTGGGCTGTGCAGCCCGTTCACCATGCACGGGAGCCAGCATGGGAGACACGGCTCTGCTACTCACCTCCGAAACACCGGGAATGATCCCTCAGCCCGTTCCAAAGCTCAGGCTCCGCAGGTGCCCCCTGAGAGGCCGATACCCGTGTCCCATTCGTGGTACTTCACACTCCACAGCCCTCTGCTTGCGTGTGGGTGCTCGGGACCCCACATCACCCCCTGGTCTTGTTCAAGCATCAGGAACAAGCCCCAGGGAGGAGGCAGGAGCGAGGGACGTACCTCCGCGCCTGGCCATTACAGCAAGCTGAAAGCTAGTCCTGCCAGGCTCGCTCCCCCCGAGCTGCAGTCAATGAGACTATTTACTGTACCCCCATTAGCGTGCAGCCCCCGGACCCCCGTACGGCCAGCCCCATTGTATTGTCAGCGTTAATTAAGGCAGGCTCAAGCAGACATCTCTAGCCCGTTCAGCTGGGACAGTCGGGGAGCAGCAGGGAGGAAGGAGACAGAGAGTCTCAGCTGTGGAGCTCTGTGCGGAACAAGGAGCGTTTGTTACCCAGGAGACTCGTTCCCACAGCAGAGAGGAGAATGGAAACTATTTCGGTGCCCTCCCCAGTCCTCCACCAGCACTGCCAATGCTGACGCCAGGAGGTATAAATGCTGGCAGGCGGATTGCTTGCCTGCATCCCTGTCCCTGCCACAGGACACTGGCATTAACCGATTCACTGACAGCAATGCCTGCCTTGTGGCACAGACACGCACACCAGAGCAGATGGAGTCAGGGGGCTGTTTTGTTAAAAATCAGACACAGCAATGCAGCAGACAAGGGGCTCCCTCAGAACCACTCCTATTCACATATCTGTTCCCAGCATTAAGATTTGTATCCTCCTCCTCAAAACAGCTATTCAGCACGTTTTTCCCCCACCCCAAGCTCGTGTTGCCTTGTGCCTCTGCAGCGAGCATCCCTCTGCTGCACCTCCCTCCCAGGATCTGCCCCTCTCAGCAACACCGCTAAAAACTGACGGGCTGTCCCAGAGATTCATAGGCAGCAAGAGATTACAGGCACTAATGAGGAAGAAGAAAGCAGGGGACTGTCTTCTAGGAGATGACTTCTCTTTGATCACAGGCGAGTCGGTGAGAGAAGGGGAGCATGGTTGACTCCACAGTCTCAGGCAAGGAGGGGAGCAGGGATACTGCAGGCTGGTGACTGCTGAGAAGCAAGGTGAGGGAGATGGAGGTGCCAGAACATGCCTGTCCCTACAATATCAGGGGTCCCCATCCTGCTTGGCATGGGGAGGAAGGGATAGGTGCTACTGGGCACCACAGGGTGCAGCTTGGCAGCAGAAAACGGCTTATCAAGCAACGCTGATCTCATTACCCACAGCATCCTAGGTGTAGGGCAGGCATTTTGCCATCTTGCCTCCTTCCCCCATGCTCTAAGGGCATGAGAACTCAATGCACAACATATTCTCCCACCCACGAATTCCAGCAAGGAGGTGCACCCCATTCCCAGAGCCGGGCTGCAGCAGAGCTCACCACTTCAGGGGAGCCCCACGTGCTGCACTCACACTGGACACAAGCCCTGTGTGTACCTGCCGCGCTTGCTGACAACAACCAGGACACAAATAGGTCATCTAGGTGGAAAAAAAGCCCAACATATTTCTGTCTTGGCCTCAGGCTTCTTCCTTCACCTGCCTTCACCACTGGCTGCTAAGGTCAGCACACCCCCACATACAAGAAGGAAGAAAGCTTTCCACATTTGCTGCAGTTGTACAGCAAAATCATCCATCAGCAGCCCAAGCCTCCCACCTCTTTGGTACAAATCTGCTCTGGTGATCTGTGAACTGGAAAGAGAGCAGCCCCAGATGCCAGACGGCTGCCTGGGCTGTACCTCTGATACCAAGCGCTGGGCAGGAACAGGTCTTTCATAACCCCTCACCCTCAGGCGTGATATACAACCTGCCCATCCTTGCAACAGCCAGGCAGCCCCAGGGCTACCACCTCTCCGCCACACCTCATGGCTGTAACCCAGCACAGGGAGCTGCCTGCCACCTCCTCCTAAAGGATGGATATTCTGGTGTAGCCCTCAGTACCTTCAGTGTGTCCATGCCTCTCTCAAGCAAGTAGAAAGTGGTATGAGCAGGTGAAACAGCACAAACATGCTTAGGGTACAGCTTCTGGCTCATCATGATCCCATCCGTAGCATGGCCAAAGGAGGGATGGGCATCCTCACTCTTTGCCATGTGCTGGACCACTCATGACCATGGTGGGAGGCACTCAGTGCCTTTCCACCTCACACGCTGATGGCTCATGGCAGAAATGTGAGTCCTTGAGACACACCAACCCCATCCACCACTGCTGAGGGTGCTTCAGGAATGCCAGAGAGAGAGATGTTGAGCTAAACAAAGCTGAGCTAAAAGCATGGTCCTGCTCAATCGGAGCAAGGGGGACCAGAACACAGAGGCCATCAGAAAAGCATGAGGTGCTGAAAACTTTATAAAAATCCTCGGAAAGAAAACCCAAAATCAGTCTCCATCCCTGCCAACCCTGTCTTTCAAGGTCAAACAATATCCCTCTCTCAAACACACAGAGATCAATACAGGCTGATCGTTACCAACATGCGCTCGACAACTTTTCTATTCGGTGGGAAACAATATGGGAGTTTTTGAATGAGGGGTCAGAACCAAAGAAGACTGAGAAAAGAAGACATTAGCCTCGTGGCAATGGCTGCCCTCCATCCGCACATTTCCCAAGGGGGTCACCAACTGATCCCCCCACACCGAGCCTGCCTTCCGAGAGGATCCGGGGACAGAGGCACAGGGGTCTGTGGGGTTATGCTGTTTGCAACAGCAGGATGCACCAGCCCCCCATGGTGATCCTGCCCCAGTGACCCCTGCCCACTGCCCAGAGCAGCAGCACTGATTTCTTCAGGGCTAGCAACCCAAGGCAGGAGTCCTGCCTCCAAATAAGAAAATGGCTTGAGAAGAGAAAGTCGTTGCTTTTTTTTTTTCCCCCCCAAAAAAATTTTGACATTTCTCGTTGTTTGCTAACCATTTTCTAACAGAATTAATTCCCCAAATTAATTCTTATGATGTTTAAGAACATTCTCTAAATTTCTAGCTTATCTTTACCTGTGCACAGCTCACACATATTCACTCATGTTCCAAAAATGAGTTATAACGTCAGCGTTTATCCAGTCTGTGTTTAAAGTTATATCATCTGGGTTCTTTAATCACTTCACATTAGGTAGGCTCTTCATTTCTTTGATCATACCAGTATCCCTTCTCTGGGCCTGACCCAGTTTGCATACAGCCTTCAGAAAGTCACTGGAAATGTACGCGGTCTTCCAAGCAAGATCTCACCATGCCTTACTACATTAAAATTTCTCCACCTCTGACACAAATATTTTGTCCAACGTGTGACATTTATCTATGAAAATCATAACTGCATCATACTAGCTGTTCACTGTAATCCTGCACATCACTGATAGACCCTGTGTTTTCCCCATCTCTCTCTCTTTCTCCAATGAGCTCCCAGTTGACCTGAACTTTTTACTGATTTCTCATGCACACGACTATGCGATTTTGAACTATTCAATTCACATTTGTAATATTCCTTAAGGACATCTATGCTCCTCCTGATGAATAACCCTGAACTGCCTCTGATGATGCTTCTGAGCGTTGTGTCTTCAGGAAACATCACTAGCAAAGTCTTACTTTTTGATGCTCAGAGCAGTATTTGACATATTGAATAGCTTCCATTTCAAGACTACTCTCTACTAACAACTTCCCTTCAGACCAGTAGTTCCTCTTTCAACATTCCTGTTATCTTCTAGCCTGTCTGCTGCTCCTTACTTTCAGCAAAGGATGTTACAGACAGAAGTCCACATGGGTTCAAGGGGAGGCAGGACAAGCACTTGAGAGATCTATTTCAGGTTACTGAACAGACACAATATAATAGACTTAGCAAATTCCCCGGGGGAAAAAAAAAAAAAGACACAATATCTGCGTGCCCTGCTTCCACTCTTCCCTAGCTGACCACCTGCAACCACTTTTGGAAAAATAATACTGGGCTGGGTGGTTCCTTCATCCCAATCCCTATCTTGATTTCCACCTTCCTGTATTAGGGTCGAAACCTTCCTATTGCTAGCAGCTATGCCTCACTGCCCAGGAACAGAGGCTTTCACAAGCTCCATAAAAAGTCACAACTACCAGATAGGGCTGGTGCTGGCACGGCTCCCCACGGGGCTGGGCTGAGTTCCACATACCACTACAATACTGAGATGTCAAGGGGAAAACCAAACCCAGCCCACAGCCAGCTGACCGTCTCCAGTCCCTTCCAGCCCAGGATTCCAGTATGTTCATACTCTTTTTTTCCTAGGAAAGTGCTGCTACCATTTTACATGCAGGAGACCGGGGCAACAAGGAGATACGAACCATTTGGAAGGCTGTGGGAAAGGCAGAACCAATCCTACAGCCCCAGTGCCCATCTTTTAGCCCTAATACTTAGTACTGCCCAAGCAAGACCACAAAGAAATAGCTGAACACTTTTCGGCAAAGGGAAATCAGGACAGAAACAAGAGAGCAGCTCCTGAATCATGACCGAAGTCTCAGCTTCAATCTGATAAATCAAGCTCATAAACCTGTGCAGAAAACCTTGAATTACAGCAAAGCCTGGACATAACTGATCCAGACTGAGATTTTCAGAGTGCCTGAAGCAGGAGCTCAGCTCTAAGAGCAACCCTGTTTCTTCAGGCACTCTCTCAAATATTTATGATAACACTGCGTGGGAATATAAACCCTTTCACTAATCAAAGCCTTGGCAAAAGGAACAGAAAGGCTATTATTACAAAAAAGATATGCCTTCTAATCTGGCAATCAATTGCTCGGAGCAGTCTGTGGTAACAAAGGATACTAAGGTGTTACTGGCTTCACTCCTATTAAAATCAGTGTTCAAAATGGGATCAATGCTGCCTCTACAGCACAATTTACCTAAACCATTAGTTCCCCACTGCCGTGAGGAAAGCCTTAAGTTGCCACATTATATACTACATAGGAGCTGGTGAATTTGGCAGCTGCAGTTCTGCTGTATTCACCGGTTTGTATTCTGACCTCAAATAAAAATCATGCGTTTCCAACCAAGCAGCTGAAAAGCTGCAGGGCTGAGCTGAATCCGCAGCCCTGAAATGGTTCACTGCCTACATACAGGCACAGACTGCTGTGTACACAGCACGCACGGACGAAGGAAGGTGACCGCCTATGGTTCCCATGATGTACACCAAAGTGACATCCCCTTCCCAGTCCAGGGGCATCGCCGGGCTGAATCAAAGTGAGGGTGACTGCACCACAAACGAGCTTCTGCTCACAGAAACCACCATGGAAGGGATGCAGCAGGGAAGGGGCAAACAGAGGAGAAGAAAAACATCTCTGTTGGACACACAAGAGGCCACATCCAAGAATGGAAAAACCCTCCTGCCCTCCTGCTTCAGTACTGAGTCATAAATATTCCAGTTTTCCAAGGCAACGGCAAGCATGAAAACTGCTCAGGATTTCTCGCAGAAAGCCCACAGTCGCCTCTCTCTGCGCATGCCCAAGCAGTTCCCTGCCATCACCGCGCGGAGCGTCAGCAGAAGCCCATCAGTGAGATCTGACAATTCACTGCCAAGCCAGTCCCCAGCAGACCTCCCTGTTCTCAAACACTCCCACCTTTGCAACGAAGCCCAGGGAGCATATACTGAAGGACGTGGACCTGTTGGAGAGGGTCCAGAGGAGGGCCACGAAGATGATCGAAGGGCTGGAGCACCTCTCCTGCAAAGACAGGCTGAGAGAGTTGGGGTTGTTCAGCCTGGAGAAGAGAAGGCTCCGGGGAGACCTTACAGCCCCTTCCAGTACCTGAAGGGGGCCTACAGGAGAGATGGGGAGGGGTTGTTTGCAAGGGCACGTAGCGATAGGACGAGGGGCAATGGTTTAAACTAGAGCAGGGTGGGTTTAGATTAGACATTAGGAAGAAGTTCTTTACAATGAGGGTGGTGAGACACTGGCACAGGTTGCCCAGAGAGGTGGTGGAGGCCCCATCCCTGGAGACATTCAAGGCCAGGCTGGATGAGGCTCTGAGCAACCTGATCTGGTTGAAGATGTCCCTGCTTACTGCAGGGGGGTTGGACTAGGTGACCTTTAAAGGTCCCTTCCAACCCAACACATTTTATGATTCTATAACCACCAGCTGATTTATTAGGGACCTGTGATATTAATTACAGTTGTTTACACCGATTTTTTTACTAAGTTTCTCCATTTACCACCCAAACTGGACACAGCAGTGCTGCTCTGCAGTGTTACCTGCCCTACCTGGCTATGTTTTAGTGGCAAATAAAGCAATGCCTAGACAGCTTGTGCTTCTGCAAAGCACCCTCTGATTAAAAGAGGCCACTGAAGGTACACTCCAACACCAGCCACTATTAGCAATGTCACAGCACAACGTTGGCAGGCATAAGACTCCACTGCCACCCAAGAGACTGTCTGGGCACCCAAATGCCAGTAGGCATTTCGAAAAGCTGCAAAGGACAGTTAAGGGAGAACCAGTGAAAACTTGGGCTAAAAAGCCTCCATAACACAGGCTTGCAATTAAATCCTGGAGACCCTGCTGGCTCTCAGGTGGGGCGGTTATTTTTTACTCTTCATCTGTATCATCTACAGTACCGATGCTGTTAGCTGAAGGGACAAGGTTGGTGCACAAACAGCAAAGTGACACAAATTATCATCATTACCATGACACCTCACCTAGCACAGATTGCACATCCCCACCCATAATCATCATGCGTGAGCGGCTCATTCAGAAGGGATCTGTGGCTACCGTTGATCACAGGCTGAACTTGAGTGTGTGGCATTTCGCTTTGAAGCAGGCACAAAGTATGTAAGGCTGTATGCACAGGCATGTCATATGCAAGACGTGGAGTAATCCTTCCTCTCTGCCCAGCCCCAGCACATGCCTTGTGGACGTGTCCTATATGGACAAACTGGTGAGAGTTCAAAGAGAGGAAGGAAAAACGGCAAGGAGAGGATTGCAAAGCAAGTGGGTTAGTTCTCGGTAGAAAACCAGGGGGTACGTGAAAGCAGTTCTGAAATGCCTAAGAGGCTGCTGCCAAGCCCAAGTGAACAAGCTGTTCTCCACATCCCTGACAACAGGAATAGGCTCCCTGAGGGGCAGCAAGAGAAGTTTATGTTAGACATCAGGTATAGCAGTTACAACTAGCCATTCATTATTGCCAAAACAGCACAGCAGTCTGAGTTAAGACTAGTTTTCTTAATATTTTGCATGGTCTTGTCTGTCTCAGAAGCTCTTTGCTTTACTTATGTAGAGGCATGCATTCCTGTTAATTTTCACAGGCCCTTAGTGCCAGGAATTGGAAACAATTTATTCTTGTAGCTTGCTGCCAAAGAAATGCCCATCTTAGGTTCTTGGCCAACCCAGGGTGCCACGGCATCAGGAGATACCGATAGAGGGAAGGGACTGGACTGCTAAGATGCAGGACGCAGCGCATAATGTCCCAATCACTGAGAGATTCTAGAGAGATGAAATGAAGAAAGACAAGGAATGGCATAGCCTGAGTCCACTATGCCTGGGTCAGGAAGATGTAATTATATGGCTTCTGGAGGTCTTATTCTCGTATGATTTCTGTTTGACTCAGAGGAACAGGAAGCCTTTAATGCAGGATTAAAAGATGAAAGCAGTTTATTCTGTGAGGCAGAATACCTGGAGAAACAGAAACACGTTCCTGGGCGGACACAGCAAACCTACAGGTGTGGCCTGAGAGTGGAAAAGCATGCCATGCCAGCTGACCTGGCAGCTAATCCACCCAGCTGTTAAAAACATACTCCAGTTGGTTTGGTTTTGTTGGTTTTTTTTTTTTCCTAAATGGAATATGCCTAGCATCAGCTTTCAGACAGTGGATTCATCTTCCTTTCCTCCACCATGGCGAAGAGACTTTTTCTCATAAACTCAGTCTTGTTGAAGATGATTCTTGACCACAGCTGAGAGCTCTCCTAACTTTTTCTTCGGTTACCTTTTCCCATCTAATGCAGCAGGCTGTCCTGAATCATCTGTCAGCTGTAGCCAAGGTCTCCACGCCAGGTCAGCCCATGATTAAATAACCTTTTGGCTGTATGTGCTTATCGGTGTATGCTTAATTGGCACAAAGAGTCTAATCTGCAGCACCTAGCTGCTGTGCAGCCAGTTGTGCAAGGTCTACCTCCTCCAAAAGACATGTTCAACCAACGGGCACCCACGCTGTACACGGGCAGGCACAGAGAGACAGAAATGGGAAGTACGTGCCTGTGTACGACGTGCTACAGTTTTGCCCATGTTGGAGAAAGACCAACAACAAAGGAAACGCTATAGGGATAAAGGGGATCCGTGTGTGGGAGGAAATCCTTCCATGTTATTTAAAATAGAAAATAAAAGCTGGCGGAGGCAAAGCCCAGGCGCCAGTGAGGACGCAGGCCACGAAGGCACTGCAGGTCAGAGGAGATGCCTGACAAACATGCCAAGCTTAGACCACACTGGACAGGCTGAAAGAGGGCTTGGCCTCATGTGAAGCAGAGGAAAGAGATGGGGCACACTGCTGTACAAGGTTGCCTGTGGAGACATCTCAGCACTTCAGGAACTGCTGGAAACTGCTGTGGGGCTCTGGCACCACACAGGAGATGGTGCCAGAGCAAAGTCCAGCAAAGTGGTGCTTAAAGATGACAAACAAGATCATATGTTCCCCATAGACCTCAGACACATTCCAGCCAGGGGAACAAGAACACGCCAGGGTGGAAAGAGCCCTGAAAGAACCCTCAGGAGCTCTGTAATGTATGACGATACACAGAGCCTTGGCTCAGGCCTAATAATAAGCAGGAACGATGATGACTCAGAGATCTCCTTTGTTGGCTGGACAGGGGAGAGGAGCAGGAAGGAGCAGAGGAACGGAAGAGCAGGAAGCCCCTGATAAAGGACCGATTGCCCAGAGTATGTTCCTGGACAAACAGAAACATGCTTTTCATCTCCGTGACGTATTTCCATCTCCAGACAATTCTGAAGTCCATGCTTTCAACACACACCTAAGAAAGCACTCCATCCTGTGCACAAACCCAGCGTGTCCCTCTCAACACACAGCAAGGAAAAGAAAAGAGCAGCTAAATGGTGAGATGGGGAGGAGGGTAGCAAGGGCTGAGCATGCGAGATACAACAGTTCAAGCCAGAAGACGAGCGGCTGCTCTGCTCTCACTCATTCTCAGTGCGACGCCCAGAGAAAACCCTTGGTCACAATGTTCTTACGGGACCTGCTCTCCATCCCTGGGAACATCTGCCAGAATTAGTAATCCCATATCAGAGGAGGTGAAGCATGGGCTGCCAAACAGTGCTTGTGACCTTTTTAGCAATTTTTGCACACCTGCTGCTTTCACAGCAACTTTCTGTATCAGCTTAAAATAAATCCATCCCTTCTGAAAGTGAAGTACTCAAAGATTGAGTACTTCTCAATCTTTGAATTGAGCACCTGTCCCTTCCTCTACAAAGCTACAAACTAGCACAGATGTACTGGGGGATTAATGCTATAGTCCTGAACCCCAGTATCTGAAAGAGAAGCGTGGTCTCCCCTGTCCACGACACTGCTCCTTTCAAGAGCAAATAGATAAGCCCAAGCACTTCCCACGGGTTTGCAGCCAGGAGACATCTCAGCTCTTTTCCTCTTCTGTATGAGGGGCTCCATGTATTAATCCATGTAACAACAATGGGTGCTCCACTCCCACAGGGGTAACTTCTCCTACGTCCCATATTAGACATGGCAAGAGTGAAGCCACATCATATACCTGCAAGAGAGAGCATTTCTGTCTTCAGATGGGGCTTCTTTCAGCGTGAGCCCTCCAAGAAGCATTTCTGTTGGTTCTAGGCTCCACACACTGAAGGCAAGAACTCAGTGGGGTCTGTTGCTTTCCAGTGGGTCTCCTGTTTTCCAGTACACAACAGTGGCTGATGCTGCATCAGCATGGGAGCACCTGAATTACAGACCTAGCACAGGACTTGCCCAACAACAGGCAAAACCCAGCCGGAGGGAAATAAAACGTGGCTTCCAGCTCCTCAGGGGGATGGTGCATCCAGAGCTGGCTACACAGCCCAAGGAGCATGGCTCCCCAGCAATCCCTGCCGTGTGGTCCAGTTTTCAGTTATAGGCACCAACCACACCATGAAAAGGGCAGAATTTTGGAATTACTTTTGTGTTTAAAAGGATAGCAAGAATGTCCAGACCCATAGCTGTTTATTCAACATGTAGATTTAATACACCTTCTGCAATTAAACCAATCTGGCTACCAGTCCTCAGGATAAACCTAACATAGGGCCAGAATCCCTACATATGCATTGCTATAGTCCAAAACCTTTTAGCGAAGCAGCTAGATCTGGCTACTTGCAGCCGGCTAGATTAAAGCTCAGGTTAACCCCTCCCAGCATTCCTATACCTCTCATTAGACTTAGCGATAATATTCAGAACACACAGGGAAAGCTCGGTTAGCAAATAATGTAATTAGAAGTGAAAGTCTCACATCCTCTTGGTGACCAGCACATCTTCTGAATCTGAGGATCAGTGTCCTCCGTGGTCAGCAGGACAGCAAGAAGAGGCAAACATGGGGATCCCTGCTGGACCCCCTCCTGCTGCCCCCTCCCAAGGGTCTAAGGCTGCTATCTATGGAAGATTCCCAACACTTTGGCTGATACGACGCCAGCATTTGGGCAGGGCTCGGTGTTATTTTTAACACTTGCTCACATAACTCTTTGGATGAATCCTGGGAAGAGCTTGCCACCAAAATAGTATACTGTGGGCACTATTTATACACCCACTGGCAGCACAGCAGGATATGGTAAGCAGGGGAAGCTAGAGGACCCCCTTCCCTCCTCACAGCTTAGCAACTAGGGATACAGAGGGGGGGTGTCTAAAATATGGTTTGTTGTTTGGGCTAGTCCTCAGTAGTAAACTATAACCTGCAGAAAGGCCTGATACCCTTGTCTGTCTTGCTTAGGAGACTCTCGTCCACATGGGAGGGAAGCCCAGGTACAGCAAGCTTGGGGAAGATGGATGGCTGTGTGCACAGGGGCAGGCACACCCCAGCTGCTGTGGACTAAAAAAGGAACAGCTGTGCCTAAACACCAGCTGGGTCAGAAGAATATGCTGCTACCCTCCTATTTTATCTATTCTTGGCTACTGCAGGGAAATCCAGCAGGGGCAGGGTTTCTTGGACATCACCTCTTTTCACTGTGCAGCCCCAGTAAAGATGTGCAGCGGTGGGGGAAGGTGGAGCATTAAATGCCAGTGGAAAGGAGGCACCAGGCTCATAAGACTGACTCTCCTTCACCCCTAAGAACAACAGCAGCCTCAGGCCTTTCCATATCAAAACACCTTGCCCTAAAGGTCTGAAGGGGGGATAAAAAAATAGATACCCTTTTAAGACTACCCAGGGAAAGGAGGCTCTTCCCCTCCCTAATTTTCTGGGGTAAAAATAATTTCTCTCAAGCCATTTCCATAAATGTTAAACTTCCTTGATTTTTGTCTTCCGTGAGCTTCTTCTCCCTTTTCCTTTCTCCCAAGACACCTTCAGACTGCTCTCTCTACAGCCATGTCACCCGGAGAAGCAGGTGACATGACCTGCAGAACATGCACAAGATCAGAGGAGAGAGACAGGCTTGGGAGCGCCAGCACAGCACCCTGGAGCAGAAAGGGAGCCAGAGTTTGATTTTCCAGTACGGAGGTAAAAAGAAAATGGATATACGCATTTTCTTTCCATATAATAGAGGCTACAGCCTGAGCCAGCGTAGCGACTGTTCATCAGAGCTACAGAACAATGCAAAATAAAACCATGTACGTGCTACTAATTGCAGCATGCTCTCCAGGCAGGGGCAGGACTGGCGGCATCACTTTTAGCAGAACAAACGGAAGGGATCAGCTCCTACCTTGCCAGATACAATCTCCCCAGACGGTGGTCTCGGCTCACTGCAGCTGGGAGCCGGCTGCGGCAGCAAGGGCATGAGAGCAACGGGGAGAACACAGCACGCAGAGCCAGCGATAATCCAAAGCAAAACCAGCTTGTCCCCGTGCCGGCCCAGGGATCAGCGAGCCATGCCGCAGGGAGGCTCCGCGGGCAGCTCTGCCGCTGCTGCGGGATGGCGGGCGGCAGGCGACATGACGAGGCGCTTCTCCCAGATGGGAGCTGGCTCAGGGATTCCTCCAGCTGCCCGCCACCCGCTGCTCCTCGGGCACAGCCGTGCCAGGCTGCTGGTCTCGCCTGCAGCGCATGTGGGCAGGAGAGAAAAGCAAGGTTCTGCGGGCTGCTGGCGGCGCCAGGGCCGGGCTGCTCGCTAAAGCCCCAGTGTAAATACAGATGCACTCACTCGGGAGAGGGCTATGGCAGAAATGCAGCTCGTGTTACAGAGAGACCCATTTACAGCAAGCTCGGGAAGAAGGGAGGGTGATGGGGCTCTGCGGGCGGCTGCCTGCCAAGGGGAAGCCATGGGGTGAAGGGACCCCTCGCGAGGGGAGACACCCCCACCCCCAGCTCCACACTCCCCTACGTCTCTGTACACAGCACCTGCTAGCCGTAATGCAAACCTATGTGATTTCTCCATCCCATGACCCACCTGGGACAGCCCCAGCCCCGCACCTTCTCTGACGCACGGTGCTGCAGCAGCCCATCACGCCTTTGCTGGTCAGACTACAGCTCCATCCGTGTCTGCCACCAGCTCATGGTCCACAAGCCCATTCCCATTTTCTCCCCATGCTCAGGGACTCTGGTCGCATCTTTGGGACTTACCCTCTCTCTCCAGTTCTCCGCTGGTGCTCTTTTTTCCTTTCCACTTCAGAACAACTTACAAGCTGTATTGCGACTGGGTTTACACCAAATACAGAAGATGGAAGACAGGGACTGGTCAAAGAAGCAATGTGTCAAAGGGTTTGAGGGCTATGCCTCTGTTGTGCCCACAGCTGGAACCAGCAGTAGAGCGGGTTTGCAGGTCCCAGCCACTGCCCATTAAACCAGCACTGACAGACCTCAGCAAGAGATTGAGAAGGAGCTGTTTCAGGATGCTTACCACAGCTGGCACAGCCTATTTTCAGTAAGTCTGGTGCCAGACAGGCATAAAGGTTATGCCAGGGACCTCTGGGTGCAGCCAGTGACAAAGAACAGGGGGTTCATGTAGTCACGTAGCAACCTGTTCCATGGAGGTGGGGGGGCCTCCTTTGAAAAAATATTGCCTAGCCTCAAAAGAGAAAAATTGAAAACAATTGTTTTAGGCCAATTGCATCGGGTAGTGCTGTTAAAAACCTAGCTTCAAGGAGGGCACAAGGACCCCAAAGTAATAGGTATATGTCCTGGTGATACCTACCAGAGGAGTGAAGCCAGCTGGGCATTAAGCCAGCCTGAAATCATAGAATCATAGAATGTGTTGGGTTGGAAGGGACCCTTAAAGGTCACCTAGTCCAACCCCCCTGCAGTAAGCGGGAAAATCTTTAACTAGATCAAATTGCTCAGAGCCTCATCCAGCCTGGCCTTGAATGTCTCCAGGGATGGGGCCTCCACCACCTCTCTGGGCAACCTGTGCCAGTGTCTCACCACCCTCATTGTAAAGAACTTCTTGCTAATGTCTAATCTAAACCCACCCTGCTCTAGTTTAAACCATTGCCCCTCGTCCTGTCGCTACATACCCAATGCTCCCTGTTGATGAGAGGAGCCAGGTTGTATTATCTACTGTCTCCTACCCCTTCACACAACTGGGAAAGAAAAAGTTATTCCTGCATAGTGACAAGGTGGGAACAGATCTCTCCTGGCATGAAGCCACTACACTGACAGTGTGGTCCACTGCTAAGCAAGACAACAGTGAAGCCACGTCTTCAACCACGCTGCTTCTGCAGCCAAACCAGTCTCAGCCAGGGAATGGCTAACCACCAGATGATCCCAAAGGGTTTAAAAAACCATTCACACAAGCCCAGGCTCTAGTGAGGCAGTCGAGAGTGTTTAGATCAAGGCTGCAATAAGGCTCACCGCATCAGCAGTGACAGCAATCCTGCCAAGGCACAAGTGACAGCCCTGCGGCATCCACAGCCTGCCGGGAGCACTGGCATCTACCTTGCCTGGGGAGCCCTGCCTACAAGCTCTCCCCTGTGCTTTCTGGCCACACCTAGAGAGATGGAGGCAAGCGATACCCACAGAGAACAGGGTCTTCTGTACATCCTGGCCTCGTCTCACTTTGGGAGCTGCTCTTCCCTACACACACTGCTCCGCCTCAGCCTGACCCACTGCCCACGTTCATCATTCGCTGCAGGGATCCAGCCGTTACAGGACAGGACAGACACGGTCAGCACCACTTCTCAGAAGTTTACTTTTCCAGCTCAGCTGCATAAAACCTCAAGCGGACCACCTCCCTGTTCCGTGCCTCAGTTTCCCCCACCCCCTCCCTGAAATAAGAATCAGAACACTTACCAAGCTGCTGCAGATGTCGTAAAGCTAACTTCATTACAGGATGCTGGCAGGCTGTAAACACTAACGAGCATCCTGCGACACTCTTTTTCCACCCATGGAGCAGAGACTCCTTGTGGCTTTCCCCAGCATATGAAGCTTCCTCCACCCTCAGCACGGCAGGTACACTGCAAAGACAGGGATTCCCATTATACCCCAAAACAGCAGCTTCGGTCCCTCGATCAGCTGCGTCCAGGCCATCTGCCAGGCAGGAACGCAATGCACCAGCCCAAGCCTCGGCCGAGCTGTCAAGGCAGCGGAAGGGCTGGGGCTGCAGGGCTCTGGAATTCCAGCAACGCACAAACACCCCTTGTCAGCCTGCAACCAGGAATGACTCCTCCCTGCCCTGGACCAGGCTGAATCACTGGAAATACCAAAACAACGATGAGGTCACGTTCCCCGCGCAAAGAACCGGAGCCAGATATAGCCGTATGGAGAAGCGTGCTAAAAAAGGGACAGGCTGTACAGGCGGGAGGCTCTGGCAGACAGGCACCTCGGGCATTTGTCTCGTTTAAAAACAGCCTGAGGCTGCCAGGAGACTTTTTTCCCCCTTTATTTTCCTTTCTTTTTTTTTTTTTTTTTTTCCCTTCTCTGCAGGGAACTGGGCAGCACAACGGGGGCTTTAAACTCTTCATCCATCCCACTGAAAGAGGCACAAACCTTAGAGCTTGTGAGTGTATAGATTTGGGTTGGAGGAACAAGGCAGAGGTAAAATTATGCCTGGATTCTGAGCACAGTGTTCCCAAAACCTCACTGCGATACCTTGCTCAGGTTTAAAAACAGTTAAGAATCCCCCTGCAGCAAGCTGAATGACAGACAAAAATCGTATGTCCATTACTGCCTGGTTGTTTTCACTACAGCCTCAGCCAGCTTCCACAAAAAACCCCAAACATTGGTTTGGTAAGTTTTCAGCGGGGTGAGAGGCAAATAACAGTGCTATTGCTCCTAAAATGAGCGTCTAAGGCACTCCATTATCAGCAAATAGTCTTCTCAAGGCAGTGCAGTTCCAGCCTTTCCCAGTTCTCAGTGAAGGGAGAATGGAGGCATTTTGTTTTCTTGGACTGTGAAGGAAATTGCAACACAGGACTTGGAAAGGACAGACGAATTCACAATAGAATTCGCAATAGCCTGCTCTTTCCCCTCTCTGTAGGACGAGGCATTTGGATGGATAACAAAAACACCCACAGTTATACAAAGAAGAGGCTCTAAAACTACAGATTTTATTCCATCAGGACATAAACCAGATCCCAATCAGAAGCCAAGGAGGTGCAAAAATAGCACCAGACAGCTAACACCTGGCATCTCACCTGTTCAGCTGGGCAACAGTCACTGAGCTGGCATACTCTGCAACAACCACAATGGTGTCTGGAACACTGAGTTGAGGGGTTATGCCTGCACCAGCCCTTTCTCCTCAACCGCTTTCAGATTTGCTAATAAAAGATATAAGAAAATCTGTGGTGGCCTGTGTGTAACTCCCACAGGACAGCCATTAGACCAGAAGTGCTCAAAACCAAATCAGTTCATTTTCACCCCACTGTTAACAGCGTGTTCTGGTAACAAGAACCACCATATTGGATCACAACAAGAATTATTCTGGTCTAGTGCCTTATCCTTGACATTTTGGCACTGGCATATACATATCAGAGTACAGACTGATCCCTCCTAAGGCCACACTCATCAGCAGTGAAGGAACTTCTAGCACTGGAGGCTGCACACCAACTACCATGTTTAACTGCCACTGAAATACATCTCTGCCACTGAGGTGTCTGGTTCCTTTAGGAATCTGTGTGTATTTTCAGCCTTCATGCCATCTCATAGCAACATGTTCTACAAATCAACTGCGTTGAAAAAGGACTTCCTTAACCTCCTGCCTAATAAATAATTTTTCTGGATGTGCTGTTTCTGTGCTGTGAGAAATAGCAAAGTTGAGTAAGGTTATTCCTTACTCAACTTCTCTCCAGTGTACACTATTTTATAGGCCTTTACTCTTTCCTGCTGTCATCTACTTTTCCTTATTTAATCTCTCTTCCTACAGAAGCTATCCCAGTCCCTTAATCATTCTCATTCCCCTTTCCTGTATCATGTGCAGGTCTGTGCCACTCCTTTTGAGAGAGGATGACCAGACTGTGTGTGGTACTCAACATGCAGGCACAACATGAGTATACAAGTATATTGACATAGAGACACAGCTAAGTATACAAGAAAATATATACCAGCAAATACAGGCTGGGCAGAGAATGGCTTGAGAGCAGCCTTGAGGAGAAAGACTTGGGGGTGTTGGTGGATGGGAAGCTCAGCATGACCCAGCAATGTGCACTCACAGCCCAGAAACCCAACTGCATCCTGGGCTGCATCAAAAGCAGCGCGGCCAGCAGGGTGAGGGAGGTGATTCTGCCCCTCTGCTCCGCGCTGGTGAGACCCCATCTACAGTACTGTATCCAGCTCTGGAGCCCTCAGCACAAGAAGGACGTGGACCTGTTGGAACAGGTCCAGTGGAGGGCCATGAAGATGATCAAAGGGCTGGAGCACCTCTGCTATGAGGACAGGCTGAGAGAGTTGGTGTTGTTCAGCCTGGAGAAGAGAAGGCTCCGGGGAGACCTTACAGCCCCTTCCAGTACCTAAAGGGGGTCTACAGGAGAGAGGGGGAGGGACTCTATATCAGGGAGTATAGCAATAGTACGAGGGGTTGTGGTTTTAACCTGAAAGAGGGGAAATTTAGATTAGATATTAGGAAGAAATTCTTTACTGTGAGGGTGGTGAGGCGCTGGAACAGGTTGCCCAGGGAAGCTGTGGATGCCCCATCCCTGGAGGTGTTCAAGGCGAGGCTGGATGGGGCTTGGAGCAGCCTGGTCTAGTGGGAGGTGTCCCTGCCCATGGCAGGGGGTTGGAACTAGATGAGCTTTAAGGTCCCTCCCAACCCAAAACATTCTGTGATTCTATGATTTTTTGCCTTATTCTTTATTTCCAGGATGAGGTCTGCCTTTTTGGGTACAGCTGAACATTGATCTGATTCGCTCAGATAACAATCCACAGTGACTCCAAAGGGCTTCTTGTGGGCAGTGAGAAACTGTTCACAAATCACCATTACATGCATAAAGATGTGGCATTTATCAGCATGGAATCCAACTTGCTGTTTTATCATGCTAATAGTTTTGCAAGATACTGCTGTAATTCTTCAGGCAGTTTTCAAACTGACTACCCTGACCGACTTAGAATCATCAGAAAATTTTAGTCTTCACTCCGTCTTCCAAACCACAGATAGCTAGATGTGTTGCACAGCACGTGTTCCACAGAGATCCCCGCCGGACCCAGGCACCACAGGCAACAGAGCTTTGATGCACTGCAAAGCCTGGTGTTTGACACGGAGCGCCCTCAGCACAGCGACCAGGAATGCTCCATCTCAGCAGGATATCCCACCACGGCCTGATGCAAGGAGCTGCAGAGCTCTAGTGCTCATGGTCTGCACCTGAACTTGTGCTGACACAGGGCCATGCACAGCTAGACACCTGCACCACATACTCCACAGGCTTTGCCAGGCAGAGTCTCAATGCTGTGTATAAGGTAGCACTACCATTACAGAGGTAGGATGGCCACACTCCACATCCCATTGCTGGGATGAGATTAGCAACACACCAAATCTGCGCTCACACACCACCATCTCAACCATTGTCTTGCCCTGGCACTTGAAGATCCTGGTGCAGTTTGAACCAGCCATTGTGAAATCAGCCAACAAGCAGTTCTTCTGGTGAAGGACATGAACAAGTTGCTCAAGAGACACCACCACCGCAGTGCATAGTTTTCTGGAAAGCAATTGAACTAGCAGCGAGACTGAAAGCATCCTAAGGCAGTGTCCTCCAACAGCAGCCTTTAGAGGTTGTGCCAGACAGATGCTGGTGTCAGCAGAACATTTGTGACTGCAGACCAAGAGCTGTCCATGGGGAGACTGTTGAGACAGGAGCAGTCCTGAGGGGGACACTGTGACCGGTCACCCTGGCAATGTGGTTAGCACAACTCACGCCATTTTATAGGGCAAGCAGCCATTCCCCATGGACAAGTGGGTCATGTATTCCTTCCCTTTCCCTCATTATCAGGCCCTGAAGGTCCTGTGCACCAAGTGCACAAACCAAACAGGCTTCTTCTTCCCGTCTGGCCTCAAGGTTCCTGGGCACCAGGAACCTGTTAATAAAATAAAGCTTTAATTGTAACTATGATTTAGTACCATCATCATTCTGCCAAGGTTTCCTAAGAGAAGCCATCAGTGCCAGTGGCGGACACACATTCCCATCCACAGCTCCACTGAGGACTCAGTCGGAAGTCCAGAGTCCGGGGCAAGGCTTACGGGCTACAAAGATGCTCAGCAAATACCCACCCCAGGCACAACAGATGTGAATTGTGGAAACCAGTATTCCCAGTCCAGGCAAGCACACAAAGGAATGGCAAGAGGAGAGGGAGCAACTGTGGGCTTCAGATGAGCAGCAGATATCACAAGCAAAACCTCGTCGAGGCTTCACATTCCAGAATCAGAGGAACAGAGACCTACAGCCAACAAACCTCAGAAAACTCCCTGCTGTGTGTCCAGGGCTTTGGTGAAGGACTGGGAATTAAGTGTTCAGCGGAAGGCAGATTGCATAAGGCCAAGCAGAACTGGGGTAAGAAGCCTCCCTGAACATCTGGGAGGGATACAGCGAGCAGAAAAACTCCTCCCAGCCAAGTTTACCCTGAAGCATTCTAAGTCGAGCTGGCAAACCAGCACGATCCGATGCCTGGCCCAGCTTCAGCAGAGCTTACCACAGGAAAGAGCATCAGGCAGCTACAACTACACACAGTATCTTCATTTCATTTATTCCCAGAGCTCAGAGGTACCCTTGCCACACAGCAGCTTGATGGCGTGGGCAAGGGTAAAGGAGGGCACTTCATCTGTCCCTCGTCTGTTTCACATGAAATGGTGCCTGCAATCCCCACAGAAAGACAGAAAGGAGGTTTCCATGAACCATAACCCCTATGTAATATCCTGGTCTGGGATATTGCATTCTGCAGCTCACATAAAAAGAGAACAGATGTACTCCTGCACTGCCCAGTCAACAGCTCCACCAACCCATCCACACGGCAACACAACCAAGCCACTGAGTAGAGAAAACTCAGGATACCAGGCATCCTGCACAGGAAAAAGTGTCAGACAGCGTCTGCTGCCACAGCAAAAACTGAACCAGAAGCAGAACTGCAGGCAGAACACTGGGCAACCATAAAAGTGGCTTGCATCTTTTGAATATTCTCTGTTCTCTTATCCACAGCCTGAAGGTTTTTGAGGGACGATTGCCAGGAGGTAAGGAAGACTCTGAAGCAGCTGCTCTAGGTGGTGCTGTCTAAGCCCAAAGGACGCAAATCCACTGCTGCCAGAGAAGGGTCACCAGACTGGAACCTGGCCCTGCAGCTTCTATGAAGCACATGAACTACCAGACTGTCAGACTACAATTTTTCAACATGAGAGTACAAATTAGTTTTCTAAATACAGACCTACACTTTACATGGAATGAATGGCCTGGATGCCTGCAGGGCTGATGGAGGGTAGCACTCCGCTCCAGACGACACAAAAGACTTCAGTTTAAAATTCAGGGCAGCTGCTGACGCCCTGAGTCACCTTGGTCTGCATCCTTCATGCCCCAGCTCCCTGCTGAATGAGACGACACTGATCCTCCCCGCCTCTCAGGGGAGGGAGAATGCAATAAAGCTTAAGAGATCCCAAGATTTCTGCCATAAATCCCAAAGTTAAGGGAGGCAAGCGGGGCTGCCCATTATGTACAAAAGTCAGGCTTCTTTTATTAAGTGCCTAATACGGATGTGGAAGCAGGATGCAGTCAGTAACAAAAACATTGGCCTTCCCTTGAGACACAGCCGCTTGGATCAGACAGCCCTTTGTTTGCAGGGTGATGCATGGGGCTGGAGATGGCACCTATAGGTCTGCCCCACCTCTGCATTCGGGTCTGGGAATAAACCGCTCTGGCAGTGCGAAGAAGCAGCTCGGCAGCGCAGCCCCCGCCGGGGCACAGGCAGCTCCCTGAAAACAGGCACGACGCTCACAGGGAACCTATGAAAAGTCAGTGGTTGGATCGTTATGTTTTCCTAATTCAGAGGAAGCTTGGCCCAGCTCCGATTTCCCGCAACATCTCTCAGTGTCGGGAGGGGTTGGGGGCGGGGGGGGGGGGGGTTGGAAAAGGCCAGATCCATTTATAGCTGGAAAGTCTGGCAGAGGGCTCGGCGTTGTGCGGAAAGGCAGGGAGCTGACAGCTCAGAACAGCCAGCTCCACCCGGCAGGAGAGGCAGGCTGGGCAAAGAGAGACAGGGAGGGGGTAGGAAAACCACTTCCCTTCAAGCTGGGAGCGACGGGAGGGAGGTTGCTCCTCCAACAGTGCCAGGCTGAGAAAAACACTCTCTACTTCTGCGTGAATTATAAGAAGTAGGGCAGCAGAAGACTCGTCTTGGAAAAAGTGAAGAGCAGCTGAGCTGCAGCCACGGCCAGAAGCACTGGCAGGTCAAGCCCAGGCTGCAGGGCTCTGTGCTCTCCTTCTGAGCCCTGCATCATGTCCACCCTTGCAGCAACCCAGTCCCCGATCATCGGGACAGGGCTAGAGGTGGGTCCTGGACAGGGAGCTGAGGCTGGGAACTTGGCTTTGCTAGAAGGAATGTCAGCTCTCTCACTACAGCGTATTTACACTGGCCGACGCATAAGTAGATGCAGTAAAAAGTCCTTTCCAGCCCTCATGGAAAAAGCTTGCCCCTGAGGACAAGACTGTAGTTTAAAGCATTAACATGCACAGACTTGTGCTATGATGACTTCAGCTCCTCCCCACGTTATCGGGCACAAGATAGTGAGAGACGACAGGTATTTATTTAGCTAACGCAATTTAGCTAACAATTGTGCATATAGAATCAATCACAGAATCGTCTAGGTTGGAAGGGACCCTTAAGATCCTCGAGTCCAACCATCAACCTAACACTTTACAGTAAAGATAGGAAAAATAACCACAAAAGCTGCATTAGGGATCACAGAGATGATGACGCCGCAACAAAAGCCTGTGCAGTCCAGACAAGGCAGTGAAATACCAGTGCTATTGTACAGGCACTGACGACAGTAGAATCATACAAAAAAAATTCTGGTCACCCGCATTTAAAAATGATAAACTCAAATGAACAGGTGCAGAAAGGGCCTGGGGGAAACAGAAAACCTATCAAACAAGAAGAAATTTAAGAGCCTGGTTTGTTTAGCCTAGCCAAATGCAGGCAGAGAGCGGATAGGATTGCTCTCTAAATATATCACTGGAGACAAACAAAACTGCTGAAGCAAAAGGATAGTGCTGGCACAACAACAAGAGAATAAATGCACTGTGAACACATTTAGGTTAAGAATTAGAGGGGAAGAAAAAAAATCAACCATCAGAACAGCTTTATCAGTGGTCTGATGGGATTATAGGACACAGCACCTCTGCCCACAGGTATCCTTTATGCTGTTTTTGTTACAGCTGGTAATTATCGCAGCTCATTATTCAGATGGCTCCTTTACTTGCAACAGACCTTGTTGAGGATCACTCCAGTTGGAGAACCTAGGGCAAGCAAGCAGCGCTCCTTTGCCCTCCCATTCCGTAAGAGCTGCTCACGACTAATGACTTCCAAGCTACAGGGCAGTGGAAGAGAGTTGTGTGGATGCACACTGATAAAGTGAGAGCCACGGGGCAGCCTAGCAGGAATGCAGGTGTAGTGCTTAGCCATGAGAAACACCCTTGAGGTGCTTCTGCCCAAAAGCACCTCCACACTATTAGCAGCAGAGGCTTCTACCTGTCATCCTATTGGATTCAGGCGAGAGAGAACATGCTCTAAGCCCTTCTCTGCTACAGTCTAAGAAAACTAACCATATCATAGAATCATAGAATAGTTTGGGTTGTAAGGAACCTTTAAAGGTCATCCAGTTCAATCTGCCAGCAATGAGGAGGGACACCTTCAACTAGATGCTCAGAGCCCCCTCCAACCTGACCTTGAATGTTTCCAGGAATGGGGCATCTGTCACCTCTCTGGGCAACCTGTACCAGTGTTTCACCACCCTCAGCATAAAAAATTTCCTTATATCTAGTCTAAATCTACCCTCTTTTAGTCATCATCACTGGTTATGATCAAAGCATTATCATTCTTGATTCTGAAACTGCTGCCAGATGGGCTGGCGAATCTTTAGAATCACAGGATCATAGAATGGTTTAGGTTGGAAGGGACCTTAAAGACCATCCAGTTCTAACCCCCTGCCGTGGGCAGGGACACCTCCCACTAGACCAGGCTGCTCCAAGCCCCATCCAGCCTGGCCTTGAACACCTCCAGGGATGGGGCATCCACAGCTTCTCTGGACAATAACTTCCGCTGGTGCTACAGCAGAAGCACTATATGGCCCTCTATATTATGGAATAATGAGAAAAAAGGAGGGGGGAGGGTAAAGCAAAAAAAAAATTTCAGGGATTAATTTTTGATATATATTGATCAAATCCAAGAGCTTCATAAATTACCACTGTCAGGCATCTGACACCCCTCCCACCCCTGCGGAACCAAGAAATACCAAGCCCTCCCAGGCAGTTGCCACCCCTTCACCCCCCCCAGCTCCGGCCACGGAGAAGCCCCCCCATGCCGCCGCCGCCCCGTAGCCCCTTACCGGCCGCTCGCCCCGCTCCGCTGTTTACAAGCCGGGCGGCGGGGCGGGATCTCGGCGTTGCCCGCCTTCCCCCTCGTTCCCCCCCCCGCGCCTCCATCCTGTAAGGATGCCTGACGTTTCTTCTAAGTTTCCTCTTTAAAACGTCCCCGAATAGGAAGTCAAAGTTTGGGAATTTGTTTTGTTTCGCAGCATGAGAAGCACCAGCGTCTCAGATCTGTCCTCCCACAGACCCCCCCACGTCCCGCTTTAGGAGGTCCAGGATCAACACATGCATCTGGTGGTAGCCTCCTTTGAGACATTGGCATACTGGCAAGCAATCAGTCATCCCAATATTTTTTTATTTAAAAAAAAAATTATTTTACAAAATCAGGAGTGATGTAGGACAGACATCACTGTCAGCTGATATGTTTCAAATGCTGATCTTGTCAAACCACTGAAATATTTGTATCTGGCGCAAGTTCACGAGCAGATCTTTTATCCCCTAGTTGTCCTATGCAGCATTTGCAAGTTCCCTTTGGCCAGAAGGTGAGTGCTTTGCACGTAAACCATAATGAGGAGAGTGACACAGTCTCAGAGGTGCCTTGCTCTGCCGGCAGAAGGTCTGCTTCTGCTGCTCTGCATTTCACTCTGCTGCATGACATGCTAGGAACAGCTTTGGTAGGGCTCTCGGTCCAGCCCAGACTGGGTACCATGGGGATGTCAGCCTACCTGCATAAATTCTCCTTTTTCCTCCGGCTCCAGGGAGGCTGACTGTGAAAGGCATAATCTGCATCAGAAAGCCATGACTGCCTCTGCAAAGTGAACGGTAAATCAGAGGGCGGCAACAAGCACCGACTATCACAGCGGTTTCCCCAGTCAGGGTGCAGGCTCTCACTTTACTTAGGTGTCTCCTTGCAGGGGAGATCACTGGATTAGAATTTGCTCTCTCCCTAGCAAGCAGCTCCTGGCTGCTGAAGTCTGGTTCCAGTCCCAGCTCTAGTTTTGCGCTGGCTAAGCTGAAATTTAATACCACAGTTTGCAAAGCAGCAGGTGCACCAGACAGGTTTTTTCTGTGCCGAGTTATACCCACAGAGATTAAACCTTCTATTAGAGTTTAAACAATCTTATACAGTAACAGCTGAAACTTGGACCGCGGGCAGCAAGGTGTTACGTGCAGAATGGATGAAATAGGGGCATGGCTGGCCTGTTGCCATCATACATTGCCCGCACCGATAGCTGAGAGACTCAAGGCAGAGAGTTCCCAATAAATGCCAGATGGCTGCTGTGCAAAAAAATCCAATTCAAAACAAGGAAAGGAGCCTAAATTTGTATAAAGGAACCAAAAAAAAAAAAAAAAAAGAAAAAGAAAAACCACAAACCAGTCAGCACTGCTTATTCCTCTGGACAGCAAAGCTCCATTTAGACAGCTCAGCAGTGCTGGCAGGACAGGCTCTCAGGCTGCCACGCTGGCCTTCCACTCAGTAACCCCGCTGATTATGAAGCTGGTGAACAAAACAGTAAGCAAATCCCAGTCTCTCAGGATCCGCTGTGTCTTTGGCTGTGTCTGTGCATCTCAGGTCCCTCTGCTGGCAGCCAGGCTGGTAGGATGTTCAGCTCTCTGCAACTCATGAGTGACAAGCCGTTCCCAAATAAAGTATTAGCCAGCACAGAGGTTGTGGAGGTTCCTGAGCACTAAATGCCTCTGAAACTTGGCCCACAGCGCTCATCAGGGAGAGGGAGGGAGCCACCAGGTCCCACCCTTTGCTCTGAGCTACAGCACCGGTGGAGTAAAGGGCAGGACACCCTGAGCTAGCCATGAAATAGCATCTCTGCCTCTGAGACTGCTTGGGTGGTCTCCATCAAGTCAGATCTGTCTGTGCCTCACTTATGGTGGGAGAGGCGCCTGGTTCTGGCAACTCAGTTGGGACCTAACCAGGATATGGGCATCTCATGGCCAGATTTTATGGCTTGATCCATATGGGAGCCTGAGCTGCTTCTGCCCTTTTAGTTTAAGTCTAAATGAAATGGCTGGTGCCCAGCTACAAAACCTGAGAGGGCTCTGAGGACAACGATCTTTTACAAGAGCAGGTTTGCAATGCAGATAAAGCAGGGCAGGCTGATGAACGTCAAGTCCTTGTCGCTTGACCAACTAAGGGTTTCTCTGAGCTTGCAGCACTCTCCGATTGCAGACGCGGGAAGAGGGTGGTGTTTGGGCACTGGCAATCACTTGAGAAACTGGATTAACTGTAAGCTTGGAAGGGAGGTGATTTCCAGCTCATGCCTTCCAAAGTGCCCGTGTACAGTCAAAAGGCTACAAAATTACACAAATTACAAAGACTGGGGACTTGGGGGTTGTGTGGTTGGATCTAAGGCACACCTGGGGTCAATACTGTTGCCACAGTAATACAGCCCAGAGTGGATTCACAACAGAAACTAAGGCACGTGAATGAGAAAGATATCGACTTCCCTTTGCTCTGAGGTATGTAGTTAAAGGGAGGAAAAAAAAATAAAAAATAGCGTTATGAACAATCTCAAGGAGCGGAGGTGCCTCCTGCAGCATGTTCTCTCTTGTTCCAGGGAGGCCTTCTGGGATACCATAAACCAGCTCTAATTCACCCTGCCCGCCTTCCCCGGGAGCAGCACAAGTCTTTGGAAGAGAAGCTGGAGTCAGAGCGTGGATGTGGGTGAAAAGAAAGGTCCAAGTCCTTGATTTGCTACCCCGGAAGGCAGAGCTCTAGGTGCTTTGCAGGAAGCACAGCCTCCTCTCCTGACAGCCCTTTGGTTTGCTTTGGTGGGGTTTTGGTGGATTTTTTTTGTTTGTTTGGGGTTTTTTCTTTTCTTTTTTTTTTTTTACAGTACTTTGTGTTTATATTTGTCACTATTTGGTGAAAATGTTCCCGTTGTGGCAAAAGGTGATTTTGGCCGCATGTTTCTCCCAGACATAATGAGTGCTCCAAAGCCGTGCTGATGGGAGAAGGCATAGCCAGAGCGGCGGGTGCTGGTCCGACGCAGGCGTCTCTTTGGTGAGGGTGGAGGTGGCCTCTTTTTGGCTTCTTTGATCTTGAGCAGGACCTGAAATTAGAAAACAAGATGGAAAAAGTGGGAAGTGCATCATTGTTCTCAAGCATGGTAAAAGAGGAGCAAAGAAAGGGAAACAGAAACAGGGGTCCAAAGCCAAAAATGACTGACAAAACAGGGGGGTGGTAGGAGGGGCTGCAGAGCAGGAGTGGAGCTGGCAGCACAGGATGGCAGCCTGGTAAAAGGAAAAGCAAATCTTATTCTAAAAGGCATTAATGGAAGTGTCATCTGTAATCCTTGGGTGGAGATGATTTCAGTGTATTGTTCCTCACAGCTCTCCAATGGCTTGGTTGGGGTATTACTACAGTTCTTTTAGTAAAATTTTTTTGACAGAAAATATTCTTTTCAGTCAAATAACCCCCAATGTTATTGGGGTCATCTCAACAACAGTCAAAAGTCCAGAAAACAAATAAGGACACATATAAAAATTGGCTTACTTAATCTAGAAAACAGGCTACTAAAGGAGATGTCCAAAATGCAAAAGCTTTTTATAATGAGAATGGTGATCAATAGGTTCTCATATTCCTTGGCAGAATGGAAAGAACTAATGCACTTTGTTTGCAGGTACTGGGCTCTCTGCTCCCATGCGGCCACTGAGACCATCTGTGGACAGGCATCTTTTCAGAAAGGGGCTGTCAAAGGCAGTAGGCCGTCACTGAGTGCCAGCAGCTCAGCAGAATCCCCAGCCCCGGACCCCCATCCTTCCTGTTTGGAACAGTGGCAGCTGTAGGTTCTCAGAATCACAGAACCATAGAATTGTCTAGGTCAGAAGGGACCTTTACGATCATTGAGTCAACCTAACCTATCAACGTAACACTGCCAAAACCACCACTAAACCATGTCCCTCAGCACTATGTCTACCCATCTTTTAAATACCTCCAGGGATGGTGATTGCACCACTTCCCTGGGCAGCCTGTTCCAATGCTTGATGATCCTTTCAGTGAAGAATTTTTTTCCTAATATCCAAGGTAAACCTCCCCTGGCGCAACTTGAGGCCATTTCCTCTTGTCCTATCTCTTGTTACTTGGGAGAAGAGACTGACCCCCACCTCGCTACACCCTCCTTTCAGGTACTTGTAGAGAGCGATAAGGTCTCCCCTCAGCCTTCTTTTCTCCAGGCTGAACAACCCCAGCTCCCTCAGCTGCTCCTCATAAGACTTGTGCTCCAGAGCCCTCACCAGCTTTGTTGCCCTTCTCTGGACCCGCTCCAGCAACTCAATGTCTTTCTTGTAGTGAGGGGCCCAAAACTGGACACAGAACTCAAGGCGCAGCCTCACCAGTGCCGACTGCAGGGGGACGATCACTGCCCTAGTCCTGCTGGCCACACTATTTCTGATACACGCCAGGA
This sequence comes from Rissa tridactyla, assembly GCF_028500815.1. Lineage (NCBI taxonomy): Eukaryota > Metazoa > Chordata > Aves > Charadriiformes > Laridae > Rissa > Rissa tridactyla. The sequence continues at coordinate 76,069,254 of NC_071497.1, forward strand.
TGCCGTTGGTCTTCTTGGCCCCCTGGGCACACTGCTGGATCATATTCAGCTGGCTGACGCCCAGCACCCCCAGGTCCTTTTCTGCCAGGCAGCTCTCCAGTCACTCTTCCCCAGGCCTGTAGCGCTGCATGGGGTTGTTGTGACCCAAGTGCAGGACCCAGCACTTGGCCTTGTTGAACCTCATACCATTGGCTTCATCCCATCAATCCAGCCTGTCCAGGTCCCTCTGTAGACCCTTCCTACACTCAAGCAGATCAAGACTCCTGCCCAACTTGGTGTCATCCTCAAAGTTCCTGAGGGTGCACTTGATCCCTTTGTCCTGGTTGTAGATAGATATTAAAGAGAACTGTCACCAGGGGAACAACACTTGTGACCAGCCACCAACTGGATTTAACTTCATTCACCACAACTCTTTGGGCCTGGCCATCTAGCCATTTTTTTACCCAGCGAAGAGTACACCTATACAAGCCATGATCAGCCAGTTTCTCCAGGAGAATGCTGTGGGAAATGGTGTCAAAGTCTTTACTAAAATCCAGGTAAACAACATCCACAGCCTTTTCCACATCCACTAAGTGGGTGACTAACAGTTCTTGGCTAAGCTCTAAGACTCAGTCTTGTACTTAAGTTCCTTTTTTACTTCCAGATGGGGATCTTGGTACAGCAGGAAACCCAAAAACTCATCTTCAGGATGTAGAAAAATAAAGTAATTTTCATAGAATCATAGAATGTGTTGGGTTGGAAGGATCCTTTAAAGGTCATCTAGTCCAACCCCCTGTGCTTAGCAGGGACATCTTTTACTGGATCGGGTTGCTCAGGGCCTCATCCAGCCTGGCCTTGAATGTCTCCAGGGATGGGGCATCCACCACCTCTCTGGGCAACCTGTGCCAGTGTCTCACCACCCTCATTGTAAAGAACTTCATCCTAATGTCTAATCTAAATCCACCCTGCTCTAGTTTAAACCATTGCCCCTCGTCCTATCGCTACGTGCCCTTGCAAACAGTCCCTCCCCATCTCTCCTGTAGGCCCCCTTCAGGTACTGGAAGGGGCTGTAAGGTGGCCCTCAGCTCTCAGCCTGTCTTCATAGGAGAGGTGCTCCAGTCCTCGGATCATCTTCGTGGCCCTCCTCTGGACCTGCTCCAACAGGTCCATGTCCTTCTTGTGCTGAGGGCTCCAGAGCTGGACACTAGAGAGAGATACTCAACCCAAGCACTGAGGCTGGGATTCTGGGCCACAGTTGTGTTGGAGTTCTACTCAACTGACGGGTAAACTGAGCCCATTTTTACACATCTGAACTGCCTCTAACTGTGTCCTGAGGACCTCACCACCTGGCAGTCTTCTCCAGCGCGCACCTACTCTCTCTGCAAGAGCTGAGAATTCCCCTTCACTCATTCTCCGACAGTTCTGGAGCACCTGGGGAGCTTCACAGACACCCCAAGGATGATCAGGGCAGCCACTGAGGAGCATGTCCTTGGGGCTGTGCTCACACTTGTCTCACAGCTCAGTGCAGGAAGAGGAAGGAAGCACCAGGTGGCAGCAGCATTTAGCAGATGCTCTTGCTTGGAAGCCAGCCCGGGGAGCTGTGTTTCTGCTGGTCTTCTGGAGGGGTCCATTGGCTGTAGTGAGCTGTGCACTCTCTGTCCACTCCATTTCTCCCGACCTCTCCTTGCCCTAGTGGCCTCATCTTCGTATTCCCGAGGAGGGCAGCTGGCTTCAGAGGGGGCCATATAACCATTGGCTACAAATGAAGTAAACCCTAAAGTCAAAAAAATCCCCAGAGAACACATAGACCTGGGTGGAGGGTGAAGGGCTCTCCTCTGCCAGGCTGAACACCGTATGGCAGCAGGGTGGGAGGACTGAAACACTGCTTTGCCACGGAGCCGCAGCACTCAAAACCTGCACCTAAAAATAGTGCAGCTTCCTTGCTCCGGTGCAATCCAGTCCACATCTAAATCTCCGCCCTTGGCCCCAGCTGCAGATGGTTTGAACTGTGCCAAAACCCAAATTCAATCCTCCTTCTCAAGGGAACAGGGGACAGATGGATGGCAGCACTTCCACCTACAGGGACGCAGACTCTGAGCAATGCCAGGCCCCTGCAATACGCCTCCATGGTAAGCTTAGGTGGTAGTAAGCAGGATTTCTGGTTAAATAAGTTATCTCCTTACTTTATCGCTGGGAGTTGGCTTTAACTGAGCCTTCAGGAATCGAAAGCCAACAACAGGCAGCACACAGAGGGTGATACTGAGGAAGATTGCTAGCCACACGTTTGGTTGGCTGAGGGTGTTTCGAGCGGTACCTGGAAAACAAAAGCATGATTAAAACCATAACAGCAACACTCTCACCATCATTCACCTGAACTTTTCACCCTCTGTGATTCCAAAGCACTTGTCAAACAGGCCAAAATTCAAAGTAGACACCATTTCTAACCCTGAAATCAACTTGCTGTAGAGAAGACAGCAATATGAATATCAGTGTCTGAGATGAGCAAAGAAAAATGCAATGTCCAGACTCAACTGCAGCAACAACCCAGGGAGACAAGGATGTCAGAGTGAATGACAGTTTGCCTCTTTTTACAAACAGCCAAATCACTGCAAAGGACTGATATAAATGCTCAAGAGACTTTCTTCATCAGCAGTCCAGCACTCTCACCTTTTCCCAGGACTCCACTCCAAAAGGAGGAACGCTATTTTCTTACTTTCCAGCACCATTTCCTGAAGGATATGGAGTACTGACTCTGACCAGCCAGTAGACAACAGGATCACAGCCCTTTGTGAGAGGAGCACGCATTGCTCTGGGTGTCTGCATGGCCTAATGGGTGCATTGGCAGAGCAACTGCCATGTGCTGGCGTGACACTGCCACCTTCTTTGAAACCAAATTTCTTACTTCTGGCTCCCCCAAAACTGAAGGAATGTAAGATAGAACAAACAGTCTGCAAAACCCTGACTACAAGGCTTACTGATGCTGTTGTTGGCAGTAAAGTTGCTGAATGTTTTCAGTTGGCCAAATTCTGCTGTAATACAATTCCACTGAAGTTAAAGTAAACAAGTTGTCTGAGTCCAAACTAGAATCATTTTCCTTAAAAATGGTTTCAGTCTGAGACCTTCCTAAGCAGCACTCAGCATTATGCCTAATTTGACCCATGTAATATCAGCAGAGCAGCAGATAGAGGTATCCCTGGCAGGTGAGTTACCATCTGCCTCTGGAAACTGAACAGACACTGTATTCTTTCGGTCATCACTTTTGATACTAAAAGCCGTCTTACAGTGGATGTGACCATCTGCTTGGAAAATACATTGCAATAACTGACCTGCAGCTCAGATATTTCTAAAATGGCCAAGCATTGATATTGCAGTGAAGATGGTCAGAACAAGCCTTGGCTTAACAATTCATGCAGAAAAAAAGGCATTGATTAATACACCAACTTGACACTCGAAACAGAAAGCACTGGGATTTCAAAAGTAGAGTGTCGTAACAATGATGCATCAATATTGGTTATGGATGCACAGAGCTATTAAAAACAGATGAATTACTTGCTAAGAGACAGATTCATTTTTGTTATCCTTCACCATTTGTGTGCGTTCAGAAATCTGTTATGTGGAGCAACTCCAAAGACCTGGTCATCACTGGATTATTTTCTTGTGTTAGGAAATTGCCATTTAACGTGGCTGAAGGCAGACAGGCTTCACACCGTAATCATGTGGCATTTTTCTCGTATCTAACTGGATGTTGTACTTGTATCCTTTCCTGTACAAACATGTTAATTTATTTACAAAAGAGCACTCATCCTTCTGCAAACAAATGCTCTGCAAACAAAATTGACACCTGGAAACAGAATATAAAAGAGCAGTAGAAAACATTCCAGCCAGCTCAATAGGTTTATTTAAAGGATCATTCCTGTGGCTGCATGTGAATATGCATTCTTATGCAATGTAGTGAATGTGGCACACATTCACCTGGATGGATGGGATCCAAAATAAGCATTCCCAGCAGCCTTCAGAAATACCCTGATATTTCTTGTATAAAAGGCAGTCAATATATTCGGTTATTGCCTCTAGATGTACTATAAATTCTCAACAGATTTAAGCCTTGCAGTATACCCATTTTGAGTGCCATCCAGATTTGTCCTAGGGCTTACCAACGAATGGAAAAGAGGCTGTGAAGATCAGGTACATGCCATCACTGTACATGGTGAAGGTGATCGCAAAGTAAACAGAAAGGCTGCCCCAGATGAAGAACTGGTTCACAACTGTCCAGTAAGACGTGTCCAAGCCAATCTGAAAGAACAGAGTGACACAGCTATTGTCAGCACCTTAATAATTTAGCAGATCTGCACTGAACACAGATAGATATCTTGTTCTCTTCTTTGTACCCCTGGTCCCAAGGCTGTTACTCATTCAAGTTTCAAGAAATACTAAAACACAGATCATAGGATGCTGGGAGGCCATTCAAGACAAGCATTACTATGTTTGCCCTGTTGTTGCACTCTTCTCAAGCCTTCACCAGTGGGCAGTAGTGGAGACAAGGATACCAAGCTCAAATGAGCCATGCTTTTGTCCCTGCTCCCCAGCTGTTCTCTAGCATTGAAAATTAGGAGAAGGAGCCCACAAGACCTCAGAGAGCAGAAAACATCATCTAGGGAGGTAGGATTGATTAGCTTTTCTTGTAAGAAATTTCTCTTATCCTCCTAGTACTGTCTGAATTTTGGACCACCCAAGTCTTAAGCTATTTCTTCCAGCAAGTGCAGTTCTACCATCTGCATCATGCATGGGGCCAGGCTACAGAGACAGCCTTGTGATGGAGACCCTATAAATAACTGCCTGATAGCGGACAGTCCCGTGCTACAAACCCATCCCATAAAACTGGAATGAGTCCTTCTCTACTCCCAGTATTAACTGTTTCGTCTGCTATGACTGTTAACTTCCCAAGGCAAAGACTCTGCTTTCCTGCCACCCTGATCTTTCATAACATAGAAATCTATTGTTCTGTTGAACTGAGAAGAGTAATCTGGTGTCAAAGGAGGTGGTTTTTTTGCAAGAATGCAAGATGCAGCAGCAAATACAATGCTGTCAAGATTCCAAGCGGCCCTCCAGATGCTGCCTTCATAAAACAACAACTAATTCCTAAAAACATTACCTGGGATGCCTTACCTGTACAGACACCACAATCAGTAAGCAGGTCTGGGCCATCAGTGCAAAGGACTGGTAGTCAGCAATGGCCTTCCCATCACTTCTCATTGTATTGTACATGGCCCCATAGGGGATGAAGAAGAGAATGAGGGAGCTGTAGATCCCTTGCAACATGCACTTGACAAACACCATTTTGTTGAAATAGAGGTTTTGCTGGCCAGGCACATATAGCTGAGGAAACAGCATGCTCCAACGATCATCCACGTCCTGAAAGTAGACAGGAGATGGTCAGATCTGCTGGGACCTACCCAGCCAACCACACAAGACCACTTAGGGTTGCCATGGCCCTGTGACATGCATTTCCATGAGAAAAGGCTTGACACACAATTCACGCAGTTGTGCTGATGAGTGTGCCATATCCCAAGGTCACCTAGACACATTTTTCTGTGTTTAATTTCACCTTTCTTTTGCTGAGAAAGCTGACAAGTGCTGCAAAAAAAATGAAGGTACACTTCATGTTAAGCAGACTACATGGTCTGCTCTTCTGAGAGTTGCCTGGAAGTTCAGGGATAGAAAATACCTCCACTGGGTCCACACGCAGGCAAGGCTGTCTCATTTGGATCCCTTAAGTGACCAGAGCTGAACACTGTGAACCATTGTGGAGCAGCAAGTTCCTACTATTTAAGTTGTAAAAGGCATACAGGAGCAGCTTTATTGCTCCTATGTCTTGCTGAACAGTAATAGCATAGTAATAGAATAGTATGTGAGATTCCTGCAGGAAGACTTCCCCTAGAAAGGCTGAACCTGGAAAACCTGGCTTCAGGTTCATTAATTGTTCTGTGTGGTCATTAAAAAGTCACTAGTTAGGATTCAGGAACACAGCTAGTAAGATGTGACTACTTCAGGGGAAAATTGCAAAGGCAGTTTTTATTGTAGACAACAGCCTAACCCAACAGTCTCATCATGCACTGAAACCCACAGGCTAAATATTACACATCTCCTCCCTGGTGCTTCCTTTTTTTGTGCTCTCCGGTCTCACTGGCAGGAAACTATGTCAGGAACTATCACAACAGCTAGCCAAACAGTCAGCTGCTTTTGCTTCATGGAACCAGCTCAAAGCACCTGGAGAAAAAAACCCATGTAAAAAAACCCAAGTGGTGATAGAAACAGTACCTGATCGAAGAGGCTCATTCCTAGCACCGGGAGGGAAGTATATACCAAATTGTAAAGCGTAATGAACCACTCATCGTAGACAGTCTGGAGAAAAAATAAATAAATACACAATTATATGCTGGAACATCTTGGTTCAAGACGCTACTGAGACCAAAAGTACAAGGTGATCCTGAGGAGGATCTGTCTCCTGCCCGGCACCGTGATCAGCTGCCGTTGGGGAGAGCATCACCGCCCTGCAGCACCCCGGCACCCTCAGCCCCAGGGAGCAGGAGTTCGCATACTATCTGCCCTTCCCGGGGTCTGGGGGTGGAGTCTGTTTTTTCTTAAACTGCTGGGAGATTTTTCACTGCAGGAGATTTGTTCCTTTTGCAGGCGTCCTGGCGTTAAACTGATTGCTTCAAGTGGGTTAACAGGGCAAGCACAGGTTTCACATGGATCTGCGCCAAATTGGTCGGGCCCCTCTGTAATCTGTATCCTTGTTTGATGGCTGTTTCAACACTTCTGAAAACCCCATGAGGTACCTATGTGCTTCATAATGTACCTAAATATCTCCAGGCATCTATCCTCTACCAGCAGCGCACTGAAGGCAGCAATATCTGCTCTATACTCGTACAGATGAAGAACAGGCTGCCCAGGGAAGTAGTGGAATGTCATCCCTGGAGATATTTAAAAGTTGGGTAGATGTAGTGCTTAGTGACATGGTTTAGTGATGGTTTTTGTCAGAGTTGGGTTGATGGTTGGACTCGATGATCCGAAAGTTCCCTTCCAGCCTAGGCAATTCTATGATTTTATGATTCTGAGACAGATCTGTGTGCCATTCAGTGAAGTGGGGAGGATGGCTTAGTTTATTTCCTTTTAAAATGTTTCCAGATACTTTACTTGAAAATGCTAGACATGACCATGAGAAAAGAGAAGCTGGACTTACCTGTGCTGAGAAGCCAGAGAAGAAGCCGTACCAGAAATGCACTAACGTGAAGGCAAAATTCTTGTAGAAGAAGTATTTGAGGAACTTGCACATGCGGATGTAGGACCACCGGCCGTGCACCAAGAGCAGGCGCTGCAGGTAACGGAACTGTGCGAAGGAGAAGTCACTGGACAAGACCGCCTGCATCCCCTCCTGGCCACTGATGCCAACCCCGATGTGAGCAGCTGCAACAAGAAGGTTATTGATCATGTCATTACAGTGACAATTTTCATCACCCTGTTTTTTTAGAAGAGTCCCCTCCACTGGGACACTGTGTTAATTCCCTCACAGCCTTCATAAATAACTCATATGTAAAGTTATTTTTAAAAAAATAATAATGTTTTGGGGCACTAATTCTTTCAGCAGCATTATGTTTTTGGCTGAGGTGATACATCGCCAGTAACTGTGCTTGTATTATTTGAATGAAGGTACACCCTCAGTGACAAATCATGTTTCCTTTATGAATGTTTTCCAACAGCATAAAGGCTGATGTTCACAACAGCTGCTATTATGAAAAAATAACTTTAATTTATTTTTACCTGTTACTTGTATTTACATGCATGCACATCCTTCCAGCTGCCTTAAAATATTGCTTCAGACAAGCAAAATCTTTAACCTCCGTATAGATTTCTCAGACACAGTGCTACAAGGCAGACTGTAGCCTTTTTACATTTCCTAGGCTTTATAAGTTCAATCAAATAATTAGATAGAAGAGTCACGTCTTTTTTTTAATAGTGACTTGGGTTTATTAAACATGGACATAAGTTTAATGTGACAGCTAATTATACAGCATTAACTAATGAGAACAATCTTGATGGCTGGAGGTTGGTTAGATTCAGGGGTTTCCACGGAACACTGAACTGATAAAATCCCAAAGTCCCAACCATATTGTGGGGGGAGAGGGGCTAGATTCTAATTATCATGTACACTTTAACTTGCTTTTCTTATCCTTTCTTTACTGACTGCCTGACTTATCTCCCTTGAAGCTCCCTACTTAGCCTTTTCTTTCTTAATTAAAAGGCTCCACTTAATCAATTCTTGCAAATTAACACAAGGAAGATTAGCAATAGGCCCTTCTGAATAATCTTAATTTAATTATGCCTAGTTAGGGGATTTTTTTTCATGAATTCACTGAGGTAATGCAGCATCAAATGATGCTCAAGGACAAAGAAGCCTAGACGCCCATGATTTATAACTCAAGGGAGGTAATTGGCCCTACCACATGGAATTGTTAAAAAAAAAAAATCATGTAACATTATACAGACTATTTACAGGGAAGAAGATTTTCTTTCTGCATTGCAGACAGGCCCTCTCTAAAACAAACTTTTTTTTTTTTTTCTCTGTATTGCCGTTGTGATGGTAGCCATGCAGGCACGCAGGTGGACATGTCGCAGACACACAGGTGGACATGTCACAGCCCCAGTGGGCTTTTGTCTGTTCTAAGGTAGAAACAGAGAAATAGGCAATAAGTGCAGCCATAGCTTCCTGCAATCCTGGAGGTGGGAGCACAGCAAAGAGCCCCCCTGTGTGTCCTGGAAGGCAGGAGACACAAGTAGCCCATAGAGTACCCTATAGTGACAGTGCTCTGTAGAAACCTGCCAAAACTTGGGACGCAGCCACTTGATGCCACAGAGAGGGTGGTATGGAAGGCACTCAGATATGTGTTCCTGCTGCTTAGCCACCGCTGGCAGCAAATACCTCAGTGAGTCAGTTTGCTAAAGCAAGCCAGCTGTCGCCCATCACTCACTTTTGATCATGCTAACATCGTTGGCGCCATCGCCGATTGCCAGGGTCACAGCCTTCTTGTATTTCTTCACCAGCTCCACCACCTGGGCCTTCTGCAGTGGTGTTACCCGGCAGCAGATCACCACTTTGCACATGCAGGCGGCTCTCACCAGCTCCACCTCCAAATTCCCTTCCAGCGCATAAGCCTGAGAAGAAGGAGCAAAGGGAGTGTTCAGGTCAGACTGGCAGCAACTGGTGGCCTGACAAAGAGGTTGCAGTGGGAAGGAAATGAGAACTGAGCTCGGTCTTCCATTCGGCAGAAGGAAGTTGTGAGATACCCTAGGTGGATCCGTCCGTTTGGTTGCCAGGAGCATCCCTACAGTACAACATCATGCCATGCAATGTACACCTTGGATGTACCACAGCTGGATTTGCACAACAGCTGCCCTGGCTGATGTATCCTGACAGTGCAGCAGAAGTGTCCAACAACAGGAGCACTAAATTAACAAAGCTGCTGCTGGGCCTGAGACAGCCTTGCGTATCTCCATGACAGACAGTCTCTGCTCATCCCTCTTTGTTTATTTTTTGAGCTTTGGGAGATCTGTGGATTAAATAGAAGAGATTTCAATTTGGGAGTACTTAAAAAAAAAAACAACCAAACATGGAAAAGGCTGAGGTCAGGTGGGCATGACAAAGCAAAACACAAAGCCAGGGAGAAGGCAGCTTTGCTCTGAGTGCTGAACTTTTAAATGAGTCAGACATGTTATTTCTGTTCAGGAAGCACAGGGAAAATTGGATGTCTGGTCACCCCTTCAGCTCCGTGGAAGGAGGAGGGAGCAGTGCTGGCTTTTCATACTTCTTTCAGATCATGCTTTTTGGCTCTGTGCTTTGGTATCTATTATCAGTAGACATACATGGAAGGAGTCTACAGGGCTCTCTCCTCCACAGAGCCATTAGAGCAGGCCGACTGCCCTTTCTGCGCAAGGCAGACAATCCTTAGGCCAGATACCCTTTCTTCTTGAAACAGAGAGCTGTGAGTCACCAGCGCCCCCGCTTCCCTCCCGTCAGCGGCAGGCAGGCTTGCTCAACAAGAGAGACCTTTTCATGGTTTAGCTTTAGTACCTGTGGGTCGCTGCTGTTAGAGACGGCTTGTCCCACAACATCCTCGCCACACAGCACTGGCAAAATGTTATCACGTAGTATGTTAGTGGTACTGTACACAAATCAATTAGTATGATGATGCCGTTACAGATGCTGATGTGCTTCTGTTCACTCGCTTTATTTAAGCAAGACCACACGTGTGCGTAGCCCCAGTGCTGCCATCCCACCCATCTGCACACAGGGATACGGCACTGAACAGATGCTGTGTTTGAGCGGGACAGTGTCAGCGCTGTCACCTTTGTTCAAGCTCTAGGTTCGTAGAAATAAATAAATAACATAGAGTTTTATCCACACGGTCCTTGTGGTCCACCCCCAGGAGAAAGCCATGGTCTTGGTGAGACTGGCTGTGTCCACTCTGTTGCAGGCGATGTGGGCTGGCTGCTACCACACAGCCCAGATTTGCATTTCGTTGCGAGGGACATACGTCCTTGCCAGGGTGTGGGTGAGCATGTGGTTTTCCAGGAATAAAAAGAAAGCTTTGTCACCACTGCCAGTGGTGCTTTTATAGCACAGTACTCAGGGTCTGTCCTGCAGGCTGAAGGGTTGGAATAGGAATAGAGAGGGGCTCGCAGCTGGCTGGGATGCCAGAGGATTCACCCATGCAGATGCACCAAACTTGACAGACCTCTTGTCTGTTTTGCAGTGGGGATCTAAAGGGGACTAAGGCCCTGGAGTTAAAGAGGGAGCAAATGTAAAAGAGGGAGAGAGGCTACTTGACAAAGTAGACACTGCCTGAAAGCATCCTCTCTAGAGCAGGGTCTGTATACACGGCACACAAGCCAAAAATGGAGCAAGATGAGATTTTTTTTTAATAGTAACTTGCTGGGCTGGCATAGAGTTGGGAGTTAAATTTGCTGGACTGCCATCAGGAGAGGTAGCAACCACAGGGAACAGAAGCATCTTGTCTCTGAAAGGCGGTGCCTCCTGGCTCTTCCCACTTCTACCTATTTGCTTCCCTGGCAATCGGGGAAAGCAAAATACAACAGACAAATAAACCCCATCTAGACTAAGCCTTCCTCCCAGACAGGCTGAAATTTAATTAAATTGTTTTTTTCTCTAACCTGTTCTAAAAAATTTCAAAGGATGGAAAAATTTATTCCAGTGCTTCACTATTCTGACCAGGAAGACATCTAATCCCAAACTCTCTTGTCTCAGTTTAATTCCATTACTTTGTTGACCTGGTATTATTTGAAGAGTACTACCAGGACTGATCAGTATTCTCTAGGCTCAGAAATCCTAACTCTCTCAGTTTTCCCTTATGCTGTCCAGCTCATGCATGACCACCACTCTTAGAGTTTTCTTTGTACTCTTTCTAGCTGGTCTACCTTTTTTTAAAGAAAGGGTCCCAATAAATTGAATTATTTCAGCTAAGACTTTGCTGATGCCAAATGAAGCGGGAGGCTTTCTTCACAAGTCTTACAAATTATGCTCTTACATATATATCGTTGATTTTGTATGTGTGTAGTCGATTACGTGAAAGTGGAGAAACAACACATTTGTACTTACTGAATTGCATTCTCCATTTTTCCAAAGTATTTCTCCAATTTGTTAAAATTGTTTTCAAATCTAATCTTGAACTCCATCATGCCTGTGGTTTCTCCCAGCCTGGTGTTATCTGTCTCTTCTTAAGCAGTTAATGAAAACACTGTATATCAAATAGATATGGGATAGCCTCCTGCAGATGCCACTTAGCTGTTGTTTTAGATCAACAGTGAGCCCTTAGGAGCCATAATTTCCAAACAGTCTTGCATCTGTCACTTAACAATTCCGTCTAGACTGTATTACTTCAGTTTGCTTGAAAGAACATCATAAGAGAGAACATCGAAGAATTCATTAGTTAAGTTATAAGATATATATCCTATCTGTTAAATATATCTGTTATCAGATATATTTATTAGAATGTGCTCTTCGTATACTTGAAACCCATGTCTGATGTTATCTTATCTTCTTGATGCATCTATAAACTGATGGATTATTTTTCTAGTATCTTTCTGGAAATTAAAATTTATCCAGCTACTTTACCCCTCCTCTTTGGCTAACATCAGGGCCAGCTCTTCCCTGTTCCAGTTTTCTGAAACCTTGCCTATCACCTTTGATGTCTCAGATAGGCACTGAACCTAATCTTCAATTAGGAAAAAAAATAAAAATCCAGTCCTCTGGAGCTAAATTTTGCAAGCATTTTCAGACTTCCAATATGTCCCTATCACAGTCAGTTGCTAAGAGAACTCAGCCCTAACATGGCTATAAACCTTCCTTACCAGGCTGTGGCCAGTGATAACCAGACCGTACACCCCATTTGCTTGTTCATCAGGTATAATTTTTGGTTTTTTTGAAGATTTTTCAAAGTGAATGTTGATTTCATCCCTGTCCAGAAAGGAGTCTGGCTTCATCTTTTTCCGTGCATTCCTAAAAAAAATGCAGAATAATAATGAAAAGCTTGTAAAGATACATATTTTTTATTAAATCAACTTCATGAAAATATAAAATTGATGCTTCCCTTTGATAGTTTAGTTCAATTTTCCCTGTATCCCTACAACAGCATGCATGGTTTAGCTGCTGGTTTTTGTGCAGACCACCAACACGGTTCTGAAACTCTAAGAAGTGTGTGCTAATCCTGTGCTGATTTGAAGTCGAACAAACCATCTGAGTGCCACGAAGAACCATATTCCAAAGGGCATCCCAATTTTCTGTGCCTATTGTCTGACAACCACCTGCTTCATCAGAAAGGGACTGAAAAACTTTCCCATTTTCCACCTATACGTAAGGACTTGTGTCTACTGAGGAGGCTACGGAGGAAGGCAAATTTCCAGATAATGCTAGAAAAAGACCATACCCAGACAAAGGACTGCAGTCTGGAGGAATAGCAATAGCAGTAGAACAACAGCATAGCTCAAGCCTGGGACCAAAGGCTTTGTGGGTCCAGATTGCTTGTTGAGCATCAGCTGATGTTGCCTGGCTGACTCTGCTTTCTTATACATTTACATAGATTTGAGCTCTTGGACAAAGAAGCTTGGGAGTTTATTCTCAGAGGAGAATTCTACACTATGTTGCTTCTCGATCTTCCAGGGAGCCAGCTATTCGTTACCTAAGGTACCTGAATGAACTGCATGAAGTAAGGTCCAGAGGAAAAAAAGATGAAACAGTACAAACTACAAATACGGTTCCATTCCAGTGTCAGTGTGCAGCAAGGAAGCTGGGTATTTCAGCCATTTACCTCAGCTCATTAAGTACGTCATCAGATGTGTGGCCTTCAATAATGAAAACATCTTCCATGTCATCATTCAGCAAGTTGCAGGAGTAACCAATATTCATTGCCGTCTCTGGGAAAGATAAACGAGGAAGATGACCCATTTTAGCAGCCCCAAATTCACACAGCATCTTTGTGGCCTTTTTACACACAAGACAAAATCTCCCTTTCTCACTGAAAACAGCTCTGAGCCTTTCAGAGCCAACAGTTTTAGAGAGCCAGAAGAGTCACCCTGATGGATGTAGCAGCAAATTTCCCTTAATTAGGCTTTACAAGGCCACAGAAAAAAATAATTCTACTAAAATGAAAAAGCTGAAAACACCCTTTGGCCAACATACTTGGAGCAACAAAAAAAATTTCATTTTGATTCAAAAGATTTTTTTCAGAATATTTAACTTTCCTCACCCCTACCCCCAGAAAAGCCCCAAACTATAGTTCTGAAGAAGGTATTTTTTTGTAAGGCCTTCTTGTAAGGGATTTTGTTCAGAAAATTCTGAGAAATGAGTATTTTGGTATTTCATAAGCAAAACTACTACATTTTGGAACATGGCAAAATGAAAAGTTTCATTTTTCTCAAAAATTCTGTGTTAGATGAAATTATTTGTAAACACTTTTGGCCTCCCTGAAACACCATTGTTTCAGTGAAGTTGCTAGTTCTCCAAAACAATTCATTGGAGTCTATTCTCATTTCTTCCCAATTTAATGCTTTCTCCAAAAGCCTATATTTCCTCCATTTCTATTCTAGATCATTAATGCCAGAACCAAATAAAAACCAACCCAACATCCACTTTAGCATTAAAGCTCCTGGAAAGCAGGACAAGATTTTTTTCCACCTTCTCCACCAGGATGGTCAACTGTACTAAATTGATACCTTTTCGCAGCATATGAGAGCAACAATGGGATGCTCATTGTCATCTCTCCAAAGGAAAGGATGCTGCCTTCACACTGCTTCCAGGCTCAGGACAGGAATTAAGAACAGGCACTAGCTACAGTTATCTGGTCTAATTACAGATAACTGGAGTTCAGCCTGGTTGGCAATGAAGAAAAGACCAGTAAATTTGTCCTCTGTGCAGTTTATCAAAGGAGAAAGAATGAGAACGTGGGTCTTAGCAGAACCATCCACCAGTGGGAGAGAAGGGAAACATCCAAAGCTGCAGCCCCTTTACCTTGTTTGTCTCCAGTAAGAACCCATATCTTAATGTTGGCTTTGGCAAGAGTCTCAATTGTCTGTGGGACTCCATCTTGTAACTTGTCCTCAATCGCTGTGGCACCTAGCAGCTTAAGAGAAAACAGAAGGGAATTGGTTAAGTCTTGCCATTGCTAGCAAAGGAAAAAGCATTAGACATCCAGGTAATTACTCAAGCAAACACAAATGAAATGCAGGAATAAGGTTGTACTGATTTTCATTCTTTGTCAGCAAATTCCATGTAAATAGTAGAGCTCTGATCCTGCAAATGCTTTTGTCTGTAATCTCTCAGGCTCAGATGGATCATGAACGTATATGAAATTATTGGCTGACATGTTTGCAGACCTACAGGTTCTTATGCATGTTCCCTTCATAGCCACAGCAGATAGAGCTGTCACTGAGGCACAAAGATGGCTGTGGATCCCCAAACCTCCATATGCATCCTCTAGTGTGGAGCTTGCTCCCAGCCATATTGCAATGCAGCAGTCTTATGGCTGCTAAGCATCTTCACGAGCCCACGACAGACCTGTGCCCACCCCTGCTCTACGCTGTCGCACAGCTAAACCACAGACTGCTCAGGGCACAAACCTTCATTATTTTACAGTTATTCCTTTTTCTGGATTTTGGAGATACTTGGTGGCTTTAACCTATTGTCAAAGGGACATGAAGGTTTCGCTGCTAGCTCAGGTTTAGACAGCATCTGCTACCACCTACCTCCTGCTGTTGGGAGACTAAATTCAGCGGTTGGCTTTAAGCCCAAGATCCCTCTTGGCTTCCTGGGATATTCATCATTCATCAGCTATGAGTGTTATCAATGTAGATAACACCTCTGAGGGAACTTCTCTATAGGGTCTTTAAAACTGCACAATCCACGTTTTACAGCTGTAGTGCCTGGTCCAGCTAGCGAGACCTTAAACGCTTGCAGCATCCAAACTCCCCTCCTGGGAGTACCTGCTGATCCTTGGTGACCTGACTCTGAGCTGGAAGCCTGAAGATGCACACTGATGTCAAATGTGCCCATGAACAGAGAACAAGGGCATGTGTTCCCCACAGCTGCATAAAGGCACAATAGTATTATTGACAGGCCTTTGCCTGTCTGCCCATGACCTGGTGTAAACAGCAGCTGGAGGGACAGTCATGATGCCTTCCTGATCATGGATTTACCTTAGTTTTTAGATAAAGCAATGATAAATAGTATTTTTACTACTCTTCACTGAATAAAACCATGTTCTGTCCCTATTCCCCCTTATTGTCCTTATATCCTTATTCCCCCTAAGGACCTTTATCAGAAGTCTGCCACACAGGGGGACTTCTGCTCTTGCCCATCAACCTGACTGTGATATTTGGCAGTCCTCTACATCTCCATGAGACTCTTCTGTTTTGTTGCTGACTCTGCCTCTCACATCCGTTCTCTGGGACAAACCAGGCTTTCCTGCACCCACCCTCTGTCTATCCCTCCAACGCCTTTGGGAAGTAAAGTCACTCCCGCACAGAGTACAAAGAAGAGGAAAGAGTGCTTTCTTCTGAGCCACGCTTCTTCCTGCTGTGAGCCCGTGACCTCTTCTCTACTCAAGCCATAAGCTTCATAAACCTTTCTTGCAAAGCATCTGGCTCCTTAACCTCCTAGACCTCCATCTCTCTCCTGCTTTGGACATGACCCAAGCAGAACTTGCACGATCTGTTCTCTGCACTGGAGGATTAGCGTTTTTCCACAGCAGACCCAGAAGGGCAGTAGGCTCTGCTCCATGGGCTATGCAACTTGCAGAGGTCAGCAGCTCCTCAGCTGACGCTTGCTTCTTCCCAGCCCCTGCTGGCATCCTGAGTGTGCAGCTAATGGAAGGAGCAACCATGCGGTGAGGGTCCCAGGATTTCCGAGATTTCAGAAAAGCAGTGCTGCGAGTGCAAAAGCTGAGTTGCTTCCCCTCAGATCCCACACATCCTTTTTATTCATTATTCACGGCTCTAAAACACAGGCAGACCCCCCAGGGCATTCAAAAAACTGTAACAACACTCATGGAGAAAAGAATCACAGTTTAGCCCTATTTCAAATTGACACAAACATGTTCATGGACATCATCTCCCCATCCTGCCCCGGGCTGCAAGAACAAAGAAGACACTCTTTGATATGGAGGGGCACTGGGGATTATTCACTGCCTACTGTTTCAAAGACAGGAAAATAAATAGACCAGCCATTTGCACATACAAAGGATAGCGATGAAATTTTTGTGTCCACATCATCTCCCTCAGGCTCTGGCATGTCACTTCATCATGAGAAAACTACTCTGACACCCACGTGAGTTAAAATAAAACCATTCCCCTGCACTGGTGGGTGACACCCCAGCTGTGGTCTCCTGATGGAGGTGCCAGTGAAAACCCAGGACTGCCGTATTCCTAACGGCTCCCGTCATACAACCCACTGAGATGTTTGCAAAGCAATGTTTACTGAAGTCACACTGAGCTGTTTATTGACAAACCACCAGCCTCACTGCCTCCCCCAGAGCTTGGCCCAGATTTCCTGAAACACCAACCATTAGGTCTTTTTCAATCTCTTCATATAACTCCGACAATTTTTCTTCCCGTCCTTCCAAGGCAGTGCTTGCTTCATGGTGACGCCTGATCCAGTCCTGAAAGTAATCTTCGTCCAGGTTTTTATAGGCCACCACGAGTGTCCTCAGAGCTTCACCAGCAAACTCCTGCGAGACAGGGGTGAGACAGAACAGGTCAAAAAAGAACACTCTGCTCACTTGGGCTTACAAAGGACCCTTGGAAAGCAAACAGCTATCTGTAGAAGCTTCTTGCTGCAGAGGAACAGTGAAAAAATCACATCTTAGACCACAAACCTCAGGGTACTTTTTAAAAATTAATTCCAGACCATTTTATCATTGCCATCCATGGTCCTTACAAAGAAGAAATTCAAAAAGGGCTTTCCTACTTTCCGTCTCTGAAGCTTGACGTTAACCAGGTAGTTGTTTCCCAGGTTTGTATTTCTCAACATAAGGTTCAGAACAGTGAGACCTGAATAAACACTGAACACAGACTTGAATTTTGGACCTGGGCTCAACATTTTTAGGGTGCAAATGCTGGCTGACATGCACAGCGTGAGCACACTCAGTCATGACACCTCAGCATGCCCTTGTAAGTGTGCTTTCTGCGGATGCATGATGGATGGTATGGATCTCAGTGTTTGGTGGGATAACAGATATCTCGCTGTGAAAAGTGAGGTGTTCCCCCAGGCTTGAAGTAAAGGCGCATCAGGAACAGGCTACACCCACAGCTCTGCTCTGCCCTTTCCTTTGCCAACAGCTTTCTCTGTCTCCCCCAGGCAGTGAGCAAGATGTTTGTGCTATTGCACAGCCCCTCTGGCAAAACTTCCTGTTGTCTTGTGCTCTGCACCGTACCAGCAGGATCTGGCATCACAGAGGGCAGCAAATATTGGCTGAAATATTTGCAAAGCACACATATTGTTACACACCAACAAACATATAAAAGGCCACAAGTTTGAGTGACACATTTTCCTTGCTGCCCAGTCAATATGCCCCC
Organism: Rissa tridactyla; assembly: GCF_028500815.1. Lineage (NCBI taxonomy): Eukaryota > Metazoa > Chordata > Aves > Charadriiformes > Laridae > Rissa > Rissa tridactyla. Next base: position 76,087,374 of record NC_071497.1, read on the forward strand.
CTATAATCTAGAAGGGGAGGTGAATAGGTCCCAGCACCTGTTCAGTCCCTTCTGATTGGGACCTCTCGGATCACAGTCACTGCAGATCTGAATTGAATTCAAGAAGGTAAACAGTTCTGTTGCCCTTTATTGATTGACTGATTTTTTCTGATCCAGGGCATGCTTGAATGTCCAGATGAGTGTCCAGATGTCCTAGAGCAGTTCAAATGGCATCTGGTGCCCAATCTTAGGCAACTGATTTGAGACCTAAGGCTTTATAAATTAATTTCCCCCTCCATTCCTCACAAAAAAAAAAAAATTAAAAAACTAGTACTTGAGTGCTGCTTATGAAACCTGTTTTTTATCTCAGTACAAATACATTTCCATACCTGGAGAAAAGGAAACCACCAAATGTGGAGATGTTGTGCAGAAGGTAACACTTACATTCAGGTGTTCTGTGGTCTCCTCTTTGAGAGAGTCGCAGGATGAATGAAGCAGTTCATAAAGAATGGTGTCAGCCCCCTTGCAGTACAAAGTCAAGTCACCTTCTGGACTCCTCACTACAAGGAAGAAGAAGAGAAATTACAAAAATCCCAGACTGAGGCACTTGGAATTCACAGCATTTGCATGAAAACAAAGAAAGGCTTTTAGAGGTGTCCAAACTCTGCCAAGTGTTGGCGACCTCCCAGGAATCAAGACAAGCTTTGCTTAGAACAGAAGATAATGCAACTACTCTGTACATTAGAGGTAGCAGAACAAGGAACTGTACCCAGATTGCATTGGTCTGAGCGGATGTTCTGTTCAGCTACGTGGTTCCTACAGGCAACACTTCAGGCAGGACATCTGCATTCAAGTCATGAATAAGTTGTTCTTAGGGAACTGGTCCTGTTGTTCCTATTGCTCCCACCAGTAAAGGTACTACCGCTCTCTTACTATGGTTATGATATTCCAATTCCTGAAATATCTGAGGATATCGGAGGGTTAATGAAGGCTACATGAGGTTTCTTGAGTAATTTCTCCTTTTTCCTTTCAGGAAAGTGGACATCTTTACTCATCCTTGCATTCTCCTTCCCCACATCCTCAGATTTTGCTAGTAATTTTGAAGCTGATTAAAAGGAAAGCCTTTTTTGCACTGTCGTGAGAGAGGTAAGATATGCAAAAGGCTTAGCATCTTCAGGAGGCTGCTCCGTCATTGTGGTCCAGATGTTAAGATGTTCTGCCATCAGACTAAGTTAAGTATTTAGCACTGTTACTGTATAATTGAGAAGCCAAGGCAGCCCATCTCAAGCACTCAAATGTCAATGTTATTCAGAAGGCATTGCAAAGGAGGTCTCCTAGCAAAAGGCATCACAGCAGAATGAGGGCCAACTTTAGAGTTTAAAAAGTCAGGAAGGAAAGAAGGGAGCAAAGGGAACATACCAATAACAGACATTCGCTTGCGAACATTGTTGAAATCAAGAATAGCCAGGAGTTTGTAGACTTTTGTTTCTCCCATTTCCACAACAGTGATGGTCTCTGGTGTGCGAGCCCGGAACACAAATCCAAAGTTTCTGGCAGCAGTGACGAGGGCTCCCTCATCAGGAGATTGTGCCTGATACACCAATTTACCTGACATACAAGGGAAAAAGAGTAATGTGGCTTCTGCTTTGTTTCTGAGGCTAAACAAATACAAAATCAAAGACGTTGTATAGCAGTTAACACTTTGCTTATCTGTCTGTCCCCAGAGATGCAGCACTAAAAGGCACCTTATGTCCACATGTCTCCATCAGGTCCCATCAACCCATCCTCCAGGCCAGTGCAAAATGCCCCCTAGACTCTTTTGGGGTCTTTTAGCACTCTCTTTGGAGTCCAATACATCTCATTGACAGGACAGCTTCCTTGGGTTTAACCCCTTCTGGTTACATCTGCACATATTTTTCTCATCAGTATTTTCACCTTATATGTGTAAACTAATGGTTCAAGCCTTCAAAGCACAGTTTTCACCCTGTCTGGGATTTGGGGAGACTGACCCAGTACCTGCAGGAACATTGAGTGAGTGGAGCTAATGAGCCTCCAGTGGATAGGTGCTCTATGCTCTTTGCTTTACAGGACGTGGTGCAGAGTAGAGAAAGAGTGGGGGAAGCCATCTGCCACCTCAGGGAAGCTCTGGCACCTGTAATTTCCGCACTCCAGAAATGTGGTGTTTGCAGTATTGTCAGCTCCACCACAGGAACACAGAGGGAGTGGAGGCCCTGGTCCTTTCTCTTCCAATGTGGCATCTCCAAAGGCAGTGATTTACGTGCAGCCATATACTACAGAAAATCACCAGGGAGACAAAAGGACCAGTAACAGCTTCTGTGGAGAGAAGACATGCTGTGGTGCAGGGTGAACATAACAGCTCAGTTTGATGCCTTCAACAGTCCTCACCTTCCTTCTTCTCTTCTGGCATCACTGTGTGACAAAGTGAGAGGAGCCGGAAGAACCTGTGCGTCGGGACATCACCCAGCTTCACAGCTTCCACCAGGCTATGGTCATAGAAGGCAAACTTTGGGTCGGCTAACTGGTTGTATGAGAAATCAACCTTCTCTGTGTTCTGCAAAAATATGGTTTAGTGTTAGTTATGGAGCTCTCACATTGTCCCATCGCAGTCCCCCCTCTCTTCCTTACAAAGGGCTCTCTCCCGCAGGGCTGTTCATGACAGAGACTGATGACTCTAAGTGGGAAGTCGTGAAACCTACTGAATCACAGGAGAGGACAGACACTTGAGGTGCCTTTCAAAGCAGAACTCAGTGTGAGAAGGTGGTTAGCTAAAGATGCCTCTCTGTGCGATGGCAAATGCTCCTACAGGATCCCAGCCTCAGGATTTCTATAGGAAAGAAATGCCTGCCTTCAACACATGCCTGCTGGGTGGCATCATGCTCCTGATTTCGGTGTCTGTCTGTGACAGGAGAATGTGGAAGTCCAATTTAAAACAATTCAAAAGGCTGTGTTCTCCACCTTTTTCTCCCAAAGCAAGAAAAAATCCTGATATGGAAAAAGGTGACAGACAAATGATGTAAAGGTTCAGCTCCACAGGCACTGCCCCTTTGGTCTAAAAACAAGGAGCCCCAAGCAGAGGGGAACACAGTGGAGAAATGGCCAGATCACAGCATGATGTGTCATGGAGGAATGCACCACTGTGCCTGCCCGGGACAATTCCAACTCCCACCCCATCCCCAGTGAGCTCAGAGTTTCCAGGATGGGAGTCATCCTCTTGACCTCTGCAAGCTGACATTTAGTGCTTACTGCAAGAGCGCAGGCCCACCCCCCACACACACACCCTCATCTGCGCAGCGAGGTCCAGGCTCTGCAACACCGTGGGTGTGTGGGCAGCAGCCTTTTGACCCGCAGGACCCTGCTCCGGCGAGTACCATGGGCAGGAGGAGCTGCTGGGCAGACAGTTGGCAGGAGAACAGCATGTGTCCCTGCGCAAGTCCACCCTTTGCGTTTTGCTGCCTGAGCAAAGTCAGTCTGGAGGCACAGCACTCGGTACAAATAGCCAATTTCAGTGGGTAATTTAAGTTTCAAATGGCCTGGAAATGAATCACTGGAACGAGGAGTGGGATTTTCATCATCATCTTGCTCGGATTACTGCATGCAGTTTTCAGACATTTTAGGCAGTGAAATCCAAGACATGTGGGTTTGTGCTAGTGAGCAGAGGCTAGAGAGATATGGAGAAGTTACCCATTTTCAGACTTTCCGTCGTCCAGGCATTAGAGAAATTTGAGAGTGACCTTGTTGTTGATATGAACTGAACTCACTGATTCCCCGCCAAAGCTTTAATTAACTGCCAAGGATAACAAAATTCACTAATGACCAAGTTTCCAATAAATCCTAATGGCCAAGTATTCAAGAGGAGCTGTGTGTGCACTAGGATGTCAGGTGAAGCTGAGGGAACAGTGGCCACTAAAGCTACCTGACCTGCAGGTTTCAACCAGGCTTACTGGGAGGCAATGCAACTCTGTTGATCTTCTCACATCTGCGAGAACACACATCCCTTTTGTTTGGGTCAAGAGCAACATACCTTGCAGGGTCAAGAGCATGAGCTATGCCTGGGTTGGTTGTGTGCACTAGCACCTATGCAGGCAGGTTCACAAAAAACACAGATCCTGCTAGCACTTGGGCACTTACCTCGTTTATTTCTATCCTTTGCCCAGACATATCATACACATCACCTGCAAGCAAGAAAGACTGAGGTTATAGCCACAAACTCTGGATAAGTGCAGTCTCTGAGCTTCTCTACCAAAAAATTTGTTAAAGTATTTTGAAGCTAGTAGCCGGTTAAAATGTTTCAGTAAGCATAAATATCTTGACATGAGTACTGGAGACTGATGATTAATATCAATCAGTTTCTATGTTAATCCATGACAAAATCCAGAGACTGACAGATACTTGAAACACAAAGCAGTTACCATAAAAATGACTGGCATTTGAGTGAAGAAGACATGACTCAAGGTGAACCCAGAAAGGACATAGAGCTAGGTAGGAAATGAGGGTGCTTTCAGGGGATGGCTTCTCTTGTACCTTCCCTTTGGAATCTGAGACAAAATCCAGCTCCTGGGTCATATTGGGTTTGCAATAGTCCCTGAACAACCACAGAGAAGGAATTGTCAAAGCCCATTCTTCCCACATCTAGGTAGCAAGGCTGCTCCATTCATTTTCCCTGAAATGATGATCTGGTCATAGAAATGGAAGACATCTCATCTCAAGGAAACACTATTGAAACTTCTTCTGCCTGAAGAAAATTTCGGTTGGAAGATCTGAACTGTGCCCAGCCCAACCAGATTCAACACGTCATTGAAATAAGCTTGAAATACAGTGAACTACATGAATAATAGATCCATACCTCCACCAGCAACCTCAACCGTGACCACAGTCAATTGTGGGTATTGGTATTTCTTCACCAGAGCCCTGAGGGTGTAGAAAAAACTCAGAAGCCATGTCTCCTGAGAAGTGCACATCAGTTGCTCCCCCGGGAACTGTAACTGAGAGGGCTTTTAGACACCTCCTTCCCAATGGGAAGCCTAAAACTCCAGAGTTCCCTCCCTGGCAGCAGAACTAATCCATCCTTTCTGGCATGGCTTTCCCAAATGCCCCGAGCAGTAAATCCAAAGTAATATATTCTGGGAAAGTAGATAAGCATTTAGAAAACTATAGGCAATAAACTCTCTGCCTTCTTTCTGCATATTTCCCATTCATTTCTTGAACCCACATTCTATGTCTATGTTTAGTGGTGACATCCACTTTGGAAAAGTCAACTGCAGGACACATGAATGAACGGACTGAATATTTTTCAAACTCCTTAGCAGCACTAAGGTTGGCTAGCATAGTTGCACTGTTTAAGATATGGTGGTCTCCAACTACAGGAAAAAAAAAAAACTTTTATTAGGCCAGCTAGTAGCACTGAGAAAAAAGACAAGTTTTCTGACACAGGCAAACCAAGCTTCAATCTACCAATAAGCAGTGACTAATTTCCCTGGGGGAATCTAATGATGTTAATCAATTAGTCAGTTTGTGAATTGTTAGCACCTCTTGAGCAGTATGAAGAAAACTGCCATACAATGACTGAGACTTTTAAGTCAATGACTGTTAGGATCTAACAGAGCTAACAACTTTTCTTTCCATTTTTTCCAACTCCCTACAAACTTTCTCTCTTCTGGTACGTGCAGTATGTCAGGGCCGCAGACAAATAACCAAGCCATTGACTAGTTGTGGACTGAAGGTTAAGCTACCTGAACAGGATATGGAAAACTGCTGCTCATGACATGAGAAATTGCTGAATGTGAGAAACAGTGGTATGAAAAGCTGGCAAAATTTGCAGATAACACCCTGAGGGATGGATGATTTCACAAGTGGTTAAGAGAGAGTTAGTTATGTGAGTTATGTGTAATGTTTTGCAGGGTTAGCAACACCCGGGTAACCATGTCAATAATACCTTAAAAGGCTGAGATTACCTAGTCAGTGATATCAGAAAAAAAAAAAAAAAAGAGTACAGATGTAAAACTGGGATGACCAATGAGGAAAAAGTAATAAGGTGCAGGTTCTTTAGTTGGGACAAGACTGGGTCAGAAAAGCGGAGGTAAAAGGGTAGCAAAAAGGGGAAACAACGGAAAGGCAAATGATACTAAGGTATTCAAGTGATGTAATCAGGGCTGTCCAGACATCCCTGATGGGCAGCCCTGCACTTGATCACTCCAGCTTCTTACAAGACACTCTCTTCTGGATGTCACATTTGGTCTCTGTGGACCAAGAGGCATATACTAGAATAAAACCTGGAGATTAAGACAAATGGATAACATACCGTAGGATTTGCCATTGATGGAGCACTTGTTGAAACACATGATGTTCTGAGTGAGAGTTCCTGTTTTGTCTGAGAAGATGTACTTGATCTGCCCCAGCTCTTCATTGAGAGTAGTGGTACGGGCCTGAGCTGGCGTGTCATTCAGTGGATAATACATTTTGCGGTCCCAGTCAATGTAGAAACTGTTACCCAAGCGTATAATCTCTACACTGGAGAAAAAGAAGGTGATGGAATATTCATTAGTTTAAAGGGACAAGATCTTTGTCTTCAGCATCACCATTAGCGATTGCAATTAGAAGAAATTGAAAGGTAATGACAGGGTGTACTCATCAGGTTGTCCTCAAATGGCCTGTACTAAGCAATGCTGAAGCAAGTCCCACTGAAGTGATGTTAGGTTTATAGCAAATTCCTTTCCTTTATTTATAAAACAACGACTTATAAATGCATTTGAAAAGTTTCAGAAGTTTTCAGACTGAAAAGCAAGGCAGGAGCAGTGGGTTTCACTTGGTGCAGTTTGAGGAGTGGTGCTCAGAGAGGGAAGGTTTCCAGCAGGGTTTGGGCTGGGCTGAGCCCAGTGCCAGGGGATGAGCACAGCCACGGCTGAAACTACTCAGAGGTCCACAACAAGCGAGTCATTGTGCAACTCAATCCAACCAAGGAGCCTTATCAGCTGGCAGACAACATGAATTTCCACTTTGCTGCTGGTGTGACATGCTGGGTGGGAATGGGATGAATTCCTCATATTCACCAACACAAAAGAGGGTCTCAGTAGCAAAGCTGCCCTAAGACTTAGGTCCAATGATAAAACTACACAGGCCTACTCAATCTACAGCCCAGCCTCAGGGTTTTGAGAGCATTGCAGATGTGTTGCCTACCCTCTACCACTGCTTACCTATTGCAATAACCAACATAGCCCTACGTTCTCTGGCAAGTGGTGACACTCACTATGCTCATATAGCACGAAGTACTATGGATCCTCAACCTGATTACACCTACTTACCTGGCAATCTGCTCCTCACCTGAGCCCTAGAGCCACCTCAAAGCATGTGCCATTCGTTTTGTTTGATGGGCAGTGCAAGTGGGAGAGAGCAAGACACTACCAGTAACAGGCTTCCAGTCCCAGTCCTATGGCATCCTACACCTAGAGCTTCCCTTTAACTGCAATATCATCCTTTCCTCTTCCAGGGCTCTCTGCTGCCCCCTGCTCCAACCCTGACAAAGACCTCCAAAACCAGCAGCAAGAAGAAAAGCATCACTGTGATCATGTGCAATTGTCCACAATGGCGTTGCATTTGTGTCTAGGGAAAATGCTACTCTCAGCTAAGGCAAAAACTAGATGTCTCCTCAAATGAAATATGAAAGGAGGTTCTGGCACATACCTGACATAGAGCGAAATTGGCACCACCGTATTTAGAATGATCACATATGACCAGAACATGAGGAAGCCGGAGTAGGAGGCAGAGTTGACACCTTCTGCCCAGGGCAGATAGACTTGGAAGTAGTAGCCTTTATCATACTCCCAGATGCCATTGCCAATGGCTAGGATCAGACACATCAGTCCTAAAAATGCAAAGATCTGAAAAAAACCCACAAAACAAACCCAAAGATATGCATTTTAGAAATAAGGAATTTATTACGTACAGGTTAATCAGAACACCCTAATGAAATTGGGTTGGACAGCCTGAATCACATGGAAAGTTTGGTAGGGGTGAAGGTGGAAAACCAGCAAAGTCATGACACTTCTACCTCAAGGGCAAAGCTACACAGTGCAGAGTCTGGCAATTTGGAATCACAAGACTTCAAGCGGCTCAGGATTCAAGACCAAACACCTAAACCAGGGTGCTCATGGGCAGCTGGCTGCAGAATATCAAATCTCGTTAGAGGTGAGTTGAGCTGCGGGTCCTCAAACATCAGGCGCTGCACATGGGAACAGAAACTGCCTGGAGAACTTTACCTGGCCATTTGGTGGATATATCATAGTTTTCCTCAACATTTCTGAAAAACTACTAAAGATAATTTGTAACACACGAAATCCAGCGCTGTGCAGGTTGGAATTCAGCACTGGATATCATGCTGATGGTTAAAGCAGAGTTAATTACTGACTCAGAACTAATGGTTGCCTTGGTACCTGCTATCAATCTGATTACATTTCCTTTGAGCAAACAGAAAGCAACATTAATCAATGACGTGTATCCTTGGACTTTAGAGAAGCCTAAATCAACCAGGGGAACAGCAACTGGGAAGAGAATTTCAAAGTGGGACACCTTGATGGAAACTGGGACTTGCTCAGGAACACCATTTAATAGACACAAAAACATCACATAGGGCATAAAGCACTTTTGACTAAAAGAAGGCAAGAACCTAGCAATACAATTATTTGGAAAAGAACAGAAAAAGAAGGGGAAGAAAAGAAGTTAACAGAAATTAATATAAACTGCAAGAAATTATAGAACTATGAATAACTAACATTCATATAAAATATCAAGAGAAGAAAACAGTAAAGTCATAAACAGGTGTGGAAAAAGCAGACATGTTCAACAGACAGTCCTCCATGAAAGAAGGAGGACGGAAGCAGAAGGAAGTATCTATACCGTATGTTGTAGCAGATGGAAAAGACAGATTACCTTCTGTGACAAGGAACACTATGTGGCTCTATCTGTAATAATCAGCATTTTCAATCCAGTGGGTCCAGGTAATTTAAAGATGAAAGCTTAGAGGGACTAGCTGAGAAATTCTCCCAACTAGTAAGGTTAATTTTTAACAATGCTTTGAAAACTGGGAAGCTCCACCATACGGAAAATCGGCTAACATAGTTCCAATATTTGAAAGGTAGAAATAGTGATCAAGGAAAAGACAAAATGAAGTTAGCTTGACATCCTTCCTGGACAAATGATAATAAACCCAGTTCTGTTGATATGAACTTCTCCAAATATGTCACTTCTCCAAAAAAATGAAGATACGGAATCAACAAGCTGCACAAGGGAGCAATTACAAATCATCTTTTGCAAGTATAATCATTAGGGAGAAAATATCAGTAAGATGGGCCATTATGTATAAAGCCACCCAGTAAGAATCACATTAAAACAGTAATCAACCTTTTTAGAAAACAGAAATTGAGGTGCAAAGAGAAACATTGCTGGTAAAGCTGGTATTTGTATTGCTGAGGTAATCTATGAGAGGAAGAAGGATACTTTTATGGAGTGACTTGAATCACTTGGTGAAAAGTGCACGTCTGACCAATTCAAGTTTTAATAGCAAGAAGCTGCTAAAAGGGGACTGCAGTAAGTAAAGGTGCTGGGATGAGTTTCAGGGGATATGTTTATTTCCCACATCAGGAGTAATTTTTCTGTTTAACCGTGGGAGGCCAAATAAATTACTCCACTTGTGAAAAGGAGACAATATTGCTTGCAGTTAAGGAATGTGTTTTTAAACCTCTGTGACCAGCAGGAAAAGCAGACTTCAATTTCTGCTGTTGAATCATCAGGACTTAAAGATATATGAGAGGCACGATCCAGGTCCAGGTAATGTCCTTTATTAAACCAATAGACATGGATGGATAAAATAGACAAGCCTGTCTATTTTTATAGATATTTCTGTTGGTCAAATAGAGGATATTGCTCCTCTCTGCAGACCTTGTCTGTTGTAAAATAAATGAATTAGAAGAGCCAGCTGGATCCTCTATCTTATCACTGTGCTCCTCTATCTTATCACTGTACCCTGAATGTTTCCTCACTGCCTGACAGGTTAAAAATTGTCAGTTTGTACAATATCACAATCCATGCAGGAAATTCAACGTATGATTCAGCAACAGAAATAGACGCGGGGCAAGACAGCAGCTGAACTTTCACATATAGGGATGGGGAGTTGATCGTCCCCCTGTACTCAGCACTGGTGAGGCCCCACCTCAAGTACTGTGTCCAGTTTTGGGCCCCTCACTACAAGAAAGACATTGAGGTGCTGGAGTGGGTCCAGAGAAGGGCAACGAAGCTGGTGAGGGCTCTGGAGCACAAGTTTTATGAGGAACGGCTGAGGGAGCTGGGGATGTTCAGCCTGGAGAAAAGGAGGCTGAGGGGAGACCTTATTGCTCTCTACAACTGCCTGAAAGGAGGGTGTAGCGAGGTGAGGGTCAGTCTCTTCTCCCAAGGAAAAAGTGATAGGACAAGAGGAGATGGCCTCAAGTTGCATCAGGGGAGGTTTACATTGGGTATTAGGAAAAAAATTCTTCACTGAAAGGATTGTCAAGCATTGGAACAGGCTGCCCAGGGAAGTGGTGGAATCACCATCCCTGGAGGTATTTAAACGATGTGTGGATGTAGTGCTGAGGGACACGGTTTAGTGGTGGACTTGGCAGTGTTCGGTTTACGTTTAGACTTGGTGATCTTAAAGGTCTTTTCTGATCTAAATGATTCTCTGATTTTGTATCACAGCAGCTCTTGTCTACGACTGCAGCAGCGTTATGTACATCTTGCCTTTTGTGCATGTTGCATGTCAATGCTCTCGTCCCTAACAGCTCCACCTGTGTCCAATACTCGTGCTTACACAAAGTTCACTAACATGCTCTTTGCTTTGAGATAAATGCAGAAGACCAAGCCGTTATCAGCAGCCTGGGAGATTAATTTCTGTCAGAGAAACAACTGTGTGTGGGTCATTGTAATCGTAACCACAGCTCTGCAAGAGAAGGACGTGAAAAAAATCCTGATTGTAGGTTTGTGCATGCTCATGGGGCTTCCCACCATGAACTTCCTCCTTCCCTGGGTCCTGCCCGTGCACTGCCTGGGTGAGACATCCTCTGCAGGGCTGGGTAGGACTTCTATAAAGAGGAGGTGACTCCTGACAAACATTTCCTGTTGGACTGGGAATTCGAACTGTCTCCGTTTCCTTATTGGCACTTTGAGTTCTGCTTAAGGATTTGAAGCAATAAGTTGTTTAAGAGGTGGAGGTGACGGCCCTGTTTCTCTGAAAACATGCTTCCCCAAACCTGCTAAAAAGCAAGTTTTGGAGGAAAAAGCCTTCCTGGAGCTGGTCGGTGTGTCCCCAGCGGAGGAACATTCACTTCTCTCTCAGATCACTGAGAAGCACTTCCAAATGTGAAAAAAACAGCTATGGTTGCCATCTGGAAAGGTTCATTCCTGATTAACCCTTGTTGGGACACACTGGGGCAGCATTTAACCAGGATATTGGCAAGCCCTGCTTAAACACCGCTTTGCGCCTGGGAATTTTTATGGACAATTAAACAAAAAATAGCTTTGCCAGTGTTAACATGGAACAAGTTTCATTACACTTAAAATGAGCTATTTATAGCAAGCCGTGGCTGCTTTGTATTTCCAAACTCAAGAGCACAATATGCTGCCACATTTTATGACTGCGCTTTGTAACCTTTGGCCACCCAGTGAGCTGGAAGGACCTGATGCCACATCCCTTGGGCGTGCAAAGAGCCTGGTGCTTAGGGTAGGACAGAGCTTTACTTAGACACCAAAATGTTAGGTGCCTTAAAAATGTGTGAAGGAGAAAAACACACCCTTGGCTCCGTCAGCCCCCAAAGAACCCAGGCAGTGGCTGATGCAATCAACTGCAACTTGCTCAGTTTTTTAAAACAGAGCCAGGAGGTAAATTCATCGTGTTCGCATTCATGAAGAGAGGCCAAACAGACTGAAAGCTCTGGGTGGGACCCTTGACTTGTGAAAGGAGGTTTGGCAACCTTAATTCAATGCTAAATTCTGAATTCCCTGTTCAGTTTTTCTCCTGCGTTTTTGTGCCCTGTGGATCCCCCCACAGCCCTGCCCCACAGCCCGTCCTCCGTTCCAGGTGAAACACAGCAGAACACCTAAGAAAATGTTAATTTTTTCAAATGCTTGCAAAATTTTGGATGTAAGAGGCCCAGACTTTGCTTGATTTTGCTGTCCTGTTAAGTGCAAGGGAAGAAAACACTGAGGAAAACAAGCTGATGATGGTAATCAAGATTTTCACTCGGTGGAGACTGGTCTAAAGTGTAATCTTACTGCAGTCAACAGTTTGTTCTTACAGTACATGGAGCAAGGACTCAAGAGGGCTTGAAGATGACTGTGGAGTGCCTCTCTGTGCTTCTCTGCTGGGCTTTACAGCAAATGCACACACACAGATATTCAAGTCACTGCTTCACAGCTCTGGGAGTCGAGGTGACCGCTGCTGCTTTGGTACTATTTGAGTCTCACAGAGGCACAACCTGCTGTGTCACAGCTCTCATCCATGGGTCCATCTAAAGGGCTTTCAGGGTCCTGAGAAATAAGCAGGAGGAGGGGGTCTGGGATGGAGCGGCGAGCCTGGAGATGTTTATGCTGTCAGACCCAGGGCTGAGGAGACGTAAAGTCAGGCAGGACAGTGAGAGCTCAGGGCAGCCTTGCTGGTATCAGACACCTTAAGCTTTGTCTTCCTCAGGGCTTGCTCCAGGAATGGATCCAGACTGTCAGGTTGGGCTGGAGAGCAAGGGCAGGAGGGAAGAAGAGGAAACAGTGGCCACCAGACCTTCCCAGTGTCACAAACGGAAAGTGGTGGTGTGCACAAAAAAGCATGAAAAAGGCATTTCCTTGCATCCAAAGGAAAATAAAAGCCTAAAACTAAAGAGCTTTTCTTCAAACAACATCAAGTAAAGTGGTGTTATGGTGCATGTCTTCCTTCCCTGAGCAGCTTTGAACTCAAGTGGTAAAATCTTGGGAGAGTCTCCATAAAAGAATCACTACCTCCGCCTGGAAGTGTTTGCCATTTGTTAAAACCACTGACAAGCTTAAACCTCAAATCAGGTCTGTTTTCTAATTTGAGGAGAGTGCCTGCTGTATAAGATTAGTGTTCTCAAATTTCCCAGCTGCTAAAAACACCAGTTTCTGAGTATTAATGAGACCATGTCTAACATTTTACCCTAATGTGTTAAGTCAGAAGCTGGCATCTTGTAAATTAAAAAAATCAATTACCAAGTCCTGTGCAGCTATCACCAAAGATGCCAAGAAATTAGAAAGAAAAGGGAGAACCGGTAATGTTTATTTAAATAGAAAATGACAAAATTACTAGGGCAAAAAAGGCATTTGCGGGCTTCAAAGTGATTCTCACAAAAAAAAATAATATGCAGAGCAAGGGAGAGCAGAGCAAATTAAAAGCTCGGAAGAAAGGTCCTTAACACTGTCAATGTTATGGCCTTGCTTTGCAAATGGGCTGGCAGAGGCGCTGCAGAACTCAAGCTGCTCATAAATTATTATATCATTTTTCTTTTTATCATTAGTCCCTTCAGATATTCCCTTATTTGTGTGGACAAAGAGGTGGAGCATCTGGAAATGATGAATACATCTGAAGAAATGAAGCTACATTAATCAGACTTACCACCAACACAAGGACATTCATGAGCCGATCAATGCTCGTCCGTTTAAAAGTTGTTTTTCCGCTGTTCTGCATTAATTTTGTGTCTGGCCCTGGAGATGAAACACTCATGAATTTTAGCAATAAAGTTTAGCCGTTCTAAAGCACAATCCTTCTGAGGCCCCGCTGTGCTTTACAACATAAATACCCATCGCAGCTTTCTTGAAGGCAGGTACATACAGTTTACGGTGCCAGTGGGAAACTTAGGCCGAAAAAGGTTAAGTCACTTGTCTTAGATTATATGGAGGGAGTCACAGAAAGTCATTAATTCTAAATTTTGATCCTGCGCTCTTCTTTGAACTCCCTTTCAGGTTTAATTACTTTTCACAGAATACCTGATACTGCTCTGTTATTAGTGACAAGTTATACATCATCTCACATGTCTACAGCAGTGTGGAAACAATAGCAGGTCTATGCTCATAAAAAGCATAAATCTAACAGTCTACAATAATATTATCAATTACCCTGATATCCCAATATGGATTAAAATTGCATAGAAATGATGTGGAATTTGTAATTGAATACACTAAGGAGTGAAAAAATTTGAACAAGCCTGGTGAGAGAAAGACTCCAATTGACCCAGTGTGCGCCAGTAAAGGCAGATTTAATTCAGCTTTAATTCTTAAATAGATTTAATTCTTATAGTCTTTCTTATTGGTTGATCAAGACTACTGTCATGTACTTTGCTGCACGCATTTCTGAAATAAAAGACTACCTCTGCTTACTAAAGCACTTAATCAAGATGGAATTGGATGCTGTAATGTAGCATTTGCAATCCAGTTTTCTCTTATGGACCACTATAAAAAAATCTCAGAGTAAAATCCCCTGTTATATGCATAATTTCTAGCCTATACTTAAGACCAGGGATGTCATGTATTTTTTTGCCTTTGTTCTTGTACTTGGTAGAAACGAATTTTGCAAAGAGAAAGTTTCTTGGTTGCTTTGTGCGTAATGGGTGTGATGTACTTCCACGCTAGTGCTGCTGTGCTCTGCAATTCACGACATTTTTTCTACCTACCAGCATAAATAACGAGACCAAAGCACCACTCTGTGTTCCTAATCGTACAGCCCCTCAGCAACATCTTCTCATTGTCCAGGGCATACTTCTCTCCTCGAAGAGTAAGAGTTCCTGTGAACTTATCCAGTTTGTTATTTGGTGCCTCACATTTGACTTCACCTGTAAAAGGAAGGTAAAAACAAAAAGATGGTGGAAATCTTGGCCCAGAAATATGTGTCAATACTGCATTCTCAGCTGTTCTCCAGAATATGGGGAATACGTAGCACTGTAGCTGCACTCCACTCCTGGCCCTATCATTCCCATCCTGTTTCATACATTTACTGGTGTTTTGCTCCTTACCCACATTCATGTCATAATCCAATGGACCACAATAAATTTGCATTTATCCTATTCTTTGAACATGTTGGTTTTGTACTCATAGAGTCCAAAGCAAAGTTTCCACAGCTTTTATGCAGGTGAGAAGAAATGTTGAACCAGCAACATACTTTCAGTCCTTTCACAGAAGTTCATGGTGCTAGGATGTCACTGGATAAGTTTAGACAAAAGTGCTGACCTCACATAATTCCTATTCCATTTTCTTTAAAACTGCAGGAGACCAAGCGAGAAAAATCATAGCCTGAAGACTGCAAGAGAGTAATTAAGTGAGGTGTCTTTGTTCACTGGTTTTTAAATTTAATCTGTTTTATTCCTTAACTCCCAGAGGCACATAAAAAACCACACTCCGCACTCCTACCTTTGGCCATGCAGCTGACAGTGTAAAGGATTGGAGAGCCTGTTTCTATTTCCCTGCTTTATATTTATTTCTTGTAATAAAATGTGTTCACACAAAACTGTAAACTCAGATACTTTGGTATAAAAACTATTTAAAAAAAATAAAGAAATAAATAACAAATCAACATTTGCACCTGAGATCTAAAGATTCAAAGCAGAGCCCTGTGGATGTGTTGAAAAGAACTGGAAAATACAAACACGCCTCATTGAAAGGGATTCCAGGAGTTTAGTCTGTTCAGTTAATCAACAGGAACATTAAAGTTATTTTGGTCGCAGGCTGCAAATATCTACTTAAGAACTAGCATTTGCAGAGAATGCGGCTCTTCCAGCTGTTCTCAGACAAAACACACCAGGCTCAAGAGACTGGAAGCAAAATCCAGAGAAGTCCAAAAGAAAAGTACACCTTTGAACATTGTGGTAGACTCCACCAATGCAAATTTTAAAATCAAGAATGGGTGCTCTTTTCGTAGAAAAGTAGCTCTGCTGTAGCACAGGCAAATCGCCAGGCTTGAAAGATGAAGCAATTAGGAAAATCTGTGACACATGTGACTAATATCTATGCTGATCTTCTATTTTATCATGTAGTTAATCCGAGAACAATCAGACATGTACTCCGTAATATCTAAAAGTCTACAGTAACCACACCTGTCTCACTACAGCCCCTGCAGCCCCTTGGAAAGCACAAAGAAACGAGAGGCTTTGCAGTTTGCGGTGCAACCTGAAACACAGCACCATGAGACTTTGGTGAATGAAACCCAAGGCATTGTCCCCCACCAGGAAGACTGTGCGTCTCCTCATGCCAGCTGTGGGACAATGCTCAAGTGAATACCTTGCATGTCCACATCCACATCTGCTTTCCAGTAAGCGTGTGGGTCAGGATTACTGATATGCTGATTTTGAGTTCAGAAGAGATTCATAGAATCATAAAATAGAATCATAGAATGTGTTGGGTTGGAAGGAACCTTAAAGATCATCTAGTTCCAACCCCCCTGCCATCGGCAGGGACACCTCCCAGTAGACCAGGTTGCTCAAAGTCCCATCCAGCCTGGCCTTGAACACCTCCAGGGATCCACAGGTTCCCTGGGAAACCTGTTCCGGTGCCTCACCACCCTCGCAGTAAAGAATTTCTTCCTGATATCTAATCTAAATTTCCCCTCTTTCATTTTAAAACCGTTACCCCTTGTCCTATCGCTACACTCCCTGATAAAGAGTCCCTCCCCATCTCTCCTGTAGGCCCCCTTCAGGTACTGGAAGGACACTATAAGGTCTCCCCGGAGCTTTCTCTTCTCCAGGCTGAACAACCCCAACTCTCTCAGCTTGTCCTCATAGCAGAGGTGCTCTGAACGTCTTTGTGGCCCTCCACTGGACCCGTGCATCCAAATTGGACCAATGGCAAAAAAATGAGATGCTGTAGAGATTCACTCAATATACCTGCATTGACCGCAGTAACCCTGCAGCTGAAGATACCTCAGAAAGGCACCATGCCTCCTGTCACCTCCTCTCATTAACAGCAAGAAGATATCTGTAATGCATTTCACCTGAAAGAGTTAAATACTGCCAAGACTACATGTGATAAGTACTAAGTAACTGAAAAATACTGTTTCCTTTCTCATCTCCCAGTTCCCCAAATCAAATAAAGAAGTTCAGCATTTTGCAAGCATCTTCCTTATCTGAACCATTGCGATGTCAACAAACATCGTAACTCACATTAAACATTCCACTGAGTGCCTGTATTAGCTGCTCAACCCTTTCCTCTCTTCCTGTCTCAAGAAGTAATTAGATAAAGAGTTACATAAATATTTAAATACTTCTACAGAGTTTTGCTAAGGGAAATGCAAGGTTGGGTCTGATTCCAGGCACTCTTCCCAGTACTCTGCCAAATATAAATCATCCTGGGAAACATTTTATTCATTTTAAGTATTGCAAAGAGGCCACTTTTATTTACAACATAACTAAAATAGAGATTAAAGGACAAATAAATATTTGACAAAAAAGTTTGAATTTTGCAAAATATTTTGAAACATTTTTTTAATTATGCACTTTCAAGAATGCAGTATACTTAGATAAGCATTACACAGAAAATGCTTGAAACATTATTTAAGATTAAGATTTTGCTTACAAATTGGTATACAGTGCAGCCTCTTCAGGAAAATAATTAAGGCATGCCACTCTGGCTATTAACATAAAGCAAACTGCACCTGTAAAAACATATTTCTCGAGACCTAAAACACTCAGAACCTCAGCCAGCACTTCGTAGAAATCCTGCTGCACTGATCTAACACTCAGCTGAGACCACACACATTATTGCATAAAACCCCAACTTAGAAAGCAAAGCAAAAGCCCATGCCTTTGGATTGCTCTACCAGGGACCATACCGGCTATGCTAACTCTCTTCCACGTCCCCACCGTTCGGCCTGGAATCATCTAGTTATTTCGAAGGAAATATTTTTAAAAAATTATTTTTCCTCTTTATCTAAAAATATTTCCTGAGAGGCTGGAGTCCTTGAGATGTTCCACCCAGCACCCATTTCCATACTGACTCTTGCTGTAATCCTGCCCTGGTACTTAGGCCAGCAGGGCACCATGGAGAGTGACTAACACCACTTGGTCTGTTCCCCGTCCTCTCTCTCCAGACAGATGATGTGTGAGCATGGAGTATTCTGGTTTTGACAGGTCTGGCTTCTTTCCATGTATGTGCTGCTACATGTTCCCTGGTATCCAGTGACAGGACACATGGGAATGGTTCAAAGCTGCACCAGGGAAGGTTTAGACTGGACATTAGGAAGCATTTCTTTACCGAGAGGGTGGTCACACACTGGAACAGGCTTCCTAGAGAGCTGGTCAATGCCCCAAGACTGTCAGTGTTTCAGAGGCATGTGGGCAGTGCCCTTAATAACATGCTTTAACTTTTGTCAGCCCTGAAGTGGTCAGGCAGATGGACTAGATGGTCATTGTAGGTCCCTTCCAACTGAAATTACTCTATTCTATTCTATTCTATTCTATTCTATTCTATTCTATTCTATTCTATTCTGTTACGTCCCGTTATGTCTCGTTATGTCTCGTTATGTCCCATTCTAAATTTTATATACAAAACGCTGCTAAGAAAGGACACATTGCTTGTTAACAACATCTGCACTGCTCATCTTTAAAGATCTTAAAATGCAGTCTTTTTGTGGCATTGAAAGAGGAGAGAAATGCTGTCAGGGCGAGGCTTCAGGCTGGGAAGTAGTCATGGACCTGTGTCCACAGAGCTAGTCCTCAGGTCTGCACAGTGTCTGGAAAGTGCTGCTCCTCAGAAGCGAAATGTAATCAATGCATCGGCATTTCTGCATCAATGTAAAAGTGCATTGTGAAAATAATTTGCGATCAGAACTAAGCATGCAGTTTGGGGAAAACAGATTCCACTGTGCAATTACACAAACTCTCATATCGAGGTTCAAGGTGGGTAGACTCAATGTGCACAGATTGATGATAAAGAAAAGTGTGCAGCCAGAAGAATTCCCACCAATGCAGTTCCAGGTCACAGCCATGCACAGCACAGAGAGACCTGCGAGCAAAGGGGGACCTCTTTCTCTACGTATGCTGTTGATATCTGTTGCATGGACTGCAACGCACCCGTTCTGTTTTCCTGCCGCTACATGCAGAGAAGCCCCAGGAGGGAGCAGTGAACAGCCTGGAAGGAAGACTCCCAGGTACTCTGTGGACTCTGGTGTTTGCTCAGAGCCTCTGGAAAGTGAATTTTCCATGTAGACTCACCATTGAACTCCGTCAGTTTCTGAAGATCTTCTCCAAGCTCTGCAGTGACTGTCAGTGCCTGCTTCACCTTCAGGTTTGTTTCACTGCAACAAATAACATGAGACAAAAACATGAACTGAAAGTCATACGTGAACTGAAAGCTTTCCTTGAAAGTCACTTCTGTTCTTGAGCACAGTCTTCTTCCTTAGACATCTGATGGACCGTGCCATCATGTGCCTTTTTTACCTGGCCAAAGTGTGCAGTTGTCTATTTCAGTTGCAAAGACAGGCAGTCCAGAGGAATTCCGGACATGGTACCATGGTACCAAAGAGGGGGAAGTGGCTCTGTCTTCTCAGTTTCACCACAACATGCAAGACCAGGCATCTCATCTCCCTGAGCATCTCCTGCCACTCACACCACACTGAACCCTGAAGTATCTGAGCATATAGGAGAGCTCTGGATCTTCTCCCATGGTATTCTGGTCCTGAAGAGTACTCCAGGACTGCAAAGAAACACTGCATTTGTTCAGGGTCTCCTAAAAGTGCTCCCTGGCACTTGTGTGTACAAGAACTACAAACTCATTTTCAGCAGAAGTCAGATGGAGAAAGTCCAGAGGGCTTTCTGCAGCGTCTTGGGAGAGACACAATTTCTTGATCTCTCTGGTGTTGCTTAGTCCTTCAAGCTGATACTAACTTCAGGCAATGCAGAAAAGGTAATGCAAATTGGGTCATAAAGATGAGGTCAGCTCCAGTTTATTCAAATTAATACAAATTAGTTGCAACCCTCTGACTTGTGGCTACTTGTACCCTGGAGTGAGCAACATTTGGAAGCCTTTGCAGTGTGCAGGCATTAATATGGTATAGCAGTCCAAAGGAGATTACTGGAGCTATTCATTGTGAATATCTCACCCAGATAATCTGGCTAAGAGAAAAGACTAAGGGAGATAAAAGAAACAGAAAGCTTCTGCCAGTGGCCTGTGATATGGCAGGAACACATTTCTAACTCACTCTCTTAGAAGAACTGTCGGTAAAAATAAAAAGTAAAATCCTCTCCTCACGTGACATTTGCACTGAAAGAGGCAAAAGTATCCACCAGAAGATGTTATTTTCAAGATATCGACCCAAAGTTTATTCTACATATTAGGAAACTCTAGCTACCAAAGCTATTGCAGGTAAACTTGCAGGACCCAAGGTCACCAGGGAAGACTTGTCTGCAGTGATTGCACCCGAGGTCCAGGCTCACTTACCCATCCAGTTCAGCTGTCTCGATGTATGTCAGGCTGTGCGGCTCACTGCTCGACAGCAACAGTAGATCGGCCTGAACAGGGACAGACAGACTTGGTGTAAGTTCACACGGTCAGAGGGCACGGCACTGCAATGCTACTTGTGGTTTCTGCATCCTGCAGGTCTCTGGGGCAGTTATCATCACTACTGACTGATTTGCACGTGAGTGATAAGAGTAATTACAGAGACTAACTGTGAACAGGATGGGGAGAAACTGAACTCACCGTCACAAAGTTGTTGTTTTCTAGTTTTATTATATCCCCCACTTGGACATTCATCCATTTTTCGTCCTTTAACCTGTAAGAAAACTCCTGGTAAGTAGGCATATAAAGCAGGGAAAGTAGGACGTTCTGCTCCGCTCCTGAAGCCAGACTGTAGGTGCCATCAGGACTTAGGTTGTTGATAAGATGGAAGTGCCGTGGTGTGTCCTGATGCATACTAAGTTGGGGTGCCATGTGCAGGGTTGAGACCAAGCCCCACAATAGCAGCACAGTCCATGTGCACTGTCCTTCTGTCTGGACTGACTATTCCCTTCTCCTAAAGGCCACATTGTCTCAGAAAAAAACTCCCTACTTTGTGTAACAGACTTCCCAAACACCTGTGAAAATTGCCAGTTGTGTTAGTTTTTCTAAGTGCTATTAGAAGCCAGAGCAACAGCTCTGGTTCTGTGTGGACCTGGCTGTCAGGAAGGTCCGTGCAGGTGCTTTGGCCGTGCATGTGCCTAGTTAAGCCTGTGTCCGCAGTGGCCTTCACAGCACTAAGCAAGAAGCGTACGCAAACAGCCAGCTCAACTGCAAGCGCCAATGTAACCAAGTCACGATAGCCGTATGTGCAAAATCTAGAGGTGAGAAATATCAAGAGCTACATCAAAACAGGACTGGGCAGCTCAGCCTTGCTTTTTCGATATTGGTGGGAGTTGGACAGGACTCATGGTTCCCAGTTTTTGAACAAAGGCAAAATACTAGAAAATTTCTGTTTCAATGTATGTTTCCTAGACACAGTAACTAATACACAGTAAACTAAGAAACTGGTTTACTTAGCAGAAAGCACAAAAATTATGTTCCTATTCTTCACTTTCCAGTTATATTTTTAACTGTTTGATCATCTGTTGGAGTTTACACAACATACTGCTATCTGTAGTATGGAAAAGAAAATCACAAGAGACTTCACAGCTGTCTACAGCTGTGTCCTACACACAGTTGGACTCCATGGAGCTGCAACTAAACAGTACATCTGTCTGCCAGAAAAGCCAAAACCTCCGCTACTTTTTCTGCAGGAAAGAACAGTGCTAGCAGTGCCATGTCCAAAGCACACAGCTGAAATATTTTGAGTATATCTAAGTCAGAAGTGCTACACACACTCTAAGTACTGTGATGTGTATAGGGAAGCTATTCCTGCTTCTTAATTTAAAATAACTTGTTGATAATGCCTAGTTTTGTTTAACGCAGAAATGAGTGCTATGAACATGAATGGACACGGGAAGATAGCCTTGTTTGGCATTTCTAGGGTAAGGAGTAAAATAACACAATACCCTCAAAGTATCACTTATTTAACCATGTATACATTTCCAGGAAAAGAAAGAGTTTACTTTTTGTCAGTACAGGGTCACAGACATAATGTCTGCACTGATTGTGGTACTGTGTCTTTGGTTCATTAATCAGACACACAGAACTGCATGGTTAACTAATGGTGTGAGAGACAATTCAATTTTAAATTGTTTAGTGATCATTTGGAATCACACAGGAAAAAATATATTATTAATGAAATGCTCTTCCCACTCAAAATTAAAGCAAAACCAAAAGGACTTACATGCCATTGATCAGGACCTGGACTGGGCGGTTGTTGACGTGTTTGTCACTTTTGTGTCGATTCTGAAAATTTGATCAGTACATTAAAAGACATTTCCAGGAAACCAAGCACACGACAGCTGTAGGCAGTTCATTAGCTGGCTGAATGGTTCAGGCAGATTAGAATCACAACTGAGTCATATTCGAGCCCACATTTACACTAGTAACATAGGGCATAACTGGACTGCAAAGAGCAACAGGCAACACGGGGATTGCTCTTGGAGGGAAGAAGGAGGGTAGAGCTTTATACGTCACTTAGCACAGTCCGGACTCCGCTGGTGTTGGTTCTGCCCATCACAGTTCGTAAACACCAGAGAAATCCATTCTTCTGCTCTGATATGGGAAGTGGCCACAGATCTTCACAGAATCATAGAATGGTTCCGGGTTGGAAGGGACCTTAAAGATCACCTAGTTCCAACCCCCCTGCCATGGGCAGGGACACCTCCCACCGGACCAAGTTGGCATTGCTCCCTGGGGGAGCACTGTGCCACCTCTCTCCTGCCCACTTGCAAAGCTGCACCCAGCAGCTAGATAGAGCATCAAAATTATTTCAATAATGACAGAAAATCACATGCTGAACTCAGCTCTAAAGTCACCCTGTGAAGTCAATGGAACTTCGAACATTACTCTCATGGGGGCAGACTTCGGCCAAAGCTGGGTAAGTTTGAAATATCACACAAGGGTTGTATGCTTCCTTTTTTCTGCCTGCATTGCAGCTAGATGACAGATGAGTTCTCCAAAGTGGAAGCCTAAGAACAGACTTCTGTGCAAGCTTCCAGACATATCTATTGGTGAACACATTTTCAGCCAGGTGAGCAGTTTCAGAGAAAGTCAATGGAGTTGCTGGGCTGCTCAGCAATTTGTAAATTCTAGCTTCTTTTTAGGTAATGAACTATAGATTTGGGAGTCTAATCTCAAATCCCATCTTGGCCACAGACCAGTTCTCCAGCTGCCTACTACTGGCTGTGTTTATCTTAAGCAGTTTGCTTCACTCATTGTGCTGAAGAATCATGGGCAAACTCCAAAGTACAGGTAAGAAATATAGATCTTACAAAATCATCAATGGCATCCTTGACTCCTGATACAGCCAGCACCAGCACTAGGGGCACCACTGTTGTAAACCAGGCCAGCGAGGAAATCTGAGGAATCAGCTGTAGAAAGAAAAGATCTGAGTTGAGAAATTTCCTGACAATTCAGCAAAGCAATGGAAACAAAACACTGTTTTCTGTGGAAGCTATAGATAACACTTTTCTAAGACTCCTGAATATAGAATAAAGACAAGAAGTGCAGCTCTATCACTTGTATGTGATTCCACAAAGGTAGGACAGCCGGGGAACCCATGCTTTGCTTACAAACCAAGCTGTAATTTAGATTATAAACATGGAGCTGTCAGGAAGTGCAGTGGGTTGCTTTTCTTGTTGTTTGTAACATTAGGATTGTAAAGTCCTCAGTGGTTTTCTCTGCAGGCACTGATATGGGCAAGCCTGCTCTGAGGGATCCAGAGCCAGGGACCAAGGCCTGCTATGCAGAGACTTCAAATGCTTCTATTTTTTTTTCAGTAACCCTTCACATTTTGCTGAAGTAAACTTCATATCAATAAACAACATACAGCTGTTGCCAGGGCTAACCTTGTTTTTCCAAGAGCAACAGAGCCAGTTTTGTTTCTCACATCTTTAATAGTAAGGGGACACTTAGAGTTGAAGGTGTCCCTGTCATGGCCGCAGTGAGGCAGAGACAGATCTCTTACTCCACCGAAGTTCCTCCCTTCCTCTGGAAGAGTATCACTAATGATGGAAGCAATGTGATACCAGCATCGCTGTGTCCACCAGATTGGATTTGAGCAGCGTCAACTCCATGTGCATTGTGAAGTTAATAGAATCATAGAATGGTTTGGGTTGGAAGGGGCCTTAAAGATCATCTAGTTGCAACCCCCTGCCATGGGGAGGGACATCTCCCAATAGACCAGGTTGCTCAAAGCCCCATCCAGCCTGGCCTTGAACACCTCCAGGGATGGGGCATCCACAGCTTCTCTGGGCAACCTGTTCCAGTGTCTCACCACCCAAACAGTAAAGAATTTCTTCCTAATATCTAACCTAAATCTACCCTCCTTCAGTTTTAAACTGCTACGCCTTGTCCTATCACTACTGTCCCTGATAAAGAGTCCCTCCCTATCTTTCTTTTAACCCCCCCTTGGAGTACTGGAAGGCCGCTATAAGGTCTCCCTGGAGCTTTCTCTTCTCGAGGCTGAACAACCCCAACTCCCTCAGCCTGTCTTCATGGGAGAGGTGCTCCACCTCCAGTTGACGTTTATGCCACTAAAGCAGCTGCTAAAGGGTGGAGGCTCTTTGGTATTGCTGCTTCTGCTGCACTGTCACAACCCTGATCCTACGAGGCACCACCAAATCCAGCCATGAGGAATGATGTTTAGGGGCAAGCACATCCCCGCTCAGATGTGGAGGCTGCCGAGACATGTAACTGCTGTCTTCTCACCTGACTGGGAATATGCATGTCTTACTGGACTGCACCAAAGGAGTGGGGAGGCGGAGTCCCCACCGCCTACCCATCACATCCACTCCTGGTGCAGGAGGAGATACTCCCAGTGCTACAGGGATGGAGTGAGTGGGCAGAAGAGGGGAAAAATCAAGTGGGGGGATATATAAATGTAAAAGCCTAGAAGCTGCCCTCTTCAGCCCACCTTGATGCAGGCATCAGAAAAAGCTCTACACTTTTATACACAGTAGCTTCTAGATGATCCAGCAAAAGACACGGTGAAATAATTTAAGGCAAATAGCTTGAAATACTGTGAATTTGATAGACAAACAGCTAGAGTGCAGTACAACAACACAGGAACAGTGCTGTGAGCTTAGCTGAAAAGGCACTTTCACTAGCTTCTTGAAAAATATACGTGGGCTGAAATTTTCCAAATTTGTTCCCTGTAAATAAGCAAAGAAGATTGTACGTAGTTTGCTACAAGCTTAACAAAATTTTGCCGATACTTTTTTGAGCTGAAATTGAAAAAGAGCATTTGAAAAGGTAATTTTGCAAATGTGTGTGCACTCAAATGGTTGAATTTTAAATAGCATACTTGAAACACAATCAAAATTATACCTTTTTTTTTTTTTTTTGATAACGTGTATTCCAGTATGACTCAGCAACAACAGAGTACACTGTATTTATCCATATTCCATCAAAGTGCAAAGGGGCAGAAATCCTGGTATCAATTTCTCCGGTGCGTTCAGCTTTCAGGCAGAGTAGTATTGCCAACAGCCATGGGCAAAGTGCAGCTCAATGCCATTTCGCGCCACAGGGTTCAATAGCGTTGCCAGTGTCTGACAAGCTCCATATTAGACACTGTCCTCACCCTGCTGAGCAGGGAGCAGCAATATTCAGCTTAAGGCAAACTAGCTCCAACCTGGAGCCTTCCTGATGTTAACTCCTTCCTCCCCAGGGAAACAGTACAGGTTACAAATTTGTTCTTCTTCTTGCTATTTCCTTTGAGACTGACAATGGATTTTGCCTTTAAACCTATGGATAAGGGTCAAATTCCTTTTATACTACAGGAGCAATAAGTAATGCAAATCCAAAGACAGCCAGGAGCACTCAGATCTAGACACAAAGGGGTGGCAGGACAGGGCATGAAAAACGTACACAATTTGTTGAAAAATTTAATTACATTTCTTCTTCATTTAGTTCAAACCCTCATATCCAAAGGTAAGAAAGGAAATTGCTTTTTTCCTGCCCTACTTTCTATCTACTTTAAGGTTTTGCTAAGACGCTAACTCATAACAGGGATATGGCTTGCACTTTATTACAATTACCAGCACATAGACTGGCTTTGATAACAGACAACACAATCTGCTAGAAACAGCACAGGGCATTCATACCTGCAAAATCAGCAAGAAAAGAAAGTAAGCATTGGCTATTCGCTGAAACTGTTCAAACAGGTTGAGAGGCAGGAAAGTGAAGAAGTTGTATTTTGATGTCTTAATTGAATTGTTCTGTAGGGAAAAAAAAAGGAAAATAAATAGGATTGGTAAAACAGGAAACAAAATTACAGCACAACCCATTTCAAACGTGTTTTTACTTCCTTATATTTAGTAATAGCATTGTTTCCAACAGCAGCTCAAAAAACATTTCCTTTTCCCCCACATAGTTATGCCAAGCCTGGATAAACATAATTTCTCTTGGAACTGGTGAAAACATGATGCCCAGTTTATGCCAGTGCAACTGCAGGTAAATACAGGTACATGTAGTCACTCACAAACAGAGACACATCTTCCCTTTGTTAGTGTCTATACTTACACAATGCACAAATAGAATTAAAAACTGTAACCAAGACACAACTAAGACATTTTGCTGGTAGCGTTTACAAAGCAGCCTTAGAAAATGCGTCCTAGGTCAATTATCAGTAACTTGTCTGAGACTTGGAAGCACCATTCAACTGGATAACCAAAGAGGAGCGATGGATTCTCCCAGGAGCAGAACATGACATTATTATTTTCACCTGATTCAGCAGCCTCTCTTGGAGCAGTGGCTTGTTTCTATTCCACAAAGATCACTTGAGTGCGGTCTTGTGCAAACAGCCACTAACACAAGAACTGGCCATTTCAATAAGCAAGATGCAGCTTTGTTCCCTATTTCCAGTTTCCTTTTCTAATTGCAGACGGCCCCTCCAGCCACAAGCAACGTCTGCTCCCCCGTCTTGTCTTCTTCAAACCAGAGAAAGACTCAACCTCGAGATTACAGAACTGGGTATTTTCTTCCACGAAGAGCAGAGCTCTCTGGTCTGATTCTTGACACCTGATAGAGAGGCTCAATCCATCATACTGAGCCCACCAGCTAGGGCTGCCCCTTCAGTATGTTGGTGTGCTAGGCTTTTTATGTCAAGTTTATCAAGTACTCGTTCATGTTTCGTCTGGGAATCACATATGCCACCTGTTGCAAGCACATCTAAAATTTTACCCATAGATATTCTACAGTAGATGCCTATTAACCCCCTCCCAGGGAACCTAAGGTGTGACAGCAGAAGGAGGCAGATATTACACAGTGCACCTTCATTCACTAATAAATTCACTGGTTCAATGGAAGAGGAAATAGCGACTGTAGTATTGTAATAGCCTTTAGATATTGCTATACTGGTGGGAGCACAGGAGCTACGAGTTATGAATCACAGGCCATTTCCAATCCATGCATTAAGCCAGGATCCCAACTTCTAAATCGACACACACCTTCATGTTTTTACTATTAGACGAATTATTTAAGATCACCACCATAAAGTGTGTATGGGGGGAAGCTATTCCATTTTAGGCAGTTACTGGATTTCTGGCTATGTACAGACACAAATTACAGCAACATTCTTCAGCAGTAACTTCATGTTTTAATCCCTTGTACAAGCCAATGAAGAAAAAGAGCAGAGGTGGAAATGCCAAATCCTCCCATTGATTCACTCCCGCAAAAAATGATGTTTATCAGAGATCATCATACAAACAATATTGCTTTTCTCCTGGCATCATGTAGCCATCTCTGGGTGTGGTTAACTCTGCCTGTGATCTAAATGTCATGACACATTGTTAAATTTAGTTTATTTCAAACTTCCTCACCATGGGATATATGCTGCACACAGGCTCCACAGACACTGCTAAAACAGAAGAAATGGAATAGCAGCATCCTCAGCGAACCCAACATACAGAGAATTAAATTACTTGCTTGACCAGCCTGTTTCCACCAGACAAAGAGTCTGGCAGACTTTTTAATAAAAGCTGGATCTAAAGATGCTCCCTGCCCACTAATCTTAAGAAAAATATCACGGCCACTTACTTTAAAAAAAAAAAAAAGATAGGACAGCAGCTGCAGGAAAAAGTAAGGGGAGTTGACCTTTGTGCGTCAACAGATTTCAGAAGGTCACATACAACATGGGAAAAACTACTCAGTAAACACTCACTTAAAGTTTATAGAACGTGGCCTGCAAAAATCTCAGAGGGGCATAAGAAAAGAATGGGAGTGGTTTAGTTCAATTCCTGCCTTCTATTTCTATCCATTAATTGCGTCAAGAAAACCACTGAATGAACCAGAGCTATTCATTTTGTTTCCTATTGCCATTAGGCATGGTAAAAACCCCAGACATAACAGCTTCCAAATGCTTAACTGCAGGGATCTGGACATCCAGTATTTTCTCCATAGTATTTCAGGATCATGACTATTGTTTGATACACACCGTCTTTTCAGACACTGGGACACTACAGACCTCAGGGTAAGGACAGAGAGTATCATAGTGGATCTTCTCTTTATTCTAGAATCTGTAATTAAAATGAAGCACCAGAAAAAAAGAATTCCTCATAATCACTGCGAAGATTTCTCATTCAACAACTAACTTGTTCACAGCCTTCAGGGACTAAGGGAATTTCAATATTAAATGATAAAAAGAAACTAGGGAAAACTTCAGCTTTTCCAAGTCAAAGCTCTGCATTCCCACATCAAGAATACAGCTGAAGCTCTGTGTAGGATACCACTGATGTTTTCATGCAATAGTCCAGGGCTGTGTGATTTGACAGCTCAGGCTCTCGTTTGACTACAGAGAAATCTCAGTTGGCCTCTGCTCTTGATCTGATCCTATTCCGTGATGCTCGACACCCTCACACCCTGTCACTCCTTTAGAGCTGTACCAGAACCTGACTCTGGGAAGTGAGGGGTACTATGGGAACCGGCAGGACCGCAGTCTGTTAAACAGTCCATACACAGCCACCATTTTACAGAGCGATGCCTCTAACGCATCACCCTGCTTATCTCCCCCATGGTCTGCCTTTAGTGAGGGAGAGTCCCATATGGGAAAAGCGATGGAGAGGAAATATCTTTGAAGCAGGAATTAAGAGGCCTTACAGGAGCTTCTGGTTCTCCTATAGATTTATAAAAATGAAACATCTCAGACAAGAAGCACTATAGATTCCCAAAAATAGGAATCGGGAGCATTACACTTATTCCCAGGTCTGCCCTAGATTTCTGGTTGACCACGGGCAGCTCCTGTGTGCGCCTGTGTCCTACATGAATAGGCTGGAGCGTGGTTACCCACCGTCAGCCTCAAGCTCTCCAGATGCGAAGCTTGACACGAGAGCAACGTTGTCTGTGGGTGAGGGATTATTCTCATCTGCTCTTTTCAGGGGCTAGATTCACACCTCCTGGAGGTGTGACTCCACCGAAATGCTGTCCCTAAGAATAGTGCTCATCGCGCCACAGTTACACAAGTCCAGATCTGGCGGATGAGCTGTTACTTTGGGGGTGTTTTCAGAAACCTGCCTGTGACGTCTGACTGCGGGCAAATGCTCAGCAGATGGCCTCTACCTTTGTTCGCTGAGCAAACAAATTATCTCCTTGCTATAAAAGTCACTGGAAATAAGAGACAGCGCTGCATTTGTAGCCAGGTTACAGAGGCTAAAGGGTGACACCTGGAAAAGGCAGGGTATGGCAGGGTATTGACCATATGACTTTATTCCCCTGGCTCAGTTACTAGCAGCTGGACAACCTGGCTCAAAGCAAATCCTAACAAAACCCTGGCCGTCCCACAGGGAGGTGTTGTGCCATGACACCTGCCAATTTCA
This sequence comes from Rissa tridactyla, assembly GCF_028500815.1. Taxonomy (NCBI): domain Eukaryota; kingdom Metazoa; phylum Chordata; class Aves; order Charadriiformes; family Laridae; genus Rissa; species Rissa tridactyla. The sequence goes on from NC_071497.1 coordinate 76,117,301, forward strand.
CTGGTACCTGTGTAGCACAAGGTACAGACCAATGAAGCAGCTGAGAAGCAGAAATGTCTTTCCCAGGTGCTTTGACAAATCCTTGCAAGGAGGTGGCAGGAGAGCAATTCAATGGCACCTTGCTTAACTGCAACAGCGCAATCTGAAAGCATGCAGCTGCCGTATGCAGCAATGTGACTGCAGGGCTGTGAAAATGTGCTCAAGGACATATTTAATAAATGCGCGTAACAAGGCAAGCAGTGCCACAAAGGCTTTGTTTTCATAGGTAATACAGAATAGCTAGGCTAGATCAGTTTTAAGGCTACCAAGTTCACTGCCTTATTTCTGATGGTGGGTAGCAGCCCCAACTAAACAGAAGACTGAGAAAGGCCAACAGGATGATGATGGGGTTCATCTGGTCCTTGTAAAGATCTCATCCTGACTCCCAGAAGTAAAAGACTGGCCGAAAATCAGAAATAAAAGGATTTATATCCAACCCACAGTCCTCTCTCTTTTTTTTTTCTTTTTTTTTTTGACAGTTTTGGGAATTTCTTACATATGCAACTCCTTGACCTCCTCCTGGCAGCAATAATAAAGTGAGTTCCAGGATCCCATCACATGTTGGGTATTCCAGGAAAATCTCTAGGAAAATGTGGTAGCTGCTTGTGTTTTCCTATGCTGTTCCTTGTACTTGGAGTCATGCTGTTACAGAGTTGTCAATCTATGTAAATTAGTGTGGTGAGTGTCCTCGTCATGGTGGGACAGAGGAGGACATGGAGGCAGAAAGACATGGTGAGGCTTGACAACCTTGTGCCATTGGTCATGGACAGGCCAATGCACGGGATCTAAAGGTCTTGTCTCTGTCATCTCTTGACTACGTTGTCTTCTCCTCATGCTCAGCTCAGTACCTGAAGCTGCTGCCAGATGGGCATGAGAAGGAAGAGGAGGGCAGAACACTGCTCAGTGGTGCAGAAGAGGCAAACTCCAAACCACTGTACTCTGTTCATTAAGGTCTGGCACAACTGGTCTGCCAAACAGTATGGTAGGAGTTTTGTCTCCATGAGGTTTAAGATAAGACGAAGAGTAGAGGACTCAGTCCAAAGAGAGTTTATGGACTTCACTGCAGCTCATGTCTGGCACAGCCCAGCCTTTCCGTGCCTGTCAGGGCCCTAATGGCCTTGACCTCACTTGGAGCTTCCATCCACAACCCCTGTCCAGGGCTCAGGAGCTCCACCTAAGCCCAGCTCTGGGCTTTCGCTCCTTGACTGAGCTATCATGTAGGAGTATCAGCCTCCAGCCTAACATTTGCCACAGTCTACCAGATGGGTCTATCCATCCCTGCCTCCTGGATGGACCTTGCTCCTTGCAAGGTGCAAGTCTTGTCTTCAGCCCTGTCTCCCACTGCTCCTGACTGGGCTCCCAAGATGGACCTTGGACCTGGTTCATCACCTCACCTTGTCTGAGATGGGCCCCATTACTAGCATCCTGCCCTGTGCCCCCTGACCAGATGCTGCAGGACTGCATCCTGGTCAGTGAGGGCATTGCCTGCACTGCCCTCGCACCCTCAGCTCCCAGCTCATCCCTTCTCATAGGGCAGCCCTGCTCTGGCTGCTACCTGACAGTGCCTCAGCTGGTCTTCGGATGAATCCAACACATTCCTAAATGCAGAAGGAGCAGTGCAGGTTCCTTCTGTAGCTGTTCCTTCAGGGGTTACTCAGATCACTTTTCTCATGATCAGACAACACTCCTTTCAGCCTTGAGTGTGATGAACAGTGGGAAACATCTGCAAGTTGAGATGGGAAGAGAGGGCAGCCACTGCCACCATCCTGACCACACTGACAAGGTCCTTGAGGATATCCCACCAGGCATATTTTTCAGAAGCATGCAAGTGGAGGAGGTGGAGAAGGGTCTGAGCCCAGTACCAGAGCTCCTTTCTCTCCAATTAAATTTCAAAGAGATAAGAACCCATCTGCGATCCAGCATAGGGCAGTGTGTATTGGCCATAGGAAGTTATATACATCCATCCTGTTTCACTAGAGAATTCATCAGGTGACTAGGGAGAATAAAAGCAGAGTCCAAGCAGCCCCCTCAATGCTGGTCCTGAAGAAAGGATGTTGGTTTGACCCTAGATCCTGATCCAAGATGAAATTTGTCATTGACTCATGGGCCCTGCATTTCCTCTCCTGTTGTCTGAAAGCCAATTTCAAAGTTGTTTTCACAGCCCTTCATGACGTCCTAGGGCAGCTGTGCTAAATTCCAACGTGAAAGCGAAGGAATAAAAGGGAATTGGGATCAGAGCAAACATTAAAAGTCTTCAGAAGAGATTTTCTTTTGTGGAGTGTTGATAGAGAAAGAGCCCATTGTGGTGGATCCACACGGGGCAGTCCCCTCTGCAGCTGTGCTGGGGACAGTGCAGGCAGACTGGGGACAGTGCAGGCAGATTGAATTGCCTCAGATAAGAACCTTGATTAAAGCCCTTAAATCTTGCTGGACCACATCTGGCACCCTGCTTTTCACTCTATTTCAGTCTTTACACAGGCAAATCTCTTATTGAAGTCAGGAAGGATCTTCCTGTCTGCAGTGTGAATAAACACAGGATTAGGACTTGACTTTTCATTTTTACAGACCTGTATTGAGTCCATTTTTGTGCTGCATTAAGTGCCTTTACATGCTACTCATTCACACTTGGTTTCTGAGTCATTCCTAACTAATTTTGTGAGCTGGTGGGTAGTACATACCTTCATACTCAGCCCTTCCAGTTAATTGCACAGCACTTTGTTTTAAAGTTTGTTTTGTTTTTCTAAGCTCCTGTGTTCTTGCTGTGCAGGACAAGGCCAAGGATGTCTGGGGCTGCACCAGTCTGAGCGCGCTAGTTTTAGCTTCAGTCTTCGCACTAAGTCCAAATAAATCCTGACCTACCCAAGCACTGCCACAGCCACTGCTTGAAGCTGCTGCCCTCAACCATGGGCACCTGCTGTTACCTAATCACAGCAAAAATTATCAGAGGACACGTAAGAGGCTTCTTCAGACAAAAGACACTTTCCTCGTCCCCCTCTCAGTCTGTACTGCCTCCGTTCATGCAGGTGAAGGAGACCACTCCAGTCTTCCATGAAACATTTCATGTGCCCATGGGGTGCATTCAGTTCTTCTGAAACTGTCCCTCCACCTCACCATGAAGCCTTTGCATTAAGGGGACATCTACTAAATGCAGCTCTTCTCTTCCTCATGCTACCCTATTAGTCCAGCCTCCCACACTGTCCAACCCTCCTGCCTGGTGGTGCTCAGCTAAAGAGGCTCCATGGCTGGAGCAGCGTGGCAGGGACACACTCCAGCTTGGCCTCTCGCATATTTTCTGGTGAGCTCTGGGAGGGAATTTGCCCTTCGAGGTCTGCAGCTCCAAGCGTGACGGATCTGGACATGCCCTTGCACGCATTGGCAGACTCCTCTTTCCGCCGTGCAGCACCAGGTTCCTGCAAAGCTGGTTTGAACGTATTCATGAGCCTTGCTTCATACCAGGAGGGACAGCTTTCAGCAGCTGCCAGAGCTGATATCAGACTCCACACACAATAGAATTTTCAAGTTTTTCTCAACAACACTCTCCTCCCTTCACAGATATCCTGTAGACTTTGCACCAGGAAGGGACGATAATCACCAACTATTCAAAGACAACACACCCACCTCCAACTGTAGGTTCCCACTTCCCTGTTCTCACTGAGACTAAACAAGGACAAGCATCTCTGTACCTTTGATCTATGCCTACATAATAGAAACTCTCTTTTTAGTGAAAGGGTCAAACCTTCACACCAACTGCGACATACAGCCTGGCTGCAGCAGTAAGGCAATACACAATGTCTCTTTTTACATTTCCCTTTCTTTTCCTTAGTGGCATTTCTCAGCAACTGCCTCACCCGAAAGAAACATTTACTGCCTCACCTAGCTTTGTTACAAGAACCTGTTCTATAGGTTTTATGGCTAACATGGCCATAAGTTACCACATAAAGTAAATCTCACTCCTGTGCTTTCACTGCCTAAAATACTTTCTAAGCTTTGTTATATTGTTGGGTTTCCTTCCAGTTTCTCCCCAGTGCCCCTTTTATTTGGCTCAAGTAGCTATTGGTGCAACCTTCTTTGGGCCTCGAGAGAAGACAACTCCTGTGCAGGAGGACAAGGACTAATGGTCTTTGTGGGACTGAGAGCTGGAGGACAGCTGTTCTCCTGGCTCTGTAAAAAAGACTCAAATCACCATGTGGCTGTCCATATATGCCGATTCTCATGCCAAAGTGCTGAGCACCACAATGGAGTCCAACAATTCTATCATTTACTGTGCACAGGCCAACTTCAATACATGAGGGTGGCAATTCATCCTGAGGGAGGACTGTGGCTGCAGGAGACAAAAGCTATTCTGCCTAGTCAATGTCAGCATGCTGAGAGACAACTGCTGTCCCTGAGCATCCCAGGGCAGGCTCCAGCATTCAGGCAGTCTTGGTCCCCCTGGATCCCATCTTAATGCTTAGCAGCGCAACCCCACAGCATTCAGACAAATCGAGACAAAACGAGAGGAAGGGGCCCAGATTTGACCCTTGCAGTGGACTACAGGACTGGAAGAGGTAACTTTCAGGGCATCATGCATATGTTGGTGTTAGGATACCAGGAGACCATCTCCCTTTTTGGCATCTCCAGATGCACCCAGCGATCTATAGCATGGGATCTGAAGCAACTTATGAGCAAGGTTAGTCCTTTTCATACATCACTGACAATGTCACTTTAAAAGTCCTGAACTTTTGCCAGGACTTACTGAAAATAAGCAGACCAGGAACAATGTGCAGCCCTGTACAGTTACGGCAGTGCTTGCATCATCACTTAAAGTCTTTTAGTATCTCACCACCCACTCACCACTTCAAGGCTTGGCTCTTTCTGGACAGTTTTCTAGATTTCCTAAGCCGCAGTCTACACTGGACTCCAGAAATCATAAGCCACAGAGGGGTAGGATTACTGAAATTCATGGCCAAGTTTTAGCAGATTATATTGAGCTGGTTTTTTGGCTGCCTCCACTTTCGTACCTAATCAATAGACCCTTACGGAAACCTTCCAGCGGTCTCACAGTCCTCTCCTTAATTTTGGTTATTTGCAAATCCTTGGGCATGTGAGCAATCAGCTGGGAAGCAGTGACATGCAAAGCCAATCTTATGAATGGCTTCTCACAGAAATAGGCTCAGAACCAGAATTGTTGCTTGTTCTCTCTACCCTGACATCATTGAACACCTTCCTCCTGCTTCTCTGCCCTACTGCTGCACATAGTCTACATTGCAATCATTCAATGGAAGACCACAAATCTGTAGGCAGTGACAATACCCACCCCAGTACTCTACTGGCATGTTCTGTGCAAGTGAAATGCACTTTGCCAACCTCAAATCACCAGGCTTAATAAGGCATTAGTGCTGCATAGTCCATTACGTACATTAACAACAATGCATTTCATATTCAGGACATGTGCAGCAGCTCTGTACCTAGGAAGTCTCTCACCTGTGTTGGTTAGTTCGTGGATGAAACGTGACCACTGAAAACCATCCAGTCCATGCTGCCAACAGTTCAGCTACGTTAAGATCTTTAGTCAAAGCTGTTGTCAAGTCAGACTTGTAATCTCATGAGAAATTAAAATGTTCTGAAATGTTGAGTTTTTCCAGTTCTTACCAAGTAAATACTTGTGATGTTCCTAAACCAAAACATGATTCAAAGGAGCTCCTCAGTAAAACTAAAGGATGAAAATTTCACCGTTGGAATTCAGATATGCAGAAGACAAAACCTGACAAAATTAATTTCAATATCAGTTGGCAGCTGCAAATGCTTTGAAAGAATGTAGCTTCAGGATTGACTCAAGGAGGAGATGACCTTGCAGCCAGGCAGTACAGGTCCAGCAACTGGGCTAGCCCTCCTCCGCACATAGCGTCAGCAAACAGCCCACAAGCTTCAGAAACGAAGTTGCCCAAGGGGCTGCCTGGCACCATAGCCTGGCAGACTTGGGTCACAGCCAGCCCGTGTCACGGTGCTCCTTGGAGTCACAGATTTCGTGGCACGATGTGATCCTAAGTAGGCTGTTAAGGAGCTGGAAATAAAGCTGGCAGGAAGCCACAAAGGCCAGATTGAAAACCTTCCTGCCAGTGAGGATTTCATTGCAAGAGCTGAGGAACTGACACATTTCCTTTCATGTTTTACTTTAAATGGAGACACGTTTCCAACAGAAAAGTCCCCCCAGGTTCCGTTATTAAAAGGCCTTGGATTCTGATCCTGCAAACACTTTGACTCACAAATAATTTTCTGGAAGTGTGTAAAGTCACTGCATTACGCTCTTCCAGCATTCGATCTCCTTCGACTGCCCATTTGCAGGGTTGACTCTGAAGGCAGAGCTCCCTATGGCTAATTCAATGATGAACCTTCTCAGATGGTTCATCTGGCACGTGCTCGCCTTGTTTGCAGAGTCATAGCTGACATGTAGTCATGTCACCCCATTGAAACAACACTCAAGACATGAAGCAGATGCAGCTACATCTGTGACTACATCTGCATGAAACAGCACATGCTGGTTACTTACAGCATATTCAAACTGCAGATTAAAATCCCGGTTGTTTGCTTGAAGGTGTCTCTCTTCCTCTGTAAAGTAAGAGGAAACACATCAGACATGCTTGAAGGTAAACAGAGTCAATACAGTCATGAACGAAGTGCCAGAAAAAGCAAGCAGAGCTGCCAATAGGCAATGTCATCAGGAATTTGTGCTCTGTGTAACTGCCCCATGTCAGGGAACTGAAGAGGCTGGTGACACCGATAGAGCAGTGCTGTGGACTGGTACCATAGCACTCTAAGCCCATATTCTGAGTCTCCTCTGCACACATCCCACTGCAATGCCAGCACTAGTTTTACAGGTTGTTCCTTCTCCTGAATAAGAATTATCACACAACTAGTGGTGCTCACTACTCCTGCCCTGCTCCATCTCTTCCCCTTGAAGTCTCTGGGCCACACTCCCAGTAAATGTCCTAGAAAGCTCCAGTGATAACTGTTCTTCAGACTGATTATACCAGGGCTGCAGTGTCCTTCCCCTGGAAGAGTTTTTTCCCCATATTGTGCATAAAACTCATGACTTCAATTTAAACAAATTATATCTTCTCCTGGGATGGCTAACTGAGCTCTTCTGCTCCCCCTCAGTTCCTTGTTCTACTTGCCAAGGACACAGAGCATAGACAATTCATTATGTATTGAAGGCTATTATGTCTTCTCTTCCCAAGGGTAAGTGACTCCAGTTTCTTCAGTCACTTCTTATGGGTCAGTCTGTGAGGAATAGCGTCATTCTTGTGGCTCTCGAGTGGACTTCCCAGCTAGTTCACCTCATTCTAGACACGCAGGGCCAAAATGGGCCATAACTTGGAGCTGAGTCCTTACAAAATCTGAAAGAAGCACAAGGGACACTCCACCTATCTTGTAAGCAATGCATATTTGACATGGGAATTCACCTACAAGTAATTTAAAACAATATCCTTATGCATCACTAGCACGCAGCTGATGGCATTCCAGAATATGATCCATTTTGGCAGATCCTTTCTGTCAGAGCTGATGCCTCATCAGGCAATGCAAATCTTTCATTTGTCCTTGCTGAACTGCATCCAAATTTTTTCAGCCTACATCTCCAACTAATCGATTCTAAGCCTATCTTTCAGTGCACTTGTAGCTCCTGCCAGTGTGGTGCCATTCATAGATTTACTAAGTGTGTTCTTTATTCTGCCAGCCAAGATGTAGAAGAAAATACTGAATAACAGACTCAGGATACATCCCTGATGAATCTCTCAAGTTTCATAATCAGTCCTTGATAACTATTGTCAGTGTATTTTTTTTAATGAAAATTTTTTCTGGCACTCACTGTATGTATGGTGATTTTATCTCGAGCACGTATCTCCAGTTTACTTGTAAAAATGCCACCAGTGTCAGTCAAGATACATGACAGCTATCTAAGGCTTTTTCACTAGCCCTCTGGCTACCACTAACGCAGAATTAATTTTGGTTTGATGCAGTTTTTCAGGTCTGCTGGCTGTTAATCACCTCTTCCCCGCACAGTTACTTTGAAGTGGTTTGTTGGGTTGTTTCAACCTTTACCCAAGTAGTGAAGCCAATATATCTATAATCTCTCAGCTTTTCTTTTCCCCTGTTTCAAGATAGAGGCTCATGCTTGCTCTTTTCCCAGTCATCTGAACTTTGGCTGTCTGTGCACCAGAAACTCACAAAGGCAGCGTTGCTGCAGGCCATGTTCTACCTTACATAGCCAGCCCATTCCCTCTTTATTCCAGCCCAAAACCTCCCCCCTCCTCCTCTGTTTCTGAAAACTATTATGTTAGATGTTTAAAGAAAAAAAACAAAAACAAAAATAAAACCAAAAACCAATCAAACAAAAAACCCAACAAATCCAAACCCAGATTTCTTAGCATTATTTGCTAGGCTTTTTTTTCACTGAGTAGCAGTGAAAACCCTCTTTGATCTCCCTCTTACTAGAAGGGTTAGAGAAGCCCAGAGTTCCCAACTCTTACAGAACAACTTTTATTGCCCTTTAAGTCCTCCATAGCTTTTCCTTGCTTTGAGCTTTTGACACGCAGTTTATGCTGGATAAAACAAGCTGCTTTGCACCTTCTAGAGGCATCCTTCCTCTGCCTGAAGTGAATGAGGAGTTTGTGATTTTGCCATTTCACTCAGTCTTATGAGCCTTTCCCTGAAAGATGATAACTCATTCCCATGCCCTTAATATCAATTATTTAAGGAAGTGACAGCTCTCTTTAATTCTCCCTCCACCCTAGATTTCTTTCCCATGAGATCTCAGTTACTAGTTCTTCATATTTACTGAAGATTTCCTTCTTGAAGTCCATTTTAAAGACTTTGCTATTGTCACTTTTTCCTAAGTATCATACCATCATTTCATAATCATTCCTGTTTACGTTCCCTCCTGCTTTCACAGGACCAGCCAGCTCCTCCCTGTTGGAGGGAGGTAGTTCTGGAACAGCCTACTCTCTAGCTCCAAAAAAACTCTTCACCAAAACGCTGTGCCAGATGAACAGGTCGTGTTCCCCTACAGACCACTTCAACTCTGCCCCTGCATAGTTAGAATTCCTCATTTACCACCATGCCCTGTCTCTCAGAAAACTATATTTATTTTTTATTTTGTTTTATTTTTTCACAAAAGGCTGCCCTTCTTGGTTTGCTCTGCCCATGTTCCTTACCCTTGTAGCATTACTCAGAGATCTGCAATTTGTTCATCTCTTTCTTCACACTGGATCTCCAAGCACATGAACATACAAGGAAAACATCTCTTCCCTTGCCACCCCTGTTACCCTTCCAAACTAAGCTTTATTCTTTTCTATTATTATTTCAGCCTCATGAGTTATCCCAGCACATGTCTATTATACCTATTAAATAATGTGTTAAGACATCTAGTTCTTCCTGTTTATCCACTCTTGCATTAGCAAGTGTCTCAGCTATTCAGTGCGTTGAACTGTTAGCCTTCCTCCCTTCCTTCCAATAACCCTGTAAATAACACAGCATCCCTAATTTTTAAGGCTCTTTTCAGATCACTGCTTTTTTTCTCTCTGTGGATTGTTTTCATCAAGAGCTCTGATTACTAATATGACTGTGTTGGCAGGTAAATGTCCTTTTCCCTGCCTTCAAGCACATCTAGCTGTGTCAGACATTTCCAAATTGGCTCCCATCTACCCTGACTGGGTGATTCATACCAACCACAGAGGCTTCATTCAAGACCCTCAAAGTCTTAATCCTTCACTGCTTTCCTCAGACACATTTTTCCCCTCTTTCACAATGAGGAGAACAATGTACAAAGAGATCAGAGTAACTTGTCTGGTGTCCCATAGGAAAACAGAAGCAGAGCCCAAGAGGTCCAGGCTTGCAGAGCTTCAACTATTGTGTTATGTGCCCCTTCAGGAATTTTCCTGAGAGCAACCAGTATTATCAAAGCAGACGTAAGATAAGGCTGTTTGTTAAAAACAGAACTTCCCAACACTCACACGTTTCCTGCCATACAGTAAGTGCTACTCTGGTTCCCTCCCCAGGGGCTCCGAGTCTGGTCCTGGAATAAGTGCCACAGAAAAGATAAATGGCTTTCACGTAAATAGGAATAGATGACAAAGCCTGAAAACCTGCCGGGCCACAGAGGCGTGCTCGCAGAGCCCATGCTGGTCCTGGGAAGGGAAACCAGCAGGCAGGGGCAGAGCTGTCTGCACGCACCATGGGCTTGCGTGGAGCATCGCAAGCAAGCCAAAGACGTGTGGCGACCCTGAAACGAATGGCTGAGCACTCTCAGGGGACAACCTTGTCCATGCTGCTCACAGCAGAGGACAACATTGCCCATGCTGCTCACAGACAGCAGGACTGCCCAGCTGCCTCACCAGAAGGAGCGATGGAAGCGCATGGTGGACAGAGAGGCATGTAGACATGCAGAACTGCTAATCTGGGCTGGAGCCCTCTGGGTATCTACACTCTTGCTCTGAAGTCCTCCATGACTTTCTGTTTTTTGTACACAGGGCAGCCCTTCAGGGGACAGAAACAGAAAGCCAAGTGCCGCTGGTAGCCGTTGGAGGTGCCGCGAGGTCCTTTCCTCTTCCCAGGGCTGGCTGGGGGAGTGAGGAGTATCCCCCTTCCTCAGCCTGACCCCAGGGTCTGTGCAGCCAGGGAAGAGGCACTTTACACAAAGGATCTCAAATGCTCCTAAAAAGAAACCACGTGTGCACCTGCTCCAGTGAGGGAAGGAGCCTGGCTTCTCACCATGGTGAGAGATGCAGTCTCCAAGAGGAATGGCTTTTATGTGAGACACAGAAATACCTGCAAACAGCTTAGGGATGGCACAGGAACATGAAGCAGCGGGACATAAAACAGCAAATGAAACTCACTCAAGACGTCACTCTCCTGTCCCTGATCATATGGTACCTAAGGGCAGGCTTTCTGAAGGCCAGCTAGGAACCTGGTTCAAAACTGAATGGAAAGTCTCTGGCCTGCCGTACCCATCCATTCCTGTCAGAGCTGGTGTCCCCAAAGGACAAAATATGAGGCTAATTTCTAGAGGCAATATTTTCATTTTCCTTACTGAATAACAGCCAATACCTTTGGCTAAAGCAAGAGCAACCACAACTAATTGCAAAGGGCACCTCATCCAACAACATCAGCAAGCAGAACTTCCTCTGCTCTGTCTACACCAAAGGAGAGCTACCACCGACCACATGCACAGGGCAATGGTGCCTCAGTGGTTTTATTTTTACCAGCAGACGAGAGTGAGTTCTTACTGTTGTGTCTCCTAAACCAGCGGTTCTCAACTACAATAGGCCAGACAACTCTTACTTGTTTCTGGAACTGTTTGGACAAAAATGAAGCCTCTTCAATGACCACAATAAACAAAAAGTTAGGGCAAGTCAAGCCTCACCCCAGCTGTGCCTGGAAACCACAGCTTAGGGTATTCTGGCTGTAAATCCAAGCACGCATGTCTTATCATGCCCTGTTGATTCTAAAAGCATTGAGGAAAAAGGGAGGGGAAACCTGAGTGGCTATCTGATGAGAAGTTTTTAATTTCTTGAAACTTTTTTATATCTCTAAGAAACTCAAACTTTCTGCTTCTGCAAACTGCAGTCAAAAATCACTGGAAAGAAGGAATGGGATTTTTGCTCCAAGTTATCATTTCACTGCCACTATTTTAAATTATTCATCAGTGGAAACTCAGCGTACATAAATATGGCTTAGTGCCCAGTTGTTGGTCTAACCACTGAGACCAAGTCACTGGGAAAGTGTCTGTTTTCTCAGGCAGACAGATTTAGGAGCTAAACCACAAAATAACATCTGTATGTAATAAAATTAAACCTATGCCAAAAATCATCTATAAATGTAATTGGCCGGCCTACCAGCCTTCTGCATTTAGGACTGCTGCACGGAAAAGTCCTGCAAAAGGTTAGACTCAAGATCTGGTCAGACAGCCTGGAAATTTGTTTCTGGTTTATGCTAAGGAGCATGTGCCAAAAGCAATGCTTTCAATAGGCTGTTGGAAAAGTTTTGTAGATATTAGGTCTTGTGGCTCCAAGAAACAGGAGGTTAAGGTCTGCCTGGTTTTGCCAAGTCATACACAAACTAAGGCCTGATACCTCATGCACGAAACGAACACAGCCCAATTAGGGGAGTGTTGGCGTAACTGAGCCTGACAACAGAACAGAGACAACATAAACTCTGTAAAAATAATGATCTCTACTCCACCCTTTAAACAAGCGACCTCAAGAGCATGAACACTGCCCTGGACCAGCTACAAAGAGTGGCCTCCAGGAGCTGAACTCCTCTCCCCAGCTTCCCTTGCAGCGTGGCTCTCAGCAAAGCTATTAACCTTACCAATGCCAAGTTGTGAAAGCTGTTACATGGTTATTCTGCTCCCAAGGGCACATATTTGACCTTCCTGAGACTGTATTTCAGGTCTGCCCTGCAAAAGGCTGCAAGCAGTCTCAGAAGACCTCCACCAGTCGCAGCACAATTTTTGTTTCAGATCTCATGATGTGCCTCCTTCCACTGTGTCCCACCTCCCTCTTACCTTTGTTGACTCTACTTTTGGGCATGTCATCACCATTGTGTGGCCCAGCTTCGGTACCACCTTTCAGCGAGAGCAGAAGTGCCACCCATCATCCAGCACCCGGGCAACCACCCATCTCTTCACAGCCAGAGGAGTCCTAGCCTTTATTTCTGATCTTTACTGGGCTGTTAGTCTGCACAAGTAACTGAAGTCTGCCACGGTGCGTTGGTACTTCTGTCCTCCCCCCAAAAAAGAGAATTTACAGTGTCCACTGAAAGGCAGCTCCATGGGAGAGGACAAGTCATTACATACTGTATTAGACAACTAGAATCACTGCTTCTAATTGTATAACTTCTAGGGGGGTTATTATACAAGTTATTATCCAAAATCTCCTTTTAGCTTAAAGCAATGATTTCCCCTTTTGCAATCATGACAGATGAAGCATGCAACCAGTTTCTCGATTTGCAGGCACTGTACCGGGGCAGAGTCACTACTGTCGGGTCAAAGAGAACAGGACTATCCATGTTTTATAGCCGTGATCTCATAGCATTTCACCCCCATAATACAACAGTGCCTTGCTGGATTCGGAGCTGCACCAAGACAATTCTACCCAAAACGAAAGCCAGGGGTCTTTACCTAAAAGCTCAACATTTAGTGTGGATCAGAGGACAGGTGGGTGAAGGGAAGAGCCATACGACAGGTCTGAGCCTCACACTGGTTACGTATCTACATTTCACAGCCAGTCTGGGACACAGACAAAAGCCAAATCCTCGTCATCCGAGTGCCGACCTAGCGCTGTAACCCAGTGCCGGGGTGCCAGCTGCTTCACGGCACGAAAGCGGAGCCCATCCCTGCCCTGAACCCCAGCCAGAGCCTGGCAGGGTGCAGCGAGCATGGCTGGGGCAGGAGGAGCGGTGAGAACCTGGTGGGATGGAAACAGGGAAGGGGAAGGTCACTGCCAAGCCCTGCTTGGAGCAGAAACATGCCCAGCTGCCTGGCAAACAAACGTGTTTTTTATTATTGACTCAAAGGAGGGGCTCCCCAGTGCTCCATGTTACCAAACTGCACGTTTTCGACATGTAGATGCCTCTTCCACTACAGAGCCTCTCTGGCTGCTGTGGCTGAAGAGGATTTATGCTGGCAATCACATGCATTTTCATCTCTGAAATGGACTAGATTGTACTGAGTGAGAGGGATTTAATTAAAAAAAAACAAACAAACTGTGGCAAGGCCATTCAGATCCACCACCATAAATAAGCTTAGCCCTATTCCCTCTTGCTTGTTCCTCCATTATTAAATAAAATTTTTCTTTATCATGTCTTTTTGCCTCAAAAGACCAAGCATCCTCCTTCCTCCTGAAGAAATGAAATGCAAGAAATGTTGAGACACATTATTTGCTTATCTTAACTAAATAAGTTTTAATTAGAATAAATTACGTAGGGTTATAATATGGTGAGATTTATGCTGTTTGCCTAGCTTTCCCTACCATGAGTCGCTAGATTTGCTGAAGCCTTTAGGGTGTAATAGAGTTAATTTTCTTAATAATTTTCCTAGTGTTGTGTTTAGTCTTTTAGTATGCGGAAAATGTGGATAAGGCACTGATGTTTCGGTAGTGTTTTTCCCAAGTCTGGGAACTTTTCAGTTCCCCACGTTCTGACAGCGAGCTCAGCTGCACAAGAAGCGCAAACCAGGAGATAAGGAGGCGACACCCGTCAGCAGAGACTGCACATCGACAAGGTAAGAGCAGTCAACAGCCGGCCTGCCTGGGCACAGAAAAAGACTCCAATAAGGTGTTGGAAGACCCCAGACCAAAAATTGCGGGGGTCGCCCGCTGCAAAGGGACCCTGGTCTGTGCAGCGACAGACTCGGGTGGCGCGTGTGCGACTCCTTGGGTAGCATGGGAACGCTCGGGCAGCGGCTTCTCCTTTAAGGAGAAGTAGACTTACTTTTGTGCTCCTGGATTGTGCCTGTTGTGCCTGGTGCTGAGCTCAGCCTGCTGCTGGCGCTAAACAAACACTACATGGCAACTGGAATTTGCCAACACAGGTGAGACATTTCATACATCCCTGGACCAGGTATTAATATGAAATTAACTTTTTTCTGGCATCACTCACAGAGTGCCCGCTTGGGAGATGTATTGACATATCTCCATTTTCATATATCAAAAGTAAGGTCTGAAATAAAAATTTTGGAGGGTGAACTGGAATTATTTCTGCCTCAGGTCCAGTACATTTTTAGTATGAGGTTAAAGTTCAATCCTGCCCTTTTCTAAAAGTGGTATTTGATATTATCATCATAAGGAGAGAGAAAATAAGAAAAGAGGTCTCCAAAAGGATGCCTCAGCTTTTCCCAGCATGTACTACACCTGTGGTCAAACAGCGCCCTTGGGATACAGGCCTGGAAGAAGTGCCTTAAATAAAAAATATTCCCTTTTAGGTTATTCTGGGAAGAGACAGATGCTGCCTCATCTCTCCTTTTCCCTGTCTCCTGCAATCGTACCAGTTCTGGTTTTCCTTCGCTTCCTCCTCCCAGTGATGTCTCACCCACCTGCCTTGGCTCTGGGCAAGGGGTGGGGACTCACCACGTCTCAGAAATGCCTTGCAACAGGTGATTTCTCAAGAAGCATCTACCTCTTTCCACGTTTGTTTTCAGTCCGCTTTAGAATGAAAGCAGGCATTTTCCATATGCAGCAGAAACTCTGTCTCTTCTTCATTTTGGATAACTCTGATTTTGAAAATTGTATTTTTTCAAATTTGATTTAGAATTTTACATCACTTTGTATGCTGTTTTTTATAACAGTACTGCACAGTATTTAGATCAATATCAGAATGTCAAATAAAGCAGCTGAAATAGTAATTTATTTTTATTTTAAAAACTAGTCTGATAGTGACTGGCTGGCACATATAATTTCCTTTACTAGAAAACAGTGTCTCCTAGACACGCTGGTAATGCCACAGCATTGTGGCATTGACACAATTGCACATGTTTTTAATAACAGCGATACACAGTGATAGGAAGTGATGTAAAAAATCATAAAAATAAATACATCTCTGAAAGGAACTTCGAGAAGTTTTTCAATTCACAGTTATTTCCCTCATGGGAAATTATGTAAAAATAAATACATTTTTCATACTCAATGTCTGATGTGGTAAGGCATTTCCTATCAGATCTGAATGGGAGTCCCAGAAGGCAAGCCAAGCCTTATGTCTGTAAGGCCAGTCTTGGGCTGCCTTCTCCATAGGGAGCTGCTACCCCTCTCAGGCTCTGCCTGGCACCTGGCTGCTCAAAAAACAGATGCCCTGGAGAGAAGACTGTCCCTAGCAGCAAGAAGCAAAACGCAATGGAGCTTCCCAAAAGCCCTGGCTCAATTTATGTCCTTCCTCTTCCTCGCACAGTACCCCTAGGTTGGGCTTATGGAGACGAAGCTGCAGCAATGACTGTTCTTGCCAATGACTGGAAGCACATACCCTGAGATAGGGTTATTTGTGTAGGTGAGTCTTCCCTGCTCCCTAGTTCTGTTGGTTTCATAGATGGTACTTGACCATCCCCATCCTCAAGATATGAGCATCCAGACTTGAGTAAAGCTGCCATGGGGTCACTCCAGTGACCAGAGATGTTCCACATTTATCAGCCATCGCCAAGGCATGATCCTTATTTCTTCCCACATAGTCCATGAGCAAAAAGTCTCCTCATTCCTCTTTGTTTCATCAATGTCCATTGTAGGTTAAACTTCCGTGGAAAAGATCTCAGGCCTGTTTTCCACAGAAACACTCCTGGTGCTTGCGTGAGATATACTTCCCCACTTTGGCTTGAAGAGCTTCACTAAGGTTCAGTTGTCTAGGAAGTGGTTTCCTGCAACAGTTTTTGTATGCCTAACATGACACCACATATTACTGCTCCATGGAGCTGAGTTTTGGTTTCATTCCTGATTCCTTGTACATAAACTTGAACATAAAACTACAAAAAATTTGATTCTTATCTCCAAGAAATTTAGACCATGTAACATGACTAGTTAAACTATACCTATCCTGAAAAAACTCTCCTAATTTTGTCTCTGTCTCAGCTCATGTGAAAAAGCCATGTCTTGCTGGGGAGAAGCTGCAAAATATTACTGGTTCTCATGGGAGTGATCCTGATCGCAGTTTCAGCAGCTGGCGCCTGAGGTAATCCGTTCCCTCCCATGAAAGTTATATCATGACCACGG
Organism: Rissa tridactyla; assembly: GCF_028500815.1. NCBI lineage: Eukaryota > Metazoa > Chordata > Aves > Charadriiformes > Laridae > Rissa > Rissa tridactyla. Next base: position 76,134,064 of record NC_071497.1, read on the forward strand.
CTCTTCAGTGACGTTAACTGTCATCCAGCTTTGTTTCTGGAATGGAAATTTGGTATTTCCATGGGCAGTACTGTCCCTCTGAGATAAGTGCATGGGATGTTCCCCGCAGAAGAGCTGCGCCTGCTCTCAGGCAGCACAGTCCTGAGGACTTCTACAAATACAAAGGCTTATAAACTGTTGGATCAAAATAGCACTTCAACCCTGGCATTTACTCCAGTGAAATGTTTGCAAGAAGGAATCATAGCCCTTTCAGCTTTTGGGCTGCAACACAAAAGAATTAAAAATAAAAGCGGAGGGAAAAAATCCTCTTTTAGCTTCCTGTTATGAAAGCTCCTCATTCCCTGATCACCCCAGCTTCCCTTATCCTTCTCTGAACTTCCTCCAGTTTGAATTCATTGGTTTTGAACTAGTGATCAAAAGTGCATAACATGTAAAAAAAAAATTATCTTTCCCTATATAGTACGGGTTTTATATCTAGGAAGATCCGAGTTTCTTAGACACTTGGTCGAAGGGGCAGATGAACGCTTCTCTGCTAAAACCCAGACACAAGGCCAGGCAAAACACGATTTTTTCCTAATATAGCAGCATAATCTTTTTGACAATCAGAACAGCTACTGCTGTACAAGTGGGGATGCCCTGGGTGGATGGTGGCTCACAGACAAGCCTGTGCTCCCTCATCTCCAAAGCCAAGATGGAGAAAGAGACCTCAGGCCGGCAGAGACCCCTCCCTGTCAGCAATCACAACCTCCCCTCCTGGGACTATCAGAGCAGCAAACGGATGCCCCTGTCTTAGCACCAGGAAGGGGACACAGCAGCACAATTGCAAAAAAAACCAACCCTTGGGAAAAAAGCTATTCTATCTTCGGAACGCAGGGAGGTTGGGAAAAAAATAATTTCATGTCAAGATATAAGTAGGGGACCAATCTCTGCGTTCCTCAAATACAAGGAGGAACACCTTGGACAGGAAAGGCTGGAGGCTTTCTCTCTTCACAGCGCCTCCAGACATGGATCCCTGACCAGAGATCACACCCTGGGCCTGGAGGTGAAGGGATAAAACAGGAGACTTAGTTGAGTGGCTCCCCCTCCAAAGCCCTGGTACAGATGAAGATGCACCTTAAGAGGCTGCAGGAAGCTGGCCCACTTAAAGGGTATGCGAGTAGCCCTCCAGCTGGACTTCTTCCAAGTATTCATCTCTGCAGGGATTTCTGCTACAAAGTCTGGTGAAGACCATGCTGCAGAGAACGGCTGCTCCCTATCTCCACACCCATTTATTTGGATGCCATGTGGAGCTCACAGGGAGGGAATTTTGTAGGCCCTGGTTTCCCCTCCAGCATTAATGTTGCCCTCAGCAGCTGCTGGGGTGCTCTCAGGGGGCATCTCTGTACTTTGCTCTTGGAATCATAGAATCATAGAATCATAGAATGTGTTGGGTTGGAAGGGTCCTTTAAAGGTCATCTAGTCCAACCCCCCTGCAGTAAGCAGGGATGTCTTCGACCAGATCAGGTTGCTCAGAGCCTCATCCAGCCTGGCCTTGAATGTCTCCAGGGATGGGGCCTCCACCACCTCTCTGGGCAACCTGTGCCAGTGTCTCACCACCCTCATTGTAAAGAACTTCTTCCTAATGTCTAATCTAAACCCACCCTGCTCTAGTTTAAACCATTGCCCCTCGTCCTATCGCTTCATGCCCTTGCAAACAACCCCTCCCCATCTCTCCTGTAGGCCCCCTTCAGGTACTGGAAGGGGCTATAAGGTCTCCCTGGAGCCTTCTCTTCTCCAGGCTGAACAACACCAACTCTCTCAGCCTGTCCTCATAGCAGAGGTGCTCCAGCCCTTGGATCAACTTTGTGGCCCTCCTCTGGACCTGCTCCAACAGGTCCATGTCCTTCTTGTGTTGAGGGCTCCAGAGCTGGACACAGCACTGCAGGTGGGGTCTCACCAGAGCAGAGTAGAGGGACAGAATCACCTTTCTTGACCTGCTGGCCACGCTGCTTTTGATGCAGCCTACTCTCCTTCCTACCTCCCATTGAAGGGAATATCTGGACATCACCATTAACACATTTCATCACCAGAAGTCTGCATCAGACCTTCATGATGTCTTGCTTCTTGGGTATATTTTATAAACTGCTTTGAGAGAGGGCACTATGCATTGCGCCTCTGCCCACTCCAACAAGAGATCCGTTTAGAAAGGATGCCAAAACCCAACTTCCCCAAGCCAGTCATGTGTCATGACAGAGCACAAACTTTGCAGCCTGTTCTTTTTCAGACATGCCCCCGTTCACTGGCACACAGGCCGCAGCACTCCCCCAAAGTAGTACAAAATGCAGGAAAAGTAAAGAAAGTGTGCCTTCCTCTGCCTGCCCTGCAGGTGTAAGTCATGCTCCCAAGCAGTCTCTCAAGGGCTCGCATGTGTGCTGTATTTACATTCCTTATGTTGTCACCCGTGACAATGGCACTACCACACCGCACTCACCTTTCAATTTCTTCTTTCCAAATTTCAATCCGAATAGAGACATCCCCAAACTTTATTTTAGTCCAACTCCATGGAACTTCTGGAAGAGAAAAGAGGAAGTAATTCACAGTGGGGGTTTCTATCCCTGCAGCACGACGTGATGCAGCTCATACATGTAATTCTGTCTCCATAAAATGGGAGAACCAAACTCCTAAGCACAGTGGCCACCCACTACAGTTTGTCACGTAGTGTGCTTTAAAATGCAAAACCATCTCAGGTTTGCAAGTTGCACCGCATCAGTGTGGGCTACCTTACCTTGGACATTTTGATCTGCTCATCTCCTGACATGGCAGAAAGAAGGGGCTGGTGGAAGAGAGACAGAAAAGGATATTCCTACTACCTTGGCCCTATATGAAAAGGAAAAATACACACACACAGGGCTCGTACTTGAGGTACAGAGGAACTGTGTGACTACCCAGAGCAAGACCAGCCTCCCTGAAGAGGGGGAAGCAGCGGGAAGCACTGGTTTCCTGTACATCTGCCTGTGCTCGACATGTGCTGGCTCACGCTGTTGTCCATCTGCTGGTCACCCTCCGTGTTTGGGGTGGACTAGCCTGTACGGCTATGAATAAATTTTTTCCCCAACAGGCTGCAAACTTCCTGGCCCAGAAGCCTAAAGCCAGGCACCAGAAATACATTTAAGGCACTGAATATATCCTGATATGCAGAGGAATTCAGCTTTAAATGAAACTTGTCTGTAATGAAACTTTCTGTGTTCCAAGGATCAGTTTATATAAAGTACTTAATAGTGATGTTGACGCTGACGGCCTGTGAAGATCTGTGAGAATGGGAAATGCCGGCACTGCCTGGCTGACGGGGAGCCTGAATCAACAGGGTTGCTGTACCAGTCGCTTAGCTGGCCAGTGGAGCCAAGCTGAGACATTTGAGGGAATTGTAATTTACCTAGAACAAGTTTTCTGGGTGGCAGAATGAAGTTTTTGCACTTTATTCTACGCTATCTGCGCAGAGCAAGGGTGTCTAAGGAGACAAGTATAGCAAATACATCGTTATTTTGGAAACACGCAGCCGCGAACACTGCCTATGCCACTGCCCAAATGCAAGCCTGACACAACGTCACTGAACCATGCCCAGTGCAAGCCTGGGCTTCAAGTCTTTTCAGAAAATGAAGGTAAACATTAAGGAAAAGTCTACAATCATTGCATAGGTCAAACATTTCTGTGCAGATCTCTATTCCAGATGCTAAAGCAAAAGCTATATTTAGCAGCTGCCATTCAATGAGCCTGAGATAAGGCAAACAGCAGCAGGTAAGCTGCGGCCGGCCGGCCAACCAAGTGCTGCACACCCTGAGCGCATCGCAGCCCCGGACCTGCTCTCCCTGCCACTCACCGCCGTGTCCAGGAGCCCCTCTGTGCCCACTCTGCCTGACGGACATCCCCCTTCTATTCACTCATCTACAGCTGGTAGTTTCTGCCCACCAGAACAAATGCTTTGGCAACACGTCTCCTCAAAGTTTCCTCTGTTCATGGAGCTAAACCGCTCAAAGTTACAATATTCAGCGTCACAACTTAAAGCTTTCTCAACCCTGCTGACCAGCCTTACTTTCCATCCCTAACTGACCTCAGCCTGTCATTTTCAACATCTTCCATGGTTTAGAATCGCTATTATGTCTTACAAAACCCTCCTGACTAGGACTGAGAGCTCCCCACAAGACGGTGGGAGGAGCAAGACACACTGCCCAAACACCCAGAGGGAAAGACCTCAGATTTCCTGGAGCACCAGGAGACACAGATCTGATCATCACTGTCCCCCGGCAGTGCAAGGGTGCCAAAAGGCGGGCTGCTTGTAATCATCATAGGGCTATACTGCTGTACTCTGGATTTTGCTGTGTTTGCCAAATGTTTTAGAAAAATTGTGCGCAGCTACCAAACCTCTCCCAGCTGTGTACTCAATTAGCAAGGCGTGTAATTTCAGCAGAGGGGGAAAAAAGGATGTTTATATTTGTGGGGGAGCAGAGAAGAGAGGGTGGTTATAAGCCTTCTTTCAGCAGCAATAACACGAAACAAACAATAGAGTTAAGATCCGCGTCACACAAACAAAAACCTGAAACTTCCTTCAGCTCTGACACATGGCTTTTGTTAATTACTGTGATTCTTTAATCACTAGTTTCTGGTGTGACTGCAGTATGACAACAAGACTGCAACAATACACTATTTTGGCATGGAGGGCGTCTTTAATTCCTTCAGCTTCTCAGTGCATTTGATTAGGATTGCATTCATTGAACATCTTCACTCAGCAGCAAACGTAAGTCACGATCATGGCCAGCACAAATATCCTTCCAGGCTCACCATTCCCATAAACCTTGTCTTTTAGGGCAGGCACAGGTGATAACTTTGCCATATCCATTTGTACCAATTATGTCTCTGGTATGTCATTTTGATCACACAGATTTAGCATAGCCTCTTACTTGGTTAAAGCCCAGGAGTCATAAATCCTTCCCAAGCTGACCTGACCCTTTATGCAAAATTCAGTTCCTTGCTTGCCCAAACCACAGTGTCGTTTGAGAATGTGTCAGTATTCAATGGGCACACACACAATGGCATTAAGGGCTTGACACACCCCTATTGCACTGAGGTGTACCCATTATTTTCATAATATTGCAAATATATCCCTTTGCTCCTTTGTTATTGACTCACACATCTAATCCTCATGCTCCTTTGCCTAGCAAGCCACTCTCACGCTGGCTGCAGCTTCTGTCTGCCCGGTCTGCTCACACCCCAACCTGTGCCAGTACCTTCATATTTCCAGGAGTCTGTTTTCAGCCTGGTAGTTCACTGACCATCGGCTGCAAGTGTAAAACAAACCTAAGCGAATGACGGTGGCGTTGTCCCTTTTGGTGGTGCTCCAGGTCCTGCTCCCATTTGTGTTGGTTATCAATGCTTCTACAGACAGATGGGGTCTCTTGGCTGACCTGAGCTCTGCCTGCCTTTCAGTCCCAGGTCTTTTTCTCGGGGTATTTTGGACTCTCGTTCCTACCTCTAGGGTCCAACATCTTTGCACCTGTATCTATCAACAATTTCCCTCAGGATATTTTTCCCCACCCAGATTCCACTGGTGATCAAAATGCACATCCCTGTTCAGTTTTCTTGACTCTGTTTTGTTTTTTTCTTTACTTAATCTCTCTTTTTTCTTTTAAATGTGAGATTCAGTTTCTCTTCCAAAATCTCAACGACGGGTCTTCAGCCTCCTGTCACTCAAAGACACTGCTGCGGTTTCAATTTCTCTTCGCGCTTTCTGGAAAAAAATGACCTCTCACATGTTTCATTTTCACGTGGCATGAAGTGCTTTTCAGATTTTGGTAAGACAGCCTCTTATTCCTGAATTAATTGAAAACCCATAAAACACACAAAAACTTTCTATAGTCAGAAAAAAAAGGCAATTTCCTGTTTGCCTTCAATTTCCCTGGCACAAGCTATTTTCAGAGGCAAAGTGAAGCACTGCTTCAATCTTCTCAAGTTGCCTTCCACAGTATATGTCAGCCCTTCTGGACTTTTTTTATGTTATTCCATTTTCCACTTGATTATTTTGTGGGTTTTTTTTCATTTCTGTTTACTCCAGGTACCCTGTGCTGTTCATTAATCAACAGGGGCTCACATATTTGAGTAACCATGCAGGTCCAACTGCTCTGCTTAACAGGACACGTGTTACTTCCCCATGTTTCCAAAGCCTATAGCAAAAATTATTTAAAGCTCAAATTCCCGGTTCCTCTTTTATGGGAATTTGGCGTTAAAAGCTATGAATAAATTATCCCTTCTCTCTATAGAAAGGCTTTTTACCTACAATGCTCTGCAAACTGTCTCACTAGGGCTTACATTTCTCCAAAGACAATCCACCTGCTTTATGGCTACTGACAGTTTAATCATGGGCTCTGAGCACTTTAATATCCACAGCAAGAAACTATTTTGATGCGTCTTCAATAGGGAAGGGATGCTTTCTCGCCAACCACACTCAACCTTATTTAAGAGAGACAAGAGCCAGATTTGGCTTGAGAACACAACTGCAAAGCTCCTCCTGCATGAGAGGCAGGTTGCAATGAGCTATGGCTCGTGGAATTTGCAAAGGGCTACAACCTAATCCAAAACCGTGGCTTGCTAAGGGCTGTGCTGCAGAAGAGGAGGTGTAGGGAGGCACTTCCCACCAGCCCAGTGATGAGCAGCAAAATGAGAAAAGACGTGGCACAACTCGGATGAACAGAGAAGAGATGCGGCAGATGGAAAACATGGCTAGTTTCTTGGCCCTGTTTCTCTGGATGTAGCTAGACAATACATCAGATCCAATGCTGAATACGGATTAGAAAATACTTGATGCTTCTGCTCCCATCATATTGTTCCCAGACTCTGTGAAGTGATCCATGTTAAATACAATCATTTTTGGAAGGGTTATTTTAATCCAGATCATGGGGTGCAGTTCAGTACAGAGAGAAATTCCTGCCCAGGCAGTGGTTGTAGCAGATCTGAGGGGGCAGCAAGTTGTGCCATAGTAGTAGAAGCATGTATCCATAGTCCAGGAGAATTAGGCAGGAGAACATGATTTCTTCAGTCAGTTTTGCCACCAAACATAGTGTGGTATGTATACACTCTAAAAATGTAAATAGCCCTGTCCAGGTAAAAATTCAGAAAGCATACCATACCTCCACTCACCAGCTTTCCATGACAGGTCAGGTTTTGCATATGAGCAAGACTTAGAAGTTAACTTTTATTTTTTAATCTGTGTTCAGCTGATGGAACAACCACAAATACCCACAGGTCTTAGAAACCTTTTTTTTTTTTTCCCCCCCTTCTTTTTCAGGCTACAGCACTAAATATCCAACCAGTAGCTCAGTATATGAGAAAGCAGATCCCAAGCGCTGGGCATCGTGACAGCCAAGGTTCAAGACTGCCTGTGCTGCCTAGTGCTCTCGGTGGGGTAATGCCGTTAAACACCATGAGACGAACCAAATCAAAGTCCCTAAATTTTGAATGCGTATCATTTTAAACTGGTTTTGGAGGCACAACTGGGAAAACATCAAGGGTTTAAAATACATTAGGTCCTCAGACTCCCTGTTTTCTCCATGCCTTAGTTGCATGCCTGACGGGGTGCACATGTATCGTGGTTTTAGTTGGGACAGAGTTAATTTTTTTACTCACGTCTGATATAGTGCTATATTTTGGATTTGGCATAAGAAATATTTTTGATAGCGCAATGGTGGTTTTGATTGTGGCTAAGCTCTCAAAGCCTTTTCCGCTCCTTACACCGCCCTGCCAGCAAGCAGGCCGGGGGGGCACAAGAAGCTGGGAAGGGACACAGCCAGGACAGCTGACCCCAACTGACCAAAGGGATATTCCATGCCATATGGTGTCATGCTCAGTGTATAAAGCTGGGGGAAGAAGAAGGACGAGGGGGACATTTGGAGTGATGGTGTTTGTCTTCCCAAGTCACCGTTACAGGTGATGGAGCCCTGCTTTCCTGGAGATGGCTGGACACCTGCCTGCCGATGGGATGCAGGGAATTAATTCCTTGTTTCGTTTTGCTTGCGTGTGCCGCTTTTGCTTTACCTATTAAACCATCTTGAACTCAACCCACAAGTTTTTTCTCTCTTTTACTCTTCCGATTCTCTCCCCACCCCAACTGTGGGGAGCAACTGTGTGGTTCTAGCTGCCGGCTGGAGTTAAACCACGACAACATGCTCAGGCGCTAACGCAGGAGAGTCACGATCACTCCCAGGTATCCCAGAGAAGGACATCACAGTTGGTGCAATGTTTGCTAATGCTCCACGAAGAGCAATGTAAAGGCCTGGCACACCTGGCATGGGCTGACCTGGTAATGTGCCACACAAAGGCATATTTGCAAAGGACCCCCTTTAAACTTCTGATATATTAACTATTTCAGTCAAATTGCTCGCTTTTGGGTTCCAAAGAGTACGATTCATATGCTTTCCCCTACTGAAAGCAAACACAAAAATTGCAGCCATTAGAAATAATTAGCACTGATCATCTTTTAACACCGTACTACATTAGCATTTGTTTTTCTCCACCCCTCCTTACAACCTCTTCTGTTTGAACACCTCAAGAGCAAAACAAGGAGCAGCATGGGCTGTACTACTCCTTGCTTTGCAAGTGGGAAACTGAAAGCAAGCTGCAGGACGAACAGAGGAAACATGTTTTTAATCCCAGAAAAACACTCTTTTGGGGCTGAAATTGGATTTACCTGAATTCAACTTGGAATAAGTTTAAGACGCTATAAATGGTCACTCTTGGCATCAGGGTTTACAAAAGGAGCGGTGACTCTGGTTTAAATCTACTAGCTCAAATGCAAGGAGTTTGAAAGTATCCCTGAAACCTTCCCAGCTTTTTAAACACCTGGATGAGGTGAGCTAGCCCTCCAGCTATTTTTTGCTGCTGTTCCAAGATATACATACACAGACCCATGAAACTGTGTGTTCCCACCCCCTACGCTCAAACGTGCCAATGCAATTAGCTATAATTGCTGGGAAACAGACTCAGCCTGTTATCTGCCACGTTTTAAAGCAGTGATCCAACATCCCCCATCTGTCTTCATTAAGGCACCCTTTAAACTGACACCAGAACAGCAGTCAGAAATTTGCATCCGGCTCCTTTGGGTGAGCGAGTGGCAACGCTCAAGTTACGGATCAACAGACAAGTTCCCGCAGGGGGACGCGGGCTCCGCGTCTGCTCCCTCCCGAGCGCTGGGAACAATAGCAGCTACCCCGGGCGGCCGCGGCCCCGCCGCCGCTGGAAATCATGCACAGCTCAGCTCACACTCCACACAGAAGTCTATCAGCTCACTCACCCAAAAAAAAAAAAAAACCACTCAACCCCGAAACGCTTTGATTAAACTTCGCAAAACTCTCAGGTCTGGGGGAAAATAAAACAAAACAAAACGCAAGTTTTTCTGCCCCCAAAGGCTGAGAGAGAAAACAAACAAGCGGAAGGAAAGCAGTAAATCTTACCCTTGAAGGCTTGTAAAAGTCACAGCAACAAAGTAGCTGCCCTCCATAGCACTCCGGTGCGCTCCTGTCTTCTCATTTACACGCAGCTTTATCCCCTCCCAAGACCAACAGCTTCACTCGCAGTCGCAGCGCCAGGACATTCGTCTAAGAAAGCAAAGCTTCTTTGCGCTATGGAACGGGCATCGCGTGCTTGTCTCCAAGACCCTTAAAATCCACTGGGGACCCGCTCTGCCACGCAATGTCCTTGTAACTAAACTTACTCCAAGTTCCCTGCTTCTTAGTTCAGTCACTGGGCTTGGCTCCTTGCCAAATTCTTCCCTTTTTTTTTTTTTTTTTTTTTTTTATTCTGTTTCCTGTAGATAGGGAGAGTGTAGTAGCTCCCTTAAAAATAAAAAGTTTCAGCCCAACAAGCTGCAAAAGAGCAAAGCAGAAAAGCAGAGCACCTAGGCTTGGGGCACCCCAATTAATTCCAGAGGCAACTGCTGCTCCCCTTACCTACCTCCTGCCAACGCGGAAGCTTTCAAAAGGAAACCAAGGGAGTAAAAGACTCCAGCATATCAAATTCCTTTAAAAAAGGATGAACTTGGTAAGGGATCTATTTCCCAGCAGCAGCCCCTCACTCTGTGTCAGTAATACTGGAACTGGTCAGGACTCCTTAAACCCAGAGACACTGTCCTACAAGCTGATCCCAAGGCTCCACCTCACCCACTTTCCAATAGTTGCAAGTAGCAAAAAACTCTGCAGAGAAAAACCTCATCGAGCACAATTGCACAACCCAACCACAGAGCTTCCTCCAGCCTGCCAGAGGATCATTTCAGAGCCGAAACGTCAGGGCTTGCTCATCCCTGAGAGCATGACCTCCCCTTGGCCTCGGGGATGTGGATTAGGTATCAGGAGAAAATTTTTTCAGTGTGTGGGTGGTGAGGCACTGGAACAGGTTGCCCAGGGAAGCTGTGGATGCCCCATCCCTGGAGGTGTTCAAGGCCAGGCTGGATGGGGCTTTGAGCAGCCTGGTCTAGTGGAAGGTGTCCCTGCCCAGGGCAGGGGGTTGGGAGCTAGGTGATCTTTAAGGTCCCTTCCAACCCAACACATTCTATGATTCCATGACACCTGCCTGGCCTTGCCTCCCTTGAGGGGCTCCTCCTCACCAAAACCACTCAGCACTCTCATGAGCCTCCTCACCTTCCCACTCTTTCTCCCACCATCAACGAACCAAACAGTCAGAATTGTGGGACCCTTCACAATACAGTACCCTCCTATATGCCAGTCCCCTGGCATTTCACCTACCAGCTACACTACAAGGTTCAAACTGGGCCAACTACAACTTTAATTCACCTCCTTCTTCCCTATACCTGTGAACTGTAATTATTCTAAAATCACCATATTCTTTCCCTAAGCTGCATTGACAGTAATGCCTGCCAGGAACGTCCCAATTTATTGCAGACAGCAAGAGAAAGTTTAACATAAAGGATTTCTATATGTATTTATCTCTGTTTTTTCCTTCATCTTCTGTGTTTTCCCACTGGATTTACGTGAACACTGTTAGAATTAATTTCAAACCTACCCACAAACACTTGAACGTGTTGATCAGCTGATTAATTATAGTCACATGGGAATGAAGGCTTTGCCAAAGAGTATTTTCTAGAAGGTGAAATTTTCTGAAGTCCTATTGTTGAGAGATACTAGTGGTTTGGCTTAACTGAGTAAGTTTTAGGAATAAATTATTTAAGTTAAATAAGTTATTTGAGAATAAATGACTTAGAATTATAATATGGTGTGATTTATGCTGTTTGCCTAGCTTTACTTCGCATGAGCAGGCAGATTTGCTGAAGCCTTTAGGCTGCAATACAGTTAATTTTATTAGGAATTTTTGTAGCAGCTGGTACAGTGCTGTGTTTAGTCTTTTAGTATGAGGAAAATGTTGATAACACACTGATGTTTCGGTAGTGTTTCTCCCAAGCCCCCGGAACAAAAATCATGGGGGTCGCCCTCTGTGGAGGGACCCTGGTCTGAGCAGTGACAGACTTGGGTGGTGCGTGTGCGACTCCTTGGGTGGCGTGCAAATGCTTGGGCAGCGTCTTCTCCTTTAATACCTGTCAAGAAAAAAGCTACAGAGGACCTTGAATGCTGCAATGGCGGTACTCCCGCGGTCATGAAGGTTAAAGTGCAAAGTGGCAGTGAAGAGGATCCTATAGCACCATAAGGAAATTCTGAAGGAAGAACGAGAGGCTATGCCACTTTGCGGTGACTCCAGGGTTATTCTTCCAAGCCATACCTATTTGAGACAACATTTATGGAATTGGCTTCCTAATTCCAACACAAAGTATCCATCCACACAAACAGCCAACATCGGACATGGCATAGACAACTAATGTCGTCAAGACCCAGGTCATTTTCAGACGATTTTGAACTGAAAAACATCTAACTTGAGAGAATTTCCCCTGCATTAGCCATTTCCTATGTTCTCACCATGCACAACCCATCTCAACAGCAACAGCCACAGGTATCACATTTTTTCCCGTAACCAAAAGTACAAGGATCTGGATTAATTTCGATCCTTCTATGTATTTGGAGAACTCCTTGGTCTTGCTTCATTCTGGAGTTTTCCTCTTTCCTAGAACTTTCTTATGCTTTTTCCCCCCCTTTTTAACATGTTAGCTAATGATGATTCATTCCATACTACTCCCATTTTCTTTGCTGCTGTCTTTATACATCCTTGTTACTACCTGTTACCTGGCTCATTACCTCAGCCACAGTCATGTTTTCCTTCCTAGAGTTAGGTTCATCTTCTTTGACATGAGAGTGGACCCAACCATAAAAGCAGCCAGCCTTGGGGCTTATTTAGACTTTAGAATAGCTAAAAATTGAGTAAACTCAAACATGAGTTTGCTAATGATTTTTCTTGGCACTGAAATCCACCTCACGTACATTGGCAACGACCTTTTCCCTCAGCTATGCTTTCCCCATGGATTTCAGTGAACCTGCTCGTGTAGGGAAGCTCAGCACATGTGGAAGCACTCAAAAGAGTGGGAGTGACTCAGTGTTGTGAACTCAGCTCTCTTGTCCTTGCCTTACACTTTGGTCCCTGGGTAGCATCTTCCCAATAATCACACCATTCGCATCCTCCTTTGCAAATTTCTGAACCCATCAGGGAGGGCTGCAGCCTGCAGTGTCAGTTGTCTAAATTTCAGTGCCTGCATGAGGGGTGTACATGTGTGCTGGGTGTCTGAGCTCCCACTGCAGCACCATGGTTTGGGCAGAGATTCAGCTGACCAGCTGCAGCAAGGCAGCAGTGTGTTTGCGGTGACCGATAGTTGTGGGAAGAAGAAGTTCTGTCTGTTGCCTTTCCAGTAAAAGAGCTGTTTCCTTGGCCAGGCAGCCACCTCCAAACCATGGTGCTTCGCCTTTCAAACCTCCACTTTCCCAAGTGCCCACTAGTCACAGAAGGCTAGCTTAGAGTGGGATGGATTTAAATTCATGCCATTAAGACCTTATCCTAGGATTTCCAGTCATTCACCCTGTGCTGCATTGCAACTACGATTGAGATGCAAAACTGAAGACTTACTGACACTGATGTTTAACGGATGCCCTCATCCTACCCCTCAGACCAGATCAGCTTTCCCTCCAAACAGCAAAGCTGAGAGAGCAGAGGACCATCTCCAGAGCACACAGGACCCAAATATGCCTGGTGACCTAGTAAGGCTTTGAATGGCTTAATATGCCCCCAAGTAACTGGAAGAATAACTAGAGGATAGGAGAGAAAGAGAAGAGAAACACACCCTGGAGCATCCCACAGTGTAGACTTAAACTAAATGCCAGTCCCTGCAAGAAGCCCTCCCTATGTCAATGCTATTTTTAAAATTACTGTCAACCAAGATGCTTTCCCAACTATCCTATATAGTTCGAAAGAAGGACTGATGATATTTGCTTTCCCTTACTGTCTTGTGACTGCAGTCTGCAGCTCCTGAACTGCAAGGTTTGAAGTTCTGCCATGGCCGGTACCTCTCACTGCAGAGAATTCGCTGTGGCCGATCGAGCCAAGCTGGGCTCCCTGCACCCAGAACCCGTGCAATGTCCAGGGATCATTTTCACACAAACAACCAAAGCTCCAGCTCCCAAACCAACACAAGCACACTGCTCATACTAACCATGGGAGTCACAACTCCAGAAAAGTCTTTCTACATGGAGCTGAGGGGTTTCATCACAACCCCCCAAGGGTCAGCCTTAGATGACCGAATCTCCTCCCACAGCCTATGCTTTCCTCATCCCAGCTTTTCTCCCCTTTGCTGACTAGTCCTGGCCAGCAAGGAGCGCCTTGTGTAGAGGAAGGATAAGGACTGTACTTCACTTTGGGGACCACTGACACATCTGTTGTTATGAGCACCTGCAATGGCTACAAGAGGTCAGATGGGCATCTAGTCCCAACTGCCTTTGCTATGAGAGACTTTCTGCATCCTCTTGCTGTCAAAAGTCAGTGTAGGATGTGTAAGAAATACAGGACTGAAAGGAACAAATTGGGACATTAATGCCCACCCCCTGAATATCAGACAGCTGTTTAAAAAATACAGCGTAAGAGGAACATCCGATTTGCAAATTGCCGTCGTCCAGAAAACACCAGCACAATCATAAAATCAATAACGAAAGACCAGAGGTCCCAAAATATCCTGTATCACAGGTGAGGAAGGTTGAAGTGTACTGGCAGCTTCCTTGATCCCTGCAGAGGATGGGGCAGCTGAAACTGTCCAATTGGCAGCAGAAAGCTCACCACGACACTGCAGAGGAAGGGAAAAAGAAACCCTACATGTCCCTGTTATCATGACCAGACTGTGGGAGGAGAATGAAATGTAGGCAGGAAGGCAATGTCACTAAGTCACCAGTTGCTCTAGGGCTGTCCTTGCCTGATGGGAGCTACTCAGCCAAATTCATTTAACTGCTCCTCTAAGGAACTGATAAGCTGGTAGAAATCCAAAGTAACTCAATTTGAGCGGATGCTCTGGATTCCTGCCCCTGTGCATCCTTCTCCCAGGGTGTGATCTGAATTGAAGTGTGCAGCTTCTGCACTGCAGGTCCGTACAGAAATACTCCCATACCTCACCTGTTACTCCAGCAGTGGAAGCCGACACGGTGCTGTAAGGTACATACCAAATGGAAATGGTCAGAAAATAGTTTCAGTGGGTGTGCGCAGAATAACGTGACTCATACTGATCAGGATCCGGTGGAGTGCCACTTAACCTGCAGCAGGGAAGGAGGAGTGCATGGCTAGAAATTCCCTTTCTCCATCAGAGCCCCTTGCACAGTACTCCAGGCCCTTACCAAACAATGATCAGATGGGTAAAATCGTAAAAAATCCACAAAGGCACAGCCTCTTGCCTTTGAAAAGAAAGAAGCAACTTGCTCTGGTGACTACTGATCTCATCTTCCTGGCACCAACACCTGCAAATGTGGTAACTCCTGACATTTTAAAACAGAAATTAAAATAGTCTCTCTAAATTGTTCCCATTGCAGCCCATAGGAGACGGAGCAGAGTCGAAAACCTTTTGGTCAAAGAGCTTTCATCTGGATTCAGTTTCCCAGATTACACTGCAGGGGAGATAAAGCTGAACTCAATTCTGCAGGGAACACGGCCCAAGGGCATCTCTCTTCTCTGAGGTTGTTCCCACCAGAATTGGGATCTTGTGTTTGCGACTCCCTTCTGGCCAAAAATTTCATTGCTCTGGTAGGGAAGGGACTGTTGCAAGGGAGGAAGTCTCCCGGGGACCTGAAATGTTTGCTGTGATCCCATGAGAAATTAGGTGACTTGATGGACACAGAATTCAGTGGGAGCTGATGGAGATCCACCTATCTCAGAGTTACGTTCTTGGGCTATAAATCTGTGTCTCCTCATTTACCTATGACACCGCACGTGCCCGGCTGCAGGGGGAAAGCACAGGGATTAATCAGCCGCTACAGCAAACCCCAGATGTGTCCACACTGCTTTTAGCACAGATTTCCTAATCATCATCGGTGAACAAAGTGGAATCTCGGGGGGATGCTTGTGAGGGCTCGTTAAAAGCTAATCATGCCTACGTGAATAGAAAAATCAATAGCTGAGGGCAAAGCAACAGCCGAGCTCGTTAGAGCCTCCGACTAAAGTGCCCTTTGTAACACAGGTATTACACAAGACCTCCTGCTGTTATTTGCAAGGCAGTAGCTGCCACAAACACATATGCTGTATCTGGTGACACTTCAAACACTGTCACATGCACACTCCTCAGATACACATCAAAAAAACCCAGCTCATACCACTGAGGAATTAGGATACCCCCCCAGTGGGACCCCATGATTGAACACACAGAGGAAATCCAACCCATGTCAAGCCAACAAAAAGCCCCAGGTTTTACAGAGTCTTCCCACGAGCTCTGCGTATAGGAAAAATGGGCTGCACTCGTGGGAGAAACAGCACTTTTGGCTCGGTATAACATCACCCGAAGGGCTGTATAATGGATAGACAATCTTTAATCCCCTGAAGCCTCCCAGAGATGCTCTAGTCCTGACGGTGCTTAGCCTGTGTACTCTCTCTGTAAGCTCCACTGCCATGGGAGAGCAAGCACTGGTGCCTAACAGAGCTCAGCAGGCAAAGGAGGATGGGGCTGCAGTGGATCTGCCTTCAGTTTTCCAGGTAAATCACTAAGGAGCAGTGTCCACCACGCCAGAGAGGCAGTTTCATACTGCGGCAATTCAGCCCAGTCCCGTATGGCCACTTCCAGAGTTTTCTGCACTAAGCATGTGTGGAAACAGTGGGAGACCCCTGGATCTTCAGGAAGCCGTTCGTTTCTGCATTCCCTAGAGCATCACCCAAGAGATCTGGGATTTATTTCTTTAAGCTGCTCATGGTTTGCAGTATGTATTGCCCTGACAGTCAATTATCCTTCACATGAAAAACCCAGTGGCATTCTGAGAGGATTCCTTTAAATATCATGTCACATCCATTATGCTCATGAATGCTTTAGCCATAATTCCAAATTAAATACAACACGTGCTTGTATATCTGTATTGTCTCTTTTCCCAGTTACATCTACCCCTCCAGGAAAAATATGGAGGCAACCTCCTGCCTTCCATGAAATTCTCACTAGTATCAACGATCTTTTGTAAATTTAATAGTAGTATTTTCTGCATTAAGTCCTTATTATATTATTATAGCTTTTGCTGGCTAGATGGTGATGAGTCGGCCCACTTCAGAGAAGCCAGGGGGAGCTCAGGGGTGACCAACTGATGTTTGATTTAGGGATGTGCAGCAGCACCCGCATTCCGTAGGGTCATGGTCCCAAAAGGGGACAGGAGCATGTAAGGGTATATTATTCTAGCGCTGATCACTGGGACTGTGTGAATTGACCTTGTCATAACTAAAGTTCTGTGAGCTATGAGAAGAATAAGGAAGCCTCTGCCTGATGGCAAAGTAACGTGATTGGGATAGAGTCAGAAAAAAAAAATAGCCATCTTATAAAACAAGGCCCAGGGAGCCTAAAGTATCGAGAAAAGAGAATCTGGCTCCCCTTTGAAACACCACATTTTAGCTAATTAACCAAAGATCTAAAATCTCTGTGCTAATGCAACCTGGCATAAATAGTCACAAAACCATTGATTTCCCTGGAGATTTCCCCAAGGAATGTGCATGACATTTTTATCAACAGTTTGCACTTCATTTGCAGCATCACCTTGCCAGTAAATAAACCATATATAACCACGTCTGCGCCAGCACGACCACAGCACAGGCACGCCAGGTCCTGGCACTGTCAGCCTTTGCTTTCATCCAGTGCAAGTTTATGTTATGTTAGATTGTTCCTTTATCTGTTCTCCAGGTATATAACAGAAATGCACGTTCCTCTGCACTTACATGGCTGAGTATAAAGACCTGTTTTATCCTCATCTCCACACACACAGAAAGTCGGCGTTGAAGCGGTGAATTCCCGTTAACTCAAATGGAAGCCATGCACATAAATCCCTCTGCAGCCATATGAAGGAGAGGAATGACCTGAAGGGTGCACAGGGCCTTCAGGATGTGATGGCAAAGTTAAGGAGGGCATGTTCTCCTTCCAGCAATTTAGGAGAAGCTGGAGGGGGAGAAGGAAGCAGCAGCTGCTAAATCAGTGAGAACTACACACCGGAGTGCACACAGCCACAAGGATGCTGAGGGTATATCTCTTATTTGAGGTTAATAGTTCCCATTTCTTCTGTTGGGGTGTGATGCAGTATCACAGAAGAACCCTTTGAAATCAAGGAGATACATGGAGACGGAGGCAGGTATTTAAGTTAAACCCCCTATTCCCAGCATTGCAATTTGTCATACCATCTTTGGTTTTTATGTGCTGCTTGCAGGGTAAAATTAGTTGTGGGTCCCATAAGAAGACGCAGCATTTGCTGTTTGTGACAGAGGGATCAAGGTTTTACAGTATATCTCCAGAAGGCAATGACACACAGCCTGAAGCTAGGAATGTGCTAATGAAGGCACACAACAGAAAACTTAATCAAAGACTCTGCGAGACTAAAGGGAATTAAGTAAGGTTTCAGCAGTACCAAACACCTAGTCAGGAGAAATAAAGACAGGAGTTTTCTTAACAAGGAAGTAAAAAAACCCAAAAATCCCATGGTGCTCTGGCTTGGTGTGGCGCAGAAGGGAAAGCTCAACCTTTTTTCAGTGCCTCCTCCCCCCAAGGATATAGGTAATCTTCAGATAATGACAGGATATCGCAACTTAAAATGATATAAAGAGAGGTGGAAACTACATGAGGCTTAGTGCAGCCAATGAGAAATTGTATTCTTAAGCATAATCTTCGGGGTGTGTTTCGTATCTGTAGCGTCTTTTTTGTGCTGTGTTCGATTATTTCCAAATCTGCATTTTTAACTTTCTCGTAGCCTTGAATCCTGGCAAGCAACAAAGTGTTCCTCATTCGAGATGTGGCACGTCTCAAAAGCAGAGCTCTGCAGTGCTCTGCCCGTCGCCCAGCTCCACATTAGGGTACGGGTACCCCAAGTGCCCACGTAACTGCTTAGGCTAATATTTTATTAAATAGCTAATATTTTCAGGGCTTCAGTGAAGAAGAAATGTCTTCTAAGGACTGTTACTATCTGACCAAGTTCCCTGGAATGAAGCAAAGTACTAGAAAACATATATAATCCCTAAAGGCCTTCACAATGATGGTGAAATCAGAACAGAATAAACACCTTGGGTCAGTAAATGAAAGTCATAATTTCTCTCAGAAAAAGCATAAAAGCATGATTGGATTAGCCTTGGAGTGAGGATGGTGCAGAGATGTAACCAGCTCAGACACAGGTCTGAATGTTTCTTTGGATGTCATCTGCTGGGCAGGTTGTGTCTGCCGAGAAAGGCGCGGACATGAAATTTTTCCTACAGTCAGATTGCTGTTTTGGCCATAGGAGAAAAAGTAGCCTAAAACATGAAGGGATTAGACAAAGGCAGTATCCCAAGTGAGTTTGTGGAGCACATTTGGGAAGAGCATATTTACACTACTCCAGGAAAAATGCTGAGAAGAAATTTTGTTTGTAAACCAAATAAAGCAAAGCACAGGTTAGCGGGGGCAGCCCACCTGTAGCGTGGATTTGCAGCAAGGGATGACCACAAGGGAAACTAGTGACAATCCAGAGAACGATCTCTGTCAAGCAGACAGAGTCAAAAATAGTGTCTGGTGACCAGCTGTAGCTGGGAAGCCTCTCTGGCACGTGGTAAAGCTGTGGGTAGCATGTCTCTACCTTGAGATTCCAAAAAATATTCGTGACGTGAGGTAACCATGCCAATGAGGCATGAAATCTAAACAGACCAAAGTGTGTATTGCTTCATTAATCAATACCTGGTGTGGTGGAAAGTTACTGAACAAATTATTTCTTGGAAGGTGGTTTCAGTCTGTGGCTTATCTTGCAAGTGTCCTACAGTTTTGGTCAGGTTTGCCTGTTTTTGGTTCCTGTTTCTAGTCTTCTGTTTGTTAGGAAACAAGAAGGGGTCTCTCCGGAGGCTGTCATGGCACTCGAAGGAGAAGACTCAGAGGAAGAAGGCAGGCACTTATGTGAAGGCCAGACCGCAGAAGCAAAAGGATTCACATGTGAAAAAAAGAAAATTTAGGAGCGCACAAGGATGCAGTGAAACAGCCCTAGAGTCAGACCTAAACTGAAAAACAAACTCACTGTTTGATGGATATAATGGTAATGAAAAGCACTGGAAACCAGTGAGTTTAATGTGTTTACAGGTGTGCCCTGATTTGGTGTAAAACAGAACCTATTTTCTGTTCAGTAATTTTATTTCTCAGTTAAGTCTCTTCTAACTAACTGAAATAAATGACATGGCATATTTTTTCATATGGTGTCCGCTTCCAGAGTGATAAACCTGATGTTTATAGTTAATACCAAGGAATAGTACGCAGAGAGGCTCCTGCTTATACTTATTGGTGTAACAGCCAAGGTCAGCTAACTTTGTTATTTGCCCCATTGGAGGGTCGGAAGCTGAAAAGCACAGAGGGGTCACACCTGTGGGGAGGAGCAGACAGGACAGGTGACCCAAAACTGGCCAACAGGCTATTCCATCCCATTGGCATCATGCTCGGTATAGAAGCTGAGGGATCAAAGGGTCAGCTCTCCTTCTTCAATGGCCGGTGTCCGAGGAGGACTCCGTCTGTTCGTCTGCCTCTGATCCCAGTCCATGCATTCCTGAATCCAGGTCTGGAATCCAGTTCCTGTCCGTCGCTGAGTCCAGTCTGAGACTTTCTCAGTGCCTGCTGGTGACGTGATCATCAACCTGGAAGCTCAATACCAGTTTTGTGTATATTGTATATGTTTCTTTACTTTCTTATTGATATTATTGTCTTTCTCTTATTATTATTTTATTATAAATATTTCATTAAAGTAGTTTGGTTTCTTTTCAACCCATAAGTCCTCTCTTCCTCTCATTTTCTCTCCTCTCCACTGAAGGGAAATGTTCTATCTTCTCTGAAGGGGAAAGAGGTAAAAGAGAGCATCTGTCGTTTGTTTTAGTGGCCAGCCCAGCCCAAACCACAACATGCCTGTGTTTGCTTTGAGCGGAGCCTGAGGTTCGTGCACAGTGCCTGGGAAGCCCAACACAGCCAGCTGAGGCATTGGTTGGTCTCGCAGCAGATACAGCTGAAGACAATGTTAGTCAGAGTAGTCGTGGTTTACAGGCTCGCAAATAAACATAAATCACTATCAATTTCAGTTTATGCTCGCATGACAGTTCCTCCAAACTACAGCAGCTCAGGAGCAGATACACATCAGTTTGGATGGCTTTGTTAAGTGGGAGAATCCTTCAGGAGATGTTCAAGGTAGTTGCCACTCCAGCCATTCCACCCTGGTGCAGACACATAGCCCTTGAAAAAAGCTCTCTGAGGTAGAGACTGTTTCCACAGAGTCTGCAAAGACACCACCAAGGGTGGAGGGCTCTAGAAGAGAGTATCAGGGAGAGCACTCCTAACAGGGATGCAAGACAGCACAGCACTCTGTTCCGACCAAGCATAAATTAAGCAAAACCATTGTTCTCACTCCCCTCACACCTGTATCAACATCTTTTGTGCTGTTATAAAGCCAAAGCAGTAGATTTAAGATGGAAAAGTAAACGAAATCTTGTTTGTCCAAGAAGTGAAATGGCAGGTGGGGAAAGCGTTGGCAACAGTCCCGACGACAGCAACTGTATAAACTGCACACAACAGCTTTCATCAAAGGGCAGGGGAAAGAAAGTGAAGGTCTTAATGTTAAACTAGTTGGTCACCCAGGTGGCCACTGAAATTGCAACCCGCAGTAGCTGCAGGTCCCAGTAAACTCAGGATCACATGAACAATGGAGCAGGAAGGAAGCAATGGATGAAAGAATAACACTGGATAACCTATGGAGGGAGCTGCACAGGCCCATGGCGTGAGTCAGGGAAAGGGAAAAGGAGTCTTGTTTATCTACAGATGTTATCGGCCCTGTCTGCAGGGCAAATCCGTTTATGATGGAGGCAAGACATTCCCGTGTCTCATGCCTTTACTGTTAAATTAAAGTGCAATTGCCAGTAACGAGGGTAGGGAGAGCTTGGAGCACCTTTTAAATTCAAGCACACAGAGAAGGAAAAGCCTGGCTTCCCCTTCAGAAGTTTTAAACGGAGAGAGAAGAGGGGTCTGGATCCAAAGCCAGTAAAATGGAGTTGTGCTTTCCCACCGACTTTGGAGAGCTTAGCTGAAGCCTCACTGCAGTGGTCCCAAATCACTCTACCTTTGGGTGTGACTGACACACTGAAGCTGGCACTACATAAAGAAAACTTAGACACAAGACCCTTTATTGAGAATCAACATTTACAGATGCAGAACAATCCAGCATGCAAAAGGAAAAAAAAAATACACAGGAAAAAAATAGCTCTAATCTGGGCTCCTGTGGAAGTTTTTACACTTTTCTCCTAGAAGAAGAAATGAAGGAATTGTCCTACCTGGCTGTTCTGTGTCCTCAGCTCAGCCGTGAAGCTCCCTACGGAGCACCGGGCTTTCCAGGATCCGGAGGTAAACCCGTCAGCAGGGACACGCTGAACACGGTCCAGAAGCCTTGGTGTGCTTCGTGTACTCGATCAGGACTGCAAGAGAAAAGGCAAAGTTCCCGAAGCTGTGGGTGGAACATGGCACCGTGTAGCACCGAGTAAATAAAAAGCAATTGATCGTTGGACTCGAGCATGACACCAGGTATTACAAAGGTTTATATGCCATAGGCAGGACTCTGTATTTCCTCTGGGAGAAATGCAGCCCTAAAAACCCGCTGCTGCACGCTGCTGCAGCTGAAGCAGCAGCGAGAGATGCAAACGAGACATTGCGCTCAACTTTTGGCACCCAACAGATTTATTTTCTTGGACAGCACTCAGAGAACTTCAGTTGCAAAATATATTCTTTCTCGAAGGTCAGACATTTCATTAGCTCCCATAAGGACATATAAAATATATGTAACTTATGGGGGATAACGGATTATTTGGGAGGTTTATGGTGCCAAATATGACAGGATCCCTATTCAGGTTTCTGAATGACATGGTTATGCAAAAAAAATGTGTAGGTTCAGCTTTTGACACAAAGCTATTTCTTTCAATGTCCTCTTCAGCCTAAAAAACAACTTTATAAAGGTAATTTTGAGATGAGAAGAGACAGAGCTAATATAAAAAAATCGTCTAAATACAACTGTGGTAGGGTGTAATACGAAAACTTAAGATAAAAAAAAAATTATCTAAATAATGGCATTTATCAAGCCACAGCAGCACTGCAGATATTCCTACAATTTGAAAATCCAAACTTCCAGTGCTAATTCACAAGCTTTGATTTGCTTCTGTAGGCATTTTGCCACCTAATTCTAGGTTTGATGACATCTCGTGCCTGAAAAAAATATCAGTATTAATGTCAGGTTTAAATAAATAAGGATTTTTTTTCAAAGAAACAACTTTTTTTTTTTTTATTTCTTTCCAATATGCTGAATTATTGAAGTGGCAGGCTTTACAAAAGGTAATTCACAATTCCTTAGCTATCTTGTCTGGGGCCTTTTTCTCGGCTAATGAAAAGAGACTCATCAGTGCCACTGTCCTCTGCAGCCTTTTCCAAATCAAATCTATACTTTGGTTTTCGGTGCTACACATTGCAGATTTCACTGCAAAGACGGCAGTGGAAGCTTACCATTTTATTTACAGTTCTGACAGTAGATAAAGGCCATGGTTATGACTAACAGGGTCACGTGGACGCCTGAAGAAGGAAGGGTAGCAGACTGAGAAACACTGAAATGAGACTCAAATCCCTTCGCACGGCTGTGACAGTTTCTGGTCGAGTCAGTTGCTGCTGCCGTACTTTTATTTTCTTATTCATGAAAGGGAATAATAATTCTTCACTTCTTCAAGAGACCAAGTAGGAGGGATCAGGGACTACAGGGTGTTTAGAAGCACCCGAGTGGCATCTCAGTACGTGAGAATTGCTAAGTCTCTCCCATGTAACGAAGGCACAGGCTACCTCAAAGTCCTGGTAAAAACAGGGGTGTTTTTTTTTTTCAAATTGGAACACTCACCTTTCTGGGGAGTACAAGTGAATAAGCTTTTTTCTGTTCACTTTCCAGTTCTTGCGTTAGTTCCTGATACTACTATTGAAAGAGAAGAACATTTTCTTACGAAAAAGGTGCCATATAGTGCAGATTTCAGGTTTAATATCAATAGTAATGTGACAGCCTCTCCTGGTAGCATTTTGCCTCCAAGCACAACAGCTATGAGTCAGCAAGCTGGTAGGAAGGCTTTTGCACAGATTTCGGAATAGGTGTTGGAGGATACGCAAAATTACAATTCTTTCCTGTCTTTGCTGTGTTGGTCACTAAAGTAAAAATAACTTTAAATTAACAATGATTAACAATTTGGAACTAAAAGTACAGCTTGAGATTAAAGCTTTCGTAGCATGAGAAATGCCTTTGTTTGGAGCTAAAAAGCTACTGTTTAACAATGATGCAATTTTTAAGGGGAAAAGAAAGACATGTGGCTGCCTAATGGAAAGCCATTTTGCAAGACCTGGTTACAGGACCTGCTCTTCCCTTAACGACTCTCGGATCTTTCCAAAAGATTTCTGCCAGAGGAGTTCTTTCAAAAGTTGCTGTCCCCTTTACAAAACACAATGTATTGTGGATCATTTCCTCTCTCTCCCATCTTCTAGACTATGGATGGGACAAATAACCTATTTTTCTCGTCCTCTGTGAAATCAGAGTCTGTTTGTACAGAGCTACTGGGTGTATTTCTTCATCCTCACGCTTTAGAAATATCCTGCTATGTTGTGGCTTCCTCCAGCAGCCGTAATGTGCAGGGAAAGAGGCATGGCAATGGACAGATCTCTCATGATTTCTTGTGGACACTCATCCTGCCAGCAATAAGCACATCAACTGTCCTGGAATAAGGAAGTTTAGTACCACACTGAGGGATGAAGCAGAAGGTATTGGGCTTTGGCCCTCCTGCATATCCAGACAGAAAGACTGTCTTCTAACTGAAGCCTGCTCCTAAAACACAGATGAGTCCGTTGTCCACATGATTTCACTCAACATTTTCGACAAGGACCAGCCCTGCTTCATCCTCTAGGACCTGCCATGCAGGCCACAAAGACCATACAGGTTATCAGCCATACATAACTGAATGTCTAAGAACATATACTGGTTGGGTGTGAAGAGGAATGGGCACTTTGAGCTAAGGACACCGCAGCTCAGACCCATTTGGTACAAATCTTGCTGCAAACAGAGTGGTTATACCACAAACCATCACTGCACTTTCATGGGACATTGGCTGCAACATATATGCAGCACCCTCAGAAGCTCCTGTTTGTGCCCATCCCAGACTAGGCGCTAATTTGCAAAAAAAAAAAAAAAAAAAAGTGTATTTGTTTGCATTATTATTGGCTCAGTTCCCTTATCTGACTCACTGGCGTAAAAGCAATGTCTGCACAATACAGTGACAACAAGCTGGTGGGGGTCTGATTATGTCCACTTGAAGTCATTGCCACACAAACCAAACCCTCACACTTTTTTTATTTCCCTTTTCCTCTTTTTATTTTTCCTAAAAGAGGAATTTTTCTTTTTCTTTTTCTTTTTCTTTTTCTTTTTCTTTTTCTTTTTCTTTTTCTTTTTCTTTTTCTTTTTCTTTTTCTTCTTTTTCTTTTTCTTTTTCTCTTTTTCTTTTTCTTTCTTTTTCTTTTTCTCTTTTTCTTTTTCTTTTTCTTTTTCTTTTTCTTTTTCTTTTTCTTTTTCTTTTTCTTTTTCTTTCTTTTTCTTTTCCTTTTTCTTTTTCTCTTTTTCTTTTTCTTTTTCTCTTTTTCTTTTTCTCTTTTTCTTTTTCTTTTTCTTTTTCTTTTTCTCTTTTTCTTTTTCTTTTTCTTTTTCTTTTTCTTTTTCTTTTCTTTTTCCAGCAACTGAGTTCAAAACAGGGTCTCACAAAGACTTGTATTTTCACAACTGTGATGCTAGGATCTGGCAGAGGTTAACTTTTAATCCAGTGTTATGGCTGAAACCAGTGTCTCATGGAAGCATGCCTTCACTCATGGCAATAATACCAGCAAAAGAGGTCTCCACTGGTGCCTATGATATGGGCCAGAGAGTGGATGTTGCCGAAATGAGGGAAGATGAGAACACCTACTCTCAAATATTCAGCTTGACCACTTACTGAGAACCCTGGTTTATGAAGTGTTTTTGCAACAAGGCAGCATTAACTTGTCTTCAAAGACATGATTCAAATCTCTGGAGGGAACTCCCATGTATATTCACGACAGCTACCCAAACTCACTTGCAGAATTTAGATGTCTCCTACTGAGAAATGTGCCAGCAGATGCTTCCTGACATTTAATGCTAAACACCCTATAATGAGGCTATAAACAGCCTTTCACTCCAAAACATATGAAGGAATAGCACAAGACCCCGGGGAGGGACAGCTCTGTAGAAATGGGGTTGTTGCTCCTCATTAGGATTCAGACAGCCCTCCCTGGCATTGTTAGTTCTGGCTTGGTTTGTTCTAAGGCACGTCAGATGTTTGTTGCAAAACAGACTCCCTGATGCTTGTGCTGTGATGAAAAATAAAAAAATAATTTAAAAAAAGAGGTGTAAGGAAAGAAAGGGTGTCACAGTCTGAGTCTAAAAGCGGCGCATGGTCATGTAATCATTACAGCCCACTGCCGTCATGAGAACTCCTGAGCAAAGTTTGCGTTTTAACTTTTGCAATAGTGTAGTTGTCACCTTCCAGAGAATTTCAGGAAGATTCACGCGCCTACTTCCCTTTGGCTGCTGTGAAAAGTCTCAGTTTCCCAGCAGTTTGTTAGAATACCAGTGAGTGACATAATCTTCAAAGTGACTATTTCTGAGGTTTCTGGAGAAAAGGTGGAGATTTCAAGCATGGCTGAATACCCAAAGAGAAACCTTTAAGCTCTCTGAACTATCTTATTAGCAGTTAAATGTGGAGAACATTACAAGGAAAGAACATTAAAAGGCAGGAGAGAGACATCTTTATAAAATATCAGCTAAAGGACAGTAATAGAATAAAATCTGATCCCAATGAAAGTGAATCTCATCCTCAGACAGGCGTGAGTGGTGTGTTCAGAGCTTATATTTTTAGAGGTAGGTCAAGGCTCATGCAAGCTTTCTGCTCAGGTTCAGCTCACTTTTTCTGTGATTGAAGTTAACATCATTAAGAGATCCACAGTTAACATCACCAACGTTGCAGGACTTTGAACTCAGAACAGGATGATAGCTTCGAATTTGACCCCACGCGCCTAACTGTGCAAACAAGCGAAAGATCACAAAACATGTATTAAACTTGTAGCTGTTCAATGGACACAAACTCCCACAACTGAAAACATTTGAAACAGTGATCACCAACGTACCTCTGTCTAGCATCATCCATCCCGAGTAAGTCAGAGAGCTCTAAAACATTACAAAATAACTTTTATTGAACATAAAACATATACAATTACAATAGGGTTCATTAAGAGCAATGTAGTGCATTAAGGAGTGCAAATCCCCCACAAAAGCAGACTCAGACACACCAATACCCATTCTAGAAGAGTAGAAATTTTGGCAAGGTATTCCAGAAACATAACAGCTGACTTGTTTATAATAAAGGATTAACATTAAAACACAACAGGCACAGCAGAGTACATGAGACCGGTTTCCCCCTGCGGGAGAAGATATTAAGGGCCATTTTCTGGCCAACATAAGTCAGAAATGAAGCTACAATACT
The DNA here is from genome assembly GCF_028500815.1 of Rissa tridactyla. Lineage (NCBI taxonomy): Eukaryota > Metazoa > Chordata > Aves > Charadriiformes > Laridae > Rissa > Rissa tridactyla. Next base: position 76,161,283 of record NC_071497.1, read on the forward strand.
ACGTGCTAGCCAAGAATTGGCCGTGATTTTTTAGCTTTCCAGGCCAGGTGGACGTCTCCAACCTGCGGCAGTAGGCACTCATTTCGCTAAGGGCCCTTAGCAAAACAGACCTGCAGCACCCAGCGGGTAAGAATACATCCCACTGCTCAAATTCACATCTGGTGTTCATCTCAGCAGCTTTGGATGGTTCAGTTTCCATCCACAGAAGCTGCTCCCCTGAAGGACCCCTCATGGTGGGGGTCTGCTTACAGCGCAACTTTCACTGGGAGTTAATTTACAAAGGAGACATTAATTAATTGTGTCATGCCTTAGCAAGGAACACAGCAGCATGGGCACCCAGGTCACGCCTGGCTTTCCTTGCATGCTCAAATCCACCTTTTTGCACCAGGAATGGTGGGATGTTACCCAAACTTGCGTTACTGCTAATCTTACTCAGATTTTGGCTCTTCATTATTTGATGTGTCCCAAGAGGTGCCTGAGGCCACTGAGACTCTGGAATAGGTTTGGGAAAGAAAATTTAGGCCGGAATTATATTTTCCTAGGACTTTTCACACATTTGTATGTTCTTCTGAGCACGTGAATAGTTTCCCCTCTACTCCAGGGACAGTATGAGTTAAAGCAACATCACAGACACACCTAAAAATTTCTGTTTTCCCCAGCAATAGTATTTAGGCTTTTGAAAAGAGGTATCTGACAAATGAGAACAAGAGCTATAATTTCAACAATGAGACGCCCAAGTACAGTTTAAATTCACAGGAGAATAAGTTAAACAAGGATGTTATCTTGTTAGCATCCTTTCCCCTTTTCCCTACGTGTTTTTGGAGTGCCTGAGCGTGTTTCTTGCACACTGGGGACATCAGATGTTGAGCGATCCAAATTCAAAACTGCTGTGAAGACGCCTGCGATATCCCCCAGCTACCGAAATAAACTTTTGGTTTAGCTTTGCAAAAATCATCAGACTTCCTGCTCTCTCCCATCTCCTCTCAAGAAAAGATAAAGGCTGGGTATAATAGGTGCCCTACTTACCTAAGGCTTTGATCTCTCGCAACTCTCTGCTCACAGAAGTTGTAAATGATCTCTGAAGAGGCCCCGGCGTACGTGAATTTACAACCCAGTGAGCCGCTGTGCTTTCCAAGAGGGCTGGCTTCAGCACCACATCTGCCAGACTTCAAAGGAGAGAGGAAAGTTATTTTCTATTTACCGCCCCAGTTTCCCTCTCCACTGCCCCTGGACGCTGTCAGCCCTAGAAGATGTGATCTTTCTCAGGACTGGCTCTATGCTGAACTTCTACAAACAATATCCACGGAGGAATGTGCTCGTGAGAGGCTTTGGTTTTCCTCGCAGGAGTCAGGGTGTGAAATACAGCCCATCAGATATATTGGCCTTTGTTTCAGACACAGGCACACACATACACGCACTTCGCTTCGAAACCTCGACCTGAACCAGAAGGCAAGCCCATGACTAAGCCAGCGCTCTCCTGAACCCCCGTGGATGGGTTACTTACACCTTGGCAAAGCATGGACAGTATTTGGAGGGCTTGGATCCCTCTCCCTAATTTAACTGCAGTGGCCAGTTCACAAAGGTTATGCCTAAACCGGTCACCTGCGAGTGTTTTCAAGTCTCCAAGCATAAACCGTATCTGCGTACCGGCTCCTACACTGCTGGGTCTTGCCCTTATGTGTGATTTCTCACCACCGCGTGTCATGCCCTGCTTTCTACTGGGAGGAAACTTGAGTAAATAGCGTTTCTCCCTGGGCACACTCCAGATGTCTGCGCGGCACACTTGGGCCAAGTCATTGATCTGGACATTGGGAGGAAGATGGGGTCTTCCACACATGCAACCGTGCCCACCCAGGGGACAGCTGGGACTCTGCCGCGCTGACAGAGCTGGCCTTCCAGTTACAGCTTCGGTTTGGGTGGCTGATTTAATGCCAAGCAGCCCACACAGGGATACACGCTGTGATTGCACAGCCCATGCCACCATCGTATGCAGTCATGAAGAGGCAGAAAAGTCAGCTTGCCCAATAGCATGAAAATTAACCAAAATTTGAGTCATTCTTCAGCCTTAGTGCTATTTTAACAATGATCTTATATATGTAGTAAGGCTCTACTATCCCCTTTAAAATATTTTTCCCAGACAATCATGATTTCTCATTATTTTTGTCATGTCTCATGAGCCTCTGTTCCAAGTTCTCTATTAATGGACTCATTGTGCTATATTGGAGCAATTTCCTTGCCAGACCTAGCTCCAAAGAAAAACAATACAATTAAACCTGGCAGGGAGAACCCCGTGGCTGGCTGGAGTGGCACTGGGCCAGCAAAACCAAAACACTTGCAGGACCTCATCCCTGTATTTCCACACAGCACCGGGTTGTGCCATATCACCCTACCCACGGTAGGATCCTAACGGAGGTAGGACCTTAAGCAGGTGGTGAAGGATGTGTTACTCCTGGCTGCAGCCCCATGTGCAGACCAGGACTCAGCCATGCTGGTGTGGTGGGTATGAGGGAAATCTGCTTGTGCTTCTGTGCTGTAGAGAAAAGGAGGTTTGCTTTCACACCATTTGAGGAGAAAATTATTTTATCCTCACCAAATACCCCGTATCAGTATTTTACAGCGTTTATAGTTCTGAAAAATGGTCCATTATGTAGCTGAAAAACACCTGCTCCATGCAAATGACAAAACATGAGGGGGCTACTGAGCCATAAGGGCCTCCAGAGACCTGTGTCGTCTGTCAACGAAATCTAACCAAATGGAACACAAGTCTTCCAGCCTTGTTTCTACTACAAAGATAAACTAACGGTGTTCTTTTCTTGATTGTGCTAGAACTAGATATTGCATTTTCTTTGTTATTTGCAATGTCAGTCAAGTGGAAAGAAAACCCTGAAGATTCAGCGGACTTGTTTTCAATAGTGGGAAAAAGAACTATTTCTGCCTGGAACTCCTATTCTACAGAACTTTGTGGTCAGATTAGATGCTCTGAGGAACTGGTTATGTGTAGAAGAGATGGTGGTAAGAACCCAAACCACTAATTGACAAAAACGTCTCAGTCCTTGGAGGGCTGACCTGCTGTTTACCTCAAGCAGGTAACAGGATTAATTGCGAGGCCTCCAGCAGGCAAGGCCTTTTCATTGAAAAAGCTTTACTTGGGACAGAGATGCCGAAGGAGCTTGGAAAGTTATTTGAAGCTGTGAAGAAGAGCTGTGTGGAAACCCTCTGCAGCACAAGTTAACAAGACCTGAAAGAGTACTTCTGCTTGATCTCAAATCCATTAACCAGTATGACCTGGAGCATTTGAGCAAGAAGTACCAACCAGACATTTAAGAAAAGCAAAGCTTCATGCTACCCATAACCCACGTAGCGGGGACTGGATGAATCTCTGGTGCTACATAGGAAAGGTGGGAGAAACATATATTTAGTTTTAGCTTATTTCTAACCAGTTGTTCAGTGGGATGGAGAGGAGGGTAATGCTGCCTGGTCCTTCCAGGAGACTTCTGAAATACTGAAGCATACAACCTGGCAATGGTGTATTATCTGGCATTTCTTCCTTCTTTGTTATGGACCTAATTCCAAGCTGATTTGGTCCATGTGGGTTCATTTCAGCAACTAATGCTTTTCTGGTAACCTGCAGCTAGACAGCCCTGGTCAAACCTTTCATCTTCTCTTGCTCTGAACACCTGACCTCCTGTCACAAGTGTGTAATGAAGTAAGAACCTGCGGCTGGCAGCCTCAAACCAAACAAATGAGCGTTAGGAAGCTAAACGCTTCCAAACCATTAACCAAGAGAGCAAAATGCCAATAGCCGATCTCCATTTTTTAGTGTTTTAGTAGCAAGACGAAGAGTATCTTCATGGGAGAGGTAACAGACACATCCATAGCCGCTGATCTTAATGCAGAGTTAACTGAGTGATGCACTATAGCCTGGGAAATGCAGTATATTAGGTGAAATTATCTTCTGGTCCTTCCCTGGCTCTAATTCTACGGATGTTACACATACTGCAGTCATCGTTGCTGTGGTGGAGCGCAGGAGAAGGCCGTAATGGCCTGTAGTGAATTGGGCAGATGGTAGAGCGGTGAACTATGAGCTAGCTGGTGGGCTCGTCTGTCACAGAAGTTGATCGTTTCTAATTGTTTGAGAGGATTGCTTTTAAAACACACGCTAGCAATGCTTTCTGTCAAGTCACTTTTTCTGTCAAGTTTTCTGGCCATCTTTTAAAACTACAATGCACGACCCGGGTGAAACCCACAGCACGGACAAGGCTGGCTACAGCATTAGCACTTGCCTTACTGGTGCTCAGTATATCATAAGAACTGTGCTCTGCAGAACAGACGTGAGCTACTACCAAGAGTGAACTATTACTGGTTTGGGGATGGCACCAGGCAGGCACTGGAGACTGAACAGTACCAATGTCGACGAGTGAAACGTGTTTCTTTATCTCCCACCTCATCATCCCACAGCGTGCAGAGAAAATTACAGGTGGGATATCCTCAAGCCACATTCTCTTCTTGTCCCCCTCCGCTCTCTCCCTTTGGTTCAAACCTCACGCATATTAGCTAACGATTTTTGAATTTCAGCAAAACGCTTGATTGCTATGGTTACTGCAGGTGGCACAGGTGAATGCTGCAGATTTTCTCAATGTCAGAAACAAAAGATTGAACATAGAGGCACAAGTCACCTTGACTGTCTGGACAAAAAATGTTAAGTTATGAAATGCAGGAGAAAGCCAGTAAATGACTTGTCAAGGACAGAGAAGAAAAAGATTTCCCATGGATAATGCATCAGCCTCCGTTTTGTTTGCTGTTATTTTTAGTGGGGAAAAGCATTTGCTGGCATCACTACATCTGTGAAGGTTGTGTATGGCTTACAGAGGCATCTTGGTATTGTGAAAGGGCCCAGAACAGACTGAGGGGGAAAAGGTGGTCACCAAGTGCCATCGTGCCAATTAGCACACGACTGTTGGCAAGCACGGCTTGTACCCGCTGGCTTGCGACCGTGGAAGTCCTCGCTTCTGCTGGCACAGAAACATAGGAACTGGGTTAAATGTGGGAGCTTGCGAGTCGTCCAGTGGAAGAGATTTGGCTTGTCACCTGGGGTTGTCACCCTCATGTTTCTCCTTTTTCAAGAGCGCTCCCAAAAGGGGGAAAAAAAAAAAGTCACTGGCCTACAAATCTGAAGCAAAACTTCCTCTGGCAGAGGTTTTGGTTTCATTTCCTTCAAAACTTGTCGCTTTCAGAGAATGGATTTGATAGCATGCAGCACTCACCAGGTGACTGAAGCCCTACAAACCTCCTTCGTTAGAGGAGTAATGGCAGGAGTTTAGCTAATCTGGATGGCAGCTGAAAGAACCAGATGTTCTCCAGTTGTGTTATTTCTGGTTCCAGTGCCTAGACTGGGCTACAAGCTCCCCCTGCAGAAAAATGTGCAGGGACTGCTCCTGCAGTGTTACCATATTGAGGAAAGGGTGGTTTGGAGAGATCAGCTGTAAACCAAGAGCTTCACATCCAGCACTGACCACGGTCTCCAACTTCTGCTGATGGCTGGTTTGCTGCTTCCAATGGGGAGAAGAGGGACAAGAAGGAAAATGCCCCGAAGACTTCACATGTGCGGCATGTGGGGCTTGAGGGTACCTGTGAGAGGGTCGTAGTTTTGTTGGAAAAACGTTTCAAAACTTAACAAGAAACTTCCCTGAAACACAGAGGGTATTTGTGTCTTTAGAGTCTGCCCCCCACCCCCCCTTCCCCAAGGGAATAAGCTACTGCTGCTGCCAAGCTTTGAGAGAAAAACTTGGTTGCTATTGTGTGGGTTTATTGCATCCGTGATGGTCATCCTCAGAAACTTCCTCCTTTGATGAAACAGATGACCTGACCTAGGCTTGACTCCAGGCGCACAAAATCATTCCAAATAAGGATCTGCAGCCCGACAAGCTGCTGTGCTCGAGAGAAGGATGAACTGACCATGTTTAGCAGCAACTTAAATTAAAGGAGGCTTTTTGACTTCATCACCTCTCGCAGCTGCCAGAGTGATACACCTCCCTGCACCTCTAGCTTTGATTAGGAAGGAGGCAAAGCACAGTAAATTATATTTTCTGCTTCTGAAGATGCTGACAGATAAGGCTTATGTTCCTTGGTTTGACAAACACCAGTGGGTAACAAGACGGAGTTTTGGGAAAGAGTATCTCGGGAGGTGGGGTGGAGGAGAAAAAAGATGTCCAGCAGGCACTGGGAGTGCTGCTTTGTTTACAAAATTCACATAACTCAAAAGTACCTCCCCACAGGTTGGTTCACAGGGTTCATATTCTCACGTTATCTGAATTACAGCCAATAGATGGAAATCCTTTTGGCTGACAGTTGTCATTACAGGAAAATAGCATCTCAGCAATTGGTGAGTAGCTTCTATTAATAATGGCAATACCAGATGTGACAATTGACAGGTTTTGTCAGCACATTGTCACAAAGATGATAAAAGGAGGTGTTATTCTGGGCTTGGTTCCAATAAGCAGTAAAAATAGTAAAAAGAGCAACTCAAAAATCACTGCTGTCCAGTGAATAGTTATTTGCAGTTTAAATGCAAGGATAAGTAAGGGAGGGTTTAATTACTGAAAAAACAACGAAAAACTCCAGGTGTGTGGAAAATCAAGCAAAGATAAATAAGAAATGGTTAAAGTTCATTTGAGCTAATCCTGCCAAGGGGACAGAGGAAATATGTTCGTTGAGGCCCATAGATTGAGAGCACAGAGCGCTAGGTATTTTGTCACGGCAGAATTTGAAGCTAGCGCTTTGGTCTCAAAGCGAAATCATTACTGGGCTGGAAGAAGTCTTTGACACAGTTTGTGATGGCCTGTCGTCATCCTGAGTGCTGGAGGGTGAGATGAGTATCTCCGAATAAAAGCTTTGGTCTCCAAGTACTCCGAATCTTATCTGATAGTCCTTGAACTTTCAATGTGTTTACATTATTTATCACACAGTATTGTATTGTACTGAAATAACTAATGTTATGCTTCCAGACTTCTGCGTGTCATCTGTAGGCTGCCAGAAACTATTGCTCTTCTTTTCCAATGTGTAACTGCTCTAATTTTCAGTGTATTTTGCAATGCACAAAAGGTGCTAAGAAATCAGCTCAACCATCTTGCAATCTTGCTTTTGCGTGGTGTTAGGCAGGATTGTGGTATGGACGTCCCCAGGTCAAAGTGACAGATGTCACCGGCGTCTGGGATTAGAGAGGCACAGTTCACCTGCCGGCTCTTCTGCCTCTAGAATCACAGAATGGTTTGGGTTGGAAGGGACCTTTAAAGGCCATCTACTACAACCCCCCTGCAATGAGCAGGGACATGTTCAACTGGGTCGGGTTGCTCAGAGCCTCATCCAACCTGACCTGGAATGTTTTCAGGGATGGGGCATCTACCATTTCTCTGGGCAATCTGTGCCAAGGTTTCACCAGCCTCATGGTAAAAAATGTCTTCCTTATAACTAATCTGAATATACTCTCTTTTAGTTTAAAGCCATTACCCCTTGTCCTGTCGCAACAGGCCCTGCTAAAAAGTCTGATCCCATCTTTCTTATAAGACCCTCTTAAATATTGAAAGGCCGCAATAAGGTCTCCCCAGGTCTCCAACAGGTCCGTGTCTTTCCTGTGCTGAGGGCTCCAGAGCTGAACACAGCACTGCAGGTGGGGTCTCACCAGAGCGGAGCAGAGGGGCAGAATCACCTCCCTCAACCCACTGGCCACGCTGCTTTCGATGCAGCCCAGGATACAATTCCTTTCTGGGCTGCAAATGCACGTTGCCGGCTTATGTCCAACTTTTCATCCACCAGTATGCCCAAGTCCTTCCAAGCAGGGCTGATCTCACTCCCTTCATCCTCCAGCCTGAATTGAAATCAGGGATTGCCTCGACCCAGGTGCAGGACCGTGCACTTGGCCTTATTGAACCTCATGAGGTTCACATGACCCCACTTCTCAAGCCTGTCCAGGTCCCTCTGGATGGCATCCTGTCTCTCAGGCATGTCAACTACACCACTCAGCTTGATGTCGTCCCCAAAATTGATGAGGGTGCACTTGATCGCACTGCCTGTGTTATTTATGAGGATATTGAACAGTACTGGTCCCAATACGGATCCCTGAGGAACACCACTTGTCACTGATCTCCATCTGGACATCGAGCCGTTGACCACTACCCTCTGGATGCAACCATCAAACCAATTCCTCACCCACCAAACAGTCCACCCATCAAATCCATACCTCTCTAATTTAGAGAGCAGGATGTTGTGGGGGACCATGTCAAAGGCTTTACAGAAGTCCAGATAGACAACATCCATAGCTCTTCCCTTGTCCACTGATGTAGTCACTCCATCATAGAAGGCCACTAGGTTGGTCAGGCAGGACTTGCACTTCGTGAAGCCAAGGCTGGCTGTCTTGAATCACCTCCCTGTCCTCCTTGTGCCTTAGCATAGCTTCTAGGAGGATCTGTTCCATAATCTTCCCAGGCACAGAGGGGAGGTTGACAGGTTGGTAGTTCCCAGGATCCTCCTTTCTACCCTTTTAAAAAATGGGTGCAATGTTTCCCTTTTTCCAGTCACCAGGGACTTCAACTGGCTGCCATGACTTTTCAAATATCATGGAGAGAGGCTTGGCAACTGCATCAGCCACTTCCCTCAGGACACTGGGGTGCATCTCATCAGGTCCCATAGACTTATGTATGTTCAGGTTCCTCAGGTTGTCACGAACTTGATCTTCTCTTACAGTGGGAGGGACTTTGCTCCCCTGCTCTCTGTCTTGCGGTCCATCCACTCAAGAAGCGTGGGAAAAGAGATTGACAGTGAAGACTGAGGGAAAAAGGTTATTGAGTACCTCAGCTTTCTCCTCAGCTGTTGTTGCTGGTTTGCCAGTTGTGTTCATCTGGAGCAGGGGTGCACTTTCTTTGGCCTTCCTTTTCTGGCTGATATATGTGTGGAAGCCCTTCTTATCATTCTTTGCGTCCCCTGCCAAGTTCATCTCCAGCTGCACCTTGGCCTTCCTGACCCCATCCCTGCACAACCGGGCAGCGTCCCTACACACTTCCCAGGATGCCTGTCCCTGCTTCCACTGCCTGTGCATTTCCTTCTTGCCCTTTAGTTTGACCAGCAGGTCTCGACTCATGCATGCTGGTCTCTTGCCTTCCTCTCCTGATTTCTTACACCTGGACATTGAGAGCTCTTGAGCTCTATGGAAAGCATCCTTAAAGATCTGCCAGTCTGTTCTGCTCCCTTGTCCCTGTGGGCAGTTCCCCAGGGGATCCTATTGACTAGGTCCTTGAAGAGCTGGAATTTTGCCGTCCTAAAACTCAGGGTCATGACTTTACTCTTCGCCTGACCCATAACCCTCAGGACTGCGAACTCCACCAGTGCATGATCACTGTAGCCCAGGCTGCCTACAGTCTTGATGTCACCCATTAGCTGACTTGTGCTGGTGACCAACAGGGTCAGTATTGCATCCCCTCTGGTAGGGCTGTCTATTACCTCATGATTAAAAAGTTGTCCTCAATGCACTCCAGGAGTCTCCTGGATTGCCTACAGCTCACTGTGCTACTTTTCCAGCAGGTGTCGGGGTGGTTGAAGTTCCCCAGCAGGACAAGAGCCTGCGAGCGTGATGCCTCCTGTAGCTGGAGTAAGAAGGCCCTTGATTGGGTGGCCTGTAGTTGACACCAACCACCAAGTTCCTTCTGTTGCCTTGGTCTCTAATTCTTACCCATAAGCTTTCAACCCGCTTGTGGCTATTCGTCAGAGTCAGCGCTTTACACTCTATCCATTTCTTCATGTAGAGGGAAAGCCCTCCACACCTCCTTCTTCACCTGTTCCTTCTGAACAGCCTGTAGCTATCAATGACCACACTCCAGCCATGGGATTCGTCCCACCAAGTTTCAGTAATGGTTGTAGCTTTCTAGCAGCACAATGGCTTCCAGCTCCTCCTGTTTGTTGCCCATGATGTGTGCATTGGTGTGGAGGCACTTCAGCTGGGCTGTTGTCCCTGTCATCTTCTTAGAGGAACACCCCTTAATTCCTTTGAGGTATTTCACTGGTGTTTCCCTCTTGGCTCCTGTTACCTCAGGATTCCTTTGCTTGTCTCTCTAAGGCTTCAAGTCTGCCCCTGTGTAGCCAGCATGTTGCAGGACAACCGGCTGAGGGCCCTCACTAGCACACTATCCCTCAAACCTTGGTGTGTCATCCCATGGCTTATCACGGGCAAGCTTGATATTATCCTCCTACTCCTTCAAGTCTAGTTTAAAGCTCTTTCAATCAGCCCCACTAGCTCATGAGCAAAGACCCTCTTCCCCTTTTGAGTAGAGGGTCCGTATTTGACTTGGACACATTTAGGGGTGAGGAGTTTGCTAAGGTGGTTGCAGTGTTGCAGTTCTGGATTGCTCTCTCCTTGTAGCTCATGACAGTGTCTTGAGATTTTTAGGTTTCTGGTATGATGCTGGAGGATTTCCTTTGTGTTCTTTCTGGTCCGAGGGGGAGCAGAGCAGATGTTCCTGGGGACTCTTCTGAGTCTGAAGCCTGTTTTGTGGTCATGGGTGACTGAGGGACAGGCTTCAAAGTGATCCTGGGGTCCCTTCTGTCATATGCTCCTTTTCAGGAAGAAGGTGGTCAAGGACAGGCTGATGAAAAAAATCCACAAAAGAAGAACTTGGCCTCGAGGGACCGCCCATAGAGAAAGAAATAGCCTGAAACAGAAAATGAGGAAATAAATAGAAAATACTGCACTGCAGTCACTGAAAGTTCAGAGGGCTCAAACCCCTCTGATCCCCAGGGATGGATCGCTTCCATGCTACACTTCTGACAACACCAAAATGTGGAACTGGAAGTTTGGCAACAAGGGTCTGTTCATCTGTGTAGGTGGACGTTATGTGACCAGAGAATACTGTGCAAAATGTATCATGTATCAAAGGGACTTCCAACTTGTGAGGGTGATCTGAACAGCGTGCAAGGTTTTAGAAGAAGTTTTGAAGGCAAGAATAATAAAAGGGAGGATGGAAAGTGAGACAAAAGGCAACATGGGTTTGGCAAAGCTAGAATCTGCAGGACCAACATGACCCTGGCTCTGCTAAATGACTTCCCAGCTCTAAAATGTCAAAGGCTTAGATCTCTGTGAGTTGGCTCCATCGCTTCTGAGATGACTTTGGAGCAGTGGCTCTTTGCAGAGATGGTGAGAGGGATTCAGTGTCATTCGGGAGTGAACTGAATCTTACCACAGGTTGCAGCTGGGCAAGCCTAATCCTAGGGACAAATCTGGCAGCTCAAATCTAGGTGGACTCAATAAAAGCATTGCATACAATGTCAGATGGGAGCTCCTGGTGAAGCTGGAGGAGACTGAGGTTAGTGAAAGGACTACGAGGTGACATAACAGAAATGGGCTGAGAAATATGAGAAGCCCATGAAGGCGGGGACTGATAATGAGAAGTTCTTTTTAAAGCTAGGGAAAAGTGACAGTAGAAAGGCTGCACACTAGAGCAAATGCAAAGAAACTATTGCACAGGTGACTGGAAATGGACAGCACTTCTTATGAGCAGAAACTTAGCTCTTGTGCAGTTTAGCAGAACAAAGTTTAGTGCTATCCAGGCATCAGGAGCTGCTAAAGAGACTTTATCATGATAAACAACACTGTGGTGCAAGAAGAAGTATTTCTAGGTTGGCCATAAATCACAGGCAGCAACTGAGAAGATGGTTTTAAGTACCAGATAACTCAGGTCCTGAAAAAAATCCTCCAGCGTCCACACTCCTGGTTTAAAAGAGGAGTTTGAGGGATTATCCCAACCCCCAGGGAGGGCTCAGGCCCACAGAGTGTGTTCCACCAAGCACCAGGGAATACTGCCAGCCGCATTAGCTGTATTGCACATGTTCACAGGCCTACAGCCAGAGTTTTCTCTAGAAGGGAGGAAATGAGAGCCTAAGAGCAGAAAAGGAGGAAGATGATGTGTCTGGAGGAAATCCCACGAGCAGTTTGACCTCCTCTGCTGCCACCACACTGCCTCCTCCCTCCCTGCTGCTGCCCAGAAGCAGGGACACTGAATCGCAGCTGCCTTCTCAGTCTGTCCGAGACACTCCCCAAACCCTCCCGTTTTCCTGCTCGCCTTCTTGTCTCCATCCATCCACTTGCTAATCTCTTCCAGGAAGATTGATAAACTGCTCTCCCCACCTCTGCCCTTGGGTCTCTGCTCTCTCCCGTCACACATCCAGAAACACAACTTCCTTTCCCGTAAGGCCCTCTTCTCCCCATCACGTGCTCACCAGCACACGCTGTCCCTCCCAGTCCTGCTATCTCGCTCCCCCAACTCATTTTTTCGGACGGTGTCACAGCCCTGCATTGGTGACAGCCTCAGAAGGAAATTTCCCAAAGAACAAAAAGTCTCTTTAGTCCAAAATCCAGGTTTGCTTTCTCTCTCTCTTTCCTTAGAAAATTATCTCATCTTTTCAAATAGAGGTTAGAAATAAAAGGACTGTTAGCAACTCTCTACCACCCACCAAATCTCAGTAGGGTGGCTTCTTTCTCTCTCAGGTTTGCTCTGAGTAACACTGATTTCCCAAGTCGCATCAATCTCTTGAATTTCCCCTTTTGGGTTCCTACAAAAGGTCTCCCTGTCACCTGGGAGGTCAGCAGTTCGTCTGCTCCCTGCTCCTCCCAGCAGCTGGCAGCCTGGAAGCCTTTTTTGAGCTACTGACTGTTGCTGTTAAGATTAGGAGCAAACTGCTACTTTCAAAAGGCTTCCCTCTGGAGGCTGGCCCACACTTTGAATGCTGGATCCTGTTCTGGTCCTCGTATTCCTGGTCCTCACAGCTCAGAAATGATCCATATAAACGGAAAAGGTTCCAAGAAGGGCAAAGACTACCAAAGGTTTGAGGGGGCACTGGGACACTGCAGGCTCGAGGAGCAATGACTAGGTTTGAATGTGGTAGAGGTCCACAATATCTCCATTGCCCAGGAAGGGGTGGATAGCACCAGCACTTTAGCATCTTTCTGAACAAAGGAACGGAGGGCATCAAATTAAATTGGTGGGAACCAGCTTCAAAACAAAAGACAATAGGTCTTCATGAAACAACTTGTAAATCCACAGAACTCCTTCCCAGGGGCTCAAGGCGGGAGAGAAGGACACCTTACGATTTACTAAAGAGAAGTCATGGAGTCAGGAGTTAAAAATTACCGGCATCAGAGGGAAGCATCATTAGTTTACCTTTTTCTTACTCTTGGAGGCAGATTTGCATGAGATGGACTCTCGGTCTGAGACCACTCTGCTCTTCCCACAGAGCCCGCAGAAATCCCCGGGCAAGAACAGTCAGACCATTGGCTGCATTCACCCATCTGCCTCGGGCATCCAGCTCATGTCCCACCTCTCTCCTGTCCCACCTGGAGTTCGTGCCGCTGCTCTCCGCATCCACTCCTGGATGGGACAGCAGGCAACTTACCACTCCCTGCTGCTTGCCACCTTCGCCACCATGTTCTCGGAACAACATTTTGCAACTCAGGATAGCTGCTTCCACCTCAGGTACACCAGCATATATATACATTCTATTTCTATATATTTATTATTATGTATGTATATATATTTGGTACACACAGTGTATATCCTATATCCAGCTGTCATTTTGAGGAGTGTTCACAGCGAAGGGAGCCACCTGCACAACACGGTATTGGTGCCACAGGTGCAAGAAGAAGTCTGAGTGTTTGTAGCTGGAGTCTGCAAGATTTTTCAGGCAGGAAAGAAAATTTGAAAGCATCAGAATGAGCGTGAACCCAAGAAACGAGGCAAGATGGGGAGACGGTTTTAGACAAACCTGTTACAAATTGAAATTGGAAATTTTGTGGAAATTGATTCTATGATTAAAAAGTTAACAAACTTGGTTTGCAGGAAAAGCACTAGTCTGGTGGATAAGCAATATATTCAGGAGCCTCAAGTTCCTGGCTCTGTTAATAACAGCCAGACCTCTTGCCCTACCCAGGCCTCTTCCCCATGGTTACAGACAGCGCTTTTCCTTTGAAAAGCTCTTTATTGGTTTCTCTCCACTGCAGCGCTCGCTGAAGCGACAATCAACAAGCATACTGATGAGTTAGAAACCTGTGTACCATCTGACTCAGCACTGGAGTGGGGCTTTAAAGTCGTGCTTTAATCAACATTACACACGGGATATGCCACCAAACTCAGTAACTGCCCTATGATGAAGCCAGAAACACAGTTATGTCCTGGTTTCAGCTGGGATAGAGTTAATTTTCTTTCTAGTGGTTGCTGTGTTTCAGATTTGGTATGAAAGCAATGTCAATAATGTATAGTGCGGTAGTTGCTGCTAGGTGATGTTTATGCTAGACTTTTTTCAGCTTCCCATAGAAGCTGAGAGGGACCACAGACAGAAGGATGGAGTGGCCAGTGGATATTCTGTACCATAGACGTCATAATTAGTACATAAATGGGGGTTGGCCCAGCAGAGGGGAGATCCGCAATCTCTGCTTGGGTCGTCCTGGGCAATGAATTCACCAGGTGTTGAGACACTTGTGTCTTGTATATTCTTTTGTTCTTTTCATTTTCTGTTATTGTTCTATTAAACTGCCTTTATCTCAGGCCACGAGGGTTTTTTTCCCTTTCCCCTCCTTTTCTCCCTCCTCTTCCTGGGGGAAAGCGGGGGTAAGCAAGAGGCTGCAAGCTGTGAGCAACAGAGCCCAGGTCCTAGTTGCTGTCTGGGGTTAAACCACGACAAGCTGGACTGTGAGTTAGACAAGTCACTGGCATTGCTGAGCAAATGTTACCTAAGGAAAAAATGGCACCTCGGGTCACAAAAATTCAGAGACCCACATTATCATGAAATATGAGCCTCTGAGTTATTTGAGCTTATCTGCTGGTAATTGGCACCATCCCCAAAAAATGAGGAGGGGGAGTAATTTACTTGACATCAAGAAGGTTTATCTCTCATTTCTTGTCAATACCATCTACAGAGTTAATGCTCGTATCAGACTGAAAGCGATGAATAATTGTTTTTCTTCACCTGTTATCTGCAGAGTATAGAATTGTCCTATCACTTGTTCCTTGGGAGAAGAGACTGACCCCCACCTCGCTACACCCTCCTTTCAGGCAGTTGTAGAGAGCGATAAGGTCTCCCCTCAGCCTCCTTTTCTCCAGGCTGAACACCCCCAGCTCCCTCAGCTGCTTCTCATTAGACTTGTGCTCCAGACCCCTCACCAGCTCCATTGCCCTTCTCTGGACCCGCTCCAGCCCCTCAATGTCTTTCTTGTCATGAGGGGCCCAAAACTGGACACAGAACTCAAGGCGCGGCCTCACCAGTGCCGACTGCAGGGGGACGATCACTGCCCTAGTCCTGCTGGCCACACTATTTCTGATACAGGCCAGGATGCCGTTGGCCTTCTTGGCCCCCTGGGCACACTGCTGGATCATATTCAGCTGGCTGACGCCCAACACCCCCAGGTCCTTTTCTGCCAGGCAGGTCTCCAGCCACTCTTCCCCAGGCCTGTAGCGCTGCATGGGGTTGTTGTGACCCAAGTGCAGGAGCCGGCACTTGGCCTTGTTGAACCTCATACCATTGGCCTCAGCCCATCGATCCAGCCTGTCCAGAGCCATCCTATCTTCAAGCAGATCAAGACTCCTGCCTAACTTGGTGTCATCTGCAAACTGACTGAGGGTGCACTCGATCTCCTTGTCCATATCATTGATAAAGGTATTAAAGAGAACTGGCCCCAGTACTGAGCCCTGGGAAACACCACTTGTGATCGACTGCCAGCTGGATTCCTACTGCCTGCCTGAGTCTCTCTGTTCAGCACCTTCAGGAGGCTACCAGAGTACAAAGGAGACTTGACTTAATGGCCAAATAGGAGAAGAAAAGGAAGTAAATTTTCCTCTATGCTTTTCTGTGACGTCGCAGTGTGTTACCAGAAGCCGAGAACTTCAGGGAAAGAAGTCAAAGACAGAGGCACCATGGAGGAGGGGGGAAATTGTCTGACTCATACCCCTTGCTGGGCATCTAAAGCTCCAAAGAAATATCTACACACTAAAACGAGAGTAATTTGCAAAGATGCAGTAGCGATTTTGCCCTACGTGATTTAGCAAATCCAATTACAGTTGCACTTCAACAGACAACTCCAAATGCTGCTAAAAGAGTTTATTAAAGACTGTACTAACAGTTCTCATAACAATGGCACGTACAATGATTCAAAATCATGACAAATAGCATGGAGTTTTGAAGAGCGTTATTATAATACACCATGGACAAGAACAAAGCAGATGTGCCATCTCAGAACACTATGAGCAGGCCCATGAAATACAGGAATCATATAATACAGTTGTACAAGGTTCAGAGAAAATAGAAAAAAAAAGAAAGTCATTCAATATGCAGTCCTTGAATTTATTGACAGTATTACAGTACTTTATGGGCTTGTTCCAGCTGCACTTTCCGGAGTACAAGGGCAGCTAGAAATAGCCAAAAAATCCCCATTAGAGTAAAAATCCTCCAACAAACCTACTTCAGGTGCAATCAATACTCCAGACCTTCCTGCTTATGAATTTACAGTCAGAAATTCTGACCTCCCTGCAATCGCTTTGCTCAGGACAGTGTTTCGTTTTGCAAGAAAACAAAACCAGCATGCTTCTTTAAGACAGTGCAAAAATGTTTTCAACGGTATCGTTAAATCACAGATTAATGACAATCAGTGTGGATCAACTGCAGCACAGCCAACAGCGACTTCAAGATCAGAACTGAATGGACCTGCTGCCCCTCGACCGGCACTCCAGACTGAGTGCTTGCAGAGGAGAGAGGTGTTGCTCTCTCCCAAGCCAGCCATCATTTCTAGGTTCATAGTGAGGAATGGTCTCAGCTACTCCAGACTAACAAAATGCTACAGAAAGCCTGCAAGTATTAAATTATCCAATCCTATGTCAAAAAAAAACTAACAAAAGACTATTGAAGAGGAAAAAGTATATAGCAGCCATGTTATTTGCCATGGCTCTAATGTTGTTCCCTTCGTTACCGTGTCAGTCACGGTAGCCAAAGTGTGACTTGCAGAGTTCAGCAGCTTACAGCACCCCGTGGTGATGCGGGATTCCCAGCAACATGCGGGGATTTATATTCTCCGAGACACACCATCTAATTACAATGGCAGGGCAGCTGCAGTCTGCTCCTAGTGTGCTGCCTTTGCAGCTTTTGGCTACGAGATCTTAGGCCCCTCTGCACATGTCCCACTGGTCTCACCCATGCTCACAGCAGCACATCCATGGTCATACATTCATTCGGTGTGCATTTTCAGAGCAATTTGCAACTTCTTTTTTAGGCAGATGTTAAAGTGCCTGTGTATCACGTTGGGACACTGGTATAATCTGTGCCAGAACATCCCCTGGTAGCTCCACAGTACATGAATTCAAGGAGACAGAACTGTGCTTTGCCACAACCCCAAATCATTCTTCTTCTCCCAGTGTCCACACCGTTGTGTGTTTGTATCATGGTGTGATTATGTAGAACCTTTTTAATGTCTGCCAACTTCAGAGGATAAAAATCACAGTGCTGCATATCAACAAAACCCAGCATACCCAGCCGCCAATATAAAATAATTTATGTACACAAAGCAGAATTTGCAGCTTAAATAAGAAGAGATTGTCTCATTCTCTATGGTGTCTTACCCAGCTACTAAAAAATAAATAATTCACATCAGATTGATGGATTTGTTTCCTGTACAGCACACGTGCGCTACCAGAGCTGACAAAGACAACATGAAAAAAACCTTTCGTAATTAGTAAAAGAGAATTGTTGAACACTTGCACATATTGGCACAAGGCAGAAGAGAAAAGGGGAACACTACACAGCACAGCTCAGGTGCCTTCCTCTGTGGAACGGGACTCAGATTTCAACTTTACAAATTCTCTGGCAACTTCATCATTGGTTCTTTGAGAGAGAATCCTCAGGACTGTAAGTCCAGTCTCATCCATGTGAATCCTGCGCCCAAGGGGGCACCAGCAAGCACAGCTTCCTTTGTCTGCTATGTCTCTGAGCTGCATCACTGCTATCCCCAGTACTCGGTCCTCCCGAGCAAAGCAGTAATCCTTCACGCAGACTTGGAGCTCGTAGGCATCAGGGCCGTCTTCATTGCCCAGTATGCTGAAAAACACACAGAGGTTTACTTACAGTTTCTCAGAATGTATAAATTCCTCTGCAAAATAAAGGTGTCAGCAGCTGGCTAGAGTGCTTAGATGAGCCACAGAAATGCTCGTATCTAAAGAAAACCCTGGTCACAGAGGGAGAAGGAAAACCAATAGAATATGGGCATTTTTGCTGTTTCATGGCTGACAAAGACAACCTGGCTACTTAAAGACAAAAAACGAACTGCCTTTATCAAGTTGCCTTTACCTCTGTGTGTGTTAAACTGTGAAATGAGAAGAGTGGAGAACGTTAAAGCCATGCTAATAGATTTTCAACTCAGATGACTTTAAACATTTCTGCTTCTGCTCAGGGTTGCTTCATTTCAATAATTAATATTTTAATTAGATGAAGTCTTTGTTAAAGATTCAGAACCTTCCATTAAAGCAATAGCTAATAAAAATACATCCACAGTCATTCTGATGTTTCTAAAATTAAAAGAATAAGAAAAACAAGGGACAAAATCTCTTCACTTAGAGGAAGCCTGCCTTTCACCACATCACAAAAAAAGTTATATGGACAGTCCCTCTCCCCCAGGATGTTTACAGTCTTTTGCTGGTCGTCTCTTCTCCTCTCATTCTTACTGTACAGCTGTGTGAGCACTAGTCTGTAGCTCCTTTTGTTGAGCCTCCCAAGAAGGAAGATGCCTTTGTAATAACAAAAGCCAAATAAGAAGAGATCAATACTCGGTATTAAAAAGACAGCAATTCTGGCAGCTCAACTTACTCCTGGTTCTGAGGACTGTATGCTTGGAAACAAGTTCAGAAAGCACGTCCCACAGGTCAAGTTGGGGCAAATCACACATTAAAATTAAAAGAACTAAAAATACATTGTGAACTTTTAGCCTCAGCTCTACCAGTGAAAGATACAAAGTCTATTAAAATGATGGAGTGCAGTAAAATATGCTGATAGGACACACAACATGTTTCAGAAGGTAGCCAAAGGACACTGCTGATATAGAACAGACCTTAGCATCTCACCCACAGCAAAAACTCCCGTAATCTAGCTTTTCCTGCCAAGACACCAAACTCTGGGCCAAGCTACTCATTCAAGTACTCCTTCGAGCAGGCTGTTCGTGGACACTGGAAAACCCTATCTGTCCTCTGCATCTGCACTTGCCACCTCAGATCCCCAGGCTATTTTTCACACTTACAAGTGAAAGGTTTCATTGTATTTGGGAGCCCAGTTGTTGCTCTTTGACTTGGTTGTGAACTTCCTCTTCTTGTCACTCTGATGGGGCCCTATCATGGTGATTTCAACGAATGGACGGAACATGCCGGACGTTTGCCACTTCAGGTCGTTGGCTGCCACAACTGGAAAAGAAAGTCACAACCTGTTTTATAGTAAATACTCACTTGTTCCCATTGCTCTGGACACCTTTCCGCTCTGGTCTGCTTTCAATTTCTTGATTCAGAGGACAAAGTTAACTCAAAATGTGCAAGAGTCCCAGCACACATGGGCAAGGCTTTCTTGTAATACAAAAATATGCTTCTTTGCTCAAGAGTAATTCTGTAAAGGGAATTTAATGCTTGGGACAGCACTTAGCTTTTGCCATATGCATAGTCAAGAAATTAATCTAAAAAAACAGGCTCTCATGCAGCTCTGGGGAGGCTGCCCTGCCAGTTCAGTGCTTAAACTCTACATTATCTGTGGGATGAGAAAAAACCAGGATATTCTGGGAGACAATATTAAGGAAAATGAGAGTGCAGGTAAGACAAACAAACCCCATGAGCTGTGGCTGGTTCCAGAGCCCAAAGTTATTAGCTCTTTAATTTTCCTTCCCTCTCAGGTCACTGCAGGGAACAGACTGGAGTACAGGAAGCAGCTCTGAAAATCAGTTTTCGAATTGCAGTGTAGATTTAGCCAGGAAGAAGAGAGGCCTGAAGAGCTGTTTATATAAATCTTTAGAGGAAATTAAAGTAGTTAAATATGCTGTATTCAAGCAAAGGAGACGAAGGAGGAAGAGGAAGCCTGAGATGAATCACTGCTTTGGTTATTTTCAGAGCAGCTCTTTAGGGACCAGAGTGGCCTTCAGGATGGGGGAGAGGAGCCTCTGAACTCTTACTGTCTCTGCGATCTCTCGGTTTACACTAAGCAATTTCGCAACATCGCCCTGTCATCCTGCCCTGTTCTCTGCAGCACAGCCTAAACTGCGGCGCCTGGTGAGAGCCATCATCTGATTTTTGTTTACTTCATATATCGTTGCCAATAAACAACAGGACTGTACATTGCCATGTCACTGGCTGGACAAGCTCATTTGCTGTTTCTCTACATGTTCCTGATGTGAAACAGAGAAAACAATTCTGGATTCACATCACATGAGCTAACACAGAAGTATAATGACTGCCAACTGGAGATTTGCCGGGACACAGTCACGGAGCCTGAGCAGTAACACATGCTTTGCCATACCTTTCACTGTGACCTTGTGTTCACCAGTTCCTGGGTGGGTATACAGGTCGATCTGTATGGACACTTCACCCACAGGATCATCCACACCAGAGCCTGTTGGAAGAAAAATTACACCCCCCATGCACACAGAGATTATTGTTTGTTGGAACCCATCTTTGGTTTATGGCCTCAGCAAGACTATATGGCATTTTCACAGTAACCTTCCATGGCCAGCTCTTCAGTCAACATCCATAATGTAACATTAATGCGAAATGACATCAGGCTTGCATGCCCAAGATGCATAAACACTAGCATTTTTTGCACTCCACCATAAAGATCGCATCCTGTTGAGAATACTAGTAAGAATTCTGAAAGGATTTAAGAGACCTAAAACTTGACAACGGACCCTTACAGAGAGCACGGATTTTTCAGAGATTCCTGCCAAGCTATTGTGTGCACATGCAGGCATTCCAGTGGTGGGCATCGGCATTCCCACCCGCTCAGGGAAGAAGGGAGGACAAAAAAAAACAACAAAAAAACCCCACAAACAAAACACATACCAGAGAGGAAGTCTAGGAAAAAAAAGACCAAGATGTTAGTGATTTGCACTGAGCCATAGTGTAGTCTCACCCTCTAAGGAGCTTTTTCCATGTTGTACATCAGATAAAAGTTGTCATCCTGACGGCCTATCTGCTTCCCTTCAGAGGATAATAAGAATCACTTCACTGTTGTGCCCCAAAAATGATGAGAGAAGCACTCACAACTCGCATACTTATTTCCCTTCAGCAATTAGCCAGGGAGAAAACAAGACGTAGCTTCACAGAGGAAAAGGTAACATGTTGTAACAGAGGCAGAAGATCTCATGAACCTTACAATTCATGTATTACGATATTTTCAACTTTATAACTTTTAATCATAATTATCACGCAATGCGTGGAAATGACATTTTTCTGGATAGGAAAGTCAAGATGTCATGTAAATTACAGAAAAAGACTGCTTTGCAAAATAAAAATGAAGTCTTTGATAAGATAGCGAGATTGATTTTACTTTCTCTTTGATAACGGTCTGATCTTAGGTTGACAATTAGCAATGCTGTTGTAATTGGAATACCTACAGGGTAATTGGGTACCTACGAACAGCAGTGTTATTTTGTCAATTTTGAGGCTAAGATACGTTAGTAAGTGAAAGAATTGGTGTATTTAAAATTCAAGATAAGGAGCTTGAAGGATATCATTAAACAAACTTTTTGATTAGATAGATCTAACACATCAACTTTCACAAGAACAGTCTGCAGGCAGCAAAAACACTCATTTAAAAACCAAGAGGTTGAGAGCTAATCTGTGCAATTCTCTGAAGAGAATTACATGGCACAGAACTGTAGGCAGTGAAAGTCACATTAATATACAAGTAAAAGTATCTGAGCAAACATAGCAGAACTTCAAATTATTATCTCAGGGTGAGACAATATCTCAGGAAAGATTCTCATTCTTGACCTGAGTACAATAAACAGCCTCTAGGCTGTAACATTTGTACAGGATCTTGAATGTACTGTTTTCTCCCAGCTTAGATGGGCAGTGTTCCTTCTTTTCTGTACAGAAGCACAAGAGCTTTAAAACTGACAGGCTTAATTATTGACCTGACCCATCTGATGGTGAGATCTGTCACTTAACACTGTTGCCATTTTCCGTGGGAAAAGACAAGATTACCAACAGTATGTAGCAACTTTATAGGGCCACATCTGCAGAAACATCAGCCGCCAAACACTGAGGTCTTCATTTTACTGATCTTTAGTGTAATTAATAGGTTCTAAACGAGACACTGATGCTTCAGAGGAATGACAGCAGAACCATCTCATTATCTTTGAGGGAGACAAACTTTAGATCTTTTCTTTTTTACCTTCGTTCTTGTCTTTTCATACAAAAATCTCGTTCTATTAACTGAACTGTTCATAGATGAAAAAATCACTTTGTAGATGGCCAGTGAAAAATATTCTGATCACGTACAACTGTGTATATACACGTACTTGCACGTTTAGTGACAAGCAGATTTAAATATTGACAAGAAAATCTCATTGGTATTGTGATATTGGAAGGTGAAACTGCAGAACTGAGCTCGTGCAATGGGTTATGGACATATTTCACCTAAGAAAACAAAAAGACTTCGGACAGCAGAACATAAATTGAGAGATGAAACGCAAAACTTAATTTTTTTTAAGGCTCTCCTGAGCACCCAGACATTTAGCTAACCCCCCTTCTAGCCAGATGTTTCAAGCTTGGCCATAACTTTGAGTGCGTATCAGACATAACCATGTATTACAGTAGCCTGTCTCGGCAGACCATACGCATGCAAGTCTAGGACTTGAAACAGCAATACACAGCCCATGGTAAAAGGTAGGGGAACAAGTCCGTAGCATCTCTCAAAAACCAGTCAATTTTCCAGACAGCTTTCACATCCCGTGAATGAATCTCAAGCTTGGGGACAGGCTCTCAAGCAGGGTACAGACTTCTACACCGTGCAACCTGTGGCTCCATTTGTGGGATGCAAGCATTTGGTGAAAGTTCACTTCTACGGGGAGCTAAAGGGAACAGGTCTCTGGAAAAGGTTTCCGAGCATGGGAAAGATGACTTCAAAAGCAAGGCAGCTGGCTAATGTTGTTATGGTAACAACATTAGTCTTGAACATACCCTTATCAGGAAGAACGTCCTCATTAGCGGTAAACCTAATACCTTTCCCATCATGCACTGAGACATGAATTCAAAAGGCAAGAAGCAAGCAGGATAAAGAGAGAAGAGTGTGAATTACAATCCAATTAGTGGTGTCACTTAAACAAATACAAGGCAAATATTCTAGCTCTTAACAGACAAAATATCCTCTTAGATCTTCTGCACCAACACAGGCTTTGGAGAGCAAGGCTGTCTGAGAGCACGGGATTGTCTGGGTTAAAACAAGAACAGAATTTGTGCTGGCATAACTAAACTGCAAGCCATGATCCAACTTTGCAGATCAAACATTTAATGGCATACTGCTGTAGAAGCCTGCTCAGTGAGAAAACGAGGGCAACAGACACCTCACAAACTGGAAGAAGCAACCATTGAGCAGTGAAGTAAGAGAAGGCAAACAGTCAGCATTTAAATAGGTCTGCATATAGCCATTTCCTCCCATAGGCTTGTGAGAAGCCTGACTTATGCAAAGGGAAACATCAGTCAGAGAGCTCTGGTAAGTGGATGCCAGCTGTAAATACTAGTGCTGCCCCTTCTGTCCCCCCAGCACACGTGCAGATCTCCAAACCAACCTGCCACCTGGGGTTACTGAGAAGTGTATGCAAGCAATATTCTTTTCTAGCCCCAAACTCAGTCATGCCTTTCTCAGAGTTATTCCATCATCAATCCTACAGATATTAGGTGGCATAACTCCAGTCTTTTGTTCCCCAAACAGGGTCCAAAACTCTGAAGCCTACTAATGTAGAAGATGCTGATTTGGACCAGCTCAGTGGACCACCACACTCAGTACCTGTCTCCTAAAGAGGCTCAGACAAGCCACAGAGAAATGTCATCAGTCAGCTATGAGATATAATTGAGGACCTCATAATGAGCACTTCTTATGTCCTAAAACTAGAGCTTAATTCCTTCCAAGCTTCTTAAAGAAAAATGAAAATACCCAACACACACACTTCTGTGGCAACTCTGTATACTTCTGCTGCTTTCAGATTATTTTAAATTCTCTTTGTGTATCTGCTAAATGCTCACCCTCACTGGAGTTTTTATAGTCACGTCATGCATTGCATGAAGCTGCTTCCTTTTATCAGCTTTGAATTTGCCTCTTTGCAACTTCAACAGAGTATCTTCTTCCTCTAGTTTTAAACACTCCTAACTGTAGCATGGAGTGTAGAGAGCAGTGCTGCACACAACCTTATATCCCGGCTGATCACAACAAGATAATGGGATCCACATTAAAAAAGCTAGCTTCAGTTCATGGTCTGGATATATAATGGAAATATTTGCCATAGAACAGCAAAGACTGAAAATACACTCTGCATGCAAGTTTGCGGTTAAAAAGTGTTTTGTGTAACTCTAATGGCAACAGCCGAGTTCTGGTGTCCCTTGTGGATGTAGCAGTCTTTGACCTGTCTGGCCACTGGATGTCATCGTTGCTCTGCCAGGACACAGCTACACAGGACCATTCTCTCAAATGCAGGTACTGAACTTTAGTTCACTTCAGTGTTTTAATGCAGCTTCAACCTAAGCAAGAATAGATCGTGCTGCTAAAGGCTAGTATAATTCAGTCCCTGAAACGACACTCAGCTTCTCACTTTGAAAACAAACCTTGTTTTGCTCAGGAATTCTAGGTATCAGTACTCCTAGGTACTAGGGGAGTACTAGGTACTCCCCAACCAACTCCAGTGGTTGGGGAATGCCAGTATTGAGCAGTCTCACTTGCACATGAAGGAAAAGTGTGTTGGCTAGAGACTGCTTTCCCCTTGATTTCAGGGCTCCATGTGACAATATGCTGACAGAGTTAGCACAGTCTGTGGGGTCGCCATTTCCCATAGGCTTGGAAGGATTAAAGGAAAAAGGACCCCAAGCAAAAAGATGTCAGAAAGACAACTCCATGGAACTGCATGACTTTTGCTGATGAAATGTAGTAGCCCAATGCCAGGGCTTGTATTTAAACAGCCTGAAAATTTTAAACATCAGTTTCAGTTTTGACCTAATCTCTAACATTATCTGTCCCCTCTTCCTGACATTAGTGAGATCCATAGTCAGCCAGTGAAGGTCGCTGACAAGAGACCAAATTATTCTGTACAACATGAAAGCAATGAAATAGCGCCAAATCAATGAAATAGCACCACTATTGTGCCTTCCCAGAGAGCTACCAAAGAACTCCAGTGATGTATCCCAGTAGCTTACTAATATGTTGTGGTGATTTGTAATCATCTAGCTCACGCATACCCTGGACTGGCTGCAGACAAAACACTCTCCTAAGTTACTCTCCTAAGAGACTTTTCCCTTTACAGGCAGCGTGTAGCTCTGCGACTCATCACATTGCTGTCCATCAGCCTTAGTCAGGACTACATGGGCTGGTGGCAGCTGGCCTGTGACACAGGTACCAACTAGTTTCTGTGGCGGTGTCTTGCTGAAATGTTCTCTCACACCACTGCGTAAGTCTCAGTACAATAACTTCAAATTTCTGTGGTGGTGTCTTGCTGAAATGGTCCCTCACACCACCACGTAAATCTCAGTACAATAACTTCAAATTTCACTTCTTTTAAGTCACCCACCCACATTAATTCATGAAACGTGACTGCTAAGTGAGGACTGCATAAAAAAAGACCACAAACACCCCAGGCCTTATGTTTCACATATTTCTGTTCTCTCAAAATGTAGTTGTTAAGTGGGAAAAAAAAGCCCTTTTCCTCCTTCCCAGTTTCAAAAGCTCTGAACTGTCACGTTTCCAGAAACGTTACTGCCAAAAGCACTCTACAAACTGGCAGTACAAGACAGAGCAATTACGAACAGAGCAGATAGCTCCATTCAACTTCGCCAACAACACAAAAGAGTCTTACCCTGAGCTGTTTGAGTCTGGACAAAGGTTTTGATGAGAGTGTCTGTGGTCTGAGTGTAGAGGGAGAGAGCATATCGGAGTGACTGCAGGTCTGGACTCTTCTCCAAGAAAGTTTTCTTCAGACCATTCCCACCAGCATGGAAATATTGCTAGGAGTAAAAACAAACAGGAAAAATATCGAGTAAGAATTGCAACCAGCGATCAACATTTACATGTTATTGTGTGTGTGAATGGGAAAGAGAAGGAAAAATTCGCAAAATAGCTTCTGTACTGGAAATCCAGCTCTCAGACCAACTGATACCAGCTGCTCATAGCTCTCCTCTTCCAAAGCACTTAAATATAAACATGCTGGCTCCTAGCACATGCCAGTCACCTGAGACTATTCAGGTTTACACAAACATGGCAGTATCACTTGCTTAGTGCCTTTATCGCTGTAACAGCAGTGACAGACTCCTGGAATCTCCTGAAATATGCTCCCAGGCACTATCCTCCCAAATCGTATTTGGGGATGGAGCAAGGGAATGACAGACAAAAATGGCATCACTTACTTTGATCGTATCCAGTGCCAGATCCAAAACAGCACACTGCTTTGGAGTGAGACTCCTGGTTTCTTCTCTCACCATATGATCCTGCAAACAACCATTATATTTGACATGAGTATGCTGTCAGAGACTAAAGGAAAAGGAGTTGCTAGTGTCAGCTCTTTCTCTGGATTCATGCTGTGGCTACATGGCCACAGCATTGATTCAGCTGCTTAAGAAATGTGTAATGGAGCCTCTCAGAGTCATTTATTACAGCTTAACTTTAAAATGAACCCACTTTCTCTGCTTCTTGCAGGCACAGAAGAGAGAAATAAGGAGAGGAACTGGACAGAGATAAGTGTCAATTTAAAAACCAGTCTACCTCTCAGAAAACGCCAACAGAAGTCTGCGTGCTACCCCTGTCATTTTAAAGCAACCACAAAAAGTGTCTCAAAACACCATCTAAATCAAGGAATTCTGAGAACCAGGTATTGGGCAAAGTTGTTTGATGTTGTTTGTGGATTTACTTCTTCCATCTATAAATGTCACTAATACATTGTATCGTTGGTATAGAGGAAGAAAAACAAACAAGCAACATGCTCTAGAAAAAACCTTTGCTAAAAGAAAAAGTTGCTCCCATTAAGACCCACCATCTCTAATAGCAAAGAGCCTTGGGAAGGGATTCCCTTTCCTGCAGTGGGAGCGTATCCCCGTTAAACTCCTGCCTGACTACAAGGATGTGTCATCCTTTGGTATTTCACTAAGCTTCTCTCTGATGCTTAGTTTAGGTCCAGGGAAAACAAAACCCAAATTCTAACTCTTTGAGCTGCTGAAGGGTCAGGCCTGAGGGCTGCAGCCTGGGTGCTGAAGCATTCATCAAAAAAATGCAGGCAAATTGGGCAAAGGCTACTTATCTCTCCTTTGAACACAACATAGCCTCTGATAAGAGACACCTTCCGGGAGACTTGTCCACTAAATTGTCTTTAAGTAAAGCATGCCTAGTGTGTGGCATCCTGTGTGCATTTCACACTGATAAGCCTGCTGGCTATCTCACAGCCTGTTGATTCTTCTTATTGCCGGGTGCTGTTACCATTCATTACCCACCACCATCCACCTCCTGCCTGACGCAGATGGGTCTCACTGCAGTCTAGGAGCAGTGCTAAGCATTTGCCTTGCTTCTCACAGGCATCTAGCTAGCACCTTTGCACAGCGCTGCATCCAACTACACGGAAGATGCCTCAAGTCAGCAGTATGCCAGACAAGCTTGCACTGCACTTTATTGAGTAGAGACATGCCTCAACCTGCCTCCTTCCCCCATGCAGGCTGCTGCTGGTCTGCAAAGCCATGTGCAGTGGCACAGCCCTCTGTAAGCTGCAAAGTGTCTTCTGTTTCGACAAGCCATCCTTAGGGGAGCGATAGCTCTCCTCCCTCTTCGTGAGCAGTTCAATTGAAGATGATGTGGCTTCACACTTCAGTACACAGAGGGTAAAACATTCTCTGTGTGACAGTCAGATTGAGTGCACAGTCAGTCAGAGCCCAAGGCCAGGTTTGTGGGAGAGGCCAATTTAGCCAGGGTAGCTGTGTCCCAAAGGCAGGGTGACTTTCATGTCTGTTAAAGTGACTTTCTAGGTCTCCCTGCTAGATTCCCCACACTGCGACAGAAACCAGGTGGTCAGCACTTTTCTCTTCAACACCTAAAGAGCTCATTTACCCTTGTCTGAGTGGTCACCCCACTGGTGCCCATGCTGTCATTGCACAGCAACACAGCACTGCCTTCTAAGAGAGTTTCCTAGTGCTGTTTACTTTAACACATTATGTAAAAATAACCCCGTGACTGGACGGGTAGTGCTTGCACCTACACACCAATGAGCCCACGACCATCATTCCCCTGCACACCCTGCCCTCTGCAAATCCCACACTGTTCCTATAAAGGACTGCACAGAGTGCTACCTTGCACTTCCCAGATTGCTAGCCACAAATATTTACGTCAAATAATTATGCAACTTCAAGAAGTGAAAAGAAAAAAAAAATAAAATCTTTTCGTGGTCTCTCATATTCATCCTTGTATTCTCCACAGGTACTCTCAGAAGCTCTGCGGTCAGAGCTCGGCTGGTTACCCTGGGGGCAGCGCACAGGAGGGGAGGCTGCTGCTCCCTGCCCCAGATGCCGGCGATTAAGCAAACGGAGCAGAAAGAGTCTGATAATAAACGGGAGGCAGATACGTGGCACCAAGGTGCCAGTTTCATGCTTGGTTTTCTGAGCATTTTAAAATACACTGTGAAATTGATTTGTCATCAGGACAAGAGCCTGTGCTTGTCAGGTCTGTCAGTCTCAGTTTTCAGCTGAGTTATCCGATTCACTAGACCTCTGTTACCCCTGTTCTATTTAAGACAAATAAAGCTTAAAATCCATCCCATAATTTTCGCAGGCTTTTAGTGGAACTGCAAAATGCACAGGAGAGGGGCTCTGAAGAGTCATTTACTCATGGCTTCCCTGTTAGCTTGTATGTGTCCACAAAACCAAAAGGATAGAAAAAAAAGATAATATCCACAATGCTTACACAGACCCAAGCAGTTTACACTCTTGTAAACTTCCTTTACTCTTCTGGAAATTTTTGGATGCAGTGTTGGTTCACACCATCTGTCTGAACTAAAGGTCTCCAGAATTCAGGTGGCAGAGTGCTTTCACACTTGTGTACAGCTCACTTGCCACATATAAAATCCTGTGTTCCTGTGCTGCTGTAGTCCTATATGTGGATATGCAGATAAAGGCTTGATCACACACCTGATTTACATGATTACATGCCTTTCTAAAAATGCAGTCCAGAGTTACCAAAGTGAAGCTTTACAGCAACTGAACTGAAGACAGGCTGCTGCGGAGGGATGGACTTCATCTGACCCGTGCGAATGGAAACAGACAAAGCTTCAAACTCTCTTCTGGCAAAAGGCACCTTGCATATATTAAGAAATTCCAGTAATGAGAGAATATGGAAGAAGTAAAAGATAACAGTGAATGTCACTGACTATGCCAGGGAATGCAAGCAAGCCACAGGAACTCGCAGTCGCCTGTGGACAAACTTGTCCTTGTGGCCTGGGAGGAGAAACAGAGCAAATTCAGAGCCAGAGCACTCCGCCTTGGACACCAGGAGTGCATGCGATGGCTTCTCTTCCTCCAAATGCTGTTGCTTTTGAAACACGAAGGGAATACTCCGAGGAAAATGGAGTCATATTTGGAGGCTGTGGTCCAGCTCCCACTCTCCCATGCTGGATACAAAGCTCCTCTCTCCCCATTTCTCCCATGGAAGCAACATGGAGCATTGTAAGTGCTGGAGACAGCAGAGGTAGTGCAATCCTCGTGAGCCACCATGTCACCACGGAGGACAGCCTGGCTGTGGGAGTGCACGGGGCCGTCCCCCAGCACTGGTGGCAGCTATTCCCCTGGGGAACCACACTTAAGGAACTATGTTAAGTCACTGTTAACTGCTATGTAACAGCCTCAAAATGCAGCTGGGGAAAAGTGTGTGCATCTAACGACACACCTGCATGTCCAGATCACTTACTAGGACTGCTAATAAGCAC
Organism: Rissa tridactyla; assembly: GCF_028500815.1. Lineage (NCBI taxonomy): Eukaryota > Metazoa > Chordata > Aves > Charadriiformes > Laridae > Rissa > Rissa tridactyla. Next base: position 76,191,488 of record NC_071497.1, read on the forward strand.
GACCTTAAATGAATTGTGGCTTGGCTTATAAACATGCATATGTAAAATGTGTCTTCTGGTCATGGGAAACAGATAATTGTATTAAGACAGTTGTAATAAGTGCTCAAGACAAAAGATAAAATTTCTGGGAAATGATGAATGCATTTTGAAATTGCATTAATCACTTAGGAGAATGCTCTTTGCTGTGGGAAATTTCCCTGATCACACTCTGAGACAGAGTTCACATTCAGCTCTGTCTTCCTTGGAGCACAATTTGTGCACTGTGACGCTTCAGATTTAGACCTCCTCTTGCACAATATGTGTTTTGTAGCACAAGTCAAACCACAGCACAGTGCAGTTTGCATGTTGTAAGGCGTCACTATTTTCATACCATTCCTGTCGTGACCAGTGAATTAATGCTTGATTGGCTCACGATGAGGTGGCGTGCACTTAGTAATGCTCATGTCATGCACTGTCACGTCATGCACTGTCAAAACACATCAACATAGCCTTCATGCTAAATGCCAGCTTGCCTGTAAAGAGAGCCCACGCAGAAGGAATTTACAGACACAGGCTCTCTTCCATAAGCAACAGTTATTTTTGTAACAGTTCATATAATTCATCAATAGCTAGCACAATCATTTTTCCTACTGATACCTCATTACCAGCATCACATAAGGGACTCCCTTTTATACATACAGAGGATGTATAGAGGGATACAGAGGAACTGGCCAGATATTGAGATCTCTGTTTCTTTCATTTTAAATTGATATACCAAACCGACCACTGTATCTACAGAAGAGAGAAACTACTTTGATGATTAAACCCACAACAAAATTTAACAGGTAATTTAAACACAATACTAATGTCAGCAGAATGCATTTAAAAGCACATTTAATGCATTTAAAAGCATTTCTCTACAATTGCATTTAGCGACAAGCCACTGGAAGCACAAGACATGCTATGCACTAACACATTTCCACGCTTACACACATGGCCATTAACACAAGTCATGCAGAACAATACCTTCAATTTTGACAAGTGTCCCAGTTCCTTAGCAGCACTGAAAATCAACTGGGTGCCCTATGATTGCAAGAAGTTAGAAAAGAAAGGAAGGGGAAAAAAAGATTATAAACAAGCTTTGCATGTTTTTCCTTTGAGCAAGTTAAGTCAGTTCACAGCTAGAACTTCACACAACCACCTCAAGGCCAGTCACAGCAACTTGACTCCTTGGCAGTTTATTACCTAGTATAAAACCTGGCATTTCCGTGGATACCACATCAAGAGGTATTTCGGAGCACAATATTTTGCTAACTGGTTCACTCTTGCTTACAGCAGCCACCCATTTAAACAGGATATGCCTTCAAATGTCTAAATACACATGAAGACAGTGAAAGACTAGCCAAAGCAAAAGATCACACAACTGATGACAATCTCTCTATAGAAGCAGAGCCCAGTCAGTAGGGTGGGGGTAAGCATACACCAGATCAGAAACAAAACTGGATCTGAGCAGTTCTCGGGTGAGAGATCAGCAAACAAAGTCCAGTGAATACTACACCACAGCCTTTACATGTCAAAAGCTTGGCCAATGGCTCTTCTTCAGGTCCTGCCTGATGAACCTGATCTCCTTCTATGACAAGATGACCTCATTATTGGATGAGGGAAAGGCTGTGGACATTGTCTACCTAGACTTTCGAAAGGCATTTGACACTGTTCCCCATAGAATTCTTATGGAAAAACTGTCTGCTCATGGCCTGGATGAGCATACAATCTGCTGGATCAAGCACTGGCTGGATGGGTGGCCCCAAAGAGTGGTGGTCAATGGAGTTAAATCCAGCTGGCGGCCGGTCACAAGCGGTGTTCCTCAGGGCTCAGTGTTGGGACCATTTCTGTTTAACATCTTTATTGATGATCTTGATAAGGATATAGAGTGTATCATCAGCAAGTTTGCAGGTGACACCAAGTTAAGCGGGAGTGTTGATCTGCATAAGGATAGGGAGGCTCTACAGAGAGACTGGGAAAGATTGGACCAATGGGCCAACACTAATGGTATAAGCTTCAACAAGGTCAAGTGCCGGGTCCTGCACTTGGGCCACAACGACCCCATGCATCGCTACAGGCTTGGGGAAGCGTGGCTGGAGACCTGCCTGGCAGAAAAGGACCTGGGGGTTCTAATTGACAAGCAGCTGAGCATGAGCCAGCAGTGTGCCCAGGTGGCCAAAAGGGCCAATGGCATCCTGGCTTGTATTAGAAATAGTGACCAGCAGAAGGAGGGAAGTGATTATCCCCCTGTACTCAACACTGGTGAGGCCACACCTTGAGTACTGTGTCCAGTTTTGGGCACCTCAATACGAGAGAGATCTCGAGGTGCTGGAGTGAGTGCAGAGGAGGGCAACGAAGCTGGTGAAGGGCCTACAGAATAAATCTTATGAGGAGCGACTGAAGGAGCTGGGACTGTTTAGCTTGAGGAAGAGGAGGCTGAGGGGAGACCTCATCACTCTCTACAACTACTTGAAAGGCCATTGTAGAGAGGTTGGTGCTGGTCTCTTCTCACAGGTAATTAGCGATAAAACAAGTGGGAATGGCTTCAAGCTGCAGCAGGGTAGGTTTAGACCGGACATTAGGAAAAAATTCTTCACAGAAAGAGTGGTCAGACACTGGAATAGGCTGCCCAGGGAGGTGGTGGAGTCACCAACCCTGAATGTGTTTAAGACTCGTTTAGATGTGGTGTTGGGGGATATGGTGTAGGGGAGAACTTTATAGAGTGGGGTTGATGGTTGGACTCGATGATCCCAAGGGTCTTTTCCAACTTATATGATTCTATGATTCTATTCTTTCCCCATGGTGGCTTACTGATGTAAGCCACACATACTGATGGCTGTATGACCAATGAAGAAACAAAAAAGGGAAGATAAATCCCAATGACGGGATACCTTGCTTCAAGCCACTTAACACTCTAGTGTTAACATTCTACGTCCTCTCCAATGGTTAAAACAAAGACATTTTTTTCCTTTTCCTCACCACAGCATTTCTCTGTTGTGCAATATTCCTTTCTGCCTGGGGAGTTAAGTCCAAAATTTAATGAGAAAGCCAAAAGCAACCAAGACAATCCTTCAGTCTCTTCTCCCAGAGATGCTTTATGGGGTGTACTGGAATTTATTTTCTTCCACTTTGCTCCTTTTCATTCATCTGGTCTTGTCTTTTTCTTTAAAGAGAGTCACAATTGCCAGTTACTCCAGTTGGGGAAAAAAAAACCCAGCCTACTCTAATTCTGTGTATGAATTGTGCATCTATCATATAATGAAACTTTGCCCTCCACTTCAGCCCTCTTAGGCCGGTCAGATTTGGGCTTCAGAACCCAGCCTCTTCTCTAATTAAACCTCCCTTCTATTATCTCTCTCAGTAATGCCTTAGGTATGTCAGGAGATCTGCTCTCTCAAAGATGATCTTTGTCTCTCCTCTGTTGTAACTGATTATTAGGGGCTAGTGTTAAAAGTATGTGTAAATGTCACCACAGGTATCAGCTGAGAAGTTCCTGGGGGGATGTCCCAGATGAATGTCTGAAATAAGCTTCCAGGGACAGGCACTGGTGGGTGGCACTTTCCAGTAGGGACAGACCTGGGACAGGATGAAGCTCATCTTATTTGGAAACTGCTGCTTCCATGAGGACCACATTTCCCCAAAGGGCTCCAGTGAATCATAGAACGATTCTCCTTTCTACAGCTCTCCTTCTGTCTCCTTTACTACTTTTTCTCATCTCAACAGCCCTTCACCCTCTCACTTAACCACACCTGCCATGACCACTTCCCATCCCTGTCAAAATGCTACCCTCAAACTGTAACAAAGCAAGATCTAAAACCAGAATTATTATATTGCCCTTTGCCCCTGCCTATGCCACTCAGTCTGTTTTCTTTGCTGTCTTCTTTGGTATTTGTTTATTTGTGGCCTTTTAAGTCAGTACTGTGTGGAGCAGGAACTATTCCATACATGCATTTGCAGAGGAGACTCTGGGAACTGGGTTCTACTGCAAAGATCATTGCTGAAATAATTCTCTTTTTTCTAGGATTAGAGTTAATATCAGGCCCACTGATGGGTGCCCCTCAGCAAAGAAGTGCTGAAAGACCGAGACACCGGACACCCTCTGCCCATTACAACAGCAGTCAAAAAGTGTATTTTTAGATGAGATACCTTTTCTTTAGTTTTGCCAGCTTCAGAAATTTCTTCAAGCTGAAAGACTCTGTGACCTGAAATCACAGACAACTTCTTGATTTGCTCTATCCATAACTATCACCTAACCCTCACTGTTCCTCAGCCTTTTATGTTTGTTGAATACAAGTCAATAAAGCATGAACATCACTGACTTCATAGCTAAACAGAAGAACAAGAAATAATTGATTAAATTCACAAGTCTTGGAGGGGGGGAAAAGTGCAGATAAGGACAATGCATCCATAAAGGAAGGCTTCTGAACTGAGAGTGGGAGCTTTCCTTGCTGCCAGTATCCAATGGTTAATGTCAGAGTACAACTCTCTACACTGAAAGAGTACGAAATTCTCTGTGTTTCCAGTGAGCGAGGTTGAACATGACTGCACACCAGGAGCAACAAAGAGATTTCACTGTGGGCCACACCAAATAATCCACCAGGAGACACAGCTTCAGCCAGTGCTCTGGTATCCAACAGATGTGCCTGCTGTTCTGTACAATTAGTCACGAAGTTTGCTTGACTCATGGGTCTTAAAACTTAAGGTTTTCATGCCTGTTGACCAAGCAGAAAAAAAATTAACATTTTTATAACCTGAATTTTGAAAAAGTTAAGGGGGCAGTCTCAAAACACACTGATGTTAACATTTCTTGAGACAGTATTTTCAGCCTTCATTGGACACTTGTTTTATTTAATATAAATTTGGACAACAACATTAACCCACCTAGGCACGTAGTCTCCCTGCCGCAGGCTTCTAAGGAGGGCAGGTTGGTAACACTAAGCAATACCTAGTGACTTGATACGCTTCAAGGAACAAAGCTGCCCAGATAACTACTCCTCAGTTCCTCAACTCTTGCCCGCTAAGGAAATTCTCGTCAATCAGTGACAATCTCTGTCAATGTGTCTGCAAGGAGGTTATTTTACTGTTACAATGAGTTTGTCATCAATGCTGGCAACATCTCATGAAAATCGGGACAGCTCCTTCCTCTGCCAAATGGCATTCTTGTAAACAAGACGCTATACCTCCTCAAAAAAGTTATTTATTAATGGAAAACATAGCACAAAGCTCTATAGACAGCACTTATTCTATGTGTGCCTCTAGGGAATGAAAACAACTAAGCTTAAATATCAGGTAGTTTTGAGAAAAGCTGCCTACAACGGAACTGATTAAAACATCAAGGATGGAAGATGAGGAAAAATTAAGTCCTTATTATGAATTGTTTCTGACTAGCTCTGTGGCAAATGTAGCTAGAAAAGGGACAGATCTTACTGCTGGTTTTCCTGGTTCTTCCTATGAAATAATTTTAACTTCCTAAATTTTTGGAAACATGAAAGACATCTATAGTCCACCCCACAAAGATTTTGAATTCCTCGTTAATGGTCCGACTGTCTTTTTTCCCCGACTCAGTGAAAGCATTCAGAGAAAGATCCTCAGCTGACTCAAGTCTAATTGCTAGAAGCCAACCAAACTGCACTGATTTATGTTAGAAGCATCTCAAACTCTCACAGCTTAACTGTCCTACTGCTCAGCTGATGAAGTTAGGAAACAAAAGCCTACTGCAAGTCTTCTGAATTCCACTCCTTTTTTGGAAAACATATTATTACTCTGGCTTCTTTTTCTGAGACATACCAGTGCAAAGAAGTTTCATCTGGTATTGTACTTTCCTTTCCCACATTTTTTTTAATTCTTTCATTCAACAACAACAAGATGTGATCATTTGTTAGCAGCACTTATGTTCATTTATAAAAACTGTATCATCAGCCAATGTTTGCTACCACCCATTAAAAAATAGCACTATTTTTTAGCGTTGTGGTGTCTTAAATAGTGAGAAAATAGTCTTAAAAGTGAGGAAAAGGGAAAATAATTACCTGTCTGTACAGAGATCTGGGCACATGTGCAGTTCACAGACCATCATTTCATCCAAGGCTAAGAAAGCTTTTTCTCCTCATTACAGAGGAAGCCTTGGACTTTTTCACTCCTAGCTGGCACAAGGGAGAGGACTCATTTAAACTAACACAAGTTAAGAAAGGTGAAAGGTTTCAGAAAACCTCTTAAAGCTGCAATCTTCTCCACCACAGAATAGCTCTGGAGTGGTGCTGCTTGCAGATGGGCCTGAAGAACAGCCAGTTTGGAAGTCACGTGTAAAATCTGTCCGCAGCCTAAAGAAAATTTTGTTCTTACCCTGGACCACATTCTCATTTAGTGAAGAGAAGTCTGATGAGTAGAAAAAAGCACAGCAGGAGCAAGAACAAATGGAGCCTCACGTGAATGGCTGCAGTGTACCGTGTTAAATAAATAAGGGAGAGGCTCCAGAGGAATCATCTGTGTGTAAATTAAGCAAGTCTTCATTGACCTGACTAGTCACTGTTGGCATGCTATACTTTCGTCCTAAGCAGCGAGGGAGAAAGAAATGTATAACTAATCCTTTAATATCCCCAAGCGTTGTGCACTGAACCCCAAAAAAATAAGGATTTCCAGAGAGCTATGTTTGCATATCCACTCATCCAAGACGGAGAGCGTTTAATTAAATGTTGATCTTTAGTTAAAACTAGTGAGGTGTGAACTGCTCGGTGAGTTACTGGAGATCATGTTGCTACTAATTTCACAACCCACAGGCAGTCAATGCTCAGAGAGGTAGAAGCCGCTCATCTGAAAGCCGTTAAGGCACCCGCAGCTCAGGTCCATCACAGTGGGAAGCTGTAAAACAACCCCATCCCCATTGCATCCTTCATGGGCAGCGTCTGACTGCTTTCTCACCTGAGCCCCACCTGAGCTTTCTCACCTGAGCAGCAGAGAATGGAAGAGCAGAGCTCAGATTTTCCTTCCATACAGGCTGAGCTAATTTAAATGGAGTAGATCGGTCCAGCGAGCAACCAGCATTAAAGCACTGTACAGTGACAGGGTCACACAAGCAACAAGTGCGACACACTGCAGCGTGTCAGGAACCTTCTACCCGAGTATGCTTTCCATGACCACCATCAAAAACACTTTTGCACCTCTAGCAATTTTACAGAAAGGAGAGAAAATATTCCATAAAAGGGACTCTCTTCTACAATGAATATCCCCTGCTTCTTAAGGGCTGCAGAGTTTTAGGACGGTGATCCCCATCCAGTGGTCCTTCAAACACGGAGAGGCAGCACTAGAGCTTTCTATTGCTGAGGGTTGTGAGGAAAGTGAGTTACAGTGCCTGGGGCTATTTCTGAGTCTGATGTGCTTTTGAAAGAAAAAAAAAAAAGTGAAAGCAAAATTAGATAAGAGGTGCATGGCAGAGAAGTAGAATAGCAAAGAGGAAGTACTGCTTCTGCCCACACTGTCAACCCTGAGTTTTGCCTCGCCTTTCCCTGCCAGTCTTCATTACTAGGGATTATGAAAATCTGGTGGTGACGGAATAAATCGTTATGTCCCAGGGGACAGTGGAAGCAGCTCTTTGCCCCTGTAGCCCAACTAGCTTTGCCACGGGTTCCCTGCTCATGGACTTCAGACAAGGCCATTTTAATCACTTCGCTGTTCACAACCGCCTGTTCAACTCTTTTACAGTTTGGACTAGTTCAGCCTCCTCACTATGATACAATTGATTAGACAGCTAAAAATACAGCTATGAGTATTTTGCATTATCTCAGAAAACTGAGGATGTGCTTCATTACACAAAGAGAGCTTCTCAATTTGAAGCTGAAGCGATGGCAACAAGAAACTACTCAAAAGTGGCTTATAGCAACATCCTGCAGGTTGGAAGAATTGGCTGATCACACTTATTGCCTTCGTGATACAAGTACCAAATCACTCTCCTACTCCGCCTTTAAATTCGAAACTAGCAAGTGTAAAGCTCATGCAGCTCCTCCCTGGTTGTCTCCAAGGCTCTTGATCTCACTGCTTCCATTCTGAAGGGGTCACATTAATGCTGCTCTTACATGATGACTTTAGCACCTATCCCCAAAGACTCCTTTTTAAAGCAATTCAACTGAAGGAAATTTCATCCGCTTAAATGTTGGTAATTCTTTTTGTCCTTTATAAATTAAAAAGGAAGTCAGAAATGATTACTCCAAATCCAAGCTCAGAGCAAGCAAATTACACCTCACACTAATTTTATGCTTAGTAGGTATGACTGCACACTGTGTCTCAGCAGTTTTGTTTAAAGTTGTCTTCGTCAAAGCTAGAGACAAAGGCCATCCCTCTCACAGCAAGAAACACTTATTGCAAAATGCAGGTTTGCATCACTTCTCTAGACACTGCAACCCAAGAAGTCCACTCAAAATACGTAGGCAACAGCTGAATAGTGAAAACCACTATCATTCTACCCACTACTGGGAAGAAAACAAATCAGCATAAACTAGCCACAGACCACAAGTTTACTCCCAACACAGAGATGAAAAGAAGTTCTGGATTGTCTCCAAATAACAAGGTTATAGCCCAAACTTCACTCTGCCTCCAACTGAGTGTCATCCCCCAGAGCAGCTGGGCATGCGTGACTGACATTTAATCAGTTTCTGTGGTTTCTCAAAATTGGAGAAGTTGTTAATTGTCCATTGTTAAAAACACCACTACATTCATGACACACATTCATCCAGTATGTCCACACAGCTGAACAATTATATAAAAGACTGCCTTTGAACGCAAACTATCTGGACTTGCTTCCAACTTCCCAACATCAGAGACACAGAAATCATGCCAGCCCATACTGATGTTAAAGCCTTCTGGGGGGTAAAACAGGAGGTGGTGCCATTAAAAAGCAAGCCCAAATTAACTACATCTATACAGAGAGACACCTGACTAACAGATCACAGTAATTAGGCAAAAGTATTTACAGGTGTTTACAGGCCATGAAGACAACACTGACTGCCCAATAATCCCACATACGCAGCTCTCTTTAAAGGATTGCAAACCCCTGATTAACATGATTTGATATACTTGATGGCAACTCCTTTTGGATCATGGACTTTGAATTGTTTTTTTTCTAGAGTGTGCTCCATATCTTGCAACCCTATTATAAAGAGAGTTGCTCTCTTACTTTATTAGGTTACAGACATATTTTTCCATCCTCGAGCAGGCTATGTGCAGACAAATTTACCTGGACAGATGACTCACTAGGTCAAAGAGATGAGTTACACAGGCAATGGCAACACCTTCTGCTATGAGTCAGGAAGAAGAAAATGCCTTACCGTATGGTCTGTAAGAGGAGGCAGTACAATGAGCTTCTCCATGGTATTCATTACCACCCTCCAGAGCTCTTTCAACACGCGTTTCAACACCGTCTTTTCACACACAGTCGCAAACAGTGTCAGGCTGCAGGGAGAGAGCAAGAACTGAGTAAGTTCAAAGAATGCAATTTGCAAGGGAAAAAGGAGATGTGTAACAGGAGAACCAGTGCCCTACCCAAAGCAGTCTGTCATAATGATTGCTTTAAGGGTAAAAATCTTCCCTTTTCATAAAGTGCAGCCTTGGAGATTCAGCACTAAATACGTTTGGCCAAAATGGATTATTGACATTTCTGACCTCAACCATTTGTATTTATTGACCTAGGGATTACCAGAAGATATCACTAAGTTATGGTGGTCGGGAATTATCCAAATAAGAGCAGGTACCATTGATCTGGTTTCCTTTACGAAGATACTTCCTGATGTATCAAATTTACAGGGTAGATAAGAAAAAATTACAAACAAATGTAGAATAATAGGTTTTAAACTTCAAGGGGTTATTATAATGACTTTTGTTGAATACCTAAATTAATACTTCCCAGACTGCTACACAGAAATTCCTGCACAGCTTCTGATAGGTGCTGAAGTCCCTAAATCTATCTCTATAATCACCTTGAAGCAATTCTTGGACTCCTCTGTTATTTTGTTGCAATTGCATTCACTGCCAATCACCTACCATATGTTTATTCCCTTTTACAGAAAGAAGTTCTGCTTTATCTCCCTAGTCATTCCTCCTTTATTATTGTAGAGGCTACCAAAAGAAAGCCAAGAGATGTTAGATTCTTCTTCAAAATGATCGTTGGACTTTGGCATTTACTGATCACACTGGGAGAGCTACAAAGCAGGAACTATGCAGCCAGCGGCAGTGCACAGGTGACTCTTCTACGTTGTGTTACATTTTCTCGCAGACTCTCCCTTTTTTCCCCATGGCTGGTTAGACAGTAAATGAACAAAACCAAACAGGGACAAGAACGATGTGGGCAGGGTGCAGGAAGCATCAAAAAAGACTCTCCTTCCGTAAAGGAGATACGAAAATAATCCAGACTCAGATTATCATAATCAAAATTACTTGCTCCGCAGCTGGACAAAAAGCGCATAGCATACCAAGTCCCCAGTGATACAAAGGAAGGTGGTTTCTCAGGAATCGTGAAAGCATGCATGGAAAATGCTCAAATGAGAGGGCTCCTAGATGTAATGATTGCTGCAGAGAGTCACTTAGTACACGGTGACCCAAAGGAAAGATGGGACAATCAATACAAAGAGTAACAAAATAAATTACGTTTTAAACTCATAAAACTTCACATCTCTCACAGCATTTATTAGGAAAATTGCTCTCCACCTCTTACAAAACAAAGAACTGCTGTGCATCAGCAAGAAGTTTAACTTCTACAATGATTAAAAACTGGTTTTCTTTGTAGATCAAGGCTTAGCTGATGAGAATTATGAGCAGTTACCCACAAAAAGTCCCTGTACAGCTGAATCATGCTGCATGGTGTTAATGGCAGCAGTTAATTAAAGCAACAGACGAAGCTCATGTACATCACATAGTTCAGAAGCTTATTTTCTATTCAGAACAGCGCCACACGTGACTAGAACGTGCATGTTTAACATGACTGGGATAGTGAGTAGTATATGTGTCCGGTATATAACTATGGTTTGCAATGTGTGCTAATTGGCTACAGTACAATTTGTATAGGAAAAAAAATGTAGCTAGTAAATTTAGAATTTCAGCCTTTCCCACTACCTGATCAGCAGCGTGTTTTGCTGATTGCTATATTTCCCAGAGGGAGAAAGAAGAACAGAGGGTGTGCTTTGGCGTTGAATGAAGGCTGAAGAGATGATCTATGGCTTGAGAGGCAGATATGGGAAGAAAAGCCATTAATTCTTTCCCAATCCTGTTCCCAATCTGATGCACTGTATGCATAACGTACACTTGAACACTTGCTTACTTTCCGTCCAGGAAATCCATCAATGGCCTCAGGACATTATCTGCGTCTTGCGCAACCGTGTTTCTGGCATTAGCAGCAACGTTTCCTGTCCCTTTCACCTGACAGAGGATATCGGACATCTGCTTGACACACTCATCAATGCGAGTCTGGAAGCTGAACAGATAGGAGAGAGGCAAAACGAAGACTTATCAGTGGCAGAGATCTCGGCTTTAGTACATAAGTTAAATATTGCAAGGCTATTAACTATGCCCTCAATTACACACTCTTCCTTCCTGAGATTTGCTGTGCATTTCCTTTCTGCATTTGTCACCAAGGGCCGTCCTACCCACTTCCTTATGCCCATCGTCCACAGACAGCCTACTACCTCTGAACACAACCGGAGTTTGTTCATTCAGCTTGCAAAAAGAAACGATCCTTTCCTGATTTCAAGAAACACTGTTATTCTTAGCTTGAAGCACCCTGCTGTATCTTTGCTCTCTACACAGAGAGCGTTACACCGCAGAGACTGGGATATCGTATAGAGCAACGCCACAATGCATGCACAATTCTGAGCACCCAGGAGTCCATGGGCAGTAATGAGGTTATGACCCAACATGGGGTAAGTTTTTAACACATTAGAGACAGCCTGAAGGCAGGTTGAAACCAGTCCACTGCCATACAGCCCATGCTGTATCAAGGTGTCAGAATGGGATGTGGGGCTCAGCTGTGAAACCATCAGCGTCACTGTAATGAAGTGACACGCAAGCCATTACAGCACAGTTACTGTTCCATCTCTTACTGCTAAGAGAAAGTTCAAAATGAAATAATACAATGGTTAAAAATGATGAACAGATCAGCAGAGCTGTCAATGTATCAATTCAGTGAATAAATGAAAATGCTTTGACATTTAAAAGAACAGTTGCTAACAACAGGCGTTACAAGTGTCATTTAGCTATCCAGTAATGGTTTGAGACCAGGAAGAGGAGTCAGTGCTAGGAGCTGGGGTAAAGGTTTAAGAGCAGGAACACGGGTTTGGAAATCAGTATTATAGCTGCTTAAGTGGCCTGAACTGCTGTGTGAGCCGCCTAGGACATTTCTGAGTTGGGTGCTAGCATACAACACCTTTGCCCTGCGGCTCTCACCTTCCTTCTCCACCCCTTCGTCACCTCTTTCCTCTCCCACACTTCCACCTCCAGTCTCATGGTCCCTCTTGCTCTCTTCTAACCTGCCTCTCACTGGAGCAAATCCCGCAGGAATTCCCTCCGTCAATCCAACATCCTTCGAGAACAAAAGAGAAGCTAGCCTTATCCAGGCTTCTTTTCTCTATGATATCCTTTAAAGCAGAAAACGCTTCTGTGTCCAGACATAATCCCCTCTCAGCACAAAGGTGGCGAGGCTCTCTGGATGTGTGCTGCTTTCCCAGCAGGCGCAATTATCTCACACAGATGAAGAGAAGTTAAGATCTGCAGTGTGAGGTGTGCATAGTGGTGTGGGAGCAATGGTTTACAGACTCTGCACAGAATATTGTGGATATCTGCTTTACCTCCCACATTTACACCCTTTAGAAGATCCTGCTTATACAGTAAACTGCAGCTCTGCTTTTCATTCTCTGTTACTGTTAAGGAATGAGTGAAGCATCTGAGCTGCCTGACTGGCTAAATCTCTTGCTGGCACATCTCTCTCAAGCACTTCCTGGTAGGTATGCTGAAACTGAATAATCTCTTTAAACTGTATTTGCAAATGTCAAGATTGTACCTTAATTGTCTTGTAGCAGTGACACCACGGAGACAGGTTTCATACAAGAAAATTCACCCCCTAATTATGATTTCTCAGTCATCCTCCATCTAATTATGAACATTATCGATTCAATTCAGTTACAGTTTGAATCACTCCATTTCTTGCTATGGCATCCATTACTGGCAATGGGAATTCCTCACTTATCTCCCCACTTAGCTCTGCGTGCTGAAATCCAAATAGTCACTGACAAATCCCAACATACTTTTTTGGTCATAAGTACTGCAAACCTGTAGACTGTAGGAGGATAAGTTGGTAAAATTTGTTTTATTCCCCATGCCCATGTTTCATCTATACTCCAGTTCACGCCTGCATTAGTCCTGTTATAAAGCACAACATGAAATGAATGGGATTAACCATGACAAGTGGTTGTTTTTGAAGATCAGCTGGAAACCCTGCATTTCTAGATTTTGCTTAATTGACATCTTTTATGGTTCACTACAAAATTATTATGAAGTTGAGCACATTTTTATCCTCAGGTAAATGGTAACGTGATTTGCAATAAAACTTAATTGCCATCAATTACTCTGGCAATACTTTAAAGAGCTCCTCCCCTTGAAACATTAGAAAACACCATTCACTGCAACATTAGAACAAGTCAATCTCAAATTCTAAACCTGTTTCCTTCTTATTCCAATATGCATTTAACAATCAGAAATCATTCAGCTGTTTCATACGTTTAGAGCAGAAGGTTTAAACAAGAACATTGCTTCATAAACGCTAAGCTGGAAGCTGCTTTCTGAGCAATAAAGGAGCAGGCAATTCTGTTACTGACAGGCACTACTTAGAGAAAAAAAATCACTCTATGTAATTCAAAGACATTTCACAGTTGAGAGATCTCCATGTTACCTTTCTAAGCAGCGCAATACAGAAAAGAGAGACTTTTAAAAAATTTCTCACTTCTTCACATGGTCTCAGTATTTGAAAGACCATGAATTTATGACAAAAAGAAAAATATAATGCAGTTAACATGAGTTTCTCTTCTTAACCTGACTGAATGAGATTAGATAAAATAAAGGAATGCTTCAAGGACAGAGACCTCGTTATACTCACCTGTTACCAAACACTGCACTCAGCTCATCCAAAACATTGTTCAGCTTCACCTGGAGCTCTTTGAGATGGTCACTTGCTTCTGCATCCAACTGTGGACGAAAGAATAGCACTTAGCTTGAACCCAGAGGGCAGTCTGCTGTCCTTCACAGTGCTGCTCCTCACTGTTGAGGTTACTCTCAATAAGCAGGTGAACTATCACCACTGGACTCTGCCAGCTACGATGCTCTCCTCCACTGCCTGCTGCTGTTATAGAAGCTGTGAAATCATCAACAGATACTTGCCTAAACAGCAGCCAGTGGTTTCCCCAGGCTCCAATACCCTCTGACACCCTTCCTGATATTTGCAAAGTTGAGAAAGAAAGTGAATGTGAACTCCCTGTGGCCAACAGAGTAAGCAGGCTGAGAAATCACCAGGCACTGTGTACTACCTTGGGCTCACGGGTCATTTCACCCCTCTAAGTATAGAAGGAGACACAGCTTTTCAGACTGGATGTTATTTACTTGTGCATTTCTCCCTGCATGGTCTTGAAAGATGCTATTTCACCTTCTGCCCTGCTGTCAGTATTCAAACTGAAGACTGGACCCCAGCTATTTTGAAAGTCTGGCCACAATACCATGACAGGAACTGTTGTGCACTGATCACTTTTGGAAAGCATAATCTCAGCTGTGCATATTGAACAGAAGTAGCTCTACCCTCCCATGGTGCTAAACAGCTTTTTTTATACAACTGTTCAGAGGAGACTTCACAAACCAAACGGGAAAAGTGCCCCAAGCACTACGTGGATGCTGCTGACACCTTGGCACATTCTGTAAGAAAGTGCTTGCTCCATTATTATCAGCCCAAAGCCACCTGTTTTTACATTCAACAGTGCCCTGTATTCCAGCTGCAGTCATCCCTCCAGCCTCGAAAGAGACACTTCTGAGAAACCTACCTGTGTGTACACATAACAAAAGATGTTGAATGTATTGGCATCAGTTGCTATGAAAAAGTAACTTGTAGAATAGATTTGCTTTTGTATGCAGGCAGGCAAGCTGCTTGTAAAACAAAAACCTTCCTGAAAGGAAAATTTGGCATTCAGAGCTTCTGCCCTTACCTCTAAGGCAGAGTTATCTATTTACAAATGTAATGAGCCAGATGCCAGTACAGAGGTTAAAAATCAGTTCAGATTTTTTATGGTATATCCACACATGCAGCTATACAGGATTTGAACATCACAGGAGTTCCCACTTCTATATGCAGTGCTGAAGCCATCTTCATATTCCTCAGCATCTGTCAGAGAAAGCCAAGCCTCAGGGGATTTGGAATCTGATCTGTTAATTTTCCTGTTGTAAGCTGGCATGGAAAACTGGCTCTATTAGACATTTGAACCTGTGCTAATGAAACTGCTGGATCAGAATTTTAAAAATAATTTTTAAAAAATCGAAGAAAATTATGATTACTTAAGCCTTATAACTTTAGCCATTGCTAGCTCTGATTATTTTTCCTTTATTAAAGTGAATTTGTATTCTGTTACATTTATAATTCCCTTGGTCTGTGAAAGCAGAAGGAAGCTAATATGCCAATCAGCGGTCATTCTAGCCAAGCTTGTAGGTAACAAAACAAAACCAGCATCTGTTGGTGGGGGTTTGTCTTGCCCCTATATTAACCCTTTCCTTCTCCTACCGCATAAAGCGGCAACAAGTCACAAGCTGACTGGTTTGCCATCTACAGTTAATAGCCCTGAACAGTCCTCCGATTTTGGCCATTTCTGGAAGATTTGAGGCAGGACCAGTTCATGATTCATCAAAACAGTTCAAGTAACTGCTTTTCCAGATTAAAAAAAAAAAAAAAAAAAGCCAGAAGGATTTGGCACAAGATACCTATTCTTCACTATTTACTTCTACTTTATAAGCTACCAGATACATGGTCTAGAGGATGTCTGAGGTAAGGATCAACAACTTACTGCCCTGGTTCATGAACCATGCAATTGATGACTTGTTTTACTGTGAGGTGACATGGAGAGCTCACCAACAACCTCTGAGCTTCTCCTTGCTATTGTATCTGTTGACTGCAAACTGATCTTCTCAGGAGCAGAAGAAAGGCTGATTGCCAGCCTTGTACTGTAAGAAGGGACAGCTGGAGCAATGCTTTGCCAAGGGGAAGAGCTCCATTATCTATGGTGAGGAACGAGCTTCCCTCCAGAACATCAGTTCACAGCTCTCTGGGTGCAACTGGCAAGACAGCTGCCCAGGTATAACTTCGAGGTGCCCAGCATCACCCTCAGAAAGCAAAGCCCTGGTCGTAAGCATTCTGGTTCAGTATCCAGCAAGTCCTCTGTCATCCTAGAAAGGCTATTGTCTTCTGAGCAACTGCTACTATGTAAGGAGGAGTCCACGTAAAACAATACTAATCATTAATGATTAGGCATTGGTGCACTTTGGCTTGAAAGCAAATTTCAGGGAATTACTTGAGTGTGACTTAAGTCCATTAGGAAGCTGCCGGTAGGTGTGTAGCACTGTTTCACATACAGAAATTACACACCAGTTACAGAGTCCCTGTAGCATGTGGAGTTACTGCAAACTGTTCTTTGCTGATATGGTGAAGCACTGATAACAGTGCTCTAACGGAACAGTGTACGTTTTGCTGTTGCTGCTCAGCCAATGAATTCTAAGCATATCAGCTATCACTGATAGCAGCAAATGCTACTTGGACTGCATGACAAATCTGGCTGCTAGAGTAATGCAGAAAGCACTATTAGGCAGCTGGGTCACTGCCATGTGTCACGTCCAGACCATTTCTATCGGAAGCTGGAGCTCAGCAGGCTTATGATCTCCATTCTGTGGGTGTATCGGAGATGATTCAGAGGAAGAAGGCTAATGAAAAGTTCTCTGTGCAGAACACGGGACAGTATCCACAGTGAGGTAGCTTCTGATCTCTGAGCAAATGCTCCAGCTCCAGTGGAAATATTGTCTGGCATGGCCATAGTTCTGCGTTTGAGACCAAATGTGCAATACAGAAAACTGAGGTGCCAACAAAGAGGGAAGAGGTAACCCTACTTCAGGGAAGAAAGCATGTCCCTGTTAATTTCCTGCAAAGATCTGGGATTTGGCACATCAGAAAATACAGGGTTCGAAGTCTCATCCAAGCACATTCAGGGCTGAAATCTCAAGTTCTCTACTAATCTGGATGGTGGCATTTACAGTACAATGTTATGAACTGCAGTTTAGATTGATCTGCTTCTCTCATGGGTGAAATGGAACCCATGAGCCTATGAATCTGTGATGGGCTTCCAAGTTTTCCAAGAGATGTCATTAGTTCTTCTTTGGCTTCTACATGCACTGGCGAAGCACAAGCAACCAGAACTGGAAGCTCTTCTGTAGCTGGAAGGACACAGCTCTTACCTTCTAGAAGGTTGAAGATGTTAAATAATTCAGGTGGTAAAGCCAGAGAACCTGTGAAATCATCAGGTATGATATGGCATAGCAGCAGCTAGAGAATTTTGTCCTGCTCTCCTATTTTAGCTTTATGCAAGTTATAGAGATCGTCTGGCTCCAGCTTGAAGCTGCTGATTTTTGTTCTGCCTCCCTCCACCAGCACCCAGGAGCTCCCCTCTGCAGAGGTGACCATGAAGCAGGGAGCTCAACAGATCTACCCTCCCTTTAGAGTCTTGCTTGCACTGAATTTTCATGCATCTCCCCCTTTTCTATAGGATTCAAGTGTGCTGAATCCAAACAGCTTCTCAAATACTAGGGTGGCCTTAGCTATGGCATATGGACTGCTAAAGAGGAGCAATCAGTACGTACCACAAATCCTTTGAGAACATCGCTATCAAGTCTTGGACGTTTCTAAGTTGTACTGCAATTTGTTATTCAGGTAGCTAACTTAGGATTTAAAATGTGGGCTAACCCTGGCTGAGCATTAAGAGGAGAGTTTCCTGAAGCAGTAATTGTACAGATTAGCTTGAAACCGAAGGCATGAAAATTGTATGATGACAATCTGCTGCTACGCAGCAGCTAATTCTTTGGGTTCTCTAGGCAATACTTGTCTCTGATACTCACCCCACATGCTTGAGTTTGGGGAAAAAAAAGTGCAGAAATGTTTTAAACTAGGCTTCCACAGCACATCTGGGCTTCAGCAGTGGACAATGCAGTACAGCACCTTTTAATTTCAGTGCCAGGAGTTCCTAACTCATGAAAAGCTAAGCAAGATAATGACCTGAAGAAAGCCATCTCTCAAGCAAAATGAGAAAGGCTTATTCTGGTTTCAGGGACAGTGCACAGAGCAGGCTGAAGTCTGGAGGAAAACTGCAGAGGTGGGTAGAAAATGCAAGTCGCATTTGGTTTTATTAGATAATGTATGAATGATTAAGTAAATGGGGCCAAGTTCAGGCAAACACTAGCAATGAATCTATATAGCTCACTTTAGCACAGACCTAAATTACAGTCTCCGTTCTGTGGGTGTACTGGAGACATTCAAAGGAATCATAGGTTTCAAAAGGTATTCATGTCCAGGACTCACCCCCCGATTCCACTGCTCATTATGCTTTTAATGCTACCTGCCACTCCACAAACGCTGCCTTTCCAAAACATGCTTTAGGAATGTCTGAGAATGCTACTGAGCCACAGTGAAGTTGTTTTGATCCCTTGAGATCAACACAGCTCAAAAGGGAAATAAAAGTATTGATTATAAATCCTAAAAGTCATTTAAGATACTTCTTTCTGTGTGTGCATGTGTGTGTGTGTGTGTATATATATATATACACATGTGTCTTGAGATTTCAAGCACAGACCTAAGAGAATTCCTTCACACGGAGCTCTCTACTAGTCAGAAACAATAAGGACACCAACAGAGCTTCAATGTTCACAGACTATATGATGTCAACTTACTAAACCCAGAGATGCTGGGCAATTTTTGCCCTGTTTTGTGCTTCAGAGTATTACAGTTGGAAAAAGAATAAGAGAAGCGGGGGGAAAAGGTACCACTCTTCATTTGGGGGAAAAAAAAAAAAGTAAAAGAAAGACACCATATCAAGAAGCCCAATCTCAAGAAATAGTACTGGGCAAGCATTTCTGTTTCACGTTATGCCGTTACACTGCAGGGTACTGTGGGTGAGCCCTGTCACTTCATTTCCCTTGCTGCAAAACGGAATAAGTGATATGGATTTCCATATAAGTGTGTTCTGGATGCACCAGCAAAGAGTGCTAGGTAGCAGCAGTAGAATTTCAAAGCTTTCCAGAGTTGTGCACTACTACAGCTGCAGATGGAGATGGATCTGTGAAACAGAAGCAGATGAAGCCACAAGTACAAAGTAACTGAAATCAGTCCCGAAGTTCTGGCTTCACACATGGTACATCTAACCAACCTGCCACAAGAACCATGGAATATTTGATACCTAGTTCTCAACAACATTTTTGAGAACACAAAAAGGTGAACAGTTTAAAATCACCACGACATACCACTTATTGACACAAGGTTTTGGGTAGAGAAGCCAGGACAACGCTTATATTTAAGCAAGCAACTGTGTGATGTGTAGAGGAATATAAATCGTATCTGTCACAGAAAATAACAACTGCCCTTCCTGAATGAGAGAATAAAACCCAGAGATGAACTTCCAGGAGCATGTTTGTCTACATGTTGTGTTTTCAAGGCTGTTGTCTCACCAATTGTTACTCACTAGCCAGGTTCAATCTACATCAGAGAAAGGACTGCTCAAACTAGGACAAGACCTTGTTTACTCTAGCAAAACAGAGGACCTGGCAGGTTTCAAGTCAAGAAGCAAAGTACTACATAGTCACCAAGAGGGAAACCCCTCGGGATAGCAAGTAATGCAGGCACCTAACACAACAACACTATTTATTTCTGGTGACCAGTGGCAGCCTAATGAAGTGGAAAAGCAGCAATTGAAAAGAAAAGAAAAAAAATCACTTCCAAAAGCATGTTTGCCTGGTTTCTTCCTGTGTGTTTTATTGCTCACAGTCTGGGTTCCTCTCCCTTTTTTTTTTCTTTTGATTCCACAGTGCAGGGGAAACAGTGGATTCATCACCTCTGTTCTGCCTTACCTGAGGAAGGTTTTAAAAGGCAGAATGCAGAGAAGAGGTCTAGGCTAGGAAAAGTAGCTGGCAGTCTTAATAAACACTTTTTTTCTCCCCATATTTAACACACTATCAGGTGGTATTTTCAATTTGTAGGTGGTATTTTCAATTTGAAATACAGAGAAATCCTACTTACGGTCACCGCTATGGAAAAAAGTAGCAAATTGATTCCTTAAGGGAAATTAGGTGCACAGGGATTAAAACTTTATAAACCACTTCACAAACATGTCATCACAAGTTTATTTTTTCCTGACAAATGACCATTTAGCTACCACTGCTATTATAGCTGGGAGCATATAATTCCAGTTCTTGATGTAGGGCTCAGAAATTAGGATTGTTAAAATCACACGTGAAAGAATGACAGCAGTTTTCCTAGCCCTGCGGGGTAAATCTATTTATTGAGATTTTTCCACTTCATAGAATTCTGCCACTGAACACAAGAAAGATTTGAAACACCAATACAGGCAAAAACTGAGCTGCCCATCAGCAAAGCTGACTCTCCTCTTGGCACACAGGTCGTAGCACAGGTTCTACCACAACCAAACAGAGGTTCTAACACAACCAAAGAGAATGCACTTAGGCTTTAAAAAGGATTTTTTTCCTAACATCAGCATCAGCAGCCTTTTCTTCATTTTCCTGAACCTTGAAAAGCAATGTACAAAAAAAAAAAAAGGAGAGAAAAAAAACAGATACACAGATTATAACAGAACAGACACAGTGATCTGGGGGAGGAAAAACTTACTTCTGTAGAAATACCCATCTCAGGACAAAGAACAAAACCTAAGATGTTTATATTCATGGACACATCTGAGTATCCAACCAAGCATGAGTACAGAACTCTTATTTGCATGTCTGCAATATATTAGGTATTGGACATTTAATACCAAAGTTACTGTCCCACGTTTATATGCCACATAAAAATGACTTATGTCAACAGTTCTCAGACCTATCTTTCTGTCTTCAGAGCTGTGAAACCACCAGCCATGCCCACACCCAGCCCACATGAGCACAGTACGTATCCTTCTCTTTCCTCCTCCACACTATTCTCTGTGCCTCGAAAGATGAGCTCCTGCATCTTATGATAAATTCTGTTGAAAAGTCTTCAGGGATGGCTGTCCCCTCACACTTCTTACAGTGCCAGGTGTCACAAGGCTTTCCTTATGACTGCGGTCTGCAAGTACCAATATGATGCAAATAACCTAGTAACAGTGCAGTAGGAATGAGTAATATTCAGTCTCTTGGCGTTCTTACCTCTTTACCACCCATGGCTTCAAACATCTTCTCTAGCTGGACCCTCAGCTGTTGGATGTTATTCATCAGGATGCAGGGCTGAAGAGAAAAAAAGCAGGTGCCCGTTACTGCTAAGGATGCCAACACATTTTCACCAGTGGCACAGGCTGTGCCTCAACACCCTTCCCCAAGTACCACCAGATCTAAGAGTCCAACAGGAGGTAGGGCATACACAGATTTCAGCACTCAAACCTAAAAAAGACAAGTAATTTTTTTCTCCAGCTTGAAAAGAGATGGCCAGTTCCAGATACCCCAGATGAGGGAGATCGCTACTGTTGTATTTGCCTCCTCAGTTTTATCGCAAACAGAGAATGAGCTCACAAGAAATCAGCTGAGACAAGGTCTAACTCTCTGTGGTTCCTGCCATGCCCTGTATGAATCCAAGTGGTGTCACCTTCAGCCTCTAAATGCTGCAATGTACCATTGCAAATGGTGTACCTCCCAGATCAGAAGGGGAACCGCCAGTCAAAGCTGCATTCAGAGACACATCTGGGTGCTGCCAGGCCAACCCTAAGAGCAACAGTCAAGGGCAGTCTGAGCAATAGACTCTTCCCTCTGCAGTTACATCCCCAGTACAGCTGTGGGGATAGCAAAACCAGCATCGGACAGACCCAGCGTTCAAAAATGTAGGGCCTTGTTTTATTTAATGCACAGAATTTTACTGAATTTAGGATTAAACGGGAAGATAATTAGATGGAGACAACAGTAAACCGAGAGTGCTGCTAAGTACCAGATCTACAGAGCAATCTATGCCCTTTTTTTAAATTTTTTTTTTTTTTATCACTTCTGTGACACACAACCCAGACAGGCAGAGTGGAAGTTCATTTCAAGGGGATCTGGCAGCCTCCAAAGCCCTGCAGGTCTTCAGGACCTAGTTTTATTACATGGCCAAGACAGAATTCAATCTACAAAACCATACAAATGACGATAAAACCAATACTGAAAATATTTACACCATTAACACAGTCAGGTGCAATGTGAGAAACTTGGTTTCATCAGGACAATTATGTGATTCCTCAGCAAAAGAGAAGCTCAGCACAACTCACCAGTTTCTCCTTGGAACAGTAGGACTGGAAGCTCTTGGAGAGGATGTCAGCATACTGCATCAGCACTTTCCCAATAGTCTGCGAAGACAAAATGTGGCTGTTAGTTGTCCTGTATCACTGCAGGAGAACTCCAGGAAATAAAATGAAAAAAAAAAAAAATCACACTGTTTTGCATCCCACTAAGGGAAGATAAACAGCTGGATGTTGAGGCTAGTACCTTAGCAAACCTCCTATTATAATGAGCAACAATGACAGGGTCTGGGCACTCCAGCTTCTTAATGATCTCAAAGCTCTGATTGAGCTGGGTGAAGACATCCACCACTGAGCAAGAGAACAGGGCATGCTCAGATGTTTGCTGGAACTAAAACAGAAGTACAAAGAGTTATTCTCCAATGGAAAGATCTGAAATACACCCATTTAATGTGTGTCTCCATCACTTGACATATTGGAGGCAGGACAACTTTACCAAAACCTACATCTTCCTCAGAATTAGTGAGAAGGTCTCCAAAAGGCCCAGAGGAGCTAAATAGCCAATTATGTGGGTTTTAAGTTTACTGTCCTTCACCAATTATGACATAACAAGGACCAAGGAAATGTAGCATGATACTGAGACCCTTAATGAAATGCATTGCTTGCATGTTGGTTAACAAGGAAAGAAGGAGAGTGAAGAGTTTTTTTAATATTTTCTTAGAGTTTCTATATCAAAGAGAATGCTTACATTAGCATCAGACTACAGCACCAGGAGCCACTGAACAAACGGGAAGGCTCTTGCTCTCCATCGGGAATACTCAGCAAATTAAGAAAAAAAGTTTACTCCATCACTGCATTAAGGTCACATTCTCACTGCACGACTAAGTGCATGAAAAGTTCCTTATATTTCAGTTACCACTCACAAATGTAGAGAGACCAGAGAGCACGAAGCCACTGGCTGACAGATTAACAGCAGTAGAACAGACATAAATACAGAAGTTTCCCCGTTGTTTAGCAAGCCAAAAGGGCTGCACCCTCCATTTGTATGACAGCTGAATTTACAGTGTTGTGTGGTTCTGGGCATGGAAAGATGCAGCACCAAGTCCTTCACTCAGTGACCTACATACCCCATCTTTTTTATCTCTCTCCAGAGCACCATGCAGGAATTCTAAGGAAACATCTTCATTTTCATCCAGCCACTGCATCACAAACTGCTCAAACCACCTGCAGAAGGGATAGGGAGACAGCAAGTTACAGCAAGAACAGAGCACCCCAACAAGACTCAGACAGTGCTGCTGTTTCAGCAAGACTTGTGAAAGTTTCCCACTGTTAGATGTCTGAATGTATGCTGCCAAAGTTCCCAAAACATATTCCTACCTGTACACAAACTACCAGTGAGCAGGGGCTCTACCATCACTTGGTCCGGACAAGCAGAACACAGCCCAGCCTCTGCAGATTGTTGGTCCTGTGCTGGTTTTGTCCTCCTCCCCTGCCTTTCCTCTTTCTTCATACCCTCCCCTTTTTTACCCTCTTGAGCACCACCTGTAACTTTGCATCATCTCAGAGCACTTTGTCTTTTCTTCCCCTGTCCCTCATGTGCCAGAGAGGAGAAAGGAAACCTCCAATACCACTACTGAGAGGCTAAGAGAGATGGCACACTGTCCTGCTGCCCATTTGGGTTTACCATCTTTCATGTGAGAGCTGCAAATGAGTATAAAGGGAGGAAAAGAAGTGCCTGTTTTCCAGGGCTCTTTAGCCACTTCATCTGCAGGTATAGACATATTTATGGAGTGCCAGGAGGGAGAATCAAGGCTAAAAGTTTCTCCACTTTAATCCCACTCTCCCTTTTCCCAAGCCTTCTCTCGAACACCTTCCCATTTGCACGGGCTGCTGATCTCACTGTGAAGATGCGAGTAAGATTAACTTCTGGTGATAGCACAGCACATCTGCTAGGGCTTGCAGGAGGCTGGCCAGCCCTGTAAGAAGCTCTCCATTGTTTTCTTTTAAAGAAGTACAAACTTAGTCCATGTTAAGTGTTGGACCACCAGCCTTGGAGCATGGTCAAGCCCCCAAACCAGACAAGTCCTAGAAGCAGGATATCAAGGTTTGTCTCTGTTCCTTCTCCTCACTTAGGAGGATAAGGCAAATGGTAGAGTGGAATCCATGAAGCTGCTGCAACAGCCACTGCTGTATCTCAGGGAGATGCCTTACATGAGGTGGTGTCTGGAGCTGTCTCCTGCACTGAACGAAAGGCTTCTACGCAACCCCACCTTGGCCAAGTAGGCAAGGTAAGAAACAGTTTCAGTGATGGAATCTTACAGCTGGTCATCCCTCTGTTCTCTTCTTTGTGGGACATGTCCACATAGCACAAAAGTTTGTGAGTGGGGGGGGGGGGGTGGCCATGTTTAAGCAAGACCATAGCACTTACAGCTTTATTTAAATGTCTGCCTAGGATTTGTTGTGTGCAAGTGCCAACTTACTGCAGCTGAAGCGAATCTTAATTTCAAATATTACTAAATAGCATTCACAAATAAGGGAAGAAAGCGTCCATGTGTGATTTCAGTCCATAAAAAAGATTATTATATGAGCTTCACAGAATACAACCTCCTCTAAATAGGCAGCTGTGTTCATAGAGATTGTGCTAATTATGGGCTGAGTTTGCAAAGAACATGAAAGCATGTGCCAGACATGAGAGGGAGATCAAGAGCAAATTCACAGACAGAGCATACTAGATAGCCTTAAATACTCTCTACACTTTGAAATATAAAGCACATCAATGCTAATGCTGGAAATTGTAACTGACACAGTGTTAAATGCCAACAGCAACCTGTCTATGCAGCTCTATTTAATATAGAGTGCAGCAGTGGAACACTGTCACAGACATATGGACTTCCTGCGTTCTGCAAAAATTCCTTTTGAATAGCACTTTGGGCTCCTAAAAGTCATCATATTTCAGAGTCTGCTGCAAGTTGCTGCAAGTTTCTCGAGCTTTCAACATTTTGTTATTAATTACAATAGCATATTTTAAATCGACAGCTCAATCCTTAGAAGATAACTCAGGCAGTTTGCAAGGAAGCAACTACACATCTTCCACCTCTTTCACAGTTCCCAGGCTGCAAGTTGCTGACTGCTTCACATGTCATAGGTCCATGGACGGGGGGACCACTTGTTTGTGCCAGAAACCACAATTTTCGCTCTGAGAAGTAGAACTACTTCCTGATTATCATTCATCCTTAGTTATTGCACCATATCCATAAGAAAGGGACATTCACTGTTGAAAACACCCATTGCCCATTTTCATGGCTACTATGTGTTGATATCCAAAATCAAGTGTATAGGTACTTTACTGTCTTACAAAAGTGCCTAAACAAAGGTAGTAAGGAAAAAGTAATATTAGGGGGGTCGGTAGGGGAATTACCACCACCTTTGCACCCCAAATAAAAAAAAAAAAAACAAAACACACTACCTCCAGAAAGAGGTTTAACAAATGTTTAAGTGCAAAATGAATCACTTGGATCAGGTCAGGAAATTCTGTAACTACATTTGCAAAGCCAGCCTCAACTTTGTCCCTTATTGGATGGCAGAAAAACACAAGAGATAGAAATCATCTAGGAATACTTCCAGTTCCTGGGCACCTTCCGGAGCAAAACGTGCTTTGAGCTGTTAACACAAACCTAGAGTAATCTTAAGCCAAATACCCCTTACAGGGTTTTATTGTCAGGTCTCAGGCTGCTGAGCAAGTGAGGGGGGACTCTGAAGTCTACAAAGGCAACATATCCAAAATGATATCCAAAATTATCTAGCACAGAAACTAATAGAAATAATCTGATTTCATGCAGAAATAGCTTCAAAATGTTGTTATATGGCAAATATCTTCTTCCTCGTCTGCTTCAATTATTAACCCAGAAGCAAACGTCGTAATGACTCATGCACCAGCACACAAGGCAGAGGCTCACGGTGCCACTTCAGAGACATTCTGTGCTTGCAGGGGTCAGCACAGCCTGATTTGAGACGGCACAGCCAACCCCTCCAAATGAGGTTTGCAGAGAATATGCCTCAGTCCTGCCTGCCAGGAAAGGGAGCGGAGCTTTGTGACTAAATGGAAGTTTACCTCTGTTGGCTGCTCAACAGTGACGTAACACAAAAGGCTGCAATTCCAGCATGGCCATGAGCCTGACTCCTGTGGTCTCAGACTTCACGGGTGAATTAATCTTGTTCATTTGCTGTGTGATGCATGTGGATACCCAATGAACATCCTGCAGGCCTTGGGCGACAAGGCGGCAGGCAGGCAGGGTTCCAAGGAGTAAAAGAATAAATACTATGCTTGGCGAAGTAAGCCAGAAGAATAAGACAGGATTTCAATGGAAGGAATGCCTTCCCCCACCAGAGAGGAGGTACTCTCCAGTACAGCTACGGTACTAGCTGCGTGCTAACATCAGTATTAAAACAAAACATAGAATGCTTCTTCACATATCTAGAAAGCTAGTTTTTTTTCAGAAACTGACACTTCACAGCTTTCAGGTGGCAGCTAAAAAGCAAAGAGAAGCAGTTTTGAAGATCCACTCTCAGCTATGTTGCTACTTCAGTTCCAGAAACTGCTGCTGAATTTCAGAAAATAAGGGGAGCATAAAAACTTCAATTATTTCGGAGCCTTCACTTTATTCAATCATATCTCAAGGCTATCAGCACATGGTTTCTCATAGTTTCAACACAAAAAGCGAGTTGTGGATAGACTCTTGTCTGTCGAGTAGACAGACAACTCAGTTGTTCTCTGGAGAGCAGCAATTTAGTTTCACTAAAGAGTTTACTGATGTGCAAATCTGATGCGTGGACTCCTTTGTTTAAGGAAGCTTCAAGACTAAAAATACTTGTGATGAAGCAAATCAAAGGACAAGAGCACATTGCTGCAATTGATACCAAGGGGATATTTCATGACAGGTGAAGGTTATGATTGAAATAAACATCACCTGTGTCTGACAACATGACTATTGTGCTAAAATACAAGAGTGAAGTACCGCAGCCAGTGGCTGCAAACGTACGTGAGCACTGAGGCTCTACCACAAAGGCCAGCAGAGCAGATCAGTCTGCAAAAGACCACAGAACGAAACTGAGCATCATTATCCTGATTACACAGGAGAAAAAGAGAGATTAAGAATATGTGATGGCTTGCCTGAGACTATACTGACTCAGAGGCACAGCAAAGAGAACAGGGCTTCTGAGACTGTCACTCCAGCACCCTGTTCACTGAGTTAATGCCTCTCGCTGACCTGATTTGTTAGGCGAGGCCCATAGCCCAGGCTGCGCAATTATGCCAACTGCCTCAAGTCTTATTAGCATGCAGCTAGCGCCAGGCTTGAGGGACTGTGTGCACCGCAGGATGGGAAGAGAATTCGAAATGCCAAACTGGAAACACAGTCCAAGCAAGATTTTTTTTCAAGAGGGGCAAGTGCAAAGTGCTGCATTTAGACAACAGTGATATATAGGCTGGGAATAACAGCTAAGACATTCTGTTGAGGGTGCCTGGGGTTGGCTTGTGGCCCACTGGAAGCAACAATACCATTAAAGAGAAAGAAGTAAAAAAAAGAAGGGAAAAAAAAAAAAAGAAAAGGCTCCTATCATCCCACTGTGCAAAAGCAGCAGCACTGCCTGCAAGGCAATGCAAGGCAAGGTCTAGATGAAACATCAGTATTTAAGTCTGGGTGTTGTATGTCCAGACACAGACCAGCTGGAGAGAGACGAGTAAACCTCACTTACAAGGAAAGCTGGGAACAAATGGGAACCAGCAGGAGACTGGGAAGGGACATCACAAAAGCATTTTCCTCTTGTAAAACCGGAACAATTTGTTCTCCATGCCCAGGCTGGCAGGACAGGATATAACAAGCTCAAATCAATGCAAGAAAGATTTGGAGGGGGAAAAAGGGGCGTGTTATAAATCCCCAAAACCCAGTGGAGGGGTAACAGTGAAGCACAGCGGAAAAAAAGCTGCTTGAAGGAGATGTGGACCAATCATCACTGAAAGCCTCTAAAAACCAGTTAAACACTGGTCAGAAACAACACACCTGCTCTTGCCTTTGGCGATGTGTGGGATTCTAGCTACAATATTCTCTCCAGGTTGCTCAGACAACTTCTTGGGCTCATAAACCTTCCTCAGGTCTGAAATCTAACTAAAATTGCGAACAATCACTTAGAGCTTAAGAACGACTGCTTATCTGATGTTT
This sequence comes from Rissa tridactyla, assembly GCF_028500815.1. Classification (NCBI taxonomy): domain Eukaryota; kingdom Metazoa; phylum Chordata; class Aves; order Charadriiformes; family Laridae; genus Rissa; species Rissa tridactyla. Next base: position 76,220,229 of record NC_071497.1, read on the forward strand.
CCAACTAAACCACCTGGTCTTAACAAAAAAAGAAAACATTATCTTTACTCACAAATCCTGTTGTGTGTGTATACATATGACATTCATACAGACCCATACAGACGTACCTACAGTACATAAAGACAAAGCTATATCTATTAACACAAGAATGTAGCCACACATCCACAAGTCTGCTGTTCAAGAATTGACCAAAGCCCACACTGCAGGCACAAAGTGGCTTAAAGACTGTCCATGCCATTGCTAAAGCTTTTGAAATCTTGGGAGATACTGTACGACAAGGGATTGAATTATGAGGGGACAGTGGCACAGAGCACCAGAGGGGACAAACTTGCACATAAACACAGAAAATCAGGGTGAAGAAATAGCATATCATGAAAGTAAGCTACAGGAGAACAAAATTGACTACCCTCAAGGTAACACAAGGAGATGCACAGCAGGGATTTGCCACAGGAGACATAACACACTTACGCTGGATATTCAGGCACTTTTCCCTTGAAGGCAGGCAGATCACGAACATATTCATTGTACAGCCACTTCACTTTGAAGTGTAAGTTCATATAGTCTGCACTTTTACACAGTCTGTGTTTCTCATGCTCTGTAAGGAAGGAAAAAAAGCGGTTTGTTGTGAATTTACCACTATCACTGTATCAGGCACAGGAGGGTCTTATAAAACATGACCATAGTATGCAATGGTTTTGAGGCTGAAGCACCTATAAAAACATGAAATTTCATGACGCAGGATTTTGGCAGCAGGCAGGGGTTGGTGGTTGACTGTTGGAGCTCTGGAATTTATTTCTATAGCTCAAATTAATAGTACCATTTGTTAAAGACTTTTTGGTTGTCTAAGCAATAAAAACAGAGCAATCTCTTATGGCCTTTCCATTTAACATATGACAGTCCAGATTTCATCTTTGCAGGAAACAAATCAAAGACAGCAAATCTGTTCATTCTTGGATATAAACAAAGGCAATGCCAACCCCTAAGAGACAAGAGTAGAAAGAAATTTGACATTGTGAGTCACAAGCAAGTTCAAATGAGCTACACAGGAGCTGGAGCCTTCCCGGATCCCCAGTTTGGAGAAATTCATGACACTTCTTCAGAAGGCAACTGTTTTCCTATTTGCATTGCCTTCCTGAGCACAGTCCACTGAAGCGACCCATAGATATCTACCTGCTGCTGAGCCTCTTCCTCCTGCCAGGTTTTGTTATGTTTTCATACCCAGGTAATGTCAGGACAATGCAGTTCCTCCCTGTATAACGCATGTACCTCCACAACATGACTCTTCCCACACACCTACGCTGCTAAAGCACTTGCCACACTCAGACCTACGTTTCTGCAGATCATCTCCCTAGACCACCCTCCCCTTTCTCCCTCACAAGAAACGTACACTCCATGTCTTCGCTCTCAAGGCCCTTCACAGCCTACGTCCACACTACCATCTTTCAGCAGCTGACTCCCACCTCTGATCAGCCCACGATCCCTGGTTTTAAACTACTTGTTGATTTCCCCAAAAGCATCTCAATGCTTTCTCCCAAGCCACCCCTCACGTGCTTACACAGGTGGCTACTGCACTGCTTTTCTTCGAAGTCCTCCTTGAAAAGAACAAAATTAACTCCTTTTTCATGATGCTAAGAGGACTCAGCAGACAGCTCCTGCCTGCACTGTGATCCTCTATTATCAGCTGCCCTGTTCTGCACTGCCGCTCCCTCGTGCTGCTGCTGCCTGTCTGTATCCATCTTTTTCCTCTGCCAAGCTTCAACACCACGAATACACTTTGTGCCAGGCTTCTGCGTTTATTCTTGCACCACGGCAAGGTGCTAGTCCATGACTACAGTGTGAGATATGAGACTAAAACATACATGATTTTGGCTTAGACTCATGGGTTTTTTCCCCAAAATTTGACTTCAGACTTGTTTTCCTACCTTTTATGTGTTTACCTCATTATTGATGTAACTTTCAAAGGGCACTACCACTGATGCGTAGACAGGATCCGACTATGATAAAAAGTGGAAGTGTTTCTCTTAACTTTAAATGGCTTTAATCTAGGACTTTAGTACAAGTATCCAGTAACTGGGTAGATATATGCTACAGATATTCCTCAGCAGAAGATACATCTTAATGATGTAAAATGGCTCCAGCTTTCTAATCAGTTACCTGACAGACAAGCTTGTCTTACAATATCATCATCTATTTTCAAGTAAATACGAAATTCTTGCAACTGTTTCAAAACATTAAGAAATTTCCACATCTCTCTTGAAGCTTCAACAACATGCACAAGAAGAAAGGCCAAATAAATTACGAATCATCCAATTGAAAACACAAAAAACAAAGAACTTTTCATGCATAATTGTTCCATAAGCCTTGTCAACTCCCAAGCTGGGGAACACTCCAGTGAGTTGTTTGCAAATTCTCTGTTAACAGTGTAATACGGATTTCCTACTAATTCACATGTAGCAGATCCAATCTCAAAAAAACCCCAAAACCTAACTTTTGTTTTGAAGAAATTAAGATGTCCAATAACTGAGAGACGTCCCCAGTGGTGACAGTTTGATGGACAAATGTGCTACTGTTTCGCGTGTATTGTGATCCACTACTCTCCACGGTGAATTTGTGTGTATTGGAGCCAAGGAAAGTCCGTACCTGTTTTACATTAATAAACCTCGTATCTTTCTTGAGCACTAAGGAAGTATATGTATACTTGGTGTCTGAACTGCTGACCTCCCTCAAGATCAACTGTAGAAGAAAATGCAAAGCACGCTCCGCAGATCTAAAACTGGAAACAAACACAGCAATAACCGTGCCCGCTTAGCTCCCTGTGAGAGTGAGGAAATCAATGGACAATTATAACGTCATTAACTGATATGCGCTGCCACCCAGGTGTTGTTCCGCATGGAGAACGCAGTGTTACTGCAGAGGGAAGGCCTGACTTGGAGGTAAAAAGGACTCAAATCAGATTTATTTCCTCAAAAGTAAGCAGTCCACTAAAAGCAAGTAATTCAAGCCTTTTCCTGTTTCTTAGGACAATTTAAAACACCACTAAGTTGCAGAAGAGGACGATGCAAAGCGGTCACAGAAGCATAAAACCAAGAACTGCTACTAGGACTACCTAGCCATCTAAGCAGTAAAGGAGAGGCTTAACACCAAGAGCATAAAACTACAGGAAAGTAAAAGAAAGAAGGAGAGGTCTTACCACCATAAAAGAGAACTTTACGTATGCGAAAGAGAGGTGGGGCTTGTGACAGAGAAAAGACAAAAGTGAACCATAACAGCTCAAACATGACGGAGGACAAAGAAAGCCAACAAAGCCCCAAAACCCCCTCACCCCCCAACAGCTTGTACCATCTGCCTTCCCCCCTTCAATGGACCCTGCACAGTTTTGATCAGCTGCTTTCTTTGTAAAGGGAAATGTTTAAGAACACTTGAACATGACACAGAAACACATTGGACAGAGGTATGCTTTGAAACACCATTTTAGAAAAAGTAAAGTGAAGAGCATAGAAGCCATCAGTCTTAGCACATTTCTGTTCTGCTTTGTAACCTGCTGGCTTTTAAAGGGCTTAGCAGCAACAGTGGAACGGTGCACAGATATTTTGCAGCAACTGCTGTGTTTCATCCTGAAAAGACCGCAGAGTTCTGTAAGTCTCTCACATTCCCTCAGCAGATTTCATCTGCAAACAGTCTCCTCTAGAGACAAGCTTTTAGGGTCACCGAGGCCATATTATTGAGGCATTAATAGGGAACTGCTTCCCAGAATCATACTGTCTAGTGGCATGTCAAGTTCTGTTTTTCAGGACTTCCACCATATCTTTAATCCATGGATTTTTTTTCTTGATCATCAGCCTACTTTCTGATCTAGAGAAATGGGTTTCTAGAGAAAATCTAGAGAAATCTAGAAATGGGTTAATTTCTAGCAAATAATGCTGAATTTCTCCAAAGAAACACTAATAGGTACTGAGGCTGTTAACACTTTAGACAGCTGGCATCTGTGTGTGCATCTGATCCCCCTCCCCTTATTAGAAGTGAGAATGTGGCAGAATGATTTATTTCAATCCTGCCCGCCAAGTCTACTCAGTCTCTCTTCCTATTAGCGATGTTTCCAATTTACAACTGTCCTAATGCTGATGCGTCCAAAATAAGATGAACCATTCTTGTCAAGGATGACATTGATTTTCTATTACTGTCTTTTAATGTCTTCCTAGTAAAGGAAGAGAAAAAGCCCTCTTTGCTCGGAGAGTTTGTGCTTTCTGGGTCACATAGGTTTTACCAAGGACAGCAAGAAAACCAGTAACTCCAGTTACCAGTGGACTTGCGAGGACGTAACCTAGCAGCTGAGCACTGGTCAGCATCCCAGAGGTGGAGCTAATTGTATAACTTGGAAAAACCATCCTCTATGTTACAGTGACTCCAGGGTAGCATGATCTTGCCAGGCAAATCTGGGCCACACAACATGACTATCTGATCTGATTTACTTTTGGGTTGATGGGGAAACAAGGGACACTTCTCAGCCCCATCCTGTACTGCCTTCGGCAGTGAGGAGGGAAGGGCCAGGTCTGCTATTCACGGTGCCCTGAGCTGTCACCTCTTTGGGGAAGAGAAAAAACAAAACAAATTGGGTAGATCCTGGAGCTTCTGCTGTGTCTCAGCAGCTGAGTCTCCTTAGGGGAGAAGGCGGCAAAAGATAGGTCTGCCATGCACTTGCTTTACAGCAGTCAAACACAATGCTGCTGTGACTATTGCTACCTGTTGCTGAACATATTTTAAATAAAAAATAGGCGTTTCATTTTTGTGACTTTTGACTAACATTTACTAATTTTACTAATTCACTAACATTGACTAACATTAACTAACAAATGACTAACATTTCACACATTAGCAATCTAACTCTTCTTGAAGGTGCCCAAGGGTCAGATGCTGCAGCATCCACAGGCTAGCAAAGACTTCTGGTTCTGAAGCACCTGAACACTGTATTCTAAATATAAATTAGTATTTATAGGTTGCCCTGCACAGGCTACACACTGCACATGCGGGTAAGGTCCAGCTGGGAGAGGCACAGTTAGCTGCCACCTGTGGGTAAACAACTCATGTAGCACCCCAACTCGGAGAAGCCATCTCCCATCTGAGCCTCCCAATTCTCTTCCATGCCGTACACCAGAGGGCAATGTGGAAGCGTTAGGCTGGAAGGAGGCAGGAGGCAGCTTCATTCAGCCAGGCTGGCACTCTTTCTACACCAAAGCCATTGCATGTTCTTTAAGCTAGAAGAAAATTTACTCCTATTGCCGAGTAAAAGGGCCAGAGACCCTCAATCGTCATCTCAGCCAGAAGGGAAGGAATAGAGCCACATATGAACTAGAGCTCTCACCTCATCAGTTATTCTCCATCAGATGTTATCTACAGCTTAATGCCTGGGACCCAGCAAAGGGGCTCTCACCCAGAACTCCTCAGCTCATCAGGTACCATCAAAAAACAACAGCTGGAGTAACTAGTCAGAACAGGAGTCTTCTAAGCAGCACATACCCTCCATTACTGCAGCAGCAGTATGGTCTTCCACATCTTCTTTGCAGATCTGCTTATCACTGGCATAAAACTACAGGATACTAAAGCTAATATTAGCAACTACATCCAAAGTGCTAAAACTACAGGTAGCAGATTAAAGTCTGCCAAGTCACAACTATAAACTATACTAAGGAGCATGAACTTACCACTTGGTGAGGTGAATGAGCTCATGTTATCCAGAACTTAGGAACAGAACATAAGGGAAAACACCACGAAGAAAGTTAGGAGCAAGTATTATACTCTGGCTTCATGTGCACCTATCTCCACAAAACTGATTAGATTTTGCTGCTCCTGTTGCATACAGATCTTGGAGCACAGCAGAAATGCACCCAAGGATTACTCCACAAACTAGGAAAGGCGGGAGTATGAAACTCTTGGTGTAGTTAAACTGGTAGAGAAATTAGCAACTCAAACTCAGAAATGACAGAGCCAAGAGCTGAGGACAGCAAATCTAATCATCATCCTTCACATCACTTAATCTGCTTCCTTTAACCTGTTTTTTCCCCCCTCATTTAAACAAAAATGCAGTGACCTAGTCCAATCATCTGTATTTAGAATACATGTAACTGAATTGTTGTGAAGCTTGTCATAAAGGTTGTCTTCGTAAGTTTCTGAAGAGCAAAGAAGTGAGGAATCACACTTGCCTCAAATAGAATTTTACACCCTGAGGACTTCTTCAATATATATTTGGAAGAGACCCTCACCAACACAGACTTTATCATTGTTCAATCCTCCTGCAGGACTTGCACAAGTACAATTTGTACTTGCAGAGTACAAATACATGTACTGTGCAGTTTTTCAGCTTTCGTTCAAAATGCAAACCCTTCCCGGTCCCATCAGCTGCCTTTCTGTCAGCTTTTCTCACCAAGAAATACTTTGTAGAGGTATTGGGTTTGCGTGTCAAGGTCTTAGTAGCAGGAGGGGCTACAGGGGTGGCTTCTGGGAGAAGCTGCTAGATGCTTCCCCCGTGTCCGATAAAGCCAATGCGAGCCGGCTCCAAGATGGACCCACCACTGGCCACGGCCGAGCCCATCAGTGACAGTGGTAGTACCTCTGTAATAACATATTTAAGAACAGGAAAAAAAAGGCTGCACAACAGCAGTCAAAGAGAGGAGTAAGAATACATGAGAGCACTAAAACCAAGTTCGGAAACTGTAATAAACCATCAGAAGAGTATTGCAAGTAGCAGAACTCCTTTCTGAGAGTTTGTTGCGATCTGCATGCCTATCTCATTTTCACAAACAGTAAAATTTCTCCTTTGCTAGGAGTCTGGCAGAATTATGCAAAGACTCATTCAAAACAAAGATGTCTGCAGCAGGATTTGTTCTAGCAGCACATTTCTGCCGACAGCTCAGACAGTCTACACTGTATCATACAGGGAACTATAGCCATGGCACAACCCAGAGCTCACCTACTTCTCCAGCCCGTTCTACGACTGTACGTTGCAGAAAGAAGTGGCTGTTGATCTATGCTATCATAAACTTCGGGTCCGAGTGAAATTCTGATTTCAAACCAGCTGGGTTGACAATAAACAGCTTGCAACACAGCCTAACGCACAGGTCTAGAGCTCATGCAGATCTCAGCCTCAATTCTCACCCATAAAGCATCTGTCCACTGCTAGAAATCCCTGCTCCAAGTAGTGGTGCTACTAATGGCTTAAGCCTCATTTACACCGAATGGATAGAGAACAAAAGGTCAGTGACAAATCAGCTGGCAGCAGTGAGGAATTCTCTTACCTTCCATGGCATATTTCATATCCTGGGCAAAAAGACTCCACATCACCTCTGCGCTGATCTTCCCAACAGCAAGCTCCTGAGGAAACCTGAGGGGACATTTAGGAAAGGTTTTGGCATGTATCAGAGCAAAGGGCTCTTCGTTGTTCAGCTCTGAGCTAAACTACAAATTGAAAAGCTCAACATTACAGACGCTTCCTTCACCCTAGATAAATGACCAGGTGGAAATTGGAGATCATGGACTGGACTCTGTGGCATAGATTAAATAACCTGAAAACAACACTGCTGTTGAGACTGGTTTTAACTCAAGAAGACAGGCCCTGGATGTCTCTCCTAGAAGAGATGCATAGAATAATTCTGGAAATGTGATCTCAATGCACCTTTTTCCCCTTTCTTGTCCATATTTTTTTCCCCCAGTTTTTTCCTAGGGTTACTAGGCTGACAGGTGAACACTAGTCATGTGTCCCTGCCATATTAAATCAATGATCACTAGGGCATAATCCATCTCTTTATGTATGATACCTTGTCAGATATCTCCCTCTCTTCTGCCCTGAGGGGCTGCTGGAGGAGTATCCACCAGTTAAACAGATGGGTTTTTGTTCCTTTCCAATGCTGTGCCAACCCCACCCAATCCAATCTCCTAGTGCTGCACTGAACACCACATTTCTAAATCACAGCGTAAGGTACTGTCACCATGGCACCACTGTGTGTATTAATGTGCATCCCAGAACTGCTCAACATCAGAAAAAACCAAAAGAACTCTCACCCCATTTTCAGGTGCCTCCCTGAGTTCAGGATTGTAATAATCAGGGTGTTTGTGCTCGAACGCCATCGTAACTGAACCTTTTGAAACTCTTCCATCCCAATCAAAAAGAGTTATTTATATAGATAGATAAGACAGAAAGACAGACAGACAAGATAAGTACTTCTATAAATACACAAGTGACAGAAGAGATAGAAAGCAGTTTAACAAATAAAGCAGAGCACACAGAGACTAGCATTAGCTGCACAGGACATGGAAGATTCTTACTGATTCAGGACTGGGGTATAAGAATTCCTGTCCTCTTCTATGATGGAAACTATCAAAGTGATGAGCTTGGGCCAGAAATCCAGGTTCCTGATGCTGGGGCCCTGTTCCTCAGGAGGAAGGTCCTGATTTTTGTTCTGGGAAGGAAGCCATGGGAAAACCAGTGTAAATTTAAAGGAGAAATAAAAAGCTGACCAATGTCAGCTTACACCATACAAACTCCAAATACTAATTACTTGTATACCCTTTAATCTGAAGAGCTTAAAATTATTACCGTATGCTGGCAAGTTGCAGGATCTAATGCAAAACGCAGTAACGTGCCAAACCATGTTGCTTACCAGTGGCCTCAAACCCAAACAATCCCAACTCTGTCGTTTGCCGTGCCAAGGGCAGGTCAGGCTCCAGCAGACCTGCTGAGATATCATTTGCTCTAAACTTGTTCCAAATATTTGCATTCTAAGCACCTGGGTTGATGACTATATCCACATTGACACACTGTATGTACATCACTGCAGAGCGGCCAGTAGAGCTCTCATGGATTTGAAAACAATTTGTGTCTAGAGATACCTTCTAAGCCCAGTGCAGGACACTGGATGCCAGAAAAGATGATAAAATTTCACTGCTTGAGGTTTATCTGTGCTAAAGATAGTTTTCTTGATCAGGCTACATTTGCTTTAAACGGCTTTTGCTCACGCAAAGCTGCATCAAACCTTCCCTTCACAAATAACTGCTCATGAAATAAAATAGCTGAGGCTGGCAAAACAAATCGTAATTAGTTAGTGTAAAACAATTATCACCCTCCACTTACTAATTAGTGCTCATTAATTGATTACAAGTTTTCTGCATTCAGAAGATAACAAGTCACATAATTTTGTTTGTGTTGGCTTTTTATATCAATTAGTATTCTTGTTATTATCTTAAGAAAATCAGAAACTTGGATTTCTGCCCATTTATCTGCTACTCACAGGATCTGTCTGGTACTCGCGACTGTACAGCTCGTGACAATTGTTGAAAATGTACTCATAGGTGGAGTTGAGGCAAGCTTTTACACAGTCCTTCACTACCTGGCTGGCTCGGGGTGGACTCTGCAGCTCTTGGACCTGGCAAGGAGACAACAGAGTCCGTCAAGCAAAGCACTGTTCATAAATCAAACAGGGAAAGAACAAGTCACCAGGGTTTGGGAACTACCCAGGACTTGGTTGTTCTGCTTTCAGTGACTTGTGCTATCAGTGACCCAAAACCATGAAGAGGTCGCTCTCCCCAGACATAAAACAGCAGTGACAACACTTGCATTCCCACAGGATCATCTGGAGCATAAAAGAGATTTTGAAGTGTCAATTAAGAGTCTTCAGAATAAATAAATCATGGGGCTTGATGTGTGTATAATCTGAGCGAAGCACACACATTTTCTGCTATATTTATAGGATTTTGCTGTGAAGCCAGCGAGCAATCTTTCCAGATACTGGAAGAACGTGCAACAGCGTAGTGGAGCACATTAAACCTGATCTGGTAGTCCTGCTGAAGACCAAACACTCGCATGCCTTTAAATGCAATAACTTTCTTTAAGGACGTATTTCTTCACAAGTTTTATTGAATTTTAAAGCATACCAGAATCCGTAGGGACATGCCAAGCAATAGGCCTTCTCCTCCTCTTGCAACAACAGTTCTTTTCGTTATTTCATTGTTACGTTGCTTTAGAAAAACACTGCAGGGTTACTTTAAACTAAACAGATAAGCGAACATCACCCTGCAAATAAAACTATAACCTAAGACAATTCTGATATTGTCACTACCTCTGAATTTTTCGGAGTATTTCTATGAAGCAAACTTTCAATACAGACATATTGTCTGAATTAACACTTTCAAAATAAATTTCTAAAATACCATTTACCCTAGGGCTTAAGAGTACGATTTTAAGCTCTTGCTCAAATAGGTCAAATTGAAAATTTGCTTTGTTTTTGATAAAATAAAAATTACTAAGTGACATTTGCTAGCATAGAACAGTATTTTTTTAAAAAAAGTTTAGAAACAAAAATCAGGAATTAAAAATAATCTCATTACACATTGCTAGACCAATAAACTTAACTACAGAACCAGCACGTTAGCATTCATAACAACTCTCTTGGATGTCTACTGAGAGATGCTACCCCATTTTAGTATCTTACCCTCCAAGAAATAAATATTAAAATATTTACTAGATAAAAGATGGTGAAGAGATGGTAGTGGCTGATAAATGTTGTAGACAGTTTTATAGGAAAAGCTTCTTCATGTTATTAACAAAAGTAAATTATCTTCCTAAAACCAGACCATTTTCTTTTTTCCTTCTTTTTTTTTTTTTTTTTTAAATTATTTTGTGCCGTATTTATGACTGAAGAACCCCAGGGAAAAAAAACCAGCTTTCATCTCCATGCTGCAAAATACAGTGAAGCAGAGATAAAATTTGGATGTTTATTACATGGTCAGCAGATGATCTCCATTTTCCTTAAGTATATAAAGCACAACGACATGAAACAACAGTTTGAAAATGGGAAAACAACTCTTGTGGCAAAAACTGCAGTGGCTCCATTACCATCCCCACCCGTAACACTACCTTCATTCTGAAAAAAGTGATGCTGGTCAGCAAGTCCACCGTAGACTTCAGGTCCTGCAGCCGTTCGCGGCTGCTGGCTGGGAAGTTATTCTGTTGACAAAAAAAGGGAAATCGTGTTGGAAAGCGCAGTCAGATCCATGCAATGCTTCAAGCATGTGCTAAATAAGGAAAGCGTCTTGGAAACATTTCCTGCTCGAGAAGCTTGTACCAGTCAAAACAATGCTCAATAAATAAGGCCTTTTTGCTGCAGGAGCTTATCCGTTTGCTTAATTAAACAGCTTCTCCTATGAATGTAAAGTTTGTGGATGCCAGGAGACTGACAACCCTTGTCGGCAGGAGATCTCTCCACGCCTGTAGAAGGAGCAGGCAGGGAGCAACAGCCTCACCACCGGCAGCCCTGGCCTCCCCCCTGAGGTTGCTTGCATGTGCCTTTTGCCTTGTGCACTCACCGCTTGGTTTTTGGCTTCTCTTCGGAGACGCCAAGAGGTGTGGTATATTAGCAACCTCTCCAGAGAAATAAACTGGACTAAGAAGGGAAAATGACCACTGTTCCCTGTAACGAGTCATTGTAACCACTCAGTCGCCTGTCAGATCCAATCTGCAAGATAAGCAGTGCCTCTTTCCCTCGAATGCATTTACTTTACATAGTCTGCCCTCCACCCTGCTGTCCTTAGCCGTGGTTTCCTCTTCCACTCTCTGTATTCCGCTGAAATAAGCGGTCTCATTGTCCCTTCTAGATATGATACGTAAGTGTGCATGTATACACGCATGTAAATACATATGTTGAATGCAGCAAGCTTTGCTTCTTGTAAGAGATTGTTCCCTTTCTGACCTCAGGCACTGTGCCCTTTCCTACATTCCCACTCTTTCCTTCCTGTGTCCTTTAACATGTTCATGTTCCCCAGCATGGTCTTTCTGATGTGATTGGTTTTGCTACAAGTAAAATAGCAAAGGCAACCTTCGCTTGGACAGTCTCTTCATATTTGCACGTTCAAAAATTTTTAGAGACAAAGGTAAAAAGGGCAGAGGGGAACCAGTTTTCATTTATTACTGAGGACTTGGGAGAAAAATATGCTGTCTCTTGGCAGCAACTGAGTATTGCTGCAGTTCAGTTAACCACTGCAAGCAATTTAATGCTCTTTACAGTCATTTGTAGATGCTTGTTCCTAGAAAACTCTCCTTTTAAAGTTAAGTTGTCCACACATGGACTCTCTAGCACTCAGGGTATTTACCAAAATCAAAGACCCAGTTCTGTGGGTCAAGATTTATAAACAAACCATTAGATGAGTCTTGGGGACTGAATACATATTCTTGATTAGGAATAATAATCAGGAAAAGATAACTTTAAATATACTGAAATTCAACCTCCTCTATGCTTATGTCAGCTAGCAACCAAGCAACAAAAAGAACACACAAAATAAGTGCACTTGCTCACAAAGTCTTTTCAAAATAACTATTTTGAGGGTGACTTGGAGTTATTCTTTAAAGATCTCCATCTCTCCTCTCTCACTCCCAGAGTCTGCTACCCTGCCCTGGAAGGAACACATATTGGTTTGACACTTTCTTTTTGACAAATCCACACACTGCTTGTTATTCTTTAAGTGCTTACAAATCGCTTGGTTAAAACAGTGGAGGGAGGAGGCTTAATCTGGGTAATTTAAGTTGTAAATTGCCATCTCCTCTCTTGAAAGGTGGAAACTAACACCTTTTTCTTCCAGAACTTAACCTGCCCTTCAGGGGTCTTAAAATAATTAAGAGCTCCCAAATTGTTTCAGCCATTTCTCTAAACATACAGTCAATTAGATTAACATCTAAATTATTTAAACTACACAAATCTCTTCTGGTCCTTTATGTAAGATCTTGACAAGGTTTAGTTGCATTAGCCACCGGAAAGCAGCTTTTATTGAAGATGACGCAATCAAAACCAGCATCATCACTACAGCTTCCTATTGCCATGTGTTGATAACTTTCCCTCTACTACCCAGCGTAACAGTGCTCTCTTTAGACCTTCTCTTACTAGTAATGTAGTTTTAGAATAGCTCTTTATGCAACATTCCTTTTATCTTCTTTTGCACCTTTCCCCTTTTCCTTTTTATTCATCTTCCTAATGCACTTCTCCTCTTAGTCCGCTTCTATTTCCCTCCTCTGTATGCTTTATGGTGTTTCAAATAAATGCACTAAACCAAGCTCAAATAAATAAATCAAGTCAAAGCTCAAATTTTGCCATCATTTTTAATTTTTTCAATGAATTAGTCACTAATTAAAATAATATATCAAGGAATTAAACACAAAAGTCACATGGTAAGACTATGTTGACTCTGGAGTAGCAAAGAAAGAAACTAGAGGGTTACGAACCCTGATGAACTGATGCCGACATTTGAAACTCAACTTCCCCATATGCTGAAATGAGGGGGATCTGAACCTGAGAGCACATCTTGCAGAGTCAGTGACAGTGATTTGAGCTTGCCAGACCTAAATTAAGTGACAACATGGCTGCAAGTCCTCTAAAAGATTTCTGTCTTACTATGGGAGAACGAGTCTGTTTTCTCTTTGTAGAGGATACCTGAAGTAGCTGATAAGAATAATTAAAATTAATTAATCCAATTCAACTTACATTTCGGGGAGAGTATCAAGAGATGAGCATAGCCCACAATTCTTAAGTTATTTCAGATGTCTTGAAGTTAGAAGAAAAAAACATGGTTTAAGTTCTATCCATGAGGAATACAAAATTGTGTATTTGAGCAACAAGCTTGTGATGACAATTCCTTAAGACATAAACTAGCCAAACCGTTAGAAAGGTAAGAGAAAACCAAATGGTGCGTTTCCCCTCTGCCCACCAGAATGCCTGAAAGGATTCTGTTTATTCCCACTCACCCTGTACATTGAGAGATCAATACGAAGTGAATTATGAAGCTGGTCCAGAAGCTTCACAAATCGTTCTTTCTGTGGAGCAGAAAACACCAATAAACATCACATATCACTACTGTCCAGTCAATGTTCACAGTAAGCAGCAGGATATCAGGGAATTTGTCTCAGATCTCAGGAGAGTGGGAGGAAGCAATGTGGATGCATTGTATTGTGCAAACAGTATTTTCTTTCGATTCTTGGATTTACTCTTATACTGTAATTATTTCTGAAGTCTGTGTCACATTAGAAGTGTCAGAAAAATAGGCCATTTTCACTCTGAAGCAGAAGCAGAACAAAAACCCCTCTTATTTCTAGTCTGCAACTTGCACCAAACTTATATTTAAGAGAAAATATTTATTCAGAGAGGACTAAAGGAAAAGGCAGAAAAGGGTCTAATGCAGAACAGCTCCAAAATCTTATCTAGTAGTTCAGTCTTCAGTATCACAGCCTTCTCGTGACTGTCTTCTTGAGGTCAGGTCTTTCCACTGGATTCTGCTTTGTCATTGTGAACACCACCTCATTCAATCTATATATTCTCAGTCTGATGGGAAGTACGAGCTTTTACAAATACTTTTCCAGCACGTTCAGCTCCACCACATGTTATACAAAAAACATTTGAACCATTAGGGAAAAAGAGTTGTTTTTTTTTCTTAAAGCAGTTGCTGTTTTTAAAAACAAAGTTCTGAAACAATCAGATCGCACAGTATATTTTATAAACAGCATCACCACGCAGAGTTTAATATTATTTGCTCATTTCCATACCATCTGTGCTCCAGTGCAATTTGAACATGAAAAGTAAACATCTCAATGCATTACACTGATTAATATCTAAAATGTGTGATGATGACTACAATTAAACTGTGCTCTTTGTCTAGTCTAGAAGAGCTCCACAGCTTCCAACTCCTCAGATTTAATATTCCTTAAACAAAGCAAGTTATTTATTGAAAGGCAGAAGGACTGTAGGCAAATTAGATAAATCCAATTGTTCCATCACCAAACACGCAAACATACCCCAAAATTGGAGGCTGCAAAGCGGTCCGAAGCAGACACATTTGTGGAGGCAGTTGTGTGCGCATAATAAGCATTGATATTGGCAAGTAAGGTGCTCATCACAGCTGGCACGCCTGGGCACATGTATTTAGAGGAGAGACATGCAAAATGCCTGCAAAAAGGACAGTTCTGTAAGTCATTCTGGTCTCTTTTGTGTAGCACAACTTGACTCTATCTCCTACTCTAGCTGGCACCATGGAAGTTATGTTTTTCTCCCTTTCTGTAAATCTCCAGCATCTAAAGGGTTTTTTTCAGAAAGATGCCATCTACACAACAGATATGCTCAAAACAAGAAAAATCTGCACCACAGCCCTTTCCAGATCATAAAATGGCTTCTCAACTATTTGCTGCCAACAGCTTGCGACTTAGGTGATACCCTGGGTCCTGATGCCAATTCCTAGAACCAAGCCTGACACAAGGAAATCTATATAATTTGCTGACACTTGAGGCAACCGCAGGTCCTGAGGTGACATGAAGCAGCAGCAACTGGAAAGCATTCAAGCACAGTGATATCACATGCTAGTATTTCTGTGCTGCACTGATACGTGATTCCTTAGGGCTAACCCTTCCAGCCTGCAGGAAGCCTGCACGCTCATTTGCATTTTCCCATTTAACTGCTCTCATTAAAGCACAAGGAACCTTCCTGCAGGAAATCTCAAAATTATGCCAGAAGCATCCAGGCTTGTGAAATGATTAAACAATCAAAGAAAATCTGTTAGACATAACGGAAAAAAAACCCCTAGAGCTTAAGAGGTCTGGTATTACAGGACATGGCAAGTAAAGTTCATTGCAGCAGAGCTGGGCCATTTCTAAGCAGTCGTTTTACAGCAGGAATGCTCACTGAGGTCCCAAACTAAATTTGGGAACTATTTTCTGAATGTAGCTTTCTGCCTAAGGGACTCATCACAGACACTAGCTTCTGTGCTAGTTAACCCACAAATGATTATAACCTAAAAAGCTCCAGTGAGAGATTTTCACAGGAATTCACAAGTCATTATTTCAGACAAACATGATAGTGATGCCTGAATGTTAACTTGCTTGCTACCTGATACTTATGTACCAATTGGCCATTTAGGCAGTTCGTAAAGACAGACACATAAAATGGCTTTGTTTAGCTTGAAGAAGAGAAGGCATGAGGAGCAGGGATCTAATCAATGTCTTGACTACTTATCAGAGGTGGGAGGCTTAGTGAGAAGATTGAGCCAGGACAAAATACTTTTAGAAGAAAGATTAAAAGATAAGCAGCAGTATGCAGCAGTTACAACATAGAAAATTCAACGTAGAATTTTCAAATTTGGATTTCAACTTGGAATTTCTTCCCAAGAGTAATGCAGCCTGAGGACACGAGCCCAGAGAGGTGGTGGGTCTCCATCCGTGAAATTTTCAACAAACTGGAAGAGGCCCTGACCAATCTGGTCCAACTCCCAAGTTAGCCCTGCTATAAGCAGGGACTAGATCTCTGGAGGTACCTTCCAATTCTTTTCCACTTTGGCTTGAATCAATAGGCAGGAAAGGTGCTTGCAACTTAACGTAGAGTACAGATCATAGCTTATCCAAGCACCCAGACCCCAAACCTTTCAGCTTCTAACTTGAAAAAGTTCACTTTTGTCTGCTATATTTAATATTATATTTGAAATAAGAAATGAGCTAAGCATAGCACTACTAGTGCTTTTCCTTAAGAGGAAAAATGGCTAATCCCAAATCCAAATATAAGTATAGTGACAAGGAAAACGCGCTTTGAAGATCAAGAACTGCGTGAGCCTGGCTCCAAAGAGGACAAATCAGTAGCTCCATTACTCAGACTTCCTATAAATGCCTTCAGCAGCACCTGGGAAATTAGTGACTTCAAAGGACTGTATCAATTGCCACAACAGACACCTAGGACAAACACTTTCACAAAACCTCTTCCCTTCTCACATCATCAGAAAACTTCAGTGGGATCCTTGGACAATATTTTTTTAACAGAAAAGTGCTCAGAGATTTTAGAGTTTTAAAACAGGAACGGCTCAGCTATCAATAACAAAATATGGTCATTCACACTAACAAAGCTGGTATAATTCCTGAGAATTAGTTCTAACAGTGCTCACATGAACTGCTTGGATAGCTGCTTAATTCCAGTACTTTGACAGACATTATTTTCTAGACTTTGAGGAAACCAGTGATTCAGAGACAGGCAGTCTCTTCCCACTCACCGTAAGCCCCATAAGTAGCAGCTGTCACTACCAAGCGTTCCATTACCAACATACTTGATTTTCTAAATATTAACAGTCATATTAATTAGTTACACCAATTATCTGCGCTAAAGAACACAAGAAATGCATCTTACGTCATGGCCTGGTATATTGATTCAATGCCGTAACGCATTGCAAATTCGTCCACGATCTCTTGAGCTGTCTCATCAAAATACACCTTCCAGGCATCATCTCCTTTGGCATCAGGGATCTTCACCACCCCACTCCCTTGCACATCTGTGAGATGGTGAAAGAGGTTCTGAAATACAGAACAGGAACGAAATTATACGTGAGGCTGCTGAAGCCTCCAAGTGAGCTTCATGAAGAGCTTGGAATTGCTGAGAAGGTGGCACCAACACAAGTTTCTGTGCTCACCTCCCTCTTTCTTCCCCCCTACCCACTGTGTATTTTTCTGCTTTTACCTTTTCTTCTTGATTGCTCCTAGCTGAATTTTTTGCATGCATATCTACAACTTTTCCCAGTGATATTGTGAACGATGCAGAGGAGTGCTTCAATGCAGTGAAATCACAGACTAATTAGTTTCCTGAAACCTACACATTTCTGTCCTCAGAATGAAATGCCTTAACATGGACAAGCTAGACGTAACAGCTCTGTATCAGCTTTGTAATTATTATTATACAGCAGAAAGGTTCAAACAGATTTATTTTTTTCTGAAAAGGACATCCTTAAGATCACCCCTTGCATTATTATTCAAGATAACCTTTCACTTTATCTAATGCTGCAAAGGCTTTCAGCTATCATTGCTGTGCAGAAATTGCATGCTCAGTTCAGTGGGATTCTCAGTAATCCTCAAATTCACATCACTTACAGATTCATCAGCCTTTCAGACAGCTGGCTCCCTGTAGTAAGGGATGCAAAAGTCTAATGATCTCATTAGGAGCTAGAGGACTCTGCCTTACACTACTATTTGTCCTGATTAAATTATTCTTGCTGTAAATCATCTTCATTTTATGATACACAAATGAAAGAAGATGATACTTAAAGAGAGACATATTTGCAAAAAAGAAGGGCAGCAAGTGATCACACATGTTCAGAAGGAAAAATAATGAAACAGCTTACCAGACAGAAGCCATCATTGAAATAAAAAACACAAAATATGTATTGAAGGACACAGCATACTAAAAGAATTCTACTGATGTTTTTCTAAGCTTTGTATCTCCTTGTTCCCTGGTAAGGCCAGAAGACACCACAGGGCTCATCTAACTCAGCATCGGATGAATGTTATTCCCATAGCTGAACATTCCTCTGTGTGATATGTCTGTCCTTACTTTCTAATCTGAATTTGTTTAAACCTCACTGGACCTCATGATATTCTTGTATGTCAGGTAAAAAGGACTCTGACTACTCTTCCTTATTGAGTCACTCAAAGACTGACCTGCAACCTGCCTTCTCTTTGATAGGTAGGCTAGGCATCAGGCATCTCTCTGAGACAGGGTTTTCCCTTTTGTCATTCTCACAAGTCATCTTTGGATTTCTCACAACTTCTGCAGCACTGCCTGCCCAGCTTAGTCCACCCTGAGACAGGTCAGTACCCAGTAACCGCAGCTTATCTTCTGTTCCCCAACAGTTGTTCATAGCTACACACTGGTGCAGCGTCACAGAAGAATTTATAACACCAATATTTGCATCACTCAACAACCAGAGTCAAAGCCGTCCCCAGATCAGAATTTACTTATCAAGCATTTTGGTATGCCTTCTCTAAAGCAGACACAGATACAGTACATGCTGAAAACATCGTTCAAGGAAATTCAGAGGCTTCTCCACGTTAAACCTAGGGGGGACTGTGAGCTGGACCAATGCGTGATCTCTGCCTGACAGCGGCACAGCTGTGACAGTGAGACAGACTGAGCCAGCCAGCCCTCAGGGCAGGGGAGGCAGCCTAAAGCATTCTTTGCCTTCCTGACAAATGCGAGTCTGATGATTCAGCGTGTTCCCAGGCCTCCAGAGCAGGGGAAGGAAAACTCATCTAGGGCAAGGAGGAGCATTTCGAGGAAATAAAGGTCAGAAAATTGCTTCTTCAAGAAAGAGAAGGGACATGGCAACGTCTGAGCTGAACACGCTTCTTACCTCATGAAGGCAAGTGTACTGAATGTGATATGGAGCCACCTTCTCCTCGCCTTTGATCTCCACACTGATTTGCAGGCGAATAGCCCCAGACACTGCAGACTTATCTGTTCGCTTCTCTAGAAGGAAAAATCATCAGCAATTACATGCATTTTTCATGTTCAGAGCAGAGCCATCTCAAGTTAAGAACACTGGAAAAGAAACTGCTGGAAGCTCAGGCTGAGCTTGTGATCAGAGTCACCATTGAGAAAACTTCCTTACTTTTTTCTTTCAAAACATTGAATACTAAGTAGGTATCAGCAAAACAACTGCCATGATACACCCTCAATATGAGGGTGTATCTAGCTAGAAATATGTACATTTCTAGATGTAAGCTAACCTTTCTGACAGCAAATGTGCTATAGGGTCTTGGATTCAGTCTGCTGAACTAGAACCATCATGGACACATCCCTTTTCTGAGAACAGAACTGACATATGTGGAATTTGTTCCTGACTTCACTACAGTCCTGAGCTCCTGGGAATTGCTGGTGCTCCCTACCAAGAAGACTTTGGACCTCCTGTGATTATTACTATGCCTGTCAATTCAGCGCCATCTGGTTACTTGCCAATACTTTCTACAACACTATTTTGGTCACTGGGAAAGGTCTCAACAAATTCGCAGCCCAATGCAGTCCTCTTGCAGTTCTTACAGACTGTTAAAATGCTTGTGTCAGCACAAAAAAGGGCACAGGACAGGAAATGTCTCCAGCACAGGTGGACTACAACCCTGCTCCAAGCATTTACCCATTGTACTTTCCAATGCCCAACAGGGAAAACCCATCACCCTTCTGACATGTTATACGCTTCATTTTAACTGCTGCTCCACAGCACTATCATATGCCCCTTGAAATCATGTAGGGGTTTTTTGTTTCATTTTTTGTGTTTTCTTTCTTTCTTGCAAACTGCCCAGATGCACCCAAGTGTTCTTGAACATTCTCAAACTAACATGTGACATGTTTTCAATCCCAACGCCGTGCTCACCAAGGTTGTACCACACATCCATTTCTCCACTTAGAGTACGGACTTCAATGATTGTCTGCCCCAGGAAGTCATCCGACTCGCGTTTCAGTCTCTGCTTGACGCGAGACTTGATGTCGTCATCTTCATCCCACACTCGCACCTTGATCCGGTCAGAGGAATTATGGCACTCACTGCAAACGAGACAAATGTAATGCTAAAGAGTACACAATGCAGCCAACATTTATGTGCTACATGCTTCACGTTCCTCTTCACCCACTTGTACAATGGAAGAGGGAGGCATTAATAAAATGTAAACAAAGGCCTATTTTGTAGTGTCTGATAGGAGCTACACAACAACTTTTTGGTGCACTATAAATGCTCCTATGACATGGTAGATACTGCACTTCAGATGCATGCTGAAGGAGTGTCCTGCGCTGAGTGCCACCACCAACTTCAGACTTGCTGAGTGGCTGTGACTCTCCTGCTTGTCCTCACTCTCGGCAGCAGCTCCCTGAACTTGGGAATTCTCTTCACTCTTTGTTGGTTTTACTGTGAAGCCCACAAAATTCTGGTGATAGCTAGGCTGGTAAACTCCTCATACACACCCTAAAAATGCCCAACAGCATCTCACCGGTTTCTGATAGCTCTTCCCCACCAATCACCTGCCGTTCAGCTGTAGGCGTTAAAGGCTACTTGTGTTTATGCACGTGCAGTATCTAGACTAGGACAGTCAAGGCCTGTGACAAACAACCTTCATGCTGTTTTCTAATGAAAGATAAATAGCTCAGGTGGAGGTAGCTATCTTACTTCAAGATAGTCACAAAGCAGTAGTGCCTTAACGTACAATACATTACAATCAGATGATACAAACACTGCCTGTGTGTGGGAGGAAAGGGTGGGATACAGCAGTTACAAAGTTGGTATTTAATTACTAGAATTGATTATGCCTATTATTCACAGCTCAGACTGATACTTTGTGCCCAGGGCAGATCACGAAATACATTTGCATTTAAAAAAAGCAGTTTACTGTTTGCTGAATTGGCACCCAGCAGCCTAATAATACATGCGCAGAGTTTGCGGCCTCCCTCTTTTTTTAGGTGTTGAGATGCCTTTCGTAGAGACAAACAGGGTCCTGGATATCAGAAGTGGGTAGAAGAACCTTATTATAAGAGCTCTGCTCATTTACAGGGCATGCAATACAATAAAGCAATTTGAATGCTCATATGAGACCATGACAAGGGTGATTACTCACCATAACCACTACAAACGTCTGCCCTCAAGGAAATAAAACCTATGAAAACAGGCAACTTCTGCTGAAGGCCTGTTTTCCAGCCTTTTTAACATTAACATGCTGCATCTGTTGCTAAGCAACAGGGAGAAGGAAGAAATGGGTCAGAAGAGATCTGCTAAGCCTGGTCAATAAGATGTGGCAGTGACTGGTATTTGCATGCTCTCTATCAAGAAATCTTTTGGGCTCTTTTTGCCACCTTTGTGATTCAGGACTGTTTAACAGATGTCCATGCAGCTCCTGCTGATTTTTCCCGTACAGAGGAACAGCTAGTAATTATACGGAGAAAGTTAGAGGCAATTCCACGCAGTCCTGATCACGGGCAGAGAGCATCGCTGTTCCCTACCTTCACTATGCAATCAAAGCTGTATTTAGAGTTTAGAAGAAAGAAAGTTAAACGTTTCTCTCCTGCCTTTATTCACCCTTTCTCCTCCTCTACTTCACGGATGTCTTCCTTTAACAAAACCATGCTGCAGGCATTCAGGAGCAGGGAACGCTTGGACTGCTGCTCTTTGTAGCTCTCTCATTCATCCAAGTGCATTGCCATATCTACCAGCAACACAGCATAAGCATGTAAAGTAAATCCTTGGTTCCTGACACGGTGTACTAATGTACATCCTGGCAGTTCAGTGGAGACTGAGTGTTCAGAAGTGCACGGGTGCCTAAAAACACAGATTGGCACACAGCACCATTTACAAAGCACCAGTAGGTTAGCTCCCGACTTCTTCAGATCTCACCTTCTGGCACATCAGTTCTTTGCTGGTATCACTTTGATCCTGTTTCTTTGCTACCTGTGGTCAGAAACCTGCTCTTTAGGAAAACATTCACCATTTAGACCTAAATCACCTCAGGCAGTCCCACAAGCTATCATCCTTCACTTGGCTGCAGCAGCATAACACACTGCTAATGCTGCAGGAAACTTTCCATTAGCATTTACTGAGCTACTGAAGCTTCTTTTTTACCATACCTTTCTCTGTTGTTTTTAAGAGACTGCTCAATTCATATTCCTTACATTGCTCCCACGCCAGAGAGTGAGCCTTATCACCTCCTCACAGGTGGTGATAAGGCTCACCCGTAAAACATCACCATCTAAGTCTGGAGGAACCACAGTCCTTGCTTTTGGTCAAGCAAGACAGTTCTGTCAACACCAGTTCACCTGCCAGAGAGCACCTCAAAACAGAACCATGAATACTGGGGCACTTGGGCTTGTTGGCTGATAATAGGCTTTCTAACTAATGAGAAATAGCTTCCAATTTGCTACAGCATCATGATTTCACAAGACTGTGTCCAACAAGCTCTGCAGCTAGAAACTTTCCTCTTTGTTGATACAGGAGCCGGCACATTTCTAAAGATGCCTGCCCCACTTCTTGCTACATTTTTGTGAAGCTTGGTCTCACTGTGTGCACACATACATTGGTCCAGTTTCCCACAGCTGATCTCCCACAGCTTTTCCAAGAGGATGCAGAGAGAAGAAACACTCCATGACCTCATTGCAAGGAAGAAACTACCGAATGCTTTCAGGCCCATTTCAGAGTGCAAGTGACTGAAAACCAGGTTCCCTTTGTAGATGGCTCAGGAATTGTTTCTTCCTTTTATATCCATATTGTCCTGATGTTTGCAGTGGTGCCATTTTTATAAAGAACTAACTTTTACACTTCAAGCTATGAAATAAAGTGAAACTTCCAAGAAACATCACACCGAATTTTTAAGAAAAATTAAAATAAAGTAAATTGTAATTTTTTTTTCCATGAAGCTTTTCTTCCTGAAGCCAGTGGTTGCAGGAGCAGTGAAAGCAGCTGAGCTTGGTTCTGCTGGCTTGCTCTCTATCCCACTCTCTGCCTCCATCTCTTCTGCCACGTCTCCCTTTCGCCTTAACCCAACTTGGAACCACCGGTTCCCCACACACATCCCCTGCACTGTCAATACTCTGCACTGTCAATACTCTGGCCTCTTCCCATGCCCAGTGAGCAACCGGGCTGAGGGGAAGCACTCCAGCACACAAAGCTGTAGTTAATTCTGATCCACGCGCACAGTGGCATGCCCACACACATGCTAATTGGTATATTGGTGGCTAAACAGAACAGGCAACTGCTGAATTTACACTACAGTGCTTCCCACAATGAAGTTAGTAAATTGTATCCTTCTAATCTAGCTTCAACTTCCACCAAAAAAAAAAGAAATGCAGAAAGTGACTCTTAGTTCCGAGGTGTCAGACCATCTGTAAAGGTTGGTCCAAATTGGCTCAGATGATGCTAGGGGGCTGGGACAGAGCATTGCATGTGCCTTTTATCCTCCAAAAGTGGAGAGAAAGAAAAAGAAGTGTCTAAAAATGACAAGAACACCACTTTTGAGACAATGATTCATAGCTGGTGAGAGGTGGGATGCCAACATGACCTTATCACTTCACATGCCCATTTCACATAAACATGTTTCCTTAAATTATGTTGTTTTCTCCTATTTTCTGCCTGAAGAACAGGAGAGTCCAGAGGCTGCAAATGCAGCTAGAACTCCACTGCGCTTGGCAGCTCCCAGAAAGGGAGACAGTCTCCGGCTTGTGGAGCTGACAAGCTAATAAAGACAAAAAGCAACAAGTAGATGTAGTAAGTATAAACAATGGAAGTGAGGGAGCAAAGGCAGCTACAATATTTTGCAGATTTAAAAGTAGGTCAGTCAAGCCCAGAATTAAGTAGTTTCATTGCGTTTTGATATTTTTAAAAAAAGTTTGTGGTTCAAAGAGTCTAGCGAGTATCTATATGGACATATTTTGTGAGCAGTTTCCTTTCTGCATCATGGCAGATGCAGCTCTTAAGAAGGGCCTGTGAAGTTTCACAGTCCAGTGTAGGGCACGTTTCATGCAATGGTGGACAAAAAAAAAGTGCAGAGCTGCTCACAGAAACAATGGGTGAGAATGCAGGAGGTGGGAAAATGCACAGGAGAGAACAGATCAGCAAGAGTTTAGGACCTGTGATCATTTTAGGAGGAAAGTTTTGCTTTTGAGGAGCAAAGCTTCAAAAAAGAGCAGAGCTATTTTCTGGAAAATCAGAAAGGAAGGAGCAGTTGTAGCAAACCAGTAAGAGAAAGCCAGTAAAGAGTTATAACAACATACAGAGATGGAGCAGAAAAAAAGTTGTCTATGAGAAACGGTCTGGCTGAAAAAGCAGGAAGATTTGCATGTGGTTCAAATGAAGTGTCTTGACATGGCAGGGTCCAGCTGGTGGCTCTGTTGTGGCCAACCTCAATGGGAAGAGAAGGCAGAAAACTTCTCAGGACACACTAATTTTTAAACAATACCAAGTCTCCTCTATTAGGGAGAAAAGAAGGACAGTGGAGAAGACACCGAGGGCAAAATCAGAGTGGTAAGAAAACGCAGCTAAAATGCTTAGCAGCTCAGAAGTTAAGCACGACAGCACAATAATATGCCCTGAGATCCAGCTGTTGCTGTCTAAGAACAAAGAAATGAATTTTCTGTTCTTGCTAGCATGAAGCTCTTCTCTTAGGGGAACAAGTACAATCATTTTGCTGTTACCCAATGCTACGACACCAACTGACAAATTAATGGTGTGGCTCTCCTAACTACAAAGAGCAGATAAAGTGATTCTGAGCGTTACATCCTTAGCTACATTAACTCAGCTTCCCAACAGGCGCTTGCCACAAGGCATCAACTCCACATTCAAATTTAAATTTCACACTGGTAACCGAGCAGGGAAACAAGCGGGATTTTATCAGAGTGCCAGTTTCGGTATCTGCAATACCTGGAGAATAAGGAAAGCACGACAAACTGAATGGCCCCTGACATGCAGTGAAGGGAGGCTGAGGGTGACGTTTATAAACACTGTGGTCTCAGAAGGGGAAGTCTAAAAATCAGCTTTGGAACAGTCACATATAACCACAGAGATAACTGAAAGATGCTGAGCTTGATAACAGTCTCAGCAGCTGGAAGGAAAATTGAGGAATCGAGTAGAGCTTTTGGGTGACAACCCAGTGGTTAGCTACGCAATAGCACCATTCCCACAGGATTAACAGGAATGTATATCGTGTGGGGCTCTGCATGTCCTAGTAGAATATTGATTATCTGCTAGCAGGAGGCACTGCATTTATTTTAACTCAGTTACTCTTCTGCGGTGAGAGAGAATAAACAGGCCTCTTGCAAACTCTTCAGTGACAATGTAATCTGTTCCAGGCAATGATTTCACACCCACCATTCAAAGCTTCAGACACAGCTGTATTCAGACAATACAACTAAGGGGATATTACTGTAAAATGAATGAGTCATTTTGTGCCTAGGCCAAGAAAAACAGCAATGTCCTGTCTGAATCCAGTAACTTCTAGTGCTCACGGTCATTAAAGACTGGGGAGCTTCCTGAATAAAAGGTACAGACTAGCAGCCCTCCAACTGAGCCCAGGGCTCTCACTTTATAATGGAAACTTTGTCCTGTGGTCAAGTTTATTCTCCTAAACACCATCTGCTATTGTTACCAGTTCAAATGGATGCTCAGCTTCAGCCTTTACAAAAAAAGATTCTAGGAAGCCAGTATTTTCTACTGACAGTCTAAAACACGTCTAAGTGGGGAATTAATGTCTTGTTCTAATTGCACTGAATATTGCAAAAATATCTTCCCTCTAATATTACTGGGCTGTTTCCTAAGGAAATGAGAGTTACACAGACTTGTTAGAAGGAAAGCTTCTATGTTCCAACAAATTTTGTGAAAAAATTATAGCTAGATGGAGAAGAGAAACCCAGACCAGCTGCCATCCCTGGAAAGTCTGCAGCCACCCGGCTCTCATGTACCATCCAATACAGACCACTCAGAACCAACGGGAGGTAGGACACGCGCTGCCTTCTGTTCAGCCAGAGTTAAGGGCAAGGGAAGAGAGCTGAGGGCACAGAGGAGAACTCTACAGGGCAAAGCAAGGGAGCTACCTATTAAGAATCCTCATCAGAGCTATAGGAAATGGACCTGGGATTACTGTAGAAGGGGGAAGGGATGTAAAGCAAGGGAAGAAGGCTTCCTTGCTCACTGAACAACAGTTCTGTATTGCAGCAATGGCTGGTGTCCCCCATCAGGCTTCTTCCTGCCAAGCACCATACATATGTGGAGCCTTTGCATCAAGCCTGCAAAACTTTGAACTAAGCAGAAAGATCAACCCCTTATATTTTCATAGTCTTCAAACTCCAATGAAAGATACAAAAATCTCTCTATAACAACACATTTCATAAAGCAAAGAGATAATTTTCAGGAAGAAACAGGACCGGCAGTCACTTGCTCAGACAACATGAATATGCTTTAAGAACTGGTCATTAATCTAAGCAGATGCCTACAGTGACACAGGCTAGTAGTGACCTAAATAGCACTTTTAATGGAAACTTAAAGTGTTTTCAACATTGTCTTCTCTAAGATATGGTCCTAAATCTGGACTTCCAAATTGGGTCAAGCCTACCACAACATTTTTTTTCTGAAAATATATAGAAAAGGAACAAAGTCTATTCAAGGAGAGGTATTTAAGTTAATATACTTTTCTATCCATCACTGTAAATAAGCACAGAAAGACTATTTGAAATAGGTTACTGCAGCCTTAAAAATTTTAAACCTTATTTAAGCTGTTTTTAATACACTTTACTGCATCTGTAGAAGGAATTGTATCACTCAGCTGTACATAGTCTGCCTCAATTCATGCCATGGATTACAATAACAATGCTGCAATTATAATGACTGATGCACACAGATTTCTGGCTCTATATCCAACCTTTGAAAAGACACTGGAATTGTGATCGTTTAAAAAACACTGGGCACCTAATGAATACCAGCTACAAACAAGTCTGTCCAACAAGCCAAGCAGAAAAGGAGCAGCAATTGCTAACCCACCCATTAGTTAGTGACATGACCTCTCTCTACTCACAAATCTAGTGAGCAACATTTTGAACACCAAGCTGTTCATGTGCCTGCTGCAAGGTAGGTGTGCAATAACTACCAGCACACCACCTTTCTCCCACTGTAAGAAATCAACTTCATTCTAAGAAACAAACACACACAACCCAATCCTTTAAATTTGACTCTCTCTTGATTGTCCTGACAAAATCTTCTAAAAAAGCTTGGTACGTAATGGGTATTTTTGGCCTGCATATGTTGATTTAAATTTCCATTTGATTATGGGGTAGAAAATTTCAGAAATTTTAAGATTTGTAAGCCGAAAAAAAGATCTATAAATGCAAAAAAGGAAGATGGGTATGTAAAAATACAGTGCTGCATACACTTCTAAATGATCCTCTCCTCTTCCAGCATAAAGTGAGCTTTGACTTCTACTAATGAAATGACACATTGATTCCAGTACTGAATGCTCTCCTGCCATCGATCTGGACACCATGCTCATTTCCTCCATCTCCCCTTGCTATTCCAAGGCAATTAGAACAACGACCTAGACATAGGTAAGATAGAAAGTATCATCAACACTAATGCCCAAGAGCATATTATCTGCTGAATCACAGACATGGTGATAAAATCTAAACAGTTCACTGTTAAAACTGTGACATCTATCACGTTGTGCTATCTATCTTTAAACACAGTTGTTGAAGCTCCTAAAATTAGAAGGGAACACACTGCAAATACCATGGTAACTACTTGGCATGGTAAATCAAGGTCCCTAAGGCTCCCACACAGACTTACTGCTATTGTGACTAGAGTTATCCAAATGGCACCTAAGCATACTTACTACTTACCAAGCAGTAATGTTACCTTGGATTAAACTAAGAATAAAGCCAAGGGTTTACTCGCTCAAAATAGCGCCGAGATTTTTCTGACGTTAATGAGTAGCTCAAAACTACTTTAAAAATAATTTTGTTTGTACTGTGCGTTGTAAAGACAAAGCTGGGCTGATATAAGCCTGATTTTAAAACACAAATTTCAGTTTGCAGAGAGAGGTCCCTCTAAGCAGTTAAGTAAAAAACAGGGAAGAGAAAAAAGGAACAGGAGAGAAGGTACAAGGGAAGAGATTATACATTAAAGGAAACAGATGTCTGAGGTTGAAAGAGACCACCCAGAATCTTCAGAAAACGCTTGCTGGATTTCATGTCTCCATTTTGTTTTATAACATGTTCAATGATAAATTGAGGGCACTGTTTACTTATTCATTAAAAGCATGATAGAATAATACATTCTTCAGCCTTCTGAGAGTAGTTGATTTCTAAAGAATTGTGCCTCCAGCCTTTGCTTTCAGTTCAGACATGGATACATTGCTCATCTTGAAAGCAGATAATCCCTTGCGTTATTGTTACATTGATTTTCCAGAACTAAAAAGGGAGACTGCTAGTGTCACAGACAAGTGACAGACAACTAACTACCTTTAACCTTTGTTGGTCAAACACCAGTAGCAGGTCACAGGAAGTTTGCTTACTCTTAATATAAACTTTACTCTTTCATATTACAAAGAATTTTGAAAGTATGTCTATTAGCCAGGAACAAAAGTCACTGAGTTCAAGATTTTCCGACTTCTTTAGCTTTCCCTACAAACATCAATATGAAAGTGTTCACAGAGCAGACAATTTATATATACACAAGACAGACAGATGAAATGGACAGGTGAGCACTATGTACATTGTTAAAGATATCAAGCCTCCAGACACACACACACAACACTGAGTGGAAATGAAACGGTCATACATTACAGCTGGTGTGGGAACGCACACTGACAGAGAAGACATAGCTGTCAAAGCGCAGATTGGACAAATGGGCAAAATGGGTCTGAGAGTCCTTGTCAAAGCACTTACAAGTAAAACTTCTCTTCCCAAACAGGGTTCAGATTTCCAAAAATCGTTTTTGTCCTCTTCTTTGTTTTACCCACTTGAACAGTTACATATGGATCGCTGGACCCCGTCTTGTCTTTGGCCTGCAGGCCCTGAGCACACACCACTGGAAGGAAAAGAGAAGGGTTACCACCACCATGCAATAAGACAATGTGTCTGCACACCATGTGAACCAGCAGCTCAGAATGGCCAGAGAAATAGGAATATCACTCATGAGAGCTTTTCTGATGAGCTTGTGGTGTACCACAGTGTCTGGGGTAGAAGTATCTCTACCTGCTATCTCTACATTAAGCAGAAAGAGACACAGGACAGAGAGCCCTTCCTTTCCATTCTTTGTAGCTTCACACCAATTCTCTATTACCTTAGGCTCCCAAACAAGTCCAAGAGAACTCATGCCTCCCTCACTCACCCGTGATCGTGATCTTTGCTGACCATTTTGAGGTGCCATCAAGCACACTCTGCTTCACTGTCTTCATCTGCTGAGCATGTGTCATTTTGCTCTCACAGAACACATCTCTGATCAAGTCAAAGATCTCTGGCTTGTTCCGCTCCCGGATTTTCATGCGATCCTTCATAGCCATGATGAAATTCTGGGTTCGATCTTCAGCTCCATGCTTTGAGCTCTTCTCCGCTGCTCCTGTGCACCAGAAAGTACATGATGCTCATCAGAAACAGACAAACACAAAGTCATGTTTCACTGAATCTGGACAGCAGGACCGAAACCACAAGTTACCCTCCTCATGATGGCTCTTGCTATTGAGTTTTATAGTCAGAACTCCCCCCTCATTTCAACATACACACAAGAGAATCTGGACCACTCAGGGCTGGGAGAGGATAATGGAAGGGAGTGCTGAGACCCCTCTACAAGCTGGGACCAGGTTGTTCTCCTGACAACAGGCTTGAGTTCAATACCCCTGCAGCTGAGGAAGACCCGGAAATGAGGTTCTTACTTGTAACAGCATATATCATCATGCCCTCTCCTCTCATCACCTTGCTTTGAATAAATAAATCCCTGTTTGGGCGAGTGCTAAGAAGAGGACATAGGACCTGTATTACAAACAGTATCTATGAGCTTGTCTCAGTGCTGCACCTCTGCACCACAGTGTTGTGGTTCAGCCCCAGCTGGCAACTAGGACCATGCAGACACTTAGAGAGTTCCTCCCTCTTCCCCCCTAAAAGGGCCTGGAGAAGAAGGAGAAAAAGAGGGGAAAGGAAAGGGGGAAAAAAAACCCTGATGGGTTGAGATAAGGGCAGTTTAATAGAACAATAACAGAAACAGGAAAACAATAACAACAATAATAATAATGGTAAAAGAACATACAAGATAAAGTAATACAACACAAGCCACTCTCACTACCCGGTGAACTGGTTGCCCAGCCTGCCCCTAGAAGTGATCCCTAGAAGTGACCCAGCCCCCAGCCAACCCCCATTTATGTACCAAGCATGACAGCTATGGTATGTTCCATTGGCTGTTCCATCATTCTGTCTATGCTCCCTCTCAGCTTCTATGGCAAGCCTGAAAAAGTCCTTGTCTAGTATAAACATTACCTACCAACAGCTAAAGCAATATACATTATTGACATTGCTTTCATACCAAATCTGAAACACAGCAACCACTAGAAAGAAAATTAACTCTATCCCAGCTGAAACCAGGAGACACAGAAAAGCAGATGGCCGACAAAAGTCAGCATTTCCTAGTGATGTGCACCACAGGACTCCCCATTCACTGCACAATCTATGTCCTGTTCTTCTGCTGGGAACCACCCTGTTTGCATGTGGCATCAAGCTGAAGGCATCCAAAGTGCCTCTCTGGATCCCACTGTATTTTAGCTGTTTGTAAGGAAACAACTGAAATAATCCATTCTTAGAATTGCATAGGCATAGTATCTATAACAAATACCTACAAGGCAGCAAATCCGATAGTTAAAAACTTGGGCCATCATAAATATGGGGCAGTAGTACACTATCTAGTATTTGGAATCACAAGAGCTAGGCAGAAGGGTTTGTACTACACAGGTATTCAACTGTAACTGGAAAAAGGAGACCTCTGGTCACTTGCATACCTCTTCCAAAATTTAAAAGTTCATATAATTACACGATAAGAATGCTCCCACAACCATCTACTCCCTATTCAATTTTGACAGTCATGTTTGCTGTCAAAATTCCGTCACTGTCTATTATGTCGGATGTGAGGCATGCATTAATGAAAGCGCTGACATGAGCTAACAAGGGCAGAGAAACCAGGCTGTGAAATGCAAAGCAGGAACCCAAGATTGCACACAGTCTCTCTACATGCAGTCTGCAGTGATTTCAAGTTATGATCTTATATCAGATTAAGTTAAACCAGTACAAAAGTCCTGTGAACACATTCAATCATAGTATTTGTTTAGTTTAATATGCTTTTGCTTGTTTTCCCTTTCTGGGATAGTTTAATTAAAGTAAGTTTTGTTAGTTTAATATGCTTTTGCTTGTTTTTTTGTTTTTTTTCCTGGGATAGTTTAATTAAAGTAAGCTTTTTCCTAGAAAAATAATCTTCATCCCGGTATTCACCAAATATTAAATTACCCTAAAAATATGCATTAAAGCAGATGCAAGTGTGTGCAAGGGGAGCCATCAATCACAAAGATATATAAAACTGTTTTCTTGTGGAACAAGTGGGCAAATATGCCTTATATTAAAGGTGCTCTAGATACCATTACACTTTTGCATATGAAACAGTTTCAGCAGGTAGTGACCAAATACGAATAAAGTTCTATGAATACACATGCATAAAGGACCCCCAGCAGTACAACGCAACAGGCAACCTTGTTAGCAGGCTCAACAGGGTGCCCAGTGACTAACGCTGCCTGAAGACATACGCTTCCAGAGCCTTCGATCTTACACCTTTCACCGTTACTAAATTCACTTCAATAAAGAAACAAAACTCAATTATAACTTCCACTATCCAAACCATAAAGAAAAAAACCACAGCTGGGAACAGACTGTGACTGCTGAAGTTTCAGAAGTTCATTAAGGACACTACATACCAAGGCATGCTATCAAAGACCTGGGTATAAAACAAGCCATAACTCTGCATTACCTGATAATTATTTTTTTCATTTTATTTGCTAGAGGCTTGATGTTCAGTATTTCGTTTAGTACAATAAAATGTATCTGCCTCAGAGTTCCCTATTGTTGGCTTAAGATTAAATGAAATCAAAATACTGGAATTAATTATGCAGTCCCCGCTGTCTCTACTCACAGGTGATGAAGAACTAGCACCACCCAAAGTGATGTCTTGTATCAGGCAATCATCCAGCTGTAGACCCAACATTTATTAAAGGAATATGAAACCAAAACGATACCAGGGGCTATGCTTTGAACTTCAGATAAGAAGAGAACAGAACTAGGTCTTCTGAGGATGGAGGTGGACTCTATGCAGTATATGCAGAGCTACAGAAAATTATTGGGAAACTGGGAAAGGCCAAGATGAATAATTTGCCTTTCCTAGATGGAATTCTGAAATCTGTCATGATCCAATGAAACCCAGCCCTGCCCTGACCTTTCTAACTTTAAGGATATTAAGAAGGAAATTCATACATTAGGAGTTCATGTTATGCCTAAGCAGTGTGCTCTATTTTAGACCATTTTCTACAAAAATTACTAGCCAGGCAGCTTGCAAATATAAACATTTCACTGTTCAACACCGAGACAGGGCAAGAGTTATCGCAGTTCTGGAGTGGCATGGTCTGCATCATTGCCTTAATGCAAGCATTCCAGGAGCATCAAATGATGCTTTACAATGCAAACTTGCACAAATGGAAGAATTCTAGTTAAAAACATGTGTAACATCCCTACCACCTCCAAAGACCTTGCATAGTGGGGCCTCTGCAAGGCTAGCAGCAGTACAGGGTATCCTGGGTTGCAGGATGTGCAAGCTATGTCACATAGACACCAAGAGAGCCCTCTCTTTTGTCACCTCTAAGGCTTGGCTCTGCTTCCTGACTTTCAGACAAACCCCCCCCACACCTCCATCCATGCTACTCCCCCGCTCTGCCCGGGTAATTTTCCCAGGTAAGAAGGCTCCATCATTCCTTCCCTGGGAAAGGTCTCTCTCTTCCTGAAGAAGCTGCACCTGAACTGCAGTGCAAAAGCCAGAATCAGACAGACACCTTATTTAACAATATGGACTCTGACTTCACAACACACTCTTTCTTAATTTTAACACCCACTTTTTGGTACAAAACCACCAGAATTTCCAACATAATCATCATGGGACTAATTGCCTGTAATGTATGTGATATAAACCCAAAGCATTTCACTATACTGGATGTCAGAGGGTACTTTTCCTGCTATTGGACCTGGATAGTATTTATTTAGTTGCAAAAAGAAGGTTTTGTCCAGTGGATCAGCTTTTCAAGTAGTCCTATAAATGGCAATAGACACAGGAACATACAAGTACTGTGCACAGTATCATACAAATGGTACTGGGCTTTTCTTCTCTCTTCCTCTCTAGGACTGAATTATGAGTCAATTTATGACTGGAAACAGAAAGCAAATATGTCTATATTGGGAATTGTATTGATACAGCTATTAGTAAACCACCAGTGCTGTTATCCTATGCTTTAACAGGAAAAAGTCAAGAAAGCAACACTGGCAGGATAGAAGACAGCTGTTCAGTAGGCGGATAATGCTTAGAAATTATATATTCCTGAAACTTAAAATAGATATTGAAGATTCAAATAAAGGTATCCTTCTTCCTTCTGGGCAAATATTTTCCTACATAGGATTCTGGAAGCAAACAAGTGCTTATCACCATGGTGCCTAATCATCATTCAACCCAGAAGCCAAGATGATTATGACAAGAGTGACTTAATCAGTCTCACTAACAGTCCACTCACTGAGCCAGTCTCTGGACTGCCATCTCTGAATTCAGCTTGCAACACACACAAGTTCCTCATCCAAAAAGCAACAAACATACCTGACTTCCAGTCCCAAGTCAAGCAGAACTGAACAACTCCAGAGGTGAACCATAACCCCAGGAGACAAAACAGTACCAAAAGCAGAGCATTCAGTGACGCAGCCCTGATAGCCCATGTGAACTTCTCCAAGGTTTGCTGCTCCAGCACACCATAAAGAAGCACCAATAAAGACATATGGCTAATCACATTCACAACACAGATTTCATGTTCAACCGTAGTTTGAAGCTTGAGATCTCATTTCCTTTCAAGATCTCCAAAGGACCAGATTCTAACATCCCAGAGCAATTTCCTTCCTCAGGTTTAACTGTGATTTACCAAGGGCTACATTAGCATCACTACAAAAATAAACAAAACACCCAAGACAAACTTACAGAAGCAGATTACTATGCTTCTGTAATACTAGCCCAGAACTGTACAGGCCCCTTTCACTAGGATTTTGCTAGTATAATGTCCTTCCATTCCACCCTCTTCATAATTCTGCTTCCTTATCTACATCTGTTCCTTGGCATCCTACACATCCATCCTCAGCTGTACTCTTCCTTCGACACCAACATTGCCCAACCCATTGTATTTTCGTTAGTACTACACCAGTGCTCAGGGCAATAGATAAAAGCTCTCTTTTTCCAAAAGCTTTGCATACTACAGGGATTTTAAAGAACATCCCTCCAACCATTTTCAGCCAAGTAAGAAAGGAAACATACCCATGCAGCAGAGATTTCAAGTACTTTCAAGAATAGCAGAAGGCTAAAAAGAGAGCATCTTCCCTTCAGCAAGTATTTATGAGCTTATGATAAAAAGGTAAGCACCTCATCATCAGAGTAGTATCTTCTAAGTACCGAAAATAGAGAAACATCCTCTCAGACAAACAACCTGGTGCCAACAGAGCCATAAACCAGATGGCTACAGTACACATGCCACAACTGATTCCAGTTTACTGCACCCCAGACAGTGCCAATTCATGCAACAGCCCTGCTGAACTGGTCTGCAAATGGATTTTGTTTCAAATCGCAACAAAGCATTGCTAAATTTGAGTACTTCGTCACTGCAGTTCCACACATTTGTTGACTGTATCAGATACTCAGTTTCTTAAAAATATAGAGGGTAAGAAAAACACCCTCAACAGAAATAACCAAACTTAATTCTAACAAACTTGAGGAAAGAGATCTTTTATTTCCCACAGAAAGGCGCTGAAGGATAGAATATGGATAAACAGCACATTCTGATTCTAAGGAATAAAACCCCACGTGTCTAGCCAAAATTTCAAGGCATAGACAACGGAACAGTATTTGTGACCAGCCTGAAAATTCATTTTACTCCAATGCAACATTTTCCAGAAGACTCACACAGGTTGAAGTGAAGATGCATCCTGGAGCATCAAGGTATAATCAATAGAACTGTATTTGTTACCGGCCTGAAAATTCATTTTACTGCAATATAACATCTTGCGGAAGACCTAAATAGATCTAAGTGAAGATATGTCCGGAGAATGTTGGTTTTTTTACTGACAGCAACAGTAAAGCTTCTGTTAGGAAGAAACCCCTCCTGAGTTCAGTATACAAGAAACTTCTGTCTGGAATTTATTGGATCTCTAAACCATTGCTTGTCCTCCAGAAGCCCCATTTCTCATTCCTCAAGCACAGCCTATGTTCTTCAAACATATATAAAAATTAATTTAATTCTTCCATATTCTTTTGGCCTGGTGAGCTCCAGTTAAAAGGATTTTAGCATGAACATTGCAAAGCAAAGAACGCAGTTGCATGAAAAAGCCTTTTATTAGATTTCTAGTATTGATGACATTTGTTTTCCCAAGCCAGCAGCACATCCACGTATTGGCCTCACCATCATCTTAATCTCTCAGCTCTGCCTTTGCTCTGCCTCCTCTGTCTTTTAATTGCACAATCGCCGTCTTCAGTTTCCTTTACATCTCTACCCCAGATAATGATACCCACCACACTCACACTGGGTACCTTCACAGACCCCTGGCTCACAGTGTCTGTATTTTCCCTGTTCTAATGCTGGGTAGCTTTCAAATAACTCAGTAAGTAAAGTTTCTGTCTGGTTGGTTTTTACCTTTCTACAGGCTTCACAAGTTTTGAGCACAGTGTACTCTCAGTTGTTTCCTCTCTGTTTCTTTAACTCTGCATGCTGAAGTATCTTGTGTTTACATTTTGAAAGGAAATGTGCAAAGCAAACATCTACAATCCCCTGAACAAAATAACAAGTTCTTATCCAATGCTTTGCCATATATGAAAATTAGAGTTGTTTCCAGTTGTTGCTTCTATTCCATAGAAAAGTGCAGACTACTGCCATCATCACATCCCACAGCCCATTGCATAAACTTATTTAATTCCAACCAGAGATTAGAAAACCTGCCCCTGTGGTTATTCTTCAGAGGCTGTTCCAGAGACTCCCTGTTCTCCTGACTGAAGTTGTCTTCTATTTCCACCTTTAATTTTCTTACAGCAAATTTACTCGATTTTTCCTTTTGTAAACAGTAAGCTGAAACAGGACGTCTTCCTCCCTGCTGCTTATCTCCCTCTTCCCCAACATAATTCAGGCATGAACAGGTTCAAACAAGGATTAAATCAATTCACAGAGCCATCACTGCCAGCTATTAAACATAGCATCTACTGCTCAGAAAAGCTTTAAGCCATGGATAGCTGCAAGAGCCAACCAGAGTCACAGGAGCTCTACACACATACACTCCTCCAACTTGGGCTCTACAACATCCCATTAGAAACATTCTATTGGGACAGACCTGGTATGGCTATTTTTCTTTTTTGAAACAGCATCGCTCCCGTCCTTCTCCTGTCCCACACTGCCAAGCCTCTCTTTTGAAAGATAACAAACTCATACCAGCATCTCTCAAGACATTCTCATATTTTCCCCATTACCGTTAAACTCTTTCCAGTACCCATCCCAGTCTGAAGTCTCACTTCTTGAACATGGCTAGCCACAGCTTTCCTCTGCAGGAATATACTTCCTCTTCGTCATTCACTATTTCTCCAATTTAGTGTTCTTTCTATTGTTTTCGACTTCACGACCTCTGTTCTGTACAACAGCTTTGTGCCTCTTTCCTCACTGCTGCTGGTGAGAAACTAATTTTTCTCTGCTCTCCATAGCATTTTCCCCATACTGAGATATCACAACTCCATTGGAAGATCTTGGACATGCATCTGAATCAAGTCTGGATGTGCATATCAGCAGCTTTTCATCTCAAATACTGAAAATCACCAGACAGTACGGGGTTCCGCTGAACTCCAGAAACAAAGAAAGTTATCCTGAGTCTAACTGACCCTCTACATCAGGTTTTGACACAAAACTGAGTTATGGTTTAACTACATACTCTGGAACCACCTGCTCTTTGCTTAGTCACAAAATAGTTGCAACAAAGCCAAAGTGTGAATGACGCAATTCCTTGAATGCTATGAACTGTAAAGATCACCTTGTGACCCTCAAAGACCAATCTAGAAACACTAAGCTACTGAGGAGGAACAGAAATGTTTCACCGATATCAGCTGTGTCTGATAAATCAGCCATTCCAAACAGCCCCAATCCTAACTATGAATTATTTAAAATTCTGCACACATCAAAAATACAAGCATAAGCAATGTCCATTTGGGGTCTCAAGGTAAGCCATAAGAAAAACAAATGACCTATGGTATCACCGGTATTCACTGGTATCCCTTGCTGGATAATCCAGTATGGCTTTACCAAACAACTAGAGCCTTGACTCTCTATATTCCTATAATTGCTGACATGGATTTGCAGTAAGTCTGTTTGTACTTCACAAACTTTTCTTATTCCTTAGACTTAGTCCATCAAGCTGGAACATCAAGCAAATCAAGAGTGAACAGAAACAGCCCCACCTTCCTACTCAAGATTTAACACATATGGCAGAAATTTCTATTCCATTTAGATCAAGATGTTTTGCTCTCAAGCAGGAACATAAACTTGAGACCAAATCAAGAAACTGTTTTAAAAGCAAATAAAAATAACCTGACCAAGCCAGATCCCCAAATTAATACCTTTTCTCTCTTTTTCCTTTAATCAAATTCCTTTTAAACTACTCCATTGTGTGTGTAAGTTCTCATTTATTCTGCAATGTCACAGCTCTTTGAAGAGCTCTTCTTTGAAGAGAGGGCTTAGTTTTTGAACAGTAAAAAAAAAAAAAACAACAAAATAAACAGAAATGCTAGTTGGAAGATGAAATACTGCCCTTGCACTCAAACAACACCTTCCTATCTGATCCATCATCTGTGTGGCTCAGCTCAGTCTCTGAAGTGATTAAGCCATGAGACTCTACTGTTAAAAAGACAAAAGGCCTTGCCAATCTACACGTGGTACAGAGAATCCAAGCAAAGTCCATGGACTCTGTCCCCTAAGCAGGAACCTCATGCTGCTCTGAAGAGCTTAAAACAGTAGAACAGGCTGATGGTTAAAACAAGCTACCCAACCAGGACAGCAGGGCAGGACGGACAGAACAAAAGTCAGAATATCCAGCCTAATACCCTGTTCACCCAGCCTACTGCCTCTCTTCCATGCAGCATATGTTAGCAAATACACCACCTGAGTTGACAGTGACAGAGATTAAACATTACGTGGCTTAAAACCACATAGGTGTGAAACCGTCAGGAATTAAACCTTCTTTTAAAGCACATCAGCACAATGTTGCAAAGAAATTCTTCTGCATCAGTGGAACTGTGTCCACTGGGTGACGGGGTTAAGTTTAACCCAATGGCACCTTTCCAGAAAATACGCAGTCATTTTAATAAATGCATCTTCACTCATCATGGAGGTATCCCCTGTACGTTTAGGTAAGCTCTGATAACACCTTTGGAACAGCCGTGTTCCACCGGCCACTACTCACTCTGTAAGCAGTCGGCGTTGAGCAAGTCTTGGCACTTCTCATGGCACTTGACTCCACATTCTCCGCAGCGCATTCCCTGCCGCGCAATGCCCCACAGCAGCCCCTCACATTCGTAGCAGTAGGTAGGAGTTGTGGCTGTCCACACTTCAAAGTTGTGCGGGGTTGTACAAGAGATGGGGTAAATTAAGGCTTGCAAGGTCTTCTTATAGACATGAGATTTCTGAAAGGCAAGAGCACACATAAACCAACATCCAGGAAGGTGAGCAAACCTATTTTTGGTGATTAACAGATGAGTTTTAAGGGAAAAGGCATGAGCAGTACAATAAATCTATACAGCTGAGGCAGCCAAATTTATCAAACTTTCACAAGCAGCAGCAGAGGACACCCTTCCAAAAATGTTTCTCCAAGCATTTAAAAAAGTGGAGGAGATGGAAGAAAAGAATTAAGGTTTGTGGATAAGGGATATCTTGCATAAAGCAAGTTTCACACACTGTCTCCCATGGTAAATAGCACAGAAGAAAATGGTAAGATTACATTTTTCAGGATCACTTTGACACATTAAATGTGAGTTTTTACATGTTTGGTTTCTTTAAACAAATGATACAAGAAGCTTTGCATCTATATTTTTAGACATCTGTGAAGCTGGCTCTGCATCCCAGAGAGCCATATTCCCTTAATTTGCTTACTAAAAGTTAACAGGAGCCAAGCAACCCTCCCACTTACCAGCTCTTCATCTTTGAGAGATGTTCTAGTGGCCATTGCTGAGGTAATTCCGGCTTTCCGGGACTGAACCAGTGACTAAGAAGGAAGAAAGTTTGTTATTCACCACCAATATTCAGAAATGCACTGGCACTACACGCCCAGGGATGTGACCAAGGGGACTCTGCCATCTCAGATACCAAACCAGCAGTCTATTATATTCAAATCGTTTTCTCAAATGATAGCTCACATCTCAGAAGAGTCAAATGCATACCTTGAAAGGTCTCCAACTCATTTCCATCTACCCACAACCTGTTTCCCTCTGGTAAATTTTTATTTGTTTCTCTGGTAAGAGCTGTCAATGAAACCTGGGTTTGCATCTCCATTTCTATGTTCTGGTAGCAATGGTGATCCTGCTATTGCCTAAGGTCACAACAATGGGACTCACTCTTCCATATCTAACTTAATCTCCTTCTGGCTATGAATGATTTCATCAGTTTTACAACAGACACAACAGACCAAACATGACAGTGAAAGGGTTAAAAATAAACAAGTTAAAAAAAGAACAGACTGGGTTGGGAGCACAGGTTTCAATGCTGATATATCACAATCATTGGCCATCACTGAATACAATGAACAGCATTTTCCCCTCAAAACTGCTTACTTCCCACCATGCCAACACTATGTTCTGCAGCCTTGGGCAGAACAAGGCAGTGCCTTTGCAGCACCTCACACTGGTATAGAAAGGATTTCTTCAGCAAGCCACTCCAGTTAGATGAAGGCAGAGATGGAAACTAATGATAGCAACGTCTGCTTTGAAATCACCAAACCCTATTAGAAACTTCCATTTATGCTCCAATTCATCCTGTTTGAAGACAGACTGAAAAAGTTCATTCCATCAGTGATGGTGCAGGACAGACTGCTAGATACACATGCACTGCAATACTGCAGGTTCAAAGTAAAAAGCAAAAGAGTGGAGGGAAAATAAGGTAAAATATTTTTTGTTTCTGGTGAAGACTTGGTGGATAGTCTTTAGCTCCACTTACCATGGCCTGTGGAGAGAGAGAATGAAAGCATACAAAGGAAGTAACAGAAGTTAATGCCATTTTGCAAAGATATAAGGTACAAGCAGTTAGTAAGACACATATTAAGCTTCCCATGCATAAGCTGGCAGAGAGAATTGCATGCATCTTTTCACAAGAACTACAGACTATAGAAACTTTGGTCTTTCAGCTGTTACAGCATTTCTCTCAAGCATGAAATTGCTACGTGTACTGAACACAGCCAACAGAAAAACCATTTGTCCCGCAAAAGCCTTATTTCACCATATCACACAAGCATATGAAACTTGTCCTCATTACTTGCTTGGTTCTCGTGCTTCCTCAGTGCAGAAGCCTATTGGCAATATTGCAAATTACTTTAAAACTCCAAGCCCATATGCTCGTTTATCTATCCTCTGAAATTCCAACCTTCTGGTTAGTTGCCAAACCTCACATGGACATTATAACTTTCCCCAAAGTATGTGATTTTTAGGAAAACATTTAAAAATAACACAGGCCTAAAAATAATCAAATATTCTGTGTAGAATAAAAAGGAAAAAGAACATGAAAAATATCTTAATTCTGCCAAATGAAGAAAACTGTCTATGACAACTGTAGCTCATTCTACTGAGATTTTTCCAAGCACAACTCCTAACCCCTTAGTGTAAGAATCAATTTAATTAAACAGGAAACCTTCAACTTCTTGAAGTGACAATGAGTGTTACCTTATGTCAAAAAGTGAAGCCACATGCACTAATGGCTGTGTGACAGAAGAAAAATCTCTTACCAGATCACTGACAAGTGGAATTGGCTTTTTTTTGCGTAGATCGGGCATGCTATCAATGCCATAGAGACCACCTGCAGGCCTGAGAATTCAGGAGAGAAAAAAAAAAGAAGATAAAAATTTCACCAGCAGCGAGAGACAGAAAAGATATGGCCAAAAAGCTTCCTTAAAACTTCAGTCTCCTTGCTAATACCATAAATCAATGAGAACGGGAAGAATCATCTCACTGTAAATGCAACTTAGTAATAACCAAAGTTGTTAACACACTGAAAAAAGGTCATTTTCCCATTCTCAGTTCTGAGGTCTGAGCTAGCTGAGAATAGGCTGGGCACTGCTTGCAGAGCACCCAGTGCTTCAGAGTCGCTGCTGCCAGCATGGTGGGTTTAAGGGAGCCACATCACCACTGCCTCCGTGGGGGGCAGATTTGGTAAAAATACTTACCCAATGTCAGAACAAGAGCTCCGTGGCAGTAATTCACATGTAGTTTAGTCTGTAGTAACTGAGCCACATGCCTCTGCTTTCAGAAGTACCTTTTTGCTCCTTAGGAAGAGCTCAGTTTATAGTTTACTATTGTCATTGAGCATCATAGCAGGAATCACAGAATGGTGGGGGTTGGAAGGGACCTCTGGAGATCATCTAGTCCAAGCCCCTGACAGAGCAGGTTGCACAGAAACGCATCCAGGCAGATTTTGAATGTCTCCAGAGAAGGAGACTCCACCACCTCTCTGGGCAGCCTGTGCCAGGGCTCTGCCACCCTCAGAGTAAAGAGTTTTTCCTCATGTTCAGATGGAATTTCCTGTGTTCCGGTTTGTGCCCATTGCCTCTTGTCCTGTCGCTGGGCACCACTGAAGAGAGTCTATCCCCAAAAGGAAGTACCTTGGAAACTTGAAAACATCCTGTCTCTGATCTTTCTCCATCCTCTTTCTTTCCATTTAATTAATTTAGGGTTGCGGGGGGGGGGGGAGGGGTGTTGGGGTTGGGGGGGTGGAAGGGGGATGCTTTACAAGCAAAATCAGCCAGAAGATTATACTTAAGAAAGTGTAAAGTTAATGCTAAAAACGATTAAGTGTTTATCTTCTTCATACAAAACAATCCAGACATTCCTGCCTGGTGTCAGTTAGGAAGGAGCATGTCAAAGTGGATCAAACCGGGGGCGGGGGGGGGGGGTATGCTGCTACCCATCATCTGAGTCTAGGCTACAACATACTTAATCCTGGCCCTTGAGGTCCATATAATTATTAGGAAAACCTCACATCTAAGAAAGATTATTTTTATTTCTGTAAAAGGGACCATCTGTGGTGCTCAGTGTTTCAAGCCATGCAGACCTCTACGCACAAGCGCTGCCATTCGCTGTTGGAAGTGGCAAGGGGAAAGCCTTGCAAAAATAAACACTGTAACCTGCGTCCTTCCTGACAAGATCAGCCTGAATAGTTGTATCTAGATCCTGCCATGCACTGGTAACACCACACAGATTTAAGCCTGTACTTGAGGAAGGTCTGTTAATTCAGCTTAAAGGTCCCAAGTAAATCATCTGCATTGCTTTTTCCTCAGGTTAGGAACTGAGCACCGATTTCTCTGCTGATGCACCTATCACATTCGTCGTGAACTGAAGAACAGACCTGTGATGCGACTCCTTCCCTGCGACAAACACCCAGCCGCCAGCCAAAACCCACAGCCCTTCTCAGTGTCTCGCTCAACCTCCCCACCTCCACACTCTTCTCATGCCTTGCTAACACTAAGAATGTGGTTCCCAAGGCCTTTTTCTTGGCTACAGAGACTATATAGCAACATTCTGGCTCTCTATCCTTAGCCATTCATTTTCACTCTGTACAATGCTGGCTTATATGCAGCTGAATGATAAATTGGCTGTCACTTTTTTTGGTACACTACACCCAGCTGAAATGCATTAGGATACCACGACTACAGGAAAGAGGAGTACAGGTGAAACCATTCCTACTGCAATAAAAGACACACATGGAGCTACCCTTTAAAACAATCTAGGTAAGCAAATTGCCACTACAAATTTGCACATGCCATGAAAATTGGGAGGCTGGTAAGTGATAAAAAGCAAGCTGCACTCCTCAGCAAGCAGGGCCTACTCAAACCCCCTTTGAATAAAAATATATATACATATATAAAAAAAAAATTCAAGGTGACCAAGCCTATATTATAGCAGACCTTGCTCTAGGATGGACAAGGATGTCAGGGCACAGCCTAGCACAAGGCTGTGTCAAAGAGGGAAACAGTCTATTATATACAGAAACATGCCATAGCACTGTAATGGTAAAATTGACTTTTTTGACAGGGCGTAGGAGGTGACATGTGCAAGCCACGGTGGAGCTGACAGCTGCTGCTGGTGGAAGAAGCCTGTTGTGAAGGCGAGCAGTCCTGTGTGACCGCCCGAACTGCCTGGGCTCTGCCTGTGGCGTGAGTCCCATTCGCACTGCAGCCCCAAGCACAAACCGCCCGCTGCCAGCTGCCACGGCCAGACTCACCACTGGGAATGGAAGACAAACTTGGACTCGAGAAAGGGGAGATTTGCAGCAGTTAAATTAAAACTACTGGAATCTTTGGACAAGAATTAGAAGAGTTTTCCGACGCTGGAAATCCTTACAGCGAGGATACACAGTGGTTTTATTAGAGGTCACTCTCATTTCTAGCAGAGAATTCCAGAAAAGCTTTTTGCCCAAGTTACACTGCAATAATCCCTTCTGCCTTATTATAGAAAAATCTGGCCCATATCAAGAAATAAGAAATACCTGCATATTTATACTGTCACTTATATTGTCAGAACTCAGTACAATCTTGCTGGGTTCAAACATGGAGTTTCATCTGCTGCCCTAATGTTACAAA
Organism: Rissa tridactyla; assembly: GCF_028500815.1. NCBI lineage: Eukaryota > Metazoa > Chordata > Aves > Charadriiformes > Laridae > Rissa > Rissa tridactyla. The sequence continues at coordinate 76,264,697 of NC_071497.1, forward strand.
ACCTTTCCAATACTAGCAATACTGTTTGGGGGTAAAATGGGTGTCATAGAAGCCTACCCAGATGACGCCAAGTATTCCAGTATTATTGAAATCACGATACAGCTTATTGGTAAATTTTGTGTCAAAAATTAGTGTCAAATCACTGGAATTACGAAAGCATATGAGAAATAGAAAGGGAAAGTCTGTAAGCTGAAAAGATCCAACAAAATGGTCACAAGTAAGAATCTAGAGTCAATGCTCCTCCTACAAGTTAATGGCACAGCTGGGAATTTATACTTCTTTTCTACACAATTTCCAGTATTTTTTTTTAATTCAATTGAAAGGGAATTGTGATAATATGACATTTCCCAGGAAAGAAAAACATTAAAATTGTATGTTTTATCTATTCAAGATGAGCCTAAATAAGTTATTGTGCTTGAGAAATGTGTTTCGTTACAACATGGTTTGCTGCAAAATATTTATGATAGACTGAGGTTTATGATAAAACCAGTTGTAAGCCAGACGAAGAAGACGGCTATTTGAAAGGTGCTTGTATTCACCACTGAAGAGAGGTATCCTAGTATCTAGATAATTATACACTCAGATGACCTGCTTTTAGCTTGTTAATACTGAAAAAAAAAGGATTTTCAGCAACAATTCTTAATTTTTAAAATTATTCAGCTTGTTGTGCTCAGAGGTATGATTTAGTGATAGTTTTTGTCAGTCACATTGATGGTTGGACTAGATGATCTGAAAGGTCCCTTCCAACCTAGGCAATTCTATGATTCAGCTATCTCAGTGTCTTTATTCAAGCACAAGCTCTACTTCACTTAGCAAAATTACAGTGTTTGCCCGGTCAGAAGTACTGACAGTGCCTCAAATATGCACACTGTAGCTTTATATGTAATAGGGTAAGTCTCCTCTGCAATGCATGTAATATTTATAGCATTATTATGGACTGCTGTATTGAGGAGTGAATAGCATTTCTGTAGGAAAAGATGACTTGCACTAATAAATAAAATATATAGATATGAGATATTATGCCCAGAGACTGATACATAATACCAATTGTACTTTTTTTGGAAGCTCTCTCTCCAAAGCCAGTGATAACAGAGAGGGAGCTACTTTTCGCATTATGCCAGAAGTGCAAATAGCTTGAAGCATGTATTCATCTTTTAATACAAGTTTTATCAGATAGATGCTTCCATTAAATCTTGAAAATTTAAGCAAGCAGAGATGGTTTGCAATGACAGAAGATGATTAGTTCCTTCAAAGGACACGACTTCCCTAATCTTCATATGAAAGAGGAATTCCAAACATAAGTGCTTTAATATACTTTGTGGCTAATAAGCCACAACAAGGCTAATGGTGGAATTAAAGGTTCACCACCCACAACCACCTTTTGTGGAAATCCGTTGCATGTGGGGATACAGTGAATAAGCTAAACTTTTCTCAAAACTGCGTGAGCCAGTCTGTTTTGTTATAGCTCACACAGATAGGGAAAATATTACAGACCAGAGTAAACATTGCCTTGAATTGACAAAACACATTTTTAAGCATTTCAGGACTGTAGGTGTATTCATCTTTCAGGCTGGGAAACCATTTTGTGTGCGTGAACCAATAAACTCAGTACATTGTCTCCTTGTTAAAGCAGGAGAAGGTGCTGTTTATAGTTAGAATAAATCACTGTCTTCTGCTCCTGCTAATTGCCAGTTCTCCAGCAGCCTGCTCACCAAAGTCTCAGGCTCCTTAGCAAATCATGGGGTTGCTAGGCAGCTCCAGGCATCTGCAGGTGTGGAGGACGCTTTACGGGAGTACCAACATCACAGAACAATGACTCCAAAAGCAGAAAGCCGTATAATGAAGCCTCCAATTTAACTTTGCTTTTTATTAGGGAAGTTCAGTAGTATTAGAATTAACTTCCATGCATAGCAAGCCAACCACTTGCTGAGATTTCGGGGCAAATCTGCTGCTATGTCAGTTTCTAATGAGTGCACCACCACTAAACCATATCGCCCTAATGGCGTACAAGGCACATAACCTAGCAGCTCGTAAAATGTGTCATTGTCTTTTTTTTCCCAGAGAGGATTCTAAGGAAGCTACCATGCTGGCACCCATTATGCAGAGTATCATGCTGAAATTACACACAATCAGAATCTGTCTGCTTCATTTGCTGCGAATAGGGTGTTGCAGAGAGAACGCATGGCCTCTCAGTCTCACCTGTGCGAAAGAGGCATGATGATCACTGCTTTAAAAATTACAAACAGTAATGACTTCCAGAGCTACTGCAGTTTTGACTACTGCAATATCCATAGAAATCATTGCAAAGACTTCCTTAAAGCTATTTCTTTCTTCTAAGAGCAAAAGACATAGCAATCTTTCTCAGCTAATCCTTCCCTTCAGTCATCAGTGACTGATTCAGGAAAAAGGATCTCATCCAGACCACTCTGTGGTGCTCAGTAAGGTTTACTGCTGCCATAAGCACTTGCTGCCATCATATTACAGATTATACATTGCAACTATAAACGTGTTCTTAACCACAGATCTCTTGAAGAGCTGCACAGCTCTTTAAGAGGAGGAGACTCTGAAATAGAGCAGCAGTCTGCCCCTAAATGAGGCATGGCTCTGAAAAAGAGCCATTAAAAACCATCAGAAGTGCTACTTTTACTTAGGTTGAACTGCAGACCTTTAAGTACACTTTAATTATAAATACAGGGAAACAGTGTCTCCAAATACCACTTACCCTCCTTTGAGCCAGGGTGGTTTTGATGGATCAGCCTCATCTTGACCCTTAAATGGGGGAAGGGAAAAGAATAGTATGAAATTAGTTTCCAAAAACATCAGAAAAAGTATTCAGACTATGTTGTGAGGACAGGATTACAGACCACACTGCATGCAGGCAAATGCATACAGAAACTTATTCAAGCACCTCCAATGACCAACATGTCAGGACAAGTCATACAGACACAGGCAGGCTATGTGATTTCATTGAACACCTAGAACCAGGACCAGAAGAGCCTGTTCAGTGCACCTCCTCTTTCAAAAGGCAGTCTTGAAGAACAACTTTTTTTTCTTTTATCCTTTATTCTTTTTCTTTTTGCCAGCCCAACAAAAGCATGAGTTATCAGAGAGCTCCTGTTACTACTAGAGGTCATCACTTACATAAATATGGTCATAATGAGGATGTTATAAATAAAAAGCACCTGTATGAATGCACAAATGACTGATGAACGTGAAACTTTGTACAAACACTTGTGAGCTTTGTTCATGCTCAAATGCAAAAATTTCAGCCCCCTAAGCAGCGAGGTCCCCTTGCAGCTCCACCCATTCATATGCAAGTATTAATTTCCAATGGGTGTCAAACAAGGGCCATCACTTGCAAGATGACTGCAGGTGAACTGAGACCTCACAGTATGACGGAAAACACCAGAGACTGCAAATATGAGGATTCATACTCATGAATTCAAACCACATTCTTATATTCATATTAGGAGTGTATTTACAGAGTGATGTTTTGTTTCTTTGAAAAATCTTCAGCGGACTGATTAGACCTGAGAAGTGCTTAAACACTTGCAATGTACCTGGAGAAAACAAAAGTTTTTGGATAAGGGGAAAATCGTTCACCTATAACTGGGGAACTCTGTTCCAGCTTACAGTTCATACGTTCTCCTGCACTCCCTGAAAGAAAAGCTGGTTTCAAACAGGACTAAGCAAGACACACCGCTAATAGCTAACACTCCAACCTCAGATAATCGCCTCTGTGCAGAGTATAAGGAGGCTGCAAGTTGCACACAGTGGAAAACCAAGTATTTCCAGCCATGGGACTCCCAACCTGGGGGTCATAACAAAGTGAAGGACTATCTGTCAAGAAATAAGCTCCAGTTTCACGCAAGATAAAAGAACATAGTCCTAAAAAGACTTTTTTTTTTTTTTTTGTCCTGTGCTTTGGGTGAGCTGTGCAACCTCAGGTGGTTGTTCACAGGTGAAAGACAAGGTCTCCCAGGAAGAACAGACATAACCAGGGAAGACAAGTTTCTATTTGAGGTCTCAGCTTTTATAGCAGCAGAAGTCCAAACGTTTTATTTGTTGGCCCTACAACTCCAGGGCTAGGCAGATCTGAAGACTACACGTATTTTTATTATTTTGTTTTTAAACAGGCATGAACAACATGACATTATCCATAATTGAATGGACACTCCAGCTTTTCTACGTGATCACGCAGGCCTGCAGAGCACGCAGGAGCAGACCCACGGTCCAGCACAGATGCATGTTTTCCCCATAGCTAGAGCAGCACATCAGGATTCAGGCTTCTGCAGGAAGGATCGTGCCCTACAAATTTCCACTCCAAGCCATACTTCCAGAAATCCTCAGCCTGAAACCTGCATTTCCTTTGGAGGGATCTGAATCAACTGCTGGTCAAGAGATAGGATTTCATGAAGAAAATGCAACCAGATCCACCAGAACAGACAAGGCAAAACATCCCTTCCTTTGCCTTTGACCACTAGGAAGAGCTGCAGCTAGAAAGCAATCCTAAAATGGAACAATATTTTACACTGGACTGAGACTGACACCGGTTGGTTCAGCTGTACTGAATGACAGAGAGTGACAAACACAAATGTGGCAACATTTACTGGCAAAAGGAATTAGTGCAACAGGGCTTTCCATCAGTTTATCTGAGAACCTCTAAATATAAGTGACCAATATTTGAGACTTTAACAGACCATAGATAGCATGGGAAATACTGCAGCCTGGAGACCACAACAGCATCAAGAACTCTCTTCGGGGGAAGAAGATCCAGGGAAAGCTGTTATTTAACTAGCAATAACCGTTTCCTACAGGCAACCATGAGTCAACAGAGAATGGCCAGCAGTGTGGCTGCAGGGAAGGATGCTATGTGGAAGCATGATCAGGAAACAAACCTTCACCATCTCCCAGATTTTGAGACAGGACAAGTAAGAACTGCTGAGAGTTCAGATAAGATAAATACACAGAAGTACAGTTTAATTACTTTTGCCAACCCTTTTACACATGCAAATAAAAAGAAAACAAGAAAAGAGAAAGAGCTTCTGTAGAGTCAAGATTAAAAATCATCTTGGTTCAACAACACAAAGCAAAAGGAAGAGCTTTCAGTAAATGACAATATTGTGGCAGGGGCAAGACAGGTGGTGGCTGTGTGGAAACAGGAGTTATCACCTGCTGAAAGCAAAGTAAAGAGGTAATTTGCTCCAGGCAGCATTCTCCCTGAGAAAATGTCAAGAGAACCAGCATCTGACATCCATCAAATGAGGGCTGGTGCCTTAAGACTGTGTAAGAGCCAATGCAGCACCCACAGTTAAGGTGTGTGGGGGAAGGAGGGATTGTATTCTAGACTAGCATAAACTCATTATTGGCTTCAACAGCTTGAAAGGCTTCAGAGCAAACATGAAGGAAATAATTAACATGGAAAAACAGGAAAAAATATAAACCAGGGCACACCAGTTTGGAAAACGTTTTTTTTGTTTGTTTGACAAAGCAACCATTTTTCTTTAGACCATAAAATGAATTATCGACTGAATTTCATTTCAACAAAAACCTTTTGATGCAATGCCATGTGACGTTAATAAGGCTGGATAAGCTGAGAGGGAGTAGGGAGCTTTAAGGTGGGTAAACAAGTAACTGCGCCAGCCACGGACAACGCAATGAGGAAGCTAGTGGGAGTAAGTAGGATCTGATGATAAAATCTGCCGATGACAAACACAGGAGAACTACTGATACAGAGTTCAGATGTCCAACGGAAAGAACTGAAAGACTGCAGGACAAAAGACAGAGGATTAAACACAGTATAAATGGCAAGGTCAGAGCCACAAAGCCTGCCGTGAATTTGACGGCATACAAGGTGGAGAACGGCATGTGACAACAGACGAGTTCTAGTCATCACACTGGCCACAAGCCACTATGATACAGCCATGTAAGGAGAGAACATCATCCATACAGTATGTCCAGTGAAATGTCTCCATAGAAATAAAAGCATAAATACCACTGTACTGTGCTGGCAAGACTCCTTCAAAGTGGTATATACAATCTCTTTATTATATATCAAAGTAAAAAGAATTCACACAGGAAAATGGCAAAAGCAGCACAAGGATGTAAACACAATACTATAGAGGGAGAACAGGACAGCTTGCTTACTCTGACAAAAACAATCATCTTCTGTGCGAATCAAGAGACAGGAGAACATACTGCATGGAAGAACTGTGGCTAAATATAAATGGAGGATGAAAATTAGAAGGTGTCTAACCGTGATGGTTCTGTAGTAGCCTTTCAAAAGGAGAAGCAGAGACCAAACCTAACCAGTTTTAAAGAAGAAAGTTCAGCAGTTTACATATGAGGTAATGGCACAGTATCACACAGTAGCAGAGGGCTGGCAGTCACCAAGAAGTCCTCTGCAGTCCCTTGTTGCAATGACATATGCAGTCAAAGAACCAGAGGCTGTATCACCTACAAGCGTTGGCATGAGGGTTAACAGGGTCCAGACACCTCTGGGAGTGCCAGTTAAAGTAATCCACAGTTTACACCACTCTTGTGGGTAGGAACACTTCCTACATTCTTCTTCATTTAAAGGTGGCAAATGACAATGCTGTTTAGATGGATTTGCTGGGATTCTGCACCCCCTGAGGGCAACACTCGCACCAGGGCACAGGAGGGCTCCAGTGGCTTCTCTGGGTCCTGTCACCAGCCATGGATCTGCTCAAGTTCAGTCCATGACGACAGCCTGGCTCGTTTACAGCCTGGGCAAGCAGAGGAAACGGCAGGCAGATGGCAAGAACACGGGAACAACTGTGAAAGTTTTTATCACTGTCCTTCCCAAAACAAATGGGAGGGCAAAGGGAAAGTAGACACGTTTCACACCTAGGCATCTGCATGCTGCACATCACAGAAAGTGTTTTGCTGGCTTATGCTTCACTTCTCCGCACAGCTCTGTCACTTGATCTCTCCTTGAAAGCAGCCAGACTGGTCCAAATCTGAAATTTTTATTATTTAAAAAAAAATAATTTCCTTTAAGCACATAAAGCAGCAGTGAAAAGATGGACAAGCACACATGTGAACAAAGCAGCCCATCGCATCTCTATTCAATTTTTTTAATTTTATTTCTGATGCTGATGGATGATAGTTTTACACCTACTTTCCAACAAATACCTTCAGCCGCAGAAGTGCTTGTCACCCCTAGTAACGCAGTACATGCACTCACAGTAAAGCAGTTGCCGAAAGGTCTTCTCCAAGTAATTAAAGTTTCTTATCAAGCAAGAACCAGTTGGCAAAATATGCCAGTGACAGAGTAGCATAAATTAATTCCCTGGATTAAACAAGTCAACAGACATGATCATTTAAGGCACAGTATTCAGTCATAGGGAAGGCAATATTTAGTCAAGCCTAAAAAGGAAACTAATAGGATTTTGCTCATTCAGGAAAAGCAGCAACTAGGCTTACAAATAATTTGAGAAGTTATTTCAACAATCTGCAATTTCTAAATTTCATACACAAGAAGATGTTTCAATGAACAGAAAAAATAATGATGTACTTCTGTAGAAGAGAAAGTCCATAAAATGGACAGTGAGACATCAAATTAAAAAAAAATAGTAATAAAAGTCACCAAGTCTGGATCAGCACAACAAAAAGGAAGAACATCCCCAGCTCTGTTAGTCCTCTCCACATAAATCCATCTCTCCACATAAAAGGCTTTCTAACAATGTAACTTTCCATCCCATTTAAGTACTGTGTCTAGCACATTATCCTTTTAGATAAAAAACAGATGTAAAACATGGAAAGCAGCTTTATTTAAACAGATAAGAAAAAAATCAATGACGACTTTTTATTTGTTTTGAAAATCATCCTAACTTGTTTCCAAATACCATGCTTTATTATTAAACCTCAAAGACCTCAATTTAGCTATAGATTAATCTGAATCAGGATAAAACAAGGCACAACTGTTTCACTGTCTAAATTAAACTTCTGGTCATGCCTAATTAGACCATTTCTTCAGGGGTATTAGCAGAATCAGACTCAACTAAATCATCCCAATTAATCCAGTCGGTCTTGTGGTTCAATGTCTTCATTGACTCAAGTATGCTACATTTTACATGGAATCCAAAGCTGCAACAAGTCAGGGGATTGTTTTAAACTCACTGTATTCTGCAACAGTGTCAATTTAAATAATGACTGAAGAGCCCCAGAGAAGCTCCTTCCACCTGATGCATCTTCCAGTATCAGTTTCCCTGCTGCCAGATGAGCAGTTTAAAGGAGGCTGCAGTGTTTTTGCACTGAAGCCAGAAGAGGACAGAATTTGACACCAGAGAGCTCTTCATTCCTGAAAAAGCTTTAATGGACAGACATTTGCCAGTAAGAATGAAACAAAACTGTTGATATATGAGCCAGTAAAGCTTTGAAATGCAAATTCATCAAACTCAAAGGACAAGGCCCAAAAGCCATGCAATACTCAGCCTAGTCCAGGAAGCTGATTTAGCCTGATTCACACAACTAGGGGAGAGGCAGAAGCACAGCAGGCACTGAATCCACACAGCACAGATTCAAGAAAATACAAAAGTTGAGAATCCAAAGGCTGGAAACTTCTCAATATGAGGTACAGTTGCAACCACAAACTAAGTTGCTACCACAGCAGTTGACAAAAAAATTCTGTGGATCCTCTTAGGAGGAAAGAATTACCTGTTACCCACAGGGTGATAAGCAGAAAGGCAACTGGTCCATGAGTGGAGAAGCAATAGCTGCAGGTATTAAGGGAAAAGTCTTGCTCTTCCCATGGGGCACACAGAAAAAGGCACAGGATCTGCAGCAGACACCCCCCAACATCCATAGTCTTGCTTAATCTCAGTATTATGGCCCGTAGTGGTACTTTTGACTTTAATCGCTGTAAGTGTATGAACCAGACAGAGATGGAATGAAATAATACAACTGAGGAAAAATGACGAAATACTTGGTTTAAACAAGATTCATAAAGAGGAAGACTGGAAAAGACAAGATAAACAATTTGTACTCTGCTAATGTGGTGCCTGTGCACATTACACCTCACAGAGCACCGAAGGGAGGAGATTACTCCAAGCATTCATGTTTTCCTCTTTGTACAAGGTAATACGCACTGAACAGACTCTTAACTCACACACAGTGTTAACAATTCCTCTGACAACCATATCATGCTAAACTGAATCTCTGCGCCTCAGTGGGAGCAACTGGCATGCACACACAGGAGTTTTGGAAAAAGATGCTGGTTACAAGGGACTACATGTACAACCTGGAGCTCTCCTCTACCTCCTTCTGTGAAGAAAAAAAGAGAAGGAGAGGAACAAAAGTTAATAGACCAGATTTCTGCCATGAGCTCTGTAAAAGGGTTTTAGAAAGTGGGGTAAACATTTGCCGCGAGTTGATAAAACATTTGTGCTGTGGAGAGCTTCCTGGGACATACACCAGTTAATTAATCTCTACCAATTAATCTCGAGTTAAACTAATCAAATTTAATCCATAACTGCACATGCATTAGAACATATGCTTTTGAGAGCTGATTTTTAGAGTTACAGTTCCTGTTTTATTAACTCAAGAATTGTAAGTAACCTTAATACAGAACTGGAGCTGCTATTTACCATACTGGAAAGAGAACCTGTATTTATTACAGGGAGGAACAGATTTGCTCCCCCTTTCCCCCAGACTGCATCCACTGCCTGCATCTGAAGCATCCCTCCTCGCCCCCTGTACATTTTGCCAGTTACGAGGAAACTGGTAGCTCCCACGGAACACATTTTGCTTTTGCAAATACCATAATGCAGAGAGATATTTTCTGGTTTTATAAATCTAGGCAATTCTCCTCTGAGAAAAAAAATCCAGAAGCCTCCTACACTAAATCTCATGTTTATGGATAGGCAATTTCAAGGCTAGTAAAGTTATATGAGAGTCATACTCAAAACTTCCGGTACAGACATGGTATTTTTTTAAGTCTTCCAATCAGATAATTCTGTATCTGCATGGAAGAATCATATTATTCATTTGCATATGAAAGATGGAGGGGAAGGAATATCTTCATGGCAACAAGGGCCACTCAAATTGGTTTAAAAGCTAAAATAGTTTTCAAAGTTACTGTCTATATGGGTGTAATTACACATATGCAATCACTGAGACAGGAAAATAGAGAAGCTATTTTAACTCAGTCACTAAGGAGAAGTCAAATTACTTTAGCAAATGAAGTGCTGGATTGTAGCTAAAATAAAAATCCTACTTTCCACCTTAAGACGTGCCTACATGGATCTGGAGCAGGGAGGAAAGCCTGCGGACTGCCCTGCAAGCCCCCCCTTCCTGAGCTAATAGAAGAGGAAATGCAAGCGTCAGTATGCTGCTGTCTTCTGCCTCACAGCTGGCGCAGCAGGCGTGACATGTTTTGACAGTCAGCTCTGCACAGACCTGCCGACCTAGAGAAGCTCAGGAAACTTGGGGTCCATCCCAGAACTCAGAAGGGAATGTGCTTTTTTGGGCACACTTCTGACTGTTCCCTTCTAAAGTGGTTTTCTGTAGCATCCTCCTGCCTGTCCCTTCCTATTAAGCAAAACCTTCTCACCTAGGCAGCCCGAATTCCACTTAAAGTCCTCTGGTTATCTCCTTTTTGCACATTCACCCCAAAACCTTCAAGCCCAAGTGCAATCTCTCCCGACTCGATCCCTGGGGTTGTTTCAGTGTATCCCAGGCAGACCCCAACTTCCCTCATTCCTGGGTTTTTATCTCCTCTGTATTTGAACCAGATTCCTTCCTGATGTCTCCTGAGAAGTCCCTGAGTGCAGAAGACCTGGACTCGTGTCCCCTCTCGGGTCTGCCATGCATCAGTCATGCTGAGCAGGGAAAGCCCCACTTTAGCCCCCGGCTGGAAAACACTGAGGACAGATGGAGTCTCTGGCAGCTCAACAGCTCAACTGTAGCAAGCTACCAGTGAGCATATGCAAACCACACATTTTTCAAAAGCTTATTCACTTCGCTCATTTGGGGTTGATTTTCCCCAGAAAAATGCTTGACACAGGCTAGCACTGCCAAATTTTAGGGCCTGAGGGCACCAGAGCTTCTCAAATATAGGTCAAACTTATTTTTATACAAACACAAAGCAATAAATCTTGCATTAGATTCAATTTTTGGGGGGAAAAAAAAAAAGGATTATTTTGGCTTAAATTCTATACATAACTGATTTCTGAGCCCTGTCAGTTTAAAGCTGTTAGGGACAGTTTCAGGCCAAATATAAAATTTGGCAAAGCTCTGGGTAACTGCAGACAAAGATTTAAAATCGTCTTATTATGTCTCATTACTTCAGGTGTCCTCACAGCATCTTCAATGGTGACTAACTTGGTTAAACCACAATCACAATTCTTTCAGCATTCCAATTTAAGCAGTTGATTTACATCTACAAAAATCTCTACCATTTCAGGGCTGTTTTTAAACATATACAAGGTGAAACGGTTTTAATCTTCACTTATGCGTCCCCCTCCCCCCTTTTTTCTCAAATCACAACTTTTTAAAATTTGCACAGATTTTCAGGGGATATTTTATTTTTTCTCTTTTGACTTCAAATTAAACACAACAATTATTTACATGCATTTGCCAAGTTCTATATTGTTCCTGTAATTTGCATCTGCGTACAACTATAAATAATTTAAACCTTTATGCCAGTGCATCATCTCTGATTCACCGAAACACACAGATTTACCAACACCTTCAAAGTTATCATTCATTCCTTTGCTGCAGATTGCTGCCAAACACATTTAATAAAATACCTTGAACTGAACTTTCAAGCAGGCATGAGTAATACAGTGGTTCAGGCTCAGAACCAAAAAGCCAGCAGGCAGAACTGCATTTTCAGTGGACCTGACCCAGGAACGTAAAGGCCTATTAAGAACAAATTGTATTTTTAAAGTGAGACATAAACACTCATCTGCAGTTGGGAAAAAAGGCAAACCAACAACCTTTCATTGCATTCTGAGTGTGATACTTTTTCCAAAGGAAGAAACCAAGAGCTTGGCTCAAACTTATTTTGAGCGCAGTGAAGAAATGCATAGAACTGTTGCTTCGCTTTCTTGAAAAATGCATGCCAAAACAACCCTATTTCAAACTGAGTACAGTGATTAATTTTCCCCTGCTCTACAGCCCTTGGCAATACTGTCATCCCCTTCTCTCACTCTAGCTATTACCAAGTTGTTATCCACCCACTGCTCCCTTGCCCGCTTACTCCATTCTGCACAAGCACTTGCTGCTTTACATCCCTCCACCTCTGCTCCAGACAGATCTGCTCTTCCCTTCCCAGATCCCCTGACTTGCTCTGGTGGTCTGGGCTGCTTTGCTTTTGACATCTACAGGGCATTTTTCCAAGTTCTCTCCCTTTTCTCATCCCTTATCCAGTGTATTCCACTACCCTTGACTCCTTTAGACTCCTCCTGTCTCTGAGAGCAGACTTCCTACATTGTGATTTCATACCATGCTTGTTGTTATAACTTCAATTATCATATCTACCATATAGATATGCCTTTATGCAAGTGTCACACAAGCATCAACTCTTTGTCACATCACTAGATGATGTTCAGGAGAACCAAGCTAGGGAGGCTCAGGAATGCGAATATGCCCTGGAGCCAGATCTAAGGTACCAAAGTCCATCTGTGATCCTCCTCCTCCTTAACTGTTCTGGCTACTTCTCACCTTGTGAACATGCCTGCATGGCTCAAGCTCTGCTGAGATGAGCAGCCTCCTCTCACATTCAGAAATAGGTTATTTCAATAGTCTTGTTGCACTGTGGCAAGTATTAATCCAAACCAATGCCTGTTCCCTCAGGTCCTAAAAATTAGGACCACTGTCCAGGACTTGAACACTATGCAAACACTACTAAGAAAAAAAGAAAAAAGCATTAATAAAAATTAAAAATAGCTTTCTGAATTAAAAAAACAACCAGTTTCATCTGTACTATCTGTACGTTAGTAATCTAAACATTCCCTTGAAACACAAAAATATATATCTGTGCCAAGCCTGCTAACAAATTCTAGTGTTGCCCTCATTAAAAACTTGTTCTTTGAGTCAACTCTATACTAAGAACCTCATACAAAATAAGAAAGCTAAGAGCTGATTACAAGCTTTATGATCTGCATAACTGAGAAGGTCACTGGTACAGAAGTCAAATACAGATTGACAGATTGATTCTTCACCGCAAAGTCACTGGAGAAGACACTTGGAGCAAGACAACTCTTTTAATGGGAAGAGAGAGCACTGTGATTATTCTGACTAGCTTTCATGATTGCAAGGGGAAAAGCGGCCAAAATGTTTGATATAAGGACATTCACAATAAGGATGTGAAGATTTCAAGCTGTAGTTCCAATATCTATCACTCTTCAAACAAAGCCTTTTCCCTTAACTGTGTAGTGATTTAGACAGAGATGACACCGACACAGTTTTCTCACTGCTTGGAGTGGGAAGGGGCAGATGGACATACGTGTCAAGGTTATGTTTGCTTTTACCAAATCAAGGCCATTCATAACATGGCCCATCAAAGCATGTTGGTCATATCTATCTCCTGCATCCTCAGGAATGGGTTAACTAGCACTGCTCCACCACTCACATCTGTATCAGCTCGCATCTGCTGTGGTTAAACACTTAATTATCTGTGCTGGCAATAAGGGATGTAGCTCCACAGAAACGGAAGAATTCTCATCTCATGGACAAGTTACACAAACAATACCAAAACACAGGTCTCAGCTATTTTTTTTAATTTATTTTTTTAATTTTTAAAAGTCTCCACTAGGATAACATCTAGCAGTGATTGAACACTGAGAACTGCCACCTTGTGATGGAGCCACTTGAAGTCTGGATCCACTCAACTCCCAAAACTGCAAATCTGGCTACTTATAGCTCAAATGCACACTTTGTTATCACATGTCTTAACTATTAAATTTAAGAAGAAACCAAGTCACGAATTATGATGAAAAACTCTAACACCTGCTATTTTGAAGATGCACTGCAAATACTCCTCTCTCAAAAAAAAGAAAAAAAGGAAAAAGAGAAGAGGTGAATCTTACTAACTTGCATTTCAGTGTCTTATGCTCTTACACAATAAATTTTAGGGGTTTTTGGTCAGTAGTCTTGTACAGCATATGTACTTGCCTTTCTAACTATTTACTCACGACTTCTAATAAACTGTTCACTCACAGGGTGAGGTGTTGGTTACTGGCTGCAAAAATTTCAGATTTTGACATCTCCTTAAAAACATTTTTTTCAGTTTACCTGAATTTGTCTCCTCAGCGGAAATCCAGTTTCCTTCCTGTGCTAATTCTTTTAAGAGTCTCCTACGCATTTGTCTCTTTTCCCTCAGCACATTTTTGAAATTGTTGATGCATTTGTTCAGGTAGATGGTCTCTGCGCACACCTTGTCAAGGCTCATGGGTCTGCACTCCTTCACTGGCTCAGGTTGAGAGTTCACATCTCCTCCAGGCTCCTCAGGAGATGAACGCTGCCCAGCAGGGATTTCAGTGTCAGATGATGGCATCAAACTGGAAGCAGGAGGCTCACGTGGAACAGAGGAAAGACTGGAAGGAACAAACTGCATCTGAGCAGATGCATCACTGTTGATGGTTGTGTTTGCCTGGCTTTCGGAGGACTGACTAGGAGGGGTTTCTGCAAAGTTGTCAGAGCTGCCACACATACCTGAACTGGTCAGCATAAGCGTATTGTCATCATCCATCTGTAAACCACTATCATTTTCCAAAAGGATTTCAGAATCGCTTGTCTCCAGTTTGTGGAACACCACCTGCAGAGCAGACCTGAAGTGATTAATAGCTTTCCCAAGCTTATTAGTGTAAAACTTCATGTCTACAAGATCAATATTATCCCGGGAATGGTCAAGGAAATACTGGGAATTTTCCAGGACATCCCTAAAGACCTGATCAGTTGGATCTTGATCATTCAGGTCCATTTGGATCATATCTTTCAAGCTGTCACTACTATCAGCCATTTCATCTGTTGTATGATCATAGCTAATGGTTGTCACCCCACTGGAAACATCTTCTCTTTGAGTATCAACTTTCTCCACACTGGTAAGTTTGCATGGGGTATCACAGTCTATTTCAATTTCTTCTGCGGTTATCCCCTCATCTTTATCTAGAAGGGAAGAACAATTCTCAGTGACATTTTCAGTGTCAAGCCTGTACTCACTACCATTGCTTGAAGCACGCATCTGGCTTGCATGCCCCAAAGACTCAGGTGAGCAGCAGTAATTTCCATCACCTGATTCGGCTAAATTGGTCACCTGCAGATTTTGTAGAGGTTCTTGAAGGGCCTGGTGAATGTCACTGTCATCTGAAGGCTGCTCACTGCAGCTTATTGTTTGTGCTTCCTTACCAGTTTCAGGTATTGAGTTGCTTTTCTTAGTCAAGGTTGACTTCTCCACAGAATCAAGTCTCTCCCCTACGCACTGTGTTTTCCTACTCGTGCTTTTATACTTAACCTGGCATGAGTCCGTTCGAAGGTGCCCAAGTGCATCAGTTCTCTGAGCTGCATCAGGATTCACTGAGTTGCGATGATTTTTCTTGTAGGCAGACTGTGAAGAGACTGAATCTGTTTTGCGGCCCCTCTGGCCATTCTGCCGCTTTTGCTCTTCACTGGTAGCAATCCGGACCCCTGAGCTTTGCAGAAGGATAGACTTCTGTAAAATAAAGTCTCTCTGTTCACAATTGACAAGTTTCACAACTGCTGGTCTTGGCATTGATGGCTTGCCTGTACCAATATCTGATCTATAAGCATCTTTTATATACTTACTGCACTGGATACCATTGAAACAGTGATATTCAGACAAGAAGCTGCATATAAGCTCTACTGTGTTTTCACCATCTTTTTCTGGGATGCCATAAAAGTATAATACTGGTTCGTCCTTGTGTACCTCCCTACTTGGCTCTCGAGCATGTGTACCCTGGGTTTTGCCAGTGGAACCACCTTGCAGGCCTTCTATCTCGCTCAAGACCGTATCCACACAGCTGGAGACTTCATCCACGGAGCCCTTTATCAAGGTGAGGTGCTGCCGGAGCTCTGCAATCTCTGTCTGGATGCGACTTATTCCCTGGAGTTCTTTAACAATGTAATCAACCACATCAGCTGAGCGATCTCTTGATTGCCGTCTATGGCTCTTGTATGCAGTGGGTTTTTCCTGGGGAAAGCACCCTTGCCTTTCAGCCACTTCCCTCCAGCTCATGGTAATGCTCAGAGAAGACAAGTCCTGCCCTTCAGACACTCTGCCCTTTCTTTCAGAAGAGGTCTGCATTGTACCATCAGAAGAACTTCCCTGCAAATCCTTCTTGTTCTGTTGAACCGAGCATGGTATTTTTACATAGCCATCCCAGTTCAGTTCCACCTCACCAACACACACTTCACTCACTCCCTTGGAATCACGTCCTCCATCCTGATGAAAGTCCCCTCCAGCAGTGGAAAATTCAGTGCTAGCAGAGTTCCTTTTTATGCCACAAACAAACATGTCCGTTTCAATCTCCACTGGGGAGAGCTGGCAGTGATGAGCGTGGCTAGGATTCTCATCTACCTGGCCTTGAAGAAGCCTCTTCATTTTGTCCCGCAGAAACAAATGGAGTTTTTGCTTCCGGAATTGCTTCCTGCCCCAAAGTTTTACAAGAGGTTGTCTGTGCTGAAGCGCTATTTCATTTTCTTGCTTTTTCAATCTACTTCTAGCAAACATCATCAGCAGCTGCACCTGTGTTTCTCATAGTGCTACAAGCTGCACAAGCACACATCAATCACTTCCCAATGCACAACTCACATCCAGTTTTTATTCTGTGACGAAGCAGCTACCAAAAGAGGGGAAAAAACATTACAGTTTGGTTCAGATAGAAATAGCCAAAGTAACTTAAGCAGCAGAATAAAGAAAACAGCATCCACATAAAAGCAGACAGAAAGCGGATGTGCTATTTAAAGTGTACAGACATCATCTTGGTTTTGGCCACCTCCCCAGATCAGGTCCTTCTTTGTCAAAATAAGTGTTCCTCATTCCCTCTTCTAGCCAAGAAATTAAAAAAAAAAAAAAAAAAAAAAAAAGAGTAAAAGAGCAATTCTGTGGCCATTCCCTTCTTCTACCTGGTTTGCAAATCACTCTAAGCTGAGCTCCTGGCAATAGTGCACTGTGTGATTTAGTTACCCCTCTGAATACAGAATTCTGACAATTAGTAGGGATTCTATCCCTGCATATTTCGTTTCCTTTCAAATCCACAATCTTCATCCTTTCTTACTTCAAACCAAAGCAGAAATTGAGTTTAACTTGGCGCACTACCAGCCATCCCACAAGATCTGCACAAAGTGATGTAAAGTGGCAGGAACATTGGATGACAGATTTTAAGTGTAAAACCTTTTTGCTATTTTAATATTTTTATCTTAATATTTTGCTACCAAACACTAAAAAAAAAAAAAACACAAAAAAAACCCCTCAAAGCTTACAAACTCTCAAGCTAACCTGCAGTTAAATGTGCCACACTCAGCATATGTACGAACAGGCTGAGCTGACAGCATGAAGATTCTGCACGTCACTTCAACACTCAAGATTTTGCAGTGGATCATTTTCCCGATTTAAATCCCCTCTTTAAAAAGCAAAATAAATAAAAAAAAATACTATGTTAACTACCGAAAACTTTCAAGTGTCTTCACTGCTAAACTTACTAAGCAACATACAATCATCTTTTTCCTCCAGAGAGTAAGACAGGCAGAGACCCATACAGAGCTCCTCCTGGAGCCAAGGTGACTGGAGAACACCAATGTCTTTCATGATTCAGTTTGGACTTGTTGCAGAAGCACATATTATTTCTCATGTTCTTGTTTGATTTAAGACCTATAGTAACTGCCTTTCATTTTTATGACTACCTAGTTGTAAAAAAAATAAAAAAATTTAAGCTCCACAATGCACAAACATAATCACCACACGCAACTCTCAGCCTAACTTAAATTTTGCCAAGTGCGTCCAGCTTTGTGGAGGAAGGTTCACTGTCATGCTGAAAGGAACAGAAACAGGGCTTCTAATGTCGTTTTTGGTTTAGTTGTTTTGAGGCTAATGTGTTACAGTTCAAACCAAGATGGTTTTTGCGCCTCTATTTGCACCTGCTTTGAGGTCTGGTAACCTTGGCTCTCCTAATATGGTCTTTGCAACCCTGAAGTCTTCTACAGGGAGGGTCACGTATTATCCCAGCAGCACACACTAGAGAATGCTGGACCGAGTGTTGAGCACAAATATTTCATGCTCTCATGCTAAGCAGAGGACCAAACACTACAACAGGTCTGTTTGCACTGGATTGAGGTGTTGATCTAAGGCCTAACAAACTCACACTGAGCATTTTCACTGCCAAGGGCCAGCTCCAGAGCTCACAGAAGCTTTCACTCAGTGCCTCTTTCAGATGTCAAGCAACAATTTCCGTTTTCAAAACTTTAACTCACAGTTTCTACACCTACACTGATCCCAAGCTGCTGCAGTGCAGAAACCCTCCCGAGGACATCCTCCAGCTCCACCAGACAGCCATTTACGTTACTGCCAACATTTTTCTGTTAGTGAACATTTTCATCTTGGTGAGTATTGTGTTTTCACTTTTGTTGTTTCACTCTGGGGGCAGGGGAGGAAAGTGTAGTTTTTGATCTGGAGGAAGCAGCATTCGCAAATGCCAATTTCTATAATCAGAGCTAATTAATATTCTATAACAGAGTCCGCATCTGTGCTTCAGGTTTAAGCCCCATCGTCCAGCATCTCAGCAGAACTTCCATACCAAAGGCAATACCTTGTGTAGGCTAAACAAATTACCTGTTAGACTGGTTGTAAGCTTCTTAAAGAAAAGAAGTTTTAATTTTATAATTATTAATTTTAAATATAATTTTAATTTGCAGACCATTGGTCCATGAAAATCAGGTTTTCTTTTTTAAGTCTTTCTTATCTAACTACTCCCTCGTGGAACGGGGTTTACCTAGGAAATATTTGCTCTGGCTCTCTTTTTGCACCACTTACACCCTTTACCTTTCACTTGAGTGGTTAACTGGTGTTTAACACCAGAAAAACACTTTTGTATCAATATTAAAAAGTGAACCCTCAGAGAGCAAGCACTTGAATTCAATGGTAGCCAAGAAGAGCTCTAGAGTTGTGGCTCCCTACATGCGTTGCTTGAGGGTAGCACACAGAGATGCTCATTTCAAATATTTCCCATCATATCAAACCTCAAGCACTAGGAGAAAAGCCTGCACATGCATGTGCAACGGTTCCCTCAGAAAGCTCAATGTTCATTACGCTTTCTCCTGCACACAGCTTTCAAGGCACCAGAAGGGCTTAACGATCATTTTAGTTTAAAAAAATAAATCAATTCAAGCTGGAGTTCGCTCTCATTTCCTTTATCCGCTGCAACATTCAACAGCGGTGGTTTCTTACAGAGAATGCTTTTTTCCTGCTGAACATTTACTTGCAGGACTGCAGCCGCTCCAAAGCGGGCAGCTCAGTGCAAACACTACAATGCTGTCACTTTTATTTATATGTATAGTGTTTATGGTATACATATATATGTATGTATAGATAGATATACAGAAATACTTATTTCAATAGAGATTTTCAAAGTGCATCTTTGATTTCAAATACCAGCAATAGCTTTCCAGCTTGCCCCAAGAGGGACAGAAACTGTTTCCTCCCAGGCTGGAAAGAGGGCTGGAGCAGAAGATGAGGAAGGCAGCTCTGGCTCAGAGGGAAGCCTCTCTACCTCTCCTTACAGTAGGTAGAAAGGAACAGAAATCTCTGTTTCCACCAAAGAGCAAAACACTTAAAGGAATGCCAAGAAGCAGGTATGAGCATCAACCTCTTTACACCTCTGCCACAGTCTCCCTCCCTCCATTCCCCACCTTTTGCCACCCCAGACCCAGGCTCAGACCCGCAGCTCTGAGTATTCACTCCCTTCATCCTGTGTGCCTCTGCACCTCCTGCCAAGGTCTGCCACTCCTCCTCTCCACCCAGGGCTGTGTGTGCTCCTGTTCCCTGCCACTCTTACAGACTAGGAACAGTGCAGTCACTTGTCCCCTATAAAGACCCCTTATTCCTCTAACATTGCCTGTGTTAGGATCATGCTTCTTTATAGCACAGACAGGCAAAGTGACAAGCAAAGTTAATGCAGGTTCAGACAGGGAAAAAAAATAATAAAACATCTAATCTGGATGCAAATCCTTGCTGAAATCTTCTCTTCCAGAATCACTCCAGGAGTCACATTAACACATAACAAGAAATCAAGTCTTTAAAGAAAGAGTGTTTGCATCCTGGTATCCTGCCAGACGCTGCAAGCCCTCACTGACTACACAAGCTTTGTTCTGACTGCCTTTTTAGCAGGCGTTTCTCTCCAGGAGAACTCCACGCTCAGTTCAGCATGGAGCTGTCTCTGGGTGTGCAGACTGAAGAGAAGCATCCACAAGTACCACTATTTCTACATCCCCCCACTTCCCAAAAGGAAGCCAGGCTCAAGCTAAGCAGGAGGAAGACATCGCTGGTTTTATGTGGGGATGTTCAGGTTGTTTTGCTATTCCCCTGAGGACAAAACTGACATATTAAGATTTTAAACAGGGGAAACAGGTGAACTACCTCAAACACTGCACAGCTTGTCACCTTGTCACTGGGCACACTTCTGAGATACCTTTGTAATACCGGAATAACAGTTACTTTTCCACCTGACACATGGATTCGCGATGACAATAGGAGCAAAAGCATTGCATGACAGCATCAGTGAGTGACAAAAAAGAACATAGGAAATCCCATGAAGGAATAAAACGCAATTATGAGTTCTCTGCTCATCAGCTGGGGATCAGTCATACTTTACACTTAGAGCACTCTAGGGAAGGTCAGGCTTTCACCAGATTGAGGAGAGCTGGCTGCAACCCCCTGTGAGCAGTATCTTCGCTTCTGTGAGCCACTGGACAAAGGTGGTTCAAAACAAAGGCAGCTTTGCGGAGCCTTCATCACTGCCCCACGCAGCAGTGAGCTGCCGACAGCCAAGTGGAAGAAAGGGGGAGAGAGCCCAACCCCTGTGTCCATTAAACCTCTGATAATTGAGGTTGATTTATCTTCTCACTGGCTACCTGGTTTTCATCACACTAAGGGAAATCCTAAGACACCTTTAGCCCACACCATCATGTTAGAAGATGCGGGTACCCCAGGGTAGACGTGGTGTTCAGAGTTACCAGCAAAGAGGTATAAAAACAATTAACTATGATCAAAAAACATTTCACAGCAGCCTCTCTGGCAATTGACTCATGCCACCATGGCACTGAGTAGAGTTTTTTGGATTAGATTATATTTACACTATCTTCCACACAAAGTGGTATTGCATTACAACTACCAACAATTACAATAGGAAAAGGAATAAAATGACTGATAGATGGCCTGGCTACTTTATAAAGAACCATTTAAACATTAAGACTACCAATAACTAAAATGCAGGACATTCTGAGAAAAAAAGATTTTGGCATTAAAAAGAGAAAGACATCATGGCAAAGGCTGCCATAGCAACATCGCCCCAGCACTGCATACTGAAACATCGTCTCTTCCTGGGAATATTATAGCATTTTTAAACACATTAATTGCTGAAAGGATCCTAACAACCAGGCTTGACAGAAATATGAAGGGTTACCGCCAGCTTTGCTGATGTATGACTTCCGGAGGTGAGCATGCAATTTTCTAATTAACATGATTAGATTTAATTTTGGGTTCAATCATACCTAAACATGGCATTATTACTTGTTTCTGAGAATGTGTGTCTGTTCAAACCGTCTCCTGATAATTAACAAAGACTCTAACTTTTGAGTCCTGGCATGAGTGATTGGAAGAACAAGGTACTGAGCTGAGCGCTCATGGGGAAAGGACAGCAGGACTGGAACACAAACTGTACTCTTGAAAAATTTGTTCACCTCAGGACATTTCTGCTAAAAGTAAAATGCAGAAGAGACACATGGCACTTCAAAGTGCATTATAGAGGAAATACATCCATGCTATTGAAAAGAAGGTAGCTACAAATGGATGAAAATTATTTTAAAAACAAAACAATGGAGCAAAGAAACTATGGCCCAGTCCGTTGGTAAGCCTTTCACAGTCCCTTTGAAGCCAAGCCTCAACCTAGGTTCTTGTTCAGGAATTACTGCATGAGCTGCAAAACCACATCCCAGCCACGCTTGTAAAACTTTCTGAAATTTTTAAGCACTTCCAATGATGTTTTCCAGGTTTCATCTGTACCTACAGGTTTGTTTCAATAAAGCTAAGCAAAAACTGTGTCAGAACACTTCAATGCAGACATCAATGAGGGCCAGCCTTCCTGCCTGTCAAAAAACAATCACACTTAAAACCTTTCCAAAGCAGTTTGGTAGATGTGACAAAAGGTCAGGTTTGGCCAGTCAGCCACCCTCATGGTGCAAAACTGATCCCAGGGAACACTGCATATTGTGTGAATGAACTACACAGTTCTGCACCTCGCACATCATGGTTATTTCTTACCTTTTACACAAGGCCATTCAACTGAGGCAAAACAAACCTGTGAATAATATTTTGCTGTACCAGCAAGTTATCAATGTAGCTACAAAGTGAAGCAACAGTAAAAATCAGTAAGTATGAGAATAAAACACATATTAAAGTGTTGCAAGTGCATTCACCAGTGTAAAAAATTCCATTGCGAAACAGCATGAAATTAAATTCATGTCATTGAAGAGTATCGCCATGCAGTACAGCAAGGATAGCACACCCTGTCTTAACTCCTTAATACCCCCTACAAACATAGGGGATGCCACAGAAGTTGCTAAGTGTCTCTCAGCTTTCTGTAAAATGGGATTAATGTCAGTGATCCACCCGGCATCACTTCTGTGAGCACCGATGCAGACAGATTGAGATGTTCAGGCCAGTTAAGTCCAGCTGTCTTGGGAGGCCCCAGAGAGCACCTCAGCACGAGGCAGCCCTGCCATTCTTCGAGACGTGCTCATTCCCTCTGCTGCCACATCCTCTTATCACAGCTTTTTCTGCAAGCTAAAAGCAGCAGTGGCTGGCACAGCGATACACTGGCTGCAGTAACAAATGAGGTCTGTCATTACCTGTCGGCCAAGAGAATGTGGCATCCAGAGACACAGTCAAAGAAACAGGGGCTGTCCTTGAGTGCAGAAGGATGCTTAGGCTGGAAGCTGCCGACCACAGAAATGCAAGGCTCATGCCTAGCTGACAGCAAGCTAACTCAGGGCACATACCTAGTTCTGAGACCATCCTGTGCTGAGAAAAAGGCAAAAAGGATAATTGACTGCTAAAAAAAAGCGCAGAAATCACAGCTGCTTCTGTCATTCTTATGTAAAGTTACTTCACTCCTTAGCAGCAAATAAAAAACCTAAACAGCAGCTATCATCAGTTTAAGAGCAAACCGAGAAGAAATTAGGTTCAGCAGCCCCCTTGTTCCCAGAGCATGGGAATTTTGCACACAGATGAATCAATCAGTAAACGGTTTACGCTTGATGACCTAAGGCAGTACCTGTTCCTTAAAACAGCTCTTTCCCAAAACAGGGTCCTAAAGACCAAGTATTATATTGAACAGATGACCCAGGAGCAAGAACCAACTTTTTGTTTAAAGGAAACAGCACTAGCTGACAAGTTAGCTGGCCTTGCGATCAGGGCTGTAGAAACGTCTGCTAGGCTTTGGGGAAAGGTTTCAGATAATTGTGATCATTCAGCTACCTCTAATCAGAGAGCAGACAGACAGCACTGCCGGCACAAACCCAGTACTTCTGCTTTAAATAAGGTTCACGTGCACCGTTATGAAAGTAATGAAGAATGCTAAAATCTCTGCCTTGACTAACAGAAACAGAACATGCTGTACCTTTCCTCTACTTGTAATCCAATTTACAACCCAGTGCTGAAGCGATAGTGTGAACTCTCCAAATGCTGCATTTCTCACAAGAACCACCAGGAAACACTCATCCCTAAGAATTTTCTCAGAACTCCAATTACTCACTGAGGAGGTCTGGAGCTGGTTTTCCAGGTAACAGAGCCTCAGCTCACAGGGACACTCAGGTAGGGGAGAGACAGGCAGCACTCACCAACCCATGGTGACGAATTAGGAGATCCAACTTCTGTTGTCAGGGCAGTGCTAGCACAGCTGGGGTACAGCCTAGTGCTACATGATCTGCCACCCTCAAAGTAAAGAAGTTCCTTCTAAACCTAAACATGAGGAGGAACTTCTTTACCCTGAGGGTGGCAGAGCCCTGGCACAGGCTGCCCAGAGAGGTGGTGGAGCCTCCGTCTCTGGAGACATTCCAAACCCGCCTGGACGCGTTCCTGTGCAGCCTGCTCTGGGTGACCCTGCTTTGGCAGGCGGGTTGGGACTAGATGATCTCTAGAGGTCCCTTCCAACCCTTACCAGTCTGTGATCTTGCTCACCGCTTCTGACCCGTCCTGCACTCCTTTAGAGCAGACACTCGGCAGCGTTCAGACAGGCTGGGTGAAGGTAACGTAGGCAGCTAACGGAATAATTAGGGTTTTCCAGCTCATGCTGCTAAACTGCAGCACTCGGCAACTAAAATCCTCCTGGGATAAAACTGCAGCTTTAATTCTATAAGCTTTCTCCTTTTCATCTTGAGGACAGAAGACCTTAGCATTCTGTATTAAGTCTTGATGTTTATCCCCCAAAGGCTCACTCCATTAGCAAAAGAAAGCTGCCCGTATAAAAGGAATGAAAACTGAAAAGATATCAGAAACAGTCACACCATCTGCTCTGATTCACGAGCTTGTACAGCATCCTCATCGGTCCTGCATGCCAGTCATTTCATCTCATCTCATCAGCTCACAAGCTTCTCAGCACAGAAAATCAGGCCAATGACAAATACTCTGGGTTAAAAGCAAGCCTGTTTTAAGTGGCATTTAAGGAAGAATCAACCCAGTAATTTAATTACTCTCAAGCTATTTGCTTTTCAAGTGATCAAATTTAAATTATCCCCAAATCTCTTTCCCTTTAACTCTTCTTCACATAGTGATTTTGATGTCAAATTCCAGCTGAGATACAAACACTCCTAACAGAAAAGTACGAGAAGTAAACAGACACAACCTCAATTATACTAACAGAAAGACATCTACAATTAGCATCTAACAGGTGAACACAAGAACTAAGAAATAGAGCATACAACTGAACATACTAACAGTAAATAGTTTTTACAAAGCATGTGTTTAAAACCAGTCAGCTTCCAATGGAGCTATTGTATTGCTAAAGGAAACACACACAAACACACAGAGCCCACTCTAAAAATAAAGAGCAGTTCTCCTTGGTTGCTGCCTACTTGCAGTTTATACCCAGCCACTTCTTTTGTTCCAATCATGCACTTACCTTGCTGCTTCAAAATAAAACAAAAGGTTAAAGTGTAAAGGAAATTTATAGAATTAATAGAAAACTACACGAACACAATAGCTTGTTCTCATAGAAAAGACAAGTCCCGAAGGATTCCTAATCTTGTTAAAGGTTCACCAGATAATGAACTTTCACTACGGAGATTATGAACATATTGTTGGTGTCCCATCTCAGGTATCGGGGAAAGCAATGTTAAAGGCACCGAGAGTATCCCCTTCCACGGCAGCACTAGGATGAGAAATCACGTAAAGTTGAAGGCATGTTTTCAAGGGGGAAAAAAGCGCAAACAGCTACTAAAAATCCAAAAAGCAAAAATCAGCAGAAGCCAATGAATACAAAGCCAAAAATGCAGAAATCCTGTCAGCTTCCAGGAGTATCCCTCAAGAGAAATTCTTTACTTCACCGCCACAGTGCATCTTTTCCCTTTCTCAGACAGTACCAAGTACAGTTAAAACTTCATCCTTCTCTTCAGTTGTGACTCAACAGAAAATATTGTACTTCAGAGGCAGAGAGAAAGCTGTGCAGCTATTGCTACTTTACTCCTCCTCGTCAGCTGCTTACTGCCTGGCTCCTCACACACGCAGCCTCCCCACTTCGCTCGCGCACCAACACTCCTCGCCTCAAAATGATTCTCCACTTTATTATCCATTCAGAAGGAAATACGAACCGATGGAGCCAATCTGACTAAAGACAAAACGCACTCCTTCGGCATTATGAGAGCAGGCAGTACAATGCAGAGAGCCGATCTGTGCTGGAAAAGTGCTCTGCCTGACTCCTGGCATCCTATAGGACTGTGGAGCACGGGGGCTGGGAAAAAAGCAGGAGACTCAACATAATTAACCAGCTCCAAGAAGATTCGTTGCCCAACTATATAAACGTCAGCTATAGATGTTTATTTTTATATCTCCTGTTCACCCCCAGACTAACCCACAAGATTCAGTGATGCCCTCGCTAAAATGAACCGTATCCAGTTTCTAAGCAAGACTTGTACCAGTTCTGCTATGAGTGTGGGGGACTGAACACCCGTTGATCTCGCGTTTCCCAAAAATAAAGTCACATTGTTACATAAAAGAATGACTGCAGAAGTGTTCTGCATGGAATCAGATCCACTCACGTTGTACCGACGCTTCTCTCCTGGGAGTGAGCAGCAGCAGGCACTCATCCTGCAAGAAGTGCCTGAAATAAAGGCACCATTTTTTGGCCACACAAGCTGCCCCAAGGACATCCAACACACTGCTACTAAGAAAATCTTCCTGGCCTGTTAGTCCACGTTCACATACTCCTTTTCACAAATGCTCCCTTCATCCTGTCTCTCTTCCTCATGCACCCAAAACAAGCACCCACCTCCTTCCCAAAAGCTGTTTCTCTGCCTTTAGCACCAAAGGCACTGTATGGGAGCTGTGCGCATTTCCTGGTTTTGCTCAAGGACAGCTCATTACATCTTTCAAAACAAAGTCTTTTCACAGTGTGGGGTGGGATTTTGAAGAGGCCTATATGACTTAGCCGTGGAAATGCCACTATCCTCCCATCTGCTCAACTACCTCCTACCTCCTTGTGAGCCAGCCTTGCTGTGAATGATACTTCCCCCCCACGCCCCCCCATCTCTTACCTACACCAATATCAACTTTTATTCACCAGTTCCTCCACAAGCATCACTGTACTCCCAGCCCTGCCCTCATTGCATGGGATATTCTCCTGCCATCTCCTACCCTTTGGTCCCACAGCTCCATCCCAGCATCTTGCCAAAGCATCAGCTTGACAACAGCCAGGCTAGTGTTCCCATCAGCTCATTTGTTTAATGGACATAAACAGAAGTTTTGCTTACAGGTAGACTAATGCCATGACTCACAATACTTTGTCTCAGCAGCACCTCCTGCTCTTCCCATGTGCAGCCACAGCACTGTCCCTTGCAGCCAGGCACAGCGATCAGGCCACCGACCTCCTTCCAGACCCCCTGTAAGGCGGCGTTCCTCTGTGGTCACTCATATCCTCCATCCCCCAGAAAACCCTCCCTCTTTTTGCTCCTTCCCTTGCTGCAGGCATAGAGACTATAGGTCAGATTTTCAGAAGTGCTTTAGCTTTAAGTGATTTTTAAGAGTCTAACCCTCAGTTTCTCATCATATGTTTGCATCCCGCCAGGAGCACAGGGCTCCTACACAACAAAGGGCACAAAGTTCCACTGCAATAGAAATGACTGCTGCTAAACACACCAATTATAGCACTTGAGCTGGGAGCCAAAGCTCCGTATCAAATTCATCCACATAAGGATGAAGACTGCCCAACTGAGAAAACAAAAATGCAATCCAGGATTTGTGCAGCACTTAGTATCTTCAAAGCTCTGCATAAGAATAAGACAAAAAAGATCTTGCCAGGGTTCTCTTTTGCAGCAATAGTTTAAAAAAGTAATAAGCATCCGTTAGACACTCTTATTCGCATTAACTCACTATAGCACCTGAAGCATCCATTAGACAGCCTCCCAGGCTTTTGCATGCCTTACTTTTTCCAAAGATCCTACTACAAGTTGAGCCAATGTAATCTTGCCATTTCTGCCACTGTCCTTCACATCTCTTCCTTCCTTGGTCTTTGCCCATCCCTGCACCCATCAACACCAGACATTAGCACATCCAAGTGAAAAACACACTGAGGCCAAACACAATCCTCCAGTTGCAGCTCTTGAGACCCAATGAGCCTGTGCAGATTTCCAAGCACTATCACATAAAATTACAGTACTCCCATGGCTGCCTTGTAAGAATAGGAGCAGAAAAAAAAAACAAGGAAAAAGAAAGCAAATCTCATTAGACAAAGTAACAGGAGACATCGCTAATAGAGGTCACGAGCAATGAAGTGCTGGAAAATGTCACAGCCCTTACCACAGCTCACAAGGAGATGGAGAGAAAAATGTGGCTACAAAAAGACAAAAACACAGGTGCCCTCAGAAGCAAGGAAGAGTGCACCTTTCAGACATTTAAAAACCCTTGCTTAATGCACAGGAGATTGAGACAGGCTCTGTTTTTCAGTGATATTTTGTTTACTGAAATAACGACGATAATTCAGAATTGGCAAAAATAGGCAGGACTTGCATCCAAAAAAAGCCTGTGAGAAAGAGTGTGCTTTACCTTAAGGCTCAGAGTACCGAGTTATTTGCCTTCTACTAGAGAAATAAACTTCCACTTAAAAATTTAAATACTTCTTACTGCTATTTTTTAATTCACCAACAGATTTTAATTTTAGGTTGAGCCAGCAGGGAATTATTAAAACTGATAAAGCCAGGCTCAGCTATATAGGCCAAATGCTTTGATGTCTGCGAGGTATACATTACCCTTTCTTCTTTTTTAATCCTCATTATCTATTTCATTCCAACTTCCTGTAAAGTACTGAATTACTGATAAAATTATAAAAGTAAGCAATTCCTTCATGAGCACAAGTGGATTAACCAAAGGAAAATGAGCACGCTTCAAGCACAGGTCCTGCTCCTCCCTCTCTCACATTCGCACCCCTTTCTCCCTGCAGAAGACAAGCAAGAACGCTTACAGTGTCCTGGCTTTTGGGTGGTTGAGTAAATTAGAGGATAAGAATGTTACATAGACAGATTAAACAAATACAGAAAAGGGGGGGAAAAAGTCAAGAGAGAAGAGGGAAAAGTCAATAGAGAGAGCTTGTTTAGAAAAGTAGGGATAAATTCTGTCCAACTCACACTCAGGTTTAACTCATGTCACCAATGGCCTCAGACATCTCTGACCCAAGAGCTCTCTAAAACAATTTTTTTTAGTTGTTTCACTGGAAGAAAAATAACTATCTGTCCAAAATGAAACTGCCTGCTGCATCTCCCAGAAGACAAGAGTTCTCAGTAAGGTAGCTCAGGTTCAGAGCTGCATTAAACCTTAGAAGTTCAAATGCACAGTGTAAAGTTTATCAGTTGATTCAGCAGTGAAAACATGCTATTTACTACCTTATTCAAAGCCACAAGAAAATAAATCAAGATGAAGTGTTAATGAAAAAGCAGCAACCTCCTGCTGTTTGACAGCTGTCCTCAATGAATACCATGCTTTGAGGAGCTGTGCATCACAACATAAGCAGTGCTGCTGAAACACACACAGGCTTGGAAGAGATGAGACTGTGAATTCCAAGGCATTTAAAACTACCCTGTCAATGCCATTTCTGTCATTACAATAGTTCCAGAACACACTTATGAAACATGGGCTTAAGATGTTGGTTTCAGATGAAAGAACGAGTTTCTTTAAGCAAGGTGTCACTCAAAGCACCAATTCTTTCTTCTCCCCTTCAGAAAAGGTAAGGGGAGGCGCAAGGGCAACCTGCAAGCTCGGAAGGGAAAAAAGACATAGGTCCTTCCTACAGCACCCGGAGCACCTTGGAAATTGGCCATTGCCAGACACTGGCCTTGAAACACTTGAAGAAAAGGAAGGAGACAATTTTCCCCAGGAGTTCTCCCTCCTGAAAAAGGTTTTTCTCCTTGCATAAAAGAAAAAAGTTAATTATTTGCCTTACAGAAATACAACAAGAATATCACTGGCACATTGAAAAACCTGCTAAAGATGGAGGTATTGGGACTGTTTACCTTCCAAAGACAGGCAATATAAGTCAAAGATAGGCAATATAAAGTTTTGAATAGGTGAGAACAAACCACTGGCTGACTTGTCTTCATATGAAAGATGTTTACGCTCTGTATGTTAAACTTATTTGACTGCAAGGATGTCTGCTGAACCCTGAGAGACGAACACTTCTGAACTAATAGAAGGAAAGACTTTCACATAGCCTAGGAACACAATGGATATTCGCACGGCCAAGAATGCAGCAAGATTCAAGGAGTGGGATTTCTACAAGGTTAAAGAAAAAAATGAATTAACATAGCACTAATGCTTTCACAGGGCTACAAATCTTTACACTTCAGAGCTTAGGCTGATTTTCATCAGACAGGTATTGAGAAGAAACCCTACAGCTGCCTGCAGTAAGTCCTGCCATCTCCTTCCCTCTGAGACTGCTGCTGACACACCACTCAAAAACTCCTCCAGGGAATAGAACAGATCTAATCTGACATGGGAATTTTTAAGGTTCAAAATCCGTAAAGGGGTGTTGGTCATGAAGTTAGAAAAGCTCAGATTAACATCATCTTCCATTTAATTTGTTTATAGTCATCACTGTCACTCACAACAGCAGACAAAGCCCTTTAAAGCACAGGCTAAACCTGCCTGTCCCATTCTTGTTTCCACATGGTTGTTTGCACTCTTGACTTCTGGGATACAAAACCAAATACTATCAGCTCTGCAAGCCAACACTTCACGGAAGATGCTGATTTATTCCTCAGCCACTAAGTTCCAGCCACTCCAGAGCACAAACAAGCCTTACCTCCCCAGAAACCAAGGACGAAACAGTGGCAACCCCACTCATCACAGCCCACACCAGCCTTCAAAGTCGGACTCTGACTTTAAAAGCAAACCTGCAGCAGGTGACAGGCCCTAGGGTAGCATGTTGTCTCCTTGAGCCCCAGCAATTACAGACAGAAAACCTTCCTTAAATGTGCTCCTGAAAACACCTGAATGCCCCCACAGAGCCCTTGTCCTGGGTTTTGTCTGCCCACCTGAAAGTGTGGAAGCTTTGTCTAGCTGAACTGTCATTCTCCATTTTTAATCCAAAAAGTACAAGTAGAAGATGGACTCTTAGCAAATCTGTGTTGCCCTCTACAACTCAGGTGATCAAACCATTTTACCAACTTGATGCCGCCATTCCAGAAACAACTATTATACCAGCATTTAAACTAGAGTGAGCTTGAATACCTTAGTTAACAGGCAGTGAGGAAGCATTTATAGCAGAGAAAACTCTCCCTCTGCTGCTTCCTCCTTCAAATTACATCTCTCTCTCGTAATGGCATCCAAAACATAAGGACTTGATATTTAATGAAATTGGAAAATTACAATCAATGTCTTAATTGCACATCTAATTAAGTAATCAGATGCAAAGGCATCTGAGCACAGACATGTGCTGGAGGTGGAAAAACCTTAAATTATACTCTCACAGTTAAAGCTTTAATTGCCTTTTTTGATCAAGAAACCTGAGAAGGACAAGTTGCAGATGCTGTGAAATGTAGACCTCAGGTAGACATAACAGCCTTCCAACATAAACTAGTTGAGGCAAGCACAAGGTAAGTAAACTATTCAGCATTTCTATTGTAAATACAGATAAAGAAATAACAGGCTTAACTTGCAGCCAGGTTAGGTGTCTGCAAAAGCTGTTAATCATTAGTATAAGTAAGCATAGATTGTCTAGGGAACCTACAAAATCTCTGTCCCAGAAGGTTTTAGCAAAGGGTGGACATCGATTTTTCAGGGATGCTTCTGAGGAAAATAGATGCTCTAGTTAATCTCTTCACATACTGCCTGGGTCTTGGTTTTATTGCTCCTTACCTATATCACTCCAGAACCTGTCTCAGATAGGAAACTACATGGTAACGCATATACCTACTGACAGGCATGAAGGTGCACTGCTCCCCACGGATGGTCTGCATGACAACCCAACTGTCCATAACACGAGGGCTCAGTTCAAACACTGTAGAGCATGTTTTCCTACCTCAGCTTGACAGTGAAAAGAGGGAAATTGTCTCTGACAAAACCGTTCGTGCATTCTGAAAAATGTAGATCCAACACATAAGGATTTGGCTACAGGAATTTAGCGCCTTGATCCCACAGGGTAGCACCCAGTATGAACTCAAAGATGATTCTTTCTCTAGTTCTCAGGAACAAAAGAGGCTGTTCTACTGCTCACTGAACAACAAACTATTTAATATTGTTTCCTTCACGTTATTAAAACATGACTATATGCATTATTTATTCCGTCACAGCCAGGCCATACCATTACATGCAGTTACATCACCACTACATGCAGTGAGCTAAGGAGTGCTCTTTGCACTCATCACCATATTACTCAAGTAATTCAAGTATTAATTGCTGTTTTCATAGCATACCTGTGAAGTGAAAAAGTACCCATTACAATTGAAGAATGAGGGCAGGTGAAGACCTTCTCTCTTTGGACAGCCATCTCAAGGTAACAAAACCCTGAATTTTTCAGAGTACTTACGTTTGGTGCATATCAAACACTATGAAGTCTGGCTTCCAGCTACTTCGCTTACTGCTCTGATACCTCATTTCCAGAATCTTAAATCAAATAACCAGAAATCAATTCATGGATCACCAGGAGAGCAATGGGAAAAACCCTTTTCAAAAGCCACAATGGCTTGTCCAGCATCAGGAAACAGAGCGGCAGAGGAATAACAACTAATAACCACATGGAATAATGCCCAGCTACCTCTGCCAACAGACTACTTCCTCTGCCAGCACTTACTTCCTCATCTGCTACAGGTGCACCAACTTTCAAAAAGCAGGAAAATAATGTTTTTTACTACCCTACCTTTGTCTTTATGCCTACTGGCTTCAATAATATGCTTTTCTCTGTAGGCAGGAATAATTTCGTATATTTATATTCCCTGCAGAAGGCTGCAGTTGATTAATGGACAAAAATACCCCATAAATACTTGTTATGAACCGCATATAAGCCTCTGTCAGCCTCTGAGGACACTGTTAGCGTAGGCACTGAACAAGAAAAAAGGGGCACTGCCACATCGTAGCTCTGACAAAGCTGACTCCAGCAATCACACACATATTAATAAGCCCAGACATAGCTTTCACACTTCCAGTAAAGGCATTGGACAAGCTTGACAAATGGTCCTGAATTAACTGGGTCTAGAAACCCAGTCAGTCTGCTCCCCTGATTCGGAGGGACAGGGAGGAAATTTAATGCAAAAAATGAAAATGACTGGATTTCGAAAGCCTCTGCAAGGGAATGAAGATTGGGGTACAAACCGGGCTTCGATTAGATACCTGACCTAAATCAACTGAGAGGCCAATTAGCCCCTTTGGTAAGTCTGTGACAGGAGGGACAAGCACAGTTTGACCAAAACACATGCAAACACCACGCAGGGATGGTGGGGGGGATCATTCCAGTACCTGCCACCTCTGCTCTGTGCTCTCAGGTCACAGAAGCCTCTCCACCTTCCCTGAAACTGGAGAGAAGTGGATGTAAAGACAGGATGAAAAAGGGATGATTCTAGCAGCTGTACACAGTTGTATATTAACTAGCTATTACTACTGCAAGCTAAAAATAGAGTGACTTAATTAGGATGAGTAACATGTAACTATGTCACACAAGTATGAAGGAAAGTTGTACTTGCTGCAAATGAAGTTCCTTAAATTAGGCATGACAAAATTCAGAGTGAATACAACAGCCAATCTACAGATATTTGTGTAGACAAAACTGGATCCTTCAAGTACCCATTATATGTAGTATCACAAAAACACATGCATTTCAATCTGCTGCACTACCGTGATACATTGAATAAAACCAGATTTAAATAAATTGCAATAAATTTAGCATTCTCAGTTTCTCAATAACAGTTTATCAAAAATGTGTGTGTTATCTTAAAATACAAGGTGAATATTGACTCATTAACAAAAATAAAAAACAGATGGAAACATGGTTAAAATAAACTTATCTTTTACATTACGCAATCTCTATTTGTATTTCATATATTCTTGTATGTAACAACCTAAAGTAATGATGAAAGTGAGGCTAAATAGATAAAGCAGTTCAAGGCTAAATCAAAATCCCCTTCTAGATGGATAGCTCTATTATCTCCTTTTTTGTACACACCACTGGTTTTGTCTTGATATTCTCTGTTGCTTTTCAAGCTCTCCTAGAAAATAATTTTCCAGTGTTAGCTTGTAAAAACTTTTAATGAGTATAGGTTCAATTGCAATTTACTGTCCAAATAAGCAACTGAAATCCCATGAGGAATCTTTAAAAAATCTCATTTAAGAATAAACCTGTTTACAAACTACATCATATTTTCTGAAACCGTTTCCACTTGAACATTTGTCAGAAAACAAAATTATATCTATGACAGGTTCATTACCAGGCATGAGTCACTAATAACTACTGTTCTTCAAGAAACCCCTCACACAGCCTAGCATCCTTAATATCTACTGTGCAACTGCATGGAAAAGCCACCATCCAAGAGGGGCTGCAGTATGATTTTCATAATTTCGCTTCAGTGACAGCATCTACGTAGCAAACACCTCTCCCACGCACCGCTGGTTGTGCTCCGAAGCCCACAGGGTCCTGCAATGTGGCGCAGCTCGGCAGCAAAGGCAGGCAGGTGGGCAGTGTGAACACAGGGACGCCACGCTACGAAAAATAGTTACGGAGGCTGTGGTTCCACGGACACTTCTCACAGCCCACTGAGAGGCTTCCTGGATGATGAAGTCCCATTCTTTGCTCCCACAGGCGACTGTCATATAATAGCTTTCATAAACAGACACATTTTTAGATTAATTAGAAACAGAAAGGGCAAAGAAACCCATTTGGAAGCTGTTCACTAACAATTAGGAAAATCACTTTCTGATTCTAGCCTGGGTTTGTTCATAACCAGCTTATACCCTTCTGTTCTTGTGCTAACATTAACCTTTAACTTAAATAGCTGTAAACTTGCCAATATTTACTCCCCTGCTCTATTAGTACATGGCAGCAACATCCGCTCTCAACTTCCAGTCTGCTAAGCTGAGCCATACTTGTTTGGTCTCATCTCACACACCCTCAGCACCTCCCCTCCCCAGACTGCCCCAGTGTGCCCTTTCCCACTTCTATAACCTATTCTCTGATTTTTGCAATAGCCCCCGCCTTCTCCAAACCATTTGCTGGTTGTCTACATGGCATGTTAGAAATATTACAGAAATACAGGCAGATGAAACCTACTGCCCACCTGGTCTGTCACAGCACAGCAGAGTATAAAGATCCAATGCATGAGTGACTTAAACAAGATCCTCCTGTTTTTAAGAGGATGCTACCATGGGCCAGAGAGTGGCACAGTTGCTCACCTGGAACCCCATCATCCTACAAGCCTGAAGGCACAAGCTACTCCGTACAGGAAGAGACTCGCTGCCTACGGCACGCCAGTAAATTAGCACTCAGGCTTACCACAGCCCTTCCAGCATCTGGTACCTGCGTGCTTGAGCAACAGATGAAAATCTCAAGCTGAACAGATGAAACAAATCTGATTAAAATCTTTGTGATTTCACCCCAGCTTTATGCCTAAATTATCTTTAGTTTTATAGCACACAAAGGATGAAGCTGCCAATGCATTCAAGAAATTCTCCCTGTAGAAGAGATACCTGATACCTTGATGTTCTCAAGCACCTTTCAGCAAAGGATGCGTGTTACAAACGCAGCTCACAGACTGCCAGGAAAGGCTGCAGGCATTTCCTTATGGATTCAAAAGGCAAGGAGAGGAAGAACTGGTCCCACCTTCACCAAGAACAGGTTTCAGGTGAAACCAAAGAGGAACCACCAAAAAGCCCTTTTTGAAAGTGCCAGTGATTAACCATCACAGCAATGGAAATGAATACACAGCTTGATTCAGGCTCAACTGATCAGCCCTCCACAATGTCACAGCATTGTTCAGACTCTAAATACGAGACGGTAGACAACTTGCTGGGGCCATGATATGGCTTAAGAATCCTGTTTGGTTGACAAGAAAGGAATCTTGGATACAAAGAAAGTTCTCGTATCACCCGGCGAGAACTACTTCCTAATGGACAGCATTCATTTGCTGTACCATAAGATCTTCAAGTGACATGAATTCAATAAAGCATTGACATTAAAATGTACAGAAAATTAAAATGCTACTTTATTTTACATATTACATAGCATCAGCCAGAACTGGAGTCCTGCTGTCTTCGAGCATTACATTAAGCATTATTAACAGCATTTTGACTTCCAAATGCCACTTTTACAATGAGTGAAAAAA
Organism: Rissa tridactyla; assembly: GCF_028500815.1. NCBI lineage: Eukaryota > Metazoa > Chordata > Aves > Charadriiformes > Laridae > Rissa > Rissa tridactyla. The sequence goes on from NC_071497.1 coordinate 76,300,961, forward strand.
AAAGCAATCATCTTACTTAAATCCAGATGCACAGTACTAGAAGATTCCAGTTACAACCCTTACACAATGCTAAAATTAGCTCAGAAGCATACAAGGCAACCCTGCCGTACATCTAAGCAAGTTGTGTAACCATGCAGCTTGGAAAACAAGAAACAAGTGAAAGAAAAATGACACTAAAAGACAAAATTGTCATGTACCAAACCCTTTTTTCTGACCTACTGCCTTCTTCTATAAAGTTATGATGTTATTCAAAGCATTTGCTAACATTGCACAAATAGTTAACGCTTCATTTGTGATGCTCTCAGCCAGTGCTGGTTAGCTCATCTTTTCCCCAAGTCTTGTGCTTTGTAAGCCGAAGCCCACTGCTATCTCTCTGGTGCAGCATTTCTTGTACAGATTGCTTCAGTAATACACAACACTGGGAAATATCCCCTCCTCCCACGCAGAGCCTTAAAATAAGAGCGTGAAGTCTGGCTCTCCCAACAGCCAATGCTATTTTTAAGGGCTGCGTATGTGGCAGGTAGGAGTCCCCCACCCACCTCTCCCATTGCACCCCTATTCCGAGCAGGAGGAACTGACTTACTCCAATGCTAGATGAGTCTCTCTTGGTTTCTACAGATAAGCACCATGCGCGAGTGCCATGTTGAGGTGGTCAGGACACCACTGTTTTCTGTGCCCCGCTCCACATCGGATACAAGCCTCTGTCAACAGAGCACACTGCTGTAATTTTTTCTGCCATTACATCCCCAAAACAAGGTGCAAAAGGGACAGTTTTGCATAAGATGGCAACGGTTGCCTCAGCTCCAACACCTTCAATATTATTCTACAGCCTTTCATATGTACTATTTAAAGGACTTGGTCCACCCTCCAAACAGACCTGGGTTCCAGTTTTCCTGAAAGCTTCAGACAACTGCTGCGGGAGGTCCTGGGAAAAGACAAGCCTTGCTCAACAAAGTATTTGGAAAAGTTTTGGTACAAATGCAAATGGAAGCTGGGCAGCATCAGACAGGGGAAAAGAGCTTACTGTAGTTCATCCTGGTTCAGAGGTACACTGTGCACATACATAGTTCCTTCAGCATGCAACACGCAAGGCACTTCTGGAGTTAACGGATACGGAACTTGCTGTGACCAGATTGCTTAAGAGAAACAATACCAGAGACAAAAAGGCAGCAATTCTGTGTATGTAGTCTAATTGGGAACCCAGGAGCTGTACAAGACATAAGGTCATCTATCCACATTGCCAGCCCACTGCTGCCACCCACATCTTGCTCTCTGATCAGCAGAGATACAACTTCCATGGAGAGGAAGAAGTTGTATAAGACGCCTTTTCCTTCAGAAAACACCAGCTTGCAGAATCAAAACTTGTTTTCCAGGAACATAATGAATGTGAACAGGAATATTTCTCAGGTCTAAAATGTCCAAACAGGGAAGGGAGCACAGGGAACAGTCATTTCCTGGGCGAGTGTTACAGCTTAGCAGTCAACACACTTTTCTAAAACATGGGAAACCTAGGTTAAAATCCCAATATTGTGCAGTTTAAATGAGGAACTAGAGTCCTGTTTCCCCCTTAGTCTAGGTATATTCTAGATTAAGCTGCTGGCTGTTCCACAGAGGGGTCGCTCATCTATCATATCCCAGCCAATCTCAAAAAGTCAAAACTAGAAAGTCTAACAGCTCACCCACCCCCAAAAAACCCACACTTCACAAAAGCAGCATCCCCTTTCTATCCAGCTTCAGTCCTGAAGTCAAACACTCACACATGAAGAGTTTCAAGTAAAAAAAAAAAAAAAAAAGGAAAAAAAAAAGGAGGAAAAAAAATAAAGAGCTATAATGGCAGACTATTCACATGCATCCAAACACTGCCATAATGACCTTACAAGTCAGAGAACAGAAGCATACAGGTCAGCCAAACTGGATTATTTGAACTTAATGTGCAGTGCTGGTACAAAGTAAGAGGTGCACCTGATTGTGGAATGTCCCGTGTTTGTAAACTATATCCCGGATGTTGCACAAACATCTTCCCTTTCTTTTTAAGGAAATCAATGGAATAAACCTCAGAAGAAAAGTAAATTACACTTGGATTCTCATTCAAATGCTTTGTAAGAATTTTGACTTATAGATGTGTAGAGTTTACAATACAAAACTATAGAAGTAAAGCTATAGCCCTGAATACTACTATAGATCAGGAAGAGAAATAACACGTCATGATTCTTTGCCTATCCACTCTGCAAACTCCTGCTACAACTAAGAAAACTTGGGTTTGTTCTAACCAGCAACAGGATGGTATGGAGGAACTTTGCTGTCACTGAGGGGGACAGACGTCCCGTGTGCCAGGGAATACAGACCATCAACACCAAAACCGTTTTTAGCAGAGGTGAACAGAAGTTGAGTGTCAGTTCACTGATATGTTCAGAGAAGCTTGCAGAAAATCCTGTTAGCAATCGAACAGGCTCCTAGCTGCTGTGGTCATTATAAAAAGCATTTCTGACCAGTATGTTGCTCCACAAGAGAGCATTTCTGTTAATTTTAGCATAACTACTCTAAAAAGGGCAAGCTTGTTGATTTTTCCCGCTGGAGATAATGTTATCAAAAAGCTATTCTAAAATCATAACAGCAGCTAATGAAGGCATAACACTATTTTCTTGTGTGTACATACAAATAATTATCTCTTTGCTGTAACATAACCGTTAACATTTATGGCAAAGCAGGTTAAAATAAGGTAGTAGGTCTCAGAGAATCTCAATAAGGATAAATAAACATGCATTTTATTCCAAACAGATATGACTATGCAGATATCTTATTTAAGACTCTTAGAGATGAAAGAAGATTTTCTTCCTCCGAATACAGCATGTCAGCCGAACCTTCCCTCACAGAGAGGCTACCAGAAGACACAACAGACACAGGTCGTTTGAGCACCGGGGAATCACCGGTGAAGGCTTTGGGGAGTGCCACAAGACTTGCCAGTCTGCAAACTCAGATGCAAGACAGGGAAGGAAGATTATAGCACGGGGAGACAGCAGAACACGTCCACTACTTTTGTATTTAAATCCTTTTTAAATAATTGTTGTTGTGCAATCCATAAGGGACCTGAAAGCCACATAGGCATTTTATAGATAAGGTATGCAGAAAGCACTTGACTGACATTGCAAGCACAGACAGCTGACAACAGACAGTCTGCACTACAGCTGGCAGCGACCCTCGGATCACGCCTTCCCTACACAGACCAGATCTGCTCTCTGGGTGTAGGAGCAGTGAATTCATGAGCACAAGGGTGTTCTACAGATCCCCATCAACCCTGGTCCTTGGGACATTTGATCAGCAATGTTGGTAATTTGGTGGAGGTTAAAGATAACCTTCATAAATTCAACAGGTAAGAATAAGGAAGACATTTAACTGGAGATGCCATTTTTCTGTGTGAAGAGAAGTTTCTAGTAACTCTGTTAGAGTCACAATGCTTCAGTCTGCTTCTTTGCCACTGCGTGGGAGGCTTTGAAAATGCAGAGCTTACTCATCTTCACGGGACTGATAAAAAGACACCTAGGCAACAAAGCTTAAGGGAAATAAAATGCCCAAAGTAAACTATTGCATGAACAGCACAGTTCATGAGAGGTGGAAAGGGACAGTTACTAATCTTTTGGTGACTGGCTCAAAGCAGCCATGTCCTCCAATAGCCGTCTAGGCTGGTGCACAGTACATGGTTTTAATGATCAGAGGGCCTGGATTCACATGTGGGCTGTGAGGGCAGGCAGGTAGGTAACTTACAATAAACTAGCAACCAAAACTGGCACCAGTTAGTGCCTTGCTGGTCTCCTCACTAACAGTGGAACAGTGGAAGTCCAGAAGGACTCTTCAGGGCACCCCACAGCTACATAAGATGACAATAGTGGTGGTTTGCACCAACATCTTGCTTTCCCAAAATAAAAATAGGGCATCACACTCCAAAATCACCAATACAACACGCTCCCTGCACCAGGGCTTTTAAAAGTGAGACCCTGATGGTTCTTAAGTACTTGCAGGCACTTGATCAGAAGTGCTGACTGTGAAACTATGAGGCATGGGAAAATAAGACTGTGGATATAATTTGGTACCTGTAACACTAAACGAGAACAGTCATTTAGTCCCCCCGGTGCAGGTACTTATATTCCAGAAAAACCATGTCATGAACTATATCCGCACCTCAGTATGTGATCTAGTTACATAGCAGTCAAAAAGAACAGACTATTGACATTTAACAGGGAAAGACAAAGATTACAATCAAAATAACTGGTATAAAATGGATATAGAAGAAGAAAAAGAGAGGAAACACTGCTCCAATGACTTTGCATTTGAAATGAAAACAAGTAAATTGATGTATTTAATCTCCTGACATAAGAGGAAAATTATGCATAAGACATTTTCCCCCATAAACAAATTCAATATAAGTGGATAAAATCCCAGACCCCACACCCTCTCGTAATATTTAAATATACTTGAGAGGCAATTTGATGATTTGATTGAATTTTTGCTTTTCTCCAGTCCATCAATTCTTCTATGTCATTCAAAACTCAGATTCAAATTTGTTTAAGTTTAAAAGTCGCACAGTTGTGTCCCTAGCTGAAGGCTACGTCAGTTAAGGAGGGCTGCAAGTTGAAGATGCAATAGCTATGTGTCCATTCTTCTTCTGGAAAAGAAGCTCCCACGGAGGGACTGCAGCAAACAAGCTATCAATTAATCCTTCTTTGTAGACAAAGTTCTAAGTGTGAAGGTGACAATTATTGAGTCATTTCTCTCAGGGATGAAAATCCTAGTTTGATTCTGGCATAATTAAGTTTCCTCTTCACAAACACAGAAAGAGAACAAGGAAAACAGCAGAAGTGAAGAAAAAACTATGCATACTACCACAAACTTTTTTTAACATGCACAGTTACAAATTTCTTTGCCATCTTGTAACTGTCAAGTCTTAATTAAAATACTACATTTCTCTGACTCATGGTGCTGTAGGATGCATGTATGTTATTCATATGAATATTAATCCCTTCCCAGGTAGGAGGCAGAATTGCTCAGGGGATTTATTATCACATCACATATGGAAACTTCTCGGGTGTCTTTTTTTTTTTCTTTCTTTTCTTTCTTTTACATTTCAGCCAGATCATTAGCAATTAAGAGTCATAAGAACCATCTTGGTAGTCTATGTGAGAGGAATCCAGTAGTTCATATCAGTGAGCTGGAGCTCCACACTTATTAATGAAATGATAGTGCACATGGGCGAAAGGGAACATGGAAAAGACCTGGAGGAATCACTTTGAACATTAAGGACATAAGCAGCTACTCTAAGCACTGGAATAAAAGAGGAGGATAGTCCTCTTGAAAGCTTCTAAGTAATGACAGAAGATGGGAAGGGTGATCAGAGAAATGAGACATGACCTTTTCTAACTACCAACAGAATCACCTGGTTAGACTACCATCACAGGGACCTTTAATCCTGATACTTATCTAGATAATTTGTATTTGTATCACCAACTTTCAAACAACATCTAGGAATGAGCTGATGACGCACAAGGTGCGGAGAGCAACTAGCATAGATGCTCTTCTAGATTTGAGCAAAAATACAGAGATAAATGAGGATGAAAACACATCCAAGAAAACTCTGACAGTCTTCCTGATACCTTGGAAGGAAAGGAATTAGACAAGCTAGAAAAACACTATGCAATTCAAGAACACAAGCTAATAAAAACTCAGAAAATAAGTAGCTAGAGCTCATGAGAAACAGGCTTAAAGGACCAGGAGTTCAGGAAGCTGTTAACAGTCAATGAAACAGCATTAACAGACAAAAACCTCAAGCTATCCCAGTGAAGAGGAAAGAAAGGACACACAAAAAGAAACCCATCAAAAAAAAAAAATAATCACAAGCTCTTCAGAGAACTTGAACCTCAAACTCCAAATATCATCTTATTGAAGTTTTTAAGGGCAAGCATTATTGCACAGGAAAGAAATCAAGAGGCCAAAACACAAATTTAAACACCTAGCAGTCAACACACAATATGACAAAAAAAGCATAGCTCCTACTCATAGAAAGACAAAACTATCACCACGTGGTCTTACGAAAGCTGGAACATTTGATGTCTTAATTGCTTGAGGTCTTCACTGACAGAGACAACTGCAGTCAGGCAGCTGACAGAATTATTTTTTTTTAAAAAAAGGGAAAAGTAGTTTATAAATTTATAAAAAAACCAGGTTGCAGTAAAGGAAAACAAATTTGAAAGAAACAGATAAGGTAGTTATCTCTAAGACAGCTGGTCCTGACAAATCTTCATCCTCAGGTGCCAGGTTGCAATGCTGACAATCACAAAGCACTAAGAACTTTAAAAACAGGCAATGCACTTCAAGTTTTGAACAGGGCAAAGCAAGCATTTATGCTTAAAAAATAGGAAGAGGAGGACTTGGATAATTATGAAAGCGCTAACTTGACTTTTTTCCCCCGCTCCTGGGAAGACTGGAACAAATAATCAAATTATTTGCAAATCTTCCAGAACATAAAAAGGAGAGAAATAACAGCGAGTTTTATCAAGAGAAGAACTGTATCAAATGCATTTAACTTCCTTCTATGACGAGGTATATTAGTCTTAGGGGTAGGAGAAGAACAGTAGAAATTTTCTGTCCTGAGGTCTGGATGAGCTGCTTAAATTGATGCAAACACACTGGAAAAAATTATACTTGGGGTAGCCAACCTCAAAGAATGTATCAAATGGTGTCCCTGAGGCAGCTCTGGTAGCACACAGCCTGGCAGCTTGGGTACTACACAACTTTTTCACACACAAACTTGAAGGATTTATAGGCATAACAGATTACGAAGAGACACACAGCCAATGTGCTCAACGAATGAAAAAAAAAAAAAACCAACTCTATAAGAACAAGTCCAAAGCCGTATCCAGCTGTAATCCAACAGAAATATAGGCTAGAACAAATAACAAAGCCCTTCTTCAGAAGGAACCTCAGCCCTTGAAAGGATAAGAGGCTAACTATGCATCAGTGTTAGTCTGCGATAAAAAGGCACTATCACAGGGGGATACCTGATATCTTGGGATATCAGGATCACAGCCTGGAGAACAAAGTCTTCGTTGCTCTGTAGTGCACATGAACAGGCTCTCTGCTGGGTTTCTACATTCAGCTTTGGACACCACACTTCAGGAAAAACAACAAAAGGAGAGAAAAAGAAAAAAAAAGAGACAGGCTGATTAAAGAGTGCCTAAAAAAAAAAACTGACACGAAAAGGCTGAAAGAAAATGGGTCATTTAGTGAATGTGAGAAGAGCAAGGGGGGCTTCATCCTCTCTTTGCAGTAGCCCTTCACTATTGCAGAGAGGAAGGGAATCCATTCTGCACCTTTACCACTTGTCCTAATCATAAGAAATGGATTTATACAGCACCAGAGAGATCTAGAGCAGAGGTTAGGAAAAGCTGTTAGACAGTAAAGACAGCTAATACCTGGAGCAGGCTGCTGGAAAACTCCATCTCTTACATTTTTTGTTTTAAGGAAATTTTGAATCATTAATTGTTAGGAGAGGTCAAGGCAAAGCAAATAATGACATTTTTCTATCATAACTAAAATAGTGTTTCTGTAACAGCGATCTCAAAGCATGCCTGCCTTCCAATTCAGCAGAAACACGAAAATTGATGGTGAACCACCTCATGGACCTTCTATTCCTTCAGAAAAAAAAAACAAAAAGAAAAACAACAAAAAAAACACAGAGAGATACCCGGGGACCCAGGGAGAGGCATCACTTGATCTCTTGTCCGTTCTAGTAAGTTTGTGCACTTGTTTTCCACAAGGCACAGAACTAAACTGTTTTGTTTGCATGCTCTACAAAACCACAACAGAAGTTCCTTTCCTTCTTAGATACTAACGGTGTTCTTAAATTTTACTTTCCATGTCATGCTGACAGTTTTGATGCAAATCCCTCCTGTTTGGAACTGAAGCAACACAGTAATTGTTAGATGGGAGAGAATTTACAATCCAGATAAGGCAAGGGAAAACCTGTTTCTGCTATGGCACTTCAGATGCCTCTCAGGAGGCAAAAAAAAAAAAAATTGTTTTCCTAGAAATTTGCAACAAAACCAGAAGAGAAAGAAAAGTCCTGCTACTTATAGATAGATACTGTAAAATAATTTTTATATAAAAACAAAACAAGAGAGCTCTAGAAAAAAAAACAGTATTTCTAAATGAAATATATTAACTCTGCACTGTGGGTAATAGGCAATAGTTTATCATCTATAGAATATGAGCACCATATGTTATCTTTCTGTGGGCATACAGATGGATGAAAGTATAAGACTTTTTTTTTTTTACAAAAAAACAACAACTTTTTGTGTCTTAATCGGTGTTTTCTAAAACAAGAGTGTTTATGCTGCTGAAGAAAATGTCACAACCTTTTCCTTTTGACTTCCCAAATGAAGATTATTTATTTTTAAATCTTACTTTCATGAGATGGAAATACCAAGAATTATTATACACCCACTTTCAATTAGTATATATAAAAATATTTGATGTGAAGTTTCCCAAGGAACATTTTCACACGACAAATAATACAGATAACTCCTACTAAGCTAACAAGCTATCCTTAAGTTGCCTTGAGAAAAAGTCTTAAATTCAAACAGTTTAACACAAACCATTTAGTCCCAGGCACCGTGATTACTATTTACAAATTCAGAGATAATTTCTCTGCTTCTGCATCTATGAGTATCTATGATACTCATAGAATCACAGAATTGCTGAGGTTGGAAGGGACCTTTAAGATCATCAAGTCCAACCATTAACCTACCCTGACAAAAACCACTTCTAAACCATGTCCCTAAGTACCACATCTACCCTTTTTTTAAACACCTCCAGGGATGGTGAATCCACCACCTCCCTGGGCAGCCTATTCCAATATTTAATAACCCTTTCAGTGAAAAAATGTTTCCTAATATCCAATCTAAACCTCCCCCGACATAACTTGAACCTGTTTCCTCTTGTCCTAGTTCCACACAATGATGATCAAAATATTTGATAGAATTAGATAGCTCTAAAACCATCACATGTTGCAGTCCTATACAACACATTTGATTAAATTTTTGTCTGCAAAACATCAAGACTGTAAAAGGTGTCTTACAAGGAAGAAGAAATGAAACCTTCAGACACAGATCTAAAACCCAGATAGCACAGAGAAGGAGCAAAGCAATACTCCATCCTACCTCTTGAAGCTGCAGTCGAACTTTGCTAATGGCTCTAATCCAATGGGCTCTTGCTGGAGGAAAGGGTGGTGGCTCGTTGTCACCATGGTAGCTTAAATGCAAGAAAGAGAAAATCACTATATGAAAACCACTCATCTGTAGCATTAAAGATTCAACACTACACAGTGCAATCACAGCTTCAGCTCTTGAAGCTGAAGTAACCAACAGGCTCCGGTGAACACAGCCCTGCACATGCTCTGGGAAGTGAAAGGCTAAAGCAGAGGTTTCCTTATACACAGGAACCGTCTTGGAAACTGATGAGCTGAAAAAGATACAAGCTAGGATACAATCCAGCCCCAGGAGCAAGATGATGTTGGTCAGAACATCAGGAAAGCAGCCCAAGATACCTGATGAAGCCTGTTCAACATGTTGGCATCATAACTGCACACACAAAGGCCAATGGAAGATTTTCCATCCCCGTGCCTCTTGCAGGTCACTTCACTGCCTCCTCCTACTCACCACTACTGCTACAAATTTACAGCCCCTCTTCAGTGGAAACACTGGCAACTGGGCTCAGCGGTGGTTTTCACCATTCATCGCACCTTTCTCACTCCCCCCTTTCCTTTCCACACGTTTTCAAGAGGGCATGTTCATCTGGCAGCAATGCTCCACCTCAGTGCCCCACAGCACATTTTACACTCCCTAACCTCATGACATTGGGCCTTTGGTTTGCATTCCTTCTTTTATATGTTGCTGAGGTGTAAACCTCTGAAACAAACATCTTCCCCTGTCCGTAAAACACCTCACACTGCTGATAGTATAAAAAAAAAAAACCAAACCATATCTGGGAAAAACACAAATCCATGCTACACATCTAGCTCAGGTGCAACTCTAAGGATCAATGTTCAGAACTCAGTCCCATGCATACTTCCTGAAGAGAGGAAGGCACCATCAGATAGTGGAGAGGAAGGGAGCCAGTGATGCAGCAGTATTCAAGATAGATGCCTAAATTAGCCTGAAATAGACTATGTGAATAACCTTCCCTGTGAACAAATATAGGCCAGCCATTCTGGGACAAGACTCCTGCTGCTCTGTAAGGAGAAGAGGAAAGTGACTCAGAGTTTATAAACAGTTTAACACTTTTTCTAGTCTTGCTTTCCTTTTTTCATCTTTAGTAAGGGTTGCCTACACATGAACTGCTGTGGTTAATTCTCTCATATAAGCATAGCGACACCAGCTGTACCCTTCAATGGGTACAGACAGGCAGACATCTTTCCACGGACCTAACTGAACCAGAAGAAAACAATCACTCATTCTGATGAAAGAATAACCATACCTACAATAGGGGCTGCAATGACTTGATTACCTCAAGGAAAAAAAGTCACTCCCAAAGTTAAGTAATGAAATTTGAAATTCCCGTAAAATCTGTACAAATCCCAGTGCATTATTCCCCCAAACTTAGCTGAAATACTTTTGAAGACTGTTTTCAATACTGCTGACAGCTTGGAAAGCCCAAATGCAAGGACAAGAAAAGCTGCCGCAGTGAGTCAGAGCAACATGTCTATTCATATTGTAATTCTACAACCTACAACTACATAAACACTAGCTCTAGTTGTGGTAGCCTACTACACAAGAAAGGAACTAGTGCAGCTCTAACCATGACTACATGAAGTTCTTGGTTGCTTGCACATAAGCTTGATCACACATGGGCAATGGAAGCAGCTATCTTTGGGCCAGACTACATTCATCAACCAGAAACAGAAAAAACAGCAAATGAGCTTCAAGGCACTAACAGGTGTTCCTCTTTACATACAGAGCAAACATAGTTTAAGCTTAGCCAACGTCTCATAAATAACTGGTCCTGCACATAAAGATGTTTCACAGATCAGCAACATCAAAGTCAGTTGCTAGAGAAGGCTGCGAGAACAATGTACATAATTTGCCCCAGGAAACAGCAAAGAGAGAAATCCTCTTTGAATTAGTTGAAAAGAACTCAGTAATAGTTTCACCTACCTCACTTGGGTTCCTGCATCAATATCGTTGGGCTTCTCAAGTTCCAGAGGTAACTTAACTGCAGAATGGTCTGCATGTCTCTCCTCTGTTTCACAGACCTTCTCCTCCTCTCCTTTGCCACAAGGCTCCTCTTGCTCCCTGAGCCACGCCTGACCATCCTTCTGGTAGCTGCCCAGACTGTGGTAGGAATGATTCGACTCTCTTTCCTGGTGATCATCTTCTTGCTCAGAGCCATGGGCGCTTTCATGGGAATGGTCCAGCTCACTTAGGTGAGAGCTCCCCTGGCTGACATTACAAGAGGAGCCATATCTACTACTGCCAGCAGGACTATAAGAAAATAAGAAAGTCCATCAGAAAAAAACAGTGGCTTGGAGAAACGCAAAGCAATCTGCACATGTAACAAACTGGACACTAAATATTACTGAAAAGACATATTATGAAGTCACATTTAACTATTACGTTCCCTGAACTAGATCTAGACTTCTGAAGCTCAAAACTTTGGTAGGCAGTAGAAATACTTCAAACACAGCCTACCAGTATATAGACCATATATGTCAATAGTCTTTCTTGCATCGACTACTTCTTCACCTTAGATCAGCTAGAAACTGCCAGTGAAGATATTCTAATAACCAGACAGGAATAAGAATGGAAACATAGCAATTCAGAGTGGAAGTGTTTCTGTCTTCTGCAGTTTTACCACAGCTAAGGTCTTTACCATGACTATTTAAAGCAGACTATTATTAAGAAGTACAGTAACTTAAAGTTAACTTTATTTTCATATATATTATACATTTATGATAAAATACATTGCACTCAAGATTAAGGTTGTCAAGACCATCAATTTAAAACCTTTTACAAAAATAGAGAAATTGTTCATGGGGAAGAGATATGTCTCACTCCAGTAGAGCTTTTTCAGGAATTTAATTTATATAAAAAACCCAGTGCCACAGGGATTCAAGACACCACTTCCAGGACTGAATTCCTAGAATCCTTACACAAAATACAGTGGATGAATATTTCTCATGCAGTCAGGAAAACTACAGCCAAGGATTAAGCAGCACTAATGTTTTTCTTACTTGCACACTTTGCAGAATTTGAAGCCAGATAGGAAGTTTTGAAAGTGCAGCGCTGCAGCTGTATGGTCAGAGGCACAAGTTTCACTTACATCATGCAGACATGTAGGTTCAGCGAGTCTCTGTTTTGATTTTTGAGGGCAATTGTAGTTTAACATATGCACCTGACTGAATACAGACTCATTAAATAGTGATACCTTCCTTTAGTGGCTTTTCTAACTGCATGAAATAACCTTTGCACAGTAGGAAAAGCAAGCATTAGAATACCTTCACTGCTATCTCTGAAAATGTTTTTAAATCCTCAATAATGTGAAGTGAACCTAATTAGTTCTATAATACATCAGCAGTATGTTAAATTTCTCTCTAAAATTAAAAGCCTTTACCCTGCATTTTGAAAACAAAATGTTCTTTCGATCCAATGCATTCTACCTAGTGTTACCTTTTTTTTTAGCAAATAGAACATAATTAGCACTAAACAAGAAAGCAAAGTGAATTGTATGCAGCAGAATTAACACACAAAGAGTATAACTTCTGAAAGGCTAATGAAATTAGCACTAAAGCATCTCATTCAGTGGGACACAGTATAAGAATGTGGAAAATACAATTACACTTACAGAAAAAAGAATGGGAAAAGGTGAGGAAATGGTCTAAGGGCTTGTACGTAACTAGTGACTGCAGTTCGCCACATCCTCTGTGACAGCTATCAGTAACGCTATGAACAGTTTACGACAAATAGGGAGTGGGACTGAGTTACAAACATCGGACACCAAGGCCAATATCTACTGCTGCAGTATGGCATTATAAATGTTCAAAAAACCTGAAACCATTTATTATGCCTCATTTGTAACTAGCCTTTTCTCATTCAGTTGTTCCACACTATTCAGATCTGCAGCCTGTGCGCTGGGATGAAGCACTGCTCCATTAGGAGCAGAATCAAGCTGAGTTTCTTTCAGTTCAGGCTCATCTGGTGCATGCTCTTCTGCCCCATCTTCTTTCTGCAGTTCACCTGAAATCACATTCTGCTGATCCTCTGACTCTTTATCAAACTTCTCTCCCAGCTCTTTGTTGGATGTATCATCAACAGTGCTTGCACTAGATGGTTCTTCAGGAAGTTCATTGTCTACAGTGTCAGGCTTCTTTGAAGACAAGTTTACTTCTATATTTGCATCAGTCAGTTGATCTGAGACTGCAGATTTTGAGTTTTCATCTGAACCGACTGTTCCTAACACCTTGTCATCTGGTTTTGACAAAGCCTGTGGTGGTATATGTGGTTCCCTTTTGGCAGAGGTCTCCCTGTTGTCTTTTTGCCAGGGAAAAGAGAAATCTAGCTTTTTCCCAAATACTGCTCCTTGGGCACTCTCTGGCTTACTCACCTTTTCTTCACTACCTCCTTCAAACAGAGTGGAAGAAAGTTTCTTAAAGCTGGACATGAGGCCCTGATCTGCCCCTGCTTTAGTAGCGGAAGGTGGCTGCTGAGAGAATAATGACCCAAATGGCTTTCCACTATCAGCAGATGACATAAAGCTGAATTTTGGCAAACTGGGCATGTTTGGTATTTCAAAGACTGGTTTACTGCTGTTTGCATCTGGAGGAACGTTATTAGGTTTACCCTGTTTCTTCAAGTCAGATTTGGAAGCAATCCCTTCCGCAGGCACCTCATCAATTGCTGAAGGTTTCTCCTGTTCAGCAGTTTGCTGTTCTACCTCACTTGTCTTCTCTTCATTCAGCTGGTGCAGATGAACACTGGGCTCATCAGCTGGAGCTGCAGGCTCTGTACTGTAACTACTGACCATGTCATGCTGATCAATACCAGCATTGGCCTGATCCCCTGTAACAGCAGGCTCTGATTCAAGTTTAGCACTCTCGTCCAAACGGGAAATATTTGTGTCTGCTGCGTTAGTTGGGGCTTCCACTTCCAGTTCAAGCCCATCAGAAGAGCCAGTCTGAAGGATGTCAATGGCTGCATTGTCTGTAGAAGCAGTTTGTTCCTCTGTTACGTGTGAAGACTCCACATCTAGTTGGCATGTATTTACATCACTCTGGTCAGTGGCCTCAGCCTGCACTGCATCAGCTGCATTACCGAAATCAGACTGGCATGGCTTAGTGTCTACTGTCTCAGAGGGCTGCACATCATGATCCAACTGCAGAACCTCAAGGGACTGATTTTCACTAGAGACTGCTGTTTCTGGAGTGATCCTCAAAGGTTCCTCTTTACAGGTTTCCAAGTTCCTATTTTCCTCAGTTTCTGTTTTCACAGGAGACTCTTTTGTGGAGTTCTCTTCTGCTGAAACAGGTAATACATCCTCCTTTAGAGAGCTCGAGACATCCCTTCTAGTCTCTCTATCCACAGCTGTATTTTCTGTCTCCCTAGAAGCTTTTGCTGGAACAGACACAGTGACATCTTTCACACCACTGCTTTGAGGTTTAGGGGTGGGTTTTGGAGGCATCTCTTTTGGAGATTCTTTTGGACCTTTGAAGATGCCAAAGAGATCATTTGTGAAAGCTGGTGCTGGGCCACTTGGGAGGGATGAGAAACCAAAGAAAGAGGAGCTTTTCTTCTGTGCAGTAGGAGGTGCGGAAGCTTGAGGTTGGGAAAAGAAACCAGATAATGTTTTAGGCGGTTTCATTTTTGTCATGAAACTTGAAAACATTTCAACTGAAGAATCCAGTACCGATTTATCACTCTCAGATTCCTTTGGTTTGTTTTGCAAATTAGATGTCTCTGGCATTTTAGAAGGAGGGTGTAGCTCTTGTGACTGTTGTAACCTGTCACTAAGAGCTTGTTTGGGTAATTTATGTTCTGGCAACTCATGCTGGACACATACTTCTTCAGAGACCATTTCTTTTTTTACGTCACTCATAATATTTAAGTCATTTAGACTCTGGGAATCCATTTTATCCATGCTATAATCTTTCTTTTCAGAAGCTTGTTCTTTTGAAGAGTAAGGCTCCTCTTTATCAATAGGAAATGTAGAACTGTCCATTTTCCCTGTGCTATCCAAGGCATCTTCTTCTGCCTCTAGGGAAACAGCCTGTTGGCCCTGAGAACCCTCCTGCACACTGGGAGTCTGAAGGCAAGGACCAGAAGCAGCCGAATCAGTTACTGCAGCATCATCAGTCTGTGGAAGCTTCCCTAAATTACTCTCTTCAGCTACCTCAGCAACACTTTCTACGTGTTCCACTGCCAGCATTTCTGATTTATTTTCTGGGATCGTGAGGTTATTAGACATCTTTTTGCCAGTCACTGCTGCAATAATATCATCAACTTCTTTTTTATTGTCTGCATCTTGTTGCCTGGCAGAACTGCTGATTTTAACGCCAGAGTCAGCGGAAGTATTCTGCATCACGTATGGCTTAGAGTTCACTGGTTTAGCTGGTTTTGTATTATTCTCCTGTCCTGGAGCAGTTTGTGGCTTTTCATCCAAAAAGGATGTCAAGTTGAAGAAGCTAAAGCTAGTACTTCTTTGAGGTATGCTCTTCTCAGCAGGTGGACTGCTAGAGAAGAAGGAGGGCAGACGAAACAGCCCCTCTGTTTCTTGCTGCTTCCCACTAGCAGGAGCAGTAGCAGGTGCTGAAGGCTTTGGTTCGTCTGATCCAGTGAAGAAGGAGAATATACTCCTACTGGCTGGCTGTGCTGGCTGTGATTTCGAAGAAGTGATATCAGAAAAGCTGAATGGCAAACTGAAACCTGACTCTTTAGGCGTCTGATCTGGCTTTGGTTTTGCCTGATTAACTGTGCCTCCTAAACGATTTCCTCCTTGTTGCTTTGGTGTAACTATGGGTACGCTGCTTTGCTGCCCAGCTGACTGACTAAATTGGCTTGTTTTGGGACCTACCCCCATTGGCTTCTGTGAAGCGTTTCCAGGAGGCACTTTTTTACTCTCAGGAGACTCCTCCTCCGCTTTTCTGCTTTGTTGTTCCATTTGCAGCCCAGAGCTAGGAGAGACCTGCCTGTCCATGCCTTCTGTTCTCACCCCTTCCTTAGGGGTGGAGGACAGACATGGCATACTGGCACTCTGAAGACCCCCAGACTTCTCAGTTTGTTGTCTCGACTCAGACACCGTTCTGCTATTAGTTTTTGACAGAGTAGTAGTACTTGAGGATGGTTGAGAAGACACAGACTCCACTTTGAAGAGATCTCCAAGGGATCCAAATAATGATGAGATGCTGGAGGCTTCCTTCTGCTCTGGCTGTATCACTTTTTCTGGTTTATCACTTTGACTTTTTTGGAAATCTGGTGATGGCTGTGGTGCTTTGCTTACTTGCGTTTTAAAGAAATCAAAAAATCCAGAAGCTTGGGTTTTGTTGGCAGTTGAGCTTGCAGGAGAATCTTCTCCGAGACTGAACAATTTCAGAGCACTTTTAAATAATGTCTCCTCAGGCTCAGTGGCTGGGTGGCTCTGATTTGTCTGTGACTGACTAGGTTCATTAATATTTGCATGCCTTTCAAGATGCTTGGAAGCTGGTGTTGCTTTAACAGGTCTTTCTTCTCGCATGGGCCTGCCATCTGGAGCAGTTTGGCTCAATTGAGAAGGAGATTTTGTTAATCCTGGTTTTTTAACACGGA
Organism: Rissa tridactyla; assembly: GCF_028500815.1. Lineage (NCBI taxonomy): Eukaryota > Metazoa > Chordata > Aves > Charadriiformes > Laridae > Rissa > Rissa tridactyla. Next base: position 76,317,802 of record NC_071497.1, read on the forward strand.
TGTTTTCATTCTGATTTAATTCTGGCTTTTCATTTCTAGCAGCCTCCAACTGAAGTTCTGATGAAGTATTTCTTCTCGATTCTGATGTAACAGGAAGCTTTTGCTCTGCTTGCGCCTCATCTAATTTTCTATTTGGTGCAAGTGATACAACATCGCTTCTGCTTTCAGATGATTTTAACTGGGTGTCTGTTCTCTTCAAGGCAGAATCTTCTGATGGCTCAGGGTCAGGACCTGAAGACTTTCCAATTAGTCCACCCAAAGCAGAAAATAAAGAGCTAACTTTGTTCACTGGTGTTTTCTTATCTTCCTCAGTCTTTTTTGCTTCTGTTACTCTTTCAGTAGATGACACAGTTTCTTCAGTTTTAGGGGTAGATTGAAACAGATGGAAACCAAAGAATCCTGATGACCCACTCCCAGTAGTTGTCACGGGGACACCCTTATCTCCTTCTTTGGTGTGGACTTCCTTACTCAGCGATTTATTGAAAGCAGCTCTGGAATGTGTTCTGAGATCAAGGGTTACCGGAGACTCCTCTGAATAATTCAGTGTTTCCTTCTCAGGTCTAAAATCTACTTTGAGTTTTTGAAGCTTATAACCTGAGAAGTCTAATGGCTGCTCTCTCTGATAATAAATAGACTCTTCAAACATTTGTGAAAAAGTCTCCAGATTCATGTTCATTAGCTGATCGCTCCTCTGCAAAGCTACTGACAAATCCAGGGGTTTATTTGTTGTATAATCATCTAAAGACTCTTCTTCAGCAAACCAAAACAGCTCATCTTCACTGCCAAGAGGGACTTTAAAACCACAAACTGCAATTGTGTTGTCCTCTAGCACAGCTCTTGGAATGGAATCCATTTGAAAATTATAATCATAGCAGTCCGGGTAGGAATATGTTTCAGGAGCACACACGTAGACATATTGTCCAGTGGGATCAGTGAGCAGCGAATACACATACTGGCTGTCACTGTACATGTAGTATCCACAATCACCATCTTCTGATGGCCACCATATACCCTGCTCAAGCATCATTAGCCACTCCTGATACTCCTGGCTATAGGATGAGTACATAAAGCCCTCATCCATACTTAAAGTCTCTTGGTCAATTAGAGTCCACATAGTTCCATCACAGCCAGAGGAATAGCTTAAATCCATGGGCAACTCTTCTAATGAGTAACTGCCATCTCTTTCAAATGGTGGAAAGTTATAACTTTCATTGAGAGAATTAGCAGTCCACGCATCATTTTCTTCTGAACAAACATCTTGAAACATTAACTGGTCAAATGAGTCATATGACATCACACTTAAATCTAAACTCTGTCCATCAAAGTTGGCATTAGTCTGCCAATCCATCACATTTGCATTTCCATCCTTTTTACAGAGATTCACCACCATATCGTTTTCAGGCCAGTCCAAGAACTGAGGGGGCAGAACAGAGTTCTGGTTTAACATGTAGTAAACTGGTACTGCTATTTCATGAGCATCAGCTAGTTCCCCCACTTCATATTCCCATTCAAAGCTAGAATGGCTTCTTGTTTCCTGATAAGCTGAGTACTTCTCCGTAAGGTTATAGCTTTCATTAGTCAAATTGAGAAATTCATTTGATCCTTTGTTAAAAACGGTTGGAAAAGCTCTAGATTCTGCATTCTGATGAGGGATATGCCTACTATTTACAGGCTTTCCAGATAAGTCCTGTACCTTGTCTTGAAGATTTAGAGCATCAGGGAACACAGGATGCCCGCAGTGGGGAACATGGGGCTCAGCTGTTTTATTTACTCTTGCACTGGACAGGTGGTCAGTAGTTTTGGAAGATTCCATCGTTTTCACATTATCCAGTTTCTCCTTTGGCTTGGGCAGGAGATTTTTTAAGAAGCTAGGAGCTTCCTGCTTTTCTCCTGTGCTTTTTTGAGCGTCAGAAGCCATTTCTGAGTTGCTGGGTTTTGTCTCTGAGCTAGAATCCTCACCTCTATCAAAAAGTTTCATGAAGCCTGGGGAATTTGCTTTCACCTTTTCTTGCTTACATTCAGACAAGTTTTCACTTGAAGCAAACTTAAATAACCCAGAAAATAATCCAGGAGAAGTGCTTTTCTGGCCATCACTCTTGCTTTTAGCAGTCAAGTCTTGATTATTTGCTGTGCTTTCATTGGAAGAAATGCGGAGAAAGCCAGAAAGAAAACCCGGTGTGTGCTTCTTCTGTATATCATCTGCACTTGCAGCTTCTGACTCTCTGGCTGAAGAGGTGGATTCAACTGAGCTGTTATTTAAGTCTGGTGCATTTAGTCCTTCCCTCATCAATCCTCCTTTTACATTTCTAGATACTTCCTGAGTACTCTCAGTTCTCTGATTCTCTCCTGCAGCCTTAGAGGTAGCAGAGGCACTCTCCTGGTGCATTCTTCTATTTACTTGGGCACTAGATAGGTTTTCTTTATTCATGTTTTTTGTTTGTTCAAATTCCTCCTTATGGTCTGATAAATTTGGAACAGAGCTAGATTTTAATGAAACGGTATTTTCAGATTTACTGTTTCTGTCTTCACGTAAAGAAATGCCACTAGAGCTCTGATGACTTCTTTGGTCCTGTGAAGGTGCTAGACTTTCTGCAGAAGAAAATTTAAATAATGAAGGAATAAAGCCCCCTTTCTCATTCTTATGTTCCTGCTTTTCTGAAAAACCCAAGCCACTGAAAAAAGGAAGTTTCCCAGTGAAAGGAAATGAGCGTTCTTCGTTTGATGAACTGTTTTGTCTTATATCCTCCTCAGACTTATGGCCTTTAAAATGCCCAGATGTACTTTCTTTCTGCCCTTGTTCGGCAGAAGGAAGCAACAATTGACTGAAAGACTTTTTGAGTGGACTGAAAAAGCTTTCAGATGCTGTACCCTGATCTTGAGGCTGTGAATTAAGTTCCACATTACCTCTGTTTTCCTTGTTTCCCAGTCCATGACCTGTAGTATGTTGATTCCCTAAGCGATTTGCAGGAGGCTGCTCCCTGGCAGTGGGCGCACCTTCTTTCACAGTGGCATCTGGCTGGTTTGTAACATGATGCAAATCTGGCTGCTTCTGTGGCACATCCTGTTGCTTGGGAGCCAACAGACCATCGAAATTGGCTTTCAGACTGAAGGAACTGACTGAATTTGTGAGCCTGCCAAAGATTGAAGACACGGAAGTGCTATTTGCGTTTACCTCTGCCTCGCTTCTAGTCTCACTCATCCGTATCTCCGGATTAATGCTGCTGGTCCTGGCTGCTGTCTGTCCAGATGGTCTCTCACTTCTGTTTGCCTCATCATCTTTCACAGCATGGCTGTCCTCCTTGGTGTGCTCCACTTTTACGACTTCTTGTTTTGGCACTTCCTTATCTGAGAAGATCTTTAAAGGATTAAACATGCCTAGAACAGAATTCATAACTGAATGTTGGTTCTGCTGGTTGCCAGCAGTAGTTCCTTGTGATTGCTGGAGATGATGTGGTGCGGAAGCCTTACTGTCCATCTCAGTGGTTTCTGGCTTGTTGGAGTTTATGTTCTGGGCTCTTTTATCAACACTCACCTGGGATGGTAGCAAAGAGTGAATGGAGAACTTGGTGTCACCTTTATTATCTGCCGTCACTCCAGAAGGCGAACTCTCACTTTTGGACTTACTAGAAAATACATTTGATATTCCACTTTCTGATGAGTTTCTGGTTTCTGTCTTCTCTGGAGTGGAGGAAACAAGCTTTTCAACAGAGGCTGTGAGCTGCTTTGTACTTGACCCCACCTTTTCAGTGAAAGAGCTGAACAGGGAATTCACTGTATTCTTCACACCTGACAAGTCTGTGAGAGATTCAGATTTGCCCTTGGTACTCTCCTCTCCAGCAGGATGTTTGGGCTCTTCAGACTTCCTGCCTTCTAATGAATTATCAGCATTATCCTGCTTCAGTGACACGCTTTCAACATTTTTTCTCGTCTCTGGCAATGTACCAAATTTGCTGATTTCTTCCTCCTTTTCAGCCAAGTATTCTGAAACTGATTCTACCAGACACTGAAGTTCATCCATCGTGTCTATGTACTCCTCGCTGGGTTCTTCAACAGGAGACAGTGTTAGGTCTTGCACAGGATGACCATGTTTGCTCCCTTTAGTCTTGTTTTTTTTATCACGGCTAGCTTTTAACTGGGAGCCAAAGTTTGCAGGGTAGTTACCAGTGAAGTTTCTCAAATGGCTGATGTCAGAATCACACCATGTTTGTGAAAGCGCAGCCAGTTCCTCCATTTCATCATCTGAAACGGGCGAGTACTGGAACTCATCAGAAGCACTGCTGTCAAATTCCTCAAGGATATCCACAGGCACAAAAGTGTTATCTGGCATCCCTATGAGTTTCATGTCTTCACTGTTACTCAGGTGAAGTGAGCCCTCATGGTTCACTCCCTGCTTGTTGGGCAACTTGCCACTTTTCACCATTAAGCCATTTTTGTACGGGCGCAGGATGGGATAAGCAGGCAACTGTTCCTTACTTTCAGAGTTATTGATATATTTTCCAGTTCTATCATATACTGGGAAATCATCGTTAGGTTCAGAACTAGCTGCTACACCATTGAAATAAACTGTTTTCTCCCCAGGAAACTGCAGACCTTCATTACTTTTCAGGCTTATTTGTTCACTTTCTTCAAAATTGTATCGCAGCTTCTTTTTCCTTCTCCTATCTATTGTATCATATTCCTGAGGATACCTAGGGACATCTACAGACCCTGATTCCACACACACATTTTGGCAGCACCTTGATCTTTCACAGTGATTGAAATTTTCTCTTTTTGAGAGAGTTTGCATCTTTTTTGTGTTTGTTTCCTGCCAACTTCTATTTTTATGACTCTTTTCTAGGAATTCCTCTATTAGCAGTTTTCCTAGCTCTTCATAGTTACTCTCCTGTTCCTCTTCTCCATCTTCAGAGTTATATGGAATGATCCTGACTCGTTCATTTCTAGCTAGAGATCCTTGTCTGAGATGAGAAATAAAGAGGGTGGGAGGAAAAGGAAGAGAGGCAGCAAAAAAAATAGGAAGGGGAAAATAACAGTTTTAAAAAGAGCTCTAGAAAGGACAGAAAAAATAGTAATGAAAAAACATGCATTAAATACAGGAAAGCTAAAATCAGAACCATCCAGAGATAACAAACATGAAAACCTGCCAATCTGCCACATTACATTTCAATCAAATAGTCAAAAAAAGCAGCATGGGTTATGATATTCCACCAGTTACAGTAGCACAAAATTTAGAAATGCCTGTTTGAAGTAGAACAGCTTTTAGTGATCAAGCAAGGGCACACAGCCTTGGCTGTACCAGTACTCTGCTGTTACGTTTTTAGACATGCTGAAAAAAGTCACTTATTACAGTAACAGGACTACTTTGAGATACAGTGCCCACGCACACCATTCCACTATGCTATGCGTGCATTTTGGTCACCCTAGGCTGCAGACTTTGTTTTAGCAGTATTCATAAAGCACACAGGCACTTTGTTTCATCCAAGGGTGGCTACCGAGCAGAGACTGCATGCAAAGACTCAGGAGTTGCTGGACTCCAGGGAAGTGGGCACAGGGGACAAAACGCAAACTGTGCACCAGCAACACGAGGAGTCCCAGCTGCTCCACCACTCCTCTTTGTTGGGAGGGCTCTCACTGCAGCCAATGCCCTCAGGGGGCTCCTACCAACACAAGATTAAGATCCTCGGAGCTGTTACTGGATCAGAAGGCAAAACAAAACATTGGTGGTGGATATTAGGCCATCGCAAGCCTTAGATGGTTTTCAGGTTCTGTACTTCCCATTTACAATGAATCTAAATGGAAGCTGCAATGTCCATTGTGGGAGAATGGATTAAAGCAGCTAGTGTTTTGCTATCAAACAATCTGAAGCTTCCTTAGAAACCCAAGTAATTGACCCTTGGAATTTTGGGATTAATTCCTAGCCCTTGATCAGAAGGATTATCTCAATTGTTTAACAACCCGAAGGCTAGCAGCAAGAAAGCTTCTTCCTTATTTAAATCTCACAGGAAGAGTTCTTGCCAGCCTACATAAAAATAAACAGGTAGAAAGTAGATGTGAAAAAAAATCAAAATGCTCATCTGAAAGATGCCCTGCAGCTTTGTCTCACATCATTCATTGTTGAGAACTACATGAGGGCACGCATGTCCTGACCGTGTAAGAGCAGGGTGAGAGAAGGGAAAGTGCAAAGCGCACGTGGATATTGTATGGATACTGCTAATACAAGAGTCTTCCCCTTGAGAATTGCCTGGGGCACCCCAATATAGGATACTGGTGGGATAGCCCTGAAAGACAAATAGGTCATTGCATTTTCACTACTGCTGGTTTAGTGCTTCATTTCCATCAGTATTAGCTAACTTACGCTAATTGGAAAGATACTCATTATTTTAAATGAGCCCTGTTGTACACAATTTAGAACACTTATTACACTTGCAATCTTAAGCTGGTAATTGAAATAATTTTCCCTAAAAAGAAAATGAAACTTAAAAGACTCCCAGGGCCACCACAGTTACTGGATCAAGCCCTTCCAAATCCCAGCTGAAAGCAATGGGAGCTACATGAATGCCTGAAGAGCCATTAGCTTTAAATGCTGAATCAACAATTGACTAATTCAGGTGTAAAGGAAATTACTTTTTTTTCTAATTGAGCTCCTCCCCCCTGTGTTTCCCCTGCTATGGTACAAAGCACTCCTTTTAGTAGAAATAAAGCAGTGACAAGAAATCCAACACCTGAGAGGAGAAAAAGGTGACATTAGCCCAGCATTAAACAACCACAGATCTGAAAGGCAAGGCAAGGCAAACAGCAAGTATCAGCCGAAATGTGTCACAAGACCACTTCACAGCAGCAACAGCAAGGAGACAGGCACACAGGCTGCAAAGAGGTTAACCCACCTATCGGACAGATATAGAGAGCGCCTGCTCTCTAGCGAGCACTGGCGGCTTGTCATTTGACTAGACTCAGATGTGGACTCTAGGTCAGTTCGGCCACTCACAGTGGAATCTATGCTATCATATCGCCTTGGAAGTAAATACAGCAAGAGCAGGGAGACATGGAGGACACATGGTTACACAAAATGAACACTGCAAAGAAAAGTTAGTGCTTTAAAAAAAAATCCAAGGGGAAGGCACGTGCTATTCTGAAGTCAAACTGTCTGTTGGCAGCAAAACACACTTCAAGGACAAAGAATAATACTTGTTATCCTTAGGAGAGCAGGGGAATAAAGTATATGCCCTTCTATCAAAAGAACACAATCGTGTAACAGCTGATGAAGAGGATCAGAACTTTTCCAGCCAAATCCAAATGTTGTTAGAAAAAAAATCCCAGGTGTTAGTACAAACTGTTTTAATTGAAGCACTTTGGAATAGACAACTTTTTGTCCAATTCAAGATAGGTTTCAGCAGAACCTTGTTTGGTTCCTCTGGGTCTGCCCAGGACAGCCTCCTACAAGCTGTCACTTCCTCAATCACCTACTGCAGTCTGCCATGAACACTGATTTCATCAGGTGGCTGCCTGGCCCACAGCACTTAGTGCTGCTAGGAGCAAAAGTCAAACAGAATTTGGTTTTGCAATACTCAGCTACAACCGAGTTCTGAAAATATTTAAGATCTACCCAGCCAGCTCTCATTAGAAATACCTGTCTGGTAAGAAAGAGAATCCCATATAACTTCTCTGGAAAGCTTTTTTGTATTTTCTAAGTTTTAAGATTAAATATGTAGCAAAAAATCTTGCTGGGCTTGTGGAAAATGCACAGGAAACAGGAAAGCTCAGAGGGAATCAATCACCACTAGGACTTGCCTTCCTGGACTGAAAGTAATTAGACAAAAAGCAGACTACAAAGCTCTTAGTTTTTAAGTAAACTTCATCAGCCCAGATCCTTTCCTATCAACACCTTCAGGAAACCAGAAAATATATACATATTCTCTCTTGGTATTCTTTAACAATTCAAACCAGAAATGCTTCTTTGGAAGGTCTTATGAACTCACGTATCCATCAGATACAATTAAAAGTTCACCACCCCTCCTCCTAACAAGGTGAGCCATGAAAGATTCCTTGCACTGTCAACACCACCCCAAGAAGTCACATAACTAAAAGAACACCCAGCCGCCACTGGCTTCCCCATGGTGGAGGCCCAGTACCACTGTTCAGGTTGGCTCCTCCATAAAGAAAAAGCTTCAGCTTATCTTCCCAGACTCTCAGCAAGATTTTCAGCAATTTTACTACTGCAAATCAGCAGTACAGAATAGCATGGGAAAGGGAATAACTTGTTTATATGAAATGCTTAATGGACTAGGAAAACAGCACTAAGAATGACATGTCACACTACAGTAAGTGCATTTTGTTGGTACATTAACCTCTGCTGCTTAAAATCTCAGTAACAATAACAACGTTAAATGTTACCATTAAACTTCAGCTTTTACCATTGAAGACCATAAGGCAAAAAGAGTAAAAATTATCTCAGCCACGCACCTATGAGGGCAATAGAATTCCAGTTCAGACTTCAGGGAACAAGAACATTCTTACCAAGGGGGATGAGGCAGAACAAACCAGTCATAATACATATAAAACCTGGCACCTCCAATTGTGACAGAGTTTAAGCAACTGCCTCCTCCTTGTCCGACACCGAAGGCAGAAGCAGCAGCATGGCCTGTTCTACACACCCACTCTTACCAAGCTGACCAGTACTGTCCAAGTTCTTCTGCTTTCCCCTTACACTTAACTCATCCTTTATTTGGAACAGCGGTTTTGTAAAGTTTTCTACAGTTCCGAGCACAACCAGCTTTAGTTCACAGCCACTGATTCCAGTAAGTTAATGCTGTAATACTTAATACTTAAAAAAGAAAAAAGCAGTTGTGAAACTGCTGATTTATGGTCAAAAAGCTAACTTAGAACAAGTAAACTCTCTTTCATCCAGCTCAAAGGAAACCAAAAGGGAAAACGCACTATCAACAGTGCTATGTGATAACATGGGGGAAAAAAAAAACAAAACAAAAAAAAACCCCAAAACTCATTGGTTGCAGACTTTCTTCTTGAATATGCTGTTTTGACAGAGCTAATAGAAGAACAGGAGTTAATCTGAAACAGAAAATAAATCTGCCCCAAGAAAGAAACTCCTAAGAGGATAACTCTGCTAGACCGTGTTTCACTGGCTTGGGAAGCACACCCACGCAATGGTATCAGAACAACAATTACCCGGTGCTTTGGCCTGCAAAAGGTAAGGTGAAAGTAGAAACAAGAATAAATGACCTCAGAGTTGAGCATATCTTTAAAAGGTAATTCACTAAACTGTCACATCTAGTGTAATAAATTGCCTTATGGGTTTTTCCTGGTTCACAGCAGAGTCTCAGCATTAACAAAACACGTAACACCTTCCTATCATAAGCCTTTTCAGAGCCTTTGAGCTGCTCTCCTCTGCTAGAATGGCACCTTCAGGATCCGCTATGGAAAAATCAATGGGAAAAGAAATGCCACCCAGCAGATGGCACCCACCTGATGGCCACATGCTCCTGATAATCCAGATCATAATTTTGTAGGGAGTCAGTACAAGATTCCCGCAGGACCCCTTGCTGCTGCAGGCGCGATGGTACAGCGAACTGGTGCACAGAGGCGTTGGGCTGCGCCGTCGTGTGGTACGGAGGAGGAATGCTGTTACTCGTCTCGCTGCGATAGTCACTGTCTCGATCATCCACAGCACTGTCAGCATCTTCAAAGGCTAAGAAACAAAAGCAGTTAAGGGCATCGCTCTCATGTTGCCTTGCTGGAACAGTGAAGCCCATTTTATTTACAAAGAATGACCAAAAAAAGGCTTTCTGCTGTGGATATATCTCCATCTGGTAGCTGGTTATAACCTCCAGTTCTCTCAAGTATGCACCAAGGAATTCCTATGATCGCCTTCACAGTCTCCTTTCCCACTTCCTATTATATTAGTTTATTTCTCTTTAGTCTTTTCTAGTAAGCAGATTAAGACATTTTTATTTGAAACAAACAAAAAACCACCTAACACCCAAAATTTCATGTTCTTTGCTGCTGCCAAAATGAACATTTAGATGTTGGGGCAAAAAACCCCAACCAGAACATAAACACTCCTTTATGGAAAGGAGCTCTTTCCAGGAATTTTTCAACCTTTAAACTATAATACTGTCTCCTATCTCCTTTTCTCAGCATACTTAAACAGTACTTTAGGGTTATGAATTTTTCTTTTTGTAAAAGTATTAGTTTAAATTAAGCGAAACTAATTAAAAGCACTCTAGCAAAATCAGAAGAACTCAGAGAGCAGCTCTGCTTATAAACAATTATACTACTTCTTATAGGGTAAAAATGGCTACATTTAACACACATAGATACACAGATGAAGTTTAGTACTCAACACTAGTGATAGGCTTCACAAATGAAAAAGCTCCTTTCCAATGAGTCCTTGTCCCTGCAGAAGCACTTTTGCTGCCTAACCCTTCAGAAAAAGGGAACGCAGAGTCATAGTACGGAAAAGTATCAAAAATACAATATTGATGTATGGCTGTGTTTGGCTGTGCAGAATGCAAGGTTATCTTTGCAACCTTAAAGTGAAATACACACACGATAGGGCAGTGGAGTGCACCATTAACATGCTTGAAACAAAGGAAAATAAGGATCAGCCATTATTCACTCTTTCCACCACCAAAAGCCTGTCTAAAAGGGACAATCAAATTAAAGCCCCCTCTGGTAAGTTATTAGTGGTATCTGCCCTACACAGCCATTCACCATGAGGCTGAACAATAAAGTGAAAGTGCTGTTTTCATGCCAAATCCTTAAAAAAAAACCCTGAATTTAATTGCTGGAATTCCAAGGAGATGGAATGCAGCATAAAGGAACACCTTTTTCTTCCGCTGTCACTTCACACACCAATTCAATTCTCATTTTTTTTAATCCAAAGTTTGTTCTTAATGATGTTTTCAGCTCCTTCCCGAGTCAGATAACATCAGTTCCCCAAAGTGGATGGAAGAGTAGAAAACAACCCCAAGCAGAAAACATGTCTGCAAAATACAAACCACTGGAAGGCACCCAGCTCTGCTCTCTTAAGTACAATCAATTCAATTTGATTGTCCACACCAAAAATGGAGTTAGGCCTCCTGCTTTTTAGTAGTTTAAATGCTGCATAGTTCTTGTCAGTCTCTAATCAATTGAATAGAAGTAAACAGCAATCATATACTGCTTTATTCAGCTTTATTAAAAGCACAATGTCCATCAATTTTATTACAGTTCAGTGCTTAGGAGAAACACTCAATATGTGCTACACAAAAATTACTCGATACACTAAAGTACCAAATCCCTCTGAGAAGTACCAAACTTCCAGTCAGTGGAGCAAGGGTTGATCTATTTGTAGATCACAAGGCACACACCATCCTCAGAAGGATAACGAGCTGTTACTCTGATGAGCAACGTCACTGCAGAACACTTGAGCCATTATCATCTAATGCACAATAATTACTTTTCTTGGGACAGAAACACTGTTTCAAAGAGCTGCCTAATTCCTCACTTTGCTGCTCAACTAATTTCTTCTCCCCATCAGATCTAACTCTCATGTAAGGTAAAGCCTAAATAACTCTGGTATGTTCTTCCAGCTGTGGCTGCATAATCATTATAAGCACTTGTACAGGCTTAAGTCAGCCTAACTGAGTTACAGGTTCAGGATCTGGTAAAACACATCACACCAACAGCTTTAGGGATAAACAATTTATCTCACCACAAGAGTATAACAACAAGTACAAATCAGTAGTAAAATTATCTGGGTCAAAACAATAGTGCATCCAGTAATTCACTAATATTGGGCTAAACTTAGTATCAGGGCACGCAAAGACTTACACAATTACGGTTATCAGGTAGCAGGCACAGCTTCTCCAGGTCAGCAACTCTGCCCTACCGATGGGCTCAGAAATCTCTGAATTCCCCAATTAGACTGTTGCAGAAGCACTATCTGGACTTGTTAACCAGTCATCACATCTCACCTCTGCACGATCAAATGAAGATTTCCCATATGAACCACAGTATCTCTAATCAACATCTAAAAATAGATTATTAGTTTAAATGTTAATCAGACATTTACAGCATATATGCTTATAAAAGGTGGAACCAGAATTTATCCCAGTTCTTACTGGTGTTTAGAGGAGTTCTCTTAGAGGACACAAAATGCTTCCCCAATGACATGTTTGAGGGGTACAAGGCTCCGGCTACTACAAACATGGATGATGCAGGAACACACTGTTTCTCTGATGTACGTGCCATGCATCTACAGCATCCATAGATGTTAATACCAGGCAGAAATCCTTAACGGACTTATAAATAAGGGCCAGCTCAAGAAAATCTTATTTCTTGTTTCCGCTGCTTCCTTCTCAGTTGCTGTCATAAGTTTACAATTAGAAGTATATTTTTCATTAGGTCGTCAAGCTAAGGACATCACTTGGAAACGTCATCAACACTGGCCGAAGCCTGCCTATAACATGAATTGCACCTTACCTATAAGCAATCTCACTTTATTTAACAGAAGTGTTCACAAATGAAGACATTGCTCAGCCTGATTAAAAGCACCAAAACCTGGCCCATATGTGGCTTATTGCACACATTACCTTTGCAAGAAAGTATACTGTGAAATGCCTGCACATGGTGATGATCCATTTCATTAACATATTTGACACTTAGATTTTATTTAAGAGACTGACAAGAACTTGCAGAAGCAGCTTTGAGGATGTAGCATCCCTTCAAAAGGAGGGGTCAGGCATTACAGCCCATGTTTCAGCAAAATACCCCTCACAACACACACGGTGTGATAAATTCAAACACAATCCCCTTCAAACAGATGACACACCAAATTTTCTATAAGGAAAGTTGTAGCTTAGCCTCAGTCTCTGAAGATCGGTTAATTAATAACAAGATACTTAACAATAAACATAAAAAGTCATTAATTGTTTTATCCCAGTTCGAGAAACGTCACATGTACCAAAGAGCTCTTAAGGGATGAAAACTGTTTCCTTGTTGCTGGACCCGCTGTGCAAAGAGTGTGGGGTAAGGCTGAAGGGGCAGGGCAGAAGCATGCTGTTCATATTTAATATTGAATATTCATGCATATAGGCAGCATAATAAGAAAACCCAATGGACAGTCACATCACACAGCAGGATTTTACAAAGAGTGGGGAAAATCAAGACGGGAGATAGCTTCTCTGAAACAAACCACCTCCTGGAAATCCTGTTGTTCCTCCCCACTCCTACACCTCCAGAAGTTATTACACCACTGCTGCAGGGCAGAACACATTTAGTTTTTAATATACTGACCTCAAAACCACTTTGCTCAGTCCTGTCATGCCAGCTTTACTAGTCACATTTAACACCTGGCAACTTTCTTTACATCAAGCTTCAGGACAGGAAGGAAAGCTAACAGCAAAATTATTATAGGTGACTGGATTAATGCACTTTCACAAGTGTTTTTGTTGTTTTAAGGTCCCAATGCACAGCATGAGCTCTTCTCAAAAGGCTGCGTTCAGTTGAAATTGCCTCCTGCTTTTCTAGCAGTGATATTTCATCAGCCACCGGGAGCTAGGGTCCAGTTATCCTCCAAAAACTTGAGCAAAAACCTGGACAAAAGCAGCAAGTGCAGCACACTCAGCCATTTGGGAAGAAGGTGGTTCATTTAAGGTTCTGTATCCCAAAATCCCCACTACTTCTCCAAAATAAACCACTGCACTTCCACAGTTCTTGTCTATTTTTATAACAGCAGAAGAGACGGAAGAGTACTAACTGAAGGAATGACTTCCAGTCCAAGTCCTGTAGAGATCTCTGCCAGCTCCACACCAGGGCCTTTGCAACTCACCTTCCCCACCCTTCATCCATTTAAACTTCTTTTCTTGATATCTGCCAACAACATCTTTCCTTAAGTCTCAGACCCCATACTCCACCGCCTACTAAACCACCGGTCACTTCTGATAATCATCTACACTTTCTGAAATCTTATAATCAAAACGCATGCTAGTTTAGAGAGGACTACTGAAGTAACAAGGAGGGAAAAAAAAAAATCTCAGAAGGATAGGAGGCCATATTTTTGAGGCTCTTTAGAGCTCTCCATACTAAAAACTCATAGGTTTTGAGAAATTATTTAAGTGGAGCTTCACAAGTCATTAGTCCATCCTGTTGCCCTCACCACTTAAAAACAGACTAGAAATTTAAATAATTTTAAGACAGCAAGTTAGCAATATTCAGTCTTCACTTTAAGAGCTTTCATAACCTTGTTTTTCCCACTTGAAAATACTTTCTGCTGCTGAAACACTCAACAGCCAAGAACTGGACTGACACTCTGAAGTGCAAAGACTGCCTTGAACATCTACCCTACTTTAAGTTTTTCCCTCTCCTAAAATGAAACCAGGTCAGCAGCACAAGACATCCCTTTTCTAAAGCTCCTTCTGCCCCACTAGAAAAGCTCTGAGCTGCATTTCTCTTGCAAGAAGTTCTCATCAGGAAAACGTCTTCCAGCTACAAACATGCTGTTTCCGCTCCTTCCTTCTCAGTTGCTGTCATAAGTTTACAATTAGAAGTATATTTTTCATTAGGTCGTCAAGCTAAGGACATCACTTGGAAACGTCATCAACACTGGCCGAAGCCTGCCTATAACATGATTTCAAAGACGACGGCACAGGAAGGATGAAGTGAAGTGAAGGGAGGGAGGGAGCTCCATGAATACAAGGACTTTTTAAAAACAAAAACACCACACACCAACACTACAGATAAACACAAGAAACACCATCTACACAACCTTCCTAAATCTCTGACTGACCAAAGCCTAAGCACCTCATTTCCCTCCCAAACACAAAATAAAGCTATTTAGGACAGTAATCTTTGTTTTAGTATATGAAAGTTTAGTATACAAATGCTTTAGTATACAAAAGTTTAGTTAGTTCTCACCTAAGAGAACTCACCCGAGAATAGCCCCAAACAATTGGGACATCCAACAGAAGGAGGAGGTTTGCCAGCACTGTAGATGCCTAAAGAACTTACGGTCCGATCAAAGACAGCTGAACAAGGAGGACAAATATGTTGCAGGAGGAGAAACTGGGAAGTCACTGGTAGAGGACTTCTAAAATGCAGAAGAGGTCTACCTGTGAAATGCACTGTAACATTAGCTGGACATGAGACTTAAGTTACCTGGCTGCAGTAAGAGTGTCCTCTCCAAATTCTACTATGTCAAAAGCGGAAAAGCATCAGGCAGAATCTCCTCCCCGCTGGCGGTAGTCACAGTCACCTTTCCTTGTATGTCCCCCTCAGCAACACCCTTGCTCTTTTTTTTTTTTTTTTTTTAACAGAGGGAACAGACATATTCGTTTTAAGACCAATGGATCAATCTTTGCAGGTCCTACAGGCAGTAGAAGCCACACACTGTAGCTTAAGCAGAAGCCTCACCTGTTGGAATCTGTGAGAATTCCACAAAGTGAAGATGCACTTTTTCTGGAAAAATTAACATTGAGCTGTGCAGCCCTCTGGGAGAGTTCACACACCAGTCTTCAGGTGTGGGCATCAGCTCCGCATACCACAGACAGCTGCAGTATCTAAGTTTTACCTTTCCAAGGCTGCTAAGCACTAGTTAAAACAAAACCTTACCACTTGTACCATCATGCTATCTCACTGAGCTTGAATATGCTACAATACCTGCAACCCTTCTGTCACACTGGTGTCCACTAGCCATTTCTGCTTTCAGATTTGCTCCTATATGTAGTATTTGGAATGTCTGTGATCACCCCCAGCATATCTTCGCACCTTAGTAAAACAGTCACTACAAATTCTCTTGTGTTTTTCGGTTACTCCAAACATTAACTTGGGGTTATGTGGGTATGAAGAACAACACAAAAGAAGGGTACAAGCAGAAAAACAGAATCATCTTTACAGGAAAACAAGAATGGTCCAATTCTTCCTTTTTGTCTTCAAGTTCCAGTAAAGGGTGCAAGCAACTCATCTTAAACATGGGCAAACCACAACTAAACAGTGAAAAGAATTAATCGACAACCATCCACGCAAATATGAAGATTTGGTGAAAGTGAAAGAAAATACAATGGAGCAGATTTTCTATATGCATGAATATTTCCACTTTCCTTTTACTAGAGCATGCTGCATCACTGTAGGATCAGAAAACTTGCAAGAAATCAAACTGTTACGTACTCAGCTGCTCTCCCCATCCGAAATAACTCCAGTTGCCTGCATGTAACGCAAATGACAGCAAAGAATAGGAATGGAAAAAGAAAGCTTAGAAAAACAAACCACAAGCATACTTTTCATGTATTTAAAATGCCTTACATATTGTAAGCTTGAAAATGTAAGAGATTTTTTTTCATTATAAAAACATTAAATTTATTTTGGGGCTTACTCTTCTCTGTCTGGCTTGTTTATAAGACATTCTGAAGATTCAGATTACTATAAGCTCTAGGAATAATTAAGCAATCATGTATTAATTAACACAAGTAGACAAAATATTTATCAGCACACTACTTAGCAAGAGCAGTTAAACACTGTATTTCCTAGTACACACGTTATCAGGATTACAGACAGAATGACTCAGAAAGTAGAGTCCGGTTAAGACTGGACTCTAAACTGTGCAAGTCAAGCGGCAAAAGTTGCTTCATCTTTCCACTTCTGCTCCCTTCCCAGAACAACGCTAACCCAGTGGTGAAAGCCCTTCACCAGAAATAAGAGCGTGAAAAACTCTGTTTGCAGTTAAATTAGCGTTAAGTGAAGAGCACTTTGTTAGCTATACACACTGGTAGAAAACCCTCTCTCTCCCAGCATATTAAGGATGCAAATAATCACAAGTTAATTCTGCAACAGTAAGCAAATCTCTCCATGTTAAAATTAAAGGTGACAACAAAACTCATGCTAAAGCTAAACTGCAAGTTGGTAAGACAGCCATGTTATTACTTATCAGTATCCACGTTGTCACGCCAAGGTCATTCTCAGTATGATGGAGGCAACAAACTACTACATACAACCCTCAAAGCTCTTTGGAAGAATTAACACAATTTGCAACTCAAATAAACGCTTCAGAACCAGAATTTTTAGAAGATGGTGTGTAAAAAACACTTTAAAAAGTGAAGTTTACAGGAGTGTTGATGCGTAAGTGCAGCAGGCAATAAACAAATCCTTCACATGCAGGCGGAGAACAAGCGAGAGCTTTCTGTCCTGGCTACCAGCCCCATCTCTAGCTACCAGCCAGGCACACATTTCCAGGAAAAAGATAGCTCAGAGGATTCAATAAATTCCTCCTCCTGCCCTCATTAACAAGACTCATAAAGTTGAAATGGACTAGGTTCTTGCTTTTACCTAAAATTGCAAAAAAACAGTTCTGAAAAAAAGAATCTTTATCCTAAAAAAATCACCACCAGACAGTAAGCAAGCAAGGTCCTGGTTAGTAACTTGGTTTCCCAAGGGTTTAGTCCATATACACATGTAATACATGTATTTCAATTTTATGGGAGAAGAAAAGGTGGGCAGGAAAAAGAAAAATAGGCACAGATGTGAACTATCCCCTCTCCCTGCCCCTCCCTCCCCCCCCAAAAAAAAAAAATGCAAAATAGAGTTTAACCCTCTTTCCCTGTCTGGGAAATAATGGTGCATCAGAACTACAACCAGGTTGCTCCTTTCTTCTTAGACATAAGAGGTTTACAAAGCAATGCAGTTCCTCAGATACACCTCAGTACTTCAGGGTCCCTGGACTACAGGCTCTCGCACACGCATGCGGTGCTTTGCACAGGTACAGCCATAGCTCAAGTTTAAGTGGCACTCGTATTATCTAGTAGGGCTTCAAAGGTAGGTCATTCCCTTCTGACTCCTACAGGCGTAGTTAGAGGGGAAAAAAGTAACACCTCTGCTTGCTTTGGTCATTAAACGAAGCAGCTCTGCCCAAGTACCTGCATGGAACAAATTCAATGATATTTTTTACCAGGTTGATTTAGAAAAAACTTCCTATTAAACTGGTATAATGCTGAATAGGTGCAGTTTCCATGGAGCATAGAAGGGTTATTCCTCTCCTGCCTACAGGAATAACAAATAAAAACTTTTTTCTTGTTTTTTAACAAGTGAGAAAAACTGAAGTACATAGAGCCAAGCACCAGCAGACTACCATCTGAGACATGACAAATGCTGCTTCTTGGGTCCACAGCAGCAAGTGTGACAAGCCATCATGTGGACAATGCATCTGGGCCAGCCATGCTGGCAAGATGAACTACCCAGATGCATCAGAAGCATACCAGGATCCACCAGCCAGTGTTTACGTGGCCTGACCACAGGGCTATCATCTCCGGCTTGTTTTTTACAACAACAAAAATCCACAGATTGCCTAATGATCGTCTTTGACAGAGACCTGAGCGTTTTTCAGGGGGAAAGAAGAGGAGAAAGAGGAACATGCAACCAAACTAGCAAAGAAAACAGGAGTAAAACACATGCATCAAAGAGAGATGAGAAAGGGAGACAAACAGAAGAAAGGGTATGGAAACAAGAGGTAGGGAGAGCAGCAGCTTCGAGGGACACAGGCAGACCGCTGAGGAAAGGGAGCGAGAAGTTGACAGACTGAGAAGGCACTGAGCTTTAATTTGCTGTAATAAATAGTTGACATCAAAGAGAAGACAATTTCCTATTAATGTGTAAGTCAAACAATAGCTTATATGTATCTTATTCCTGAAAATCTCAAGCTATTAACACATGTGATAGCAGCCTCAGCACCTCTTTCCATCAAAAGTTTCCTATCTCAGGTCAACAGCACGAGGCAAAAGAAACCAACATTCCAGCATTTGCAGCCTGAACTACTATTAAAGATCCAGAGAAACTCTGCAGTGGCACAACATTATTGCACTTGGACTACCTGCTAGTTAAGCCCATGTCATTATTCACAAATGAATGCACATGAAGTGTCCTAAAGCAACTGGGGAAGAAATATCAGAAGATACCATGAATTTTGAAAACTAATATGCAGATCAGAAAAACTACAGAGGAAATGGAGCTTACATTTTCCCAAAGATAAAACTCCAAGACTGACAGCCTCTGCACAAACCACTGTAATCTGCACAGAGGGAATTAATGTCTCTTTAAGGGAAAACAGCAAGCCTGACCCCTGAAGCCAGCTCAGACTGTTCCTAGCCCTTGTTCCCTTGATAGCAAATGGTCTGATGGCTGGCACAACACTACTCACAGTTTCAAACTGCAACAAGAAAACCACCAATGCTAAAAACAAGTCTCACAGATACAAGGTCCGTCCTTGGAGGAGAAACATTACCACCTCCCATAGACAAGAGTCCTCAAACTGACAGTGATATCCCTGAGCCAGCTACTTACCTGTCTACCTTACTGCTACCAAGTTCCTTATGAACAGCATGAAAACCCCACAAACTTTCAAAAGCCAGTTAGAGACTATTATTTCCATGCTCATGACAGATCACAGTTGATGCCAAGCAGGGGAGAGTGGAGAGAAGACCAGCTGCTTTTAGACACCAGCTCCTTACCCTGAAAGTTTTCTCACATTGCGAAGTTGGGTCTTGGCTAACCAGGGCGTGCTATAAGTAGAGACTAACCGGGAAGGCAATGCTGCAGGAGCAAACAGAAAAAGATGCAGGGACAGAAAGCAAGGGATTTTTCAGCTAGAATCTCAAAACTCCACTTTTGTTTGTTTTTACTAACACCCACTTCACTCCAGCATCTAACATTTTGGATAAAAGATGAATTTATTAAAGATTCAACACATATGCTGCTTCATTTAAGATTCAGAAGCTAACAGTATATATCTCAGTCCTTCAGCATAATCGCAGAAGACCTGGGCTGACAGTCTTGATATTTTGAAGGTTAATGAAAACAGAATTTCTTTTAGCCTTTTCAAGTCATTTTTCTGCTTCATAAAAATAATATGCATAACCTCAATTTGTTAAGAAAAAAATCCCTTCTAGATCACCTTTGGGAACAAATTTAAGCTTGTACAAACTTGAATTGAAGACACTAAGTCCAGACAGATACAAAATGGAAAGTTGCAATTCTAAAAACATACAACAGCAACATACATTAACACTGGAATAGATGATACAGACAAGTCAGACTGGTTACTCTGTGTGCTCTTAAATACCAACAGTGTGTGTCTTGGTTATCACATTATTTTGTGTTCATAAGTTTCAGTACTCGAAAAATTAGGTTTTATATAAACCTCCAATTAAGGACTAAGCGATGCCAGCAGCCTGGTGCCTTGGAAGCTACAACATTCTTGTCATTAACACATTTTATAAAGCACATCTAAGTTTCTACAGTTAGCTGAACATAACATATGCTTGTTCTGTGTCTCAATTATGCAACTATTCAAGGAGGAACTCCTCCTCCCCACTTCACACTGTCAAGCCTGGATCAGCAGGGACACTGAAGAAAAGCAGAATATTCCAAGTTTTTAGTGCAGGCTAATTTGATTGCCTGTGTGCCATTTTGTTTTATTACTGTTTACAAGTCTCAGAGTGGCTGGGACCTACTATCCCCATCAGAACATTATTGTTTACTGCTGTCCACTGCTTACAGTCATGTTGATAAATTATTTAATCCTCCTGTTATATCCCATGCTGAGCAAAGACAGAGAGCATCTAAACAGGTTTATAAAAGTAAACTGAGCTCAGGAAATTACACTATATTTGGTGCTCATAAATTACTGTTTATAGAATACAAACAGAGCTGGGAATGTCCTGGTCAGTTCTTTCTTCTAGATTTAATAAATCTCTTTTCCCCTAAGAGCCTCAACACAGTGCACACAGATGTCAGAGTCCATGAAAATGTGCATTCTTCCAGTGTTCAATGATCTTCCCAAAATTAAACATGTTATATTTTAACAAAACAAACACTGAATAGCTTTTTAGAACAAAACGAAGTTTTCAGTAAGCAGGGTGACCAAGAGGGTTTCATAACAAGTGCCAGTTCAGTTCTGGAACACCACACATGAGGGCTAAGACGTCTGCTCGAAAGGAGATGAGAAAGCACAGGAGGGAGACAAGCTAGAAGGAGCTGACAGAGACAAGGACAGGCACTAGAGTACAACATGAGTACTCTCCTGACTCACTACTCCCTATTTTTCACCACATTTTACTCTAATCTAGCATTCAGCTCATGCTGAAATTTTGTAGTGTTTTATTTCACTAAATGAAACGGCACTTCTGGCCACCTTTATTATGGCTAAAGAAAATCAGATTGAGAGCTGAGAACTTAAGCAGGGTTTGGATCACCATCAAATCATCAAGAGTATCCACTAAGTTGTTACAAGCTTGGGCAACTCATTATTAACCATAGTAAAAAGAATCAGGCAGAGTGCCACTTAATTTTTTCTACAGTGGAAAAAGCTGCAACAATTCTGTCACTGCACTAATACCTAACACAGCTGCCTTGTCTTAAAATTTCTGGGCTACCAAGGCACACAGACTATTTGGCTAAGAGATGTAAACACAAGAACCAACAAACGTTATATATACTCCTCGTGAGATACAATCTTGGACTATAGCGGACCACCTAACATTACATCCATGCGTAACAGCAAAGAGGAATACAACATTCTACAGCAGCTGAGATAAAAGATTTGTTGCCTTTCTTTCTTTTGATTTTCAGTCTTGGGCTTTCAGTACAAGCCTCATTGCTCAAGCACACATATTCATGGCTTGTGCATGAAGTTGAGCAATAATTTTTCTTTTCTATCAGCGTAAAATCCTTAATCTAATTTTTAAAAAGGCTACATTCCACTGTGGTAACAAAATTCAAATTAATTTTCTATTATTGCTGTGACATTAAAGGATGACTAATAAACTCTCAGGGTCCTTAAAAAAAAAAAACCCACCAGAAAAAAAAAAAGAGGCATTCATGAAGAGCACTAAACAAATTATGAAACCTAGAGTGATTAACCAAGCATCTGCTTTTTTTTGATCACTGCTTATAGAGACACGTTAGTTATTACCAGCGTTCAGTATTTCAGGAAAAGCTTTAGGTTTGGGGCTTATTTAAAAGTCAAAGCTTTATTTCTTTGTCAACACCTTTCAGAACACAGTACATACTCTAGGAAAACACTAACAAAGTACATTTAGAGGATCAGCAGCAAAACAACAGATCTTGTCTCCTCTAGAGTTCAGCGCTAAGTCAAGCTTTGTTACTGTATAATCTTCTAATATAGCCAGTATTTTTAACTTCCATTTGCTGAGTACTTTTCCTTAGGCATAGGCAGTCCTGAAG
The DNA here is from genome assembly GCF_028500815.1 of Rissa tridactyla. Classification (NCBI taxonomy): domain Eukaryota; kingdom Metazoa; phylum Chordata; class Aves; order Charadriiformes; family Laridae; genus Rissa; species Rissa tridactyla. The sequence goes on from NC_071497.1 coordinate 76,340,023, forward strand.
CAGCAGGTTTATCCTAAAAATGCAGGCAGACATTTTAAAGTAAAACACTGAATCCACATTCCTTTGAGTAGACCTATTGTGCCTTCAGCCAGCCCAGGCAGTGAGTACCGCAAAGCCACAAGAAAACAAGTCTCTTAGATGGCATTTATCCTAAATGAAAAGGAACAGGAGCTGCCAGTCACCCAGAAGCAGAGAGGCCAAGGAACTTGCTTTCCCAGCCCATCAGCAAACTACCACAGAACAGCTCGTACTATGGTTTCACTTGTACAGACAAGAGTAGTTTTTCCTCTATCTAGCTTAATAAAAAAAAAAATCATTCATGTGTCCTGTTTTGAATTACACTTACACTGAATATTTTTTGAAGACTGTTGTAAGGCTTTACTGTTTGCACTGTAGTTTTACTCTTGCCAGAGCACAGCTTTTCAATGACTGCAGCAGGATCTTTAGTGTCACCTACCCTTGAGAAGGGTAAAATAATCATTGACCTCTTGCTTACTCGTCCCAAACTGGCCTGGTCTAGAGGTGCCGTTGTAGTTGCTGACCTCTGTTGTTTCTAAGTGCAGAAGCAGACTGGTAATCAGAAAAAAAACAGCAAGAATCTAGATGTATCACATAATTTCTACAACAAGTAGGGCAGTATCACCCAGCAATTGTGGCCAACTATGCTGCCTGCCACTGCACTGTTACACATCTCTATGAACAAATAACATGGTCAAGTTGTGGTCTGCTTAGAACATTTTGATGCTGCCTAGCCTTGAGAGACTCGGATAGCAGATTTTTTTTTTTTATATATATTGTTACCAAAGAGGGGAGGAAAAAAACTAAATCCCTTAATAAGATGTCATTTCAGCAAATTTGCTGCCACGGGGTCAGTTCACCCAGTTGAACATTAGTGGATGGCTGCCAAGACAGCATGCTCAAATGAGTGCACATGTAACCTTGGATGGCTATCATGTCATTCCGTGAAAACAGGCTGCAACGCATATTCTGCCAACCAAGCCCTTTAAGCGAGAGCTTTGCCCAGCTGCCTTGGACCCACAACCTGCACAGATCTGTGCACTCGCTGCCACTGCTTCTGCTAGAACCGTACCATCTGTGCTGTGGAAATATTATCAGCGGGGTTTGATAGCTCCAACCCAATGGCACATTAATGGCGGCATAAAGATGCTAGTCTCCACAGTGCAGCACCCTAAACACAAGATCAGTGTGGATGTTATCAGGGCTTGATGAGGAGTCAGGGGAAGGGAAGGCAGTTATCTGTCTTTTTAGCAGAAAAAGCTCCTCATCAGTGCCATGGAAAGCACCATAATCTCAGCATCAGAGAAGGCACAAGCCTTCCTGATGCACCAGTGGAATTTGAGCTCCAAAAAAGAGGAGTAATGGGCAGCAGCAATGAAGCCTCTCAAAGTCAGCTTTTGGTACTTTTGAAATAGTCGTGAATTTGTAGATATTAACAGAATTTTGCCTTACCCACTTTGCGGAAATAGATTTTTTTCAAGTATTAGTGGGAAAGAAGGGTCAACACAACAAATTGATCTGCCATTGAATGACGTCCATTCCTATAATGTGTATAAAATGTTTTGCCAGCTTTTAAGTACTTAAAAGGCCAGTTATATATCTACAACAAAATTATAGCATTTTTTTCCTGCATGCATGTGCACACACACTCCAGATAGCATTTAGGGTTCTTTCTTATTCTCCTGAAGGAGATGTTGTCTTGCTCCTTTCTCTCTGATCTGCTAGCAGACCAAACACAGGCTAGCTTTGGTTCTTCTTGCTGGTATAACAGCGTATCACAAAAATTATTTCTTTCCTTGTTGCACCAATTCACAATCCAGAGCTAAGCAACAAATTTGCCTTCTTCTGAAAAAAAAAAAAGAAACACCGTAAAACCCACAATAAAAAAAAACCCAAACCAAAAAACAAAACCAACACACACATCACAGCCCTGGTAGACAGGGATTTTACAGAGCAAAAGACATGCAAGACAGAACTATGGTGTGTTGTAGTCTAACAGGGTCTAACTGTGAGAAGAGCAAAACTACAGACTCCAGGAAGTGGAAGAAAAAAATATATGCAGAGAAGGGAGGATAAAGCATTCTCAGAAACATTATCAAAAATAAAAGTACAGACATAAGTGGTTGATTGATTCAGTGGCACTTCAGATATCTTTTTTGAGAATCATACTGAACAAACCTGCTCCCTTCCAGATTTGTAAACTCCCTGACAAAAGGTATAGGGCAGTATTTACAGTAGCTGATATTAACTAGAGACTGCTAATTTTTTTTCCCTGCAAAGATTGAAAATATCTTTCTCATTCCAGTTTTCGTGTTGTCTCCTCCAAGTCAGAGCTGTGTTTAAAATACTGACAGAGTGACTCACTTATGGATTGTAATGGACTTTCATGTTACCAGAAATGATCTTGAGCATACAAGGAAAATAAATCTATACCTACCACAATAAATAACTTAGAGCTTATTGACCCAATAAATGCCAAAGTAATCAAATAACAGTTAGTTTTTTTTCAATGTGCTTCATTTAAAGTAAATTTCCAGACAATAAAAGCTTGCTTTCTTTTTAATTTACATTCAATTTCAGGTTGTGCGTAAAAGCCAATATGAGGATGCTGCAGTTATCCAACAATGAGGTATCAGGAAATTAAGAATTATGATTACATTTAATAGAAATGCAAACAAAACTGGATCCATGAGCACTATAGTGCTTTGCTTATTGCTTGGGATCACGGAAAGTTAAATCAATTGGAAGCATGTGATCTTCCTGGGGCAGGAGAAATATATAGGGAAAAACAGAAGTTGGGGAGTAAAAATGAAATGGCTAAGTATGATGAAGAAAGAGGCAAGAAGTGTCAAAATCAGCAGGGCTTAGAAAAAACTGCATGTACAAGAACAGACGCACCTGTTTCATTTAAGAATAGGTAGGAAGCCCAAATCCCACATTTCCTCAGAAATCATGGGTCAGACTCTTTTAAGAACAACGCAACATTTGAGACTGTGACAGTGGGCCACAAACTCTGGAAAAATTAGAGCACCCTGCCTGGGCTGAGACTTCCCATGGCATCATGCCAAGGCAGCAGCCCACGCACGACCAGAGATGAAAACCCACCCTCACAGATCAGATGTTGGCTTTCAGATACGGACCAGCTTTCTTCTCTCACACCCTGCTCCATCCTGGAGGAGATGGGGAAATAAACATGAGAAAAGGTGGCTTGGGAAAGAGAACAGACATGTAGACAAAACACAAAAGCAGAACAGGGCAGAAAAAATAATCTAATTTTTAAGATGCAAGGACATATATTTCCCCATTTAATGAACCGGACCCTGCCTGCTGGAGTAGGATTTTCTCCAGCTAGAACAAAGAAGCCAGAAGAGTCTTCTGAAAGCCGCAAGAGGGCAAAGAAGGGCACAGTGGAATGTGCAGTTATACCATTATTTCTTGAAATGCAAGCTATATGAATGTTTTGCTGCATCCAGTTTTGAGATAACTGTGTTTTTTAGAATTTGGGAAGATATTCTCATGGGGCAAAAACTACTCACACTCAGGAGGTTTTTTGCTCCTTCTAGAGACCTAATCTGTTGCCCAGCTGATTGTGTCCTGCTCCCAGCAGCAATCACAACTTATCTAGCACATCGTGATGGAAAATTGGATAAGTCTTACAAATGTTCTCGAGGACATTTTTATTATATCTAAAAATATATCTATCAATTATTTACCCACATGGTAAGTAAGAACACTCTGTACTCAATGTGTTTTAGGTTAGGGAAGGACACAGGCCCTGCTCCTGTGTAGAAGGGGCTTGAGCTCCTGCGTCATATGCAAAGGTCAGGTCAGCTTTCAATAGAGACACAGTAAATGCATCTTCTGGGCTGAACTCTACAGTTCCAAAGGACTACACTACATTCAGGCAAGCTTATAATTCTTATGCACAGACTGACACAGGCAGAGTTCGTTTTCCAAAAGCATTTCTAAATTAAAGTCTATTTTATATTTGTCCGTGTAAATAATTAGATATTCATAGATGTTGGATACTTCAGGCAGTAGATAAGCAAAAGTACATGCAGTGCCACAAGCTTTATTGAATTACTAGAAAATTCTTAAATACATTAATCACATGCTGCTATGAAATATTTAACATCAAATCTAATAAGTGTTTTAATCCCATGAATGATAAATTAATTCTTATGCGATATTAACTGTTTAAACCAGGGGCCTTCAATTAATTATTGTAAAAGGTCAGTTTCTAGCAAGATGAGGGCTGTGAACAGGCAGCACAACTATGTCCATTTGCAAGAGCTGAGTTGGTCCTCCAGGGAAGAAACCGGCTACAAGAGTTTGAGGATGCAAAAGCACCACACTGTAGGAACAGGTGCAGCTACATTCCCTGCAGAGAAGCATTCCCCCTGATTTACCAATACATCCCAATACTTATAAGAGTCAATCAAAGCAGCCTCTCTGGTACAAAAGCAAAGTCCAGGGCACATAGCCAGGACAGTCATTTCAGCAAATAACACATTCATTTCTTGGATACTTCGTATCAGACCGTTCTTGTTTGATCATTTGACATTAGAGGTTCTGCATACTATGCTAGTATGATTTAGTCAAATATTCCTTTCTCCAACAACATTTCTTATTTGTAGGCTTTACAAATCAATTGTACCCTTCTGACTATTTAAAAACAAACAAACAAAAAAAGCGCTTTACTCTTTACATACACTTTAAAAAAAAAAAAAGGGAGAAGACATTTGGTGTTACCTAGAGTACCATGCTGGAATACTTTCATGTAGCTTTGTACATGTTCCAGCTACCCAACACACTCAGATTTCCTAGGCAATTGGTTAATGTCCACTTTTTGTTGAAGATAAGTTTTAAGATAACATAATAACAGTATACAGAGAAATTAATTCTACTCAAAAAAAAAGGTAAACAGTAATTAACATTTCCTAATGTTAACAGTTTTGTAGAGATCCTGTAATCAACCTAATGGATGAACAGCCTGCAAAGCGTAATATGCACATCTTATACAATTTGAAGTAGAGAATAAAAGATTTGTTTAAATTATGAGACTTGAATTTTATTAATGTTGCCAAAAGTAGATAAGACATTCACAAGAGACATCATTGAGCTTTCATCTATTGTATATTAAAAGCAGTGTTTCAGAAATCTAATTTTGCAGACCATCAGATACAGTATGTCCTAGGTTATTTTTCCATCCACAATTTCAGAAGCAGAAAAAAAGTCCAAGACGAGAAATGCAAGACGAGATAAGCAGAAATTAGTAAAAATATTTTTCATCCATCAGCCCAGCACTGAAAAGTAATATCAAAGAAATTAGGTACCAACTACACAAACCTCCGCTGCATTTTAAAAGACTACCGGCAGTACTTGTCTCCATCTATTCTCCTCCTCTTCAAATTTCATTAAAGAGTCAAATAATATTCAATACATGATGTTTAAAGAGAACATAGCCTGACACAGTTTTATGAAAAAACTCAGCATTTTCTTCCTTGCATTCATATTACAAGGGTCTGACAATCTAGGTGACTTTGAACACATTTTGTGTTCCTGTCACACATGAGGACACAAACACGTTAAAGACTCAATGCCTGATTTCACTTTTAAGCATCAGAAGCTTTAGACCAACATTTTGAGGGCTGTAGTTTTTCATAACTGACAAGCTATTGGCTTCACAGAGATTTTAATACTTCTAACAAGAAAAGATTGTTCAGATGTACCATTGTTTGATAACTAATCAGAGAAGGAAATAAAGCACACTGAAAGAGGAATACTGAGAAGAAATAAAATCTAACTTACAACACTGGGAGGCAGCACTGGGCAATGGTTTCTTCTGGACTTCTTCCTGAAAGGAATACTAAAGGAGAAGAAAAAAAAAAAAGGAACACAGACCAATAAGAAAGCAAATGGTAACTTCATGAAACAGCTTTCAGAGTACAGCATGCCACACAAGAGAAAACATCTCTGGTAGTATCAAAACATTAAATAGTCTCCTTTATATCCATATTCAAACACGTTCCCAGCAATCTCCGCTTTTTTCATGCCAAAACCAGGTGTTAAAAAGTGCATATCTGGTGAAGGCGAAGTCTGCTTTACTACAAGCACAGGCCGCATTCTCAACTGCGAGAACACAAATGGGACAGCTAAAAGACCTGATTCTCCATACCACAATGTCGCTGTGATGGGAAGTTCAGAACTGTGTATAAGCCCATATATGTTTAGACACTCAAGCTTCACTAGTTCAAAACTTATATGGGCTTACAGCAACACTGCAGTAGGAGAAAAAAAGTGGTGAGATAATTAGTTTGCCTGGCAGGACAGCAACAAAATGTTTGCCCAGCCAACACTTACAAACTCTCCTGTGATCTACTGTACCACCAAAGTGAAGGATTTTTCATCTTATTTAATACTAAATTAGAGAACATAGAGATATTTCAATTAGCCAGCTTTGTCTTTTTACAAAGCTGTTTGTTACAGCATCAAAACATTGCCTAAGGGAATGCTAGTGGTATTATTTTGTTATTCTCCTCTGTCTCGTATTACATAGAGATATGAGAAAATTAGGACAATTGAGCAAAATAATAAGAACAGCCTTTGCTAGGAAAAAAAGGTCTGACGACAAAGGAAGTGGCAACCTTAGCAACCTGGTGTTGCAATCTGTGCAAAACAGGGTGACCAGACAGCCTCTCCTTGGATTTGGTAAGGATTAACGACCAGTTCATTACATGGAAGGTGACAGCCTGCAGGCTTCTGCTGTGGCTATCTTCTGATCTGTGCTATTTAAAATGCACAAGTGATCCTGAAGGGTGGTTAGTCTTATCATCACCAAAATGCCAAGTCACTGAGTTAATTGGGATTGTAGAAACAAGAACTGCTGGATCTCACAGCACACTGCCTGGTTGACAAAGTGGTGAAAGGAAGTCTGTTGATAAGCAATTTCAGCAGCGGGTTCTGAATTATTATAGTCAGAGATCCAAAAATGGCAATAGTTTGTTCTTTTTAAGGCATTACCCCAATGGCTATCATCAGTCCCAAAAAAGAAAACTAAATACTGTAGGAATAGAGACTGGAAAGCATTTTTATGACACCACTTAAACTCCAAATTAACCTGCTTCTTAAATACTGCTGTGCAATGTTAATCTGTTCATCCAGTGTCTCAGAGATAGCTGAACTTAACACACAGAAAAGAAGATAAAGGCACAAAGTTGTCCTGTGCTTAATACCACTGTGCAGACCAGGACTCTCCAGCCCAACAACCATGTGAGAAGGGGAGGTCTGTAAAGCTGAGTGGCGCAGAGTGGATGAACTAGGATCAGTCATTCAATTTCTCTAAATAAACCAAACCTGCCTCCATTTGGTTTCACAACACCGGGTTTGTTTGCTCAGCCTAAATAAGGTATTTCTCCAGGCAATGCACAATTAAGGTGCTGAATTCCTTTGCTACAACATAACTGACCTGGGTACGTTTAAAAGGCAACTGACACCCGCAGAAGAAAAATCCATTGAGTGTTGTTAAACACAAAGACACTGCGCCTCCAGTTCTGGATGTCCCTGAGCTACAAGTCACTGCAAATTAGGGGAATATGCAAGGAAGATAACATCCCCACTCTGGGCCACTGTCAGATATAGAACAAGATGAACCTTAGGTCAGACCCTGCACAGGTGTTCTTACATTTTTTCATTTTCTCACTGGTGACAGGGAACATCCATAATAAGTTTGAGATCATTAGGTCACAAATACAGAGACATTATTTTGTTACTAGTGTTTGATAAAAGCATGCACTTAGCATGCAGATGGATGGCACTGCAGCGAAAGGGGTGTCTCACAAAGCTAAGGAAACCTTTGAGCAAGTACCAGTTCAGTGATGCACTAGAGGGCACCTATGCTTCACTGCAGTACCTGGCACAGACTGCTGCTACAGCCCACAGGAGCAGGGAGGCACCACAGCAGTATCACTGACAGGCCAAATCACAGACAGAGCTTGTCATCAACTCCAAGAGGTTCTCAAACTTCTACGAAGGCAGGAGAGGTTGCCCTCAAGCAGTTATGTTTTTATATGCTCCAATATTGGTCTGTCCTGAGTCAAAAAGAAAACCCATCCTGTTTTTCTCCATTTGCACAGTAAACCAAATGATTCATATAAGGAGTAGAAAATAATAGATGAAGGATCCCTGGACAAAAACCTCTTAGGGTCACTGGCAGAACATTTTGTAAGTTATCTTGCTATGAAAACAGACCTATTAAGAGTTTAAGCAAGCACCATTTTCCTACTCAATGATGTTGGCATTGACACACTAGGTTGTGGGGTTTTTTTAATGCCAAACTTCGGATACAGGCACCAATATGTCAGATCTTATTTTCCAAACACTGTGAAGTGTAAAGAAAAGTTCTAATGATGTGACAGTCTCTCTTTAAAAAAAAACAAAACAAAGAAAATTGTAACTTTTAGTTTATAGATGTTTAGCCAAGTACATGCTAGAAAAAACAGGAAACCAAAGCCATAGCTAGTAGGTATTATAATACAAGATTCATAGAAACTGAGCCATTAGCAACTGGATTAGGACTCCCACAGTCCTCAGTTCCAAGAAAGATCAGTATCTAGCTTTGTCTTCTTCCCAGAAGTAGGTAACTGCAAAAATATCCTTTTTGACCTGATTTCACAAAATGAAGAGAACCTACCATAGCTTGTCAAAAATGGTTTCACTTTCTTGTGAGGTAAAGCATGATATTACCTTTCTTTTGAGTGTATGCACATCAACAAAACAGTTCTCACTACTCAAGCACTTCCAGCACATGGAAAAATGTTCCTCTCCTTAACACTAACAGTACACTTACGGAAACAGTTCATGGAAGTCTTGTAAATGATGATCATTTAGTAGTTACCTTAATCACAGGGATCCAATAGAAAGAATAAAGGTTATAAGGCATTCAGGGCTACACATTCATCTTTCAATTTAGATATTTACCTCATCATCTCCCAGTGAATTTATTTGTTCTAATTTTCTGGTCCAGTATCTGGCCTCTTCTTCAGGGATATCTATAGCAAAAGAAAAAGTCACACCATCTTATTAACCAGGCAAATTCACATTTATCACCAGTAGCATTGAAACAAGGAGGGTACTCCAAGATCTCACCACTAAAAAAAAAAAAAACCACACTTAGTTTTGAAGTAATAGGACTGTCTTATGTTAGCACTCAGATGGAAAGTAAACTTTGTAAATAGTAACACAGTTCAAGGGCTTACGTTTTGTTCTTGTTTAAAGCTGATTAACTAAACGCACACTGCACAAAGGTAGGAAAGAGTAAGACAGACTAGTTCAGTTTTAATTCAAGTATTAGTTTTATGAAGAGCCATTTCACAATGATATTAATACACTTGCTATATGCTTGATAACACATAGCAAGACCAAGAGCCTCTTCTGGAGGCTTTTATAACCTCAAAAGAATAAGGACTTCTTTTGAATAGCACATCTTTCTTATGTACCTGTTGTGACACAAATTAAGTACCAAAAGAGAAATAGTCTCTTGTTTTCCTTTGCAGGCAATAAGCCAAGTCTTTTGAGGTAATGAACAGTGTTATAAGCAGGCATATTCACATGAAAGCACACTCCTATTTTTACACCACACTGCAACTTCATTGTGAAATGAATCACAACAACTGTTTTACCTTCTGGAAGATCTACCAAGTTGATGACTGACAGCAAGTAGCAAGCATTATCACCTTTATTTTGGTAACTATTTTTTTATTTCACACTTTGAAGTAATATAGTGTCCTAATGGTTTGAAGGGAACACAGACTTCTGCCACTCAAAATTTCATCTCTCAAAGTGCACCCCTGGAGGTGCAGATGAACTGCTGTGGAAAGCTTAAGTAAAGGCAAGTGAGGTACAAACTATGCTTAAGAAACAGTGCAAGAGGTGCACAGCACCAAGGGAAATAACCCACTAAAAGAAAAAAGCATCAATTAGGCTTCCAATCCAGGTGAATTAGCTAATTGATTTAGGGCGGGGGGTGTAAAATCACTGGAAAGAGAGGCAAAAAAGCTGTTTGGGTTTTTTGGTGTGTGTTTGGTTTTTTTTAACCACTCAACAACCCCCTGACTGTAGGGTGGTTGGCTGGTCTTCCCTCCAAGGAGGGGTAATGACTTCTGAAATTTGGCTATTCATGCCCTGAAACTGCACCAATGCAGAAACTTCAGAGCTCGCACAGGAAGGAAGCTGAAGGACTGGTCCAACTAGGCACCACCAACCCTGCAAGCCTCACCATCCCAAACACTGCCAAACAAGGATAATACCAGTTCAGCTAGTTTTCCCATCTCTTGCAACTCTTTACACTCTGAGGTGCCTCATTAGGAGCCAAGACATTTAAACCTAACAAGTTTGTTTCCCTGCAATGAACTGTACCCCATGGAACACAGATACAATGATATGCTTAGCTATGTGTTGGCAAGAATGGGAGATGTAGGCTGGGATGGTCTCCTCATGAAAAGGTGGTTCTAGAAGTTACATCCACTCTCGCTCCTGAGAGAAACAAGAACAACATTTATTGGCAGGTGAGCATTCCACTGGGACCTACGATGCTCTCAGAAAGGACCATACTTATACTTAAAGGAGCTCTCTGTCCTACGTGCATCCTCTCTCAGCCACACAAACCACCACAAACATCTGAAGATAGTAGTGGCAAGCGTACTAGAACACAAACCACTTTCAATAAGAAAAAGGAACACAACAGATTTAGTGGAATATGGAGTTTCAGAAGTAGGTATTTCCTTGGGCTACAAATGAATGTCTACACCTTTATAACAAAAACACCACTGCATTTTTATGCAACTAGTCTCATACAGACAAGCGGGATAAAACAGGCCCAACTTGAGGAAGTTTTAGGGACCTGGAATCTTAGTACCCGGCCACAGAAAACCTGCATTAAGTAGGAAAAAAAAAGACAATCTATTTCTCCTTGCTTGAAGGGAGACCAGCAAACTATTTTAATGATACTACACAGAACTAGTTGTTCTTTCTGATGTACAGTGCATTGCTTTGTTGTTATACGCTATTAGAAAACAAGGTAAGAGAAACATGAGAGAGTCTTCCACAATTACAGGAATTGTAGAAAAAAAAACAACAAAACAAAAACATACATGCTTTTGACCATGAGGGCTGTGGATCTCAGCTGCACAGCTTTATTAGATGAGCTCCACTCAAATTAGGGACAGCATTCAAAGGAAATCTGGACAGAATTGATCTAGAAAGAGGATGTCAATTAACTGAAGGGCTATTAGCACACAATCTAATGAGATTTAGGGGGACAAACTGCAAAGACCTGAAGCAACCCAAACATTAAAGAAAGCCTATGGAAATTTGCCTTTGAAAGCCATCACATCTCTAAAAGATGAAGAAAACTCATGAACTGAGAACTGAAGGTCAGTGTCAAAACAACTCAACTCTGGAGCCTGAAATCAAGACCAAAGAATCTAGGAGGGATGAAGCAATGGAACTTCGGGAACTGCAGTTGTCTCAGTGTAGGCTTCAGTGCTTTCCCATAGACCATGGTTTAGTAGCATGCCCAAGCACCAAGAAGCACCATGTGTCTCTTGGATTTGTTGTTCCTGTCATGCATCCAAGGTGCTCATTTCATAAACAGAGCTATCAGATTTTTAGTGCAGGATGGCTGCTATTCTATTGAAATAGCTTCTTATGCAAGTCAGAGATAAAAGTCTGCTACTGTCCTACATAATGGCTACCTTAAGGACACCTTCTTGATCTTAGAGAAATGCTTGTCATTAATACTAATGGCAGTACAGTTACCGCAGAGCAAACCTTAAACATGAAGCAACTGGCCTATGAACTTAAGTCAAGTTACCAGCTCAGAAGAATAAATGCCCAATGAGGGCATTTTCTCAATTTTTTGAGGAATCATTTCATAAGTATTTTTTATTTCACTATCCATTTGTGTCTCACCTCAGCTGTTTTGTTGAAGCTGGTTCCTTGGAACACAGGGGATGCAAATCCCTAGCGCAGAGATCACAGACTAACTGCTTGCAAAGCCACATCAAGTGGCCAGCTCCTACATCACTGCTCAGCTTTGATTACAAGACCAAGTTACTCTGCTACATTATCTTTTGCTTACAAGATAAGAAGCTAAACTAGTCCAAACAGAGGCCACCTGATGCCAGCTCAGGACTCTGCTGACATCATGCTTGGTAAACAAGAGGAGCAAGGCCATATGTCAGTGAAAAAAAAACTGCTGAACAAGAACAGACAGGAGATGGGCAGATCTCTTCACTAGCTTTTGGGGCTTCTTTATTGGATACCAACATGGAAAGGTTGCAGGCTTTACTGTCCTTGCTCCTACTTGCCATCATCCTCAGCTGGAAGCTGAAAACCCCGTCCTCCCTGGGCTTCTGGTGTCAGGGAGCAGTAAGGTCTGATTGCTCCTAAAGGGAGAGGAGACAAGGGAGACCTCATGGCTGGCAGGGCAGGGGATTTGCCAGCCAGGGCACTGTTCTACACTGCCTCAGCAAGGTGAGCTGGGCAGGCTAAGAGATCACGGCCAGGAGCCCAGATTGGCAGGCAGGTCCACAGTGACAAAACAGGTCTGAGGTCAAGCCTGGAAGTCAGTCCACAGCTGGGCCTGGATCCATGAGGTCCATAAGCGGGCACAGACACGGTTGTGGCTGATGTGAGGGATCAGTAACTCCCACAGCATCACTCAGGAGTGAAGGCCCTGAGCTGAGCTGAAATGGGACTCCTGGACCCATGAGCAGGGGGTGTGGGTGGGGGTCGCAGATGGGGCTGCTCAGTGCCATCAAGATTTAGAAGAGCACTTAGGGGCCTGACAGCTGGATACACTGCACCACCACAGAAATGGGGACACGGCAATATGGAGACTTGACCAAACTGAGGGAGGAATTAGAGGAGAATTTGCTGCATCTATACAGATAACTTCACTCACAATTAGAACCCCTCAGGTACCTAAACATGACAGTATTCCAGCTTAGAGATCTCTAGCATGGTACTAACCAGGAGTTTCAGCCCTAAAGCTTTTCTTCACTTCAGGCTTGGTGGTCCTTGCTCCACTCCTTGCACATCACCTTGTGCCACTTGACTTTTTCCCAGGTATCAAGTCCTGGGCTGGGGCATTACCGCAGGTATGCATAACTGAGAACAAGTGCTAGAAGTAAGAGATACACGCACCCCTCCCCCCCTCCTACAAGCCTTCACCTGTCTCACTCTCTTCCCAGACGCAATTTCTTCCCTTTCCTGAGGTACAGGAACCCTCACAAGTTCTCACTGAAATAACTTTGCAGAGCTGAGCATTTTTTGTCTTGTAAACTTTACAGAAATAAAACAAGAAAGCACATTTACTCCACCTGATGGCTGGATGCAGATCAGCATGCTCTCAGTCTGGGAGCAGTGAGAACACTAAAAGCATTTTCACTCCACCTATCTACTAGGAACAGCCTGGCACAGACACAAAATCTGCTATAGTTTGTGAGCCAAAAGCATTTTTGAGTACTCCATCCTGTGAGGGACCTGCACATAGCCACTGCACTTCTAAAAAAAGAGGAGGACAGAGTAAAATTGCTTTTAAACAGCACAATTTTATACTTGAAAAGCAGCATCTTGGAAAGTCTGTGCCAGCACACGTTCACTACATCAAGACAACAACAGCAAGACTGTCTTCTCCCTACCAGCAAATTTTCTAAACCAACCAAGAAGAAAAGCTGTCTCTCTTCCTTGATATGTCTGTCTTGCTCCTGAGAAGAAATAGACATGATCAATGAAGAAAGCTGCTCCAGCCTGTCTTCGCTAACAATCGCTTCCTCCCATCAAGAAGGCAGTTTATTGCCGTTTTTAAAAGATTACCAAGCATAAAAATGCTTTGCACCCTAGGGGTTAATATCAACTCTCACTAACACTTCACATTTCAAATGCTTACGCTTTGCTGCACTTCTACAGAAGAGGATTTTCAGTCATTCTGTTTCTGCGAGACTGAACATTTAAGAATATAGGGCTGGCAGAGAACATTAGATGAGTCTGGTCCCCAGCACCACAGTCCATCACGCACAGATGCTCACCGCAGAAGGGCCCACAGATCTGCTGTCTTCCCTACACACCACAAACTAACGTCACACTAACAATACTACTGAACGCAACACAAGAGCTGCATCTGGAACATGCAGAGGGACACATGGAGGACAGCTCAAGGCCACCATAGATGTTCTTTATCCCATTAGAAATCTGGGCATTAACAAAGTTTAACTCCTGGATAAACTCAGGAAAAGTTATTTTCTATCACCAGGAGCAGAGATGACAAGTCTCACCAGCCTCTGTTAGGAAACAATTGCTTCCCAACTCCAAGCCTGGTAAACACTAAAAACAACTTCATATGAAGAAGGGAAAAAAAAAAAACCACACCATCCTATAAATTGCTTTCATCATGTACTACCACTAGCAGCATCAGCACATTCTGCTTGTGTTTCAGCTTTAGCTGTTGCCAGTCTCCAGAGTACCAGGAGAAGACATACTAGGGAGGAAGAATCCTGAAGATATCAGGTGGAAGCAGAAGCAGCAAACTAATGCGAGATAAATATAGTGCAAACAACAAACCAGTTTCTAAACGTCTTTGCATGTACAATCATGTTTTACACCAAGGACTTTAGCTTTTCTTGTTTTCAAATTCATTTATTCTCTCTTACAACCCTTTAAAAACTTCTCAAGCTCCACCTAAACACAATTAGACATTTTAAATACACAGACTGCATAACCTGGGATACCTGTATCCATATGCATCACCTAACCTAAAGGAAACAGAGCAGCCAGAAGTGATAGAAGAAGCACAGAAGCACAGCAAAACAGAACACACTATTTTGTTAGTGCTGCTATCCCAGACAGCTGTATTTTACCAGACTTGGAAAGCAGCACAAGCTGTACGAGTACACACGTACCGTTCCCAGTTCTCATGTATCTACAATAGCCAGGAGATCTTCACCTGAGAAACAAAACGTGATACACAATGTTCCTAAGTGTCACTGCAAACATGCTGTTATTAAAACATTACCTCTACAGCAACAGAGCTGCTGACTGAAGAACTTCCACAGCAGATCAGTGATCCATTTAGTTCTCTGTGTAGCTTTAAAGCAGCAGTTCCCAGCTCGTATGACAACACATTCTTAATGTGTAGGGCACTAAGAGTCCATACTGCTACCCTCCACTCAAAGGGAAACTGACCTGCAAATCCATCAGGAGAGATGCAGAGGCAGCACTGTGAGCTGAGCTACCCCCATGCATCCCTCCAACTCTCACTGTACCACAGAAGCAGGTGGACAGAGCCTAATCCCTTTTGCAGGGTCCTTCTCTATCCTAGAGGTGATGGCAGGAGACGTTCAGTCACGGTGTGAAGGGAAGTACCACTGGAGAAGGTGATAATGGTACATGCTATCTTATAGAGAATATACCACACTATTGTTGCCTGCCACTTTTCAACTTGCTTCTGACCTTTCCATGGCAGATGGAAAATGTGGAAGATCCAAGAAAAACTGCATCACTCTTCAAGTGAAGAGCAGCAGAAGCCTTGAAAGAGCAAACTGATGCACCCATTTTTTCCTGAACATTATGAAGCACTGGACAGGCACACAACTCTTCACACTCTGAAATAAAAACCCTCCAATACAGCAGTGCAGGGTTCCTGTTGTTTCAGTATTTGGCATAGTAAACAAAGGAATTATTAATAGATGTGCTTTAAATGATCAATTGTGTTAAAAACAAGAGTGACAAAAAGCTTGTTATTTACTTAATGTTTTCAGTTTTCTGCATGAAATTCTACTCAGAATTTTTTCTTCAAAATTTTTTCTTCTTTTTTCTTAGAATCTTTTCTTCAAAACCAACCAACAAAACAAAAAGGTCTTGTGTTTTGAGTATAGTAGTAGGAAGAAAACACACTATTAACTGAAATATTTTTTATTTTTTAAATCCAGGTGCTCTAACACACAATCGTTTACAAAAAAAAAGTCACAAAATGTAATGTAGTTCAAAACCTGAATTGCAGAAGAAAGTAATTTCACTTTTGGATACTCTGAATACATAGTGAGAGATCAGAACTTCGTTTTCTTTTAAAGCAGAGACAGTTTACAAGCAACTATGTCAGAACAAACTTAGTGTGAAGGCAGAATCTACAAGGCCTTGCCTTCAGCTGCGTGTGCTGTGTTCTCTCCCTCCCAGAAGCTTAAAACACTTGCCCCAAAGAGCCAACATTTCACCCCACAACGAAGGCAAGTGAGTTGTTGTTCCTTTTACATAACAGGCAATTTCAGTAATAAACTTCCCACTGACAGGGTGACAGCAGCAGTGAATCACCAGGACATTTTCACAAGGAAGAGGGATGGCTCCAGCCCAACATTAGACAGCTTAGCTGTCAAGACAGCTGAGATGTCAGATACCTTTTCCCCTTTACACACCGGACTGTAGTTAAAGAGCAGTGCCTATTACATCCATAAAACACTGTACTCAGCCCGAATTGCACCATCCAGCTGACTGTGCACTCAAAATAGTACACTTAGAGCACAAGATGCAATTTTGATTGATTGTAGCGCTGCAGGGCCAAAGCCTGCATCCTCCCTTGCACCCAGAAGAGGGGTATGAGACCAATAGATGGCCTAACACTTTTCCACAACAGATGGCCAATTCTGACAGTTGCTGGCCAAAAGCCAGCGGGTGCACAAATGCCCCACCAGTGCTTCAAGCATCATAGAAATTGCTCACACTGCCAGGGGCTTGGCAGCAAAAAAACAAGCAACAGGCAGAGGGTGAGAGATGAGCCTTGCAATGACAGACAACTCTGAAACACTTCAATGAGGGGAAAAAAAAATACCACAAGCCCCAAAAACGTCATCTCTGTTCCTGATCCCAAGAGTCGGATAAGAGCTGGAAAGAGAAGCTACATTAACCTTAGATGTATTCTGGCTAAGGCCTTTCTTTTGGGGTTCGTTTATTTGTTTGTTTTTTGGTTTTTTTTTTTAAGTAAAATAAAATAAAGAATAAATCACACACCACTTTACTTTAGCTAGGTTTACTCCAGTTAGCTACTTTTCCACTTTCTGTACTTTTCAACCACAAGTAATTGCCAGAAAGGCAGTTCTTATAACACCAAGTTATTTATATACTCTGTTAACGATAATGTTCAGGAGCACTGAGCATTAATGTTTCACTAACTGAACTGCACGCTTCCAGCGGGGTTTAAATGCACCTACCACAGAACAGCTCTAACAACACATTTGACCTCTTCTAGAGCCAAATTTGTCTAGATACAAAGAAGTGAACGTTCCCTGCTCAGGAACAAAATGTCTGACTGCACAATCCTGAAATAGTATTAATAGCTTCTTAAACTTCTGTTACTCTAAACATTCCAGCACTTCTTAAACTTCTGTTACTCTAAACATTCCAGCACTTGGAGACCTTCAAATCTTCCCTGATTTATTCAGATCTTGTTAGAAAGAAGCCAAAAAAAAATGAACACCAGCAATTTGATCTGCACTGAACTATTTTGACTGAACTGCGAACGAGCACAACTTGATTATAAAACTCAATTTGCTCCCTAACACTTTCCACTGTCAGCAGCCTGGTTAAGTTATTGAAACACACTCACCAAAAGGTAATTCAAATCTCGTGTCCAGCAAAATTTTATGAGGAGTCGGGTTTTTGGTTCCACAGATTTCATCGTGTTTCATTACAACTTCTGCCTCCAGCGTAGACCACTCCCCAGGACCTTCCTGTGAATCACAACCCACAAGTGAAGTTTCAAGTCTGGCAGGTGCTTACACAGCGACTCTTACACATCTGCTAAGATGAAAGACTCCAGAAAGCGCCTTGCAGTATTATCAGTATTTTAACATCAAATGACATCATTCAGGACATGCTTTTCTTACAAATCTCAAAGGCCTTTACCAAGAGAAGCAGCGAACACCTCCTAGCAGAACTGCCGCTTTCTCAGTGGAACTGCAAAGGTAAGTCCTCAAAGGCAGACACCAAGGAGTGACTGGGCAGCCAGAGGAACTGATCATTAGCTAGACCTTATGGACACACTGCTAAGTATTCCCACTCTTTTCCTTTTATGGAAAATATAATCTGTTTCTTCCTGCTAAAATTCAGTAATCTTTTAAATAAATGCCCTGAAATTTACAGTAGAAAAAACCAAACATGCCCTGCTTAGCTGCAAGAACTGTGAAATTCAGTAGTTAGGGCAGTTACAGACATTGGCACATCACATTTCCTACATTTTTCAATTCATATTAGCACCACTAGACATCCTCTAACACTGCACCCAGAAGCTTTAAGAAGATGATGTAGACATCCTCTGGGTCTACCTCAAAGGCTGGCTTGTCTATTAACAGGACACCCTCCATCATTAGCAAGAGCTCATAGAAATTTGAGCATCACACTAAGCAGTCAGTCCTTAAGACTTCAGACACTTGTCAATTATATGTGTTCCTTAACAGATTAAGCCCTGTTTTTTGTGTCCACGTGAGTAAAATGAGACCAAAAATCCCTACTTAAGCTGAGTTTTGGTCTCAGGATTGGCAGCCTCCTTCAAAACCAAGAACAATAGTGTGATGCCAACAGCCCTCTCCCCTCATTCAGCCTTCCTGACTTTGCAAGTGGAAGTTTTGCTGAGGAGCACATTCCTGGCCTACACCAGGCCAGATTTTGTTAACTACCAACATTGGAGCTGTCAAAATAAAGCTCTGTGTCAGCTTAACCTCATCAGATTGGTGAATGGCCTTCAGAGCAATCCACACGGTCCCAACCAGGGTGTCCCAGATCAGTCCTTTGTTCCATACTTCAACAATTAGGCCCAGGTCCAGCCGACTGATCTCACTGCAAGAAAAGAAAAAGGAAGCACAGGTGAGAAAGAAGAATACAATCTAATTCTGCTTTAGGTTCTGCATCACCACCATGATTATACCAGTGAACTCTTTCCACACAGCTGTGTCAAGCTACAGAGTTTCTGTAAGCGCGTGGTTGAGGTGGCTCATACTCACAAGGAACACTAGTTTCTAATGACCGATTTCTCACAATTTAATACTAATTACACAAAGATTGCAAACGAAAACCCTGAATTATGTCATGTATGGATTGCCAGTTGGGAACTTGTCTCTGCAGCTATGTACACAGGAGGAGGAAATATATCTGGGCCCAAAACCTAGGGGTGAGCTGTTCTTTGCCATCAGGCACCCCATTTCCAACACACCGGGTGTCTCCTTTCCCTTGGCAGCACAGCAACAGAATTGTACTCCAGCAGGTCCAAACTTGACAATGCTCATCTGAGTGGAGCTGCCACATGCCACAAATAACAGTTCCAAACCCAGCATAGCTGCATCAGCAGCACTACCTAATGCTCAGGGCTGCGCTGTACCACTTCTGCTCCAGCAGTAACTTCTTCCTCTACATGACACTGCAAGGCTTTGAGCCATGCAAATCTCTGGCAGCAAGCGGCAATAACAGCCATAGGACCACCGAGTGCTAAGTTCTTAGAAATACTTATTCGAAGGTTTTCATGAACATCTTCCCTCTTGGTAAGGAAAGAATGCATCTCAAATTTGCTTCTTCTCAATGCTTCATAGCATTTGTGCCTCTCTCTTCCATGCCGGTTTATAACATGCTTACTTAAGAAAAGCGTAACACATGCACAGCCTGAATGCTGGCAAAAACAATGGAGTAGAGAAGAATCCTGAACTGTCTGTTGATACACAACTGTCTTACACTTACCATGAAGAAGGCCATTGCTCCTACTTCTTTGTGCTTGGGATTTTCTTTCAGTACAACCACTAATCCCTGAAAGTAGGTATCTTGGACACACACTGCTTCTGCCTCCTGTCCTTGTGTCCAAATGTATCCACATTAAGTTTATCAAGGGAATTTAAAAGCGTGTTAGTCTCCAATTTCTATATGGCCAAAAACAACAACAATGAAACAAACAAAAACAAACAAACAAAAAAAACCTGCTGCAAATCCCAGCATCTACTTGAGCCTTCTTACAACTTTAAAAGAGAATATTGTATCTACAAGGTTCAAGACAAACGCTACAGCTACAGCAAAGCACATTAATATCTATTTTAAACCAAGTGCTGCTGTTTAAAAGTCAGGAGTGTCCAGTACTTGGGTGATTCAGTCTACATAGTTCAAGATCAAGCTATTACACAGGTTTATTATGAGTTTATTGATAGCATCTTGAAATTGAGTCTCCAGCTCCCTCTGTTTGGGTATGGCTACTCAATATGGACAAATAACAACTAGCCACCTGCACTATCACTGCTCTGCCCTCCCACTGCTTGCCTCTTGAAAGATGATATTTGTCTGATTGCGCAGATTTGCAATAACAACAGAAACAACTGATTTTCTGCTGGCCACACTAGTGTGAGACCAGAAAGGGAAGGAAGAAATACTAGAATTCAGTCACACTGTAAAACCATGTTCTTTGCTTCAACATACACTGACAGAGGAAGACACTGATCATCATACACACAATGGGCTTCTGTACAGAACTCCACAGGACACATCACCAGATAAGAATAAAAAAAAAAAAAAAGATTTTCAGTACAGTGGCTTTGATTGGCTTTGTGTCTCCCCTTCTCCACCTTCTGGTTAGATGCAGAATAGCTTCAAAGAACAAAAGAGCTGAGATTGGAATTTGGCATCCCTCCCTTTCCACATGCACATAGAATTTAAATGAAAGACATTTCTAACAACTTCAACACCGATTTAATCATCATGTTCTAAACATCAGTTTGCACCTTCACTCAAGAGGTGCTTGCTGCAAATATGCAATCCTTTTAAAGCTGCTTCAAAATTAGACAATGTCCCCAAAGAATACATTAAAGTGCTTTACTGGTCTGGTAAATAAGTAAATCTCAAACAACCCCAGAGCCCCAAATTCTGAAGTGTTATGTCTCACAAGGAGTTTGGAAGCAAAACCAACTAACACAGACGGAAAGGATTTTCTTGATTGGAGTCTATTCTTCTACTATGCCTCTTGAAAAACATAACACAAACACAGACAGTAAAAGCATCCTTCCTCAGGGAAAAACTACTGTGTTTAAAAGCCTTTTCCAACTCCAGAAAGAAAAAGAGCAAACCAATGAATAGTAGCATTGGAATATCAGTGTCATTTCTCCTGGGACAACTTAATGTACACAGGATCATGCAAAACACGTTCCCTGCCACGTGTAATATTTTTGTTATAAAGAAACATCAGAACAACTGTGCTGTTGCCTGGCGAAAGCAGGGACGATAAGGGCTAGGTAGTTCAGCTAATATTCTGCTTTCATATCCCCTAGCAACTAATTACGGAGCGGCACAGTGACCTTACAGCATGCTAGCTAAGCTCCCAGCTGATATTGGTGAGCAGTTCCAGGAGCTGTTTTGAGGGGAAGGAGGAGGAGCAACTTAAGTGCCATTCTTAAATCACTGGTGAGCAGCCTCCTCTGTGGCTGGCCATGTCTAAAGCTAGTTCCTGTCCACAGGACAAGCACAAATCACAGGAAGAATGAGTTAGTAGTTTGGGTGTGGGCATACAGGGACAATTCCCTGCCCCAACGTTGTCCCAGTCCTGCATGATTTACGTCAGTGATAGCCATAGCCTCTGTCTGACCAGGAACTGCAGAGCTAAAAAGCTGGTGGTGTTCAGGAGCACACATGCTTCATCAGATGCCAAAGGATAGGCTCCAGACTCTCCGTGCAGAAGCGCACACCTCACGTGGTGCTCCAAAAGCAGAGTGACACCAAACAAGGAAGATGGGAGCACAGGTATGATGGCAACAGTGTACCAACCCAGGTGAACTGCTCAACCAGAGGCAGAAGCTTCCCACTTTTCATCAAAGGAGAACCAACTACTGCTGGATTGGGAACCATACTCACAAAGTCCCATGCAGGTGGTTTCTTGCTTTGGATACTACATAAATACCACAGACTCATTCAAAACAGTAGCACTAGCTTTGACTCCACAAGATGAACACAACTTCATTCCCCCTGCAATAGCATCGTCCATGACAAGTTCAGAGAAAAGGACCTGGGAGTCCAGGATTTAGTAAATTTAGTTCACTTTGTTTTACAAAGCTATAGAAACAGAAGCAGATGCAATACATCAATGAGTCATTCATCCACCAGCAAAAAAAGCACTATTCTAAAAGCTACTGGGAAATCCTCGGCTATATGTCAGGACTATGAGGACCAGAGCAAATCAGAAGTGCCAACTGTACCAGAAACCCTGGGAGAGCTGGAACGGGTTCTGCTGCTTGTGGCAGGGACTGGCAGCCCCTCAAGCTGCAGCAGGGGAGCTGGAAAACACATTCACAGGCACGAGGCCAATAGCAGAAAACATCAACACACAAGAGCAGCTCTCACACTGAGGTAACCAAGATACCCTGTCAAGGCCCTGAGTGCACTAACAACAATCCTTAATTGCCCTGACCAGCCTTTCCAGTGGCCTCCACCCACACCCTCTTCCTAAGGACCAGGAGCTCCATTTAAGCTCAGATATGGGCCTTCATTCCTTGCCTCAGCTATGCTGTAGGTGTGCTTGTCTCCAGCTTAGCCACAGCTGTGCCCGTGCCTGGCCATGGACCCCATCAATCCAGACCCACCCCAGAGACTGACTTCCCAGCTCACCCCCAGACTTGGCTCATCACTACAGACCTGACTGGCAATTGCTGGACTATGTCTGGCCCTGGTTATTATTACCAGATGCAGCCCTGAGCATGACTTGATAACTTGCCCTCCCAGCTTGACCTCAGACACGCATCATTACGGCGAACTTGTCTGATGACCTGTTACTTCAGCTTGCCTCACTTGCATCGTATCCCACTGCTCAGATACTGTGGGACTGGGCCCTGGCTGGCGAGTACCCTGCCCTACCAGCCATCCTACCACGCTCTGAGTCTGGCTCCCTGTCCCTGTGGGAGCAGCCATGTGCCCTGACGCACAGGTCTAAGAACAGGAATCCAGACAACATGGTACTATCAGAGGACACAGACTACTCCAGCCAGTCTGTGGCACTGGCAAAGACAATCTTCCAACACACATCTTGTTCAGCACAGGTCAGTGCGTACAACAGAAAATCAAATTATTTAGGTTGTCATCAGGCTTGTGCATTTTACCTATTGAAATACTCCAATGTACACAACATAATCACAGCTCCATATAAACATCAGTGCTGTGGAAGGATTCATCCACAAGCACCTTGTCACTGTGCAACGCCGTACTTACAACATGAAATCCTGTTCCCAGCAAGGTTGGTCACCACGCACAGCTACTGTCGTGCTCTTCACATTTTGCACTTTCAAGGTCACATATGTATTGAATTTATCTGGGGAATGAAAGGCAAAAAGTTGTCTCCTTCAGTATAACAGTTCATCACATAAACGCAAGGTTTCAAGGTTTTCAGTCCATACATTGGATCCCAGAGGGATCCAAAACAAAAAGCCCATATAGGAAGACATCACCTCTTAAGGAGCCAAATGTTCAAGACATTTTTCACCTGCCACCAAATTTTCAATCACGGTTTTTTAGAAATTCATGCACAAACAAAACAAAAAAAACAACAGGCAACTAAGCACTTGCAGTACGTCAGGGAAAAGAAAGTGTGTAAAATCCTGAAGAATACAAACAATTTTTGTGTAGGACACTGTCATTGAAATGCAGACAAGAGGAGTAATACACAGTCTGAAGGGCCTATCATGCAGAGCAAAAAACAAACTTGCAAAACATACAAGCAAGGGGCAGCTGGGCAGATCATATCATCTCTTTTTTTCTGACCCAGCTGCTCTCCTAGTTTCAACCTGGTTTTCCCACCCATGAATCCACAATGAACTTTACAGATCCAACAAGGGCAGAAGAAAAATACAGTGATTTATGCTAAATGTGCTAAAACTGATCTGTACTGCTTAAACCAGCTGACCTACAAGAACCACATTACACTCACATTTTAACAAAACAGGCTTTGTTTAGATATTTTGCTTTTTATTTTAAATTTGAAGAAGAGCCCTGAAACAACATTGTTCCTAGTTGCTGCTGTCTCTTTGCCAACAAAATCAAAAGCAGCCAAGCACAGAAACATATAAAGTTTGAATATCAGCATCTAAGAATGAACACACTCGCTTTTAAGGGGAGTTACCACCTCAGACCAATCTATTCAGTTTCATCAAGGCTGGAACAAGACATATGCTAGGTAGCTATAAAGAAGCGTACACATTTTAATACTTCAGTGTTCTGCTGCATCTATTTGCAGCATAAGCTAGATCACAGTCCATTTTAATACTGCCAAAATTTGTATGCATGATTGCTGTGGGCTATTATAGCATGTCCCAGCATGTAGCTTCA
The DNA here is from genome assembly GCF_028500815.1 of Rissa tridactyla. Taxonomy (NCBI): domain Eukaryota; kingdom Metazoa; phylum Chordata; class Aves; order Charadriiformes; family Laridae; genus Rissa; species Rissa tridactyla. The sequence goes on from NC_071497.1 coordinate 76,364,425, forward strand.
GATATCCTAGCAGAAAGGGAAACTAAGTGATCCAGAAGCTGAGGAAGAAATTGGAGTCACTGAAAGTCAGACTCCCTTATATCTAGATACATTACTTGCATCCTCCTGGGACACCGGGCTTGTCAGCAGAACCATACGCTTCAGTTGAGCTAAACATAGACTACAGGACAAATATTTTGCAGCCATGAGCAGGCTTCTTAACTAGAGAAAGGATAAAGTACACACTATCTCCCTTCCAGTCTGGACACACAGCTCTCCTTTTCTGGAAATTCAAGGCTGGTGCACACACATATCTTGACCTGACACGGAGCACGGACAAAGAGACCTCGGAAGCTTTCTGCTATAACCTGAGGATGGCTATATCAAGAGAATAAAGCTGAAAAAATAAGTCATGAATACAGCTATGCAATTGCTTCGGATCTAAACACTTGAATAGATGTTATTTCAGAAGAAAACTGCGTATTCTTTTGTAAACTGCACACCAAATTTCATTTAATAAATATATTTGCCTGCTAGGGGATTCCTTGCTAGCTACTGAACCACAATTAAATACTTCCCTAGACTGTAAATTCTGGGTGTCACCAGCTGTTTGTTTTTATTTTATCATGCAGACACAAAATCTGGTGGATGGGATTGCAATCCCAAGCACAGCCATTATGGACTGCCACATAAGAGAATGAATCACTTCTGTGGTACCATCCAGCAACTCTGATCAGGATCAAGGCGGCACTGAATCCACACAGGCATGTGCTAGTTCTGCTTAGTGAACATTTTCAGATCCTGTTTTCATCAGGGACAGAGGAAGGATGAGAGGAAAAGGCAGAGTGAGGTGGGAATTGGCAACAGTAAAGGAGTATCTTTCCTCACCCGTTACCTGTTCAGGTCAGGTGAGTAGGTAGAGGATTCTTAGCATTGTGACACCAGGTCAGAGCCTCAAGCTTTCTACTAACTCAGGCTGCCTGGATTCTCAGGGTAGCTTTTGTCACTCCTAAGGAAAAGATGGGAGGAGCAGAGAGGAGGCAGATGAAAATGGGAAGGAGCAGCATGAGCAGAAGTGAGAGAGCAGGTGTCACCATTACTGTGAACAAGCAGCAGAGCATGGCTTACCTGGTGGTCCTTGGAGTTTAGCTTTTTTTACTGTAAAGAGAAAAAAGGAAAAGGAAAAAAAAAAGCTGTTAGTGATTTTGTCCTGCTGCAGCTTCATTTGAATCAGAGCATCACAGGGCATCACATTAATTGTACAGCATCCCCAGTAGAGGACTGGTAGCTGGAAATTCACACTCATTTTAACAGTTTAACAAATCTGGAGGCAAAACCTCTCATGCACCCCATCTCACCTCTCTAAACAGATGCATTTAAAAAATTATCATAGGATTCATGTTTAGAAAAAAATGTGATATGGCTAATGCAAAGCCATTTCAAAACCAGTCCTTTGCAAGCAGATGTTAACTGCTGCTTGGCAAGATGTCATTTCATACTACCTCATTTACAAAGTTAGACACTTGGACGTGGAAGAAATAAACATTTCTTCAAAAACAAAGAATCTCTCCTCAGCAGTGAAAAGGAGACTTTCAGCCACAACTTGAAAATAATCACGCCTGAATAGCAGCTCTATAGTATGACATCTGTAAATCAAATTAACCTGCTACGCCAAACAACCAGCAGTCTAAACACAGATGTCATTTTTTTGAGGTCTCACCTGTTAATTTAATTCCAGGACAGTATTTATCAAGAAAAATGGTTAAAATATAAAACAGCACTGGCTCTTATCTCACTGGATGGAGAAGGTCCATGCCTACCTAGGGGAGATTTTGTTTACATTTCTCTTTTGCAAGCTCATATCCTCACTGGTATTGCTAAGTATAAGCACTAAGAGAAGACATCTCTAGGCTCCAGCTAGTTTTCCCACTGGAAAACTAACACTAAGATGAAAATACATTTAACAAGCGAAGAAGCAATATATACCAGAGAGCAAAAAGATATAAGAACAGGTGTAGTGAAGTTTCCCCCAGAAAACTGAGCATCCAACGGTTATTAAAGACTCACAGAGTCTTACTTCCAAGATAAATATTCTAGAAAGGAACATTAGAAAATAAAAATAAAATAAAACAATGGCCCTTACACAGTTACATACACACAGCTGCAACGGTGTGTGATGCTGGAGAACACCCTTGCTATTCGAGAAATTCTCCTTTGCAAGTATTTACAGTCTAGGTAGGTGTTTGCATGAAGGAAATGCTGCGCTGGGTATGGTATGAGCCAGAGGCATCTCAAACAGAAGTTAGAAGACCTGTAGCTTTTACCAAGACTGCTAAGCCCCACGAGCCTTTGTGTCCAAAATAAACAGGTTCATCTTCTCCCAGGCTCAGGGCCTGAAGCATTCCCGATGCTAAACCTAACGGTGCAAGCAAAACATACAATGGTGGGGGCCACTGTTCCTGCTGACTGAAGACGCAGATTCCTTTTTAATCTCCAAACCAATTAGTCTGTTTAACCACTTGAGAAATGGGCAGGGCAGCCTACCCACTTTCTAGGTGCTTTTGGACACCACACAAAAGCAGGCATTTAATGAAATACTGCCCTGGAGTGGGCAGCTACCAGCTTGTCTCTGATCCTCCCCTCTCCCCTCCTTTGCAAGAAGCAGGAGACAAAGAAACAAGTGCACATGCTCAAGGGAAGGAAAAAAGGAGAAAGAGGGCAGGGGAGGCACAGTAAGCTTCAGCTGGTCTCTCTCCCTGTTTGTAACAAGCTCCACTGCTGTTGGCAGGGAAGCATAGACAATCCCAGTGAGGAAATTTGGTATTATTTGTCAAAATGCAGCCAGAGTGGGCTCCTAGACACGGAGACGAGACACTGCCTCTGCAGCAAGCGATATGCAAACTAAGAGACAGATGCTGTCTGTACACAGTGGCCTCAAACTATAAATATTAAGAGGTTCATTTGATGAAAGGCAGCAAACCCTGCACTGCCCTTGCCCACCGAAGAGTGTCCATGTCGGGCTTCAGCAAGAGCTGTCCCAGGGCTCGCAACAACAGCGATATTCTGGGGCAGCAGCGAGACTAAGTGAAGATCACAAGCCTGCTACGGACCCACATAACAAAAATGGAGTCTTGTATCTTTAGTATCCACCAGGAATGAACACCATGTCCCCAGAAAACCCACATGTAATGTTTACACAGCATGTCCAAAAAGTTCCCACGACAAGTGACTTGGACACAGCTTTATTTTTTTAGCTCACTGGAAAGCACTTCCTAGGGGGTATGTAAAAATCATTGCAAAGGTGCAGCTCCCACAACATCTCAGGATCAGGACTGGCTGTGAGACCGCAGGGTTCCGCATACAACTGGGTGAGCGTTGCTGAGTTCAGAGCTGGAAAGAGCTGTTAGACATTGCCAAGACCCAGCCAGTTCATCAGCTCAAAGAATTCATAGGTTGGCTGCAAGGCACAGAACAGCACACACCATGCCACTTCTGAAGGACCACAGCTTTGGAAAGGCACAATTAGGCTAGCTTTCCTGGGGAAACTTTTGTACCCACACCTGCTATTTCTGTCTGGTTAGAGTTCCTATATACCAAGTGCTCAAGAAAAGACACAAAAGAGTAACCAAGTCTTGAAGAAGCCTGATGCATTAACAGTTAATTACTCACACTGTTGCAACGAAGGCTGAAAACTCATTGCTATTCCAGGGACAGGAGGACAGCAGACTGAAATCAAGCCGTATGAAACAGTACATTTTATAAAATAAAGTCTGAACCACAAAATGAAAGTACAAAATAAAAGTCTGTATCACAAAGCCCTCAGCAACACCAAGTTTTGCAGATACAGTTGCTTCTGCATTGCCACAAAGTAAAAACATGAGAACAAAGCAAGTCAAAGGTCCAGAACAGGGATTTCCTGACTCACTTCTATTTATCCCACAGGCTCTTCGGGGCTCTAGGAAAGCCGCATTTTTAAACTATCTAGAAATCTTAACTTCTATTCAGTTTCAAATGGCTTCTCTCAGCAAAGTGGGCAGCACAGAAAGTCCAGCCATTCAGAGGCAAACATTGGAGTATGCTGAACTGTAATCCTGCTGCAACACTGTACGGAAAGGACAGCAGGGAGGGAATTAAAATGACAGAAAACTACAAAGGGAAGCAGGATCTAGAGCTTTGCATGGCCATGTGCGAGCACTGCATGATACAGATGCAGAGAGATGTACCTGCTCTCGCTGTGCACACAAAGATTCATTAAATCTAAAGATTCATTAAATCTAAAAGAGACTTGGGCATAACAGAGACACAGCTATTGCACCTTAGTTTCAGGAGCTATTAGAAAGCAAACAGGCTGCACTGAAATAAATGGGTGCAAATTAGACAGACAGATATAAAAGCAGTGAAAATTGGTGTAAACATTCAATACATCCAGAGATTTTTCTCTGGGAATCTCTCACCATTTTGGTATTACTCTAAATAAAGAGAAAAGAAAAAAAAAAAAGCTAGGTTGATGTCTTGCCTGCAACTTAAAAAAAAAGCCACAACAGGATTCCAGATGTTCTACAGCTGTCAGTTACCAAAGGCTGGAGAGTCAGACAGAATCCTAAAGACTAGGAACAGAAAATACAAGTCAGAGATTGCAAAAAAGGTCCAGAATCATTCTGGGAAGCTGGAAAAACAACCATAGAATTTATATCAGAGTATTCTTAAACTCAGTTCTACAGAGAAATTCTTGCTATCCACTTATTTTTCAATCAGTCTGAAGGAGTTTTTTTTTTTCCTGACTAGGTGCCCCATACACCAGCCAGAGAATTGAAGTCGAGCATGCCTAATTACTGCAAGGTTCAGATGACACATTGCTCAAACCTAAGCAGGAATGTGCGTGCACTCAGTCAAAGGGAACCTGTGCGTTCTAAGCATCTGTAGATTCGAGCACAACTTTAATATTTGCTTGCAAATCAGAGGGATGCAGACACAGGGAGTGCCTGAGCAGATGGCCAAAAGATTACATCCTAACTAAATCCAGCACATGGCTGACGAGCTGGTCACTCGCCACAATACAACAAAATTTACATCCTTACACAGAGGCCAATAAAGTGGCATGGAAGGGCCGCGGGAGAAATTAGAACAAAAGGATGCAGTTTAATTAGTGCTCTTAAAAAGAAATGCAACACTGAAAGCAGAACATTCAAAATGCATTTTCATGATCAGCAATTTGACAAATAGCTTCCTCTTCCCTGTGAAACATGAACGCAATGTTAATGTGTTTTCAAGAACGCTCTAACTTCTACAGTAACTACCCCCAGATGAACAGCAGAATCAATACATATTTCCATTTCACTCTGTGCTTTTCTCACCTCTGCCAGGTGCTCAGTCTTCATTGCACAGTGATACACAGCACTAGGTGCAAAGGTTGCTTAAGCAACAGAAATAAGAGACCACAGCAAAATGCTCATACTACCCAAGACTAAGTCAACACACCAAATTCACAGCCTGTGCACCCTGAAGCACGTACACAGAAGAGAGGGAATCCCTTCTGGGAGTGAAGCACTGGCTAGGCAGTGCTCTAGACCTTAAGGTCTGTTATATTTTCTGTAACTGAGGCTTTGGTAACAATTTTAATGTCTGAACCCTGCACCAACAGTTATAGTACAGGCCCTCACTGCAGAGCTGGAAATTCAGCACCTCCTACTCACTTCCTGAAAGCTTGTTATAAAATCCATGAGAGTCTGGAAAGTGGCACAAGACTAGAGCATCGAACAAGGACTGTTCTGTCGCTGGGGATCCCACCCTGACACACAGGTACCTTTCCCTCCCCTGGAAAACAAAACGTTTTACATGCACAACCCCTGCATATCGTCATGTCCCACCTGAGGGCGAGAAATCCTTCTCTTTCCCACTGCCTGAAATCAAAATGTGCTCCAGGCTGAAGGAAGCAGAAGCCATGATGTGACCTCACCCCTGATTTTAACTCATTCACTGTTTTGTTTCATATGATCCCTATAAAAGTCCAGCAGCATCAGAGGTATGCTATTAAAAGCAATGGCACATGTCACAGCAGAAGAGCAGTGCTGACTGTGTCATGAAACTCTTCCCTTCAGAACTCTAAGAAAGAAAGAGACAGATAAAACAGTAGTTTAATGGTTTTCCAAGCCTGTTATGAGGATTTAACATGTCACAGTCACCTTGGTATTCCCAGCTTGAGACAGGTCTAAAAAGAAAGGCTCCGCTGCATTCTCATGCATTCAGAGCTAAATTATGTTCAGAAGGAAGAGATTTTCCTTAACTAGCTCAGAGGAAGGATAATTACACAGGAGGCCCCAGGGACACGCCGGCACTCAGCAGCACTTCGACAGCCTCAGCTGTAACTGCAGAGAGCCCAGAGCAGGGTCCACCTGGGTTTCATCTCCTCGCAGCAGAGCCCTTCTGAGCTGGTGTGGATTTTGCAGCTGAGACATTCCTTCAGCCCCAGGGGCCACTGAGAAACAAGACACTTAAGTCACATTTATTACTTTATATTTCATTTTCTGACAGGGAAAACTAACCACTGGTTTACATATAAACACTGTTCCACTTGAGCAGGGAAGAGAGCACTTTACGCCCCAGCATGTTCCCTTTAAGGATGACATGACAGAAACACAGTGGGTACCTTCATGTACCAACAGACATCAAAGCTGAGACTGCATTCACAGCAAACAGAGGATAACATTTTGTTATTGCTTGATGTGAATGGAGGGCTGGGCTGACCAGAGAACTCTTCTGCTGCCAGAAGGAAGAAGAGCCACTGCGAAATGCCACTTTGCTCGCTAACTGGCAGAGAGCGGAAACATAGCACAGATTTACATCAGTACCCGAAGAACTAAGGTTGCATCTAAGGGCAGAATTTTCCTGACTTAGAACCTGAAATAGCCTTTCAGAAATATACCATCTGTTTGACTAAGACAACTGTGGAGGAATCCAGATAGTCTCAACAACAAGCCATCAGTACCATGAAATTTACCTCAACTGAAGCGGGAGATCGATCTGCTTTAATAAGTAGTCCAGGATAAATGGATGGACACAATAAGAGTTCATTAATTTTTAAGTTTGTCAAAATGAAGTAAAAAAAAACCCACCACTTTTACATTGCAGTTCCCATTCACATAGCAAAGAGCTTTCTTCAATTTAACCACTCTAAATGCCCACAGGACAACTTGACTCACCTTTCTCTAAGCCTTTGGAACCATGTCAAACAAGGTATGCTCCCTTCAGCAACCAACCACATTTCAAAAGCGCCTATATCACCCTTGGATTCTTCTCAGGAAGGAGGGCAGAAAAAAAAAAAAGAAAAATAAAAAAAAAAGAGATTCTATTCTGTTGCCTGTGGTAACAAATTGACCTACACAAGGGATTTCCATTTTGCCAGATGTCTTAAGAATAAATCAGTATGCCTTCTAATTCACATGAATTAGCATCTTCCTGCTCAGAAGATCTGCAAATTCATTAACCTGAACAAAGACACATAAAGCTACTAAGTTTATTTGATTTACAACACAGTTTCCAACAAACAGCTTTCTACCAGTCGCTCCATCCTTTCTGCCCACTGGACAGTGACTGATAACAGCTGGGACACATGTGACTGCTTGGAAGGGTTTTCCAGATTCCTGTGCTAAGAGGACACATATTCAATACTAACCACATTTAACTTCAGGACTATTTCCTACAGGAAATCCAGGAAAGCGCTACTTAAAGTATTCATCGCAATAACCCTCCACATTGCCAAACCTCACCAGGTGCTCCCCTGGTCATCTGTAAATTCTCTGGTCAGTAAAGATCCAGGGCTTACACACACATACACAAGTATCACAACCCACAGGTAGACAGCACCCTCCTTGTTTCCTTCCACAACCCAGACACCCCTATCTTGGGGCTGACAGACATTTCCAGTCCCGATGAGACGCTGCAGCTGCTGCTTGGCTCTGCTTACCAAGCTTCACATGAACATCTGGTTCTTGCCAGAATTTTCACAGCCTCAGGCTCAGTGTCCCACCACTTTTATGGGCCTAACATTGGTGAATAAAGTACTGAAATCTACCCAGGAAGGGCCTAACTTTCATATACAAAAGCTATATATCACTGTATTGTCTAAATCTCTATTACTGCCATAGCCCATGGGCATCAGAGTGACATTGCACAGTGGCAAGATATCCAAGTATTCCCCACTGTTTCATGAACTTGGGAGAACTAGCAGGACAACATGATGGCCAATCTACACAAAATTGAGCAAATCCATAATTAGTACACTGTGCTGAACCAATTATCAAATGAAACATACACCTGACTATTTTGCTGAATCATCCAGTCTGATCACTTCAGTGAAGTGGGTAATTTCATGCCTCCTGCAGATACTGTCACTTTTCAGCTCAGCTTTTGCATAAAACTTGGTAAGTGTATACAGCACAGCTCAGTTTGCAACAGAGCTTCATAGTGCTCCACTTCTTCCATCCTTACCAAAGTTACTGGATAACTTAAACAGAACAAATTAAAAGACTTGGTAGGAAACCCTTTCTGGCAGTTACAAACACTCAAATCAAAACCACATTCTCATTGGAGCAGAAGGACCAACTTTGTAGATCCTTTGGTAAAGGGGTTTAATTGTGCTTTTTTTTTTTAAGTAAAACTCAGTTCTCATCAGCAAAAGAAGCCTTCTCTTAAAAGACCCTACTACTCTAAAAGGTATTTCATACAACAGAAGGAGTGACAATTCAATTTACTTCCTATGATGGTTTAATGTAGTAGGCAGTTAATGTAAGTAGGCTTCTAAACACTTTCAATGACAAAATAGATTCAGACAGTTAGAGACATCTGGGTCTCGTTTACAGGTTAATCTGTTACCAGATTTGATTTGACACACTGACTTAACATCACACAGATTTTCAGCCTCCTGAAATGAAGAGTTTCATATGCATTCTTGTTTGTTGCTTAGCTCAAGAACTCACCTACCTGAAATATTCCTTGAACTATTTCAGCAACAGAAATTAACAGGTGAAAAAAAACAGGTGAAAAAAATGTTACAGAAATTAAAAAAAAAATTATAAACGGTGTTGCAAAAGATACACCATGGGTACTCCAGCTATGAATAGAGTTTTGGACAGAAAAATCAAACCCATATCTCAAAAAACTACTAACTGAAAACAAAGTGTCTTACTAGGAGAATATAGGACAGGAAAAATGGAACTGAAACTATGTACACAACTTGTAGAAAGCCACCGTGACAGGGAACAAAATGCAGGAGGAAAACTAGAGGTCTGCAACTGGTTCCTGCCCTGAAATTAGAGCAGACATTAGATTGCTCTTCCAGCATCCTTACACCAGCATTTCTGTAGAAAATAGTATCAGACAGCAAGGTCTTGCTGTTATCTTTTAGTTTGAAAACAAAATTTGAAGTAGAGCAACTAGGACAGGATAGTTTCACAGAGAGGAAGGGAGGGAGAAGACTCAACTCACAAAACAGTAGATCCCAAAACCCAGAACTCCCCTCATCTTTGAGCTTTAAGTGGATACAGTGATTTTACTAAAAAGCTAGCAGAGAACAGGATCTACAATGGCAAAATACAATCAATATACCATGATCATCAGGCACTGCAAAAGATTCCAGCATTTTAAAACATGCAGATCATTTTATCCCAAAAGCCTTGGGAGATCTTACCAATAAAAAGCTTAAAACATTGACAAGCTATTTTGTAAACCACAGCTCAAATCATTATTACATTAAGCATTAGCACTTAGTCAAACTTCTGCTTTGCAGTAATGAAGCTGCAAGAAGTTTACGTACAGCTGATCCCAGAAAAAGCTTCCTGAAAGGCAGCAGGAAGCATTCAATTGATTTCAGATAAGCAGCAGCTCAAATAAGCTTGACAATATTGTTTCTTCTATCTGGGAAAAAAAGCATAGTCATGAACCATACAGCCAAAAAAGCTGGAAACAGATGCTGGGAAGCAGTGAAGAAAGTAGGAACATGCAAGTCTTGAACTTTACAGCCTCCTGAAACAGATTAGCACTGCCAGTGAATCCAGAGTGCCAACAGCCCATAAAATATTTTCCAGTTTGTACATGAAATATACTTGGAAACAGAAGAAGTGCAGAAGCTTCTACTTCCAGGGAGCTTGTGTGGCTAAATGCTGCACAGGAGAGAGAAGGAGGTAGTAGTTTTCAGAGAGGAGTGGAATAAAATCATGCTGGAATTTCCAATACCAGGACACTTTTCCAGGAATTCCCATCACTGCAGATGCTCTTCCAGGCTATGGGGCTATCTATCCCCGTTTCTCCTGCCTGCATGGTCCCACAGTTCTGCTGGCAGGCAGGCAGTCTCAATACACTTTCCCAGCCAACACAAAGAAGATCAACCCATTGAGCTCAAGTCACCCTTCAGGTAACCTGAACAAGCTGAGAATCATAAGCCATCTTCTGCCCGCTTTGGGACTTGCTGGAATGACAGCCTCCCAGTGCCCAGACAAAAATCTCTCCTCTAGCGGTTCATCTCATTATCGTCCTTTGAGGCTGCACAGAAAGCATTAGCTCCACTCGCAAGAGCCCCCCATCCTGTGCTGCAATACAAGGCACCTCAAAGATACACCAAGTCTGCGTGCTGCTCTCCAGAGAGCCCTTTACCTCATTACTCACCTTTTCAACTTATCTGACAATAATCATGATCTCAATGCAAACTGACAAGTTAATTCTAGTAAGTCAAGAGACAGCATACTCAGATGCTTATTTAGATAATTGTGCTTTGCTTCTTCATAACCTTCCCATAGACATGTTAACATCTACCTGAAATTTAACTTCACTCACAGCTTTCACCTCAACATCCATTTGCTACTCAAAACCAAAGGCCTAGGCTCTGAGACTCAGTTAGTGGAGCACTCAAGCTACCTTCAGATGGTTTTATTCACCAGGGAAAGACTCTGAATCATCAGTTCTCCTGCCCTATTTCTCCATCGAGAACTGCAACCAAGTCACAAAAGAGTATTCAAAAGTTTACCTTGTGATTACTGCCTCTCCCCTCACCAGCACAATGACAAAGCCAGTCAGATTCGTAATTTATTGTGCCCAAAACATCAGTTGTTTGAATAAATCCAACAGTCCCACTGCTCAAACTTGATGCTGGAATTCCCTAAAAGACACGTTGACAACAATGACATCTCACACTGGGATCCCAAACCAGATGTCTCCTGCCCTGCAGGCCAAGGGGCTCTTTACACATCTTCAGTAGGAGTTTGCACGGCAAGAAGTCCTATCACAATAGGAACGACTGCAAAACAAGCCCTGGTATCTTATCCATCCAAACACCTAGACGATTCCCAGGAAGGAGCATGACAGTATGATACAGCAGTACCTACTCTATATATTTACATGCTCCCAGCTTCTAGTCTTAGGAGCCAGAGGTGACATTTTGGAAAGTAGAGTTTCATACGCTCTGTTCTACCACCAAATCTCCTCCATCCCTAACTTAACCAGGGGATGGCAGCAGGCAATTTCAGGTGAATTCCACTTTGGTACTTCTTCAATAGTGAGGGGGAATACATGCTTCAGAGACCTTCCTTCACAATTTAGCCTCTTTGCTATACATCTTTGCTGTCACTTGACAGTGGTATCAGCTGTTTTAAAGCAGGCAGACAACACAAGCAAATCATATCACTCTCTATTGAGAAGAAAGGGGCTATCACTCAAAGAAAGGCAAGATGCTTTGCTAGCTGTTTGACACAGCGAATACAGTCTGTTTTTCTTTAAAAAAAACCAACAAAACACAAACTAAAACTCCACAACTGTAATACACAAAAGAAAATCTGTCTTCAAATTTTGTGGGGCTATAAGCAGAGTTAAGTCCCTTATTACTACCACCGCCATTCCTCAAGGGTAGATACACATAGTTTGGTCGACTGAGTAATCCCTCTGAGCTTTGGCCTGACCTAGGACAGGCAGGTGAGCACCCCCTCTGATCAGTCTGGATCAGCTACATTTTTCTTGAGAAGTGGGAAGACAAACACACACAGAATTTTTGTTATGTTTTGCTTACAAACCAAGAGATGATGCTTTTGTCCACCGTTTGCTTTCCAAGGCGGGTGGGGAAGCAGAGTGTGGTGATGGAGAAATGGATTTGTGTAACAGAACACCTTTTAAACAAAAAGGAAGCTGAGGATATGGCCGACTTCCCTGTTTCTATACAACAGCTCCACCTATATACACTTACCATCCACACAGTAAAACCAATTGCTAAAAAGCACAGCTAGGAGAAATTCTCTAACATTTATTTCTTCCTTTTTTGGATGACCAACACAGATATGTTGCTGACGAGTCACTGAAGTTTCTGCTCAGCAGCTGCTTTGAACTGAGCAGTGAGGACAGGAACAAAATCTCTTATTCAGATCACAGAGATTATGAGAGGTTAATCCTCCTGACGCTGGCAACACAGACAACTCTGTCAGGCGACCTGGTTCCCCAACTAAGAGGTGAACTAAACAGTAATCCAAGCTGCCTCTTCTCTCCAATATTCTGTTGCAGCCTTTATTTTATTAGTAAAAAAGCAGCTTGGGTGCAACATACTGGAGTGAGCTAGTGTGGTTTTGACCCTCTCTCAGAAGACGTACTCTGTTAGATTGTGCGTTAGTCACTTTGCTTTAAGGAGTTCCCTGCAGGTTACAGATTTCTCCTGAACTTTTAACCATTTTATGATCAGAAGAGACAACATCCTTACTCCTGAATCCATTTCTGATTACAAAAATGATAAATCCATCAAATCATTCAGAACTTTTAGATATAGAAGATAAATACTACTGGGCAGAGAATAAAGGAGGCTTCCAATTTTCAGTGGCATAAATTATCCTTCTTTCAAGTTCTATAAGGTTCAGAAATATATTATTTTAAGTTAGTGGAAATGCCTTAATTGAATAAGGAAACAAAAAACATGCTACTTAAATTTTACACAAAACAGACTTCAACTCATATATGCCCCCAGCTGTCTAACAAAATATGCATAATGAAAGCCATATCCTTGCACCAGAAGGCAGGAAAAGAGACAGACTGATAATGTATTCAGTCTGCCAGGAGCCAGTCTTGAGTTGGTAAACTGACTTTGCTGACAAACTAATAGTTCAACAAGTTTATAACAAAAGCTTCAATACAAAAGAAAAAAAAGAAACACCCACACACAAGAAAAGCCACACACACAGACAAAAAAACACCCAAAAAAACCCCCCACAAAAAAAAAACCCTCAAGCCAAAGAGCAAACATTAAAAAAAATAAAAACCACAAACCGCCACACCACCAAGAAACCTTAGAACTAATTCAGAAACTAGATGAATGGGCAAATTAGTTAGTTGTTTGAGGTTTTTTTAATTTTGAAAATAAGATACACCTCTTTACAGAGTAATTTCTTCCAAGACACAAACCATACACAGTTGCTGCTCAGACACTGTACATACAGGTAAAGGTCACTTAAATTACTAGAATCTTGCCAGAGTTATTAGGTCAAATCACACAGCCTGGTTAGAGCAAGGTAACAGCTGCTAGAAGACACAAGTAATCTGGTACCAAACAAAGAAGAAAAAGCGGGAATTGCAGATACAATAAACCAACTTGTGTGCTTTTCCTTTGGCTGGCATGCGCCTCTCTCAGTCAACAAAAGCACTGATGTCCTCTGTATAGCCTCCCAAATGACTCAAGTTTCTACACTCCCTGTTCAGATTTAAACAAGATGCACCCTGGAACAAAAGTTGCTGACTAAACACACCAGAAGTGATCACCACCTAATCACAGCCTTGGTATATTTTCTGGTAGTTTCGATTTAAGTTACAGGATTGCATGCAATCGGCCAACTGGAACACAGCTACTTGTCAAGCAGGACTGAGCACAAGCTTGCCCTCAAAGGCATCCAGCTAAAAACTGATACTAACAAATATCATTGTTCAACTTCAGAAGTCTAGCTTATTCACCAAAAGAGAAACAAAGATAAAGCAACAGCACATTCATGGTGGATTCAGTAACTTTTTTTTTATTTTTTAAAGCAAAACCATCCCACCATACTACAGCAAATGATAAGCTCCCAGGAAAAACAGCATCTATGTTTTCCTGCACCAAATAATGAAGCAGGATTGGTCCAATTCGAAAAATAGTTTCAGTGAAGTTATTAATATTGTGTTACTTAAATATTTACTTGCTTGATTTCACAAACCAGAGAAGAGATTAATATCTAGGAGACAGAAGTGAGTTGACTGTGAGCATTAAGAAAGAGTAAAACAACTGATTGGGATACAAGTTATGGTTTAACTGAATGACGTTCCCAGGCAGGAATGGGAGATCTAACAGAAGACTCCTTGCAGTCTTAATTCTCTGGCAGACTGACTTTACTCTTAGCATTCACAAACTGCTCAGACAACACTGGTCCCTGGAGGACACACACAAATTGGATAGTTAGACTGGCACCAATGTTTCTGCAGGTTTTGGTTGCTTAAGGTCTTGGGACATAGGTCACTTCCCCCAGAAGGAAGCTGACGTAGATGGTTTGGGGGTGTTTAGTTGTTTGGGTTTTTTTTTAAGTTAAGTTTGTAAAGAAAGAATGTGTTTTATAAAATTCAGCCTCGAGACTGATACCAGAGCAAACATGCTATTTTAACACCATCTGGGAGAAGCAGATGAATGGCTGCTCCCCATGGCAGTTCTACATTATCTGAAGGAGCCGCAATCACCTGCCAATGATTTTGGTTTGACACAGCATGTACACAAAGGACTGAACCACAACCAGGTCTTACTAATGACAAGGATTATGTCCAAGACTGCTCTCCTGAAACCCATGCTGTTTGCTTGCATTTGGGCCTCCATAAAAATTAAAGTGAAATTCCATCAGGCTAAATGCCATTAGAATCAAAATCATTAACTAAAATAAATAGCTTTAGGTAACAATTGAGTATAAGCAAGTTCCCTCAGAAGTAGTTTGGGGGTTTTATTATTAAAGTTTACACCTAAGCAAGATGCTACATAAAAATTTTACCTTAATATACAATTTGTCTATACCAAGTAGTTGTCAGAGCAGTAATTCACATCACAATGAAGTTAGTGCTGTGAGGATCATAAGACTGAACCCCTTTGGGGTCACAAACTCTAATGTTGGTTCTCCCGTCACCTGTACCACTGAAGTCATTTAAAATCATTCCTGACTTCCAGCCTACAATTTAATTAATGGCACGCTTATACCTTCTGTATCTTATGTCAACACTAGCCTCCACCTTACTGTTTTTCTTCACCCCGTGTTTAATTTCCTGATGTTCTTAATGGACAGAAGCCATAGATGTCATCAGTTTCTGTTTATCAGACAGAAGAAGCCACAGCCTTATAATCGTTTTACCATAGAGACTGAAAGGAAGAGAGAGTCAGACAAGGTTTTCTCCATTTGGTCCTACCCAAGTTCATCCTTCCTGAGCAAGGTCAGCCAGTGCAGGCCACAGCATGCAAGGGCAAATTACTCGTGCCTTTGTCCTTCCCCAGCATGTACTGATATCACCTTCTCCTCTCCCCACAATTATTCTGTACTGGTTGACACCACAGTGCTGAGTCAAGAGGCCTCCCCAACACCTCTCCTTTCACCAAGCTTTGCATTTTTCAAAACTTCTTGTCATTTGCTGTTAAGTGCATAGCTTTTCTACATGATATCAAGTAATTTTCATTATTGTTGTCCTCGAGGCCATTGAATCCTTCACATGTTATAATTATCTACTTCCAAATCGATTATACCATTAGGACTTGTCCTAAAAAAACCCAACTCTGACACACACATTCCTACTTTTCTTGCCACACCACAAGCAGAAGACATCTATCTGCTTCTCCCACCAGTCCGTAGCTTCTGCTACAGCCAATTCCTTATGCGCTTTACATGTCTTTTGCCAATTCCAATTTTCTTCAAAAAGAAGTGTCTGATATGGTGATTTGTGAGATATTACAAAAGTCCAAATAGATGCACACTTTCATCTAGAAAGAAGAGGTTAACCCAGAGCAACCTTCCTCTCACAAACCCACACCACATTTTCTACCCAATGATCTTCCACACTGCTTCCACCTGTCTATAACGTTTTTATTATTCTCTCTTTAAAGTTTATTTTAAACCTTGTATATTACCACAGCCTTGCCTACTTTCGAAGTCAAAACTTATCCACATTTATCACCCATCTACTTATCTTCCTGCCAAACCACAAAACCACCTTTCTTGTTCTCCAGTTCGGTGATGCCACTGCTTGCTTACAGCAGTAGTTAAAATTCTGTTACCAGAGTCCAGATTTCAAGTGTTGCATGTTTTAGCACTCTGGGTTACAGATTACCAGTCTCAAATTCAAGGTGTTAAGGTTTTGTTACCACCCCATATATCTGTATCATTTTCAGTGTCATTCCTGTAAGAAACAATTCCTACAGTTCATGGATCATACTCAAACCATCTTTACCGAACTCCCTGTCCCTGTGTACAGCAGTCCAATATCTTACTGGCTGTTTCTCCTTTTCACGTTACCAAAGCACCTTCTGTTATCTGCTTTAATACCCTTTGCGAGACGTCACCTTGTCTACTGAGGTGGAATCCCCTGCCTTAGCCCTGAACTTCCCGATCCTCAAGATACACCTTCCTTTACAAACCAACGTTTTGCCCACACCTCTCAGAGGTTCTCTGTTTGCTCACCTTACCCTGACGCAATGATCAGGTGAATCATCAGCTCTTGGGCCATTTCCTAGGTGGAGCCTTTTCTTGTTATTTGAGATGCTAATATTTACCCCTGTGGCTTCACTGAATTTCATGCCTTCCTCCATATTCAAGCATCTCATTTCACCAAATAGCTCCTTCAGTTTCTCTAGAGGCTCAACAGTTGCTGGTCTACATGATTATCTGTTTAACTTAACCTAGGTAAAGTTGCAATCACTCAAACCAAGTTCACTTCTATGTCTGGCTTCCCTGAAGCATCTTCTGTGCATCTTAATGGCACATCTACAGTTAACTTCATCGATTTTATGGCTTCAGTCACTGTCTGATGATGAAACTGCCAAATAACACAGCTCTCTGCACCCAGCCATTACCAACAGCATTCATTCTCTGGTGTGACGAGTCAATTTCTCACAGTGACAACACCCAGAAATACTTCTCTCTAACCATATTACGAGATTTCTACCCACATTTAAATCCTGGACTACGTGCGGTAGATCTCTTGCGCTATCACAGCAAAATCTCTTATCAGCTCTTCCCAAAGCAATTTCAGCCCAGCTGGTTCTCTTTTATCCACACTAATGCTGCTTTACAATTCTGCATCACTAACACACAGTGGAATTTTCCCAGTCACCTTTATTCCTCTCCTTCCAGAGCAGAGCATTCCCTCCAACATCTCTGTTCCCCTTACAACCCCAAACCTCCTGCTGCCCCTATGAGGGCTAGTTCTGAGTCCTACACCAACAGTCCCCTTCCTACCACTTTAGTAACAAGCTCCCTACTTTGCTTTATAACACTAACATGTTTGCATCCTCTTGGAAACAACCTCAAAACTACTAATCAAAATGATTTTCAGTGTTTATATAATTGTATCATTTATAATTTCAGGATCATGTAATCCCTGTTTCATCTCCAACACCATCTCTTTCCTGATGCTCTATGAGGAAAAAAACATACAATGCAGGCCCCCATCAAGAATGCACAGGGTTAACTCATACATACACAGATTTCTCTCACATGCTGCTCTGCTCCAATAAAGCCTGAACACATTTCTGTATCTTTGACCGAAGCGTCAGACATATACAGAACAGTACCTTCAAACTTAAGTTTACAACAGAAATAAAAGGTCTGTCGGCAGAGCTGTGTTAAGACTACGTTCCTCCCAACTCGCCAAAGCATAACAAAATACTGATTTAACACTGCAATTCAATAGGTCATGGCATGTCTTCATCTCTTTTTAACCATGGAAAGATATGTAAACACTTCAAATTTTCTGATCAGTCATAATACAACAGTCACATACCTCTACTCAAGTAACGGACATTATCAAACTCCATTTTTTCCCAAATCCTTAAGTACCATAAGGGTGAGGAATACAAATTTCATAATAGCTTCTCCAATCTAAGGAAAGGCAGGCTGACTTCTGCTGTTGTGATGCTGAAGCTAGAAAACCAGTTCAGTCTAAAAAGCATGAGTTTGTCACATATGATGATAATCAACATAAAGCTGATGAGAACTGCAGAAAATCTTTCATCACTTTTAATTCATAATCTGATCTTTTTCTAGAATACTCTAGGTTGTTAAACTAAAAAATACCTTGTCCTATACAGCAACATATTAGATGATTACAACAATCCATTCTGGCCTTATAACTATAGAGTTTCTAAGCAGTTAATCTCCTCAAAAAACTCCTGCTAAAATGGAGCATACACAGACTCCACTTACTTAATTTGATATGTCAAAATCTAATAAAGTTTTGCACATGCAGCAAGTTATACCAGGTAGAAAAGGATGAAATAAAATTACTGTTTCGCATACATTTTTCCCTCCCCACCAATCCATATCCACGTTGCATGCCAAATTCAAGTCACAGACGAGAAGCTTACATTCAGATCAGGAGTTCAAGGTTGGGGGATGTCTGAACCAGAAAAGAACAAGAATTTATTTCGTTAAAAACCAAGACTTTATTAATCTATGAAATGGCATTATGATTTTGGTAGCGTTAGAACTCCCAAATCCAAAACAAAAGGCAACGTCAGCTTTCTAGTAATTTATGGTGCCTCAGACTCTCAAAGAGAAGCCACATGAAAAGTGCCTTCCAGAGAGGCCAAATGATCTTCTGAAGAATGCCACCTGATTGCTTTTAAAGAAGTGTCATGATGAAGAGTAACTCATGAAATTGGGAAGGTGAACAAAATAGTAACAACACATAATTTTCTAAAATGTGTGTAGTAGTTTACTCAGCAGTCAAATTCCTTCCTCACCCAAAGCTGATAACCTACCTTGGCATCATCTCAATTAATGTCTAGTACTCCTGGTCCTATAGGAAAAAACAGTTATCAAATATTTCCAGAATAACAGTTTGTAGATCTCCAGTGTATAACTGCAGCCATAACACTCCACAGGGAATTCATTTGCAAAGGACTGTGGTTGTTGCAACAGAAAACTGCGTGATGACTAAACATGAATCATCACAGGTACTGAGAGTCTGAAGTCCCTGGACTTTTCCTGAAAACACATTCTAAGATTTATACAAGCCCTCAGGAAAGGAAAATGTCTCTAAAGAATTTCTCTCTAGAAATTTAAATATCTACATATTCTCACATATATATATTTATTCCTTGGAAATTGCTATGTTTGCTAAGCAGAAATTTTCAGTTTACAACATAGCTTAAATTAAATTTGATCCAGAGTTTCTTCATGCCTAGCCTTTCCATCACTACCTGTCTATATGGAACTGTTTTGAAATACCCTTAGAACATATTTTAGAACAACTGGAAAAAAACAAAACACAAAACTGAAAGAACTCAGTTTGCACACCAGTTTTTGAACAATCTGGTCAAGGATTTGATGAAAAAAAAAAGCTTACATTAACCTTCTTGTGATAATCAAGATGCCAACAATCAATACAGAGCAGAATAAAGCACACAGCTCCCCATGCTTAAAGTTTATAAAGGTGTCAGGCTGCAATCAGCTATCCAGTGGCACAAAAAAATTAGATAAATCTATGACAACTCCAAAAATTATGGCAAGCCAAGAGAGCTGGACAGGGAAAAGTCCCATGAAGATTTAGAAGCACAGTGCACCTTCCTTAACACACGAGGCTCCAAATCAGTGCCTGACTCTGGGGGTTTGCTCTCTCTGCACAGCACCACTACCCACCCTGCTCCCCAGCTCAACTGCTGCCCTGGTACAGTTGAGCAGAATGTCTGGTGGCACAAAGTCAGAAAAACTTCAGACAGCAGGACAACACAGGACAGATTTGCTACAACATAATAGAAGTTCAAGCAACAACCCTTATCTGTTTCCAAGCCAACCAACCATCTCCCTGCCAAGGCCTTGGACAACACCCCTACATCATTCTCCAGAACAGGTTGCAGGTGATGAAGTCCCTGCATCAGTTCATTTTGCCTTATTCAAGCATGTCTGCATCACTGCCACAGGGCCTGCATCACTGTGCTGCCATAAAAGCTTAAAAAAATTACCTCCAGACCCAAACTCCCTTCCTCAGGAGAGGACAAAGACAATAGCCAGTTTTTTATATGTTGCAGACTTCATCTGGATAAAGGGGTGACCCAAAAAGTCATTTAGCATGCACTTATTTTTTTAATGATGTCACATCTTAAAGTACTGCCACATTGGCCTAAGCTGAGAAAACAATCATTGAGTGTGCCAATACTCAAAAGTGCAATTTTGTAGTTATTTTATACCTTATAGTTATGTCTCCATGGTGGAAACACTGGAGTCCGTTTAGTAGAGCATTTAGCCGTAAAGAATTAAGAGACTTAAGTCACAGGATCTTTAAGTAATAAGGTTAAAACCAGTATTCCTTAAAGGGACACGGTCAAGGCTGGAAGCCAAACTTCTTTTAAAAGTCACCAACAGTTTTAGGCTAGAGATTATCACAAGCAAGACACCTCTTTTTATCCCTCATCAGACACATCATTCCAGTCCAATTCACTTTCTATTCATACGGGATGTTCAACTGCAAGGAAGAGCATCAGGAGTCTAAGGTCAGCAAAAAGTTGTTCAAAGATCATACCATCTTTATGTTTCTAAATGCCCCAACTCACGAAATACTGGTAAGCAAAAAGGGAACAAAAGTAGTTCTTTAATCCCTTTAACACAGTTTCTAACCTATGCACCCTGCCCAGCAATGTTAAGACCTTTACAAATTTAAGCCTGGACAGCAAAAGTAAATCTGTGAACAAAGCAGGTGAGGTTTATATATACCTGACAATACCTCAATTTAATTTTCTCTTAGCATAGGATTTCCATAAACTGAAGGTCTCTGAACATACACTTTCACACTGCATGCAGGTACCCAACTCCTGTACAGTTCTTTCCAAATCCTACCCCAACTCATCTGACAATAGGATGAACATATCGACACTCAAGCGCAGTGTGCTACAGGCAACATAAACCGAGTCACAACCATTAGCTGACAGCATTTCCTTTCATTAAGAAGCCCTCACCTAGCTGTCAGAGACAGAGTACCTGACAGTGCCATGCTCCAATTCCTTGCCACTTTCCACAGCAGCAGGACACGTATCCATGCCATAACATGGTGCCTATGAAGCTCAATCAACATCAGTCAGAAGAATTCCTCAGCTGAGGACTTGTCGTCTAACCTGATCCCACAGCCACAGCTAGTCTCTTGCAATCCAGGCTGCACAAGGAAGGAAAGGTCACTAATTTCTGTAAGTACTCAGTGTGCTGTTTGTTAGTTAGAAGTGTAATTATTCAATTATTCAAAGTTAATAATGGAGAAAATAACTTAAAGGACATTAAGGAATGTATTTTGAAAGCCTGATGAAGGAGATGGGGATCTCAGCTTTTTGTGATACACCAAGTAAACCCCACTTGCATCTTTTCATTAAACTATCAACCAGAGGCTTCTCGGTTTAATCTTTGTTGGTTTTGCTGTTTGGGTTTTTTAATCTGGATTCAACTTGGAGCTTTCTTCGTAGCTGAACTAGAAATATAGATGCTCATAGTGTATTTCATAGTGTATTTAAACTGAAATCTATGAACCCATCCCAGAAGACAGTATTAGTCATACAAAGGCTGTTAAACAGAGAAATGCGGTAGAGTTCATATGCCTACCAGTATTTCTTCTGTTCTTTTAAAACTTGTAAATAGCATTCCAACTCAAAAACTGTTAAACAGGAGAACAACTATTTTGGATTCCCACTACAATTTACTTCTATAAAACAATGATTTAAAAGTCACCTGCAGTAGCTGTAATCAAATCAAATACAACATGGTACATCCAAAGACAATCCCTAGTAATACACAAGGGACATTTCAGAGGGGCTAATTAGATAAAGCTGAGGATAATTATTAGAAAATTGACTGAGAGGAATAAATTTGAACCAAAATTGTGGTATTAGATGCAGGAATAAAGTATTAAGAATTTTCTAGGGACACTGCTCCTCAAGTAGGAAGAACAGCTGAAGTCCATTTCACCACAAAGAACTACAAGCCATGGTAAAATATACAAGAAATAAACAGTATCAACACAGGTTGGGTGGCCCTAGATGTAGGAAGTTAGATGCAGGGAAAAGCAAGAGAGTTAAATATAACAAAAAATACTAATTAGAGAAAAATCACCATCAAGGATATTGTCCTCTCATCCCATTAATTGACTTAACTGCTAATGGTGAAGAGGCAATAGGCCTCCAATAAACATTTGCCCCATGCTCGGGAAGAGGCAAGTACCTGTGAGACCAGGTACTTTCCAGCACATCAGTAAGGGAAGATGACATTAAACATCCAAGACACAAATAATAAAAATGAGAAGGTCTAGGTAACGGTCGTACAGATGCCAGTGAAGAAGTCTGTAGCCCAGTGACATTTGCTTTAAATGCAACCTGAGATATTAGAAAACAGGCTCAAAGGACAGCAGAGTATTACACTTGAGGAGACAATCAGGGCACACTTGTAGGAGGACAGGTACCTACAGATCACTGGGCACACCAGGAAAATGTCAAAATGTCTAAAGAGTTAAAGTTCTGAAAAAAAGATGCCTACTATGCAACACCAGTTTGGAAAGACTGATGTAAACTATACAGATTTAATGCTCATAATTTTTTGAGATGACTTAGTGGTGCAGGATAGTCTCATTAAAGTATAAAATTACATAATATGGTGGAAAGCCAGTGAAACAGAGTAACAGTTAGCCACTTAAGAGACCAGTCATGATTAGTGGGGTTTCCCATATCAAATGCCTGCCATGCTTCAACATTTTCACTCCCAGACCGGGCATTTGCCATTTATACAAAACCAAGCAGGACACAGAAGCCAGTGAAAAGGCAAATAATAAAAGCAGCATTATGCACAGCAGTCTAGTCAGGTATAAGGAGGGCCAAAGAGAGAAGAAAATCCATCTGAAATCCTGCTAAACACATAGACATCTGAACCAAACACCCAGGATACACCTCTAGAACAGGAAGCATATAGGATAGGATATACCCTATCACAGAAAGCATCTGCCAAATTTTACAGGTCGCAGTAGACAAACAAAACATTATTTCAGCAAAGTCTTTGGCAAAGATGGCTAATGTATGCACAGGTAAGCATGAGCTGGCAATAGGAACAAAGCAGAATTTAGTCCTTCATTTAATGATGACGAGATCAACACAAGAACATTAAATGCCATTTTCATTTCTACAGAAACTTTAGAAGTATGGTCAGAAAAATAGAGACTGAAAAGAAGAACAAATTCAAACACTAAAGAGAAACCTTTCAACCTACAGACTCCAGAAGTCTTTCTATCTAACAAGAAACAAGAATTCTAAGTTGCTTTCACACACTTTCACACCAAGAAAATGCCAGGTACTAGTAATTTAACCTACCATAGAAGCAGAGTAAGGGAAGACCCTACACACCCTCATATCAGCTCCCAATCTGTTTAGAGGACCACACACTGAATTATCTGGATGAAAAAGGAGAACAAGGGTTATCAGGCACATCACACTGGTTTAAGCTCTCTTGGAAAAGCACTGAGAACAGCTTTCACCAAGTGATTAAAGTATTTTTCAAAACATCAAGCAACACTTAATCACTAGGCATAAAAAAAAAAATATATACGGGGGAAATTTCAAAGGAAATTTATAAGAGGATCATTTGCTGGACATACGCACTTCACATGCCTCCAAGTCAAATATTTGAAATAAGGTCCTAGATTTAAAGCAGCAGTTTCATTTGCTTGGACTTTATGTGCCATTGTGTAAGTTACAACTAGCTCTAAGGCTGTTACAGTTCAAAATTAGGATCCTTCAGCATTTGAATTAAATCCAGCAGGTTGTTGTTGCATATTAAAACAGTATGTTAATAACAACTTTAATAGTTTGAACTGGCAGATGTCAAATTGAAGGAGTCAACTGAGAGGACACTAAGTGAGCATGAATGCTATTCGAATTCAGGAAGCAACTCTGTACATTTCCTCAATCACACTGAAAATCACAGGGGAATTTCAAGAAGCTCTTAGTCCCTAAATTCTTAAAGCAAAGACTTCACACTGTTTGTTGAAACTTTTGTAGCAACAGTGTCCAAAGCTGAAGGAGCCGGGGTCTGAAACAGGAAAATGGATGACTGCCCATGCATCACAAGACAAATGTGGTTTGTAGGTTTTAAACATTCCTATTATTAAACAACAGAAGAAGCTTGACAGTTTAAAAGTTTTCTCTCCAATTAAGCCACCAATTACAGCTTTACAAAAGCCAAAATTAAGTCTCAATGCAAAGGAGCTCCTTTAGTAGCAAAGACTCTTTTATCTTAAGTGTTATTATCCAAATTTCTAGTGCATTCTATTTTGTTCCAACACTTCATACATTGGTAGCTTCCTGACTAATTGCAGCTAGAGAAAAGGAGTTCATAATACTTATATAGCAAATTCTTCATGAAGCATTATATTTTCATTAATACCCTATCTTTATCACCTGTACTTCTGCTACTGCTTTTAAAGTCCAATTCTGTTCTTTTCCATTTTGATCTACACAAAGACAGGCAGGCTATGGTTGAGGTGTTTTTTTGCTCAATTCTGCAACCATTTCAGAATACTCTCACAGCACAGCAATACAATTACCCTATCGCTAAGAGCACTATCTACAAGTGTGCAATGTAGGGAGTTCCAGAGAGAGACCTTCACCCTTGAGACATAAAGAGCTAGAGGCACTGCATGCAGCCTTACAAAGAATACCAAGGCTATTGCATCAGGGTGGGGGGGAAATCCTCTAAACACAAAGGAAAAGCCCTGACACGTGACTACCAGACTTCTAGTGATGGTATTTCTAAGTGCTCCACAAGATGAACATGCTTTCATTTCTATTATCATTAACATCCATTTCCATTTTCCCTGTTTGCTTCTTTCACTTGGTTGTCAACAGAGTTCAATTTGGTGCACAGGCACTAGAACCCAAATTTTGCTGGCAATATAGGGATGTACAGTTAAGTTCGCCAAATAGTATTCCAATGCTCCAGATACTCTGACAAACCAAAAACGTCACCATATAAGAAAGCTGTTCCAATTCTTCAGAGCAGCAGCAACATTAACTGTAGGCAAAAAAATAACATCCCTAACTTCAAGATGGTGTCATTTCACGCAGCTGTCAACAACTTTAAAAACTTTGCAGTGCAAGACCAGAAGAGATCACCTAACTCAATCTTGCACACACTTCAGGCAGCCAAATCTCACACAGATACTGCAGATCGGGCCCCAGGACAAAAAGCACATTAGACAAAAGCATTACGCCCTTATGGGACCAAGCCAGGCACTGTGCAAAGGGATGAGGGAAGATGCTCACTGCCAGTATCCCTGCAACAGCAAAGCATTTCAGACATTGTTTGATACAGTGAGTAGGCTAGGCAAAGTATGAGACAAAGGGACACAGCTTTTACTATAATTATGTGATGGATAAGGGAGGTCAAGAAGTTAGGAATACAACAGCACTGAAGACACAGCATAAGCTGGTACAATGCAGAGAGAAGGAAAAGTAGAAAAGAACCGTCACTATCCTGAGACAGCAAGAGCTAGGGACAAAGTGGGATGTAATAAAAGTGAGCAAGTGGAAGGGTCTGAAGTATGTCTCAGGACAGCGATGAAAACAGAGCAAAGGAATCGATGACAGAGCACCCGTGACCGGGGTGATCCAACCTCAGCAGGGTCCTCCTTTGCTATGACCCTTGCAAGCTGTGCTGAGAGAGCAGTTTCTTCTGTCTGTAAGTCAGAAGACAGGAAAGATCAAAAGAAAAAAATTAATTAAGTTGAGGTAAAATCAAGACTTCCAAGAAAGTAAATAATGCAAGACTGATGGGAAAACTAGACTGCTTCACTGGGATTAGTTTTATTTAATATGTACTATTTCCACAAATACAACACTAAACACAAACTAATAAAGCAAACTATGCCAAGAGAAGATTATCAGACATAATCCAGACACAGCTGCTCTAAACAGGAGTATATGCAATCTCTTTTGCACTTAAGCAGTACAATCAAAATACAAAGAAGTCTCCTCTAAAAGCCTCAATCATGTAATATTCAGGATTTGTTTTCTCCTTCACTTCACTTACACCCTTTGCATATTTGCCTGCTCCAAAAGAAGCCCTGAATTTGCTCCTACAACAGTGTGTTACCACTGGCTCACTTCACGCATCCTCTGAATACATGCAGGTGAGCCCAGGCTCAATAATTCCTCTCCACTTAGATTTTCTGTCAGGTGCTTGTATGACAGACACATCTCAATGATTCTGAAAAAAATAAAAAAATACCTGATTTGTCCCCTAAGAAGAAAGTGTAAAAGAAACATACTACTAAACATGGGATCAAGAAGCCACGTATGTTAGCTGCTCTTTCAGGAACAAAGGCAGCACTCAGACATGTTTGGTGTGCACTGTTTTAGATTAGCCATTCATTAAAATACTATTAATGTGCGTAATTCAAGGCAGGGGGAATAAATCAATGAATTACAACACTATCTTTCTGGCTGCCAGGCTTCTTGTTACACTGCCACTTTGGGGTTTTTCCACATTTCCCTTTATCTGTTACACTGCAATTCAGAGGCTATTAACAGTGTCCCAGTCGCCTACATTTATTTCACAGGGTTTTTTGTTGTCTTTCTTTTTTCATCTCAGGTCTACAGCATCCGACCCCACGTTACTATGCAGTCTTACAAGTGCACCATTTTTAATGGAAAAAAAGCAGCTTTGCCAATTTCCCTATTAACAGCTGCACTGCTGTCTTAGCAAGATTAGTTCATTCGGGTGGAAAGGTAGAATGCAAAAAAGTGCCACTTTTTTTTTTTTTTTTTTTTAAAAAGTGACAGGTAATAGAGCTTTCTCCTCCTTGTCCCAAAAGTTATTCTTTTGTCACTGCTCCTGGTACCCGCTTTGTTTTTCAGACTGCTCTATCTCAGCATACTTCTATCTTATGTTTAATGGTTCACACTTGGAAGATCTTATCAGCTCATTCTTTCAGTAATGGCTATTTCAGAAAACACGTTTCTTCCAGCTTAGTAAATTGATAATATTTTGCATTCTTATAATAAAGTTGCTCAGTATCATCTAAATCACTACTGGTATTTTCCACTCTCTTAGCACAGCAGGTGGAAATGAAAAATATAATTTTCACAATAATTCTCCATCACATACAGTCACCAGCCACCTCAAGTTTCTTCTTTAGCTCTTTACACCTAACCGAAGAATAAGACAAACACAACAGCACATCGTTCCAGGCTGCTGAAATACTTTTGTCCCAAAGACTCTACAGACCAAAATTTAACACCCTGAAGAGGTTTCAGTTTCAGTAACTCAATCATTCAGTTCATGTTCTTTCACTGCTCTTAATAGATAGGGTATAAATACACCTTTAACATGGTCAGCTCCAAGTGGCATCAAAACCAGATTTCTTTAAAGGGCAGCTTGAGAAAGTTTTGAGGATGAACCACCAAAAAGAATGAATAAACACCTCTAACAGGTAAGCATCCCTGAGCTAATAAGAATCAGCTTCAATGAACACATTTTGGCAATGCTTTCAAAATGGACAAGTTTACCAGAGGTGCTACGTGTGCTTCAGAGATTACAGACCTGGATCAAAAACATTTTTAAGATAAACTTTGCACTTGTACAGCTCTCTTAACCCCTTAAACACAACAGATGTTTAATAAACGGGCTGATATTTAACTTAAAACTCTGCTGCAAGAACAGCGCTCTCCCCAAAACAACGCACACTCAAGATACTCTGCTGTCATCTTTTTTTATTAACACCATCATCAATATGTGGAATTTTATTCAAAAAGGTGATGAACAGCTGGATAAAGAGCTATCAAATCAACAAATGCGAGTGAAGTAGGAGCTAAACCATCAGCAGCACACCAGTGCCACTTTTTTATCATACCTGCCAAAGGAGCTGAGAACATTAAAACTACACTTTTAAGCTGCAGGGCACAGCTTGCATTCGGGGACACCCTGTGACCACTGCACTTGGTGCAGAGCACTCATGGGAGACATGTCCCAGCAGCATGAGTCCAGGCAGGTGGGTGTTTTTCCAGCGATTTTACCTTTTTTTTTTTTTTTGTCACAAGAGAGTAAGAAATTGAAAACTGGAGATACAGGGCAAGGCGATAGCACTATAACCCAGCCCGCTTCAGAAAGCGCCGCCTCTCAGCAACCTGTTCGGCAAGGGAACGGAGCTGGGCAGCAGGGCGAGAAGACAATTAGCAGTGTGCCTGAAATAATAACGCGTGTTACGGGCGAGCGTGCGGAGAGTGACAACCGCAACGTTAATTAACACCAGTGACAGCACCCCAGCCCCACACTTCCCCCCCTCCACCCCCCCCAGCACGGAGCCACCCCGGCCCACACTTGCCCCCTCTCCACCCCCCGCCAGCACGGAGCCACTCCGGTGTCGTCCCCCCCGCTCCCCGCACGGAGCCACTCCGGTGTCGTCCAACCTCCTCCCAGCACGGAGCCACTCCGGTGTCGTCCAACCTCCTCCCAGCACGGAGCCACTCCGGTGCCCCCCTTCTCCTCCCAGCACGGAGCCACTCCGGTGCCCCCCTTCTCCTCCCAGCACGGAGCCACTCCGGTGCCCCCCTTCTCCTCCCAGCACGGAGCCACTCCGGTGCCCCCCTTCTCCTCCCAGCACGGAGCCACTCCGGTGCCCCCCTTCTCCTCCCAGCACGGAGCCACTCCGGTGCCCCCCTTCTCCTCCCAGCACGGAGCCACTCCGGTGCCCCCCTTCTCCTCCCAGCACGGAGCCACTCCGGTGCCCCCCCCCCCCTCCCAGCGCGGAGCCACTCCGGTGCCCCCCCCTCCTCCCAGCACGGAGCCACTCCACAGCGCCCTAACTCCTCTTCAAACAAACTCCCCAAATCGGACACGGCTTCTCGGGAGGCCGCCGTGGTCCGACACTGGGCGGGAACGCTGCTCCCTGGCCCCCCCATCGGACACCTCACGCTTCTTCTCCACACAGGTAAAGCAAGACAACCCCCCTGCCCCCGCCCGCCGGGGCGGGACGGCACGGCCTCCCAGCGCTCGGCCCGGCCTGAGGCGCTGCCGCCACCGGCTCCGCCCGGGCCGGGCCGTCGCCTCTCGCCTTCACTCACCTCGCACACACAGCAGCGACATGGCGGAGGAGGAGGAGGCGGCGGCGGGCGTACCTCAGCTGCGGCCCCGCCGGCCGCCCCCGGCTCTCCTCATGCCGCCCCGCTGCCTCAGGGCGGGCGGTGGCGCCGGCAACGGGGGCGGGGCCGGCACGCGGAGGGGCGGGGCGGGGCCGGGCGGGGCCGACACACACACACACACACACACACACACACACACACACACACCCCCGACACCCCGCAGCGGCCGACAGGGGGCGCCGCTGCCCCGCCGCCCCCTGTCGCCATGGCAACCGCCCGGCCCTAGGACGGAGGCGGGAGGAGGCTCCCCCCGAAACACATAGAATTAAATAATGGTTCAGGTTGGAAGGGACCTTAAAGCTCATCTCGTTCCAACCCCCTGCCCTGGGCAGGGACACCTCCCACTGGACCAGGCTGCTCCAAGCCCCATCCAGCCTGGCCTTGAACACCTCCAGGGATGGGGCATCCACAGCTTCCCCGGGCAACCTGTTCCAGTGCCTCACCAGCCCCACAGTAAAGAATTTCTTTCTTCAACAGGCTGAGGGAGTTGGGGTTGTTCAGCCTGGAGAAGAGAAGGCTCCAAGGAGACCTTAAGGGGGCCTGCAGGAGAGGTGGGAAGGGACTTTTTACAAGGGCGTGCAGTGATAGGACAAGGGGTAATGGCTTCAAATTGGAAGAGGGTAGATTTAGATTAGATATCAAGAATAAATTTGTCACTATGAAGGTGGTGAAGCACTGGCCCAGGTTGCCCAGGGAAGCTGTGGATGCCCCATCCCTGGAGGTGTTCAAGGCCAAGTTGGATGGGGCTTTGAGCAGCCTGGTCTAGTGGGAGATGTCCCTGCCCATGGCAGGGGGGTTGGAAAAAGATGATCTTTAAGGTTCCTTCCAACCCGAACCATTCTATGATTCTATAATATCTAATGTAGTTCCAGTTTGAAGCCATTACCCCTTGGTCCTATCACCACATGCCCTTGTAAAAAGCCCCTCTCCAGCTTTCCTGTAGGCTCCCTTCAGATACTGTAAGGCCACTGAAAGGTCTGCCTGGAGCCTTCTCTTCTTCTGGCTGAACAACACTGTCTCTCTCAGCCTGTCCGCATAGCAGAGGTGCTCCAGCCCTCTGAATACCTTTGTGGCCTCCTCTGGACTTGCTTCAACAGGTCCATGCCCTTCTTGTGCTGAAGACTCCAGAGGTGAGGCAGTACGCCAGGTGGGGTCTCACCAGAGCGGAACAGAGGGGCAGAATCACATCTGATGAACACATCTGGAAGGGAACCTGCAGCTGGGCACACTGACGCAGGACTCTTTAAAAGGGAAGCAGTCGCTGGCTGGGTTCCTGGGCCATCATGTGCAGGTGGAAAGGGCTGGGACCACCCACGAGCTGCAAGACAGGGCAGCTGGGACAGGGTCCTTGTCCCCTCCCACTGCCAAGCCCAGCCTGGAATTGTTCGTGCCTGGGAAAGGGTTGGCTGTAATTGGTTGGGGATTTTTTGGTACTTTTCATCTTCTCTTTTTTTTCTCTTTCTCACCTTTTTTTTTTACTCCTGCGGGGTAAGAGAACTTACTGGATACACAGCATCCCGCCTGTGTCTTTGGAGGAGTCATTCCCACCATTCACATGCCACCCATCCTGGGAGGGCTGTGGGCTATCACCACAAGAAACTCAGCTGGTGCACAGCAACAGCCACCCATATCACCGCTTTGGGAAGAGCAGGAGCAGGAAAAGCAGGTGTGATTAGTATGTCTTAAATTCTCTCTCGGTACCCTTCCAGCTCCAAAGCGTGACCAGCTCTGAGGGTTCCCTGAGCCTGATGTGTTTGTGCAGTGAAGAAATCCCCGATCCATCTCTCTGCTTGTCCAGTCTTTCTCAGAGCCCTGCAAAGTCCTTGCATCCCCATATACTAAGAAGGTGTTTCACGGGTCTGCTATCTGTTGCAGGAGGAACTACTCTTTGGTCTCCTGAGCTCATTCCAGTAGTTTTCTCTGATGGTCTCTAATGCTTTTAGTGCTGCTTCATCCCAACCTATAAATAACCATAACACTGCAGAATGTGCTTCTAGTTCCAAACAGAGGATCCAAGGAGAAACAAATCATTTCTGATATTGAAACTCGACAGCAAAGTGTCATATAATGTGATTGCTGTTGCATTAATGTTTAGAATAACTCGAAAGTCTACACAGAGGACAAGACTCCTATCTGGATGTTTCAAAGACACAGCGAACATTCCCAAAATTCAGACCTAGACTGGAAAGGTTTGATTTCTGCTCTGTCCAGCTCAGCATGTTTTACTGCCCTTATGTTTGCTGCATGGAGGTGTACCAGTCAAGGTAATGTCCCAAAAAAATACATAAAGCTTCTCCAAGGTACTAAGAGGCACCGCTTGAAAGGACAAACCATGATG
Organism: Rissa tridactyla; assembly: GCF_028500815.1. Classification (NCBI taxonomy): domain Eukaryota; kingdom Metazoa; phylum Chordata; class Aves; order Charadriiformes; family Laridae; genus Rissa; species Rissa tridactyla. The sequence continues at coordinate 76,396,137 of NC_071497.1, forward strand.
TTCCTGCAAACAAACAAGCAGACTGTATGCTAAAGGTGTTACCCGAGGCAGTCCCGAGGGACTGGGAGCACATCCACTCAGCAGTGTGAAAGCAGACTGTCAGCACAGGGAGCTGCAAGTGCCAGCACTGAGCCAGGCGGGGAAGGAATCGTCTCTCCTTGCCCCTGAACTGTCTTCAGTGCCGCTGAAATGCTGCTAAACTCCTCAAAGCTCTGGTTTGCTTCTTTATGTGTTATTCAAGCGTAGCCATGGCAGACTGTAAGGGTTCCGGCACACCGTCCTCTGCATTTCAGCTGTACGTGATCAAAGCCTGCTCCACCTGTGAGCTGGGCACAACACCGGCTTTTCAGCTAACTTCAGGGGCCGTTAGTGTTTTGCTCTAAAAAGTCCTTTATTATTTATCTCCCGTGTGCCGTAGGGTAGGATGCCAGATCCCCAGCCTTTTCAGGTTTCCATTGCTCCTCTGCATTCATCAGAGCCTCAGAGCTTTCCATCAGCAAAAGAGCTGCTCAGGCGCCCCTGAGCTGTTCTGATGCCTTCCCGTTCCCGTCTTCTTTTGCAGCCTCATTCAAATGAAAACTTTTAGACTGTGCATGAGCTAATATCTGCCATAACCGCACAATCCTTTTGTGTCTGCTCTCTTCCCTTTTCTGGGCCCAATTTCTCTGCCTGTCCTAATTTAAAAATTAACACCTTTGAGGCCTTGATTGTCACTTACTGTGTCATACAGCACCTGGTACAGCAAGTCCCTATCTTGCCCACAGCTTGTAAATGCTACCATAATACAGAAATTATCTCACCCAGGGCAGATGATGTCATACGCAATTTAAAATCATAGCAATGTGTTATTAGCAATCATGGCAATCAAGTAAGCATCTTGTAGCTAGGAAGAGATATTGTACTACCAGCAGTAACTGTGGAGGCTGGGATTATCATAGAAGTTATGAATTCTCTGCAGTTCTGAGGTCTAATTAGGTGCAAGTGTTTATCTAATCAAAAGAGATCATTCATGTAACTCCTGATTCCCAGATACAGTGGTTACTTGTGTGTCTGCCCACCCCTCCTCTCTTTTCCTTGTCGGATAGGCTTGAAGAAGACCATGCCATTACTGCAAAACTTTTGCAAGGTAGAATTCCCCTCTTGCAAATTACGCTTGCTCCTTGAAATCTAGTTCCTTGTGTTTTCCCAGATGAAGTGACACGCCCCAAATGCATCTTTCTCTGTTATTTTTTTCTCGTTCTTCCTCTGGACATCATCGTTGTAAATACAAGAATAGTTTAGTGATAAAAACCACTGCCATAGAAAGAGAAAAAAAACCTCACCACTTCCTGTGCTGTCCTCAGCCTTTTAAACAAGAACAAACTTTCCAGGTCTGTTTCTATAAATCCACAAAAGGGAATGCCAGGTTCACAAATACTTAACTACAAGCAAAGCCCCAAATCCTGCTGTAGTAGACTGGATCTCAGTCCTGCAGCTGACAGCAAGCTCTGGTAGCACGGGCAGTACACTCCGTCAGCAGTGTAATGTTTTTAATGGAGAATTTTACTGAATTCAAGAGGAAAAATACAGTGCAGCGAGCACACTACAATAACCTTCGTACACACTGAAACTTTGTGCCTTTCTGAACAAAGACTGAGGTAATCTGCAAACTTGGACTGCCAACGCCAAAGTGATACCGAGATTTCACTCCCTGCAGAGCAAGAGTTAATCTTCTCTGGCTACTCAGACCCCAGCCATTGGTCTCAGCTCACCTGTTGTTGGATACGAAAGTAATAAATGGGTGATCCTCCACTCACTGGAGCTTGCCAGCTGTTTTATACCTGCCTATTTGCTATAGTTTCCCTGTTCAGAGAGCATTACTGTAGCTATATTTGCAGTCTAAGTAAGCTGTGTTTTCTTCTTCTCTTTTTGTGCTTCTGCCTTTTTTTGAGTTTTGTATTTCTGCCACTGGAGAACGGCTCAAGCTGAAACTTGGCGTGTAGCAAACCCACGTGGGCTTTATTTTAAATCAAAGGGTTTAGATCTGTTAAACCATTTTTCTGTTATGCAACTGACAAAAAAAAATCTTCTCAGACGTGGTTTTTGGGGTTAAGCTCTAAAGATAAGGGAAAAAAGCTTTTAATTTACCCTATGACATTTGTCAGGAATTGAGTGCTGAATATAGACTAAGCAGTTGATTGATATGCTGGTATTGGGAAGCAGCCCTCAGATTTGACTGTAAAGGTAACAGGATACTGGACTGGCTTTCACTGGTATTTCTGCTCTGTTTGCTTACTAATAAAATGTAACATTTGCAGAACAGCTAGAGGATCACAGCATCTTTTTCACAACACTGCGTGATGCCTTACCTGTGTGCAGGAACCATTTCAATAGCATCTTGAAAAGCAGCTTTCTTTGGAGTGGATCACAGCCAAGAATCAGTGCAGGAGCTCAAGAACACCATATACATGCACTAAAACTTGCAGGGAAGCAGCCTGCAATCCTCTCAGTCACATGTAAATGAGAATGTTGGTTTTAACACTGCAAAATGCTCAAATAGGATGATACTCGTGAAATTTTAAAGGTCCGGGAATGGGTAGGACTTCTACACCTGCAGGGCAGTGAGATGAACAGGGCAGCGAGTGGCAGCAGCCCCCACCGAACAACGAGCCAAACTTCAGGCTGCAACTTGGGCATCTTCTTTCAGTGTCCCCCTTGGCTTTTGCTAAAGATTTGTGACATCTGGAAGTGATAGTCATCTGGCAATTTAAAGCATTAGCCAGTGGCTTCATTTTAATTCGGTCTTGAATCAGAGACTCTCCAACTGCCTTGTTCAACCTGCCACCATTGATGTCCCTGTGCTGAGTCTTTCCTTTCAGCATGCTCAGGAGCCATTTAGCTTTCCTGCCTCCACAGCATGAGCACTTGGGTCGGGTTTAGTCTTTGTGCCTTAATTTTCCATCCACAAAATGGAGGTTGTGATAATTCTTTAAGAAAAAAGGTATTAAAGACAAGGGGTGTCCTTATTTATAATATATTAGTGATAATGATATGCTTGGACACTGCCACCACATAACCACTTAAGACAGATAGCACAAAGAGATCTGCCAGATTTTAGATTACAAATCCATGTTCAAAAGGCTGGAGAAGCAAGAAGCATCCTTTCATCTCAGGGAAAAAACCTCTGCATAAGAGGGCAGCTTCCATGGGAACTGACCTTTCAATTACAGCTGCTCTGCAGAAAAGTCTTTCAACTGCTCGTGCTGGAGTCCATAGAACTGAGTGCATTTCTCATACAATTATCCCAAGCATCCCAAACTCAGCATTTGTTGTTCATGTTGGGGGACTTTTTCCTTGAGCAGCACAGGGGGATTGCACTGCAGGCTACACCCAGCACTACACACGTGAAGTGTGGGTTCTCTGTCCGTCCAAGCAGTGAGGAGCAAAATCAGCAGCACAGGGTCTGTGTGAAGTGTAGACCCCGACAGAGGATATTTCTCCGGGATTTAATCCTGTGTGCTGGGACTGATGCTGTCTGCTAGTGGTCCCTCACTTGGCCAGCATGGGCATTGGCACTATTGCTGCTCCCCAAAAAGCAGGTGCCATAACATATCCATGAACTGAAGGATGTTTAGGTGCTTTGAAAGCCTCAGCCTTAAGCTGAAGTGATCTTTCTGGTTAGTGGAAACACTGTCCTTTGAGCAATATTTATTCTTGGCTACATTTTATCCTCAGCTGTCTCCCGTTAGACACATACCTGCCATCTGGCAGTCAGGATCTAGGGACATGGGGACTGAAGAGACCTCTGGGGTCAGAAGCCGTGACCCTACAGTGGCACTGCCCCTTTTCCCCAGCCCTGTCTCTTTCACAAACAGCTTGGGGGTTTGCCCTGGTACTGTAGAGGAACCCCTCAGCAGCTACCATCTCTAACATATTCATGTTGTTCATCCTTCTGCCAGCTTCGCCTTTGGTTAAAATAGTGTTTCTTTCTTCCTACTATTTAGCCATGAGACAGCAACCCTGTCCCCTCTCTAATTATGCTTTGCCAGCGTTAAAAAAGGCATCTGAGTGGTCCAGAGATCACTGGCTCTGACTGTCTGATTTCTGGTTTGTATCTCTTTCTGTTTGAATTAACACTTCTCAAGTATGGACAGCACGTACTGTGCACAGCAGGTCACATCAGGATCAAGGCAGTATTTCCTGATGTTGATGCCTCAGATTAGCTACACAGACCCATGTGGTTCTGCCAGATAACCACCATCTCATTTAATAGGAACAGGTGACACCCATTCTGCTATTCCATGCTCCACTTTGGTCGGATTCCGTGTTTAAAGTGAGACGTGGCTTCCCTATTACAAAGGAAGGGAATAACTATTTTTTTTAAAGAAATCAGGTATTTTGCCTTTCCAAGAGGAGTCACGTTTAACTTGGCAAGGTGCAAAACCCCTCACGTCAGCCAGGCTTATTTTCCTGCCTTACAGCTGTGTCTTCAGTTTTTGTGCTGTTCACATTTGAGGAGTGCAGAAGGTTATTCTTCAATAGAGAAGCCTAGGGGGATAGCTTTTCTCTTGCTTTTGTAGTTTTTATTCATTGAAGAGAAACATTTGTCAGAGGTAAAAGAGGAGCTATTTGTCAAAGTTAAAGGAAAAGTTGTTGGCAAATGTAGCCGAAGTGATGGGCTCTGAGGAAGAAGCACCGTGAGACCACAGAGGACTCTTCTGTCACTTGACCTGCTTCACCATCCCAAGACCACAGTCAAAAGCCACAGAGTCAGTCAACTTCTAGGAAAGAGAATCACAGGCATAAGGGAAACTGTGTTACCCGTTGAGGATACTGGATCCCTCTCGCTTTGTTGTGGAGCAGCTGGCCAGAGTTTCTCCCCTCCCATGTGATTTCGTATCATAGTGTATCCTCTATCTGAGAGCAGCCGGGAGAGAAGAGGGGCTTCTACGTTAGAATAAAAAATGCCTTGGTAAGACCCATGAAGAATATGGGAGGGCATATAACTGTATTTATAAGCAACATGGGTTTTGTCAGAGGATTTTTATAGCGTTCTTGTAAATTACTTTCTAGAGCAATAATGCACGTTGCAGGGAAAGGCCACCCTCCCACAGTCTACTAGAGCCACCAGCCCTCTAGAAGTGGCTAAGTTCCAGCTTCCAGCTTAGCTTCCAGCTAAATTGTACCGTAGGCACTGGAGTCCAAGCAACGTGCGTGTGTACCATCCGTTCCTGCTACGTGAAGAACAGGGGGAAAGCAGGCAGGCAGGCTCTCCCTCCCCTGGGGAACACACATCGGGCTTTCAGAGCTGCGATAGCAGAATAAAAGCCCTGTTGTGAACACTTTCTGCCACCAGCCTCCTCAAAGTGGCATGCAGAAAGCAAGCATTTCACAACTCTGTCCTCCCTGGTGCACCTAGGAGTCTCTCTAGTTCAGATTTTGACTCCCCTTTTTGTCCCTTTTTCGAAAGGATTTGGAAAAATCCTTTTCCAAATAATTTAAAATGCAAAGATAAGAGAAGCTTATCCATTTCATTAAATGCCCCTGCAATGTCTAGCACTCTGCTGATGATTGTTGCAGTTTAAGACAGGCAATAAGTACTAATTAGAAGGCACCTCACAGTCCAGAGTGCAATTTTTCCCATTCTTCCCTCAAATCCCCTTCTTTAAACAACAAAAATAAAAATTAAGGAATCTCCAGATTTTACTTACTTGTGTCCACAATACAGCCTTCCTGGCAGCTGCAGGGCAGATTTTCCTCATTAACAGAGCAAGCTGCAGGTGAGGATAAGTCGCAGATGATGTAGCATTACAGCCTGAATGCTGTTGTTTTTATGGACCATAATTCTTTATTACCAATATATCTGTCTTGCTGAGCTTCACCTTGTATCGCTGGTGGTAGGTCTCAGAGGGCAGGTTTCGAAGGAATAACAAGTCATGAAATCTTCCCCAGGAATGCCTTGAATAACATCTGTGAGAACAGGATGAGTATCATATAGAGACTATTACTTTATACTGTTTGCTGCATCTTTAAGTGAAATAAATTGATAAAAGCAAATACAAAATCAAAATTCAGAACTGTAGCTACCAATCCCAGATTTCCTCTGTTTCTTGAGCTGGGTATTATCATTTTATGTTGCAACCAGAACAGACATCATTCACAAGCTCTTTGAGCCTCTCTCAGGAGTTGAAGATAAAAGAAATCAAATAATTTTTTTTAAAAAGGAGGAAAATACTGCTCTTCCAACTTTCTTTTCTATCACAAAACAATGAAAAAGGGCAATACACCTTTGCTCTATACAGATGGAAATCCAACCCAGCTGGTTACATAAAATTGCTTAGGAAAATCAGCAAAGGTTGGAGAGAAACAGCCTGGCACAGATATGGTTGTTTAAACATTGAGGCTGTGATAAGGGGTCTGCAAGGATCCTGCCATGGTCGAGGTTTGCCTTGGCAGCAAGCTGCAAAAGCTGAGGAGTGAGAAGTCCCCACTTACTAGACTACAACTGCCAGACCCATGGGGATTTTTTCTGTGGGTCACTGAGGCAGCCCTGAGCCTTGCCGTAAAGCCCAGTACCCTTTCACAGAATCACAGAACAGTAGGGGTTGGAAGGGACCTCTGGAGATCATCTAGTCCAACCCCCCTGCCAGAGCAGGATCACCCAGAGCAGGTTGCACAGGAACGTGTCCAGGCAGGTTTTGAATGTCTCTGGAGATGGAGACTCCACCACCTCTCTGGGCAGCCTGTGCCAGGGCTCTGCCACCCTCAGGGTAAAGAAGTTCCTCCTCATGTTTAGGTGGAACTTCCTATGCTCAAGTTTGTGCCTGTTACCTCTTGTCCTGTCCCCAGGCACCACCGAAAAGAGCCTGGCCCCATCCTCCTGACACCCACCCTTTAAGTATTTATAAGTGTTGATAAGATCCCCCCTCAGTCGTCTTTTTTCCAGACTGAAGAGACCCAAATCCCTCAGCCTTTCTTCATAAGAGAGGTGTTCCAGTCACCTAATCATCTTAGTAGCCCTTTGCTGCACCCCCTCCAGCAGTTCCCTGTCCTTCTTGAACCAGGGAGCCCAGAACTGGACACAGTACTCCAGCTGTGGCCTCACCAGGGCACAGTAGAGGGGGAGGATGACCTCCCTCGACCTGCTGGTCACACTCTCCTTGATGCACCCCAGGATGCCATGGGCCTTCTTGGCCACGAGGGCACATTGCTGGCTCATGGCCATCCTGTTGTCCACCAGGACTCCCAGGTCTCTTTCCACAGAGCTGCTCTCCAGCAGGTCAGCCCCCAACCTCTACTGGTGCATGGGGTTATTCCTTCCCAGCTGCAGCACCCTACACTTGCCCTTATTGAATTTCATAAGGTTTCTCTCCACCCGACTCTCCAGCCTGTCCAGGTCTCTCTGTATGGCGGCACAGCCTTCCGGTGTGTCAGCCACCCCCCCCAGCTTTGTGTCATCAGCAAACTTGCCAAGGGTGCACTCTATCCCTTCAACCAGGTCATTGATGAATACATTGAACAGAACTGAATCTATTGAATGGTACTGACCCCTGGGGAACACCACTTGCCACTGACCTCCAGCCAGACTCTGTGCCCCTTTGTAACACATTGTGATACAGCAGCCATCCCTCACCTCACCTGTAAGACTCGTCCAAACCCACCCAAAGGGGAGGAGCAGGGCCCACCAACACCTTCAGCCCCCATCTCCACTATGAACAGTGCCTGCATTACCCCAGGGCTGTCATTTCCCTCCATGCTTCTCTTCGTTCTCTTTTCTTCCCTTCTGCCTGAGAAGGGCTTGGCTGAAGCATCTCTCAAAGCCTACAGAGCGGGCATGGCTGCAGGTAATGCAGCCATGTGTCTGATGCTGGCACGAGTTTGCCAGGTCTTGTCTTAAGCAGGTAAGTGGTGTTTCTCACTGAGGAAAGGGACACAAAAGCAAAACAATCCTGGCGAAAAAGGCAGCGATGGACTAATGCCACTGAGATCAGGTCAGGCACATAGTGGAAAGCAGGATGATGTCAGAGGGAGTGGAGAGCTGCTCAGGTCTAGCCTTCCATCAACTATGGGAAATGAACTTTACTGATCTGCTGAGATGCCATTCCCTGTCCCCATTTGTGTAGTTTCTGACATGTGACCACTGAAACCACACAGCCTGTAGTGACATCCATCGGTACAAGCTGATAAGATCATGACAGGGATGCACAGCAGAAGTTTAAATTGGGATCCACCCATCTAAGACCAAAATGTGCCCTTGCCATTTAGTAGCTGGGGTGTCTAAGACCTGCCAGGAAGCAGAGGTGGGTGTGTAATTTCTAGAAATAAGAAGCCAAGAAGAAGCAACCTACCTGAAATAACACTTGCTTAGCCCAGAACATTTTTGGGTGGTACCAGGCATGCTTTCTGCCCCTTTACATGTTCCACCAAGCGTATAAAGCCAAGATCCCGAGTGCATGTGCTCACCAGAGACCCTAAAACCCTTTCCTTAGGGTGCTGCTCTTAGCCCCACATCCTGGCCAAATTCCAGTTGGGTAATTAGACCATGATTAGGTAACTGCTTGCATATGACATTCCTCTTCCCTAGGGAGCCTGGGTCTAAATTATTTGATGCGTTCAGGACTTCTAGTCATTAGCAAGGCTATTTCCCTTGCCAGTGGGAGACTAGATGCTGGCAGAGCTTGGGGAATGGCTCCACTGTACATGGTCTGCCTGTAGGATGGGTATTGCCTGCATGGCTCGGGTATTGCCTGCATGGCTCTGATATTGCTTATGGTAGTCAGGGGTCTTCCTGCCATTTGGGGAGATGCTGATGTGAGCCTGCTCATAGAGCTGAGGTGTGAGCAGTAAGACCCCCAACTGGGAAAATGAACCCAGTGTCATTGTCATGCTTATTGGGTAGGAAAGAAACAGATTGGCAGAGTCATTTCCATGTGCTAGGGATCATTTTGTGGTTGGCAGATTTAAATTCTTAATGGCACTCATTACAAGTTGTTTGCTTCCAGATGCTGCTCACTTTCATGTTCAGAGCTACATGCATTAACAGAAAATTCTGCTTGGAAAAATGGTGAGTACTGGCAAACGCAAAAATCTAGAAAAAGTCAGGATCCAAAACACAGGAAATTTTAGGCAGATACAGATTGCGCTGTTGTTTGATCCTTAATTGCTAGCCATTTATCTCCCACGGGATATTTGCGTTCATACATACAAAACTGCTGACGGCTCACAAACGTATGGGGTAAAGATATTTTTGCTTCTATGACAGGTTCTTTTATCCATCATCTGCCTCTTTCCCTACCCAGCAATTGCCCTCCTGGCTGCAGCCCTCATCCAGCCAACTACCACCTCCTGTTCCCATCTGGTGACACCAGTGCTGTCTTCTGCGCACAGAAGCCCCTTAAAGCCAAGCCCTGGCTGACACATCCACAGGGAAAAGCCCAGTTCCTCAGGCTGATTACAGCCTGCAGCATCCATGGCAAGATTGACTGCAAAAAGCTAGATATTATGGCACCAGGGCCCCCTACAGAGACAGCACAGATATAGTAGAAAAGCATCCCTATCTGAATCCACCTTCCCATAAGGCAGTCAAGTTTCTCTGGAGGTCTCACATGAAATTACCAAGCAGCCCAAGTCCTGCTTTTGTGTGCAAAGATCTGCTAAGACAACATGCAGCAGCGATAAACTGCATGTTTTCCTGCAGCATCTGGAGGTTTTGGTGCAGAAGCTGAAAGTACTGATGAGCCTTGTAGGTCAAACATAATGTGTTTCTTCAGGGTTGCTTGTAATCTGAGGATTTACCAGAAAACTGCCCAGTTTAGGTGTTTTTTAGGGAAAGTTTCTCCCTATGTCCTCGACAATTTATCTCTGACAGTGAATTCTACAGAACAAAAGCTCTAACTGCAGGATGCTATGAAGGCAACGTGAATGCCCCTTGGGTTATAAGTTTTAGTACTGATTACATCTGCATGTAGGGACAGAGGAGCTGGCATCTGTACCCTGTTTCAGCTTTCTGGAAGGAATAACAGAGCTCTTCTAGTGCTTTAGGTGTATGTTGGACCATCAGCCAAACCATGAGTCCTTCCCAATGGCAGGGAAAAGTGGTTTGCGATGTACACTGGAGTCTCCGGCCAAAAGCCAAACAGGCAGCACAGCTGGGAGCTGTCAGCTGTCGCAGAAGCAAACCGAGACAAAGAAACTTTCCCTTTGAGTTTTTCAGAACTCACCCTTGCACCTTCCTCCAATGCCATCCGCACTGAATGCTCTCAGCCTCGTCATTTCTGTATTTTTGTGTGTTCATACAGCCACACAGGCAGCTTTAGCTGTCTCGTGGAGGTGGGATGTGCCGGTGACTTCAACACAAAGCAAAAGCAGCAGGGGTTGCTTTCTCTTTCTCTTGACAGTGAGTTTCTGCAAGCCTGTACAACTGCTGCTCTTCCCTGCAAAGCTCACAAGGACGTTTTCTAGCCCCATTTTGGTCCTGCTGCTGTCCTGATGCAGTGCTGGAGGTGAGCAGATGATTTGTCCTCCCTGATGGCCACCAATGGGTCATTGACCACATTTTTCTCCTGGACACCCCATTTTCCTTCAGATTCTGTGTCCTCGCTGGTTGTTCCCTCTGAGTGTCCTTTAGAGTGGGCATCACCCTGGGCTTTCTGTCAGATTCCCTCTGGGTCAGGATTTAGCTGGGCAAAGGCAGGTGTCTGCAGCATGGATCTCTGAGCTCTTCCCACTGCATCCCTTTTTATAATCCATGGAAACACTTCTGGGGAACAGTTCCCTTCACCCATAAATACGTATTCAAACTAGACTAGATGCCCTGAAAATACCTATTTTTCTCCCTGACTGTAAAGGGATCTTGGGAACCTTAGCTCAGTGGAAGGAAAAATGTCAGATGAGGTGAATCTAATGCTTTATCTCTGAATATGGGAACCACCTCATACAGCTCCATGGTGGGTACTCACAGGACTGCTTCTCTGTCCCAAACCCAGCTTTCTTTGTCCAAAATGAACCTCTATCTGCCATGATTTTCTTCTCACAGGCGCATCCCATGGCCTCAAGTTCAACATGGCTAGAACAAAGCTCTACACATTCATCAAGTCCTTCCATTGTGGGGTACGAAATCATTATTCTGCCAGTTTTTTGGGCCATAACGAATATGTCATCTTCAAACCAGGTCCCGCTCCACACCAAGGTCTTCCAGAGCCTTTCAGCAGAACACCTCTGATCTTTCCTCACTCCCTCACAGGAAGGAATCTCATCAAAGATCACATCAGACCTATTCTGAAGTGTGCAGCAAAGGCCCTTTTCCCAGGCAGAGGGTGAACCCATCTGGCTGACATGGTCCTAAAAAGAAACCACATGAACCTGCTGCATTTGTCATCCAGCTCTCCCAGTTCTCCACTGTCCGCTTGCCTTCTAAGGTCTTCAGCATCCCTTCACGCTCTTCTTGCAATGCTGACTCAGCCAGCATGCTCAGATCTGTGCAGCGTTGTCTTTGTTTTTCCCCAGGGCCCCTTGGTGTTGTCTCTACCTGCTGCTGTGCTTCAGGTTGCAACCTCCCCGAGCCAGCTTTGTCTTTTTATTGAGAGCTTGCACAACATCCGCTGAGGTACAGTCCCTCTAGAGCAGGTTGTTGCTGCAGTAACTCAGGCCGCAAGGACTGAAATACACTCTTTGCCTGATTAAATCTGAATGGGGATTAGTAATGGAGGAGGAAAGGGCTGCAAGTTTAATTCATGAACATTATCCTCTTTCCTTCCCTCACCCATTTGGCAGCAAAGTGGATGCGTGCGCTGCAGTGCAGCACTTTTATGAGAGAGGCACACACCCCCAAGCTCCCCTGTGTGTTTATTCCAGCTGCAGCCGGTGGAGATAAAACTCCAGACCCAGCCCTGACGGGGCGAGAAGCCAGCTTCTGGAAATAGCTAGTCCCTGTGGAGCATGTTCAGATAGCACAGCCTGGGGACAGGTACCCCAAAAGTAGCCAAGTGCCCCCCACCACAGTGCAGCCACCTACACCCAGACTGAGACAGATGTGATCTCTTCCTGATCTGTGATCTCTTCCTTTCTCACACCGGAGAGCTTTGCTGAAAAAATATATGCTGTTTGTGCCCTTTTGCCTCCATAGCACGGATATGGTGGCTAAAGGACTCACTTAATGGCATAAGCTGCATCAGCAAGTGGTGTTTTTCAGCACTAGGTCACATTTGGGATGTATTTTTTCCCCCCTCTGAACTAAAATCAGCTTTGCCACTGGGGCTTTTTTTTTTTTCAGATCTAAGCATGAAAGGCACAGAGGCAGGTCCTCTGGGCTGGAAATGGCTGCAGAGAGCCCAAATCCACTTCCCATACATTGCTCTCACCGCCAGCATTGCTACAGCATCTTCCACCAACCAACATAGCGTGAAGCCCACCGGTGAGAGGGCTTTGCTCAGCCCCCAGCCATGGCACCGGGAATCTGCATCCCAGCAGATGCTTCCCCTGGGATCATGCTTGGAGCTAGGGGCCAGGGCTCCTGCCTCCCCCTTGGCTGTGACCTCGTTTGCTTGCACACTCGCCTGCACTGAGCTGGTGAGGCTCATCCGGGGAGCCCCGCACGGGCAGCTGGCAGGGATTTCTGCATCATTTAATTCTCAATCCTCCCGAGAGCCTGGTGAGGGATTGAGTGCATTCACCGAAATGAAGGGCAGGCATGGGGAGCAGAGCTGGACACTGGGAGCTGAAGGGCCCAGTAAACATCGCTTTGAGTGGGAGAAGCTGAGACAGAAATAACGACAGGAGTGGGCTTTTCTCTGGCAGGCAAACCAGTGGCACAGCCAGACCTGGCATCTCCTATCCTGCCTGCAAGCAGCACAACAGAAACCTCAGGGAAGGTCCCAGCCCAGAGCAAGCAGAGGTAACAGGCTGTGATTTGGGACGGTTTCTCCTCTCTACTACCTGCTGCCCGCCAAGCACAGAGATGCCCGTGCTGTGATCCAGGGTATGTTTGCACATCTCAGCACAGAGAGCAGTTGTACGCGGGTGGATGCTCAGGTGGGGTTTGTCTGGATGCCGGCAGGCATGCTGGCAGTGCAGCACTGTGCTCGGGCTTCAACTTCTTGCTCGGGCAAGATTCAACTATAAACCCAAAGGAAATGCTAGCTGGTGCAGACCTCTACCAAGGTCTATCACATCAGCAGCATTCTCACGTGTCCCTGTTACAGATGAGCAAACAGGAGATGGGAAAGGGTGCACATCAAGACAGAGACAGCCCAGCAATGCAGGCACACACAGCAGCTTTGGCTGCTCGGGGGACATCGGTAAAGCCCAAGCTTGGCCCAGGCACCATCAGGAAGATCCACTGAATTATCCCATGGCAGGAACTTCACAGCTGTTCTCATTCTTACAAAAACACACCTGCAGAGGATGGATGGATGGATGGAGGGAAGAAATGGTAGCCTGCCATGCCTCCTCGTGGCTGTCTCATTGAATGTATCCACAGGGAGTGTCAGGAACAAAATAGCCTCCAACTTGCAACAGGCAGAGGGAAACAGCAGGACACGGGAAAAAGTGAGACCTGATGCCAAAGAACCGGTGTCCCCACAGCATCATGACTTTGTAAAAACACCTCTCTCCATCCCTTTGCTTGAGGTCCAAGGCCACATTAGGTTGAGAAGCCTGTGAACACTTTTAATGCATCCTAACACCCCCATTTTGGGCTGGTTATTGCAGACCCCAGGGTGTCCCTGCTCCCCGCAAGGGCAAAGAAGAGCCCGTTATTCCTCATTGCTGTGCTGGCTCATTTGCCTCACTCATGTGTTTCTGCTTCTTGCTCAGAAAGGCCCTTAAAGAAGGTCCTGATAGCAACCATGCACCTGGTGTGGCCTCACCCCGAGCCCTCTCTAGCCCAGGAGCTCCTGGACTGGAGCTCACCAGCAAGTCCCTTGTCCCCAGATCCCCTCGCAGAGGGAAGGTGCAGGACAGCTGACATGCAACCCATGGTTGCCCACAGGCAGGGCTACCCTGTGCCCCTGGAGGCCTCACTGCCATGCTCTGAGCAGAGACTGCTGAGTCCCAGGGGCCCTCTTTCCTCCAGAGGGTGGGCGATGTGGGTGCAACCCCCAGGCTGCTGCCCGGCTCCCCTCGCAGCCCTCCTCCAGGGACATGTCAGATCTGGTACGAGGCAGGCGCTTGCCTGGGTCATGCAGTGACCTGATGGGTGTGTGCTCGCAAGCAGACACACTCTGCAAGGCGTCCCGCTGCTGGCAGGGGACAGGCTCTGATTTGTGCCACCGTGGACACTTTGGCCAACTGACCCAAGGCAGTGGCCCTGCCGCTGCTCTCAGTGGCTGGTGGGGCTACCTCCTGCAGCAGGGCTTGTCCCCCCCATAACTCTGACCCACGGCAGGACAAGGGCAGCATCCTGCTGAGGACACACACCCCAGGTCTGGGGGGGACAGGGGCCACCCTGGCAGGGCAGGGCAGAGCCCAGCTCCCCCCAAAAGGTGCCGGACACGGCCCTGCCGAAAATAAGCTGGGCTGGGCTGCCACCTTGTGCCAACAGGCAGCATCCACTGACCAAGCCAGGCGTGCGAAGGGATGTTCCTTCACCACAAATTTTCAGTGACCAACATGGGGATGTACCATGGACCTCAGTTTCCAGATGAATCCCACAGAGCACAGCACCTGCCCAGAAGGGGGGAAGGGTCTTTGCTGTCCCTCCCTGCAGCACAGCCCTGGAGCTGTCATCACCCACAGCACGGGGTTCAAAGAGCCCAAATCCCTGCAAAGCTCAGCCCTGCTGCCCAGCAGCCGCGTCCTCTGGGAAATGCCCGGGCGCTGGAAGAGGGGGTGCAGCACCCCAGGGTGCCGGGGCTGCGTGGGGTACAGCATCCCTGCGAGCGCTGTGAGTCACAGAGCTCAGGGGAAGGGCTCTGCCCCGAGCGTGGCCAGGGAGAAATGCCAAAATTTAGGTGTAGGCAAGTACCCACAGTGAGCAGGCAGCCTTGGACACTGGGGCAGCCAGCAGCAGTGGGGGGCACTTCTGGGTGGCCCCAGCCTCTGCCACCCTGACAAGGTGATGCCAAGGGGACCTTCACTTCCTGCTATCAGCCCTGGCTCACACATTTGGCATCGGTGAAGGCTGCCAGCGTGGCCGGGAGGGAGGGCAGCAGCAAGGCTGAGACGTCACTGCCCAGCGCCGGGCAGCCCTGGCACGCACCAGCGCCGGCACAGCCCACACCGGACAGCTGTTTGCAGCCAGTGCTATCTGGGTGGGTAAACAGGGTTTATCAGTTCCACCCTTTTATTTTATTTTATTTTTTCCAAGGCAGGCACAAAGGAAAGGAAACATTTCTGCAGGGAAGTTGCAGCGGGAGAAGCTGAGGCATGGAAAAATGAGGGAGGGACCCGTTCCCACATCCAACACTAGGACACGGTGTATCTCCCCCCGGGGCTCACCCAGACCAGGGTCGCCCTCCTTGGAGCCCGTCCCTACTGCCATCCTAAACCCGCAGCCTGTCCCCCAACTCCCCAGCTGCAGGTCTGGGCAGAGGGCCATTAAAGTGAGGTCAAGTTTGCTGGGGCGATGGGTGACCCCAAGGGTTGAAGCAGCAGCAGGGGGAAGTTTGTGTGTCCAGCGGCGAGGGGTGAGCAGGGATTATTTCCCTGGTGCTGAGCAGGCACATACTGTCCCCGGGTGTTGTTCCAGCACAGGGTATGGGGTGGCAGCTGGGCACACCCTGAGTACTGCTGTCAGGGAGGGACATCCCCAGGCTGACCTCCTGCTCAGAACAAGACATAACCAACACGACATCAGATCTGCTGTGGTTGTGCTGCAAACCCACAGGCCTGGAGAACACTCCCCTTGGTACCTACTTGGGGTGCCCATCTCCCTTGTAGAGATGGGTGGACCTCTCGAGTAGAGTGGACCTCTCGAGTGTTGGCCACAGCCAAGACCCCTGCTTGACTCTGGGAAGCCCCATGTGCATTTCAGACACAAAGCAGCAGAGAAGTGCAATGGCAAAAGCACTGAATTAATGACCTGCATCCAGCTGCATAGCCTGGAAGGTCCCTTTGCTCCTTGGTGCCTAAGTCCGTTGTGACCCCCATGGTGGTCACAATGCTGCCCTCCTTTGCAAAATGCTGGGGGACAGCTGATGGGAGGGCGGCAACGCTGGAGCTGTGAGGTCGTGTGGGGTTTAGGAGGGAGACAAGCAGCCCAGCCTGATCCTACCACTGTTGCCTGTTAAAGTGGTATCAGATCCATCTCTCCTCAGCAGTGTTGTCACCCCCGACTTTTCCCACCAGGGCTCTGAGTCCCAGCAGACACCCCCAGTTTGAGATGAGGCATTGGTGGGCAAAGAGGCTCAGTTGGGGCACCGCGGTGACTGTGGCTGAGTTGTGACTGCGAGCCCTGCTCTGAGTGGTACAGGGAGGGATTCCCACAGTGCCAGGGGAGATTGACATCCCTGAGAGGCGGAGGGCTCCTCTGGCAGGAAACTCTCCAAACCTGATTCTTATCTCCAGTTTTACAGATGTTTTGGTCAAACAGGTAAACCAAGCATGTTGCTGGGAACAGGTTCCAGCGGGGGAAAGGTCCTGCAGCGCCGGCCCATGCTCCCCTGGGGACATTCCCTGGTCCTGGCATGGCAGCGTGGGGCTCCGTGGTGCATCCCCTCCTTGCGACAGCCATGGGGAAAGAGAGGCAGGGTTTGGCTTCGCTGTGCTCCATTGCCAACATGGGGAGAATGACAAGTGTCAAAATCCTGGGAGGCAACGCTGCAGGAGCGAAGGTCTCTCCACAGCATGCGGAGGGCTGAGGCTGCAAGAGAGAGAAAAGCCAAAGCCTGTTTGTGGCAGCCTGATGAAGAGATGCTTGTGCAGCACGCCATTAAGAGGGGAAGCAACACCCAACGCTCCTCTCGCACACCTGCCCCTTGGGCTTTCTCTATCTCCTCTGCCAGGTGGGACGAGGCCATGAGTCACTGCGGGGTGCCCAGTCCAGCCCTGCCACCGCTCTGCACCCCATAGGCCCCCAAGCAACCTGACAGTTGATTCCCACCAACTTCCTCCAAAGGCCTTTGAAAGTTCCCTGCAATCTCTCCCTGGCAGCGCTCCAGGTCTTTCTGGGCTCGTTCCTGCACTCGGGTCCTTTATTGCTTCACCTACGCGGACTGGGATCGGGCGTGCGTAGCCTGGGCCAGCCTGCTGGTATGGGCAGCGTGTGCGGGCAATGCCAGGGTGTGCGCATCACCCCTATGGAGGCACATCTTGCCCCATCAGCTTTGTGCGTACTTTTCGCAGGCGCTTCTGCGATTGCGACACCCGCCCACACCATCAAAACGAGCGTGTGCGTGGGGACATCACCCTTCTGTGATGAAAACTATTAAATGAAATTAAAACTGCGGCAGGAGAGCCTTGCTGGTGTCAGCTCCCCAGCCTGCCGGAGCTTGGCACCCAGCCAGCCTCTCCGTCAGGAGCAGCCAGCCCGGCAAACAGGCTGAGCAGCCCCAGCCCAGGGCTGGCCGGTCAGGGCAACACCGACAGCTCCGGCAGGGAGGGCTAACCCAGCGATGAACTCACCGGCACCCAGTCACCTCGCCAGTGCACCCTTCAAAGGGAAGCCCTGCAGGCAGCAGAGCTCATCGGAGAAGGACGTCGTTCCACCCCGTGCTGCTTGGGACACCTCATCTTCCTGGGGAAACACCCTCCTCCTGGCCCTCCCGGCAGGCGAGCCTCTGGAAGGTGGCCAGCCATGGTGCAGAGCCCTGCCTCGTGCGTGTAAACCTTCCTGCTTGCCTTCACAGACCCTTGTGAAGCCCTTTGCAGGTCCCCAGGGGTTTGCAGGGCGTGGGTGAAGCCCACTCCTGGCAAGCCCTGGGTGGGATGTCCCTCTGCAAGGCAGGGGTATGGCTCCTGCAGTAACTTTCCTCCCATCCCATCCCTTCCCAGCCTCTGGAAGTTTTCCAGATGTTCTCTGGACCACCGCTGTCTTCTGCCTGCATTACTGTTCCCCACCAAATGGCCACAGTTGAGGCCCTGCCCCGTGCCCGGGAGGAGCAGGAGCACCCTCACCCCACCCAGCCTGTAAAAAGGAGCTTTTACGTCCTACTCCTTAATCCTGTTTCTGGAACGAGACCGTGTTTTAAAAATCAGGGGAGGTTGCTAAGGGACAGTGTGTTCAGCAGGGACATCGCTCACAAACCCTCAGCACTCAAAAGCAGGAGGTAAATAACTTAGGATATTATTAATCCTTCATTGCCCACACAATAAACAGAAATGTATTATTCTTGTCAAGGACAAAGGAGCCCATATTTCCCTGCAGCCGAGGAGCTGAACCAGCAAATCTTTTGGATTGAGCTCCACGGTGGGTTCAGCTGTGACTGAAGTTGTTCCAGTTCAGTTCCCGTTCAGGCCAATAATGCTTCTTTAACCATTTGTTAAGCCTGAACGCATTTCGGACAGTTTAAGCCGGAAAACGCAGCCTGTACAAGCAGCCATGTAATGGGGACCAAGCTGTTTTCAGACCACCTCTGGTTTCCACAGTCTCTGCTCCCATCCCAGTTGGACACACAGGGCCAAAGGGCAGAAAGGCTAAATATTGCCCTGGGAGCGTGTAGGAAACCCACGCTGGGAGCAATGAGCAGGGGCACAGGGGAACGGAGCCTCCTGAGCTCTTCCTCCCTGAAACTGGCACCTGCAGCCGCATGGCTCGAGGCAGCAGCTCCTAAACCACCAGGAGCACCGGAGCATCACATGTTCCCCTCATCAGCCTCAGAAATTAATATGGTCCATGTATTAAATACGCTTCAACAGCCCACAACCTGATTCCAGGACCATCCATATTAACAAGAAATATCCTACAACAACAGGCTGAGGCCCCGGGAGGACATGAGGTCCCATGTTGGCAGCGACTCCATGCCCACGTAGTAGTGCCTCCAAGCCACCGCTTCTCCCAGCAGAAAACTGTGTGGAGGGCAGGGATGTGAGATGACCATCTGTCCTTCTCCCCCCTGCACATGGCTATTCCTGGAGAGCACCCAGCATGGCTTTGTCCATGATGGAGCCTCCAAAAACAGCATCCCCAGGCCAGCAGCAAGGCCAGGAGGGCACTGGGGCTGGCAGCTGGAGCACTGTACGCTCTGAAGATGAGATCTCGGTTATATTTATCACTTGACAGTACTGGTCCCCACTATTTTTAGAGCAGTGTTGCAGCTGCGTCGAGGTGAGTTGGATGGGGGTCTGTTTTTCATAGAGTCGTAGAATGGTTTGGGTTGGGAGGGACCTTAAAGATCATCTAGTTGCAACCCCCTGCCATGGGCAGGGACACCTTCCACCAGACCAGGTTGCTCAAAGCCCCATCCAGCCTGGCCTTGAACACCTCCAGGGATGGGGCATCCACAGCTTCCCTGGGCAACCTGTTCCAGCGCCTCACCATCCTTATTGTGAAAAATTTCTTCCTAATATCTAATCTAAATTTCCCCTCTTTCAGGTTAAAACCGTTACCCCTTATCCGATTGCTACGCTCACTGACAAAGAGTCCCTCCCCATCTTTCCTGCAGGTAGGTACTGGAAGGGGCTGTAAGGTCTCCCTGGAGCCTTCTCTTCTCCAGGCTGAACAACACCAACTCTCTCAGCCTGTCCTCATAGCAGAGGTGCTCCAGCCCCCTGATCACCTTCATGGCCCTCCGCTGGATCCATTCCAACAGGTCTGTGTCCTTCTGATCCTGGGGACTCCAGAGCTGGACACAGCACTGCAGGTGGGGTCTCACCAGAGCAGAGCAGAGGGGCAGAATCACCTCCCTCGTCCTGCTGGCCACGCTGCTTTTGATCCAGCCCAGGATGCAGTTGGGTTTCTGGGCTGTGAGCGCACATTGCCTGCTCATGCTGAGCTTCCCATCCACCAACACCCCCAAGTCCTTCTCCTCAGGGCTGCTCTCAAGCCATTCTCCGCCCAGCCTGTATTTGTGCTTGGGACTGGCCCGACCCAGGTGCAGGACCTTGCACTTGGCCTTGTTTTTACCGAGTTTCGCCCAAAATTTGCTGAAGTCGAGGCGTCCCTGAAGAGCTGGCGGGTTGGGCTGCTGCCCCTTGGGGCGGTGAGTCTGCCCCGTGTCACAGCCCCCCCGGTGCCCCACGGCTGAAGTGTTTCTCAGCAGCCATTTCGCGGGGGGCAACTGCCCCACACCCCACCGTGTCCTGCGCCTGCCGACGGCTACAGCACCGCCATTTCCCAGCTTTGCTGTGTGGGAGTGTGGGGGCCCCGTGGGACACCCTGGGAGGGGGACAGCCCGGGGGAGGCCGTGTCCGGGGGGCCATGTCCATGGGGCTGGGATGGGCCGTGTCTGTGGGGACAGGGGGACTGTGTCCCGGGGTCTGGCGTGTGCCGTCTCTGTGGGCTTCTGGGGCACCGGGTCCAGGGGACTGGGGGGGGCCGTGGAGCCGGGGGGTGCCATGGGCTTGGGTCGCGGGGAGCCGTGTCCATGGGCCCCGGGGGTGCCGTGCCCGTGGGGCCGGGGGGCTCTGTATCCAGGGCTCCGGGGGTGCCGTGTCCGTGGGGCCGGGGGGGGGGGCCGTGTCCGTGGGGCTGAGGCACGGGGTCGCGGCGACGGCAGCCCCCGCCCCGGCCCAGTTCCCATTCAGGCCCCGCCCCTCCCGCTGCGCCGGCCAATGAGGAGCCGCTTCTCCTGGGACCGCCCCCTCCCCGCTGTCATCACACACCCGCACGTGGAGGGGGCGGGGAGAGGGCGGGATCTCGGCGCGGTGCGTCACCGTCTGGCCGCCCGCCTATTGGCCCCTGCGCCACACCGCTGGCCTAGCCCCGCGCCCTGCCCCGCCCAGCCTACCAATCAGCGCGGGGGAGGTGGGCCGCGGGGGGCGTGGCCTCGCCGGCACCCGGAAGGAGCCGCGCAGCACTCGGGGCCGCGGCGGTCGTGGTGGCGGAGGGGGCGCTGGTGGGTCCGGCCGGGCCGCGGCGGGCAGGGCCGGGCACCGGGGGGGAGCGGAGCGGGCCGCCTCTCCGGCGCGGGAGAGGTTAGTGCGGACCCGGTTCCAGAAGGTTCGGGGCGAGGGGGGCGGTGGGGTTAGGGCGTCCCGGGGCTGGGGGGGGCCGCGGCCGGGTGGTACCGGGGAGGCCGTGGCCGGGATGGGGGTTGTGAGCCGGGGGGGGACCATGAGCCGGGGGGGCTGTGGCTGGGACCTGCGGGGGGTGCTGGGACCGGGGGAGGCTGTTGGGGGGGTGGCCCCGGGGGGGGCTGTTCTTCCCCCCCACCCCATACCCTCCCGGACACCCGTGCCCGGGGGAGCCGGGCGGTGGTGGAGGCCTGGAGATGTCGTGTCGTGTCCCGGCCACAGCAGAAGGACCCGTCAGGGAGACATTTTCCCAGGCCAAATCAGCAGCTGGAGGCCTGGTGGGGGTTTCAAGCGTTTTGCTGTAGCTGAGGCACCCGATTTGTACAGAAACCTCATGGGCGGTGCGCCGCGTCCTCTTGGCCGTCCCCGATGTCACGGTTAGAGAGCTGCTGTGCGCTAGGGAAGGCGGAGGGGATGGCTGCGTGATGGCAGCCGGGGCTGTGGGCTCATTCACCACCCACCTGTGAACGTGACCCCTCCGGTGGCATGTACGAGGGGCATCAGCTTATCTCTGGGGCTGCCAGCCTTCTTTTAGTTTTTTAAGGAAGGAGGTGGAGTTTGCTGCTGCTGTGGAAAGTGAATGGTAGAGGAATGCTGTGCTGTGTCTTAGGGTATTCTAAAATTCACTTCCGCTCGGTGCCTTTTTAAAAAGCATCACACGAGCAAAGAGCTGCTCACGGCCCTGGCCTCCTCTGCCTGAATTGTCTCCATTATTCTTAGAAACGATGGCAAGCTGTGACCTTGTGGAGGGTGTAGCAGGGTTGAACCCTGACACAAAGGCGAGTCTCGGCAAACTTGGTAACGCATGCAGAGGGTGAACAAGGCCTGGCAGGTGAAACAGGAGAAAACTCCCAGTGTGTTATCACACACTAGATACTAGAGTTACTTTTGTATGGGCTCTGCTTTAGAAAGGGGTTGAGGATCGGGAGAGTTAAGTCATCCTGTAAAGCCTCGTCACCGCCTTATTTTACAGCAGCAATTCACATGGTGCGGGTCTTGGCATGAGTGAGCAGCAGAACCCTGGAAGGGACTACATGTCCCAGCATGCAGCTCCCGTTTGGGCATGGTGGCGGGCTGGGCTCTGCAGCCTCCTGGCAGCTCTGCCTGGGCTGAGGGCAGAGCCGCGCTGGGAGAGGGATGGGCAGGGGGGTTGTACAGGGTTTGGGTTAGTGGGACACGGCTGCTGCGGCGTCTCTTGCAGAGGAGGCAGCACCAGCCGTCGCTTCATCTGTAGCAGCTGCTTCCCATAGTGTTTTGCCAGGTTCCTGCTGGCTCTTATGGGGCCTTGACACATCTGTCCCCGTGGACCTTGGTGTGGCCAGCATGCGTGGGGACAGCAGAGCCCTCCTGTCACCCCAGCTATAGATTTGTGGTCCTTGGGGAGCCGGGTTTGCAGTCAGAGCTCCAGCCTGTGAGTGGGGCAGGGATGAGGCCGTTTCGGCTCTGCCGCTCACCTTGTTTCTGTTCCCCGTGCGAGCGGTTTCTTACCCACCACCTGAAGGAAAGCTGGTGAGGTCACCCTGCGCTGATGCTGGGGACCCTGCTGTTGGGGGCACAACTTGCTGAGGGGCTCCCCGACTCTGCCACCTTTGCAGCAAGCTGGGCAGAGCAGCTCTCCATGCTCTGTTCTTCACATCTGCCCTCTCTGCAGAAATGGAATTTAGGGAGTAACATATCACTTTAGTTTTACTGGTAGGGTTGCTCTTTCACTCCTGGTCGCTTCCTCCAAGGCAGGTGAAGCACCCAGACTGTACATCCTCCCTCTGCTGTGATGCTGAGCTTTCCCAGACCCTGTTCCCTTGGCAGTTTCAGGTCTTCTGCAGAGCAGGAGGAGGAAAGGAAGTTCCCTCCCTGGGTTCAAGTGACCTCTGAGGGCAGAGAAGCACATCTGTGCCGCTGGCCTTCCTCCTTGCTGCCTGCTAC
The DNA here is from genome assembly GCF_028500815.1 of Rissa tridactyla. Taxonomy (NCBI): domain Eukaryota; kingdom Metazoa; phylum Chordata; class Aves; order Charadriiformes; family Laridae; genus Rissa; species Rissa tridactyla. The sequence continues at coordinate 76,419,147 of NC_071497.1, forward strand.
CAGCTGCTTGCCCTGGCACGTGTCTGCACGGCCACGTTGAGTAGAAGAGGGCAGAGGCACCCTGACCTTCCCCACTGCTTCTGGGTCTGAGGGTGGTTCAAGTGGAATAGTTACTGATCTGACTCTTTAAAATCAATGACTCGTGACTCTTCCTGAGGCCTTTACCTGCCCTTGCTGCGCTGGGCCTGCCCACGCTTGTCCCCTTCTAGATTTGGTAGGCACCATCCTGTGCTGTGTGGAAATGCACAGCGCCCGGGGCCCAGGATGCTTCCTGGATGCAGAACAAGAAAACATGTCGTTTGTGGGTACGCGGCCACAGATGTGAAAGGAAAAAGTGAGGCGGTGTTGTTTAGACAAGTGGTGTCTTCAGCGTGCTGCCAGTGTAGCTGTAATCAAATTATCGGAGGCCTCCATGGCTGGAGGAATTAACGAGTCAGGTTTGAAGCAGGACAGGTGTGAGGCGCAACACGGGAGAAATCACGAAGGGGGCCATTTGAATGTTAACAGATGGTTTGTGGAGGGTGTCGTCGTGGGTTACTTGGCAGTGAGAGTCCCCCTTGGGAGGGTTTTGCCTGATGGCTCTCCACCATGCATCATGCCTGGGGACCCCCTTCCTCCAGTGGGTTGTGTGGGTCCCTGCGACCTGCTCATGCCATCGCATGTTTCTGATCCTTCTTTCTGTCTGCAGCGCCTGGCAGCACTGCTTCCTGGAGCCTGTTTTCTGACCATCTTTCTTCCTTTGTTTTTCCATTTTGCTTCTGCTCGTGAGCCAGTGAGCCGTGTGAATATAACCTCTAAAGAACTTGGTCTCACAAAGTTTGAGGTTTGCTTTAAAAGCAATTTTTTTTTTTTTTACAGGGGAGTGTCCTTGCAAATATCTCGCCCTCCCTCTGCCTTTGCTCCTCTCTTTTGTGAATGCCCAGCTGCCAATTAACATGTTTTCCCCCTGTTTCTGTTGGTGTCCTCAGCTGGTTGTGAATCCTGAATGAAGAGCAGCTGAGCTCACATGCTCTGCATTTCAGAGAGCTTTTTCAGGACTGGCCAGTGGTTTGCAGTCATACTCGCCTGTATTGTGGCCTGGACAACCCCTCAGCTAAGCAGCGTGATGGCAGAACAATACTTGGATGGGAAACCTTCAAAGGAGTCCTGTGTACTGCAAAAAGTGCAGTTAGCAATTCAGCTGGAAGTGCTTTTTAGTAACGAAGCCATGTCGCGGGCCAGGGCTGATGTCAACCCCATGATTCTTCCTGTTCAAAGTGAACAAAGATGCAAAACCCTTTATGCAAGAGCTGAGGTGATAATCCAGATCTCCTGGCTGCAGACTGTTTGGGGTAATTGCATGCTTCCTGGGGAGTGTTTCCAACCCGTCCCTGTCAGATACATCGCCGTCGCTTCCTGTGCTGCAGCAGTATGTGGGTGGCAGCACTTCAGCCATGTCCAAAGCAATTCTTGTCACTGCTTAGGCTTAGAGCCTTTCGAGCCTTCTCTGAAAGATACTGTGGTAGAGCAGGGAATTGGTGGAGGGTTTTAAGTATATGGATGTTTACGTATGCACACACTACACTTACTGGGGCTTGTTCTGCTTATAAGCTCTCCAGATACATAGCCTGGTGACTAGCTGGTACAGCTTCCAGACAGGACCTCTCCTGGCACGCCGGTGGAGGTTTACCTGCTAGCTGTGTAGGTGCAGGTGACATTAAGCACAAACTCTCTGTGCCCTCCTGCCTGCTTTAAGGCCCGGTGCACCGGTAAGCTGGTGTGTGGGTGCCTCCCCACATGACCGTTTAAAGGCTGTGCTCCTGGGGCACTGTCAGCGTGGCTGCCTGCGGTGCTCTGCTCGCTGCTGCAGCTTTGGTTGTACTGCAGGGTGGTAGCCCCCATGCGGGAGGACAAGCTGTGGTGCAGGGACAGACCCTACACAGCACTTGCTCATCATGCCTGCGGCCAGGGGAACATCAGACCTGGTTTTGGGGAGGCTGACGTTGTCCCGGCTTTCAGGACCTGCTGGGCATGAGGACCTAGCCCCCACACAGTGCGATCTCCTGTAGTCTGTAATTACAGCACTGGGAGCCCGGGGAGGAGTCTTAAACAACGTCTTTGTGATGGTGTTGGCAGGCCTCTCGGAGATTTCTATTAAGCAGTTGTCGTTTTCCCCCCTTCGCTGTAGCCTGGGAAACGCTGCAGTGTTGGATTTAGCTTGGTCTGTTTGGGTTGCTGGGAGCAGTGTCTCCCCGCAGCGGAGTTTGGCCCTCCCTCCCCTGTCTCCACGTCCCCACCGGGTGGTTTAGTGGGTGGCCTGGGGGGACCACAGCCAGAGCCTGTTCTTGCGGATGAACCATGTGCCAGAGCACCCACTCGAGTACCGGCAAAGCCTGTGTGGTGGAGCAACATACAGCTGCACGGGTGGAGGAGAACAAAGCCACAGGCACAGAAAGGAATTGACTTCCCACTGAAATCTGTGGAGGGAGGTGGTGGGAGCGACCTTATCAGCCCTCTCTGGGGAACCAACTGTGCACCCACCCGGAGCCATGCAGGGAAATGGGGTGATAACTGGAGCCCCAGGAGGGAGCCAGGGCTGTAGCTGCAGGGCTGGCCTGGGGACTGGTAAAAGGCATGGCAGGAGCTTGAAGGTGCTAGGGTGCTCAGGGTCTCTCGTTTCTGTGCATAGGGCACAAACTTGCTTGGCTTGGACAAGCAGTTACTGCCTGCCCAGTGTTTGGAAGGTGTTCTTGCATGGGCAGGGTATTTGCCAGCTGAGATGAATGTGTGTCTGTGCACTTGTCTTTCCAGGTGACCCAAGACAGCCAGAACAAGCAACCCAAAGTCCAACCTGTGGATGCTGACAGCTTCCTTTCCCGTCTGCTCCAGCCCTACACCAGGGTTAGCACTCGTTAAACCATCACTGGTTTCTCTTCCTTCACCAGGGCTGTACGAAGAAGCTAGGGAACCCCGTGCTCTCCTGCCCTTGGCCTGTAGGGACAGCTCTGTAGAGTAGGTGTCACCCAGGTGAGGTGCTCCTGCAGCCCGGGCTTGCTAGGTGCTCCTGCCTCCCACCTTGCTGTCAGTGTGGCGAAGGAGCCTGGATGCGTGCAGCCGGTGCTGTTAAGACCGTTGGACCCTGCACACAGTTGTCGGGAGCTCAAGGGCAGTGTGTTTGGGAACTTGCAGTCCGTGGTGCTTGCTGCACTTGTCCTTCTGCCTACCAGCAGTATTGAACGGCAGTATTTCCCAGCTGCTGGTCTCTGCTGCTATCTGTCCTTCACCTGAGCAAACAGAGCTGCGACTTCACCCAGAGCTCATGGCAGACGTGATCCTGCCTTCTCTCAGAAACAGTTGAGCCTTGCCTGCATTCTCCCAGGATTTTGTAGCTCGAGGATGCCCTTGTCCATGGTGTATGAGGCTTAGAGTGATAGCTAAGCGTTTTGGGAGGACTGGTAGTCTTTGTATTGCCACTGTCAAGAAATGTGAAGGTCAGGCCCTTGCTGCTCTGAGGTAAGCAGTGGGCTGAGATGGCTGTGGGCTTCCCGCCCCGTCCCTGTGCCTGGATGCTTGCACGCCTGCCTGGGATCCAGCAGTGCCTGCCCCTCCTGCACGGTGTGCTCTCACCGGGAAGGGAGCACTCGTCAGCACTGTGCCTCTGGGGGTGGAGGCCAAGCCATTCTCTCACTCCAGAGCTCAGGCATGATTTGGCCAAGAGAGGTTACATGGGGAAGCCATTACGTGTCTGCCCAGGCTGTGTGGCTCTTCCTCTGAAGTGTCTGCCGGGGAAGTTTGGGGCCAGTCCAGAGGCAGTTGGAGACTGGGCCATCTCATCCTTCAGCCTGATGCTGAAGTGGTACCCACAGTGAGTGAGGCAGGGGTAGATTCACCTAGGAAGTTGAAAGGAAAGAAGGAAGAAGTCCTTAGCTCACGTCAGTGCTGTGTGCTGTGGACTGCCAGTAATACAATGCAGCGGCAGCGAGCAGACCCTTTATCCAGCTGAGCTGTAACAATCACTAATATCTGCTTGTTATGGTTTGAAAAAACCATAACAATTTATTGTCATTTAGACAATTATTCTATCACCCAATGACCCTTCCCCACCCAGGAAGGGGAAGTGGGGAAAACAAGGAAACACAAGGGTTGAAATATAAATAGATATAATAGGATAAGACTAATTGACAATAATAATAAGGAACCAGTAGTGATTCCAATACTAATATAAGATATACAAGAATTATACTCAGCCAATTCTATCATCAGGAAACTGTGCACTCCCTGCAGTGGACAGCAAATGTCAGACGCTGCGACAGCTACGGCTTTGGGGGGAAGAGAAGAGCTCAGGGGTCTTGCACTGGGGCCAGAAGTTCTCTGGACCACTGCCATCAAGGGAGAGCGAAAAAATGCAGAAAACTTTCTAATTTATATTGAATGTGATGTTCATGGTATGAAAATAATCCTGCTGGCCAGTTTGTGTCAAGTGCCCAGGTCTCACTCCTGCTCATCCTTGCACCGGGCAAGGCTTGAAAACACTGAGACCTTGAATCCCACATAGATAGCTGGCTATGAAGTAAATATTTTCACAAATTCACACACTAGAGTCTTCCAAAAGCGCAGTTTTCCCAAGCATTAGAAGAGAAATGAGTCTGCTGTTGCTGAAACTAGGACACTGCTCCATGCTGGGGTCTTATATCTCTCGGTGATGGAAAAGAGACACTTCATGCGGCTAAGACCAGAAAACAGGTTTGCCCTTGCTTCTGCTGGAGCTGCTTGCAGTTCCCAGTCCACCAAGCTCACAGCATCCTCTCAGGGCTCCCCTGCCTTTTGAAAAGAGGCATTTTAACACAAGGCTCACAGTGTCAAATCCACTTTTTCCCCCCTCACTCCCTCTTGCTGACCAAATGGCTTGATAGCTCCAGGGACAGCAAATCTGCCATATACGTGTAATGCAGCAGCTTCTCCCATTACTTGGTCATAGCATGAACCTCTTCTCTCTGGTTTGGATACCACCCAACCCATGTGACGTTAGTTAACTTGTATTTGGGCTGAATTAAACATGTTAGTTCAGTTTAGTGCAGCTGGCAGTAATCTGGAAGCCAGTACAGCTTGCAGACCCTCGGACAGACTTGCAGTGCCTCTGTTGGGAGTGCTTTCCTGGCAAACTCAAAAGACGGGGCAAAGTGGAGGTTATATCTTCAACAGAAAGTGGTCAGCGTAATGTCCTCCAGCTTGCTGTTAGCATGTGTGGGCTGCCTTTGCCCCTTGGTATTACCAGATGATCTAGGAGAAGGTCTTTCCATTGGAATACCCAAGAAAATGCTGACCTTCCCCTTCAGAGATGGGGCCCTGAGTTCCTCGTGAGTATTGGCACTGGAGTTATGCGAGGAATCCCCTCTTTGCTCTACCATCTCTGTTGCAATTAGGTCGGGCATTCAAAGATCCTGTTCATGGGAGTGTTGGGACAGCTGGATCCTTGTTTGGTTCTCGCTGCTCCCGAGAATGGAGCAGAGGATCATCTGCTGGGGCTAATTTTAGGTCTCTGAATATTGCCGGTGTCCCTCTGAGCCCCTATTTGTGTGTGATCCTGTGGCTCCCTGCTAAGAGCCATGCAACAGTCCCATATCCTTGTGTGCAAAGGTTTTGCTGGGGCACAGTGTCCCAGGGATTAGGAAGAACTTTGAATTCCTCACTTACCTAAAGCATCTAAGCCATATCAGTTGTGTGTGTGACCCCGTTTTTTTTAGCACCGAGCACCCTTTGGACCTTGCTTTGTGGGTGCCCACGTGTTGTGTGGTGGCGAGCAGGCTGACGCTTCCCAGCCTTTCCCTGCCAGAAACGCAGCCTCCCTCCGGTTTGCAGGAGTCGGTCCCTGTTGTCTCGGGCGGGCGCATGTGGTGCAGAAAACAGTCTCCGCGAAGCCTCTGGATGTGGAAATGCTCCAAAGCCCACAGCTGAGCGGGAGGAGAGCCCAGCTCTGGCCCTCTCTGTATGGGTGGATGGCTGCTTGGCATCTGCCGCTGCCATCCCCTAGCCCAGCGCAGCACAGGGTGAGGCCGCCCGGCCTCTCCCTTGTTTGTACACCCAAGACTTTTGGCCTCTCTGCACTTTTTGGTTTCCACTTGCTCAGGTGATCCTTTTATTTTTTTTTTTTTTTTCATCAGCGCCGAGCTTAGTGCTGAGGTTTGCTCAGTTTCGTGTTGAGGCAAGATGTGTCTCTGCAGTTTTGGCCCATCTTTATTTTTAGCCAGTGTTAGACATGGTTGATGGTATCAGAAGGAAGTTGCACGGTCTCCTGAGCTCCGTGACTCATCCTGGATCAGGACCGAGGCTTCGCTAGTTCTGCTATAACCCTCAAGTGATGTAACCAGTTGTGGTGGGTCTTACTGGATCTGGGGAAGGGCAGAGTGCAGAGGGAAGCAGAGCTTTCAGAAGTTGGTTTTTATCCATTCTGTTAAGATGTTAAATTAATTCATTGAAAGACATTGGCAGGTATCACACCTGAGCATGGTTCAGCAGTGTCCTTTATCTTCTCCTTCCATGTTGTGCCCCCGTGGGAGAGGTGATCGGGAGAGGAGCTCTGCTTACATGCCGGTTGGGTAACTGTTTAGTGGCACATAGCAACGATAGACAACAGTTTTTAGGACAGGAAATAAAGCAGGATCCTGTCTCTGGTTCAAGCCACAGCAAGGTTCAGTGCAGCAAGGCAGAATTGCCTGAAGTGGAAATGGGCTGGGACTGGAGAGCAGACACTTGGGAGATGCCTGCCAGGCTGCAGCAAGAGCCTGGGACCTCCATTTCCATCAAACCTGGTGCTTCCACAAGGTAGAAAGAGCTCATTGGGCTTTCTGACATGCAGGCAGCCAGTTGTGCCGGTCGGGGCAGGGCCTGCATGTCACCATCTTGGGACAGGCAGAGATGTTGAAGCATCTGTGCCTGCCACAGCACGACCTGGGGTGCAGCTGGAGAGGACTCTGCACCCCAGGTCTGGCTGCCTGGCTCTCCCGTGTCACGCCTTAGGACTGGGCACAGTGGGGTATGATGCACCCGGGTCTGGACCATGCGCCTTGCCTGTGAAGCAGCTGGGGATGACGGCTGGTGGGGGTGGGCTTCCACCTCTGCCCCCCTTTCCTTCCTCAGGGTGATGAACAGCCCTTTAAGAGCATGTTGAGGTTTTTGGGTGTTGTGCAGCGCGTTTCACGTGTGGGGCGGCGGAGAGGGGACAGCAAGCCTTGGGGGAGCAGAGACAAAGGAGGGAGGCAGGGGGACATGCTTGGGGGGATTGCTATGGCAACTCGCTGCTGACAGCATGTCCCGCACTGTGCTTTCTGCAGCACAAGGTGGAGGAGCAGCTGGGGCAGCCGTGCAGCTTGCTGCAGCCCTCCATGCAGCCCTGTCCCAGCCGTGCCACGGGCTCGGCACCTCTGGGCTCCTGCATGACAATCTAGCATCCGGAGCCATTCTCCTCGGGCAGCAGCCTCGGGGTGGGTGGCCAGGGATGTTTTGTCCAGCTTCTCCCCTCTTTCGCCCCTCTGCGTGGAATGGGCAGGCAGCTCCTCTTTGCAGGCCTTTTCTGTTTGAAGCCTTGAGCTGCAGAGCAGGCCCAGCCAGAAAGAAACCAGTCTACTGGGCGCTCTCACTGTCCCACGGAGGAAAGCAAGTCATTCTGCTGCCCTTGCTTATCCTCGGTTAATCAATGTAAGTGGCTCCAGCCATGCCTGCATCTTCCCAGGATGCCTGGCCCTGCACCATGCCGTCCACCTCGCACATCCAGTTTGCCTTGCTCCAGGGTATCTGTACTCTGATGGAGAGCAGACGCTTTGGTGAGCCCTCCGATACGGTCTGAGACCATCCTCTGGGGCAGGTAAAGGAGAGGTTAAACGTTTCTGAAGCTGCCTTTGGGCAGACCCCTTGCCAGATGCTGGTAGAAAGCTGGCTCCTCTTGCTGAAGGAAGCAGGGAACATCATGCCGCTTTCTGCGCAGAGAGAACAGGTCAGGAAGCCGTCACCAGCCTGGCCATAATGTGAGCGTGACTGAGACCTGACCCGTCCTCCATGATGTGCCTAAAGTCCTGGATGTGAGCCAGGGGGAAGGGACCGGCTGGCAGCAAGCACAGCTCGCCCATCTCAACATGGGTGGCTGCGTGAGCTGTGAACCTCTCTCATTACACCTCGCAAAGGTCAGCGCTCGCAGGGAGCTACAACGCCCTGCCCACAGCTCTGTGCCCAGCCCAGAAGGAGAGGGGAAGGAGCCTGCCCCACCACCTTTGGAGGATGCTCTGAGGTCAGGTGTGTGGCGTCGCTGTGGGGTGGCACACGCTGCTGTAATGCCTGTGGCCAGGGTTTGTCTGGGACTAGGCAGAACCGGAGTGGAGAGGATGCTTGTCCATGAGCTGCCCAAACAGCCCTGTGCTCACAACTGTCATGATCCTTGCCTGAGCTGTGACCACTCCATCCAGCTCTGAACCAGGATACAAGCTTCAGAAACTCCCCTGAAAACCATTTCACCATTTCCAATCTGCTCTACCATCCGTCTCCGATTTAGGGTGAGTATAAGATCTATGCAGACTGCCCAATGCCGTCCGCTGTACAGTTCCACGCATCTTAAAACTCGCAAATGGGCTAGACTTGTTTGTAAAATGTCCACTGGACTCCAGAGCCTAGTGTTCCCCAGGGAGAGCAAACAAGGGGGTGGGAGCTGGAGCCTGGAGCCTCTGAGCAAGCCGCCTGCGGCAGACAGCAGTGCGCTTCCCCCCTCCTGCTTCTGACAGGTTCCTTCGCTTTTCAGAGGGGAACAGCTTGCTCTGCGCTGGCTGCTGGAGCTTCCTTCCCATGGAGGAAGGTGGGATGAAGGTACCTGACACTGAAGGCAGTTTCAGGTCAGCAGCTCTAACGCTGCTATTTGTGTATGTGACCCTTCAGCACTTGGTGCAAGAATTGGGGTTACAGTATATTATGGGTGCAGATGATGGTGGAGCATGGTCAGAATCCATGGAGCCAAACCGTAGTTCCCTTTCACAGCCTGTTGTTTCTGATCTTTCCTCCAGACTGAGGCCCCAGGCCCCTGTGCTTTGAAATACCGTGGTGCAGAGCCCAGCAGATAAGGGTCTGGGTTATGTGTATGTGTTGGGCTGTGAATTGCCTGTTTCTAGGACAGAGGATGTTTTCCCTGTTGCCATTTGTGCAGCACCTCGCTTGCTGACATCCTTGCCTAAGACTCCTGGGTGCTGTGACCTGATGACTTATAATCATGTCATCTTTGAAGTGCTGCTCCCTCTTTTTCTGTCTTGCCTGTTCATACTACGCATTTTTAAGCACAGCTCAAAGGATCAGAAAAGCCCAAAGGCGGTGGGGTCACATACTCTGCTCCTGATTTGTGGAGGAGTTAAGACAGGCAGTGCTGGAATAAGCATTTAGGGGGAGGCAGCCAAGAGAGATTTCCTCCTGGCTGAGCCGCAGTGCTGAAGTTCGGAAAGTACTTGTGTGGGTTACGTGCTGCTGCGCTTTGCTGCTGCCCTCGCCTTAGGCAAGTCCGGGACATGCGTACCTGCTACTAGTCAGACGGGGACACCATCCTAAGCAGTGTCACTCTGAAAAAATGGCCAGTGTCCTTTTGGACATCAGGAGCAACCTTAATGCTGCTGCTGCGGAAAGAGCGCTGGGGATGGGTCGTTGGGACGGGACGGAGAGGAAGCTTTGGCTCGGTGGGTGTGTCTACCTGCATTCCCTAAATTGTGAGAAGATAGTTGAGGCCAGCAGGGCTGTACAGATTGCCCTGTCTGGAAGATGCATAAAGAATAGCTTGCAAGAGCCAGCTCTTTGCTCCACTCAGGCCTGGGGAAAGAAAATGCCTGGGCTCTGTGCACTGGGGTTTCTTGCTGGCAGCCAGCCGTGCTGTAGCTGTGCGGAGGGAGCATAGTGCAGACAGGTTAGCACAGTCACTCCAGGCCTTTCTATACCAGTGTTTGCATTACTGATGAGATTAGCATAGCTGGGCCAGTGGTGGACAAAGAGGGTAATTCTCAAGGTCCTCTCTGCTGTGGCTGCCAGAAAAATAAAGCAGTTAATGGCATCAAGTAGCGGGGCTGAGGTTTGCTTTCAATTCGTCTTCTATGAGCAGCAACAGCTAAAAATATGAGCAGTTTTTGAGGAACTAAAATATTCTCAGACTTTTTGTCTGGGCTGGTCTGCCAGCATCTCTGCTGGGCTGACAGTCTGGGATCTTAAGGTATTTCCAATGATCTCCTCGCCATGTGATAAATCTGGGCAGAGAGAACACAAAAATCGGTGGCACCCTCAAAGTGTTCCTCTTGCTGCTGTGCCTGTTCCCTCTAACCAAAGGGCTGTTTCCTGGCTTGGATTTGTTGAGGAAACACATTTACAGCTCCTCTCTTTCTCCTGTGCAGCTATCTCCCTGGCAGCTCAGTAGGAATGATTTATTATAGATTACGTCTCTGTTTAATTCTATTTCCCTACAATATCATACTGTTAGAGTAACTGAGCAGAACGCAGTGGTGTTTCCGGAGGAAGGCTGCTATCAGAGGCCACCCCTGTAGCAGGGGCTGGAAGCAAGGAGGAACAGTTTACCAGGAAATGCCTGTGTTCATGTGCTGGTTGCTTTTGGGAACGAAAAGGCATCTCACCCTTGAAAGCTTCCTCACTGCTCGACTACAAACGCCGCTGACGGAGCTGCAGCCGTGCGAGCAGCAGTGAGAATGCTGCCCTCCAGAGCCTGGGAAAGGTCTGACCAAAGTGGTGATCTGGAAAGAAAACTCATATTCTGTCCTTAAGCGAACCTTCAAGTGGGGTTTTTGGAGTGTTTCTTGGTTTGGGGTTTTTTTGGTGGTTGTGGGTTTTTTTTTTTTTGGTGATGGTTTTTTTTGGTCTTTTTTTGCCACCAAAAAGGAAAGGTATTGCTTGTGCAAATCCTTGTAAGGAAAGAGCAGGGAATTTCCTTTGGAGTGAGCCTGCCTGAAACCCGATATGTCTCAGATGTGTGTTAACAGAGAAATGAAAAGATTGTGCCATAAAGTGATAGGGGATAATGAGTTTAATCTACTATTATGTTGTCCTGGGAGATAGAGCTGGGGCAAGGGTATCGGCAATAACGTTATGCTTTGCATGACAGCAGCAGCAAATACCACCTGAACACGCTTCCCCCGGGAGCGGTGAAAGGGTCTGTTTTCAGAGAGTCCCCAGGAAGGTGGAGTGAAGCAACCAAGAGACACAGGCCTGCGGAAAGATGCCAGGAGGCTCGCAGATGAGAAGTGCATAATAGCTGTGTGTTTTCGGCAGCTTGAGCTCTGCTTTCCCATTCAATGGCCTGGATGAACTGGACAACGCTGGGCTATTAACCTCGTTGCGATCTTGAGAAATGCAGTCAAGAAACCATAACTTTAATAACATTAGTGAAACGTCTGACCTGGAGCCTGAATGGACAAATCTTTATCTTTAGCTTCTCTGCCTACAAGGTAGATAGATGGGTGGTGATTTGCTACTGCACCTGACAGAGGGATTTTAAAGGATGCTGGTGTGGGTGAACGCTGCTGCTGTGGACCTGGTCCTGGAGAGCTTAATTGGTGAGCAGGCCCTCAAAAGGGTTTTTGAAGGTGTGTGGTGAACACAGAGAAGCTGAAGTGAGTACCTGGAAATGTATCAGCTTCTGGAGCTGGACCAGAGAATCCAAGTCTTTAAGAGTCATGTGTTTGAGTAGGTAAAGAATGCAACAGCTCGCTCTCAAGGAAGCATCCAGTCTCCTACCAGCCTTTTGGGAGCCAGGGCATTCTTCTGGTTTATAATGCTCTATCTGGGTCTTTATTTTTTTTTTTTATTATTTTCTTTTTTTCCCTTTGTGGCGTTACCTTTCTTTTCTGGGCCATGCTAAGTAATGTGCATGTGCTGCAGAGCCCTGCAGTTGGGCCAACTTCTGATTCAAGAGAGATGGGAACGGAGGAGGGTTGCTTAGTGCAGGACATGTGGGTACCTTTATCTCTCCCCGTCGCCTGGTTTTTCAGAGTGGGTACCACCCTTGCCCTATTCCCCAGGCTGTGCCCGGTGCTGGGGCTGCCCACCCTCTCCCCTTCTCCGGGGCAGGAACAGCATGCTGTGACTTGTTTTGCCCGTGGCCTGGGGAGCAGGGAGGGGTGGAACAGGACCAGAAAGGGGCAGAGGGGAAGTGACAGCAGCTGGAAGGAAATGGCATTTTTGGGTGCTGCAAGGTGGCCCTACCCCATCCTGTCTGCAGAGGTGGTGTTTTGGGGGTGCGGTGGTGCAAGCCTGCTCTGTCTACCATGGAGATGGTGTTCGGGGTGTTCCATCACAGCCGCAGAGCTGGCATTTTTGGGTGCCACAAAGCAGCCCTTGCTTCGTACTGCCTTCTCCTGTGCCAGGGATCATGCTAGGGCAGGGAGGGCTGGCTGCACCTTCCATCCCCTCTGCGTTCCCATGTGCAGGGCATCCGTATGATTACTGATAGTCCCATGGCACGGCTTCTTCCAACATGTGATTTATGGGCTGCTGCTCAGGATGCGGGTCTGAGCTTATCTCAGACAAGGCAGGGATCAGGGGTGCTGTCACTGCGCTCTCGCCTGCCTGCAGGCTGTGGGGGTAACGGCATGGCATCCTTCGCTGTCTCTGCTTTGCACCTGGGCACGGAGCAGTGGCTGCACCTGTGGGCAGGAGCAGAGGAGTCCTTGCAGGAGTGACAAGGGAAGCGCTGGGTCCCACCTGCTTCCTTCCTCACCCCTATCCCTTTCTTGCGGCCCCAAATCTGCCTGCATGGAGTGTGTTTTGTTAAAAAAACAAACAAACAACAAACAAACAACCTGCTGAACTGAGGGCAGGCAGAGCAAAACCAGCAGATTATAAGGAGTTTTGAGCCCATGTCACTGCAGCAGTGTGGGGCACAGGGTCCCCACGTGCGCATCTTGGTAGCAGTTTGATGAAGATGGTCAGAGACATCTCCCCACGCCCACCTCGTTGTGTGTATCTAATGCATCCTGCACGCCACCAGCACATTGTCAGGACAGCTCCTTTGTAGGTGGAGGTCCAGCTTCCCATGGATGCTGCAACCCCCCGCCTTGCTTCTGTGAAGCACTCTTTATTTGAGGCAATGCCCTAAGGGTTAAGCCAGGGTTGTGGGATAGGGTCTGTAGCAGGAACAAAGAGGGCTTTTAAGGTCTGTGTTGGGCTAGGAATAGAGGGAAGGGATTGAGCCTTTCCCAGTGTGTTGAATTACAAAGGTCATAAGAGACCCTTCTGCTGGGAGGCGGCAGTGGCTGAGGTCCCTGCTGGAAGTGGGGTGGAGAGAAAAGAAATTGTGGAAGTCAGTGAGGGCAACTTCATGGGGAGCTTTAGGACGAGAGTGAAAACTCAAACTGTATCCTGAGTTTTCAGGATGTATTCAATTAGCGTTGAACACAAGACTGGGAGCCAGGAGGCCAGGACTGTAGGCTTTGTGCAAGGCTTCTGCCCTGGGATTTTTGTGTGGTTTAGTTCTGTTTTTCCCCCCTGATATTACATTTGCAGCTGCCCCCACACATGGCACCTGAATTTGCAGTGTAACTGGTGTAGCCAGCACTTGAGCCTCTCCAACCTGCTCTGAGCTGGTGGAGGCTGCAGAGGGTAAAAGGCAGTGCCTGCAAGGGAGGATCTCTCCAAAATGCAGAAGAGGAGACAGTCCCCAGTGCCTGTAGGCATATTTTTGCCTTGACAGAACAGGGAAGTTGGCCTGCGCAAGCTAAAACTGGATTTTCCATGTGTAGTTAAGCAGCAAAGCCCAAGACTAGCTGCTTTCCTGGCCCTGATGCTTAATGTCATCTGCTCATGGTGCCCCGTGGGGCACAGCACCAGAGGGTCCAGCAAAAGAAGCTAAGGAAGGGATGGATGGCAGAAACCTCCGTTTCCCTTCCCACAGCAAAGGTGGAAAAAGGACATGGCCAGTTTCAATCCTGAGCTTCAGATGGCGTCAGCCAGCTGACCAGCCCACCCAGGACGTGTTCGGAGGGCTGCAGGATGTGCTGAGTCAACAAGAGCATCCCCTTGCTGAGGGCGGGGGGGCTGATCAGGGCTGCTGAGACAATAGGGGTTTCCAGCTTGCAGGAAGGGTGAGCGCCAGCTGCGAACCACACGGTCGGCTTTCCAATTTTAGCAAAGTTAGGTTCGAGTTACCGACCAGAAAAGGCAGCCTAGTCGTTAAAACTTTCAGGCTGGATTAGCAGGCACCGGGCCATTCAGCTCCATCCCCTGGCACAGGCGTACTCCCCCCTCTAAACTATCATTTAAAGAAATTCCACGTCAGGTCTTTGTGGTGGATCAGAGGACCTTGGATGTGACTTTTGGAACAAAGGGCTGATGCTTCACTGGGCTCTGTCTAGGAGATGAAAGCGGGTCCCAGGGAGTATTCCATGAGGATCACTGAAGCCACCACCTAAGTTAGCAGCCTGGAGGCTGGCTTTACTTTTTGAAGCACTGCAAAGGGAGAACTGTAGGGAGCACAGAGCTGCTCTGAGAAGGAGAACCCAGAAATGGAGGGCTTGGTTCAGGGCTCTTGGAAACTGTAACATCTTCTGTTCACCTTGGTAGATGGCCTGTTCTCAGAGTCATGCTCTATGCTCTTGTAACCAGGAACTGTTTCAGAAGAAGCATCAACTTCATGTACTTTTTGCTGCTTAGCATCGACATTGAGAAAGCCTGAACTTCTCCACCTGTTGTTGCCCAAAATCCTCTCTTCTCATCCTGTTCTCTGGCATCACTTGTGCTGCAAAAGCATGCCACGAACATAAAGGTGGGTGAATAAACTGCTTCCTCTCTGGTGACAGTTTCCAGCTTGCTGACCTGAAACGTGCTATGTGAAGGCAGCAAGGTCTTGTCACTGTACTTTGGAGGGACGCTCTGTCACTCTTCTTAGCCACCTGGGCTACCGAAGGGGAACACAAGGCAGTTTCAGGGGATCCCCTTGGTGTGGGAGAGACGTGAGAAGCAAGGGCAGCTTGGCTGTCTCGTCTCTGCTCTTCCCTCCAGCCAGGGGGTATTACAGATAGGATGTTACCCCTCTGTTAGTCACAAATGGAGGGCTGGCAGGAAATCATCACAGTCTGGCAGAAATTGGAGCAGTCCCCAGCTGCTCTAACTGGGTGTTGGGCACATCCCTCGGCTTCCCCTTTGCGCAGGGACTATGGCAGGGCGCCGGTCTTGTGTAAGAGATGATGTAGGTTATTGCTGCACTCTCAGGGCCTCCCCGGGCTTGGAGGGAAGCCTGTCTTTTTGGTGGTGACACGCTGATTTAGGCATGTGCATTTAAACTGCTGGGTCTGTCCCGCTGGTGGCTGCTGAGTTTTGTTCAGGTGCTTGCCCACAGCTCTGACTTTGGTGACACTGACCACACTGTTGGCCTTTGGCATCTCTGATGACACATGGTGAGCGCTGAGGATCTCCCACCCTATCTGCCTAGAAGGGACCTGGGGAACTAGGGCATCCTGATGAGAGGAGGTGTGTTGTGCAGGGGAAGCTGCTGGAGCCCACGGGAACCTGTGTGACAAAAACTTGTTTTTCTTTGTCCTGAGAAGGGAGAAAGGCTCTGTGTGTACTTGATGAGGATCAGGAATGTGAAATTCCAGGGAGAACCAGCAGTTCTGATATATAGTGCTGAGCTTTGGCAGAAAGTCGTTCTTCATCCCTATTAATATGTGACATCCCAGCCCAAAACATTGTCCCTTCTTCCCTGGCCAAAGGATGGTTTTAATTCCTCGGTGTCAGGGCCTCCTGACCCATCTGGGGCTGTGTGAACCTGCTGGAGACGTAATGCTTGACCGACTTGTCCTGTTGCAGCACTGGCAAGGCTTGTCCTGAGTAACCTGCATGTGGCTGCAGGCAAAATTCTGCAGCTGGCCAAGCGCTCCTGGGTGGAAGGGACCACAGCCCCTTGTCAGCGTGACTCTGAGTGGTGGGATGTGGAGCAGAAAGGGTGAGAGAAGAGCCCCTGTGTGATCCCAGTAGTTTTCTCCTGTAGTCAATGGCAAATGGATTTTCCAGCTATGACAGGCAGAGGCGGAGGTCCGTGACTGGGTGTGCTGCGCAGACCGGTGTCTTCTGTGCGCGCCGGCGCTCTGGTGTGCTCCTTGACGCAGATGGATGTGCTCTGGTACGCAGAGCCGCTTGCCGTCTGGGAGGTTTGTGCCGCAGCTCTCGCTGGGCTCCGGCGCAGCTGCGGTGTGCAGGCTTCCTCGTGTTGCCTCTGTCTGCTCTGGTCTCCTCCAAGAAGGAGGCTGAGGTCAGCTGGAGAGCCCTCGGAAGGGCTGGTGCTGGGGGAGAGGTGAAAAGAAAGGATGATGAGCAAAGCCTGTTTGCGCTTCAGGCCCTAGCATTACTAGTCAGTGCAGCAGCCTGCAGAGGACCTGTGTATGTATCATCGTGTGCGTGGCTCGTACTGTCCAGATTCAGGAACTGGCCAAGCCTGTGGGCCCTGCACTAGCTGATGCTGAGTGATCATAGCCATGCTCTGATGAAATCCTTTCTTGGCGCTTTGGAAGCTCTCCACCCTGGAGAGTCAAACTGGGAAGAGGCACAGCCTGCGGGGAGCCGGGGGGGCATGTTTGGCTGTACCCAAAGGCAGATTATTTGGCAGACAGCTGGCCTGTGGATCTGAGCTGCGGCAGTGCCTGGTAACCCTCCCACAGCTGGTGGTGGGGGTCAGGCTGCTGGAGAGCTGATAAAGGGAACGGGTTTGCTTGCAAGGCGGCGTTGGAGCCTGGAGGAAGCCCTCCCCGAGCATTGCTGCTTATCTGCGCAGCGCTGGCACACGGCAGTGCTCCTGTCCTGCCTTTTCTGCCCTGTCTCCCCACCGTGGACTTGAGCCAGCGGAGTCATCTCTGCCCCCGCTGCCGCCGGGTGCTGCGGGAAGCCAGGGCTCTGGCACAGCCCCCCCAGGCTCCCCGCTCCCGTTTGCTGCCTTCCAGAGTTTGTGCCGTTTGTCCGGTGACTGCAGCCGGGTTGCACGCACACACACAAACTCACGCTTACACACGCGCGTGTGCACAGGGCAGTGGCAGAAATGGGTGAGTCAGGCAGGAGGAGGGGGTGAATCACGGGGGAATGAGTCAGAGGGAAGCACAGGGCAGGTGCTTGCCCAGGGCTGGGCTTTAAGGGAGCCCAAGGGCCTGGCAGCCCATGCTGGGTCCCCCAGGTGATGGGGTGGGGGTGCCGTAGGAGAGCGGGGAAATCCACAGGGCTTAGCAGGTGGAGGCAGTGCCTGTGGCTTGAGAATCCAGCTCCCAAGCTGGATCTGGTTCAGCCACGTGCCGAACCCATTCTCTGCCCTCATCTCCTCCAGCCACAGGTACGTTGCTGTACCAGCGGGGCCTGGGGCATCCTCGGTGTTGAGGGTTTCCCAGGAGGGACCAAAGATGAGCACCGCAAGGGAGAACTGTGGTGAGGAGGCATCCCAGCCTCCCATCCATGGGGTGGATCCTTGTCCCCATGCAGGCAGTGGAGTGTCCAGCCAGCCCTGGGCATGCTGAGCAGGTCTCCGTCCTGGTTGGGTCCTGCCCAGTAACCTTCCTGTCTGCTCCGAAAGAGCAGGGAGCGGATGGAAAAATAAATGATCCCTACTGGGGCAGAGATGGATAAATACATAGCTCTGGATTAAGGGAACACAGCATCGGGGGAGAGCTGGGAGAGGGATGATGTGCTGCAGATCTGGAAACATGGTTGGTCATTGGCTCCAAACTCCTCTGTGTGATCAGGACTCTGCTACAGACCCAGGGGCTTGTTGGGAGGTGTCGTGGATTGCTGCTTCCCTCACCCAGGGACCTGCTGTCGGCTTTTGAATTTCCATCTAGCCCAGCTGGTCTCTGCTGACTTTGACTCCTAATGGTCCTGCTCATTGCTTCTGAGGGCAGATTCCCTGTAGGCCTGGTACTGGTGCCACGCAGTGAAGCCAAAGCTTTCTGTATTTAGGGACAAACTTCATGGAGCAGGTACTTGGGACTCCCAGCTCAGGATAGCCGATGTGTGTTGCAGCAGACACTCATGCATGTACTTGATATTGCTTCCAACCAGAGCAAGGAGCAAGTACTTGAATGCAAACAACCCCCACTGGTCTCAGTGTTGAGGTGAGTCTCGTATTTTTCAACATCCCCAAGGTGTGCAGGTGTCTGCTGCTCAAGGCTGGCCACCGGTACATCTTGTCCTGCCTGGTGGCACCCTTGGCTGGGCAGGATGGAGACTAACAGGCTCCAGAACTCTCCAGAGATGCCCTGGAGCTCTGGCCCTGCCATGGGGCTTCTGGTGTGCTACAGTGCTTTGGGAACAGAGGCTGAAAGTGTCGGGTTTGTGCAGCCTGGGAAAGGGAATGGAGCAAAGGGGGCTCTCACTGCTGCTGGCAGCTGTGGGTTTGGAGCGAAGGTGAAGCCGGGCTCTCCTGGGAAGTGCCCAGGGACAGGATGAGAAGCAATGGCACACAAGGGAAATTCCAATTAGATACTAGGAAAAATATTTCCCCACAAGGGTGTTTGGACTCTGGAGCAGGGCCCAGAGAAGGGGGGTCGGTCTCCACATTGGGAGACCTTCAGCCCTTGGCAGGGGCAAGCCCTGAGCAACCTGCTCGACTTTGGCCCTACTGTGAGCAAGATTGGACCAAAACCTCCTGAGGTTGCCTACCACTGTTGATGTTCCCCAATTCTGCAGTTCTCAGGGTGTTTGGCAATGGAGTAGCTCATGGCCTGTTGGACTGACCAACTTATAGACGAATGGAGGGATCAGCGGGTTCTTCTGTCCATCCCCTTTTCTCTTGGCTTGGTTTTTCTCAGCCATGCAGTATTAGCAGTGCCGGGGGATGGAGGCATTACTTTAGTGATATTGCCCAGCTTATTGCTTTGCCCCTACCCTTAGCCACCATCTTTCCAGAGGTCCACGATGTTCCCTTCTGTGCACGAGCACAAAAACCCCATTGGCAGTAAAGCACAGGACAATAAACCATCCGCCCTGCTCTGCTGGCAGTGCAGAGCTGTGATCCGTAGCAGGGTGCTGGTCTTGTCGGGGCGCTGGGGAGGACGCTGCCCCCCAGCCCTCTGGCTGGAAGGCTCCAGGTTTGACTTCTTTGTTGTGCCTGTCCCAGAGACAGCGGCGATTGCAGGAGAAGCCACTGGTAGCCTTTTTAAAGGCTCCAGCTGCCTGACCATCCCGAGCAGATAGGGAGCAGATGGAGGCTGAGATGAGCCCAAAGGACTGTCTGGAAAGAATTACTTGCTCCCAGTACTTTCTGTTTCTTTGCCAGCCTTTTATTCTCATGGCTGCTCTTTTCCTGATCCTATCCTTCTGCAAGGCTGGCTGCTGGCAGCCTTATCAGCCTTGTCTTCATTAACAACTTCGCTCTGCGATTTATTGTGCCTCCGAGCTTTGACCCTAGTGCCTGATACTGCAGAAGCATGTGTCCGATGTGTAAGTGCTCAAAGAGTTTTTTCATATTTGCCCTTGTCCCGTCTGCAAGAATAATGAACCGGAGGAAAGGGATCTGTGTGTAGCCACGGTGCCTGGGCAGAGCTGGCCTGCAGCGGTAGCTACGTCCGCCTCCCCGTCTGGCAGAGGCTGGGAGGATGTCCAGGCTCCCCAGGTGCTTTTATGTGGGTTTTCAAGGTCTAGGACATTCCCATGAGTTTGCGTTTGTCCCCAGATCCCTTTTCAAGTTGCTCCTCTCAGCCTTTCCCTTGGGCTCGTTGATGCTGAGCTGCAGTGTCGCTCAGAGCGCTGTGTGCTCTCCCTTCCCCGGTAGTCCACTCGTTACTCAATACCGCTCTGGGCACTCTTGCGTTACTTGGATGTCCCTGTTACAACACCCGCACGCATGGAGAGCAGCAGGGTGCAGTGATCTGAGCCAAGAGGCCCCTGGGGGCCGTTCCCAGCTGCACGGGTAAATCACTGCCTGTCTGGGGACAAGCTGGTTCCTGGTAGTCCACGGGGAGGTCTCGGGTCTCTTGTGGGTCCCATCTCCCTAGCAGGGGGAGGGTCAGGTCTGGGAGGACATCTATGTCCCCAGAGGCACAACTGCCAGCAGGGTTGAAGGTGTTTTGGACCCAGTTGCCACAGTTAAGCTGGTTTTTGAGGTCTCTGAGCTTTGCGTGTTCTGACAGTGCAGCAAAACAGTGGCAGCAAGCAGAGTTTGCACGGGGGCCTTCAGGGACTGATGTGGAGACTCATGTCCTGTGCAGGTGGGCTGTCTGGAGATGCAGCTGTGTCTCCAGCCTGTCCTTGTTCACTATCATTTCTCCGAAGATGGAGGATGCTGATATGTCGGTGCCCCAATGCCGTGTAGTCCCTGCAGGCTGCACCTGCCAGATAGCCCGGAGGGCAGGTCCCCTCTGGCTTCTGCCTGCCATGGAGCACCAGTTGAGCCTTGGCTTCCTTCATCTCCATGCAACATGCAAGTGCCAGGTGGATTCCTTTTTCCATCCCAAAGGCATCCCCGGCCATGTGCATTGCCTGGAGCCCTGGCAGGGGTGGTGGATACACTGGGCAGAGGGCTCTGCTGTCAGTGGGACCCTGTGGGTGGTTTGGAATGCACGGACCAGGACGTTTGCCATTTTCATGGGATGAAATAGGAGCTAGACGGTGTCTCCCCCTGCCTTGCATATGAATATGCCTGCAGTCAGACGTGCCAGTCCCTCCTACCCCCTTGTTCCCCTTCAAAGGGGCTTGTGCACTCATATGTTTGCCTTGATTGCAGGCAACAGTGTCAGTGTTTAGGTGACAGCTTTGACACCCTTTTCCTAATGCCAGCAGGGTGTTTCTCTTTCACCTTCGGCCCCACTGGAAGGAGAGATTTTCCTTTTCTGTGACAAGGCACGGGACATTGAATTCATGATGGAAATCCTCCTTCCTTGCAGTAGCCCTTGCTGTGTCCGGCTCTGTACAATCAAAGATGGACAAAGCCTCATCTGAATACGGCCCGAATCCCTGCCCAGCCCGTGTCACCACTCTGGCCTGTGCTAGACTTGAGACTTTCTAAATCGCTGCTGAAAAAGGGTGAGTTGGGTGGGTGTGCATGGCTGTGTGTGAGTGGTATCTCCTCCCCCCGTGCCTCGTAGATGTCTGTCACAGGGAGTGGAAAAGATGCTGAATGTCCCCACAGCTGCTGCAGCCTTATCTGCAGGCTGCAGCTTGGTAATGTCAAGCCGGAGGCCTGAGTGCCTGTGCCCAAGCGCCTCCCTTGGAGGGCCCTTACGGTAAAAGGAAGTGTATCGCAAGAGGGCTTGCGGTGGGAGTGGGCAGTTCCCACCGGGTAAATGCTGCATGCACAATCCTTGCTGCCCTCCCCACCGCAGGCTGCCTCTTCCCACGCATAGCTTTGACGCCTGTGTCCAGAACTAGTCGGCATAATGCAGCGTCCCTGGGACCTTCTCCACTGCCCTGCGGTGCCCTCGTGAGTGTTTGGGGAAGTAGGGAGAGGTGACATTGCTGTGGATCTCCAGGTTGGTGTTGGGGACTCATCAGTGGAGTGTGTGCAAGGCTGGCAGGGCTATAGGGGGATGGCAACTGGGGATGGGGGGATACTAGGGTAAGTTATGGTATGAGCTGCAGTGATCAGGAGGCAACAGAGCACAGGCAAAAAGAGCTGCGCACATTGGGGATATGCACGGGGGTGCATGGAAGCAGGGCAGGGTCTGATGGTGGAGGTGGGAGCAAAGAGGAGCACGCTTGTGGGCATGCAGAACCCAGCTGCCATGTGAAGGATGTGGGGAAAGTGAAGTATTGTACATCTGGGATCAGGCAGTGTGAATGGCTACAGGGCATCTGAGCACTGAAGGAGCTGGCTTTCTAAGGAAGGAAGATGGGGCTGTGGTTGTATGTGGCGGTGACCAGAGGGAGAAGAGAAGAGACAGTAGAGGTGGGAGCAAAAGAGGTCCTGCCACCTGCTGATTGCTGTGCTGTCTTCTACTGGCTTGCAAAGCATCACCTTGTTGCCAGAGCTCCCTATCGGAGGCTCATGTTTCTGTACCTGGCTCATAGTGATGGAGAGCGGGCTGGGCTGTTCATGCTGCACAGTTAGATCACACTTCCCATGGTGGACAGCCTGGGACAGCGGGCTGATGGGGTGGGAGTTACTAGTAAGATGTTGCCTTTCCATTGGGGTTGAGTTAAATGCGTGGGGATAGAGTTCGCAGTGTTTCTGGTGCAGACACCAACCCCAGGGCATCATTCCTCCTCCAGGGACATGAGGTAAAAAGGGCTGTCAGCGCTAGCATTTGTGCATCACTTAGTATGGTGAGGGTCTGCTCCTGCTTGGACCTGGGGCATGCCTCCCTTGGACAAATGTCCTTATTGAACCTGAAACATGGCAGCATGTTGGTGCCCTGGTTGTGGCCAGAGACCCCAGACGTCATGCCAGCGCAGAGGAGGAGTGGTACCTGCCCCTCTGCCAGGATCCCTTTGCCTCCTCACGGCCATCTTGTGACTGTCTGCACATGCACATGACTTTGTAATCACCAGCGGTGGAAAATTTTCTATTGGTTGCAGTTGGCACCAAGGTCTGGAGCGGACCAGCTGGCCTGCATGGTCATACAGCAGCCGAGGTCCCCATCCCTCAGGCCAGCACCCCCAGAGAGGGATGGGAGGACCGGAATGGAGCTGGCCGTGGGTCCCTGTGCCTGGGTGGCCAGCGGCTTGTTTTTGCTGTGGGTGCTTTCTTTGTTGCCCACGGCTGCCGTGCCACTGCAAGGTCAATGCTGTTGGGCACCGTGGATGGCTCTGGTGTCAAAGCTGGCAGGTGCGGTGCCGGCTGTGCCTTCCCCCCAGGAGCGGTGGTGCGCAGCAGCTACCCCGAGGTGAAAAGATGCAGCTTTTTACGAAGCGGAGCCAGCCCGGAGGAATTTTCCCCTTGTGGCCAGCTGTTGTCCTGGGCCTGGCTTGCGTCCTCCAGCACTTCCCACCCCACGCTGCCTCGGGGAGGGGACCGGGGGCTGGCCCACCCTCCAGACTCCCTGCGCCGGGCGAGTGGGTGCCACCTCAGGCTCATGGGGGTGAGTAGCTGCGGTGGAGCCCAACAGCATCCTGCTGCCTCTGCAGGGATCCTCTTGGGCAGCGGAGAGTTTTCCCCACCCCCAGCTCTGCCGCTGCCTCTTTGTTTTCTGGCAGAAGCCTCTGTGCCTTTTCATTGCTGTTGAGGCGCCGAGCAGGAGCCTACATGTGCCGTGTGTGCGTCTCGCTGGGAACGTGATGCGGGTTGGCAAGTCTGCCAGGCTGGGCATCTCCCTCGCAGGGCTGCGGAGGCCAGCCAGCAGCTTCGGGGGTCTCCTCTCCCTGGGCTGTCCCTACGGTCAAGCAGGGGCTTCGAGGCCACCGGTTTCCTCCGCAAAACCCTCCTTCGCCTTGGCAGCGTTTCTG
Source organism: Rissa tridactyla (assembly GCF_028500815.1). Classification (NCBI taxonomy): domain Eukaryota; kingdom Metazoa; phylum Chordata; class Aves; order Charadriiformes; family Laridae; genus Rissa; species Rissa tridactyla. The sequence continues at coordinate 76,442,499 of NC_071497.1, forward strand.
CACCTTGCCACAAGTAGAGTAAGTTGGATGGGAAGGGGCTGGTCCTCGGCTCGGCTCCGCTGGGGGCTCGGGCTCTCTGTTGCGGTCCTCCCTCGCTCCTGCTGAGAAGGCACCTGAGATGAGAGCAGCGGCAGGGGCTGCGGAGCCAGATACGGCGGTGGCTGAGGATTGATGCTGCGCCTGCCTCTCCGTCTATTTGATCTCTCAACTTCCAGCGGGGACTGAATTCCTGTGCTGGATTCTGGGCTCGGCTCCTGTGAAAGGATCCAATTATTTCAGACCTTTGAGCATCTCCATTTGCTGCCCATATTTGCGGCGCCCGGGTCTGCGCTGGCTGGAATTCCAAGTGATTAACGTGGCTGTGACATCCCTCCTAGGGGTGTTATCTTTGCTTGCTGTCCCCCACCGCCCCCCTCTTCCTCCTCCGGCAGCGAGCGAGCGAGACAGGCAGGCAGAGACAAAGGTCTGTCCTCAACCTGGGCTGTCCTCCCCGTTGAGCGGCTGCTGCATGGGATTTCCCTGCCCTGCCTGCTGCAGCTTTCCTGGGCTCCCGGTCGAACGCTGGAGCTGGGCGGCCGTGGGGCTGGTATTGCTGAGGTTTGAGCCTGCTGGTGCTGGGTGGGCAGGGGGTGCTGCCGGCTTTGGAGAGCTGCCCGATTGTCCTGGTGGATTTTAAGCTGCTTTTCATTCTTTGACTGTGCTTTCCTGGGGAGAGGGGCAGCCGTGCATGGAGGGGAGGCTGACGGGGTAGGGGGGCAGGGGGGGGTTTTGGACGTGGGGGAAAGCTGTACACAGGTGGCTGTTGCATAGCAGGATCTGCCTGCAGACCCTGCCAGCCCCCCTTCCCAGCTGCAGGCTATTGTCAGCATCGCTGCCTGCACGCGAGGCACCCGGGCAAGGTGTACGGAGGCAATCCATGCCAAGACATGGGGCATCGGAAGGAGCACGGGTAAGCCCACGGATGGGAGCTCTGCTCCGGCTCCCGGAGCTCCCGGGAGAGGTTTCATTGTGTTATCCTGGGTCAGCAGAGCAGAAGGGCTCCGTCCCTGCGGCACCTGCATGTGGGGCTGGGGCTGGGGAGGCACCGCATGTCGCTGGGCAGACCTCGGCCCCTCAGGAGCCTGCTGCAGCCTGGAGCCCCAGCAAAGTGCCCTGCGGGGAGGGCTGCTCTGTCCCCAGGGGCTTCTGCACCCGGTCGGTGTCCCCTCCTGCAGGGTGGGAGGAAAAGCAGCAGCAGCACCTCACGAACACGGGTGCTGCGGGGCAGAGGGAGGTGTCGGGTCTGTCTCTGTAGAAGCTGTCTCAGGCGGTTTCTAGGAGCTGGGACTCCTAACATGGGCACTGCCTCTTGCCCTGTCCTTCCCCTCTGGGCTTGGGCTTCCCCCCCTACCCATTATCAGCACAGGGGCCAGCACTGAGTGAGGCTCTGTGGCTGCAGAAAGCTGGCACGGCAGGAGAATTCCTGAGGACCCCAAGAGCAGCACTTGCCCTTGCAGTGGGGTGAGGATGCTCCCTCCCTCTCCCTTGTTTCCACCAAGTCTGAATTCTTTCCTTCCCAACCTGAATCACAGCGAAGTGCCAGAGCCAGGTCCATGCTGGTTGTCTTTCCCTTCAGGCATAGCTTTGCACCTCTAGCATCACTCTAACCATCTTCTCTCCAGGATTGCCACCTCTCCTATGGACGGTGCTGGAGGTAGTCCCCAGCCTCACATGTCTGTCTCTATCCTGACAGTGGTACGCTTGATCTGTCAGGCCGTGGAGAAACCCTTCTCCGGTGGCAGCATTGCTGCTTGTGCCACGATCCTTCAGGGTTGTGATGGAAACTTTCTACCTGCTGGTGCTCCTCAAGCTTCTGCTCTTAGCCTTTGCCAGGGAGATTCCGGGTTTGCGTTTCCACTGGTTAGATTTCCTTCCTTCTTGGGTTCAGATAGGACCAATGGAGCTGTGACTTATCCTCCAGGCAGTCTGTTACCAGCAGTTTCTTTTGCCTCTTCTCTTGCCTTGTACTCTGCTTGTACCAAGGGTGATTATTTGCCCTCTTGTAGTGACAGCCCTTCTCTTTCCCAGCTGCGTGCTTCCTGCTTCACTCCCAGTGAGGCTGCGAAGGTCTCCTTAGCACTTCCCTGGAGAAGAAGCAGGAGCGAGGAAGACAGCAAAAGCTGGATAGTTTGGGGTTGGTTTGGGTTGATTGTTTTTTTTTGCAGTCTAAATGGTGCAAGGACTTCTCTCAGCCCTGCCAGCCCTGGGGCATGGCACTCTGCCCCAGGCAGCAATGCCCAGACCAAAGCCTCTTATCCACCGGCCATGTGTCCCCTTGACTGCAGTGCTGCTTTGGGAAGCCATCTGGATCCCCACTGCGTGAGCATAGCCCCTTTGGGCACAGTTCTTGCTCTTCTCCTTGCACCAGTGCCGTGCTGCCACCCCTGCCAGGATCCCCTTTCCAAGGGCTCTGCTGGTCCTGCCCCACGACAGATGTCTCTCTGTCTGGCAGAGCTGCCCCCGCACCCATCCCGCTTCCTTTCTGGCTGGTATAATACAGTTAAAACAGCAACAGATCCTTTTGCAGGCTGCAGCCCAGCATGTGGTACAGCTGCTGCATCGCCCAGCCAGGGACCCTTCCTCACCCGCCATCGTGCTCTGTTGCCACCAGACTGAGACCACGGTCTGTTAATTCTGGGTTCCCCCTGGATGTGCTAGTAGGAATGAAACCATCAGGTAAGCTAAGCCCCCGACCCCCTCCAGGCCTGGCTTTGTCATCCTGCGTCAGGGTCTGGCGACGTTTCTCGGGTGGGCTGGGGAACCCTGGTGTTTCCCAGCATGGTGCTTCAAGCAACAGTATCTGGGCTGGCAAAACATGTTGCAGCCCGTTGTGCTAGGAATGTGCACTACTGGCTAGTGCTGGCATCACCTGGTGACTGGTGTCGAGGTCTCAGCTGGGATGGATTTGTGGTGTCGGCATGTCAGCTTCTCCTGATGGACCTATTCTCCCAAAAGGCAGCTGCCGCTGGGGAGCAAAGGGCTCAGCCTGCCTGCACCAGGATTTGGGAAGGGCTGTGACTGCAGAGGAACATGGGAAGGAGAACGAAAGGATGCAGGGGAAGCTGCACATTTGTCCCAGCATGGACACGCACAGGAAGGATGCAGCTTTCTCCCACTGCAGCATACTGACTCTTGCTGCTGGTTGCTGATTTCACTTCCCAGTGGTCGACTGCGCCACGCAAGTTATGGTACAAATCTCCTCCAGGGATGGAAGAGGGAAGCAGCAACCTTCCAGGCAGGCAGAGCACAGCGTGTTACCACCTTGACATCCGCCCACAGCTGCGGGCATTCACTTGCTTTTCTACCTGCCTTGGTGCAGGCCCCTTGTGGGCTGCCAGGAGGAGCTGATCTTTACAAAGAGCTTTTGTTGAGGTTTTGGGCTAGAGGTTTGTTATGCTACGGCGTCAATTTGCCCTGCTGCAAGCACTCCTTGGCAGCTGGTGTATTGTATCTCTGTTCTGGCTGGTTGCTGGCGGTGCCCTTCCCCAGCACTGCTGGTGGTGGCTTTTGGGCTGGCCGGCTCTCAGGGACTGGCCATGACTGCCTTTTAATTACAAATCTTATTGGAAATGTAACGAAAGAACAGCCTGTTTCCTGGGGCAGGCGAGGTCAGGCAGCGAGTGACCTGCTGAAGCTGGCTTCCCACCTGCAAGATGATGGGATGGAGGACTTGCTGGACCAGGGTGCCAGAAAGGGGGTGCAATTGGGTGTTCAGTGCCTCTGAGCATCTCTCTGGGGATTTTGTTCATCTGCCTGTTCCAGCCTTCAGGGCAGCACTCGCTGCTGGGTTACGATGCCCAGTGGTGGCTTCCCTCCAGATGGCCGCTGCAATGAGCCCCCGGTGGAGGGCTGCATGGCAAGGGAGGTGGGGATGGCATGGTCCCCAGGGATGGTCAGCACTTCCTCCTTCACCTGGAGGTTCCTGGGCCAGCAAAGCTCATGGGCTGCCCCTGCCAGAGAGGGGCTGAGGGTCGGGGTGCCGAGGGCTCCTGCCCACTCTGAAGGTGTTGCACCAGGAGCTGCTGCCTGGGCTAACGCTCCTCCTTGCCCTCTTCCAGGCACCAAAGCTGCAGTGCTGGTGGATTATGACCGCAGGGGAGCTGTGTTGCATCTGCAAATCTGTCATACATCAAGGGCACATCTGAGCAGGTGAGTGCTGTGCACATGAAAGGACTGCTGTCTTTGTGCTGGGGGAAGCTGGTGGGGGGCCATCATGGCTCAGGGCTGTCAGGCTCCTGGCTTCTGCCTTCCCTGCCAGGCATCTTTTATTGGAAGAAAACAATTGCAAACTCTTCCCCTTGTCTGTAGGGCCAGACAGTGTCCTGTGCTGTGGGTGAAAGGGGCAGGAGGTGAGCATGAGACCAGCAGCTAGCTGGACGTCCAGAGGTTGCTGGTGATCTGCAGTGTCTTGAAAAGCAAGACGTGAAATGGTCACCAGAATGAAGCAGGGATCTGCTTATATGCACAGGTTTTCATACAGGAACACATGCAAAAGGGCTGTGAAATACAAGCCAGGGATGAGAGTTCACAGCTTAGCTTAAAATATTTGTGGTTCTAATGGAACTCGAGGTGATGGCACTGCCTGAAAGGGACGAGATGTGTGTGGCCTTTGGGTTTGGGAGACTGTGAGAGGCTGAGCCTCATTTCTGCCTGTGTGTCCCTGCAGGCAGGCAGTACCCTCCAGCCCTTCTCCTGGAAAACATCTGAATCACTGCAGCCCTTTATCTCCACTTTCCTTCCCCTCAGAGCCCCTGTGAAAACTGAAGAGCTGGAGAGAACGCTGCAGAGGTTCGGAGGCACACCGTGATGGTGGGAGCCATTCCACGGCAGCCACGCCGCTTCTGGGGGGTGCCTGGCTGGCAAGTGTCTTCAGCTAGTTGTGCCAACGACCGCCCGCTGCGGGACAAGGAAGTTAATCCAGAGCAAAAAGGGGTTCTGCTGCAGAGGGGTGAGTATGGGGGTCAGCCAGGACACGCTGCAGTGTGTTGGGTTACACAGAGTGGTTGAGGTTGGGAGGGACCTCTGGAGGTCATTTAGTCTGACCCATCTGCTCAGGCAGGGACGCTTAGAGCTATTGTCCAGGACCGTGTCCAGGCAGATTTTGAATGTTTCCAAGGATGGAGACTCCACAACCCCCCTAGGTGTCTTGTTCCAGTGCTCGGTCACCCTGACAGTTAAAAGAAAGTGTTTCCTGATGTTCAGACAGAACTTCCTGTGGTCCAGTTTGTGCCCACTGCCTCTTGTTCTGTCACTGGACACCGCTGGAAAAAGCCTGGCTCCATTTTCTTTGCATCCTCCCTTCAGGTATTCATATACATTGGTAAGATCCCCCTGAGCCTGCTCTTCTCCAGGCTGAAGAGTCCCAGGCTTTCCTCACAGAAGAGATGCTCCAGTCCCTTAACAGTCTTAGTGGCCCTTTGCTGCACTCTTTCAGGTGTGGCTTCACCAGTGCTGAGCAGAGAGGAAGGATCACCTCCCTTGACCTCCTGGCATTACTGCTCCTAATGCAGCCCAGGATACTGTTGTCCTACTTTGTGGCTGGCTTATTGTTGATTTGGTGTACACCAGGACCCCAGGGTCTTTGCTGCAAAGCTGCTTTCCAGCTGGTCAGCCCCCAGCACGTCCTGGTGCATGGTTCTACCTTTCATCACTCCTTTTAAACAAAATCCCTGGACTCAACCACCCTGGCCTGCCACTTTTCCATCCCCATCACGGCAGGGGTCAAAATGCGGTGTGCAGCCTTGCTCTCTAGATGGCCTTGACCCACTTGGAGAACCAGTTCCCCTGTTGCTCACCTTCCCCTAAGCCTTTGCTCCACAAGAGCAGGTAGAACTCTGGGGACAGGCAAAGGGCAGAGCTGCCAGGCATGGACAGTTTGTCAGGCTCTGGAGCTTCTCAGTCTGATGGTGACTTCCCGCATCTCCTCAGCTCTTGCAGCCATTTCAGTATTTATCACGCCAGAAAAACTTGTGGCCAAGATTCTCACAGCTCTCAAACTGGGCTGAAAATTAAAAGTGAGGTGCCATGCAGCATGGAGGAGGTCAGGCCCTCGAGGCAGGCAGGAGTGGGTGGATGGTACAGGAGCCTACGGTGGGCTCTGCAGCCCCTGGTACCACCCAGCTGCTAATTGAGGTGGTGAAGGTCTCTGGTCCAGGCCAGCAGAGCTGTGACATTAGGTCAGGTTTTCCCAGGCTGCCTAGCCAGGTATGTCCCTGCCATGGGGCCGGCGGTGTAGGGTACCAGCCCTGCCTCGTTCAGCACATGTGGCCGGGGCAGGTTGCCTTGGTGAGTTCTGGGAGATCTTGTTGCTGTTGCCCAAAAGTGTGATTACAGGTCTGAGCCCCTGGGACTGGTCTGACCTGCCTGACTCCTGCGCTCCAGAGCAGTGCAAGCACATCAAGTCCCTGGCAGAGGGCAGGCCCCCTTTTCCCCACTTGTCCGGACTTGTCCCCGTAGCCTCTAGCCTGGCTGGAGACTCCTCTCCATGCCCAGGCTGGGAAGGAAGTGCTGATCCTGCAGGTGGGTGATGCCACAGGGTTCCCTGGAGAGCCACACCAGCCTGATTCCTCTTCCCATCCCTCCCCTCTGAGGGGGAGCTGCCTTCTTCCCAGCAGGTTCCTAGCAGCGAAAAGCCCGGATGAAGACAGGGATCCCAGGCTCGTCTCCATTCTTCTGCTCTCTCTTTCCAGATGCTGTGCCGCAGTGCACCCCATAGCGGAGTGCTCACCCGTACGTCCTAAGCGAGCTGGGGTCCAGCTCCCCCCCTACCCTCACACCCTGTCCTGTGGCACTTTACGGTCCTGCTCCTGCTGCTGCATGGGCTGTTCTGACTCTGGCTCCACTCGGAGTCCAGGCAAGTAAGGCTCCATGCGGCACATCCACACAGAGACGTCCCTGCCCCCGGAGCGCGGCACGGACCCCAGCCTGACCCGGCCCAGTGGAGAGGCACCCTTGGAACCTTCCTCACAGCACTGCACCCACCGTGGCATCCTCATGGGCTACAACGAGACAGAGATCACGCGCCAGAAGGTTTACCAGGTGTCCATCTTCTCCCATCTGTCCAGCTCCTCTGAGAGCACGGAGCAGCGGGCAGGCAGCCGTCCGGCTGTCAAGAGGGGTTACCCCGAGCAGCGAACTCCAGAGGTGGGGAGAGATCCCAAACGAACTCATTGGGGTGGCGGGGGGGTGGACAGCAAGCGTGATGGAGGCCCTGGGCAGGCTTCCCTGGATGATGACGATACTTTTGAGGATGGTCTGCTGGTGGAGGAGCTATCCCTGTGCGGATCCGCCCAGCACTTCTCCCACAGCGGGCTGCGGGTGGTGGAGCACCGGTGTGACGGCAGCCCTAGCCACAGCCCCAAGGCCAGCAGAGAGAACAAGTCGCAGGATGTCGTCTCCTCCTCCTCCTCCTCCTCCTCCTCCTCCTCCTCCTCCTCCTCCTCCTCCTCCTCGTTCTTCTCCTCCTCCTGGCCCCAGCACATTGCTTGCAGTACTTTGCACAAAAGAGATAGTTGCCGTGTCTCATCGGGGGATCAGCCCACAGATTGTGGGGAGAATGAGGAGCAGGCAAGTGGCCACAACTTACTTCATATTGATTTGCACAATATTGCACAAGCAGCCTGCTCGGACTCTGATGGGAAGAGAGAGAAGCCAGGGAGCAGCCCAGCTCACAGCAGCAGGGCTAGCAGAGAAGAGGAATGGCCAGTGGTGGCCAACAGGTGCAAGGAACCCTCAGCTCCTCAGACAACGCTCAGCCCTGAGTCTAGCAATCTGAGCTCCCTGGAGAAGACTCCCTGTGGCAGCAGCCAGCGCAGCAGCAGCAGCTGCCCAGCCAAAAGGAAACTGCTGCCTGCTGGTGAGGCTGTGGCCGAATCCTGCTCTGAGGATGAGAGCCTGTCCCCTCCGGCAAGGAGGAAGAGGACCCTGCTATGCCATCTGGTGCCCACGGCCTGCCGCAGCACCGATGCCAAGGGAGCCCCGTTCTGGAATCACCTGCTTCCCACCGCCAAGGTGAGCATCGCTCATGGCGGGAGGCAGGGCATGGCCTGGGGACACCCAGAGCTCAGTGCTGTCCTTGTGGGCAATGCGGTCCATTGTGGCACAGCACCCTGTCCTGTCCCAGTGCCACGGCACTGGTGTGAGCAGGACACTGGCCAACAGCCAGCCCTGGGATGTATGGTCTATAGGCTGTCACCGACTCTCGACACCTTTTAGTTGTGGAATCCTCTGCTTACAACCAGCTTTTTAGCCTAGAGAGCCTTGCTCAGACAGGACATGACATTCCTGTGACAGCGGGAGTTGGACGTGTGGCATGGGGTGACACTCAGTATCTGACAACTTCACATTAAGCCAGACTTACCATCAGGCTTGGGAAGAGTGGCTGTCTTCTGCCTGCCTAATGAGGAGGAAGGCAGAGGAGTGGGGTGGCTTGAGTCCCTGTCTGTGATACCTGTCCATCAGGGTAAGGGTTTGGTGGCAGGGGATGGCACTGGACGTGCCTTGGTCAGGGAGTGGGAGCCCCAGTGCTGTGTGCAGAGATGCCACTGGCTTTTCGGCAATTCTGGGGTGTCCATGGCGTGTCCCCAGGGTGCCACGAACTCAAAAATGGGGCAGACTCCAGAGGTTTGCAACCACCCTGGCAGCTCAGGAGCAACCTGCAATTCTCCCCTGCTTACCCGCCCCTCCTGGCCAGCTCTCTGCCTTCAGCACATCGTGCCAGCTGAGGCTGCAGCAAGCTCATGCCAGAGCTGGCACGCTCCTCTCTTTCCCATGGTGTGGGGAACTTCAGGGACCAAGAGCAGAGCTGCCGTGGCTTCCTGCTGTTTCGAGCCAGGACACATTGTCCATGGAGAACAGCTCCATCCCTGCTCGCGTGCCCTTTTTGGTGACTGTCCCCCAGCCCGGCTGCCCCCAGCACTGCCACTGCAGAGTGAAGCCCTCCAGCAGCTTCCCTGGGTTTTCCCGCCTGGTCATGCCAGGCAGCTCCATCAGCCCTTTGTGTTGTGCTGCCCTTTCTGTGGCTTCCAGAAGAGAAAAACCCTGAAAAGGGGACATCTTTAAAAGGAGGCTGCAGTGTGGCCCTGGCTTTAACCCTACTGCTGTAGGAGCCTGGCAGTGGGCAGGGGCGGGCAGCAGACCACTCTGCCTGGTGGCACTACAGAGGACCTTGTATGAATCACCAGGGGACTGGACTTTTTCTGGGCTGGTCAGGGAGCTCCATCATACATGTTACCCTTCCCTGGGAGGTACAAGGTGGGGTTGATGCGTGGCTCAGTCTGGGGATATCTTGTCACTGGGGCTGGTCCTGAGACCTGCTTTGCAAGGTGCGAGCTGTGTGCTGCACCCTTGGCTTTGGGTACCAACACCTCATCCCCAACAGAGACACTGTGGGGTTGGGGCAGCCCTGTATCTCCACCAGACACCTCAGACATCATGCTGCCTGTTGGCCACCCCTGCAGAGGCTGCTGGCACCTCCCCATGCATGGGAACATCTCCGATCCACTGGGACCTTGTGGGGCAGGGCACGGGGCAATGGCACCTGCTGGGGGATGCGCAGTTCCCAGTTGCTGCCCTAACACCATTCTCTATTTCATGTTCCCTCCAGAGCTCTGCGGGTTGTGCTACATTTGGGAGGAGGCTGAAGAGCGGGCTGCGCCTCAAATTGTGAGTGTTCCAGTAGCCCCACAGGATGGATGTGGGGGCTCGGGGGGCCCAGCCACCCTAACACCCCACAGGCCTGTGGGAGGGTCAGATTGGGTCCCTTCCCTGCCACAGGTGTCTCCCCTCCACAAGACCCCAGGCTGTGTGGCAGAGGGAGGTCTATTCTGCCCCGCTGGGTGTGAAAGTGCATTCAACCTCCAACAAAGAAAGGGACATGGGGACCTAGAGAGGGCAGCAGGCTCTCCAGTCCAATACCAATCTTCTCTCCTCTCTCAAAGGCAACATCTCCGAAACAGCCTCCGGAGGGGTACCAGGTCCTCCACAACATCCTGGGCCACTACCACTGTCAGCCATGCTCTGCTGGGCAACTTTGAGGTAATGGCACCCACCTACCAGGGCGGGAGGCGGGTCCCAAGGTCTCCAGGTTGGGCTGGCGACAGACGTGAGAGGCTGAACCTGACAGGATCCCCAGTGTGGGGCTGGGGTGGTTGTCCCCAAGGGCCTGGTATGCAGTGGCTGTGTCACACAGCCACCATCCACCAGCAGGTTGTCTCAGCCAGATCCTTGGGTGAGGTGCCAGGACCCTGAACCCTGCTGAGATGGCTCCTGTGGGGCTGAGCGCAGGCGCTCTTACTGCTTCTCTGTGTTAGATGGCTGGTTTTAGCACACCAATTCAGGATGGGTCTGTTTCAGAGCAAGCGGCCAGGGCCCCTCATGGGTGGTCTCTGGAAAACTGGGAGACATGTGAGGGCAAGCAGACATGAGCTTGTGGTGGAGATGGGGGTGATCGCACCTGCAGCTTCAAGGTGAGGGGCAGTACTGGTGTTTGAAGGTCCCTAACGCTTCTGTCCACTCTCAGGAGTCCATCCTGAAAGGGCGCTTTGCACCGTCGGGGAGGATTGAGGGGTTCACAGCAGAGATTGGTGCCAGTGGCTCCTACTGTCCCCAGCACGTCACCCTGCCCGTTGACGTCACCTACTTTGACATCTCTGAACACAGCGTGCCCTCACCTTTCCTGGTACGCGGACGAGGGAGGGCTGGGACCGTGGGGGAGGTGAGTGGGGGCTGTACCCAGGCACCGAGTGTCCTGGCGGCTGCCCCTCTACAGAGAGGGTGGCTCAAGCAACCACCTACCTGAGGAGACCTCTGGCTGTGCCAGGAGCAGTTTTTAACCCCAAAAGCAAAGGGAGAAAGAAGAGAGAACCCTTGCAGGCGTATAACCAGGCAGGCTGCTGCCCAGCCGTCTGATGGCTGCTGGGTTTGCTGTCACCTCTGTGTTGCTGCTTGTTCATCCCCTGGAGAGGCACTGAGCTGGGCTGCTTCTTGCTGCCTTGTGCCAGGCGTTCCTGGCAAGAGGGGCTCTCGGCCCCATGCCGGGTCCCAGCTGGGCTCTCTACAAGCTTTCTCCTTCTCATGTGCTCTTTCTTTTGCCCCAGGGAGTGATTGACTTGGAGGCCTTGGGAAAGAAGGGTTACAGTGTCCCCAAAGCTGGAACCATCCAAGTGGTGAGTTGTCCATCCCCTGGTCTCTGTCAGTGCTATGGGGAGGGGACACGGTGAGCTCTGGTTCCCACCCGGGGTGGATATGCTCTGTTACGTTGTTTGGCAGGACAGCAGCCAGAAAGCATGTGCAGCATGGGTGGCTGCCAAGACAGCACAGCGGAGGGGGGGAGCATGGTGTCCCCGGGGTGCTGGCAGGGAGTCAAGGTGTTGGGAGGTGCAGGGAAGGAAGACATTGGTGGGGAGGGATGGGGTCTTGGTAGGAGAGCGCGTACATGCAGTGGGGGTGGGATGGGAGCACAGGAGTGGGGGTGGGTGGAAAGAACTGACCTCTGGACCTCAGGCTAAGCCCTTTGAGTCTGGTGTGGGGCCTTCTGGACTCCTAGGCCTGCTGCCACCACTCCAAGATGCCCCAGCCCTCCCTATGGATCCATTCCTGCGCCCTTCCCAGCCTCACCCCCTACCCTTCTGTTGCGTGAAAGGGGCCAAGCGGTTTTGGCAGAAAATAAACCCCCTTGCGTTCTAACACTCCTCACCGAGGTGGGAGGCCAGGTGCGGCTGGGTTTAAATTCTGAGTGATGCCCAATTCAGCACTATCAGTCCAATCAGGTTTAATATGTATTAAACTATTACGATTTGGATACACTAATAGTGGACTGCACCTTCAGTCTAGTCGTGCTCATGAACTAGCACGGCCACTCTCGAGTCTTTGGTCGCGTTCAGTGAGAAACCGAAATGACTAGCTACTTAAAAAGTGCAGCTTATTTAAACAACAGATATATAGGTTCTTAGGATTGCCGGTGATAAATACACTGTCTGCAAAGCACGTGCAAATGAAAGTATACAGAATGCCCGACAAAGTTATAAACGATACAGCCTAGCTATAAATGTAGGAAAGAGATTCTCTAGAGAAATTTGTAAGTTTCCCGAGGAAGCACTTGGTATAGTCTAAGTCTTACCCAAAGGCGTCCCTATGGGGGGAAAGAGAGGCTCAGCCCGTCGGCTGGTCCCGGAAATCAGTGATGGAATTCTTCGTGATGGTGTCTTCCCTGGGTATCCCCCCTCTCCTGGGCTATTTTTATACTATTTGTTATCTTCAAGGTGGAGTCTGAGTGACTTTAGTCACACATGCTTTTATTATGATTGGTGTAAAATTCTCTCACTTCACAATTAAAGGTATAGTTTATGAGAAATTCGGGGCGTAGACTCAAGAACGAGTGGTCGCACCTTAGAGGCGGGTAGCCTTTGGCGTGGAGTTGTGTTTTGGTATTATAATGATGTTATAATGAGCAAAGTTCGCACAAAGGACAGCATTTCATCAAAATTTGTCAAAACGTTGGCTCTGAGTATCGAGCAGGCAGTTTATCTGTTTCATGGTATCATCCCATTCCCATATCTGCTATACATCATAAGGTAAAGCCGCGGAATAATTGCATCCCACCCCATACCTCATGTAGCTTCACAAGCATCCTTATCAGGGAACCACAGGTGGTATATCCTTCATGCCAGCTGTGGCTATTTTCTATCTCAGAAGCCTCTTGATTTTATACTTTTCCTTAATGTGTGAACAATGCTGTACTTTTGTATTTTTAGCCAATCTAGTAATTATTCCACACCTTCTGCCCCCAGACCTTATTTAACCCCAACAAGACTGTGGTGAAGATGTTCTTGGTGACGTACGACTTCCAGGACATGCCAGCCAACCATATGACTTTCCTACGCCACCGCATCTTCCTGGTGCCTGTTGGGGAGGGGAAAGGGGCCACCATGGCCCCCAGCAGCCCAGTGGGCACCGGCCCGCCCCGCAGGGTCCTCTGCTACCTGATGCACCTAAGGTAGGGCACACCGGGAGGGATGAACACCTGCCCCAGGGTGGCCTTTGGGCTCCTGTCCCATGTGTCCCTGCCTTCTCTAAAGTGGGAAGATGGCAGCCTGATCCCCTCACCCTGGGGAGGAGCAGGGACCACCTGCTCCTTTGGGTATGTCAGAGCTGCCACCCTGTCCCAGGACAGTGTCCGCTGTCCCTCTGAAGGTAACCAAGGGCCAAAGTAGGCAAGGGGGTTGTGCCCCCGCCGAGGCTGTCCTGCCCTTGCCTGGGAGCCTGAGGTCCCTTTGCCCTGCTCTTCTTGTCTCTGCTCAGGTTTCACAGCTCCAAGTCGGGGAAGATCTACCTTCACGATGACATCCGGCTGCTTTTCTCCCGCAAGTCGATCGAGGTCGACTCGGGGATCCCCTACGAACTGAAATCCTTCACGGAGATGCCGAGGAACCCCTCCTACTCACCTCGGGCCTGACCTTCTCCATCCTCCAACGCCACCCACGAGCCTCCAGCCCAGCACTTTGGGGAAGAAATGAGTAAAGGGCCAGCAAGCAAGCACCGCCTCAAAGTATCGCACTCCCCACGTGCCCTGGTCCTCCTGAACAGCACGGATGCCGTGCCCGTGCCCTGCGGGATCACGGATGGGGATTCACCAGGAGGGGCAGGGACTGGGGAGCAGCTTAGAGACTTGGCTGGAGCTGGGGTGGGGGGAATGAAGAGTTGGGTGGGGGGGAGGGCTCCAGGTGATGCTGCCCACGCTGGTCCAGGGGTTGGGAGCAAAAAGTGTGGGAAGAGTTTGTATTTATTTGTATTTATTGTTGCTGGGAGCACAGAGGAGGCTTGTGCAGAGGACAGGAGGTGCTGTGCTGTTCTTCCCCCCCCTCCACCCTCACCGTCCTGCATGAGGCCCCTGGCAGCACAGGGCTTGCCCGCACCAGGGCAGGGCAGTGGGGACTGTGAGGGTGACTGGGGAGGGACAGGAACACCTCGGGCTGTGGACTCTGACAGGCTGGGGATGCGTTACAAGCCCTGGGAGAGGCTGAGACTTGCTGGGCAGCAGCTCCCTGGGGCCAGCCCCCACTTCAGGCAGCTTGAGGGCTAGCCAGGCCGCAAGAAGCCTGGTGGGGAAGTAGCCATTACCATGGCTGTCATATGTCTGGGGTCCTGGGCCTCTCTGCAGGAGCATGGGGACAGCCCTCCCCGCAGGAGTCGCCCCCAGCCCGCGGGTGCCGTGGCTCCCAGAGAAAGGGGCGATTGCCTGGCGCCCCCCCAGGAGCTGGAGGGGAGGTGGGCGCTGGCAGAGCCCCGGGGAGGGGTGGCAGCAGTACAGGCCCTCGCACGGGTGTCCGGCTGGGCCTTCACAAGGGGATTTGGGGGTGATGTGGAGAGGCACCACTCGCCCCACCACCCACCGGGGCCAACTCACCGCGTCCCAACGGGGCCGGGGGAGGCCGTACCGGTACTTTTCGTGTTTTGTTTCTAATTTAAATAAATACCTGTTTGGAAACCTCGCCGGGTGCCCGCCGTTGATGGGAGGCGAAGGGGGGAACCACGGAGCGGCGGAACGAAGGGGCATGGCCCCCGCGATCGGACGGGTCGCGTCGGCGCGGGGCACCCGGAAGGGGCGGTGCCTCTGTTGGGAGGGAGTTCTTCCGGGTCGGCGGGAGAGCGGGGCGGGCGGCGGAGCGATGCTGGCGCGGGCGGGGAGCCGGGCCCTGCCCGGCCTGGGTCTGCTGCAGGTGGGGCGGCGGGAGGCCTCGGGGACCGGGCGGGGAATGAGGGGGACCTCGGGGGGCCGGGCTGGGGGGGTGCCCGGGGTTGGGGGTGCTGAGGAGACTGGGGGGGATCCGGGCTGGGGGAGCTCCGGGCTGGTGGTGGTGGGGCGCTGAGGCGAGCGCGGCTGGGGTTGTGGGGGCTCGAGTGGGTAGGGGACTGCAGAGGGGGTGTAGAAGAGGTCTGGGAGGTATTAGTGGGGGCGTGGTGTTGGGGGACCGAGGGGAAATCGGGTGCGGGGAGCGGAGAGCTGAACTAGGAGGGGCTGGGGCGGGGGGAAAGAATTGCGGGAGGAATGGATGTGGGGGGCTGTGGAGGACTAAGAGGTGTGGAGAGGCTGGGGGGAGCAGGGCATGGGAGGTAGTGAGGGGCTGTGGGGAGGAGGGTGAGGGAATGCCCGGGGGGAACAGATCCTTGGAGGTGGGGGCTAGAAGGCAGCCACGGATGGGGAGGGTCAGGCTGTCGAAGGCGGGTGGCCTGGGACTGAGGTGAGGGAGAGGGGAAGGGGTATGACTGGGTTACAGGCGGCTGAGTGGGGCAGAAAAGACACACACTTACCCTTTTCTTTCCCTTACGGTGTCAGGGAGGTTTTATTTCTCCCCCTCAGTGGGGATGTGAGGGAAGGGGAAGCGCAAAGAAAGCTCCAGCATAAGGATGAGCCCCCCTACATCTGTGGGGAATGCCCCAACACTCGGGCTGGCCCTGGGGTCCAGGTCTCACCCCTGTGGGGGCAGCCCATGTCCCTCACGGCGTGGGCTTGTTCGTGGAGTCAGTGCTGTTTCCTGCCCTGGTGTATCCAGGCCACGAGCAGCAATCCCAGACGGGAGAGCAGGGATGGTGCTGGCAGCTGGTTTCCATTCTGTTCCTTTTCCTTTCTGCAGCGCTCCCAGCAGCTGAAGCGTTCAGCGTGGCTGGCACCAGCACCGTGCCGCTTGAGCTCTGGACTGCCTGTGAATATTGGGGTGCTCTTTGTGCCGCAGCAGGAGGCTTGGGTGGTGGAGAGGATGGGCAAGTTCCACCGAATCCTCGAGCCTGTAAGGAGCCGCTTTTCTCCCCTTCTGGATTCAGCAAGTTCCTAAAGCTGTAGCGAGGCGCGTCCTATCCGCGAGGATTTAGCGGATGGTGTGCTTATTCTTCCAGATTTTTGACTGCTTGTAGACTTAATTTCCCTTAGTGGAGTGTTAAAAGCACTGAAAAACTTTAATTTCGTCCCATGTGTAAAGCATGTTTCCTCTGCCTTCAGCATCTGTTGGCACAGCCCTGTCTAGTCTGGCTGATCTTTCTGGGGGAGAAAACCCCAGATCAGAGGGCTCAGCCACCTAATCCTGCCCTTTTCCCAGGGTTTGAACTTCCTCATCCCTCTGCTGGATCGGATTCGTTATGTGCAGAGTCTCAAAGAAATTGTCATTAACGTCCCAGAGCAATCAGCTGTCACCCTAGGTAAGGAACAGCTTCTGTGTCCTGCCCTTTTCCTTCTGCTGCATCTGAGGTGAGGAGGGAACAGCGCAGGAGGAGTGGAAGTGCCCCATGTTCCTGCACTCAGCCCTGTCCCTGGGGAGCCGTACTCCTGGCTCTGTGAGGGGGAGAACCCCAGGAGGTCTCGTCTGCCCTTTCTTGCTGGGTTGCACCTGAGCGGGAATCCATTTTTCTGATGTTCTCCTGTGTTGAACCACAAAAAAAATATCTCTGTGTTTCTGTGAAAAATATTTCAGATCAGGCTAATGGACAGCTCTGTTACAATTCTAGTGTTAAGCTTTTTGTTTTGTCTTATGTTTTTTCCCCTTTAAATCTTTATTTATGAAGATAACTACAGTATGAAATGTTTTGATCTGGAGACCTGAGACTTGTGTATTAAAATATCAAAATTTAGTGTTTTTTAGGGAACATCAAGGTTCATTTTACAAAGTCTTTTAGATAAGGGGATCCGTTTCAGCAAATCCCACTCTGGTGCCATGCTGTTGACACCATGGGAAAGGGAAAGGGATGACCCTGCCCAGCTCTGATAGTTCTGTCATGGGAGAAGGGGTTGCCATATTTTGTCTTTGCTGCTTCAGGACGTGTTCTCTCCTGGCAGATAACGTCACCCTGCAGATTGATGGCGTGCTCTATCTGCGGGTTATGGACCCCTACAAGGTACCGTCCCTGCTGCGCCAACACTCGGCCCAAGTCAAACCCTGCCTTGTACTGCATTCCTCTTGGCACTGACATTGACTCTGTTTTTCGCTTCTGCTCTCCAGGCCAGCTATGGGGTGGAAGATCCTGAGTATGCAGTGACCCAGCTGGCCCAGACCACCATGAGATCTGAACTTGGCAAGCTCTCCCTTGACAGAGTGTTCCGGGTGAGCTGGGGAGGCGGATCACACAGCTGCCGGCGTCTCTCGAAGCCCCGGGGCAGTCTGGGTGGTCAGGCTCATACGCTTAACTGCAAAATGTCCTCTGCTTAGAGAGCTTCTGGCTTCTATTTCAGTTGTGCTTTTAGTGAATCCTGGGAGATCAGTCTTGTTTTGGTTATTTTTTATTTTGTCTGACCTTTCCCTGTGAAGGGGGTATGTGTCTGCTTCCCTCCTGACCCCTGTCTCGTGCTAAAGCACCTCTTTGCTCTTTGCCATTTCTTTGGTGCCTTCCAGGAGCGGGAGTCCCTCAACGCCAACATTGTGGATGCCATCAACCAGGCCTCGGACTACTGGGGCATCCGGTGCCTGCGCTACGAGATCAAAGACATCCATGTTCCCCCACGCGTAAAGGAATCCATGCAGATGCAGGTTCGGTTCTCTGGGAAGGGCGGTCTGGAACAAGAGGGAAGTCTCCCCTTCCGTGCAGCATGGTGGTTCTCCATCCAGCGCTGGCAGTGCTGGTCCCTCCTGTGGGGAGGGAAACCTGTTGGCACTTTGGCTGCCAATGTACAGCTATTGAATAAATGATTCCCGTCCTTATTTCAGCAGTGGTGGCCCCTGCCTGGTACACACCAGCCCTGCCAGCTCTCTTTAAGGCTCTGTAGGAAGCAAATCCTAGAGCTGAATGTCTCCGCTTGTGAAAAGCTGGGATCTCCAGGCTGGAAAGGGAGGAGAGGGAAGCAGCTGTCCGGTTAGGTGTGGACAGGCTGCGGAGGTCTGCGCAGTGTGAGGAGCAGAACCAGCCCTCACCAGGGATCGCTCCATGTTTGGTAGCTGTGTTCTCATCCCCTGCTTGCCCAAGCGGGATGTAGGAGCATGTCCTCGCTGCGCTCGCCCCACGGCTGGGATTTCCCCAGTGCGGCCGGGGCAGGCTGGAATCTGACCTGTGTTTGCAGGTGGAGGCAGAGCGGCGGAAGCGGGCCATGGTACTGGAGTCAGAGGGGACGCGGGAATCGGCTATCAACGTGGCTGAGGGGCAGAAGCAGGCCCAGATCCTGGCGTCAGAAGCTGAGAAGGCTGAACAAATCAACAAAGCTGCTGGTAGCACCTTGGGCTGGAACTTGTGGGACCTGGGGGATCAGTAGCCCTCTGCATCGAGGGGTGACTCTCCCGGGGAGAGACGACATCGCTTTCTGTGGGCCAGGCTTCCTCAGCCATACTGGTCCTTCCCTGCTGGGTCCCTCGGGATGAGCTCCAGCTCGTGTTGCTGCCCTGCAGCCTGGGGCAGCAGGTGTGTGGCAGGAGCATCGCTGGGGAAGAGGAGGCTTTGTGTGCATGAAATTTTCTTGGTTTGCTCCTTGAAATGGTCCCAATTCGCTCCTTTCAAGCACTTTGTCGCGGTTCTGATGCACGTCCTGCTGTGGTTCGTTGCAGGAGAAGCCAATGCCGTGCTGGTCAAGGCCAGGGCCAAGGCTGAGGCGATTCAACTCCTGGCAGCCGCTCTGGCACAGCAGGTGAGCCGTGGGGCAGCCACCACTTCGGCGCTGGCACTTAGGGAGGTGACACCACAGCCCGGGTGGCACCTGGCTTACTCTTGGACACTCCCTGGTGTCTTCAAGGGCAATAAGTGAGGAGTTTTGCCATCCCCGGGGCCAGGGTGGTCTGGGGAAGGGGCAGGGACGGACTCTTGGTGGTACTTGTCTCGCTGCTGAGCCTCCTCCCTCTCTCCCCAGCACGGCAGCGCCGCCGCCTCTCTCTCCGTGGCAGAGCAGTACGTGAGCGCCTTCTCCAAGCTTGCCAAAGATTCCAACACCCTCCTGCTGCCCTCCAACACTGGCGATGTCAGCAGCATGGTGGCACAGGTCAGTGTGGTGGGAGGGACCCCATCTCTTGCCCAGGGGAGGTGATGGTGGCCACCTGGCGGGGCCCAGCCCTCTCCTCCCCCATGGCTCTCTTGTTTCCTCCAGGCCCTGGGGATATACGCCTCTCTGACCAAGCCCCAAGCTGTGAAGACTCAGGAGGAGGTGCCCTCAGCCCGTGAGGACCTCCAGCCTGCCCCCGCAGAGGTGCTGAAGGCAGAAGAGGCCAGCTCGAGCTAGCGGGGCTGGAGGGAGTCCCATACTCTGGCAGTCCTGTCCTGCTGCTCTCCCCGGTCAGACGCTCTTCTTCCCTTCGTCCTTATTTTGTATTTGAATTTAAATCATGTAATAAATGGTAGCGGTGCTGCTGCAGCGTGTCCCCTGGCCCTCAGGAGCCCGACCTGCTGTCTGCCACCGAGGAGGGGGCCATCCTTCCTAAGTTCCTGCAGACACGCAATGATCCGCAAGAGAAGCTGGGGAATTCTTCTCCCGAGGGGGAACCCTTTTCCTGGGGGATGGTCTCTCTCCTGGGGCGGGGGGAAATCTCTTTCATGGGGGGATCCCTCACCGGGCACAGCAACTCTCCATCATGGTCCCCTCGCTCTCCCGGTAGCTGCCGCTGCGGTGCGCAGCGGAGGGTGCTCTGTAGTGGGAAGGGAGGGGGGGACGCCTCTGGCGATTAATGAATTAATTAAAGCAGCGTCCCCGTCGAGCTGGGGGTGCTCGGGTTGCCGCTCCCGGAGTTCCCAGAGTGCCCGGCGGCTCCGGGCCGCCAGAGGGCGCTGTCGCTCCCCCGCCGCTCCCCGCGGGGCCGCTCTTGGGCGGCCGGCGCCGGGCGCGGCGCTTCCGGCGGGGGCGGCGGGGCCGCGGCGGCCGCAGGTGGGACCGGGGGCATCCGAGAGGGCCCGGGGAGCGGCGAGAGGGCCCGGGGGTGTCCGAGAGGGCCCGGGGAGCGTCGGGAGGGGCCGGGAAGGTCCGAGAGGGGCTGGGGGTGGTGCGACGGGATGGGGTTGCTGAGGGGGCAGAAGGGTCGGGGGAGGGGGGGGCGTGAGGAGGCCGCGGGGCGGCTGGGGGGGGGGCCGGGGGCGAGGGGCTGTGAGGGGAGCCGGGCAGGTGTGAGGGGTGTCGGGGCGCAGGGCAGGGGGGGGTGCTGGCCGGGGGGACACACATCTGTGCCAGGTGGAGCCGCCGGGGGTCTGAGCCTGCCTGTGCTTCCCCCTAGGATGCAGCGGTGGCCAGTGCTGCTCTTCCTGGCCTGGGTCTGCTTCCTCTTTTTTGCTGGTATCGGGCTCTTCATGAGCGGTTTCCTGCTCACCCGGATTGAGCTTGCCAGCAGCAGTTCCTGCTCAGACCCGCTCGTGCCACCAGCCTGGGAGAGGCAGAGCCTCCCGCCGGGCTCCTGTTGGGCACCCCAGCGCTTTTCCAAGGCCGTGCTTGTCATCATCGATGCCCTCCGGTTTGAGTTTGCCCGCTTTAACCCAGCCAAGGCCAGACCGCTGCCCTACGAGAACAAGCTGAGTTTCCTGCACCACCTCACAACCTCCCAGCCCCGCCATGCCCGCCTCTACCGCTTCCGAGCTGATCCCCCCACAGCCACCATGCAGCGCATCAAGGGCCTCACCACTGGCTCACTGCCCACTTTCATCGATGTGGGCAGCAACTTTGCCACCTATGCGATCCAGGAGGACAACCTGCTGGCGCAGCTGGTGCAGAACGGTAGGTGGGCGAGGGCAGTGTCCCACTGGGACGGGGCATGTGGAAACGACTGGTTAGCTCTCACATGGGCCTTTTTTCTTCTCTTCCTGGGAAGGGAACTGCTTACAATACCTCTACTCTGTCAGCTAATGCTTTTGCCGTACTCAGATGATAGTTGTCTCAGGCAGAACTTTCATGAAAGCAGGGTGTCTCTACCTTGTACTGTGAATAAGAAGTAGCTGGGACCATGGCTTCATCTTCCTCGCCTTCAAAGATGAGAAGAAAGCAGGTGAAAGTGGCTGTGATGGTGACAGTCACAAGGTCACCACCAGGAATGGCCGTACAAAACCAAGGGCAGTCAGTCATGTCGTGTTTGTGTTCAGGTGAGACGCGTGAGGAGGGAGGAGCCGGTGCCAGGCATGCTGTGGAGTTGCCACTCAGGCAGCAGCTGCCTGCGACTGTTGGGCAGCAACCTCGTCACATTTTCTGTGTAGTTCGGTGCTGCTGGGGTGTGCTTAGTGCAGTTGTAACTGGCTTTTTAGGGTGGGATGATGGAGTAGGGAGAAGGCGACAGGATGCAGTCTTGTGTTAGCCAGAAAGATTTTCTTCAGGGCTCAGAGTGGCACAAATACCAGTGCATAGGATGCAGCAACATGATGGGGTTGTCTGCTCCCCCTGTGTGTAAGCAAGGTGGGCAAATGCAGTAAATCATCCAAGGTGAAAAATGATGGTAGAACCTGGGACAGAGCAGAAGCCTCGGAACTGTTCCCAGGCTGGAGAGGTTCTGTGGAAGCAGAGAGGGCTGACTGATGGCAGGCAGAGCAGGCAGAGCAAGGGCAGTGGGAAGCATGGCTGTCTTCCCTTTTCTGCATGTGAAACGCCACCACTGTTGTGTTTAAAGCTGAAACTGACGTTGCATGGCTTGTACTCAACCCCTGTCAGCAGCCATCTACCACCTTGTGTTTTACACAAGTGGGGTTGTGGTCCTTGGGTGAAGGTTTGTCAGCTTGGTGTTGCGCCTTGCAAAGTGCTGCGGTAGTGTGGGTGGGTACCTGCCTGCTCCCTGGCCTGCTCAGCCCACAGGTCTTTCTGCTGGGGTGACGTGTCAGAGGTCAATGATAAGTCGTGAGGTTGTGCAGGTAGATTTGACGTGGGGGCCACTTTTAGGCTTAGAAACAGGGATGGTCACTGCCCATATTCAAACTCATTTGCAGCCACAAGGTCATTTTAATTTTAAGTCACTTTTGAGTATGGGTTGGAGACGAGCTGGTGCACCACATCCTGACCTGGATTTACCCATGCTCTTTGCACTAGTGTGGGTAACAGCATGGCTGAGGTGGGCTCCCTGCTCTCATTAATTCCTTTTTTGCTGACTCAGGAAGGAGAGTGGTCTTCATGGGTGATGACACGTGGGAAGGACTCTTCCCGAAGAAGTTCTTCCGCTCGTATTTCTTCCCTTCTTTTAATGTGAAGGATCTTCACACCGTGGACAATGGGATCCTGCAGCATCTCTACCCAACTGGTAAGCAGCTCTTTCCCCAAGGCCTGGATAACCTTTTACATTCTGTGGGGCTGCTACTGCAAGTTTAGGTAGGACTGAAGATTTTTTTCTCTTATGGAGTGGTGCTGGGCAATCACACACTACTACCTGAGGATTACAGTGCTCTAGCTGGTTTTCTACAGATAAGCCAGCCTTTGGGGCCCATAAACTGTTTCTGTAAATACCTTTCCTCCGTTTGGGAGAGAGTGCAGCTTGGTGGGACAATGTTAGCCTTCTACGCCTGTCTTAGAAATACATTGCCAGGAGGGAACAGGAGGAGCAGCTTAACTTTGACGCTTGGCTGCCCGGGCAGGCGCACAGTGGTATGGGATATACACAACAGTGCAGCTACCCGCTGGGAGGCTGCGGCATAGCACTGCTCGCAGCAGAGCATTGGTGGCTCCTAGTGTTGGGAAGCAGGTGAAGTGTGAGATTGGTTTGTGAATTTTAGGTGATTTCAGACTCCTCCCTGAGATCCTGGGACCGAGGGGAATGCTATTTGCTTTATCTGATGGGAATCTAAGTGAATCAAGGGTGCACTGTCCTTTCATGGGGAAGTCCTTGTGGGAGAGTTGCAGTTCATCGTTTAACTCCAAATATGTTGTTCCTCATGTCTTGAGGCCCTGAAGCAGAAGGGAGAGGCTGGGGCAACTTTCAGCTAGGGACAGCATTGGTGTGCTGGGCCCATGTCATGGGTGGTATGCAGAGGGGCACGTTGATGAGTCTGACCTGAAGTATCTCCGTGGAAGGGCTGGAGTTCTGGGTTCTCATTTTCCTGACCATCCTCATTTTCTTTATCTCAGTTTGTGGCAGTTTGAGTTAAGGGTATTTCAAGGTGACATTGGGCTATTCCGCTCCTGAGGGATGGTGGACAAAACCCATGGATACTGGGGCGCTTGCTGGGCGTTGAACTCCTCGCAACATTGCACCCAGGCACCCACAGACCAGGAGCGTGCATTTGTTAAAACCTGCATTGATCTGCTTGAGAGCTGGGAGTGATGATGGCAAGAGGGAAAGAAACAGCAGCTTCCAGAGGCAACCTTCCTCCTTCCTCTGGCAGGAGGATCCAGGCACAGAGCCCGTGCCTGGATCCCAGGCTAGTGTGTGATAAGACTGCTCTTGCTCTGCAGTGGACAGTGGTGATTGGGACATGCTGATTGCTCACTTCCTCGGCGTGGACCACTGTGGGCACAAACATGGACCTGACCATCCTGAAATGGCTAAGAAGCTCACCCAGATGAATGATATGCTCAGGTGATTAGTGTGGCGGTGGGGGGTTGTCCACTGACTTCTTCCTTTGGCCAGGATGGGGGGGTCTTTCCAGGGAATTTACAGAGGCAGAGGGCAACAGGGGACGGTTACGGTACCTGCTAACGTGAGAACTGCTTTGGCCAGCAGCAGCTGAAACCCCAGCCATGAGGCAGTCTCGGTTGCGTAGACACATGTTCACAAGAGATTTGGTTTCACAGAATCATAGAATGGTTTAAGTTGGAAGGGCCTTAATGATCATCTAGTTCCAACGCCCTTGCCATGGACAAGGGCAACTTCCACTAGACCAGGTTGCTCAACGCTCCATCCAGCCTGGCCTTGAACACCTCCAGGGATGGGGCATCCACAACTTCTCCGGGCAACCTGGGCCAGTGTCTCACTACCCTCTGAGTAAAGAATTTCTTCCTAATATCTAATCTAAATCTACCCTCTTTCAGTTTAAAATCATTACCCCTCATCCTGCCACTGCCCTCCCTGATATAGAGTCCCTCCCCATCTCTCCTGTAGGCCCCCTTTAGGTACTGGAAGGGGCTGTAAGGTCTCCCTGGAGCCTTCTCCAGACTGAACAACACCAACTCTCTCAGCCTGTCCTCATAGCAGAGGTGCTCCAGCCCTTGGATCAACTTCGTGGCCCTCCTCTGGGCTTGCTCCAACAGGTCCATGTCCTTCTTATGTTGGGAGCCGCAAGAGCTGGACACAGCACTGCAGGTGGGGTCTCACCAGAGCAGAGCAGAGGGGCAGAATCACCTCCCTCGTCCTGCTGGCCACGCTGCTTTTGATGCAGCCCAGGATGCAGTTGGGTTTCTGGGCTGTGAGTGCACATTGCCTGCTCATGTTGAGCTTCTCATGCACCAACACCCCCAAGTCTTTCTCCTCAGGGCTGCTCTCAAGCCATTCTCTGCCCAGCCTGTATTTGTGCTTGGGATTGGCCCAAGGTAAGGTTGTCTTCAGGTCTTGGAGCAGTGGTTCTCAACCAAACTGTCAGGTGATGATGCAGCTGGAGTACAGCTGAGCTTCACTTTCTCTATCTTTAAAATGGAGATTGTCACCCTGAGGTTTAGCTAATGTTTAAGAAGCACTTGGAGGACTCTGGCTAGGGAATGTTGCATTTACTGCATAGGCCCATGAGTTGCACCTTTGTGTCAGGGGGTAGAATGGGATCCAGAAATCCTGATCGCGCAGACCTGCCTCAGCCCAAAATGCTGTGGCTTTTGACTCGTAGGACTGCTTTAATTTTTGCTGCTGGAAGGAGCAACTTGCCCTGCTGCATCTGAGAGTGCAGTGTATATCGTGTTGTATTTACTGTATCCTTCAGGGACGAATCCCCTCTTTTTTTCCTTAAAAGTCGGAGATTGCTCACACAACGTGATGCAATAGACGAGTACCAACTAGGAGCAGCCTGAAATGTGTTCCTGTTGAGAACATTCCTTCTGAATTGTGTTTTATCAAGACCCCTGAAGGCACTTGTCGTGATCTGGAATCAGCCATCGTTCACCAGGGACCTGAGCAAGATCAGTCCACACTGTCTCGGGGCTCTGAATTTTCGGTTTGGTTTTAAAGCATCCGTTGCCTTGGTCCCTGGCTCAGTTGTTACAGCTCTGTATTAGCACTTAAGTTTTGCTCAGATGCTTTTGTGGGCTTCAACCTGTGGTGCAGACAGGCTTGGTGGGGATATGTCCTCTCCCACCTGAGCTGTTTGGCCCCCTGCCCAGGTAGGGTTTGACCTTTCTTATCCCGGTGACAGGTCCTTGGTGGATCACCTGGGGAATGACACTCTTCTTCTGGTGGCTGGGGACCATGGCATGACAGAGACCGGGGACCATGGTGGTGACAGTGAGAAGGAAGTGAATGCAGCGCTGTTTGTGTACAGCAAAACACCCCTCTTTGGCACTGGCCCTCCAGAGGTGAGAAGAAGCTGATCCTTAGTTGTCGCTGTCTTAGGTGGTGTCCATGCTGAAAACTGCATCCTGGGGTTACAGAAAGTAATGGTTCGATTGGGATTTTTTAGATTGAGAGGGGTGAGGAGTCTGTCACCTTTCCCGAGAGAAGAGTGGAAAGGCTGACACAGGATGCAGGTGACTGAAGTGTGTGGGACCCATGTTGAAGCCCCTCCAGCTGTGAAGGGGTTTTGAGTGGGGCTGGGTGAGCTGTTAGACAGCCAGGGCCAGACCCAAGGACCTGCAGCTCCTGGCAGGCATCCTTCCCTCCGCAGGGTGCTCAGGGAGAGCTGAGCTGTGCTTCTGCCTTCCCCTGTGTTTTCCCACTCCTGGCTTCCCCAGATTCCCCTCTGAATAGGGATGTCTTCCCCACCATCCTCTAGCCCGAGTGAAAAGACGTGTTGCTGTGTTCTATCTGAATTTCTGATTCCTCCCCTGTCTCTCCAGGAGCCTGAGGCCGTTCCCCAGGTGAACCTGGTGCCCACCGTGGCCCTGCTGCTGGGTGTGCCCATCCCCTACAGTAACATCGGCGAGGTGATGGCTGAGCTGTTCTCTGGGGATGGCGACGCTGTGTCTGCAGCCTTGCAACAGCTCTCGGTCTATCACATCAACGCCAAGCAGGTATGGCCTGTGGTAGGCCTCCCCATTGAACTAGAGAGAAGGAGGAAGAGATTTTTAAGCAGAAAATTCTTCTGTTTGGTGGGGGTGGGGCGGTGACATGGTGGTGTCTTCATGGGGAACTTATTTTGAAGACTCCTTGCAGTGTTTGCTCCAGTAAAAGGCAGCACTGTTTTCTCAAAAGAGAAGTGGGAGATTCCTCTTTGGTGCTTGGTGGTGAGTGCTGTGGTGTGGAAAATAATAGCTGGGAAGGTGGCATTCACTTCAGGATAAGGGTTGGTCCCAGGCGTTCAGAGGTGGATTTGGTAATTGGGGAGGCTGGTTCCTCAAGACGACTAGGGGTAAGTCTCCTTAACAGAGGTTCAAGTGTACAAATGGATGTTTTGATGGTGCTTCAGTTTTGAAGGAGAAAATGTTAGCTAAAAAGCTAGAAGGAAATGGTAGAAGGAGAACCGTAGTGAAGGGGTAAATAAAAGAAACACCGTGTAACATGTGACAGTAAAGTGGGATAGAGAAGGAACAGTTTACACCAAGCACAACAAAATACAGAACCCCAAGAGCTGAATGTCAAAATTTCAATGAGAGCGATTATACCAGGTATAAAAGAAGCGCAGGCAATGGAGCAGCCCGTATACCAGGGTAAGCCAAAGCCTCTTTGGAGGACATGAGGGCCCTCTGTTGCGGCTCTGGGCATGCTACAGAAGCAGATTTGCTGCATGCATCGCAAGTTCTGTGTCTCAGCTTAGTGCCAGCCTGCCTCTGAGGGACCCCTGGATTGCTAGGAACACAAGAATAACTCCTCCAGCCCCCACGCAGCTCCTCGGTATGCCAGTTGTACAGCAGTGGTGCAAGTCAGTGAGGAGCTGGAGAGGATATGATCAGTGATGGGAAGACAGAAATATTCAGCCTCTCTGCTCTGTATTTATAGAGCACCAGAGTGCTTTGTCATTTGAAGATGATAGTGTATGTTACTGTCCATTAGGCCCTGAGGATATCGATCATCATCTGTTAGGGATTAGCGTTACTCAGTCCTGCCTGTTTAAATATTTGCACTCATTTGTCTGAGGAGGTGTCTGGCTGAGATCATGTTGGTTTTGAAGAAGGTTTTGCATACCAGGGAGGTCGTGCTGGCCTGCGAGAGAGCTGGTGCCTATATTTGCCATTCATGGGCAGAAACAGGCTGATTCTGCCAGTGCTCTGAGGCAGCTGGAAGGCATGCTAAGGTATTGGTGTCTTTTGGGGCTTGAGCAGATCTATGCTGCTGAGCAGCTGGATGTTTGTACGGCTGTTCGGCACTGGTAATGCCCTTATGAAACTCTTTTTATGACTTTGGCATCATAGCTGCCTCTGTTCCTGTCTTCCTAAGCTCTCCTTAGCCTATGGTACAGTGGGTTAACGTGCCTGGATTGAAGAAGAGGGAGCGGTTTGATGTGATCCACTATAAGCTCTTTAATTTGATGTCTGTCCTCAGACAAGCAATGTCAATTTAACGTCAGGTGCAGATTAATAGCTAGTAATGACTTGAAGTTCTGGGGGAAGTTTACCTTATTGTTACCAAAGTCCCTGCATAAAAGCCCTTAGTGATGCCCAACACTACCAGAGGTGCACCTGCAGGTGAAGAACTCAGAGGAGTCACTGTGGCTGTCGGGATAGGTATGTCACTTGAGAGGGATGTCGCTTTGGCAGAGGGATTGTGTTTCCTGCCAGTCACATCCTGCATTTGGGTGACCAGCCCTGGCTGATGTAGCTGGTCTGTCTGGCAGGGGTTGGCAGACTGGGGCTGTTTCCATTTTGAAGGGACTGTGTGAGGCAGTGAACCCCATTCCCAGTGGTCCCAGTGCTGCTGTCTGACCCTGTGTCCCCTCTCCCATAGGTGGACCGCTTCCTGCACTCATACTCGCTGGTGGCTCAGGACCTGCCAGCAGAGCAGCTCCAGCGCCTGCAGGAGCTCTTCTCCAGCGCCGTGGAGGAGCACACTCAGCTCTTGTCCCAGGTGCAGGGAGCGACGCTGTTGCCTCCAGAGCTGGAGTCCAGACTGGGAAGCCTCATCGGTCGCTTCCAGCTCTACCTGCGGGAGGCACGGGCTGTGTGCACCCAGTCCTGGGCCCGGTTCCATCCCCTGCGTATGGTGGGGGGCTGCATCCTCATTGCTGCTTCCTGCTTGCTCTGCTATGTGGCCTCAGAGCTGGCCGCAGCGTCGGACTCTTTCTATCGCAGCTGCCTCCTGTATCCTCTGCTTTGGGGCCTTATGGTGGCTGTTCTGCTCGGGCTGGCCCATGTGTTCACCCAGGAGGGGCTGGATCTCCTTCTGGTGTCATCATGGGCAGCCGCAGCTTCTCAGCTGGGTTTTTTCTGGCACTGGTGGGGCCGGCATCCCAAGCGAACCCGTTTGGTGGGCAGTCAGCCACCCTTGGCCAGTGTTAGTCTGAGGCAGAGGCTGCGAGCGTGGCTGGGGCTGGCCTTCCCCATGAGCATTCTGCTCTTCCGCTGTGGAGCTATGTTCTCTGATAGCTTTGTGGTGGCTGAGGCCCGGGTGGCCCCGTTCCTGCTGGCCTCACTGGTGTTGTTGCTAGTAGGGAAGCTCCACTGGGACGGTCGCCTGACTGTGCCAGAAGGCCCCAAGCAGCAGCTCCTTGGCTTTTCTTCTTACAGAAGAGAGATCTGGTACCTGCTGTGCCTTGTGGCCATGCTCCTCATCTGCGTGCGCCTCTCCGGTTTCTTCCACCAGTGCCGTGAAGAAATCCCTCAGTGCCGGCCCTCTCTTTTCCTCTCCCCCCTTGCCAGCCTGAGAAACACACGGGCCAAGAACCTCTTCTACCTCCTTTGTGTGGCTTTGCTGGCTGGGCTGGTCTACGCAGTACGGAGCTGGCTGCGACACTACGGCAACCTGAACAGCTCAGACCCCCTTGTGCTCTTTGTGCGCTGGGGTTTCCCACTGGTGGTCCTCTGCATTGCCTGCTACTGGGCCGTTGCCTCCAGTGCTGACGACTCTCTCGGCAAGCTGCAGGAGCTGGTGCAGGTGGCAGTTGTTGCCTTTCCATGGGCTGTATACGGACTAGCATCCATGGGGCTGCTGCTCCTTCTATGCAACCCCATGACAGTGTTCGCAAAGGACACACGGGAGTCGGCAGGATCCATCGTCACTCCCTACCTGGGGGTTCCCAGCTCTGAAGTTGACTTCCTCCACGTCATCCCTCAGATCTACAAGAGGATGCAGGAGTCTCAGAAGAGCCGCCTGGAGCGGGGCAGCTGCAAGGCCACCGTTGCAGCGTACGGGCTGGGCAGTGTGTACTCAGCAGCCCTGGTCATAGCACTCACCCTGCTGGGCTTCCTCTTGATGCTTCTGCACAGTGAGCGGCTGAGTCTCGCCTTTGTTCTCCTCTTCCTGGAGGCCTTCGTGCTGCTGCACATCCACATGCGTGCCAGAGGCCTTGCTGGAGATGCTGGTGAGTCTGGGCTCAGTAGAGCATCCTCTGGATATGCAGCCTGGGCCATATCTGCAGCAACCTTGTCTTATTTCCAGTGGGAGAAGCAGGGCCCAGTCCCTGGTCTTGGGGAATGGTGGTGCACTGATCCTCAGGGAATCCTCCTAGCTTTTTTAGAGCTGCTTAAATCCTCTAGTAGGAGAGAGATGTGTGCAGCAGTGTTCTAACATTGGGTGAGGAGGAGCTCCTTGTGTTAGGGAAGGGGGCTCTACACTCATTCTTTCTTCCCATGGTGTGAGGAGCCACCAAACCCCACTGCTGCTGACAAAGTCCAGTAGCAGGACAGGCAGCAGAGGGAATCTGTAGTGGGAGCCTGACTGGTTTCTGTGTCTCAAAAGAAAGAGAGTGGAGAGGGAACCTGGAAGAAAAGTCAATAGGCTTTTTTTTTGACCATGGATCTGTCTTATTCCTCAATGATGATCTCTCTCTCTCTCTTTCTTTAATTTTTTTGTCTCTCAGAGCCTTTTTCGGTGCCCTGGTACGCAGTCATCTCCTGGCTCCTTGCTGCTTCCCAGTTCTTCTATTCCACAGGCCACCAGCCCATCTTCCCGGCCATCCACTGGAATGCAGCCTTTGTGGGCTTCCACCTTGACCACAGCACGAACCTCCTGCCTGCTGTCCTAGTGGGCGCCAACACCTTTGCCTCCCATATCCTCTTTGCAGGTAAATCAGTTTCTTCCTGGGCTGTTGAGCCTGAGCAGACATGACTCACTGCTTTGCCTTGTCCGGAGGCCTGCAGGCTGAGCACGAGGCGATGAAGGCTCCAGCACCAGCTGAACAGCAGCGTCCTCACTGTCCCCTTCTGGGGCCCCAGAGCTGCCCGTGGCCTGCAGCCTCCATGCAGTTGTGCCTGACCAGCAAACTGGAGCTGGGGTATATGCTTCCTGCACGTCCAGGGCATGATGGCAGAGCCTAGACTGCTCCTCACCTCCTGGGCTCCAGTAACTTCATGTGCCTTTATCCTTGAGGTAGTCGGCTGCCCTCTGCTCCTGCTTTGGCCCTTTGTGTGTGAGATGCCCAGCTCGCAGAAGAGGAAGCCCAAGAAGGAGCCCCGGGAGGACCTGCAGGAGGTGGAGGAGCACATGATGGAGATGAGGCTGCGGGAGTCCCCGGAGAAGTTCTCTGCTGCTCTGCTGCAGCTGGGGCTGAAGTACCTCTTTGTCCTTGGGACACAGGTACGGGCAGAGGCTGGGGGAAGGCTGTCTAAGAGGAAACTGGTGTCCTCTGAGAACCTTGGTGCACTCTGATGAGAGAAAGGGGTCAGCCAGGGCACAGACAGGCCCAGCAGTGATATATCTGGTTGCTGGTGAAAGAGGAGCTGCACAGGTCCTCTTCTTGGTCCATTTGCTCTGTGCTTGGGAAGGGCTCCAGCACGGAAGGCACAGTACGGATTAGGCTGCTTTTCATAACCATCTGCCCAGAATGGGAATGTCTGTTCAGAAGCTGCAGGGGTCTAATCCTGCTCCCGCTCTTCCTGACCATGCCTTTCTATTTTGCACCATCTCTGGTTTTCATCTGGTCCTGTGCTGTGTGGTGTAGGAGCTAAACACCAGAAATCTAATCCCATAAAAGAAGTGAATAGTTTTCTGGGGTTTAGCCCTTGAAATCATTCTCCTGTGTGGTCAGACCAGAGACAGTGCAACGGAGGGGACAGGCCCTGCATCAGGAGAGTGGAGTTGCCCCTCTCAGTGAAGTATTAGGTCAGGGTAGCCACAGTGCGAGCCCTCCCTTGTGCTCTCCCAGCCTGGCCCCAGGAGGGCCCACCTGTACCCCAAGCTGCTTGTGTTTCCTGACTTGAGGGCATGATGGAAGGGAATCCTCTTTGGCATGCTTATTTCTGGTGAGTGCTGTACCAGCTCTCAGGTGTATGCAGTTTAGTGGAACTGTAGAATCATAGAATGGTTTAGGCTGGAAGGCACCTTAAAGATCATCTAGTTCCAGCCCCCTGCCATGGGCAGGGACACCTCCCAGTAGGCCAGGTTGCTCAAAGCCCCATCTAACCTCATCTTGAACACCTCCAGAGATGGGGCATCCACAGCTTCTCTGGGCAACCTGTTCCAGTGTCTCACCACCCTCACAGTAAAGAATTTCTTCCTGTTGTCTAATCTAAATCTATCCTTTTCCAGTTTGAAACCTTTACCCCTCCTCTAGTACCACCTTCAGATGTGAACCTAGTCCCCAGGAGGTCTCTCCAGAATCATTTGTAACTTGTTTTTCCTGATCTCCCCCACAGCTTCTGGCCTGTGTTTGTGCAGCTATGATCCTCAGGAGGCACCTCATGGTCTGGAAGGTCTTTGCCCCAAAGTAAGTCCCAGGAGTTGCTCTGATGCTGGGTTAGGGCTCATATCCCTGACATCTTGACTGGAGTTCATGGACAGTAATATTAGAAGAGACTCTGTGATTGGTCTTCTGACATCTTACCTAGCAGAGGCTGTAGGACTGTCCTTAACTAATTTGTGCTCCAAATTCAGAAGCTAGATTTGAGCTAGAGCCTAGAAATTTCTCCTTATCTTGATTTTCGAAGGACACACAGAGCCCACCTGGAAGCTAAGAATATCCAGGGCAGAGCCAAAGGTGGGGATACCAGACCAGAAATGGTAAACCCAGAAGTTCTAAACTAAGCAAACCTTTGGGCTAGTAGGAGTGTGGGGTGGCCTTGGCCTCTGAGGCATTCAAAATCCCACCTGGGTGTTGTCCTGAACAGCCTCTGAACAGTGGCATGCTTGGCTTCCAGGTTGCAGGCAGCAGCTGCTGGGGTGTGAATATAATTCAGGTTTTAGGATCTGGGGTGCTGCCAGCCTCTCACTGTCAGGAAAGTCAGTGTGCTGGGAGTGGGGCAGCAGCCTGTCTTTGCAGGCACGCTGACTGGGATATCCTGACTGCGTCTGTTGTGCCTGCAGGTTTCTCTTTGAGTCGCTGGGCTTCGTGGTGAGCAGCATCTGCCTCCTGCTGGGGATCTCCCTGGTGATGCGTGTGGACTGTGCTGTCAGCACCTGGTTCAGCCACCTTCAGCTCAGGTAGCGTTGGAGACGTGGGGAACCTGACCTGCTCGCTGGCTGAGGCTGTGGTTGTCTCCTTGCCTCCCTGGGGCCAGGAGGGATACACGAGCCACCAGCAACGAGTGCCTGCCGACAGCAGTCAGGGATTATCCCCAGCTCCCTGCCTCAGCACTGCACGAAAGGACCGGAGCCAACTGTTCCCCACTCACTGCAGTGGTGTTTCTCAGCAGTGGAGGTCAGAGCTCTTGCTGGGCTTCTGTCGGTGGCAGGAGAACTCTGCTGCAGGAGCCCAAGACGCAAGAGTCCTGAAGTACTCCTCTGGAGAAACACCAACTGGGGATCTTGCTGCTACTTTCCTGACAACTGTCCCCACTATGCAGCTGGTCAGCTTCAGTGGCCAGCGAGGTGTCCCCTTGCCCGTGCAGAGACAGTGACTAACGGGAAAGGGCCTGCTGAGGAGGGGAGGGAAGGGAGGAGAGAGGAGAGGGAAGGTCTTGCAGACACCACTTCTCTTTGTGCTCAGTTTTCAACGCTGGAATCAAAGTGCACGTGGTTACACATGCAGATGGTTCCTGGGGTCTCAGTGGCAGCTGCTCCTCTGTAAAGTCAGTTGGCTGCTGAGTAGTGAGGCCCCTCCTGCCCTACACTCACTCCCGTTTTCCTGGTCCTCCTCACCCCTACAAAGGGCCCCCCTGCAAAAGGGAGCAGGCTGGGCTGCCTCGTCCAGCCTGAAACAGGCTTAGTTTGTTGGGGGGATGGTAGTAGGGAGAACTGTGTCCATGACCAAGAAACTATCCACTCGTGGCCTAATCCTGTCAGTGTCCCCGTAGGCTGGGCTGTAGCAGCTGAAGCTCTCAGTCTCTTCCTGAGAAGGTCCTGCTGCATGCCAGCTGTTAATTGTGAACGGTTAAGATGCAGCAGGATGTAGTGACAGAGCACTGGTGCATCCCCATACTGTGTTTGGTCAGGAGGAATGGGGAGTCTGGACTAGCTATCCCAACTGCAGGAGTGGCCTTGGTGTGAGCTCTGGTGCCTAGTAACAGCTGCTTGAATGCCCTGAGCAGGCGACAACTCTTCTGGGAGGTGGCTTAACCCACTGGTATCTGTGTATGCGCTTGAGGGTTATGCCACTTTGAAGGGATCCCAGAAACTGCGGCCGATGGCATCTGCGATCCCACATTTGGTGCCTATCTCCCTCTTGACCTTGGTGTTCTCTGTGGGAGTTTGTGCCACAAATGAGCTACCCCAAACCCCCTTTGATTGCTCACAGTCAGGAGACATTGTATTTCTTAATGGGCAGAGGTAGAGGACAGCACCCATGGTGCCTGGCCACATCCCAGCTAAATTCCCCCTGCTGTTTCAGTGGGAGCTGGGGATTCCTTACTGCCCTGAACCACTGTGTGGCATTACTTGGTGCTATGAAACCTTTTCTCTCTTTGCCCTCTGGAAAGAGATGAGGGCTGCTTGCCTGGGATTCTTGCTTTGATTTTTGTTCTGGTCCCATTTGTTTGTTTAACTCATGCACCATAATTGCCTCTGTTTGAGTTCCTCACTGCAGACAGCTAGCATAACTCCAGGCTCGTTCTCTCCCCTGTCCTGGGGAAAGTGTCTCATCACTTCTCTCATCATTTCAGTTTTTGCTGTTATGCCCAAGTGCCCATCCAAGGTGGAAAATGGCTCTTGAGAGCAGGTTTAGTTTTCTGTTTTACCCCTGCAAAATGCTTGCTCAGGTGTTAGGGTGCAATTCTAGGGAGGCTTAAACTGCTCTAATTTTGCGTTTCCGTTGCCTGGCCACCTCCTGACGTGCTGGCTGTGCTCTCCCACCTCAGCCTCACATCTCCTCTGCCCTGTGGGCCTGTCCTGCTTAATTTCACCTGACACAACCAGATTTGTAGCTGGTGTGACTCCCTGGGCTGCTTGCCACCCGGTTGCAGGCACACCAGTGCTAGTGCAAGGCTGAGGGGTAGCGGCATCCAGAAGCGGAAGCTGGAGGGGGCAGGAATGCATCAGCCCGCAATTAGATGGCCTTAAGCAGTCCCACCCTTAAAAACGGATTATTTGCTGTATACTGTGACTTCTTGGTGGCCAGATGGTTCTCGGTGCTGAGGGAGCCATACTGATGGGTGAGCATCGCTGTGGAGAGGAGGACAGGAGTGGAAATAGCAGCTACCCACTGAACTTCCATTTAACGTGAGGTTAATCTAGGTAACACATGTTGCTAAACCAACTAGGTTTTGTTGTACCCTCATCAGGATCTTACTACCTGACTCTGTGCTGGCAGACAGAAATCCTTATGGTTGCTAATGCTGTAGAACTGGCCTCTGACGTCCCTGCAGCTGCCACCCAGGCCCTAGTTCCATGGCTACCGTCGTGCTGCTGAGCCTTCTCGTGCCCATTGTTCGTGGTTAGAGCACTCAGATGGTGCATGGGCATCCTCTCCTCATCCCTCCGTATCACCCCTCTGCCTTCTTGCTGGGGCTGTAGGCTCACGGCCCCTGGAGGCTGGGGCATGAAACCACGCACACTTGTCTCACCGGGGACTAGACAAAACTTGCAGTAACAAAGCTGCAGGTACGTTCTTGTCAAGCCAAGGAGTGCTGGCTGCTCAGTCAAGGCAGACTGGCTACTACTACACCAAAGAATTCAGATTCAAGAAGACGAGTTTTTTCAAGGGCTGGAGATGCTCTTGCTTTCTTTCATTGACTTTTTTTAGTCTTTGACAGCCTTCCCCAGCTGCCCTCAAGCTAATGTTTGGCTGCCATTCTCCTGAGTGTGCCGGGGATAACAGAGTTAATGTTGTCCGAGGCCTGGTGGTCTTGGAAGCGTGCTGCTGATGCTAGAGCAGACGTGGCTGTGTCTGCTGATTTAAAACCCCAAGGAGTGCCCAGAGGAAGGTTCCTGCTGGTCCAAACTAAGGCTTTTTGGGAAACTTGGTGTCCTGGGGAGCCAGCTCTGCCCTGTGTCCCCCCGCTGAGGTTGTCACTGGAGCCTGCTGGATTCTCTCCTGGAGCAGTTATTCCAAGTGGTTTGTTTCTGGTCCCCATGTCTCTTGGCTGAGCGTGAGAGTGGACGTGTCATCCTTGGTGTGCTCCATCCTGCGCTCCACAAAGCTGCTGCTCATTGGGCTTTTGGAAGCGTTGTGCGTGCGCTCCTTGGCAGGGCTCCTGCCCAGCACCCTGTCCCTCTGGGCGCAGGGCAGCTCCTCTGGGAAACTTCCCTGGCCCAGGATGGCAGTGGGATGGCATGTCCCGTGGTTCTGGTGCAGGGCAGGGGTGGAATTGTGTCTCGTGACCAAAAGCCGCCACCACCACTGCGAAGGGTTGTGGCTGTTGGGAGCATCTCCGGGCCCGATCCCTGGGGCTGCATGGCTGTCCCAAGGGGTGACACTTCTGCGGGGAGGCCAGGGCTCCATCTGCCTCCCTTCCCACCCCCATTCCTCCATCCCATCTCCTTCTGTTCTTCCCCCAACACTTCACGCTGAGGGAGGCAGGGTCACGTTCTCGGTGCGCCTGTTTCCCCTTCCCCTGGGGAAGCAGCAGGGCTGGGGAGCGCTGCCCTCGCCCCTGAGCTCGGACCTGACTCGCCGCGTGGCTTGGAGCAAGACTGTTGTTTTGTTGTTTGGGGTTTTTTTTGTTATTAACCTTTCTGTGCCTCAGTACCCCATTCGGGATAAAAAAAAAGGGGATGGACCCAGTTCTGGAAAGCAATACGGGAGCTCTGCGTGCAGCGCGGTGCTACGCTTTCCTGGGTATCGCTACATATCTAGCTGTTAACGCTTTCATTCCCATTCAGCAGCCACACCAGGAAGGTGGAAGTGATGCTTGAGTAGGAAGTAGAGCCTTTTTTTCTTTCAAAAAAAACCCAAAACAGGCAAGTTGGCAACACTCATTCACCCGACAGCTTCGCCTCTGGACTGCCGCGGTCCTTGGGGCCGGTGCCCTGCCTCCAGCCCGCTTTTGCAGCGCTGGGTGACCCCCTACCCGCTGTACCTGGCGTGTGGGTAGGGGTTGCTTCGTTAATTAAATGACTTAATTAATTAATCGGTGGTGGGGGAGATTTGCCGTCCGAGGGTGTGGCGTGGGGCTCCGGGCGGATGTGGAACTGATGTCTGCAAATAAATAAAGCCATGCGGTGGAAGGCGGGCAGTGGTCGTCTCTTCCTTCGCGACCCCCGTGCGGGCCGCGGGCAGACGGGACCTCCCGGGCCCGGGCCCCCACCCAATCCCGCGTTCCCCAGGCGGCTTCGCGAGGCGCTGAGGTTTGGGTCCTTTCGGCCACTGCCGTTTTGGCGGGAAGGAGTTCGCCCCGCCCCTTCTCACCACGGTTGGCTGTTGCCGTGGAGACCGCTGGTACTTAGCAGCCCGGCCCGCCAATTGTGGCGGCGGCGCGACGGGCGCTGGCCAATCAGCGGGAAGGCGGGAGAAGAGGAGAGCGGCGCTGGCGGGCGGGCGGCCATGAAGCGGCGGCGCGGGTCGCCCCCGGAGCCGGGCTCCCTGCGGGCCTGGGCTGCCGAGAGCCGGGCCCTGGTCGACCGCTGGCGGGTGCGACGCGTCTCCTCTCCCCTTCCTTCCCGTTCCCTGAGCTCTGGGGCTGCCTTGCCCGGGGCCGCGCTGCCTCCAGTGCCGGTTGCCATGGGAACACCGCCGGCTGGGGCTAGGGCCGGTCCCGTCGCCGGGCCGGCGGGTGAGTGTCTCCCTTGCAGGCAGCGCGGTTCTCGGGGCCCGGCGGAGCGGCGGCGCGGGAGGTGCGGCGACAGAGAGGGGCCTTCGGGGAGCTGCTCCTGAAGATGCGGGGTGAGTGGTGGCCGGGTCGGCTGGGGCCGGCCTGCCCTGTGCCTAGATTTTACCCTCCTTCCTGAAGCTTGTGGGCGCGGAAGCACCGGTTCCCGCGGACTCCTGTTAACCGGACTGCATCTCCGGTACCCCCGTGCTGGAAACAAACTTCTGAAGGGAGAGCAAGTGAAACGAGCTGAACTGGGCCTGCAAAGGGATTAACGCCCAGCCGCAACCTCTATTTAATCTTCTTGCTGGGAGATGTGGGCAGAGCTTTGGTGTTTCTGGAAAAAATGGGGCAAACTTTGTCCTGGGAAGCTGGGGAAGGGGGTCCCTGCCACGACTGTGGTATACAGGAAGCCTGATGCGAGAGAGAGACACATCGTGGGAAACCAGTGCAAAAGGGTGGATGTGTATTGGAAGAGGGTAGGCTACTGATACTCTTTCGGGAGAGCTGAAAGGTCTCAGTCCTGGAGGACTGCAGCATCTCGATAGCTGGGGAATGCATGTCTAAAGCAGTGTCGGTACTTGATGTCTCTCTAGGTGCTGCAGTTCCCAAGCTGTTAAATATCACCACAACAACAACAAAAAAAAATACTTTCCAGGACGCTTCTACTGTCACAAAACCAGGTGGTGACATCTTAGCATGGATGGTTGTTGTGTTTTTCCTAACCAGCTCAATTTCTTGTTGGGTTGTCTGTGATCACAGGGCTGCCAGCTGCCCTCCCTGCCCTGCCTTTGGAGCTTACTGTCCTCTACAACTCCTTGCTTTTTACTATGGGAGCATCTGATTCTGCCATCAAAGAAGCAGCAGAAGGAATATGCCAGGGCCTCCTCAGGGGTAAGGAGATCGTTTTCTGTACCGGGGCTCCTTGGGGCGAGGAGATTGTTCTCTGCTTTGGAGATGTGTGGTGAGTGGCTGGAGATGGGGGCTGTGAGTAGGGAAGCCTGGCTCTGCTGGGAAGGGCAGGAGGTGGGCCATGGCTTGCGGCTAGAGACAGTGTGCAGCTGCCTGCCTGCTGCTGCCTGCAGGGATGGGCCAGAGATTTTAAGGGAAATGAGAGTTTTCAAGGTGTAAGGTGCCAAGTCTCTAGTGAAGTTTTAGTGACGGTAGAAAATGAGTGTTTTCTTTAATTATGGTGTGCTGGCTTCAAAGAAAACTCACTAAAATAGGCTGCAGGTCAGAAGGGGCTCTGCACTGTTGGCACGTGCTTGTCCTGGGGCATGTGACCTCAGGAGACCTCAGCAGACCTGGAGTCATAGTTCTGAACTGTGTGTTGTCTTCTGAGCGTGCCGCTGTTAACTCCACTGTCCAAGAGCTTTGTTTGCATGCCCAGCCATCCCTGTAACTCTGTTCCTACCCTCACTACGAGAAGCACAAGCTTGCTTGAGGCTCTCCTTCTTGGGAGGGTGTCTGTTACAGGGCACCAACCTGTTGTCTCATGGCTGGAGTGGTTTTTTTTGTTTATTTGTTTTTGGTTTGGTTTTTTTCAGTTCTGGAGGCTTGTGGGGCATGTGGGCAGGATCTTAGCACTGAGGAGCTGTGGCAGAAGGTGCTGCAGGAGGTAACTGTGGAGGATCTGCAGGCACCTTTGCACCGACTGGGGGCCCTGCAAGCAGCGTGGTGGCTGGCAGCCAGCCGTCTGGGAAGTACTGCTGGCCTCTTCAGGCTCCTGAGCAAAGCTGAGGTAACTGGGCATGGGCGGATGCAGGCGGTTACCTGCACCAGAGTATCTGTGGAAATACAAATACCTGTGGGTTTGCTAAAGGAGGCAGAGCTGGCATAAATACTGTGTTTGTCATAAAGCCCACTCTGAAAAATGTTGCTGTGGCATTTGGAGACCTGAACCCATCAGTGCTGCCCAGTCAGCATGAGTAATCCTCTCCCTGGCGTCCCAGCATAGCATAATGGCCCTGAGTGCATTAATAATGACTTCCAGAATATCCCCTCCCTGTCAAGGCCCTGGACCTCAAGGTGCGAGACAGGAGACTTGGGCAGGCTGGAGGGGGGCTGTAGGTGGACTTGCAGCCTCTGTAAGGAGCAAGCTGCGAGCAGTGGGATGCAGAGGAGTCTTTCCTGCTGATTGTGAGGCTGCTGAGGGGTCACACCTTGTTGAATGCCCTCTGACAGCATTTAGGTCTGCTTTGTCAGGAGCCCCTTGACCTCAGTCTGAGATGGGGAGGTGCTGCCCTGAGCCAGGCAGGAATCACTGCAGTGAGAGAGTTGTAGCTGAAGTGATGGGGTGGTAGGACATTGCTCCCCAGCATGGAGAACACTGTCAAAGGGTTTGGTGGGACCTCTGTTTCCTCGTGCTCTGGGATCGGTGTTTCCTGCTTCGATTTATCATTCCCTGCTCTCTCCTCTGTGTATTCACAGGACTCAGGAAGAGCTCGCTGCAGCGAGGGGGAGAATGAACTCCTCTCCCTGCTGAAGGCATGGCAAGTACCTGCTGAGGAGGCCTCCCTGCCCCTTGTACAAAGTGCCAAGGACTTGAAAGAGATCCTGTGCACTGCAGCAGCCTTCCTGCAAGGTTTGTGTGGAGGAGGTAGTCATGCCAGCACAGCCTCCCACTGCTGTCCTGTCCCAGGACCCTCTCTCCCAGCCCTTATCCTGGTTGCTCTTCCCAAGCAAACCTGCCCTTGGGGTTTTCTGGGCTGCTTGTTTGGAAGAGGGCCTGGGCTGAGCCTCTGGGTCTCAACTTTGCCATTCGGTGTTCAAAGAGCCTCTCTACTTTTTCCCCAGCTAAGCCTTTCTCTCCACTGTAACAGGGTTCCTCTGCCTGTCTGTGGCTTTAGGTAGGTGTCTGAGCCCCGCAGTGATCTTGTATAAAGCAGAAGGCTGACAGGGTACTTATGAGGATTTTCCTTTCTTCTCTCTGTCTTCTGGCACCTGCCTTGTTGCAAGCACATCGTTCCTGTCAGATTATGGTGCTGCAGGAGCCACACAAAGCTGTTGTGCAGCTTTTTAGCCTGGTGTCATAGCAGGTGATTGATCTCATGTGACTGCTGCATTCTGTCCTGCTTGTGGTTTTTCCTCGCTCACCGTCTTGACAATCCCCAGCAGCTCCAGGGGCAGGAGCTGTGCTCAGGCTGATGTGGGGACTTCCTACAAGGAGGGAGGGCAGGAGCTCCACAGACCTCTCAAAAGCCTCTAGGGTGGCAATAGCACTTCCATCGGGGAGGTGGCAGATGTGAATGTGATGTAGGCACATGAAATGGGCCTCAGGGCTTGAAATAAGGATTGAAAGAAAGGCAAATACTATATTTGCAATAAATAATAATGAATTAATATCCCAAAGCGTCATGCTGGAAAGTTTTTCTGAGATTCTGTGTGTGCTTCCCCATCTGCGCCACGGTTGCTGTGGATGAATGCGTAGGTGGGCCTGCCCAGCACCTACCTCCTCCCTTGTTCTGGGCCAAGGCAGGCACCTTGGTATCTGGGCTTGGAAGCTGCTATTATTTCTGCTAGATGTTTCCATCAATTGGCTTGTTCTCTTGCAACACCATCAAACAAAAGATGGCAGCTTGGCACCATCCTGCTGTGCATTGCTGGGTGCGGAGTGTAGTAGTCAGGTCCCAGTGGCGCTGGGAAGAAAAGGCTTGTTTTGGAACCAGGGGAGGAGAGCTGCAGAGCTGAGATGCTGGATCTGTCCTAGGGATGCAGGAGCTGGAGGCTGGGAACTTCCCCACCGCTCTCTCACTCCTTCAGGAGGCTGCGGGAGGATTCTGCTCCAAGATGGTCCTGTCCCAGATCTACACCTGCCTCGGTTGCTGTGCTCAGCGAATGGTAATGTCCGTGCCTCTTCCCTGTCAGTGGGGAGAGGCAAAACGCAGCTGAGAGCGGGGCAGGGAGGTTCAGGGTGATGTCCACGCTGCCTCTGTGTGGCCTAGGCTGCTGTGGCAAGGCGAGGTCTTGAGCCCTTGAGGTTGATGTTTCGTCCCAGCCTCCTTGGGCAGCTGCAAAATCCAGGCAGGGATTTTTGTCTGAGTGCAAAGGGTTGCTGCAGAGAGAAGCTCAAAAACCAGCCTGAGGAAGCCTGCCTTTGGCTAAAGTGCTGCCCTTGCTTAGTGGGGATTGCTGGGGAAGTGGAGCAGGGGTCTGGATCCCACCGAACAGTAAAGATGTCAGCAAGATGTCCTTGCAACATGCACCTTTTCCCATCTAACTAGGGCAAGCCTCAGACAGCCCTTCAGCACCTGAAACGGGCCCTCCAGGTGGACTTCCAGTGCCTTCCTGCCCTGTCCCACGTGGCAGCAGTGTACCACGAGCTGGGGGAGACTGATGCGGAGCTGCAGGCCCTGGCTCTGCTGTATGAGGTGTGTCTGCTTCCTGTAGTTCTGGGTTGATTTTTGCCCAGCAGAGCCTGTGCAGAGCTTCAAGCAGACTTCTGCCCTCTGGGGGGCTCTTTGACCCTGGCGGAGTCCCCAGAGTGGACCAGGGATCCAGTCGAGGTGCTGCCTTCAGCAGTGGGCAGGAAGGACCCCAGTGAGGTCCAAAATTCTTGCTCAGCACCTAGCTGTTGGATGTAGCAGGACCTTTGGGTCCCGATTCATGTTCTTGGTGGCTTGGGAGGTTACACTCCGGTGTCAGAAACTATCAGTCTCTTAATAAAGTATGTAATAAAGATTGTGGCTGTGGTGAGGTGTGCATTAGTCATAGCAACCTTGGTCTGCCTGGGAGGAGCATATCACAGCAGTAGACACAGAGTTAGCTCTTCAGTTGTTTGAAATCCCTAAGATACCTCACCCTAAGATACCTCACCTCCCTGTGGAGAGGGATCTCTCTCATTACAAACGGCCTAAGATCTGGTCTAACTAGGTCTGCAGCTGCAATGGGAGATGGTGTTCCAGGCAGCTCACAGCACCTGGAACTGAAAACCTGAGGTGATATGGGTGATCTTGCACACTTTTTGATGCCACGTGGAGATCAGAAGTCTGCCTGTCCCCGTGTGATCCTGGTTGCTCTTCCTGGAAGCAGCTGTGCTCTACTGAGACAGCGTAGCTGTGCGTATGAAGTGCAGTGCTTCTGCTCGTTGGGGTGCATCTCCAGATGCCAGAAGTGGCAAGTGAGCAGCTGCTCAGGACTTGACTAGCGATGTGTTGACCATACGTTCTATTCCTATTTCACAGGCTCTACAAAAAAAACCTCCAGCAGCTGCTTCCTCTAGTCCACATTTCCTAATCCGAACAGAGCTCCTTGTCCACACACCAATACTAGCTTCTCTCCTTCGCCACCACCACCCCTCTGAAGTGAAGTACCTGCTGGCACAGCGGTGTCTCCAGGACGGGAGGTAACAGCACCTCTGGTCTGCTTGCAACATGCTGCTTGTTTGGGCTCTGCATTTTTCTCTGTGCTCCTGGAAATTGTTCAGTTCAGTATGGCTGTTGCAGGTCTGCTCAAGTCATGGGTATCATGACCAGAGCAAATGCAGTGCAGGGAGAGCCTGTGGGCTAGTGATCCAGGTTCCACCTGGCTGTTGGCACTTCTTGGAGTCCCCCTGCTCCTTCCACCACATGTTCTGTCCGCATTGCAGGGTGGCTGATGCAGTAGAACATTACCTGGATTTTCTGGCTCTGCTTCAGGAGGGGCTGCAGCAGCAGGTAGGTGTTGTGGTGAAGACGTCCCTTGGTGGCTTGGTAGATGAGGTTTGGATCCCCATTGCAAGGCCTGGGCCTAGGTGTCACCCCTGGACTCCAGGTTTCAGTGTCTACTTAGATGTGAAGGAAACAAGGAGGGGGGTTGGCACCCCTGACCTGTGTCATGTCTGCCTTCGGATTCACACCAGAGACACT
Source organism: Rissa tridactyla (assembly GCF_028500815.1). NCBI lineage: Eukaryota > Metazoa > Chordata > Aves > Charadriiformes > Laridae > Rissa > Rissa tridactyla. Next base: position 76,485,588 of record NC_071497.1, read on the forward strand.
TGGCATTGCTGTTCAGAGAAACAGCTTCCCCTTCCCTGTGGGGAGTAGCTGTCAGCCTGGTTTTGGATGTCCTTTACCTCAAAAGTAGGGATTTGCAACCTAGACTCTGCTGAGCTGTTAGTGCTCCACAGCTTCTGCACCCTCCAACAGGCGCCGATGTCTGTGGGAGCGGGTCGAGCTTTGCTGGGCAGCAGCTCCGGGTTCCCAGCAAGCATGGGGTCATTCTGCTTGGCTGGGTGCTCTGCAGTTCTGCATCATGCGCTGCCACCGCTCTTGCTCCCCAGGTGCCCCTAGATGGTGACTCACCTCTGCCCAGGATCCCTGAAGTGTTCCTGGAAGCAGCATCTGCCTTGGAGCAGGCTGGGAGGCACCACGATGCTATAACACTGTGCGAGGAGGTCATCAGCCGGACAACTGACCTGATCCCACGGATGTTACGAGTGGAGGAGAGGCTGCAGCAGCCGGAATGCCCACTGCCAGGGACAGGGCTGTCCCAGCAGAAGGAGAGTCTGTGCTGCCTTGCCTGGAGAGCAGCTGGATACCTGCACCAAGGCTGGGCATGGGCCACGCTGGGTGAGAGCAAGGAGGCCATAATGCAGTTCAGCAGGTGCCTTGGCGATCTCTTGCGAGTCCAGATCTATGGTACTGGCGTTGAACCAACAGGTAGGACGCTGCACAGCGCTGGGCCGGGTCGGGATCTGTGTGCTTGGCAGTGCCGGGACAGGAACAAGATGCTGGGCCCAGCATCACCTCTGGTACCGCTTGTCCCAGCGTGCTGAGCTCTGCGCCACGCCAGAGCCTCTGAAGGGACAGGCTGGTTTGGTTGGAGCTGGGTTTGGCCTCAGCTCTGTCTCCTTGCCCGCTGTCTAGGTGACAGTGAAATGGGTTGTGAGCCAGGAAGCTTCTCAAATCCAGATTACAGGGAAGAGATCTGTACCGGTTGTGCAGATGGGCCAGGCTGCTGCTGAGGTCACTGCTCACCACAGCTATGTAACGTACCAAGCTCTTGGTGTTCTTCATTGTCATCCTCTGCCGCCTCCCAGCCTCTCCCAGCCTGGCGGAGAGGTTGAGCTCTGCCACTGGGGGTTTGGGGAGCTGGAAGATGAGCAGCCCAAGTAAATGTTTGGCCTGTCCTGACTGCTAACCTAACTGAGCCTGCTGGCAGGAGGGAGGGATGTCTGGAGGATGCTGTCTTCAGGTCCATGTGTCTTTCCGTGCCAGAGAATCTCCTGCCAGAAGTGGAGGTGCTCCAGAAGATCAGGTTGCTTTCCCTCATTGGGAGAGGTACGCAGTTCCTGGAGCTGGGGAAGCACACGGAGGCCTTGTTGGATTTCCAGCACAGCTTGCAGATCTCGCCAGGTAAAAGGCTCATTTTGGTGAGGAACAGAGGATTTCCACAAGTTTGTCCTGTGCTGCTTTGCTGCAAGGTCTTTGCTGCTTAGACCACGCTTATTTGGATGTCAAGGACTACAGCAGGGCTACTAGCAATATTATGTACTTGAGATGCTTCTCTGTGGCGTGGTCAGCTCGCTGCCCGGGAGAAGCAGACCAAAACTGTTGTCAGAGGAGTCTGTCAGAACCCTGCCCTGAGACACCTTGGAAGTTTCTCTTCTTCCTGCCCAGATAGCAGCCTGCTACAGACAGCTCTCTCACAGAGAGGGCCTGCTTTCCCGGAACAGAGCATCTGGGGTCTTGCTTTGTCCTAGGAAGTGGCGTGTCCCTGTCTGGCAGTCCAGACACGGGGGAGAGGAGCAGGGAGCCGTACATGTCCTGAGCCAGCCAAGGCATGGCCAGTGCTGCTCCTGGGGATGACCTTCCCTGTCCAGCGTAAGGTTGTGAGCTTGGCCAGCATCTGCCAGACCTGCTGGTCCCAGCCCTGATGGCGGCTCCCTCCCTCCCTTCGGCAGGGGGTGCAGACCTGCCTGCAGGGAAAACCCCAACCCAAACAGAGGCGTGTCTGGCTGTGCCGCAGGGATGATGCCATCCGCCTTGGCTGCCAGCCCCAGGCTTAATTAGAGCCTGTGGCACAGCCGGGATGGTCTCCTCCCCATTACACCACCTCTCCCCACCTGGTTCCTGAGCTTCTTTTGCAACATCCCGCAGCCAGTGCTGGGGACCTGGAGCTGAACCCCTCAACCTCCCTTGTCCTGCAGGTGACCCAGCTGCCGCTCCCTACCTGGTGCAGGCTCTGTGGAAGCTGGACCGAAAGCAGGAGGCAGCAGCCCAATGGCAGAAGTTCTCCCGGACCCCCCCCGGCGAGGAGGGGCAGGGAAGGTGTGCAGGGGGAGAGGGGTGGGATCTCGGTGGGGGCAGGTCAGTCTGGTTCCACCCTGCCTGTGCTCCGCGTGGGTCTGAGGAGCTTCGTCCCCCGCCACGGGATGTGGCTCTGTGGGGCTCCCCAGGAGACACGGAGCCAAAACGGGGGCGAGCCAAAACAGCCCACGGGGAGGAAAATTCCTGGTTGAACCATGGAATTCCCCTCTCCCCCAGGCCTGTCCCTCTCTACCTGGCGTCCTGTGTGCAGCGGGCAGCCTTCCCAGGCCACGAAGCCCTTGCCGGGAGCATTCGGGATTACCTCGGGACCCCAAACGGGGACTCCGCCAGCTGACCCGCCCCCATCCCCGCAGTTCCTCCTGGGTGAAGCCGTATTCCCGAAGGATTGGTGCAGACCACATCCCCTTTTCCGAATAAAAACCTCCTTTTAACGTTTTTCTGTGCCCTTTTTCCGGAGCGAGACTTTGAAGTCCCGGCCGCGGAGCTGCTCTCAGCCCCGAGGATGTGCTCTGTGTCCGTGGGGGGCCCCTTGACACCCCCTGATCCTTCCCCCCCTGCCCCGCGGCCGTGACTACGCGTGGGACCCTGCCGGCTGGGCCCCGCCCCGCCCCGCCCCGCCCCGCCCCGCCCCCCGAGCTCCCGCCTCCCGCAGCTTGTGATTGGCTGGAGCTCTGGCTCCTCTTTCCTGCAGCGCTAGCCAATCGCCAGGCGAGGTTAACCCGGATGGCCGGCGGGGCGGGGCTTCACGCCCGGATTTTCCCATTGGTAGGTTTTTGCCCCTGTTGCCCGGTAGAAGAGCCGCGGCAGGAGCGGCGCCGCGATTGGCTGGCGGGTGTCGCGCTTGGCTCATGACGATTGGGCAGGGCGAAGCAGAGGGGCGGGGCGGAGAAGGCACAGCGCTCGTTCTTTTTTTTTCCCCCTTCGTCCCCTCTCACCGTTTCCTCCTCTCCCATTGGCTGAGACGCTGGCTCGGCAGAATTTCCGATTGGTCAGCGCACGCTGTTGCTAGGCAGGCGAGGCGGCGCGGGGCGGAGCTTCCCCCTGGGATGAGTCGGCTGTGAGGTTCAGTCAGCGCGAAGCGCCCCGACCCGCCGCCGCCCGCCCGAGACCCGCCGCCCGCCGCCGCCGCCCGCTCTGAGGAGCCGCCGCCGCCCGCCTCCCCTCGCCCCTTCCCCCCCAGCGCCATGGCCTCGGGATCCGAGTAAGTGCAGGCCGCCCGCCGGCAGGCCGCGGCCTAGGCCCTGCTGCGGCGGCGCTGGGCCCGGCCCGGCCTAGCCCGCCTCACCTCGCCTCAGCGCGGCCCGGCGGCGGGCCCGACCCGTCTCACCGGGTCACGCAGGGCCTGAGGAGGTGAAAGCGGTGCCGGGAAGGGGGATCGGCCGTTCCCCGCCGCCCCTGGGACGGGCCTCCCCGGGAAGTGTCGAGTCATGCGGGGGGGGAAGGCGAGGCCTGGCTGGGCCGGGCCTCCCGCTGGGCCCCGGCCGTGCCCCCGCCCGCGGCCTGGGGCCGCCTGCCTGCCGTGCCCCGGCGCGGCCCGGGCCCTCCCGCCTGGGCTAGGCCTCAGCCAGGGAGGGCTTTGTCTTCCAGGCCCCGGAGCGGCTGGCGGGGCAGCGAGGAGTGGAGAGGGATGTCCCGGCCCCCTCCCCGCAGTGGCCCTCGGGCCGGGGCTAGCAAGTGACTTGGCATTAGCAGAGGCAGACATGTTGTGCCGGGCTGGCCTCCGTGGCAGCTGAGGCAATCAGCTATATTTTTGTCTCCGGTGTCTTGCCTCACTCCGTTTTCAGTTCCAGGCTGAGGATCATCTTTCATCCTCCTCAAAAATGAGTTGAGTAATAGTGGTCTCTCTTGGCTTCTAGCCCGTATGCACAAGCCACTTCATTGCCCCTTGAGAAGAGTAAAAATAGAACTTAAAGATAAATTTCCCAAATCCAGGAACAGCTTGAAGTAACTTTCTTGGCCTTGCCAGAGGCACTTTCGGTCTCTTTAAAGTGTCCGTTGTTTATGTTCACCATTTCTTTTGCAACTTCTGAAATTCAGACTTGCTCAGTCCTACTGAGTCAGTTCCAGCAAGGTGTGCCAAGAGTTCAGTGTCCATGGTGGAGTTTGGGATGGAAGCGATGGTCTCGGAGGCATATTTTGCAGATGGGCAGGGTGAACAGTGTCTTTAAAAAAAATTTCAACTTCAGCAGAGTTGCTTTCACCACACAAGAATCAACAAAAGTTACCCTGCGACTGGAAAAGAGTTACTTTTTAGTTGCCATTTTTGGGTCAGTGCCGTTGGCAGCCATCTTGCTGAATTGAGCTTTAGCGTAGGGAGTAGCGTTGCAAGAGCTAATAGAGTGCTATTTTTGAAGGGATTCTCGTTTTCATGTGCCTACCTGTCTGAAACAGTTTGAGAACTTGGCATCTCAAGCATGGGTATGAACTCACCGCTTCATTGTCATGTGCTGTTCCAGTAAGTGGCTGCAATCATTGAATACTTTACTTGTTTGCTTCCATGAATAAAATGTTTCGTGGATATTTTTTTTAATACCTACTAGTTCAGTCTATAACGTGAATGTTCAGGGTGGTAAGAAACTACTGACAGGTTCTATCGCAGAAGTGAGTTCCTGAGGATATTGTTAAAAAGGCACACTAGCACAGAGGAGGCATGACTGTTTTCACTTTCATTATTGCAGCTGGAATCAGTTTGAGTCATTGCCTTTTCACTGTTATTTTAGCATAGGCTTGTAGGAAGAACTTCTTTCCCTAGTTTCATTGTAGCTTTAGAGGTTGGTACTTGTTTTCAGAAGAATCACTAACTGGTAATTACTTTCTGCCCTTGCTCTTCGCACCATCCACCATAATGCATAGCCTCTGGGCGTTATCACATGCTGAATGAGGGGAGCTCTGACACAGAGAAAAAGGATGGAGTGATGTAAGTGGTAAAAAGTCTCCCCCCCCCTCCTTCCCTCTGTCAAATGGGGCTCTTGGACTGCTTTACTGAGAGAGAAAAGGGGGCTGAGAATGGGAAACAGGAACCTATTTATTGTTGGTAATTAGGACTAGTAGATATTTGCTGCAATTTTATTGATGTCTTGCGCTTTATATGCAAGCTTGGCCATTAGCTGTGCTGGGGATTATGTCCTCACTTCTGGCCTCTGTCTAGGGGCAGGCTTGGTGCAGGCTTTGAATTTGCTTTTAATTCCAAAACGGCTCTAAAGCTACATAAGCAAGGCGTTCGACATGGTCTCCCACAGCATCCCCATAGAGATGCTTAGGAAGAGTGGGCTTGATGAATGGACAGTAAGGTGGATAGATAACTGGTTGAAAGAGCTCAGAGGGTAGTGATTAGGGGCACAGAGTCTAGTTGGAGGTCAGTGATGAGTGGTGTTCCCCAGGGGTCAGTACTGGGTCCAGTCCTCTTTAATATATTCATCAATGACCTGGACGAGGGGATAGAGTGCACCCTCAGCAAGTTTGCTGATGACACAAAGCTGGGGGGGGGTGGCTGACACACCGGAAGGCTGTGCCGCCATACAGAGAGACCTGGACAGGCTGGAGAGTTGGGCAAAGAGGAACCTTATGAAATTCAATAAGGGCAAGTGTAGGGTACTGCAGCTGGGGAGGAATAACCCCATGCACCAGTAGAGGTTGGGGGCTGACCTGCTGGAGAGCAGCTCTGTGGAAAGAGACCTGGGAGTCCTGGTGGACAACAGGATGGCCATGAGCCAGCAATGTGCCCTTGTGGCCAAGAAGGCCCATGGCATCCTGGGGTGCATCAAGAAGAGTGTGGCCAGCAGGTCGAGGGAGGTCATCCTCCCCCTCTCCTCTGCCCTGGTGAGGCCACAGCTGGAGTACTGTGTCCAGTTCTGGGCTCCCTGGTTCAAGAAGGACAGGGAACTGCTGGAGGGGGTGCAGCAAAGGGCTACTCAGATGATTAGGGGACTGGAACACCTCTCTTATGAAGAAAGGCTGAGGGACTTGGGTCTCTTCAGTCTGGAAAAAAGACGACTGAGAGGGTATCTTATCAACACTTATAAATACTTAAAGGGTGGGTGTCAGGAGGATGGGGCCAGGCTCTTTTCAGTGGTGGCTGGGGACAGGACAAGAGGTAATGGACACAAACTTAAGCATAGGAAGTTCCACCTAAACGCGAGGAGGAACTTCTTTCCTTTGAGGGTGGCAGAGCCCTGGCACAGGCTGCCCAGAGAGGTGGTGGAGTCTCCATCTCCGGAGACATTCCAAACCCGCCTGGACGCGTTCCTGTGCAACCTGCTCTGGGTGACCCTGCTCTGGCAGGGGGTTGGACTAGATGATCTCCAGAGGTCCCTTCCAACCCTATGATTCTATGATTTTGTGTTCAGTTTATCTCTTTGTTGAGTCAATGAAAGAAAGGAGCGAGGGGGGAAGTGTGTGAGGGAACTGACAAAAGGGGTGAGTAGGGGATATGATCTAGAGGATTTGCACCAGGCGGTCTCTGAAAAGAAACTCATTGAGGAGCTTTAAAAATTACCTAGGTTAGCTGTCTGTCCTGCTGTTGCCAAAGTTTACCAGCACACATAGGGAAGTTGGTGGGAGAGCGCCCCAACCCATGCGTTAGGCTTTCCTGCTTGGTAGTTTCAGTTTGGGCTCTCCTTCCCTGATGCACAGATGCTGGAGATAGTCTGAGCGTGGTTGAGGTGCACAGACATATTTTGCTCCGTCATCTCGGTTACAGCATGAGGAACCCCCAGGAGAGACGCAATGAGGGCAAATGGCGATGATAATAATTGCTACTGGAAGATGGGTAGCGCTTGTCTCTCGAAGTCCTTACCCTTGTCTGTAGGGGAAATAATATCACTTTCCTGTGTAGCTGACACGTAATTTCATAACACCTTTGTTTCTTTATCTGCAGAACTGTCAGGTCAGATAACTGAAGCTGACCCTGTGCATTTAGATGCCTGCGTGCTGTTTCTTGGAGATGGTTATTCCATTTTTAATGCCTCCAAGCTTTTTGATTGCTTTAAGTGCAGTAATGTAGTGACAACATTGATCCAGCCCTCCCTTCTTACTTAGGAAACTGTAGATTGAGTTCTTCAGTACTAAAACTTTTTTCTCACATTCAGCAAAACCAAGTGGACCTCTTCGTGTGCTCTTCAGCACTGCTGTGTGCCAGGACGTATCTGAACGTTATTTCCAGATTTATACAGCTTTTGGTTTATTGACAGTTTTGGTCCAAAAGCTTCCACTTGCTGCCCAATTTTTTTATTTTTATCTTGTGTCCCAGACTGTGTTTTAGGCTGCAGGGCAGTCTCTGCATCCCGAGGGACAGCCACGCAGTTTCAGTGACAGTTTATGTAGCCAAAGTCTGGCAGTGGTTTCTTATCAAAAGGCCTTTGGATCCACATCTTATGTGCAGAGGGGTATGAGTTACATTCACACTTTGAACAGGCTAAATAGGAGTATTGTTTCTTTCTGGTGTCCCTTAGTTCAAGTTTTAAAATCTACCTGCTAAATTAATCTCCAGTGTCCAGGAGCTAATGCTGAGGCCAGGTGCTTATAAGTAGATTGTTGGTTTTAACCACTGTTTTAACCACAAGATCCTGTCTGTTCTGACAGTGTATTGGTTCAGTTTTGTTATTGCTCATCTAGTTTTCCTGGAAACCCCAGACCTTTTAGGACTCTACAGAGGCCGCATTTTAGGTTGAAGATGGAGTTCATGAGCTCTTTCTTGGATGTATCTAGCAGCCTTTCTTGTGTCTTTTTGGCTTCAGAGAATGGATCTGTTACATCTGACATTGAAAAGGATGGATGTTAATTTCTTACCTCTTGCACTCTTTAATGAAGAGAGGGAAAACATGACTTTCTCAGTGCTGGCAGTCCAGGAAAGACGTGTTTTACAGCTCCTCCTTTTGTTCACTTAAAATAATGTTACGTCTCATTTCCGACATGTTTCCTATGCTACCAGGGCTTATGCAAAGCTTGGAAACCTCTTGGAAACAAGCTGGCTGCCCTCGTAGGCTTGCTTGGTATTGTTCCCTCTTTTAAGTGTCAGATAAAGGACCCAATACACGTAGTCTATCTTGGAAAAACCTCTGTCTTGAGGGGTGGGAGGACCTGGGGTAACGTCACACTGCAGGCAAGTCCCCCCTCTCTGATGGACTTCTAAAAACGCAATGAGCGTGCCAAGTGACACTCTGCTGCCACAGTCTGTGTTCGTGCTGTGTAGCTGGTTGCTCTGCCACTTCCACTCAAGTGATTTCTTCTGGTTATTTTGTCCCTAAAAGAGCGAAATGGAGCCAAAGTGTATGGCCAACACCATTGTGCACAAAGCTCCCTACTCTTTGCCGGTGCTTGCTGCTTGCTTAGGAGAAAGGAAGACTTTATTTTCTTTTCTTTGTCAGAATCAAACCAAATTGTGCAAGGTTTTCTGTTATGTTGTTGGTCACTGGCACATCTGGAATACTTGGAGAAAGTAGTCAGGCACCCAAGGGAAGTTAGAACAGTCTGCCACTGTTGTGGCAGCTTCCAAGAGCTCCTCGGGAATCAGTTGGTTCACATTCATATTTACTTCATACAGTGAATTATTTGCTGCATTAGATTTTAAAGGAAATTATTTAATCTTCCTCTCTTCCATTTCTTTGGTGTTTGATTTGCTCCATTTTGTCAAGTCAAACAAATTATCTGTCATATTTGTTGTGGTGTAGTGAGGTAGAGCTGCAGGGACTTTGATATGAAGGTATTATGGAAAGGTGCTTATATCCTAAAAAGAAAACACTGTTTTTCATGAGTACTTGAATATTTCTACTGGCTTGCTAGGTTTAACTAATAGGCCTTGACAGGCTAAACTCTTACAACTCTTCCTGTCAGGGGAGCTGCAGCATTGTCCTTTAATTCCCCTATTTATCTGGGATTTGACACCAAATAGACTTGAACTTTGTTTCTGTGGCAGTGGTTACATGTGATTTCCATGAGTCTGACTAATTCTTTTAGGAAAAACATCTTGCAGTCAGCAACCTCTCACAGGCCACTTCTTTTCATAGATAGCTTCACAGCTATTTCCATTTGAGGCTAGTAAAGTAGTTATATTTACTGGCAGAAAACATTGTGCTTTGAACTCCTGCAGCTGATGCCTGGCAAAAATGTTCTCTTTGTCTTACAAACAAGTATAGTTTCTAAAAGACAAGACAACAAAGAAAACTGTATAAAATGGAGATGAAAACGGGGGTGGCTGGAAAGGGGGGAGCAGTATCACTCAGCCTCCTAACTTCTGTTCTCTTCACCAGTTCTAAAGCGGATGACTTATCGACTGCTATTCTGAAGCAGAAGAACAGGCCCAATCGGTTAATTGTTGATGAAGCCATCAATGAAGACAACAGCGTTGTGTCACTGTCCCAGGTGCGTCATCTATAATAGTAAAGCATTTAATCTGGTAATTTGCAAGCTGTTGCTGTGTATTAACTTGAAATGTAACTTTGCAACACGAGTCTAAGTATTTGTGTCACAAGCTGCAGCTGTTTCTTGTTTTCTTGTTTCCTAATACTCTTCCATGATAAAATGTATTTTGATTCTCAGTTTGTAGGATTCACTTGAGCTTGCGCCCTTAGTCTGGGTTCAAAATTAGCTCTTGACCATTGTAGTGGGAACCTCTGTCGTTGTGGATTTAGTACATCACTTCCAAGATGTAATTCTTCAAAGTCAAGTAGCTCTCCTTCAAATGCTTGAATTCTTGTTTTGTCAAGAGTTTGTTCTAATGCTGTTGCTGTTTACAGGCAAAAATGGACGAATTGCAACTGTTCAGAGGAGACACCGTCCTGCTAAAAGGGAAGAAGAGGAGAGAAGCGGTCTGCATTGTTCTCTCAGATGATACATGCTCAGATGAGAAGATTCGCATGAATAGGGTTGTTCGCAACAACCTGAGAGTGCGCCTGGGTGATGTCATCAGGTGAGAACTTGTTTGTTGACTGTTGCATATCTCTGGCTTGCCTAAATAATTTGTGCGCTGGCTCTGAATTGTGTGAGTCAGTAACAGAGGCAGGATCTGCAGGAGGTATTTTTATGTCTTCAGGAGCAGGTCGCAGAAATGTATTGAAGTGTGTGTCTTGCATCAGGGATTGCTGTTTACTTTTGCATGTGTTTCCGTCTGTGTGCATATTCAGGTTAATACTAAAAAATGATGCTAAAGATCCTTGAAGTCTCTTCAAGACTTTTATGAGCCTACGTCCTGTCATTACATTGAGTGGTTCAGTTATCTTACTGTTGTCACAGTCATCTTCCCAAATTTGCATTGTCGGGGAACTTGCAAATTTTTCTTGTCTACATTTTTAATGTCCACAGTGTTAACTGTGGAAAGCATCAAGCAACTTTGTAATTGATCTTGTAGTATCTGAACTGCCCTGTGGCAAACAGAAGTTAAAACTTGCTAGAAATGAGTGACAAAACGGTGAAGCAGTCAGATAGCAAGATTAAAAATCCCTGAAGAAGGTTTATATTCTGATTTTTTTATAAAAATAACCTTAAAATTAGGAATGCTTTAAAAGCGTAGCAGGGATTTTGTTGTGCAATGCTTGCAGAAAGTATTGGGAAATCATTGAAGTATACATCTTGGCTTATGGGAAACAGATTCCATTCTGTAGTGGGAGTGAGGGGAAATACATACGAGCATTTCTTAAACATAAAAATGCAAATATTCAGGCTTAAATACGGGAGGGCTGACAGCTCCTCCTCCAGAGCATCTTCCTAATCTGGAATATCCTGCATGTTAGGGGAAAATTGGAGGCTGGTTTCTGACACTAGGCTTCCTGAGGTGATATCAGGAGAAAGCTTTAAATGAAAAATGTGCTTTGTACAAACATTGTAGAGGAGAGCAATGAGCCTGTTCACCCATCTCTCTACCACTAGAAAATACAAGTGGTGTTTAAACACCACTAATTGGAACAGAACAGTGCTTTGAGCCGGTCTGTATATTTAAAATAAAGGTGAATCCTGACTTTAACGCGATGTGGGGTTACTGTCTAGTAATTTCTAGTGTGACAGTTCAGCCTGTGCTCTCCCCTTCTCTGCTGGGACTGTGTCCGTTGTGGTTCTCAGCCATCCAGATGTGTTACCAATTGTCATAGCTTTGCTGCATGGGTCAGAGAATTTTCTCACCTCTTGTCCTCAAAGTTTTTTTTGCTGATTTTAACTGCTTATTATGTTACTTTCTCTGGCCTGTTTTCTGCCAAAATGCAGATTCATGTGCTTATCACTTCCTGCTTGTGGTTTGTCAACTGTTTTCCTTCTGGGGTAGTCTGTCTCTTTACCGTTCTGCTGCGTCGTCTCTGTAAAGCATGTGGTGGAAGAATCTATTAAGAGTCTCGAGCAGTCACGTATGAAAAGTTGCATACTCAGCTGCAGTTCCATGTTGGCTTTTCTTACCTGGCAAAGCCAAGTTGAGCTTTCTGCCACAGCTTGATACTCCGAGCTATTGCTACAGTAGGCCGTTGGCCTACACTGCAAAATAATAGCTGAAGTGTTTATTTAAAAAGGGGGAAAGAGCCCTCAGACATAAATGTCAGCCTCCACAAAGTGGGACTGACAGACACATGGCCGTAAGCTGGTTACCCCTGGTTAGTACTGTGAGTGCCTCTGTTCAGAATCAGGATTATCAGCAACAGGGGCTCTGGTCTCTGTAGTAGGTTATGAGAGAGTGAGGAAGGAACAAGAGCTTTCCCCAGCTCCCTTTCCTTTGTAGTTGGTTCAGCAGTAGCTCCTTCTTGAAACAAAAGTTAGCTTGTGACACTTGCAGGTCTTTAGTAACTCACGAGTGTGCTTTAGGAGTGGTGAGAGGGGCTACAGAAGAGCAGGAGGTAGGAAGAAAGTATGAAACTCCCCAGCAGTCTCGAACAGGGCTGAGAAAAGTGAAGGAAAGTGTGTGTTGCAAAGACTGTCTCTTGATGGGCGTGATTTTTGCCTTGTCATTATTGAAATGTTCTTATGCAAGCGGGAAGTCTCACCAGGGCTTTGGAGGGTCCTCTCTGGCATTTGTACTGGCCTGGGAAGGGGCATCACTGCCTTTTCCATAAGTCCAGCATGTTATGGCTAACTGGAGTTTTCTTCTGTTGCAGCATCCAGCCTTGCCCAGATGTGAAATACGGCAAACGTATCCATGTGCTGCCAATTGATGACACAGTAGAAGGGATCACAGGGAATCTGTTTGAGGTCTATCTCAAGCCATACTTCCTGGAAGCATACAGACCCATCAGGAAAGGTAATAGCACCTGTTATTGAAGTCCTGATGAAAGCCAGTGTGAGCTAGTCCTGAGACTGAATAAAGAGAATTCATAGGAGCTTACACAGATCTCTATGAAGCATTAGACTGACATCTGTAGAGTGAGATTTTGCTGGTGCTGATTTATTTTTTTCCTGATCTTCAGAAGAAAGGGTGATTTCTGTTGCTGCTGGCTTGCAGAGCAGCTTGGTAGTCCTCCTGCGTATTTTTGCTAGATAAGATGGGAAAGCATCAGAAAAGGCTCAGGTAGGACGCAGGAGAAAATCTCATTAAACTAAGTTGCTGCCACTTAATGGGATTGGGGAGTTGCCCACATATTAATCAATTGGTTGGATATACCAGCTGGCACCCTGACTAAATTCGCTTCTTCAAAATAATTTGATTAATAACTGGGAGAGTGCTTAGAAAACCAAATGCGCTTTTAGAGTTGTGCCAGTAGCACTTCTGCTGGAACAGATAGGACCTATGTCCTGGTTTGAGGTAAAACGGAACGAACTTTCTGTTCAGTAATTTTACTTCTTAGCTAAGCCTCTTCTAACTCTCTGAAATTAACAGCATGTTGTGCCGAAAACGGTTCATTCTCAGAGTGATGAGACCAATGATTACAGTTTGCGCCAAGGAATGGTATGCAGAGAGGCTCTTGCTTATACTTATTGCTATAACAACCAAGGTTAGCTAATTTCATTATTTGCCTCATTGGAGGGTCATAAATGGAAAAATCGTAGAGGGGTCCCACCCACGGGGAGGAGCAGACAGGACAGGTGACCCAAAACTGACCAACAGGGGGATTCCATCCCATCTGCCCCTTGCTCAGTATAAAATGTCTGATGAGGACCCTGTCTGTTCATCTGCCTTTGATCCCGATCTGTGGGTTCCTGACTCCAGCTCTGGAATCCAGTTCCCACCCATCACTGAGTCCGGTCTGGGACTTCCCCAGTGCCTGCCAGTGACGTCATCCTGGGAGCTTAATACGGTTTTGTATAAACTGTATATATTTCATTATTTTCCTTTTTATTTTATTATTAATATTTCATTAAAGTAGTTTAATTTCTTCTAAACTTGTAAATATCTTTGTCTGTCCTCTTCCTCTCCATGTACGAGAGGTTGTGGGGGAGCATCTGTTGCCGGCCATTGGCCAATTTGACCAAAACCATGACAACCTAATACAATAAAAACACAGGTTGAAGTTATTCAGTTTTGGTAGCCCGTTTTAGCCAGGAGTCCTAGTGCAGTATTAAATAGTATTCTGCTTCTGGAGACAACCAGTTATAAGTAGCAACAACTAGTTATAATAACTTTAAAATGAAATTTTATGTTAGGTCTTTTTGCCTGTTTTAGAAGTGTTAAATTGAAACTTAATGGAAAAGAAATGTGATTCCGTGCCTTTGTGTTTTGTATTTAGGCAGAGTATTATTTTCTGTTGTTTCCTGGTTTTGTTTGCTGTTTGTTACTGGATGAAATTTGAGAACTTCAGCTGCTGCGTATCTAAACGGTGCTTGGGTAGTACATTCAGCTCTGGAGTTTCAAATGCAGAGCAGTGTTAAAAATGCCAGCGGCATATGCCTGTGTAACCCACTTCCTTGTCCTCTGGGGCTGCTGGTGGTACAAGGGTTGACATTTTGCAGATGTCAATTGCAGCAGGCAACTAAAGTGTGGGGTTTTACAGGTGACATCTTCTTGGTGCGTGGAGGGATGCGTGCAGTGGAGTTCAAAGTGGTGGAGACAGATCCAAGTCCATACTGCATAGTGGCTCCAGACACAGTGATCCATTGTGAAGGAGAGCCCATCAAACGAGAGGTGAGCAGAATCCTGCCATGTGGTTTTCCAACTGAATCCCTTATGTCCGAAATCTGTTTCTGTGATAGTCCTTGAGAGCAGCAGTGTTTGCAGTTCATGTTTTGGCATTTTGTGTATTGAATGTAATAGTTAGAAACTCCAGTTTTGTGAGATGAGCTGCTGCGGAAGGTAGTCAGAGAAATGCACTTCCACTGTCCTTCCTCATATGCTGAGTGTAGCACCTCATAGCACCAGTGCATAGGTTTGCTGATGAGTTGCCATATTTTGGCAGCAGCTGGTTTTGCATCTGCTTCCAGATAACTCATGCTGGATTTAGATAAATCTTTTAATTCCAAAGTTCCCTTGACCCATAGCAGGGAGGGTTTAAAAAATTGCTAAATTTCTTGCCACCTGAAAAGAAAGCAATTAATGCTTTTTCAGTGAGAAATTTGAAATCTCAAAATCATTCATTTAAAAAAAAAAAAAAATCCTCAGTCTTTTAAGGTATCTAGCCTTGAGCCTCCCAACTTGAAGCAGTTGGGGTGGCTTCTCTGTCAGGTCTTGGCCACCTTTCTATTACAGAGTAGGAAATCTCAGAGAAATGAGCTAAGGTGGTTGTGTATTCCATAAAGTAAGTGCCTGCAAATCCGTGTGAGTGCTGGTTTGTAGTTAGCTGCCTTCTGAAAAATTCGTCTCGTATGTGACACTTGTGAGACATATGCCATGCCCCATCTGGGCACTGGATGAGTCCAGTTTGGGGTCTTTGTGACACAGCAGAGACAAACAGGAGCAAGTTCAGCCAAGGCTACCAAAATGATGAGGAGCTGGAGGTCAGAATGACTGAGGAGGGGCTGGGTGAGTGGGATGATGGAGCCTGTAGAAGGGAAGGCTTACTGGCAGCTGCTTGATGGGAAGGGGTAGATGACGAGGCTTTTTTGAGAGCTGTACCCAGGTACAGGACTAGAGGCAGTGACATAAGCTGTATCAAGGGAAATACCAAGTAGGTGCTAGGAAAAAGGTTTTCCCCAACCTGCTGAGGTGGTAGTTCCTGTTTGTGGGGCTTGGACTGATCTCCTCTGAGATTCCAGGCTGTGTTATTTTATTATTTTAGTGTGGCCTAATGTTACAGATAACTAAGGCCAGTAGAGATTTGGACAGCCAGATGAATGGATGCTGTAGAGCTTTACTGGAAGAGCTGATTACAGTTAATCTTACCTGCATGTCTGGATCTTAACATTCTCTCTTAATTTGAATCAACGTCTGACAACACTGTGTCTGAGAACTGTATGATAACCAGAGTATGTCAGGTAGTTAGAGGTATCATAGAATCATAGGGTTGGAAGGGACCTCTGGAGATCATCTAGTCCAACCCCCTGCCAGAGCAGGGTCACCTTAGAGCAGGTTGCACAGGAACGCGTCCAGGCGGGTTTTGAATGTCTCCAGAGATGGAGACTCCACCACCTCTCTGGGCAGCCTGTGCCAGGGCTCTGCCACCCTCAAGGAAAGAAGTTCCTCCTCATGTTTAGATGGAACTTCCTATGTTCAAGTTTGTGTCCATTACCTCTTGTCCTGTCTCCAGGCACCACTGAAAAGAGCCTGGCCCCATCCTCCTGACACCCATCCTTTAAGTATTTATAAGTATTGATGAGGTCCCCCCTCAGCTGCCTTTTTTTCCAGACTGAAGAGACCCAAATCCCTCAGTCTTTCTTCATAAAAGAGGTGTTCCAGTCACCTAATCATCTTGGTAATCATCTTGGATCATCATCCAAAGGGTCAAATCACTTACAGTTTAAGGAATAAATGTATTTTATACTGAGCTTCGTTGTCTATTGCAGTCTTCGTTAGCCATCAGAGGGTCACAGAGCTTGTTTAGCATTAAAGTCTGTAGGGAACCTGGCAGCAGAGGCTGTCATTGAAAAGGATGGGCTTCAGTGAGGTCTAGGTACGTACATGCAGTTCCCTTCATATGTCTGGGAAGACAGAGCTAAGAAACAATCGTAGAAGACACGAGGAAGACTTGAAAGTGAGAATCTCAAGACAGCAAAGAAATGGCTATGAGCAAAAACCGGATTCCTGGCTTCTGTATACTGGGAGGGGTTGTTAAACTATTGTTTTCACTCACATGTTTAATACATTTCCTTCCGGATAGGATGAAGAGGAGTCACTGAATGAAGTTGGCTATGATGACATTGGTGGCTGCCGGAAGCAGCTGGCTCAAATCAAAGAGATGGTGGAACTTCCACTCCGACACCCTGCGCTCTTCAAGGCCATAGGGGTGAAGGTAAGTCCCCGTGTGCTCCAGGCAGATGAGTGGGCTAGCCCTTGCACATGTCTCTTAGTCTCAGAGGTTTATGAGGCATTGGCAGGGGCAATAAGTAATTTGTGGGCTTTTTGTGGTTGTGGGTGTAGAAAAGTAAATTTCTTTAATGCTGCTGTTAGGAAAGTGTTTCCTTACATGTTCTGGACAGACTAATGTATCGCAACTTGTAAAGCAGAGTGATGCTTTGAATCAGCGCTGTCAGTTACTGTCACGGTTTTTGTTTGTGTGTCATGCAGAACAGTAAGGGTGTTGATAGCAATGCTGGGATGGCAGCTGTTGCATGAGTTTGCATCACAATTTCGGACTGTCTTTATCAAATGCTTACAATTTCACTGTGAAGCTGCTTAGGCATAGAGATACTAGCTCACCACCTAAGTCCCTTGCCTTTGTCCTCAGCCTCCACGTGGGATCCTGCTATATGGTCCTCCTGGCACTGGTAAAACACTGATTGCCCGAGCAGTGGCCAATGAAACGGGGGCTTTCTTCTTCCTGATCAATGGTAAGTTTTGTGGCTGCTTTGGCTGCAGATCTGCTGCGTGGTCGTTCATCCATCCATGCATCCATTTTATGGTAATGAATGGTGTTAATAGGGCTTGTAGAGCTAAGTTGTCTCCCTGACATCCTTCCTTGCCTCTTTCAAGTGTGCCTCTGGGGACATTTGGAGGCTATTTGTGTGTAAGCTTCTGTAGTGGCACTTCCCTTAAGCTTGATTGTGTAGTAGCAGGGTGGTTGGAAGACAGCTCTGTGACGCAGGGACTTGGACTCTGTCTGGGTGTTCATTTATGTTGGTGAGGGCAGAGCTGGGAGTGAAATGCTGAGATTATTCTAAGTATATGGGTGCAGGACATTTGTTTCTGTTGCTGCCACCACGTTCCATTCAGAAAAGCAGCTGGTCTGCTGTGGATTTCTCTTTCCCCTCAAGTGAAGCACAAGACCTGTTTTGTTTCACATAACATTAATTGGGAGGAACTTTCCTGAAAACTATAATTGAGTACCTTGGGACATAGATACAAGTGGCAGAACCTCCTGCTGATAACTCTCACTGGTAGCGGCTGAGATGGTTACTGGTTTATGTCCAGTAAGGACCAAATTCTGATTTTTCCTTGTTGCTTCTCTGTCCCATTTCACAGTCATTGCTGGAATAACTGAACGTTTGTACTGAAGGAGTGCTGCTTTGCTTTCTGATTTCAGAAAGCATAGACCCATGAAGGCAGTAATAGCAAAGGATTGTACAGCACAGGATAGCGGTGACCAGCAGTAGGGAAGGAACTTGCTTTGTATCTCAAGATACCCGATGTAAATGGGCTGGTTTTAACCATATGTCGCCCTTGTCATGTACATCTTAAGTGTGTGGAAGCTGTCACTGAATGCTAATGAGCCAGACGTTTCTTTAGACACTTGTATTGCATAATAAAAATAACAACGTCAGAGTTAGTGATGTGTTCTCTGTCTGCTGGTCCTAAGAACGGAGCTGCTGGCATTGTTGTAGACAGAACTGGTACGAACTGGTGAGATACCTGTAATAAAACACTCTCAGTACCTGCCCACGCCAGTGGCTCTGCAGCTGGTGCGCTTCAGTCCGCTATCAGCTTTGTACTCCTGAGGGTCAGGTTTCTTTTTCTAGGATCTTTTAGAAGCATACTCTTCATAACCACTCCCATCAGCATCATGGAAAAATCTGTTAAAACAGAGTACATCTGTAAGCCTGCGCTAATGTTCAGCAGTTGCAGGAGATCTCAGGGGAATGCTGTCCTTCCTTCTGGGATTGATGTGCTTACTTATTTTGGGGTTTTTTTTTGTTTATTCTTTGAGAGGAAATGGGATTTGGGTTTTTGCTTTGGTTTTTTGGTTTTGGTTTGTTGGTTTTTTTAAAAATCATTTATAGGATCTTACAGAGGTAAATGTATACCTGTGTAGTGTAAGCTAAAGACAGCTTCAGTATCTTACAGCTTTTTCCTTCCCTACCCTGATAATTCATCACCATATAATTTGATTGCTTCTCTTGCAAGCTAGGACTGGCATTAACAGTGTGTGGTGGCACATTACAGAGAAGCTCACCAAGTGTGAAATAGGGTAAGGAAAGAGGCAGCTAAAGGTAGCTCATTGACTAGTGCTGCATTCTGTTAGAGTGAACTAAAAACACACCAGAATAATGATAGAAAGTAATTCCTCATGCTATTCTTGCCTGTTCAGATGCAAATTTAGTAAACTCAGTTGATAGTATTTGCTTTGGCTTGAAGTATAGATTCTCCCATGTGAATATTATACTAAAAAAATTCATCTGCATGCCTTGAGGCTAGCTGCCTCTCCTCTGGGTGCCACAGTGCTGCTGTTTTTCAGGTCCTGAGATCATGAGCAAACTGGCTGGTGAGTCTGAAAGCAATCTGAGAAAAGCCTTTGAAGAAGCAGAGAAGAATGCTCCTGCCATCATCTTCATTGATGAACTGGATGCCATTGCTCCTAAGAGAGAGAAGGTAAAGAAAGCCTGTAGAAGATAAAGTAGTACATCCTTTTTGGTAGCAGCTGGTGTGGATCTCTGCCTTTGACTACTGGGTAGAGCAGTATTTAATGCCTGATTTCAGTTGGACATGAGAAGAATCAGATATAGTTCACAATGTTTCTTAACAGCTCACAGCTGTCTTATCTGTCTGCTGTGGTGCAGTAGTAGCTCCTGTGCTGTGCTGTAGGGCTTTTGGTCTAACCACTGCTTTCTCTCTCTATAGACACATGGAGAGGTGGAACGTCGTATAGTGTCTCAGCTGCTGACTCTTATGGATGGACTGAAACAGAGAGCACACGTGATCGTTATGGCAGCTACTAATAGACCTAACAGCATTGACCCAGCACTCAGGCGATTCGGTAACCACGATTGCAGCCTCTCTTGTGTATCGCATACATTGTTACAGGATTGGAAGGATTGAGCAGAAATTAATACTAAACATCCTCTGTGTGTTACATAAACTATTGGCTTGAATCCATCTGCTTGTTTGAAATTCATTTCTATGCTTCCAACCTTTGGTATCATTTTTTGTGCCGTGTTAGGTTAGAACTTGTAGAAGTAAAAAAATACTTTGAAGTGGAAAAGTGTGCTAGCCTCCATTAGTTGAAGCTATTTCAGGACACACTGAAAGAATAAATGTTTAAAGGGATGTTCATGCCTTTTGGCATGAAGGGTTGCAGAAGGCTTTGAATTGTCTGATTTCTCTTACTTTTATTGGTGAAGTCTGGTAATTTCTGAGATTCAGGTTTTCAAAACTTTGCAGTGTGACTGAATGTCTGGTGTATGACCAGTTGGTAAGGTCTGTAATAGCAAACCAGTCAAATACGTAGGGGAAAACAGCCTCTTAAATGTGTAGTGAGGCATTTTAATGCACAGCTATGGCTAGAGATAAATGATAAGTGTACGTACCTCAGTTAATATTGTGGTAATACTTGGGTTTCCTGCCTCTCCAGATACTGGGGCAATTCATGTTTTTCACCACTTGGGTACTGCTATGAAAGTTGTGAAAAATTAAATCTTTCAGTATTTGCAGACTCTTGTGATCAGTACATAAAGGTAGAACCAAATAAAAACGTTTCATGGTATGTTGGTTCAGGGAGGCGTATTTTTCTGAAACTGAGGCTCGGAAAAAGTTACTAGAACAGCAATCCTCTGTGTCGTATAATCTTGAACTCTAGTTAATACAGTAGTCTCACTTTCTTTAAATGGCTTAGGCCTTTCCTCCTTCTCTCATCTGACTCTGCTTCTGTGCTGATAGGTGCTGCAGAGAAACCCAAAGCTCTGGCATTTTCTGAAATTGTATGTGTGTGTGGCTTGTCATCATGTTGTTCAGTCAGAGGAAGGCAGGAACTGCAGCCCCCCCTAATTCGCAGGGTCAGCAGCTCAACAGATGTTTTGTACTCCCCAGGTCGTTTTGACAGAGAGGTGGATATTGGTATTCCAGATGCCACTGGGCGCCTGGAGATCCTGCAGATCCACACGAAAAATATGAAACTGGCTGATGATGTGGATCTGGAACAGGTGAGTGGCATGCTATGAGGAAAGCTTGTCTCTGCAGACAGACGTTCCCAATGCTTTGTTTTGTAGTGGAAGAGTTGTTAAGGCTTGATCGCATAAATGTAGTTGATCATTTAGGACAGCGAGAAACTGGGGGAACATGTGTTCTCTGAGTTTCCTTCTGAGTAGTTTACCAGTGACCAAAAATCCTCACTCACTAGTCAAGAGTGGCATGGCTAAGTGAAACAAATGTGTATCAGACCAGTCTGGAAATGCCTTGCTGCTGTCCTCCTGGGTTTGTTTTCTATGGCATTCTCTTTAAATATAAAGCGAGCCTGAAACAGCTCACACAGAGCTGTGTGAGCGTTGTGGTGACACTGGACACCACATGTAACCTGGATGTTTCCTGTAATCTCTGTCCTGAATGAAGAACTGCAGTCCTCAGGGTTATTGTTCTGCACACCGTCTGAATTCCTATTGCGGAACAGTGGTGTCTTTGCCTGTTAAATATGTGGTAGCACTCATCTTGAATCCCTACCAAGGCACTCCTGTTCCTGTCCTCCAGAGCTTTGTTGCGCTTCCCAGTGAGTGACCAAAGCATTGCATTGCCCTTGCAGAGCGCTTGCTTGTATCCCTGTGAGTCATAGTCAGTGCTCTGCTTTCAGGTGGCAAACGAGACCCATGGCCATGTTGGTGCTGACTTGGCTGCTCTTTGCTCAGAAGCTGCTCTTCAGGCTATCAGAAAGAAGATGGATCTCATAGACCTAGAAGATGAAACCATCGATGCTGAAGTGATGAACTCGCTGGCTGTGACCATGGATGACTTCAGGGTAATGCAGGAGTGCCCCTCTTTCTTTTGGGTGCAATGTCTAATTGCTTATCGGAAGCAAGGGAACATAATGTGTTGGAATTCATATAATGCCATTTCTTCTAACGATAGTGGGCTCTGAGCCAGAGCAACCCTTCTGCTCTTCGGGAGACTGTGGTGGAGGTGCCACAAGTTACCTGGGAAGATATCGGTGGTCTAGAAGATGTAAAGAGAGAACTCCAGGAGCTCGTACAGGTAAGGGTTTCCAACAGATTTTTGCCTAGTCGGCTTGAAAAATAATTATAATAGTAAAATCCAGAACAGTTTCAGATTCCTGTTGGGCTGTGAACAGGGTAAATGCAGAGGTTTTTATGGTATTTGCTTGTAATGGACTAAAGGTACCATGCTGTCCACCTTAGTGAACTTGGAGAGGAAGGTGCTGGGAAGCAGCATCAGGCTTTCCTTAGCTGAGTCTACGGTGTCATCTTGGGTGGGTGTTGTGCTACTTGCAGAAACAGCAGCAGTTCTGCTTCTTTTACATGGAGATCAGCAGTGGCACCCCTGCTGAGAATCATCTTATGTGGTGGCTTTATATGCCAGAAAGCACGTGGAGATCCTCATGCAGAGAGCCTCTGAAGGGCTTCCCATCAGCATTAGCACAGGGACAGGTGAGAAGTAATTGTGAAGCCTTCTACAGAGGGAAAGACTAGAATGAAAAGTCATGAATGGTCTGTGGAAACTCTACGTTTCCTGGTTTGGGATGGTTTGGATTTGATACATTCCTGCTTTCAGTTGGCACTGTAGAGGCATCCTGTCTGTGAATAAAATAATCTAATTTTCAATCTTATTTTCTGATGTTAAAATCATCACCTATCTCTGACCTCATTGCTGAGGATAAATGCTCACATCAGACACCTTGCCCGTCTCTGGAGAGCAGAGCGAATTGGTTAGATAATGAGCTGTTCCTTTTTGCTTCTGCAGGGCAGAGGGAAGTTGGGGTTAAGTGTGCTAGAAAACTACCTGAACTGGTACTTAGTTCTTAGAGGTAATTAGGTTGTTTAAGGCAGCTTTCCAATTTAGCTGTGGTGCTTTTCAGACCAGTGTCCTTGTAAAAACTCCAGTGGCACTGAATAGGCAGGATCTTGTGTTTAACCCACCAGAAATCTCAGGTAATGTTTCTGGTATGAGGAGAAACAAAACTGACCCAAGATGTCCCTGCCCATGGCAGAGGGTTTTGACTACATGATATTTGAAGGTCCCTTCAGATACAAACCATTCTGTGATTCTAAGGTACATGCCTGTTCTGGCTTATCATGAGAGGGGTTTGTTTGTTTTGTTCTCCTTCAGTATCCTGTGGAGCACCCAGACAAATTCCTCAAATTTGGTATGACCCCATCAAAAGGGGTTCTGTTCTACGGGCCACCTGGTTGTGGTAAGACACTGCTGGCCAAAGCCATTGCCAACGAATGCCAGGCAAACTTCATTTCCATCAAGGGGCCAGAATTACTCACCATGTGGTTTGGCGAGTCTGAAGCCAATGTGCGCGAGATCTTTGACAAGGTACGTGTTTCTTCTACTCCCTGTGTTTTTGCTGAGGTACCCCCAGAACTTTGTATCCACTGTGTCTGGCTTACTGGCCTGGTTCTTGTTTATGTCTTTTGTGTTTTTCCCACTTGCATTGACAGCAGGGCCTGATATTAGGAAATTAATACTCTTTGGCAACATAACTATTTAAACTTTTTCTCTGGCTGCAGTTTGTATCTATTGTTACCAGATGATAAATGCCCCGGTGCCTTAGCAGTGAGGCTAGCGTTAGGATGTCATGGATACCCTCCACATCCCTGAAAAACTTACCGACACATCGTTAGCCATCACCATCTACAGATTTTCAGAACATCCTGTGGGTTCTTGTCCTGCAGTATACATGGATTAGAAAGGAGCCCACTGCTACTGCCCTGTAGATACTGGCACCTCCTGTCCCAGAGGTGTCTGCATGGATTATCTTGGGAATCCTTGCTCTGGTGGTCGGGGAACATGCTGACAGAACGAAGTTGGAAGGACAGCAAGAGAGAAAAATTTAGGTTGGAAAGGAACCCCAGAGGCCACCTAGTCCAACTGTTTGTCCAAAGCAGGGAGATAACTTGGAAATTCGATCAGGTTGCCCAGTGCCTCATGTTCTGAACATGTGCTAAAGGTGGAGAATCCCTCACTTCTCTGGGCCTGTGTGCTAGTGTTTGAGCACTCTCACTGTGAAGAATTCTTTTCCTTTATTCTAACTGGAAGTTTCTTTGCAGCTGTCTGTGCCTGTGGTCTTTCATCCTTTCATTGCACACATCAAAGAAAGATCTGACTCCCTTCTTCTATACTAGTGCCGTGGTTTAGCCTCAGACGGCAACAAAGAACCACGTGTCGCTCGCTCGTGCCTTCCAAACACAGGAAGAATCGTAAGAAAAGGCAAGACTCTTGGGTTGAGACAAAGGCAGTTTAATAGAACAGCAAAGGGAACAGGCAAACAACAACAACAACAACAACAACAACAACACGGATAGGGGAATATACAAACGCGATTACGGAACCGCCACTCCCCTCGCCGCTCGCCGGCCGGACCCGGGCCGCCCCAGCCCGCTTTTAAGCAGCAACTTCCTGCCCCCTCCCCCGGCAGCTCAGGGTGGGCGTGGCTCACATGGCATGGAATACCAGGAAAAGTTAACCCTATCCCCACCGGAACCAGGACATTATCCACCCCTTATTCCATACCATCTATGCCATGCCCAGCAGGTTCCAATGAATTGCCACCACTTTCCCCTGTTATATATATATATATATACACACACATATAATACCCTTAGTTTATGGGTCATCCCTCCAAAGTGTCCGTTGAGTTCTTTTAATCCACGGCTTTGGGCTCCATCTGTTAGAACAGTCTCTCAGGGCAGGTGAGATGCTGGGTGGTGCTGGTCTGTTGCATGCTGTATTTTTCGGAGCTTGTGACTGGTGCACCTGGTGTGGCTCATGCACGCAGTCTGTAGGCTGAAGATGTAGATCTTGAGGAAACTGCTGGGCGCTGGCTGCTGAGATCAGTTCTTATCCCATCACCCCTGTGCCTTACTTGTAGTACAACTGATAGCAATGAGGACATACAGTGACAGTGTTACTTAGCAATTAACAGCACACAATCTGATTCATTGGCTATTCTCGCCCAAAATCAGATCTCCATGAGGTACACATCGGACTTCCCCATCCTTCCGCATCACCCACCAAGTGCACCCAGGTCCTTGGGCAAAAGCAATCCCACGGATGGGTTTGCCTTTGCCTGAGGCAGGACTAACCCAGACTGTCTTCCCTAGCATATTCTTCATGTGCACTACGGGGACTTTATCCCCTTCTACAGTACGTGGAAGTTTTGATTGGGCAGGGCCAGCCCGATTGTTAGATCCCCTGGTGTTAACTAGCCAGGTAGCTTTTGCTAAATGCGTATCCCAGTGTTTGAAAGTCCCACCACCCATTGCTCTCAGTGTAGTTTTTAACAGTCCATTGTATCGTTCTATCTTCCCAGAGGCTGGGGCGTGATAGGGGATGTGATACACCCACTCGATACCATGCTCTTTGGCCCAGGTGTCTATGAGGCTGTTTCGGAAATGAGTCCCATTGTCCGACTCAATTCTCTCTGGGGTACCATGTCGCCACAGGACTTGCTTTTCAAGGCCCAGGATAGTGTTCCGGGCAGTGGCATGGGGCACAGGGTATGTTTCCAGCCATCCAGTGGTTGCTTCCACCATTGTGAGCACATAGCGCTTGCCTTGACGGGTTTGTGGCAGCGTGATATAATCAATCTGCCAGGCCTCCCCATATTTGTATTTCAGCCATCGCCCTCCATACCAAAGAGGCTTCAAACGCTTGGCTTGTTTGATCGCAGCGCATGTCTCACATTCATGGATGACCTGTGCAATAGTGTCCATGGTCAAGTCCACCCCTCGGTCACGAGCCCATCTATATGTCGCATCTCTCCCTTGATGGCCTGAGGAGTCATGGGCCCACCGAGCTATGAATAGTTCACCCTTATGTTGCCAGTCCAGATCCACCTGAGCCACTTCAATCCTAGCGGCCCGATCCACCTGCTGGTTGTTCTGATGTTCCTCCGTGGCCCGATTCTTTGGTACGTGGGCATCTACATGGCGTACTTTCACAACCAGATTCTCTATCCGGGCAGCAATATCTTGCCATAGGTCAGCAGCCCAGATGGGTTTGCCTCTGCGCTGCCAGTTGCCCTGCTTCCACTGCTGTAACCATCCCCACAGAGCATTTGCCACCATCCATGAGTCAGTGTAGAGATAAAGTACTGGCCATTTTTCTCGCTCAGCAATGTCCAAAGCCAGCTGAATAGCCTTCACCTCTGCAAACTGGCTCGATTCACCCTGTCCCTCACTGGCTTCTGCAACCCGTCGTGTAGGACTCCACACAGCAGCCTTCCACTTTCGATGCTTTCCCACAATACGGCAGGACCCATCAGTGAACAGGGCATATTTCTTCTCATTTTCTGGCAGTTTATTATATGGTGGGGCCTCTTCTGCACGCGTCACCTCCTCCTCTGGTGACATTCCGAAATCCTTGCCTTCTGGCCAGTCCATGATCACTTCCAGAATTCCCGGGCGACTGGGGTTTCCCATTCGAGTTCGCTGCGTGATCAGTGCAATCCACTTACTCCATGTAGCATCGGTTGCATGATGTGTGGTGGGGACCCTTTCTTTGAACATCCAACCCAGCACCGGCAGTCGAGGTGCTAAGAGGAGCTGTGCTTCTGTACCAACCACTTCCGAAGCAGCTCGAACCCCTTCATATGCTGCCAATATCTCTTTTTCTGTTGGAGTGTAGCGGGCTTCGGATCCTCTGTATCCACGACTCCAAAACCCTAGGGGTCGACCTCGAGTCTCCCCTGGTGCTTTCTGCCAGAGGCTCCAGGTAGGGCCGTTCTCCCCGGCTGCGGTGTAGAGCACATTTTTAACATCTTGTCCTGCCCGGACTGGCCCCAGGGCCACTGCATGGACTATTTCCTGTTTGATTTGTTCAAAAGCTTGTCGTTGCTCAGGACCCCATTTAAAATCATTCTTCTTCCGGGTTACTTGATACAGAGGGCTTACAATTTGACTGTAATCTGGGATATGCATTCTCCAAAAACCCACAATACCTAAGAAAGCCTGTGTTTCCTTTTTACTAGTTGGTGGAGACATAGCTGCTATTTTGTTGATCACATCCATTGGAATCTGACGGCGTCCATCTTGCCATTTTATTCCTAAAAACTGGATCTCCTGCGCAGGTCCCTTGACCTTACTTCGCTTTATAGCAAAACCAGCGTTCAGAAGGATTTGGACTATTTTACTCCCTTTCTCAAAAACTTCTTCTGCTGTGTTTCCCCATACAATGATGTCATCAATGTACTGCAGATGTTCTGGAGCTTCACCCTGTTCCAGTGCAGTCTGGATCAGTCCATGGCAAATGGTGGGGCTGTGTTTCCACCCCTGGGGCAGTCGATTCCAGGTGTATTGGATGCCCCTCCAAGTGAAAGCAAACTGTGGCCTGCACTCTGCTGCCAAAGGGATTGAGAAAAATGCATTCGCTATATCAATCGTGGCATACCACTTGGCTGCCTTGGACTCCAGTTCGTACTGCAGTTCTAGCATGTCCGGCACAGCAGCACTCAGCGGTGGCGTGACTTCATTCAGACCACGATAGTCTACAGTTAGCCTCCACTCTCCATTAGATTTTCGCACCGGCCATATGGGACTGTTAAAGGGTGAGCGAGTCTTGCTGATCACTCCTTGAACCTCTAGTTGACGAATCAGCTCATGGATGGGAATCAGAGAGTCTCGGTTAGTGCGATACTGCCGCCGATGCACCGTTGTGGTAGCAATCGGCACCTGTTGTTCTTTGACCCTCAACAACCCCACAACAGAAGAATCCTCTGAGAGACCAGGCAAGGCAGACAACTGTTTAACTTCCTCTGTCTCCAAAGCAGCTATGCCAAAGGCCCAGCGGTACCCTTTTGGGTCCTTAAAATACCCTCTCCTGAGGTAATCTATACCAAGGATGCATGGAGCCTCTGGGCCAGTCACAATGGGATGCTTTTGCCACTCATTCCCAGTTAGGCTCACTTCTGCCTCCAGTACAGTCAACTCTTGGGATCCCCCTGTCACCCCAGAAATACAAATGGGTTCTGCCCCTCTATAGCTTGATGGTATTAAAGTACACTGCGCACCCATGTCCACTAGAGCCTTATACTCCTGTGGGTCTGATGTGCCAGGCCATCGAATCCACACCGTCCAATGTACGGACAGGACAGCAAAACCGCATAAACACCCCAAAATAGCCGTCTGAACAGTGATGTTATCATATCATAAACAGATATCGCACAGGACAGCAGAATGATAATCCTCATCCCTGTTCCAGACATGGTAAACAGCATCGCAGGGAGTACATAAGCCATATAGGAATTTATGTAACACAGCCATGAGAACAAACCAAGCAACATGATGACCAGTGACTACTTACCTAATAAAATAAATGCATACAAAAAAAAAACCAAAACCGTTTTTTCCACGTTCTAGTTGGATTCTGTCGTTATCTCAACCCTTCGAGCCCCACGTTGGGCGCCAAAAAGACTGCCGTGGTTTAGCCTCAGACGGCAACAAAGAACCACGTGTCGCTCGCTCATGCCTTCCAAACACAGGAAGAATCGTAAGAAAAGGCAAGACTCTTGGGTTGAGACAAAGGCAGTTTAATAGAACAGCAAAGGGAACAGGCAAACAACAACAACAACAACAACAACAACAACAACAACAACACGGATAGGGGAATATACAAACGCGATTACGGAACCGCCACTCCCCCCGCCGCTCGCCGGCCGGACCCGGGCCGCCCCAGCCCGCTTTTAAGCAGCAACTTCCTGCCCCCTCCCCCGGCAGCTCAGGGTGGGCGTGGCTCACATGGCATGGAATACCAGGAAAAGTTAACCCTATCCCCACCGGAACCAGGACAACTAGTTTTCCTATAACTACCCGTTAGGTATCTGAAGACAACGGTTGGATTTCCCCCTTCCATTGGATGTATCTCTCTCCTACTGACACTTGAGTGCCTAAGTAACCAATTGACATCCACAGGTACTGCAGGGAGAGTTCTAGTCCAGGCAAATTGGCTCCAGCTTTCCCTGCCAGGCACTGGAGTTACCACCCTTCTCTTCTGCCTGATTCACAATGCCCCCAGCTTTGAGGGAATTCACCTTGTTGTTCAGGAGAATTTAATTGAGGGTTTGTGTGGCACAAGACTGTTCTGGAGCGGCTCTTCCAAGCTCTCCTTGCAGCAGCAGTGCTGCAGTACTCCTCTGAGCTGCTTTAATGGCAGGGGAGACTTAGTGTGAAATCAGTGTGCTCCTCACTGGGTGATATTAACATGGAGTAATTATTCCCATTTGCTTCTTGCAGGCCCGTCAAGCAGCCCCTTGTGTGCTCTTTTTTGATGAGCTGGACTCCATCGCAAAGGCTCGAGGTGGGAATATTGGCGATGGTGGTGGTGCTGCAGACCGGGTCATCAACCAGATCCTGACAGAGATGGACGGCATGTCCACCAAGAAGAATGTCTTCATCATTGGTGCCACCAACAGGCCAGACATTATTGACCCAGCCATCTTGCGCCCCGGCCGCCTGGATCAGCTCATCTACATCCCCCTGCCTGACGAGAAGTCCCGGGTTGCTATTCTTAAGGCCAACCTGAGGAAATCGCCAGTTGCCAAGGTAGGATCTGCGACCTGACTGTGTGCTGCATGTGCTCCTCACAAGCTGGGAACAGAGCAGAGGGCTTGTGGCTGCTCCACGTGGTACGGAGCTGGGAAACCTTCAGTCCCTGAAGGACGGAAATGAAGAGGTAGGGGCAGGCTTGAGCTCTGAGGCTAGGTGTCAATGACACTAGGTGTCGGTGTGTGAGCACAGCGGGTCTCTGTCACATAGTGGAGCTCTGCCCACGGTGTGGGAACAGGAAAGCCTGTTATGGCACAGTGGAAACAATTCCTGCTCTCTGAAATAAAAGTAAATGTAGAACATGGGGGTGGGAAAGGAAATTGAAGAGGAAGCTGTGCAGTTAATTGTTGCTGAACTCTGTTGTAGGCAAGAGCTGCGTCCCTTGCCTAGGGAGCAGGCAATAATGCAACTGATAGTTAATCAGAGAAAAGCAGATGTCAAGTGAGAGCTCAAGTTTTTTTGTGCCAAGCTTAGGTTTTTAGGTACTGTTGGGAAGGAAGGCTTCAAAGGAGGCTGCAGTACTAACCCCTTAGTTGAGGGGAAGGAGGAGGACGTTGGTGTTCTTGGCCTGCCTGTGCCCCGTCTCCATTTCCAAGTTTCATTTGACTCCTAATACTGAGACGTGAGCAAATCATATGTGAAATCCACAACTGCAGAGGCATTTACAGCTGCTTCTTGGCTTCTTCCTGGGTTTGTGGGGAGCGTGGCCTGCCTTTGTGTGTGGTTAACTTTTCACAGAAACAAGAATCTTAACAGTTGATCTTCTCAAAATTGGGCAAAGTTAAGTCAGAACCTTGGTACCATGGGATCTGAAGCCCTCTCACTGTGACCTGAGGTCATAAGGTGTTAAGGAGAGACGTCTCTTGTGTTTTTTTCACTAGGATGTCGATCTGGATTTCCTAGCTAAGATGACCAATGGCTTTTCAGGGGCTGACCTGACAGAAATTTGCCAGCGTGCCTGCAAACTGGCAATCCGTGAGTCCATCGAGAGTGAGATCAGGCGAGAACGCGAGAGGCAGACCAACCCTTCCGCCATGGTGAGTGGTCTGCCCCAGTGTCCCTCTCCAGCCCCTGCCTTGGCGGGCATTGGAGCATCCTCGCCTGGAAGGGAAGGCTGTGGACAGAGCATGCAGCTCACCTGGGCCCTCTGTCCTGCTGCAGGAAGTGGAAGAGGATGACCCGGTTCCTGAGATACGCAGGGACCACTTTGAGGAGGCCATGCGCTTCGCTCGCCGCTCTGTCAGTGACAACGACATCAGGAAATACGAGATGTTTGCACAGACTCTACAGCAGAGCCGCGGCTTCGGCAGCTTCAGGTAACTGTGGGGGAGTGCGGGGAGGACAGTGTGGCTCAGCCGGCCCCAGAGCAGAGCACCCAGGCAGCTTTCTGCCAGATTCTGGGTGACAAACCCCTCTTCCACTGCAGTTTCCCATTCTCCCCAGCATGTACAGCAGCCAGTAGACAAGGTGGTGGGTGTAGGCTGTGCTGCGGGTTGGTTGTAACTGCTCTATTAGTGGTCAGCCCTTTTTTCCTGTAACACAAGCGACATCCAGCAGCTGCGTGAGCCTTTTGCATGACCCCCTGTAAGGCTTCATCCTGTTTCTCTTCCCTGTCCTACATGGCACTGGGGTGTTGGCGTGGAGGGGAGGGGATGGCACTGAGCTGCGAGGAGGCTTCTGAACAGCGTCTCTTCTCTCCCCTTCTGCACCGCTGCACGCAGGTTCCCATCAGGTAACCAGGGCGGTGCTGGGCCCAGCCAAGGCACAGGAGGTGGCAGCGGGGGCAACGTGTACAGCGAAGACAACGACGATGATCTCTACGGTTAACTCGCTGTCCTCGGTGGACCAAACTCCAAATCAGGCCACGTTGTATGGGGAAAAATCCAATGTTCAATGGACTCTCGGCTTCTTCATTCCTCAGTCAGAACAGTGTAGCTGTACGTCAGACTTTGTACAGGGAATGTTTTCTGCACACACCAATCCAGACTGGTGTTCGGTTGGGAGGCAGACAGTGTATTAACAAGGAGGGGAACCAACTTAATTTCTGAGAAATTTCTGTTCTAGTTTATGTGGCAGAATCAGCAGCTTTAGCAAAGGGTACAACGCTAGCCTGTATAAAAAAAAAATCAAAACAAAAACACAAAAATAATAAAAAAAATAATAAAAATCCCACAAAACTCTAGCCAGGCCCTGGCAGTTCCTTTGTGTGGTGGTGGCGTGGTCTGTAAACCCCTATCCCAGCACTCCTTGCTCTGGTCGAGTCCATCTGTGCGCTTCCCTGCTGCACGCCACGTTGCTTTTTTTCTTAACCCCTCTTAGCTCCGTTAACAGAAGAAATCGGTTTGGCAGGGTCTCTCCCCGGCCCAGCCTTGGCAGGAGGCACTGAGTAAGACAGCCTGGCAGCAGGTACCTGATGTTGCTTTTCCAATGCTGGGCGTGAGCCGTCGGATCTCCTCCTGCTTTGGCTCCTCGGCAGCAAAGGACTTCTCCGGCAATCCCTGTCTCAGCCCTGCCTGAAGGCAGCTGCGAGGGGGATTCATGGGTGCGGGAACTGAAGGTTTCTGCTAAGAGGGTTAAATGCAAGCTTGTGGGAGAAAGGTGCCCCAGCCTTCTGGGGCTGAGCCACGCTGGAGATCGCAACCTCCATCCCCCAGCAGGAGGTGTGTGGGGCGCGGGTGGTGGCAGTTTCTGCCCCAAAGCCTGGTAGATCTTGGAGGGCTCCAGATCAGTTGGATTTAATGGGAGAGGGGAGCCTCAAAATGTCAGGACAGGACTGTCTGTGAGAGGGGGCTTGTGCGTAGCAGCGGGGAGAAAGGCACTGAAATTGGGAACGCTGTGTTTAAATAGCACAGCCTCCTGCTGGGGTAGGAGGCCACGAAGGGCCCTGGGGAGGGGGTGCAGCTCTGGTGCTCTGTCCTACTTCAGAGCTCTCTGCCAGCACCGCTCCTGCCCTGTCCTCATCCCACCTCTTGGAGAAAACGCTGCTGCTGGCTCCTGCGGGGGATGATCGTCACCTCTTCCCCTGGCAGTGGGGTTGAGGAGGGGCGCGCTGGTGCCTCCCCTGCCCTTTTTTTTGGGTTACCTGGCACCTGGAAGCTCTGCCGGCACACGGATGCTGGCTTTGCTTGCCCAGTGTGAGCCTGAGGGATGCAGCTCTGGCCAGGGCGG
This sequence comes from Rissa tridactyla, assembly GCF_028500815.1. Classification (NCBI taxonomy): domain Eukaryota; kingdom Metazoa; phylum Chordata; class Aves; order Charadriiformes; family Laridae; genus Rissa; species Rissa tridactyla. The sequence continues at coordinate 76,517,949 of NC_071497.1, forward strand.
GGAGGAACCAAGAACCGTCTGCTTTCAGGCCCTTGGGAAGCGGGAAAGGGCTGCTCTGCGCCCACTCCAGGAGCTCCGGGACCCTCCCCAAAACCTTCCCCAGCTCTGTCACGGTGTGGGTTTCTACCTTCTTGCCAGTTTGGGACCATGACCGCCCAGCTAGGGCTGGGGGAAGATCCGTCCCGGCACCTCTGTGTGGAGGCCGGGGCAAACAGGACATGGGACGGCGGAGTGCGTGTCCCAGCTCCCGGCAGCCCAAGTCTTCCCTGCCGCCTCTCCTAATTGGAAATGCTAATTAAATCCAGCAGGAGGGCTGCAAAACCTCAGTCTTTTTTTTTTCTTGCTGCCTGTGGGAGATGGCTCCTGGTGGGGACAGCACCCATGGGAGCTCCAAGAACACCCGCGCCTGCTCTGGGGGGCTGAGGGTGTCCCCCAAACCAGCACCTGCAGCAGCCCCAGGGGAGCAGTTGGCACCGGGGACTGGGTTTGGCCCCAACCCATGTCCCTGTCCAGGGGCCACCCCCCCAGCAGACACCCCTGGGAGCTGCAGGGGCAAAAGCCTTCCTGTGGCACCCCCTGCCCAGCAGCTTGCTGGGGGGACTGGGAACCCCAAAGGTGTGCTGGGGGGAGGAAGGTGCTGGTGATGGGGCTTGCCCTGGATGGTATGGGGTCAGCGAGGGGGCAACTGAGGACAACCCTTTCATCGCCACCTTGGGCAGCATCTCCTTGTTGAAGTTCAGCAAGGACAAGCGTAGGGTGCTGCAGCTGGGGAGGAATAGTAGAGGTTGGGGACTGACCTGCTGGAGAGCAGCTCTGTGGAAAGAGACCTGGGAGTGGACAACAGGATGGCCATGAGCCAGCAATGTGCCCTTGTGGCCAAGAAGGCCCATGGCATCCTGGGGTGCATCAAGAAGAGTGTGGCCAGCAGGTCGAGGGAGGTCATCCTCCCCCTCTACTGTGCCTTGGTGAGGCCGCACCTGGAGTACTGTGTCCAGTTCTGGGCTCCCCGGTTCAAGAGCGGCAGGGAACTGCTGGAGAGTCCAGCAAAGGGGTACAAAGATGATCAAGGGAACGAAGGGATTGTAGTGATACTGTGAGGGGTAACGGTTTTAAACTGAAAGAGGGGAGATTTAGATTAGATATTAGGAAGAAATTCTTTATTGTGAGGGTGGTGAGACACTGGAACAGGTTGTCCAGAGAAGTTGTGGATGCCCCATCCCTGGTCAAGTGAGAGGTGTCCCTGCCCATGGCAGGGGGTTGGAACAAGATGAGCTTTAAGGTCCCTTCCAACCCCAACCATTCTATGAGTCTATGATTCTGTCTCTCTTATGAGGAAAGGCTGAGACCTGGGTCTGTTTAGCCTGGAGAAGACTGAGAGGGGATCTCATCGATGCTGATCAATATCTAAAGGGGGGGTGTCAGGAGGATGGGGCCAGGCTCTTTTCAGTGGTGCCCAGTGACAGGACAAGGGGCAGCAGGCACAAACTGGAACACAGGAAATTCCATCCCAACATAGGGAAAAACTTCTTTACCCTGAGGGGTGGTAGAGCCCTGGAACAGGCTGCCCAGAGAGGTGGTGGAGTCTCTGTCTCTGGAGACATTCCAAACCCGCCTGGACGCGTTCCTGTGCAGCCTGCTCTGGGTGACCCTGCTCTGGCAGGGGGTTGGACTGGATGATCTCCAGAGGTCCCTTCCAACCCCCCGCCATTCTGTGATTCTGCCCCCACCGGGTTTCTCCATGTGGCCCCAGACCCATGGCCCTGCCAGCCCTGCAGCCGGGTCCCACGGGCACTGTGCGACCTCACCGAAGCCGCAGCCCAGCCTTGGTGGGTGCAGGATGGGGGACCTCCAGCCAAGGCGTTTGGGTTAGAGGCAGCTCCCCGACCCATGGGACTGCACCCCAAAACCCTCCGGGCTCAGCAGGTTCTGCTGCCAGCAGAGGGCAGGCAGTGGCCACACTCAGCGGGTCCCCTGCCCCGCCCCACCCCGGGCCAGGCACAGGCATCCCGTGGGCATCTTTGCCCCATGGGTGCTCCTGCTCCATGGCCATCCCGTCCCCACGGCCATCCCTTGCCCCATGGGTCTTCCTGTTCCAAGGGCTTCCCCTCCCCATGGCCATCCCCTGCCCCATGGCCACCCCCGGCAGCATTGTCAGCCCCCATGGCCGGGGGGGGCTGTGCTGGCTCTGCCCCCCCCAAATCCGTTTAGCCCATTAGCTGCTCGCAGCCCCATCTGCTGGGTGGGCTTCAGGGTCAGCTTCTTGCAGGGCGATTTCACCACCCTGAGCTCTCGCCCAGGAGGAGGCAATGACCCACGGCCCCCTTTTGGGGTTTGCCCCATCCCCTCTCCACCATGACCGTAACTTCGGCTCTCATCGCTGCTCCTCCTGAGAGCTTTTTGGGCAAACTTTCTGGGTGTCAGCAGGACCTTCCCTGGGTGCAACTGGTGCTGCAGCCTCTTGCCCTGCCCCAGGGCCCCTCTGAGAAGAGATGGGCACTGGTGTCTCTCCATTCTCCCCTCCCTGGACAGCCAGCAAGGAGCCCCCTTTCATAGAATCATAGAACCATAGAATCCTAGAATCATTTAGGTTGGAAAAGACCCTTGGGATCATCGAGTCCAACCATCAACCCCACTCTACAAAGTTCTCCCCTACACCATATCCCCCAACACCACATCTAAACAAGTCTTAAACACATCTATGGACGGTGACTCCACCACCTCCCTGGGCAGCCTATTCCAGTGTCTCACCACTCTTTCTGTGAAGAAAAGGTCATCCTATCCTCAGTTTCGCCCTCCCCCCACTGCCGTGTTAGCCACATCCTGGGAGGCTCGAGGGGACACCAAGCCCCTGACCAGTTCTGCTCCCGACCCCTGGCAATGTCATGAGCACAACTGATGCCTTTTTATGAGGTCAGCAGCCATTCTCTGTGACACACCGGGTCACCCATTCGCCCCCTGGCCCTGCGGGGGGGCAGCCTGGAGATGGGGATGACCCCGGCACAGAGCCCCCGTCCCCGCTGGATGCGTGAGCACAGCCCAGCATCTCCCATCACAGCACAACATACATCGAGGAATTGTATTTTTTAAAATACTTTATTTCTTTTTTCCTCTCAATACTGACATTACAAAAAAAAAAAAAAATTACAAAAATCCCCACTATAAAACATTCAGGTCTGAGTGAAATCAAGAAAAAACAAAGCAGCTTGCATTTGCACGCTGGCCTGTCTTCTCAATCACGGTGTCCACCAGGTTTTCTCTACATCGAACTCCACAGGGACCAGGGGAGGGAACTGTCAGCATCCCCTCACCGCCCAAACTGGGCAATTAATTAAGCAGCGCCCAACAGCTCTCCTCGCCCTGTATGACACGCTGTACAGCTGTACACCCAGCCCCGACGGATGCCCCGCGCTGGCCCCCCCTGCCCCAAGAGATCCCCTGTTTAAAGTCAGTGATGACTTTTTTTTAAAAAAAAAAAAAAAAAGTATTCCCGGGGCGGGGGGAATATTTTGGCAGGGTTTTTCTTGGCGGTGCTGAGGTGGAAGAGGAGCTGTACAAAGGCAGGTTGAATGCGCCTCCCACTCTGTAGGAGCTCTTTCCCGGGGAAAAAAGGACTGGCACGAGGCAGAGTGGGCTGAGAAAGGTAAGAAATATAAAAAGTCTCCTGATGGAAATCCGAAGGTTTTAAAAAAATAACAGCATTTGAAAACGAAGCCACCAAGCAGACTGCCTCATGCGCCTCCCAGCTCCACCCTGACGCCCAGAAACACCTCCTGAATGAATCGTTCCTGTAGAAAAATATATACACGTGCCTTTCTCTTCTTATGAAAAACCCTAAGGTTGAACTCAAACGCTAGTGAAACTCACAGCTCTGCTCACGCTTGGCTCTGCTTTTGCACCCAGACTTGTGCTACACACACACACCCCACTGCAATGGGCTTGATGTTCGTGTGGCTGAACCAGCCTCCCCCCCTCAGAAAAAATAAGTCAGGGTGCACCATGCCAGGAACCCCAAAATGGGCAGAGGAAAACCCTTGCAGAGTTTATCTAACGAGCTCTATATATATATGTATTTATAAAAGCAGCAACGCAAACTCAACACATCTGAACAAGAAAGCTCCACGCTGGGCTTTCCCCCCTCCTCCGGCTGGCAGGGGCTTGGCGGGCAGCGGGGACAGCCCCGGGCAGGGGCAGGGGCATGGACGGGACCGTCCCCACACGCTCCGGCGTTTGGCACAGCCGAGGCTCGGTTGTAGGCTTGGCACAGGAGTGCAGACCACGGTCGGACTTGGTACCGTGGTCCCAGGTGAGAAACAGTCCGGCTACGGGGCAGGAGGGGGGGGGGCCACCGCGGGCAGCAGTGATCGGCACCGCGGGACAGCCGGGACCCCAAACAGCAGCAAGTATCAAAGAGGGGAAAAGAAAAACTAACAGCGGGGACGCCAGAACCCGCGGAGTCCTATTTACACTGCGCCGGACCCCGACAAGTCCAGCTTTTCATGGGAAACGGTGGCCTGAAAAGCAGGTGACAAAAAAACCCACAACGTGATGCGCCTCCCCAGGCAAAGGGCCCATGCTGCTCGCTTGTGTGAGGAGGAAAAGCTGGACCTCTGGGGAAAAAAAAAATAGCAAGTTCTGCAGCTGGGAGAGCCATGATGGGCAGGAGCCTCCCGGCTGCTGGAGTAGAAAACAGGCCAAGAGGGATGGATGGGGAGAGGGATGGGTGGGGGAGAGGGATGGATGGGGCAGTGGAGTGGGTGGGATTTTTGGGGAAGGAAAGTGGTGTGACAGGGTGGTTGGTTTTTTTTTTTGCATTTGAAAGTGCTGTGGCACCTCTGCTCCACGCGGGCTGGGTGCTGTGGCACGTGCGTTTGGAGTATTGCTGCTTGGAGGAGAGTCCCCGGGCTCTAGGAGCACGGGAGGTGCTGCTTGAGGATCTGTCTTGTCTGGGGAGCTATTCTGTCTGGGAAGCGGATTTTGAACTCCACGATCAAGTCTCCTCGCTGGCTGGGGGCCTTGGGGAAGGGCAGCCCCTCCCCGCGCAGTCTCTTCACTGTCCCCGGCTTGATGATGTCGTTGCAGGGCAGCGGGATCACTCGCCCGTCGATGGTGGGAATGTTCACGGTGCAGCCGCACAAGGCCTGGGGGGGGGAAGAAGAGGGGACACGCCATCAGTTGGGGCTGACACCCCAAAGCATCCCACCGGACGCGCCCCGTCCCCCGCACCGGCTGCTCCTGCTCCCCCCACCTGTATCCCCTTGGATGATGCCTGAGAGCATCAGCTGATGCTCACCAGAGCGAGCCCAGGTCTCTGCTGGTGCCAGCCCAGTCCAACCACCATCTACTGGGCTGCAGGAGAGGTTGTCCCGGGTGAGGGGTACCCCAGGAGAGGGGTGCCCCAGACTCATGGGGGGAAGGACCCCCCTCCCCTCCTCCTGGGCTCCCCAGGAGGCACCACCAGCAAGCACCCGGCTGCTCGCAGCAACAGGACAGGCTAAATTTAGCCCCTTCCCTTCCCCGGCCTCACCGCCCCACCTCCGGCAGCCAGCCGAAAACCCAAGCTGAGATCATCGGATGCCGCCGCGCTTCATCAGCTGTCACCCTGCGGAGCCCGGCAGCTCTGCCCGGCGCTGGGGGTTATCTATAGCACAGCCCGCATCCTACCCACCCCATCCAACAGCCCCCAAAAGGCTACACCGGCGTGGGACACACAGCACCGAGCTTTCCTAGAAGCCAGGGTCCCGGGGCGGGGGGCTGGTCCCTGTCACTGGTCCCCGTTGCAAAGCCAAGGGCTGGTTGTGTGGGTGCCACCCCGCCGTACCCCAGCCCCCGGCAGCCGCTGGGGTGGTGGGTGCTGTGGCAGCCGCAGGCCGGCCTGCAGGAGCCAGCCACGTGACACGGGAATGCAGCAAGAAAATCCTCGTGTCCTTAAATAACTCAGACAGCGCCGGCGCACACGTGGGCAGCATCGTCTCCAGGCTTTCAGCAAGGGATGAGGAAGAGATATGTGGAGCGATGCTTCTGGAAGAGGGGGTGGGGGGTTACTGGGGGTACAGCCTTGAGCTTCCAGGCAGGGAGCTGGTGCAGGTCCACCCCTCCAAGCCGGGCCCTGGGGGTCCCAGCTCCCCCAAAATACCCTGGCAAAGGGAGGGGCAGAGGATGCAATTGCTCTTTCTGGGGTAGATGGGGGGATGTTCTGCATTCCCCTCCCCAGGAAAAGCCTCTGGTGGCAGAGCAGCAACAGGCACCAGGAGAAACATCTCTTCTCCTCTTGCTGGCTGCTGGCTCGGGGCCAACAGCTGTGGCTTCTGTGGCTGAGCCAGGGCTTTGCACCAGGGTGATGGCGGAGGGACCGATGCCAGAGCCAGCTGGTGGGCTCCGGTGAGCAGAGAACAGGAGAGATGGGGACATCTCCTTGCACAGCTCATCTGCACAGGGTCTCCTCCTGGGAGGGTCTTCTCCTGGGATAAGCTCTTCTGGCTGCAGGAGGACGCTTGTCTCCAGCTCTGTGCGAGCAGTGGGTGCTTGGCTGGATCTCCAGCAGACTCAGGGGGAAGCAAAGGACAATCTCCCCCCAACAATGCGTTTCTGCTCCACGCTCAACCAAGGATGCTGGAGCCCTCCTGATTCCTGGAGTCCACCATCAGGTGCCGTGGAGGGCTGCAGGGGTCGTGTGTGCCAGGGAAAGGACATCTTCAGCCGCAAAATGGGAAGGAGAACAGGAACTCCCTATGGGAGCATGTGGATGGGGCAAACAGAGGGACGCGAGCAGGAGCGGGCGGTAGCAGTGACGGCAGACGGGATTTTCATGTTTCCTTCCCAGAGCCAAGATGCAAGAATCTGAGGAGATTGCTCCTCCACCGTATGTCCCTGTTTTTCATTCTTCCTGCGCAACTTTGCTGGCATTTGGGAAACCGGCTGCTGAAGTAACACCAGTAACCGCGGGAGCTGCCCCGCATCCTAGAAAGAGGCTCGGTTCATCCCTAAGGATGAAATCACCCTGGGTTTGATAGCTGAGTGCTGTGCTGTGAGAGCAGAGCTTTATCTGGGTCAGCGCTGGGCCCTCCTCCGCTCGCAGCGGAGCCACCGGGGGGGAGGACGTTGCCACCGGCCGCGTCTCAGCCGGGTGCTGACGTGCGGATGCTTCGAGGAAGGTGATGCCAGGTAAAGGATGCAAAGCGGGCGGCTGCCGAGGGCGGGTGCAAGCCCCTGCCAGCAGCGCTGCCTGAAGCTCTGCCTCCCAGGAGAGGCAGCTGCCGGCACAGCAGTGCCATCCCTCCTTCCCTTGGCCTCCCACTGCGGCGCACGCCTGTAATTTTAGGTCGGGACACTTCCCCGCAGCCCAGGAGTCCCTGGGGAAGCCCTCAAACACCTCCGGCTTCTGCAGCAGCCGGGTGGCAAACACCCTGTGCCACCCCAGATGGAGGAACATGGCACCCAGCAGGGCCGGGACATGAAGGCATGGGAGGGCATTGCCTCCCCGGGTTGTCCTGCGCAGGGGTCTGTGGGATGGAGGAGGAGGGGAGGAAGATGCTCTCCTGAGTGCCCCCATCCCAAGGACCAGGTGCCTCGCTCCCCATGGCAGCGCGGTGGTGGCGAGGGGTCTCCGCCACGGCCACCAGCGGATCACAGCACCCAGCTCTGCCTGCTGGCACTGTGCTACGGGAAAGACTAAAGCTCAAGCTAAAAAAGGCGAGATTCACAGGGAGGAAGGGTGCAAGGAGAGCGCCCAAGGCTATGGCTGTAGGCTCGGGTGATGGAGAGGTTGCACCATGATACGCTCCGTCACACACTGCAGTAGCGGCATATGGAATCAGGGATCTCCTGGCACCTGCTCGTGCTCCAGAGCACTTAAGGTACTTCTTCTCATGGAAGATAAAAGTAGCAAAGTATCACCCTGCCCTGTCAAGCAGCAGGCTGGCGATGGCAGGCGGGCCAGCAGCTCCCTGAGGACACTCAGCATGTTGGATTTACAGTGGGGGGGGGACAGAGACCAGAAAATCCAGCTCAAAGAGATGAGGAATTTGCCCAGACCAGCAATTTTCCACTTTGTGACTGCACCGTACAAAAGAAATGCCAGCACGCGTGCCTTGCTCATGGAGATCATGGATACCCAGCACCAGCACTTCTGGTGCAATAGGCACATGGGGCCGGAGCAGGTTTCTCCACTTGCTGCTCAAAGGACAACTCCAGGCGAGAGCCCCTCAGGCGCATGAACTTGGGCTAACATTGTCTGGACATCAGCACAGCCGGCTTGGGGTTAATTTTACAGATAGGGGAATGCACAGAAGGAAAGATCTGAGATATGGCATGCACGGCTCCATAAATAAGGCATAAGAAATACTCTCCTGAGTATTTCTGGAGCCGCCAGGGAAGCCAGCCACCGCAGGAATAAACCTCCTCACTTTGCACCACGAAGGAAATACAACTCCTGAGTCTGCAGGTTAACTTGATCCGAGTCCGCTCCAGGAGCACCCAGCTCTGCCCGACCCACGTGGCTGCCCCTTGCCCCCAGTACACCCGGTCACAGCCCCAGCTGGGATGCAGAGCCATCGCAGTGCCCTCCTGGCTGGCGGGCAGACTAATGAGCTCACGTTTCCCCACCTCAGGTCTGGCCCATTGAGCTTATTTCTATTAAATGCATTTGAGAACATAAATCTGCCTTCATGAGAAAAAAAAACATAATAAAAAATCAGCTCATTAAGAAGACAGACAGCGTCTACAGTCTGAAAGGAACAGCAAATGGCAGCTGCCAAAACCGTCAATGTTAAATGCAGCTGCCAGCAGGGATTTATTAAAAGGTAGTTCTACAGCAGCAGTGGCAGTGAACGGCACATCTTGTACTGCGGAAATCTCCCCTTCCTCTCCCACCTTCGCGCAGCTTGCTGGCTCTGATGCATCCAGCCCTGATGTGACCTCCAGGGCCGGCAGCCTGTGTGTGTTGGATTTTGCTCACTGCCCGTGTCTTTCATCTATTTGGTTCTTTATCTAGGGAAGCCAGAACCAAGGAAAGCAGATGGTTTTGGCTAAATTGTTGCTCTGGGAGGGCAAGGTACCACCTTGCTCTGTGCGATGCTGCTCTCTGTCCGTGCGGAGAGGCTCCCTGCGCTATCCTGGACAGTCACTAAGACACAGCAGGCTATGGGAGCAAGCATGGACCAGACTCATGCCAGCCAACTTGGGCTTTCCCTTGTTCCTAATGGAGGATCTGGGCTCTCTTCCACATGTGAATACCCTACGCTAAAATAGAAGGACAAGACATATGGGGAAGGCAGAAAATGGGTAAATACCACCTGTATTGGCGCAAGAAGCAAGGCGCATTCAGCAGGGACTGCAGCACCTGTGTCCTACTCCTGGCATGGAGCTTGAGCACCTCCAAAACCAAGCACAAGTTGGCCTCTGCAGCTCCCCTCTGCAGAGGTCTTTGCTCGTGTCTCTCGCGACCTACCTGGTCCTTCCTCATCGGTGCAGGACAAGGACTGACTCACGACTTGGCCCCACATGCCACCATCCAGCACCACCTCTCAACCTGTGTGATTTCCCACCCATACCCACCTCTTTAAGACTGATGTTTGCCGTGTAGACCACATTCGTCCCATCCCTCTTGAAGTGCGAGTGAGGCTTGTCTTTGAGGATGAAGACGATGTCGGCAGGGATGTTGTCTGGGGTGGCGTCCCCTTCTTTGGGGAATGTGATTTTGGTTCCTTCCTTCCAACCCCGTTTGATGACAATGTTTAGGATCTTGTCCTCAGTCCGCATGGTCCGGCCATCAGCGTTGAGCCTTCTGCGGGTGATCTTCATCCTCTTGGTGGAGCCGTGGTAGATCTCTTCCAGGGACACCTTGAGCTCATGGATGACGGGTGGGTCTTGGACCTTCCTCCGCGTGTGCAGGGATTCTTGGTGCCGCCGGTGAACGCCGTTAATGCCATTGAAGCCAAACCGACCGAAGGCACTGAAAGGGTCATCATCGTCATCGATATCCATGTCTTCCTGGTCAAAGCCGTTGAACATTCGGGAGCGGCTGCTAGCAAAGAAGATGTCAAAAGGGTTGGAGCCTCCGAAGAAGGACGCGAAGGTAGCGTGGGGGTCTCCATGGAAGGTGTAGTGGAAAGTATTTCCTGAGCCACCTGAAGAGCCACCTCCAGTTTTGAGACCTGGAAAAGAAGGGGGAAGATGAGACACCAACGCTCCCCACCAGTGGACACCGTGCCAGGACCACACATTCCAGGCGGGAGAGTGGTCTCTGCTGGCTCCAGGCAGCCTTTCCAGCATCTCCCAAAGGGTGCAGGTCACCCTCTCCAGCCCAGACACCTGCAGAGAGCATGGGCAGGGAAGGCACCACCCCAACCCATAACACAGTTGAAAATCCATTCAGGTTTTGTCCCTGCTATCCCTATTGAAATGCTTCTTTGGTTGTCCCCACCTAATTCACAGCCTTTTCATTTAAAACATTTCTTGACAACCCAATCTCCATTTTTCCCTACGGGCAGGCTCCCTTCTACCCAAATAGCCCTGTCTCTTGGGCTGCACCGAGGGCCACAGTCCAGAAGCATCATGTCCTGCAGGTGAGAAGAGCCTTTGAGCCCAGTGACTTTGGGTGGCAGAGCAGGTGGAGGTCAGCAGACCTCCAGGTCGACACATGGCTCCCTGCATACACACTGTACAAAATGCCAGGTAGAGCTCAAGGCTTGGACCTTTTGGCAACCTCCCCTGCCAGGTTCTAGGCTGAGCCTTATGTCACTGCAACCCCTCCTTTGGAGTCCCAAGCAGCCAAGGCACACGACAAGTGGCCCCCCAAGGAGGACAGACACGCTCTGCAAGGTTATTTTTGACCAGGAGGGGCCAGGAAGGGTTAAGCCAAGGACTATTTTCAGGGCACGTCAGTGACAGTGAAGGGCTATTTCTGACATTTCTGACGGGCTGTCCCTCCTGCCAGCCGCCTGCTGCCCCCTGGCCCCGCAGAGATAGAAGGGGGACAAGTGCAGAGCGGGCAAATTTGGGGGTCTTTTTTCTTGTCGATTAAGTTAATACTCTGTGTCGGTGGGGCGGCTTTCACAACATCTCGCTTACCCCTGTGTGTGGAACCCAGAAGCCCCTTGAAATGCCAATCCCCAAGACATGTTGCTCCAAATAAAAGACGTCTGATGGGAAATATTAGGTGTGGGGGACCACGGACCATGAGTGGTCCGACAGAGTTTGGCTTTGCTGGGACTCCCCATCCTGCTGCAAGGAGGGGTCGATTTCACCAGACCCCTGGCAAGGCCTCGTCCCTAACAGACTGTACAGCCAGGAGGTTTCACCTTTAATCCCATGACGCCAGCCCAAGCCGGCTCTGATTTCAGGTGCCTGTGGGGAAAGGCTGGTTTCCCACTTGAGACAGCCTCTTCTTATTTAACAGGGTGGCAAATCACTGTGCCTGGTTCATCCATCACAGCCCTGACATAACTAACGGGTCGAGAATTAACCCACCACTGGTTAATTCTGCCGGTGGCTCGTTAAGGGGGATGCACCTGCCCGCTGGCCCCGCGAGAGGGGCTGCCTCTTCCACCCAGCAGCCTGCTCCTGCCAGACCTCCTGCTCTTTTAAGCACCCAAGCCCTGGGCTGATTAATGCAGATGCTATTCGGCGCTCTCCTCGAATGGGGTTGCGCTCTTCCATCTTCGACTAATAAGGCCGCCTGCGGTGGAGCCGCTCTCCTCCTCCTCCTCCTCCGTGCCAACCACCAGACAACAGCAGGCGCTTGGTTTCAAAACAAGGACCTATTACTTAAATTGGGAAAAGCTTTGAATCCTGTAGGTCAGCCCGTACCAGGAAGGACAGCAGGACAAGCGCCCAAATAGGGGGGGGAATGTGGGCAAAAGCAGTATTTCTCTACGGGGATATTTAGGTCAATTAAAGGGTTGCTAACTAATTACCCCGGGTATGACCCACAAGGTGAGCTCCTTCCACCTCCACTGCCTCAGCTGGCTCCTGGGACTTTGGGAAGGAGGGCAGGGAGAGCCTGGCCATCCTGGGAAGCAGGGTGGTGGGTTAGAAAAGCGGTGCAGCCCAGGGAGAAGCAGGTCAAGAGGCGATTTCTGGCATCAGCAGAGCCTTCGCCCTCCCCAGCTTTGCAGCTATTAGCCCTATTTCAGCGGCAGGTATGACCCACAGGGACACCTCCATGCGAAAACGGATTTTGACCCCACAGCCCTGCCTCCAAGTGGTCCCCTTACCTTCCTCCCCATACTGGTCATAAACAGCTCGTTTCTTGGGGTCACTCAGGACATCATAAGCCTCCGCGATCTCCTTGAACTTCTCCTCGGCGTTGGGGTCTTTATTCTTATCTGGGTGATACTTCAGGGCCATTTTCCGATAGGCTTTCTTGATTTCATCTTCGTTGGCACCGGACTGGATGCCCAAAATCTTGTAATAGTCCTTCCCCATGACGGCGACGCTGCCGGGAGCCGAGTACTTATTCCTGAAAGCAGAAAGACAGCTCTCCGTGAGGTGAATATCACACCAAGGCTGCCAGGGACAGGACCGGCACGCACTTATCGCGGAGCCGATGCTCCCCGCGTCTCACTGGCCAACAGCACCACAGCCAGCTCAAGTCCACGTTTCCCAACAGAGGTCAGAGCCCCGGCACCAGGACCTGCCCCGGCTCCGGTTTTACCCCACCAAACCCCACGGCGGGGACGGGGAGGCTCATCTCTGAGGCTGACAGGGAGAGGGAGAGCCCGAGAGCCGGGGCACGGCGTTATTATAGGGGCCACGCCACTGCTAACGTCAGGCCAGGACCGCGTCCCCGTCCCGTCCCCCCTGGGCCGAGCCAGGAGGGCTGAGCTATGTCTAAATGTAGCTGCCAGACCGTGTGCGTCCCCCCTCCTGCTTCTCTCCCAGACAGGGACTTGGGACCTGGGTCCTGGTGATGACAGCAGGTTTCTGGAGGTTGAAAGCAGCAGCGGGGTCTGTGCTGCTGCCTTCACCTTAAAGGAACTTCAAACATTTTGTTCCTGAAAGCAATTGGCATTCAGCTGGAGATAAGCGCCTCCGGTGTGTCAGAGCCGTAATTTCTATTTAGCGAAGAGAGAACGAAGCCGTTAGACGGAAACATCTTGTGATGGTGGGAGGGCTTTTTTATTTTTTTGTTTTTTTAAAAAAACCCCATGCTTTATAGCCTGACTTGCACTCCCCAAGAGCTTCTAACTACATCTTGCAGCAAGCCAGAAACCCAGGGCTCACTCCCTCTGTCGCACAGGGGCCGAGGCTGGGGCCATGCCTTACTAAGGCATGGAAAACCTGGTGGCTGTAACCCAAGGAAGGAAAAGGACAGGCAATTAATTCTTTCCCTAGTCACGCTGCTGGAGTCGCAGAGACCCAGGGACCAGGCAGAGGAGATGGGAGGGTACCTCCTCCAGGCAGAGGCTAAGCAAGACCCATACTTCTCCAGCGACGCTTCCCGCTGCTTCTTGACCTTTGGTTATCTGGTTATCTGACAACGAATTCCCAACCCCCTCGAGCCTGGCTGTTTCCCCCTGCCTCACACAGCACAGCTCCATGCTCGCTGCTGGCCCCGCTCTTCTCCATGTGTTGCCCCAGCAGCCCCGCTGCGCTCTGCCAAGTCCTCGTGCTCACGTCCTGCTCCCCACTACAGTCCAGGTTTCACCCCATCCTTGCTCCAAACACCCCAGCCCATTGTACCCCTACAGCTGATGGATTTCTGCACGGGCTGTGAGCCTTGGCCTTTTCCTTCACCATCAGACAAGTTACCAGATGTTGCCTCCGGTCCTTACTCTATCCATAAGCTCCCAGTGGTGGTCACAGAGGGACCCCCCCAACCACAGCAGCTTAGATGAGGGTGGCCATGCACCCCTGCGGTGCACTGAGCCTCTGGCAGCCATCCCAAGCATCATAGAATGGTTTAGGTTCAAAGGGACCTTAAAGACCGTCTTGTTCCAACCCCCCTGCCATGGGCAGGGACACCTCCCACTAGACCAGGTTGCTCAAAGCCCAATCCATCCAAGGCTGGCCTTGGGTCATGCCTCAGGCAATAACCCCTCTGAGGCTGGGTCACTGCTATGGGGGCTTGGAAATTGGCCACCTCGCCTCAAACCACCACCTTCTGCTCTTTTTTGCCCCCGCCATGGAGCAGGTCCTTTGCTGTAGGTGGGGAGGAGGGCTAAGGCACCCAAGGTACCTCTGAAGGACACGGCGAGGGGAGATGGGGGCACCCGCAGCCATGTGAGGCAGATCGGGGCAGGGGGGGGTCTACAGAAAGATGGGAGAAGGTCCCTGGGGGCGTAAAGAGCATCCGACAGCGTCTCCCGTGGCCGCTCCTGGATGCCAGCACGTTTCTGTACCAGCTCCTGCGCGCAGAGCCACTGCCAGCACCCAGCCCACGCAGGCGCTGGGGGATGCTCTGTCCCCTGCCCACCTCCCCATCTGCCCTCCCCGCCGGGCTGGGGGGCTGCAGGAGACCCTGGGCAAGCTATGGGAGGAGGGGTGTGAGAGATAACCTGCCAATCCCCCCCCCCCCCCCGCAAAGGTCAGCCCTCCCTACCCAACGGCAGTCTCTGGTGTGGGGCAGGGGCTCCCCATGACCATCCCCATGACCTGCACCAGGGTTTGTTCCCTGTCTGGATGATGCCGACTCTCCCACGGCGAGGACAAGCCAGGTAGCACCGAAGACAACCCTGTCGCACTCCTGCTCGAGAGACACAGAGGTGGCAAACCTTCAATTGTCCCCCCCATTGGGGACCACAGCGCCCGACTCCGACCCCATGCAGCCCAATCTGATAGCACCACCAGGACCCCCTCACCTGACCAAAACCCCACGGCACATCCCACAAAAATACATCCTGTCCCGGCAAAATGCTGTCACTCCCCGCAAGATCTCTGGTCTTGACCACTGAAGGGTCTTCAGCCAGGGTGGGGATGCCCACCAGGGTACGCTCTCCCAGACAGGGACCCCTTCGTCCAGCTGGGGTAGGGGAAGGGGGGAATTTCTGCACCGAAACGCATCCCGGCGCCGCGGTTTACCGTGCCGGTGAGGACCAGCCGCCGGCGGGTGACCCGGTGGGTGAAGGCACACTCCGGAGGCGACACTCACATGCGCGATGATGGTAAAACACGACTCTGTCCCCACAGAGCCTCCTTCCCTCCCTCCCACCTCCCTGGGATCAGCTGCGCCTTGCCACCAGCTCCTCTCCCCCTTCTGCTCAGTCATCCTTCTCCTGCCTTCCCATTTAACCCCCTCGGGAGCAGGGAGGAAGGTGGGGGGGGGGAAGGAGCCGCAGGGCGGGTTTTGGGGGTGGGGGGCCGGGGGGTTGGGGGCAAGGCCATTCCTGCATCGCCCTCCCAAACTGGACACCTTCAGACAAGCCACGGCCACCCGGCCTTGGAGAAAACCACAGGCATCTCCCCCAGCCCCGCCGAGCCAGTCCAGCCTCTTGCAACCACAAAAAAAAAAGAAAAAAAATAATTAAATAAAGAATTAAATCTTTGTTCCGGCCCCGCACATGACATCAGCCCATGCAACCGCTGGATGAGCGCGCCAGCTGAATAGCGATCGTTTGACATAATCCCTCTGCTCGGCAGTCATCTAAGGGAACAAACCCGCCCTGGCAGCGGCACCGGGGAGGGTGGTGGTTTGGGGTTTTTTTTTCCATCCCGGGGTACAAGGTCACCGCGGGATGCCAGGGATGGGCACCGGTGGTGGTTTAAGGAGGACGTAAGGTCGAGAGGCGGAAACCCACTTACCGAAACTTTACGAACACATTCAGAGTCCAAGCCGTAATTTTTAAAGGCTCGAGTTTTATTTTAAACATCGCAGCTGTCCGCAGGCGCCGGCTGGTGCTGTGTGCCCGTACAGGGGGCACCGGAGGGTGGCAGGGGGACGGTGGAGAGGAAAGTGCCGGTTGGTGCCGGGGATGCTGCTGCTGCCGCCAAGGTATGCTGGGGTGGCGAGCCTCCCGCTCCAGCTCTTTGGGGACACCGAAAAGGCAGCTCCGCGCCAGCCCGGCAGCCACGGTTGCCTCTGACCTCCGCTCCCGGGATGGCTCTGAAAGGGCTTCGGTGGCGAGCTGCCGTCGGATGCAGTGCTGCCGGGGAGCTGCCGTCCTTTGTGCCCTTCCCAGCCGCGCACGGGGGGGACACCCTTCAATGGAGTCGCTTGCCGAGCCGTAATTTTCCTTTTAATTGGTTTCTCAACGCTAAACCGTCAGATTAAGACACTTCTGCCGTCAGCTCCAGCATCCTCCCTCCCTGCTGCCGCAAGGCACCCAGCCGCCCCGTCACAGTCACGTCCCCCGCGCAGCCCCCGCCGAGGAGCAGGGAGCGCAGCCAGGAGCCCCCAAAAACGTCCCCAAAACCGACTCTGCTGACGCCCAGGGCTCTGCACCCGCCAGGCGAATCGGGGAGGGAGAAAAGTAGGGCGGCGGCGATGTGGGAGAAAAAAAAAAAAAAAAGTCACTTAACCAATTTGCACATCCCCTTGGGATGCGCGGGGGTCCCTGTGTCCCCCTCCCCAGGCACCGGCATCGGTGCCCCAGCAGCAGGCTCCGACCGCCACGCTCCCACCCAGCAACTGGGGGGCACCGGGACGGCACCTCCTCCAAAAACCTACTTCTGAGAAGTCACCTTCAAGCATGCCAAGGAAATACAATGCCACTGCGTTCCCCTGTGTCCCTCACCATCACTCGCAGGCTGCCGAGAGCATCCTGTCTGGATGCCCCACACCGAAATTCAGAAGCTGTACCGGGACATCACCCGGCATCCCACCCTCGGCGAGCAAGACGCCAGGCAGGTGACAGCCCCCAAGCTCACTGCGTCCCCAGGCGTTGGGAATCCCTTTGGCTTGCCAGGCACCGGGCACTGAGTACCGGGGTGGGTGTCTGGGTGGGTGCCGGGTTGGGTACCGGGATGGATACCGGGATGGGTGCCGGAGCGGGTGCGTACCTCTCGGCGCGGCTCCAGAAGAGCAGGATGGCTGGCATGGCAGCGTGTCCCGGATTCGGTTAGGGAGCTGGCGGGAATCTCAGCGTGCCGGGGCAGGCAGAGCCACCCGTGCCCGTGGCAGAACCACCCGTGCCCGTGCCGGCTGGCAGCCGCAGGCAACCAGGCAGCAATGTCATGACTACCCGCAATGAATCATCCCCTCCCCGAGCCCCCACACGCACCGCCCGCCTCCCCCTCCCCACCGACAGCCCCACTGGGGTGCCAGCACCTGCGTGGGGACGGGGTTAACCCTCCCCTCGCTGCCTCTGCCAGCACTGCCCCCGCTGCCAGCCTGCCTGGGGAACGGGGTCAAGCCCCCACCCTTGCCACCCCCCCCCCCAAAAAGAGTCCCCCATTTCCAACCCTATTGGGTGCTGGATCCTGGGTGGGGACAGGGTCAAGACCCCCACCCCTGCTGCCCCCCATCCCATGTAAAGTCCCCCATTTCCAGCCCCACCAGGGTGCTCACAGTGGTGTGGGGATGGGGTCAAGCCCCTCTCAATGTCTCATCACAGAGGGACCCTCACCTACAGCCCCACCGAGGGTGGGTGGTTGAACCCCCCCTGCAGGAGACAGGGTCAAGCACCCCCCAAGCATCTTCCCATGTAGGGTCCCCCCTTTCCAGCCCCATTGGGGTGCTGTCCCCTGGCTGGGGTGACGCCTCACTGGGACCCACTGCCTGCCCCAAGGGGAAAGCGGGTTAACCCTTTCCTCCCCAGCTCTCCTGGGACACACTGTCACCTCGACTGGGGACAGGACTTAACCCCTTCCTTGCTGCCCCCTTCGACCCCAATTACTGTCACCTGATGGGGGTTACCCACTTTCTCACCAGCCAGTTCAGGCCCACTGGGATACACTCGTATGCCCAACTTTGGGGGGGGGGGGGTGGGTGGTGGTTTTAACCCCTTCCTGGCCCCACCACACAGCCCCAACAGGGCATATAATTCCTTCCAAAGTAGGAAGGGAAAGAGGGGTTAACCCTCACCTCATGCCCTCTCCCTCCCGAAGGGAGCACTACAGCCCCGGGGGGGGGGGGTGTGTGGGGGGGTTAACCCCTTCCTCCCAGCCCCACTTGGATGTACTGTTACTGTTATGGGGCAGGGGGATTAACCCCTTCTCCCACCCCCTTCAAACGCATGGGGACACACTGTAACTACGAAGGGCAGAGTAGTTAAGGCTGACCCACAGCCCCACCAGGAGATTAACCCCTTCCACCCCCTTCAAACGCATGGGGACACACTGTAACTAGGAAGGGCAGAGCAGTTAAGGCTGACCCACAGCCCCACCAGGAAACCCTGTCACCCCAGGGTGTGGGGGAGAGGTGCCAACCCCTTCCTCCCCAGCCTTTAGCCCCATAGGGACGCCCTGTCACCTCTGGGGGGCAAGCGGCTAGCCTCCCTTCCCCACCCATGAAGGAGCAGAGGGGCTAACCTCCCCTTCCCAGCCCCACAGCAACACCCTATCACAACATACGCCAAAGGGACTGACCCCCTCAGCCCCATAGTGACGCCCTGTCACCCCACGGGGCAGGGAGACTGATCGCCCCAGCCCCACAGTGACACTCTTGTCACTCCATGGGGCACAGGGACTGAATCCCCCAGCCCCATACCGACACCCTGTCACCCCATATGGCAAAAGGATTGATCCCCCAGCCCCACAGTGATGCCCTGTCACCCCATGGGGCAGGGGGACTCGCACACTCCCCCGACCCACAGGAACACCCTGCCACCTCATATGGCAAAGGGATTGATCTCCCAGACCCATAGCGATACTCTGTCACTCCATGGGGCAGAGAGACTGACACCGAGCCCCACAGTGACACCCTGTCACTCCATGAGGCATGGGGACTGACCCTCCCGACACACCGTGACGTCCTGTCACCCCACGGGGCAAGGGGACTGACACCCCCCCACTCCATAGCGATGTCCTGTCACCCCACGGAACAAGGGGACTGACATTCCCTGCCCCATAGTGAAGCCCTGTCACCCCATGGGACAGGGGGACTGACTCCCCCGGCCTCATAGCAACAACCTGTCACTCCACAGGGCAGGGGGACTGATCCCCCCACCCCCGCCCCATAGCGACGCCCTGTCACCCCACGGGACAGCGGGCCTGACACCCCCGCCCCATAGCGACACCCTGTCAGCCCACAGGGCAGAGGGCCTACCCCCCCTCCCCGGCCCCACAGCGACGCCCTGTCAGCGCAGGGGGCGGCGGTCCCGCGCCCCCGTCCCCACCGGGCCTCCGGCAGCGGCTCGGCGGGGTGTGCGGGGCGGGGTGTGTGGGGCGGCGGTGTGTGGGGCAGCGC
Organism: Rissa tridactyla; assembly: GCF_028500815.1. Taxonomy (NCBI): domain Eukaryota; kingdom Metazoa; phylum Chordata; class Aves; order Charadriiformes; family Laridae; genus Rissa; species Rissa tridactyla. The sequence continues at coordinate 76,537,231 of NC_071497.1, forward strand.
GGTGGGGCCGGGCCGCCACGGCCGCCCCCGGCACTCACCGGTCGCGCTGTCCCGGGGCGCCGCGCGCTCTCTGAGCCGCCCCCGCCCCCGCCCCCCGGCCGCCACGTCAGGGGAGTCCCGCCCGCGCGCGCCCCGCCCCGTTGGGCCGGCGGGCTGTCCGTCGCCGACATACGCCGTTCTGATTGGCTCTTCCCGAGGCGGGGGCGGGAAGGCGGGGCGGGTGGAAGCCTCCGGCCTCCGTCTTTCCATTGGTCAATTCAAGCCGGCACCGCCCCCTCGCGGCGCTCTCATTGGTCAGGGGCAAGTTTGTGGCAGCGGGATCCCGGGGGAGGGAGGGTGGGAATCTTCTGGAAGGCTGTGACGTCATCGGGGCGCCTGCGCGGGTGGGGGCACGGGGGGTCACGTGTGGTCACGTGTGGGTTTACCGTGCGGGTTTACCGTGCGGCCTGTGGGCCTGGTGTGGGGTCTGTGGGCATACCGTAGGGCCCGGGGTGAAGCCTGTGGGGCCTGCCGTAGGGCCTGCGGGCCTGGCTTGGGGTCTGGTGTGGGGCCTGGTGTGGGGCTGTGGGCCCCTGCAGCCGGGTGTGCAGGCGTCGAGGGGAGGCAGGCCACAGGCCGGGCTGTGGTGGTGCCGAGGGAGGCTGTGCGGTCAGGAAGAACCATCCCAGAGTGGGAAGTTGGGGGAGAAAGTTGTCAGTAGGGGCTAGGCTGGAGGGTGAAGGGCTGCAGGGAGGGAAGGAGGCACTGGAGCTGTGCCCTGCTCTGGTGCAAGGTGGGCGCCTGCAGCTGGGCTGTGCTGGTGGGGTTACAGGTCAACGTGGGCCTCCTGGGAGCCTGTGCAAAGGTGGCACCCTGCTTCATATGGGGCTGTCTGGGATGGGAGGAAGAATGAGCCTGTGGGATCGCTGTGTGAGGTGGTCTGAGGGTATCTATCTGATGGGGATGATGGTGAGTGCTCCCTGTACCTGGATCAAGCACCCAATACAATGAGGCCCGCAGTCTTTCTGCAGCAGAGACTTCCCTCTCTGGAGTTAACTGAGGCACTGTAGCGCTGGGAGGGTGTGAGGGCTCATCTTGGGGTATGCTTTTTCATCAGGAAAAAGGCACTGTATTCTGAAGCCTGTGTCCTGCATGAGGCTTGGGGGCCATGTTTAAAACAGCTCCTGATCTGCTTGCTTTGGTGCATCCCAGCCGTGGCCAGCTAGCAGGGAAGCCTCAAAGCTGAGCTAAGCTAAATGTGGTCCCAGCGCTGTACCTCTGCAAAGCCCCATCATGACATAATCCCTTCCAAGGATGTAGTGTGTTTGGGCTTTTGCAGTGTGAGTCTCCTCCTTGACCATTCCAGCATCCTGGCTAGGGTTAGATTTGGAGTGAGGTGGCTGCTAGTCAGAGGATCTGTCTGGACCCAGTGTCTTGGATTTTGTGCTAGGAAACCTCCCCATCTTGAGAAACAAGCCTGCTTCTTGGCCTCTCTAGGTACTGCTTTGGTGCAGAGCAATGATCCTTCTTGGGACAGTGTCCTGCCTGCAGACCTGTCCCCACATGGAGGGGGAAGCAGGTCCTGCAGCTCGTAGATGAAGCTAAGCGGCGGTATGAATGGTTGTGGCTGTTAATATGGCATTTGTCATGATTAGAGGGTGCTTTTGTAACCACTGCGTGCTTCCCCTTACTGAGGAGGTGTCTGAATGGGGTGTTCTGGAGTCATTTCTGGGTTCATGGCTCGTGCAGCTTGTCCCACGCCGTGCTGCTGCCCTGGGCTTGCAAACGCTTTTTGTTCCCTTTCATCGGCCTTTCATCGCCGGGGGTGTTGGAGGCCCTGGGGGGGAGCTGGTGCTGTCTGTCCCCGTGCTCACAAATGATCTGCTTGGTCTGCAGCCTGCTTGTGCACAAACAAGGGCTTTCGTCCAGCGTCCCTTTTGCTGCTGCAAGCTGGGCAGGAGCGGGGTCAGGGCAGACCACGGCCGCCCTCCTGGAGTGCAGTGGGTGTCTTAACCAAAACTGTTCCTCCTTCAGAGCCCGTCTGCCTGCCGGCACATCCGCACCCTTTTAAAGACACGCCGGGAAAGTGCAGGGAGGGGTGGCAGGAATAATTAAAGGTACGAAGCTGTTTCCATAGAAGGAACAATTACATAAACTGGCTCTCTTCCGTCTGGGGGAAGAGATGACTGAGGGAGGCATGACGGGGAATAATAAAATCCTGTGTGTTGGGGGGAAGGTGAGTGGGGAAGGGTTGCTCGAGCTCCCTTCCCATAACGGGGCATCGGTGGGGGAAGAGGCAGTGGCACCTCGGGGTGCAAGCGTGTTTTGTGAAGCAGTTTGTGATTGATTTGTGGAATTGGTGGCCTTGGGTAGAGGGATGGAGGGGAGATGGGAGAAACATGTCTGGGATCAAGAGGCAATTAAGCAAATTCCTGGAAAGAGAAAGCCACTGAGGGTTGGTGACGGTGCTTCTGGTGTGGGAAATTTCCAGGCTGTGGGAGTGAGGAGCATGGTGTGCTCCCCTGGAGCCTTAGCTCCTCCCCTGCACCCCAGATATGGGTCTCTGTCCCAGAGAGGATGGAGAGCCACAGCCTGGGCTGTTCTTGGTTAAGACATCATTACTTGGTGTCTAAAGGTCAGAGCAGTAGATGAGGCCCCTGAGCTCTGCAACTTACTGCCTGAGTGCCGGCTGTGAAGCCTGTTCCTGGTGGGCATCATACCACTGTGAAGGAGGCATTTCCCCTGTCACTGCCACCACCTCCTCCGAGCTGGGTCTGGATCTCCCTGCGGCTGAGCAGATGGGGCAGGAGTGAGGAGCGCTTCTCGCTGCGGTGCTACCCCCGTCCTGCTCGAACTCCCCCACTCAGCGCGGCGCGGGGAAGTCTCTGGCGACTGTGGCTGGGTGAGCTGGGGAGATGCATCTGAGGACACTGGGCTTGGCAGCAGCAGGGTTTGTACTCTGTTCTCCACGGCAAGAGCAGCACCCACGCATTCAGTGCTGTCTCTTCTTCCTGCCTGTTCCCATCCTTGGAGATGCCGCCTGCCTTTTCCAGCACCCTGAGCTGCAGGATGAGGACAGGGCTGCAAGAGGAAAAATCTATGCCCATGGTTTTATCATTGGATTAACGCCCCATTTCCCCCCCTGCTTCTGACCTGGCTGTAGTCTGAGGTTAATGCATCTCCGAGGAGGTGCTAGTGGGTCACCTTCCAGGTCAGACCTGCGTCTTGGTAACTGCTGAAACTGCCATCTGTGCAGGTGAGTTCTGTCCTGAGGACATGGCGATCTTCCTTAGGGCTCATCCACCTCCTGGCCTGTCCCCCAGGGAAACCACTAAACCCAGGTGGCTCTCAGCTCTCACCAGCTCCCAGTCACCCTGACTTTGTTGGTAGCACCAGCATGCAGCGGGCTTGTGCCTGCTCAGTTCAGAGCATGGGATAATCCAAATGGGAATGGTCCCCAGGAGGTCTCATGCTCCAAGCCAGGTCAGTCCAGCTGAGCAGAGTGGGCTGCTTGCAGCTGTATGCAGGCTGACCTTGAAAACCTCTGAGGATGGTGATGGCACTGGAAGAGCTTGTTCCAGCAGCATCTACCACATCCGCGTGGCACTGCATCTCAGCAGAGCCTGACCGCCCTCCGAGGGCATGCTGGAGGAAGAGGGTGGACACCACTCTTAGCCATAATGATGGTGTTCATGGCGTTGGGTTTGTCCTCCCTGGTTGGGGCTGAGGATGCCGGCCGTTGCCTCCCCCCTGCCAGCGTGCTGCCGCTCGGCGCTCTGCACCTGCGGGGGTGGCATAATGAGTCGTGTCCTTGTCTCAACCTGCCGCTTCCTCTCCCGGCAGCGTCTGTGCTGCCAGCTGGGTTATTTTTTCTTTTTTTCTTTTTTTTTTTTCCTTCCTGCCTCTATTCTCGAGTGGTTCCCAGCCGGTGCTGGCATGCAGCCCTTGCTGGAGACCTCTTCCCGGGCTGACCTTTGCCAGCCCCCTTGGATGAGCACACCGGGGCTCTCCTGCCACCCACATTGAGTGTGTGGGGGAGATGTAAGCAGCTCTCTGCGGCAGTGGGCAGTGGTGCGTGGGAGTACTTGGTCCTCTCCAGTCCCCTGCTGTCCCCACCTGTGCTTGGGATTGGCTGGAGTGGCCGATACCTGGAGGCAAGAGCGAGTGGGATGGAAGGGCGGTGTGGGGGATGCTGCAGTGCTTTATGGGGCAGAGCCTTGGCAAAAGCAAGCCTCCACTGGGCAGATCCTGCCTCCAGACACCTTGCTTTGGCCTAACCTACCTTGCCGGCTTCTACTCTAAAATGGCAAGATGTGGGTCTAAACTGGGTGCAGAGTGCCTGGGCTGGGAAAGCCCCACGTGGGAGCCATCTCTGCAAGCCCCCTGCTGAGCAGGCAATAGAGGAGGGGCAGTGTCCCTGCCCCGGCTGGTGGATGATGGAGCACAGTGACATATCGTGGGTTGCTGTTGGAATCGGCAGATGTGAGACTGAAATCCTGAGAGGTTGGAATTTGGTTGAGATACTCCCTGGCAATATAGGGCGACGGTATCTGGGAGCTGGCAGCATCTTCTTGACCCAGGAATCCTCCTTGCTACCCACCTGCAACGTCCTGTGTCCCCATGGAAGGGAGGCCAGCCGTGCTGGGGAGCCTGAATAGCATCGGTTGCCCCTGGGGACCCATCTGCACGTGGAGGCATGCACTGAAGTTTGGCTTGGCTCAGCTCCATTTCAGCTTCCAGCCTTTGCTCTGCTTTCCTCAGCAGAGGCACCCTGTAGCACTTGGTGGTTTCTCATAGGGATGGCTCTCTCCAAGTGATGTTTTAACCAAGTTATTTCCAGTCTGCGTTTGAGTGCCAAGTGCATGGAGCTCGTCTAGTCACTCCAGATACACTGTAATTTGGGGAATTTTGGCCTTAAAATGCATCCCGAGTCCCTGCTTTCCAGGGCAGAGGCATCCATGGGTGTTCCCAGCAAGGGTACTGGCCCTGAAGGTCACGGCTGGACGTGGATAGTATCAGGGCTGGAGACAAAGCCTGCTGCCACTATGGGAATGTGTGCATCAGATGCTTTTTGCTTTCGCAGATCTGCTTGGTGTCTTACCCTTAAGTTGCTAAATGAGCTGACAGTAGCAAGATGGGTTGATCAGGACAGAAAGAGGTACCCAGTTGACTGCTGTAGGAGGCTTAATAGCTCTGTGATGCTACCAAATTTGTGACCTCTTAAAAAAAGTATGACCTGGGGTTTGTTGGGCAAGGAGGGTTTTCTGGAAGAACAGGTTGGCTTGCCTTTATTCTGGTCTTGCCTCATCTCCATTGCCTCCAAAACTTCCTTCCCTGTGGCCTGATGGCAGGTGTTGCTCAGGGGGATGCAGGTGATGTTATGCTGGGGACAGAAGACCCCACTGGTGCCACAGCAGTGGTGGGTTGCTTCCCTCCGTACCCATTGCCCATAACTACTAACCCTGCTGATTTCGCTGCTTCCTGAGCATCCTGGCTCCTTGGTCCAGCAGGATTATGGATGAGTTGCTAAAGCCGTAAAGATTCCCTGTATGGAAGGCAAGGGAGGAAGACTTCCAGGCAGCCCTGCCAGAGTGCTGGAGGATGCTGAGGTGCCCCAGTATTTTTCTTTGCAAGCAAATGGAGACATGGGGCTGCCTGTCCTTGGGTATCTCATCTCAGTCTTGTGGGCCTTTGTGCGTGCCAGCCTGTGGCCCTGCCGTATGTCACTGTGCCAGTCCTGTGGTGATCTGTGGATCAGTGGATCTCCAAGGCACTGCTGGCTGCTGCCAGCATGGGGCCCCAGCTGGCAGGGAACAGCCCTGGCCGGAGGCTTTCATTAGGAGCCTGAGATACCAGATAGTGTTGGGGTTGAACTGGGAGGGGATGCTGGCCGGGACTGGCTGAGCATCTGGTGCCCTGGCTGGAGGCTGGAGCAAAGATGCTTTTCCTCTGTGCCCGTTTCTCACTCAGGCTGCAGGGAGATGAGGCAGGGGGTGGTGGTGGTGTATGAAGTGGCCAGTGGTTAATGGTGTGTTATGAGGAACTATCTGCAAGTTGGGCAGCTTTCTTATGTGTATTTGGCCCAGAGGACAGTCCTTGGAGGTTTCTGTTTAATTTGGTCTTCCTAGGTGCCCGTCACCATGGTATCTGGGCATGTTCATCCTCTCCTGCCTGGCAGAGATGTCTCTGCTGGCTGTTCTGTACATGGGATTTTGCTGGTTGTGTTGCTCCTTGGGAAAAGGAGATTGGTCTTGCCCAGGTGGCCTTGAAGGTGTCTGCTGCCCTACTGTCCTGCTCCTCCCGTGCTTGCTCAGGGTGAGATGGAGCTCCTGCTCATCACCTGTATTGCTTGCCACATCCCCCTCTGTAACAGTGGCTTGAGAGGACACCCTGAGAGCAGAGATCCCTGAGCTCTCCTCTCAAACCAGACCAATGGATGTGGCAGGGCTGTATGCCCGTGTGGAATGGAGATTCCATTCCATTCCAAACAGCCACTCTGTGGCTGTTTCCCAGCACCCACCAACACTTTCCAGCAGCCCCATGAGCTGGGGCCCCAGAGGGACCTGATGCTCTTCAGATTTAGGATGTGCTGGGGATGCTAAGGTGTCTGGAGGCCCTGCACAGCTGGCCAGCTGTGGGGCCACGTCTTGAGCATGGAGACTCTTAATTCCCAAACCCACATGCCATTGCGCACAGTGAGGGTTGCAGAGAGAATTTATTGTGACACACGGTGCCCAGAGCTGTGTCAAGGCACCAGGACAGAGTTGGTTGCGGTTGTCTCTGACTGGACCATCACAAAGCAAATATATTTGAGCCTGGTTGGGGATGGCAGTGGGTTAACATGAAAGTGAGACTTGGCAAACGCCACCCTCCAATTTGCTGAAAGAGAGCGAGCAAAAAGGGAAAAGTGGCAGTGCTGCGTAATTAGGGAGCAAATGAGGAGAGCAGCAGCATCTCCACGTGAGAAGGGGCTGGAAGAATTAACGCTTAAGAAAATACCACCCTAAACTAATTCCCTGCTTCGCTTCAACCTTCAGTAAGGGCAGCAGCACTGGAAGTACAGCCCGAAGGAGGGTGGGGAGTGGGTGGGAGGCAGGGAGGAGAAATTGCTTCTGCTGGAGGGGAACAAAAATGCAGGGTTTGCTGGGTTTGGGGAGAGGGGCTGAGCTGCACCATAGGCTGCTGCCCCACGCTGTGATAGTGGCAGGGCTCCTCTTTGGCAAACCACCGTATTTATAAAGCATCGCTCAGGCTGTAGGGGTGAGTGGCCCCTGTTCATGAGGGAGTGTCTGGTCTCAAATTGTATGTATGTAGGGTTGAGGAAAAATAAGAATATTCAAAGTCAAATGGGAAGAGCAGCCAGCGAGGGGGCACATGGGGACAAGGTGCGGGCTCTGGCCTGCAGGCACTGATGCTCCTGCATCCTCAAGGCCTGTGGTCTGGTGCCCACTTCCCTGGGTCATGCTGATGTGAGCAGCTGCCCTGCTGCAAGAAATCCTCTCTGTCCAACGCAGATGTCGGCAGGATCAGAGTGGGGAACTGAGCTGGGCTTCTGTACAAGGGGAGGGAGAACAGGACCAGGGACGTGTGGTAACAGCTGACCACCCTGGCTGCCAGGACGGGGTCAGGACAGGGGCCCTGGCTGGGACACCATGCTGTGCTCATGGGTGCCGCACACACCGTCCCGGTTGCTGATGCTGCACCGCGGCTTGGTGCTGCTGGGAGGCTGCCAGCTGAGGGGGCTGGGGGTGGAGATGGGATGTTTTCTCCGGCACCTCGCGGGGCTTAAAAAAACCCGAAGTTATTCCAGGAAAAGAAATGAGCTGAATCTGCTCCATCTCCCTGCTCAGTGCGGTGGATTGTCCCACACTCGGTTGAAGTTGCATAAGGACGTGCCGGCAGAGTGGGGTCACGCCGGGGAGCGGACAGGCTGCAGGCAGGGCTGTGCCCCACTGCTGCCTGGCCCTGCCTGTGTATGCCCTGTGTGGTCTGAACCCCCCCACAGGGGTCTGCAGAGCCACGGAACCTGTCAGGTGTGTGCACACGCGTGTGGTCGATCCACCCACGGTTGCACACGTATGTGCTGCGAGGCTGTGTGTCCCAGGGGAGTGTTTGCCAGGGGACAACCCCACACCAGACCTTCCAGCTTAGAAATGGAGGCTTCTGTCCGTGCATATCCTTTGTGGATATGGCATTCGGCATGCACATATTGCATGCCATGCACACGCGTGTCTTTCATGCCATGCATGTGCTGTGCCCTGCGCAGCCCCTGCCAGCTCCTGCTCGAGCTTTTGGGGACAGAGGGGCCTGTCTGACCACAGTGAGGGTTTTTTGCTGCAGCAGCATCACCTGTAGAAGGTTCTTCTTCGTGACATGGGGGCAAATGTGGCTGGGAGTGCTTTATGTATGTGTTAAAGGGGCATCTGCAATGCGAGAATCTCTGGATTTGGGACCAAAAAGTGGCAGGGGGCCTTCCCCCCACCCCAGGGAATGTGGGTCACCCCATCACGCATGAAAGGGGTCGCATGCAAAATTTGCTGCAAACAGGGTTCCCCACCTGCAGAGCTGGGGTTCACATGGAGGGACGTGCACGGGTGCGGACTGTGCTTGCATTTCGGAGCGGGTCGTGAAGGAGGTGGCTGGAGGGGGATTCCTTGTGGGGGTGTAGGGGTGGGCGCGCCCGTCTGCCGCACATGCCTCCCTGTGCGTATGTTTGCATGTACGGGCAGAGCTTCCGGAGAGGGTGAATGAATGAGGCAATTCATTATTTCAGCGCTGGGTCTGGTGAGGCTTTTCCTTTAGAGGCAGGCGTGCGCCGGCGCGTGGGCTCCTGCCTGCGTATGCGCGTGGGCTCCTGCCTGCGTGTGCAGGTGGGTGTCGAGGGGGCTTTGGGAGATGTTTGCCACGTCAGGGAATTCACTCTGGGGGCCGGCCAGCGCCCCCGCTGTGCTCGCTGCCTTGTCTGCTTGGCTCAGCGTTGTGTAACTTCCGATGCCCCCACTGGATCTCCTTCCCCGGCAGAGAGGGATGCTCCGGCCACCCTCCCTGCCTGCTGCCAGGGATATTATTATCCTCACCCGGCAATGGAGTGAGGAGGGCAGCCCTAATGTCCCCCCTACCTGGGGATGACAGTGCCTTTCCTCCCTACCACTGGAAGGGCTGACCCCAAGGGGCAGGCAGGCAGAGGGGCTGGCAGTGGGGAAAAAGCTGTTGGCAGCCACAAACTGGAGAGACCATTTTCCTATGTCACCCAAATGTATGCCCCTCAAACAAGGTGTTTGCTCTGGGAGGGGTAAGGTGGGGGGGGGTCTCCTCGCGCAGGGGACCCATGAGGGACGTCTGAATGCAAGGCACAGCTCCCTGGGTGGCAGGACCTGTGAGAGCCGGGCTGAGACCCAGCAACTCATCTCATGCAATGCTGGGCAGCAGGGAGGGATGAGGCTGCGGCCCGTTGCATGTTCCTGGGGGAGATGGGGCAGCTTTGCTGCTTCAGGAAGCAGAGGGACATCCAGGGCAAGGCAGGGTCTGTCTGACATTTTTGTCTCTCTTCTTGCAGACATGTTGCCATGCCAGTACAGCCGTTGCCATGCCAGTACAGCCGTTTCCATGCCGGTACCGCTGTTGCCAGGCTACGCTGAGGGTGTCAGAAGAGGATGTCAGGTTGCTTTGAGGATGAGGAGATGGGAGACGAAGCCGGGGTGATGCTGTGGCCTCTGAATCCCACTTCAGTGCCAGCTCAGGGACCTGCTGGAGGGGAGCAGGCAGTGACAGAAGTGTGGCTGCCCATGGGAGCTGGTGTGATGGGTGGCAGTCTCCAGGGCTGGGTCCTGGTGGGTCACTGGCCTTGCAGTGCTCGCCCGGCATTGCCTGGTGTTCACCCAGCATTGCTCTGTGTTCCCTTGGCATTGCTCAACACTCAGGGCGCTGGAGGAATGACCTGACAGCAGTCTGGTATGTCTGCAGTGGTGTTTTAGCAACTGGATTTATAAAGTCATCAAATAAGGAAGACAGGATTATTTGACCAGCCCTGTTGAACGCACGGGCATGAAATCATGCTGGGTTATAGCCCCTTCCTGAATTTCCTGTGCCATCCTAGACTGTGGTCTCGTGGCCTGTGAATGTTCAACTGACGGGGCTTATAGCCAGCCTCATCCTCACTCTCTGACTGTAACACACACATTTCAGTTCTGCACTGTTGAAGTGAGCCCGGGACCCTTGAGGCACTATTGGCTGCAAGTTTTGGGGGCTTTCTGGGTTAGAAATGATGCTCCGCTTGCAAACATCCTCCTGGGCTGGGAGGTCCGAAGGGTGTGCAGGTTCCTTGGCTCTGATCCCTGTGTGTGGAGCGGGCTGCAGGCTCCCATGACTGTGTGCCAGCTGTGTTGGGATGTTTGTGCCCCAGTTATGCTGCAAAAATCTTTGCAGAGCAAGGAGAAAAATTGCAACCTGCAGATCAACAAGGCAGAGTGGCCCAGCTTGAAGTACCCACAGGAGTTGCGGCTCTGTGTGAGTGACTTGCTCTTTTCCATCCTGCCATCAGCCCCTAAAGCATGGCCGAGAGGCCGGGAGTTAGGTTTGGTACCTGTCAGCTGTGGGAGTGGCTTATGTGGTGGGATCTCTTCCTTCCTAGGAGAAGAGCCCCTGGATCTCAGCGTACCTTCCTCCTGCCTTTCATTTTTGTTGGGTGGTGGCTGCTTACTTGAGAGTTCTGCTGTGTCAGGCTGGGGCTCAGGGGAGATGCCACACAGTGTTTTTTTTTTCCCACCTTTCTTTCCCTGCTATTAAAAATTGACCTTGTGGGCACCGATGCAAATTTTTGCAAGGCCAGCACCCATCTGTCCCACAGCAGCTGGCCAAGCCCAGCATCATGCATCCCATCCACAGGCATGGGGCTAGCCCCAGCGTGGGAGCAGCGTGGCCCCAAGACCAGCAGAAATAGCTGCCGCACATAGCCCGCTGTCTTTTCTGCTGGCGTGTCGCGGGAGGGCAGGGATGGGGCTGTGCGTGCCTGGGGACCTGCCCAGTGCAGGCAGCTGCTGGGTGTTTTTCCATGTGTCGGGGATGCTGGCTGTCCTGCAGTGCTAATGGCAGTTCTGTGAGCCAGCACCTGGTTGTGGGGTTGGGGCCAGGACAGGATACCCCCTTGGCTGAAAGTATTTTCTCCCCAAAAAGTGAGACGGTGGCTCCCAGTCCCCCAGCTCTTGTGCTGTTTTCTCACCAGCCCGGTACCCGGTGTCCTCCAGCATAGAGGGGGAAGGCTGCCAGAGCATCCCACCCAGCCTCCACCTTCCCTCCACCCATCTCCCTCCAGCCCCCCCTCTCTCCGCCCCCGCGCTCCAGCCTAAATAATTCCTCCTCTGCCTGGCGGTGTGCAGACAGCTCTCCTGTCCTTCCCTTAGTCATCGCTCAGCCGAGCGAGACAGATATAGTTGCGTGCGGCTCCTCGCGGATCAGTCACTCCAGCCCCCGGATCATTGTGCTGCTGGGTCGTGGGGTGCCCTATGCTGAACATGAGGTGCCTCCCCCTTTACTACCCCCATTGTCGCTGCTGGAGCCCCTAACCCCCCGCGCCGGGAGCCAGCAGCCCCATCGATGCCGGATGGGTTGGCAGGTGACCTAGACTGGGCTCTGTGTCCCTGTCCGGCCTTGGGCTGGGTGCCTCTGGCTGTGCCAAGCGTGGTGCTGGCTTTCTGGGGTGGCTCTGCTCCAAATCTCTGCTTTCCAGGTATCCTGGCTGCCTTCCTTCGCTGGCCAACCAGGGTACGCCTTGGCCCTGTGGGTCTCCCAGAGTAGTCCTGGACTGATGCCTGGTTATCGGTGTCCCCATCAGATGCCTGGACACAGGACTGTGTGGGGGCAGAGGGGACTGTGTGTGCTGGCTTTCAGGTCCAGGGTCACATCCCAGAAGGAGGGGGGGCATGCTGGGGTGTGCAGCACGTGTGTGGTGGGAGAAGGGATGCTGGGGCACACAGGGACATGCATGGCACTGTATAGCTGCCCACCGTGGTACCTGGAGGGACCATTGGCATCTGCTCCAACGCCAGCCATGGGGCTTGGATCTGCACAGCCAAAATGGGAGGGCAGGTCCTGCCCTTCACCGTGCCCCAAACCATTTCTCTCCCTGCTTTATTCAGCTGCTGGTAGCCCCTGCCACGTGAGCCCTGGTGCTCGATCGTGGCTTCTTAGGGGGCAGGAAGGTGCAGGTGGTTGTGGAGAGGGGAACAGCAGGACATGGGAGCACCGGGGAGCCCAGGGCTGGGGCCACCATCCCCGGTGCCACCTCCTGGTCCCACTGCGAGGCCAGCTGCTGGGAGGTGCAGAGGGAGGCACCCAGGACTTGTAGTGTTAACGCGTTGCTCCTGTATGGCCTTGCACGGAGGCAGGAGAGAACCCGGACACCCTCCCTGGGTGCTGCGTGGGTTGCCAGGATGAGTCACAGCAAAGCTGCTGTGGGGAGCAAGATGCTCGCTGTGCCCGGTGCCATGCTGTGCCCCCCCCACCTCATCCCTGGGCCGCCCCTGCACCCCTGTCACACGCAGGCACCCTGTGTCCCCGCACACGGCCGTGCTGCGGGGAGGGAAGCAGGAGTGAGCGCGCCAGGAACAGAAGGCAGCGTCTGGCAGCCCCGTGCTGTGTCAGGGCCACCGAGCCAGCGATGTGGGGGTGGTGGGAGCTGACGGCACGGCGTGCCGGCGGGAAGACATACACGGCCCCCTGCATGGGCTGCTGTGGGTGCGCAGGGCACACGCATCCCCCTGGGAGAGGAGTGCACCACCTCCATGCTGGAGTGCCCGCCGGGTCGTGCCATGTCGAGGCAGCTTGTCCTGCTGCTCCTGGCAGTGTGCTAGGGGAGGGGACAACGTTTCACTTCTCTGGTCCCATATGGCTCCCTCTGGGCTTCTCTCTGGGCCCAAGCAGCATGTGACTGGTCCCAGCAAGTGCTGGTGGGCATCACTGTTCCTACACCCCTCTCACCATGCTGGTGGCTGGCTGCATTTCCATCTCTTGGGCATCCTTCCCAGCCCTGTCGCAGTGCTGGGTGTGGACAGACCCTGTGTCTCCTTGGGGGTGCAATGGGTCTGTGCAGAGGAGGGGGTGCCCAGGGCTCTTGCCAGGGGACACGGAGGGGAGGAGGCCCTGGCTCCCCATGTATCTCTTGGGTAAGGGGTGCTAGATCTGAGGGAACTCTGGGCTGGTCCCTCTTTTCCAAGGCCCAGGGTCTCCTGCCTTTTGGGTGCTTCAGAGGATGGAGCCCACCCCAGACTGCAGGAGCTTGGGGCTACCCAGGCTGGGTCCCAGCTCCTCACGCAGGGTGTGTGGCCCAGCACTCGCCTGCCATGGGCATGTAACCATGGAGGAGGAGGGTGTTACGGGGCAGAGACTGGGGTCAGAACCAGGTTTGGGGCAGGAGGAGAAGGGGGTGACAAACCACCCTGCAAAATGCCATCTGGGGATTGAAGTGGGGTCCTGTATCCCTCCTCCTTGCGTGCTCCCGTGGCTGTGGGACTGGCAGGCTGGGCATGAGGATGGAGGCATGGCTGGTGTGGTGATGCCAGCCCATCCGCTCCACTGGGATGGCCCAGTGGCATGCTATTGTCCATTGTCGGCCATGTGGTCCCATGTCCCCATCCCCGGTGTGGCATCCAGGGATGGCTGTGCAGTGTGCATGTCCAAATGTGGCACTGCCTGCTCATGTCATGGTGCAGGGGTGACACCCTGTGGCCACCTCTCTGCTGGAGTGGGGACACACGCTTCTTATGGCTCCTTGCACCCCTCCCCAGTCCCCTTGCCCCCCAGTCTGCCCAGAGGTGTCCCCACAGGGCCCTTGTCCCTCTAGGGACCCTGGCTGGGGGGTTGGGGGTCACTTCTGGGTGGTCGAATCTTCTCATCCCAGCTCTGTACTCCAAATCCCCTCGGTTTAACCCCCCTCCTCACCCTGCTTGCGTTCTTTGAGGAGGATGCTGCTAAACGGAGACACTTGTTCCCGCTCTACATGGTCACTCCTGGTCTGACCTGGGAGGGGAAGGACAGCTGAGGCCACCAGGATGGCAGTGTGTCCGGGAGCTGTGGCTGTTGCCGTCATTGTCACTGCCTAGAGAGCCCCGTTTTGCTGCTGGTGGTCCTTGGCTCATCCTGTGTTAGTCATGGGATGGGGCTCTGACGTCTTGCCCCAGCAGTGGGTGGGTGCTCATGGTCACACCGTCTCAGCCCAGTAGGTCACCCCTGTTCCCCCCCCCGCCGCCCGCCCTCCCTTCCATGTCAACACATGCCCCCAAGGATCAACTGGCTCTGGCGCGGCGCACATCGCTGTCACCTCCCTTCTGGAACGCACCAGACCTGATGGCACGTGGCCAAGCCCAGGGGAGCCCCCAGGGACACGCAGAGGTCCCCGGGGCTTGGAGGAGGGTGCTGTCCCGCACCCTGGGGTGCAAAGCCAAGCATCCATCTTTCCCTGCAAGCAGCGTTTTTTGGGGTGGGTGGCAGCCCTCTGCAGTGGCCCTGCATCCCAGCAGAGGGAGCACCCTCCCCGCAGAGCGGGGACACCGCTACCCGCCCGCAGTCCCCGTGGGGCCGCGGGGACACCCTGACGGGCAGCAGGAGGTGCTCCAGGCTCCCTGCAGACGGCAGGGCCACCTGGGTGAAGGGTGGCCGGTGCTCTGACGGCTGTGAAACCTAACGCGCCGGTCGGAGCTGCCCCCCCAGGGCCCTGCGACGCTGTCCCCGTCCCCAGGCTGGGTGACAGTAGGATGGAGCTCTGGGTTTGGAACCTCTCCGTGGGGAGCAGCCCCATGGGGACCACAGCACCCACTGCGTGGCACTGATCAGTGTGTGATGGATCTGGGGTGGTGGGCCGTGGGCTGTGTGGCCATCACTACAGCATGAATTTACCACCTCTGGGATGTCCGTCCTTGGAGGGTGTGAGTTGGACAGACGATTCCTGCCCCAGCCTTAAATCCCACAGGAGCATTCCCATCTTTTGGTGTGGGGCCTCTGGGACTTTCACTGGGACGTTTGCACCAGCATTCAATGGCATTCCGGGAGAGGTTTGCACCAGCATTCAGGGGAGATTTGCACCAGCATTCGGGTGGTGAGGAGGTTTGCGCCAACATGCACGGGTAGGTTTGCACCAGCATTTAGGAGAGCAGTTTGCAGGCTGTGGAGGCTTTGTGAAGACAGGGTGGCATTGCCCCTGTGGTCACCAGCCTCAGAGGAGCAGCTGACAGCTAAGAGATGCCACGGCACCACTTTGTCCATTCCCCCACTGCATCCTCCCACTTCTGCCCAGACCTCGAGGCTGCCTGTGCAGAGGCACAGCTGGCTGGGGCATGCTCTGCCCTGCTCAGTGACCGCTGGCTGGGGACCTGCAGCTGCAGCAGAGCATGCATGCCAGGCCACTGGCACAGCAGTGGTGACAGCACAGCCCTGCGGGACGCAGGCCAGCCCAGCCACCTGTGGCCGTCCTTAGCCAGCTCCCCAGGGACACCAGCCGACTGCGGGGCCTGGCAAGGGTGGCCAGGCTGCTGCAGGGGGTGGCAGGGGAGGATGGGGCTGCGAAAGCCGCCTGTGCCTTGCTCCCAGGGGAAGGGCTGGGTGTAGAGTGGGGCTGGATTGGGGTCCGTGGGGTTCTGCCTTCACAGCTTGGATCCTGTGGAGTGCTCAGAGTGAGGGATCTGAGCTGGTAGCAGGTGCTTCACCCCCAGGGTCCCTAGACCTGTGCTCTGCCCCAGCTCGCTCTCCAGCTCTGGCAGCCGGAGCAATAACTCAGTAATTAACAGCATCTCCCCAGGCGAGGGCTTCCCTGGGGCTTCCCTCCACGGGCAGAGCACAAGGCATCACCCACACGTGGCATCCCAGCTTCAGGCACAAACCACTGCCAGCCCCTCCTCCCTCTGGGTGCCCATCTTCTTCCTCGAGGCGGTGAGTTCCTTTCCTGAGAGCTTTTACAGCTAGTCTAGCTCCCAGGGCCTGAAATGCTCACTGCTCTCCAGGCTGGATTTTCTCCAGGGAGCCAGCTGGACACCACTGCTGTGGTCTGGATGCAATGGCAACCCCTCTGACTTGGGAACCACAGCCCTGGGAAGGGGCTGCAATATCCAAGTCCAGCTTTTAGCGACAAGCTCTGTGTCCTTGCAGACCCTACAGATGCTGCCAGGGCAGCGTCCCCCTCCTAATTCCCCCCCAGATCCACTTCTCGAGCCCCATTCCCCACCCTGCTGCAGCGCAGGCACTGTTTAAGGAAAGTCCCCCCAGGTAGGTGACCCCCCTTTGCTGGCACCGTGGCTCCCACAGACTACATGGCACCAGCAAGAGATGCAGCTTTCCCTGGGTGCTCTGTGGATGTGGATAGAACTGGAGGAGCCTCCAGCCATGGGGGCCACTCTCCAAACACCTCCTCCCGAGGACCCTTGATGTCTGCACAGGGTTATTTTGGAGTTTCCGGCACTGCTGCAAACGGCCTGTTCCCAGCATCCCACCTTCCCCTGTGCCCAGTGCTCTGTTCTCAGTTCGCAGCCTCCAGTGCCTTTGCAGGCAAGGGGCACCCTCATCCCAGTGGATGCGCATCCCTCCCGCTGCAGGGGCCAGGGCTGTTGTGGGGCCAGCTGGGCGCTCTCCCCACTGTCTATTCTCCTGGTAAGACGTGGGGCATCCCGAGTTTGCAGGGTCCTGGGCGCACCCCCTGGCTTACCCCTGTCACTGTTGCAGGGCACTTCGGGGACACAAAGCCAAGCCTGTCCGGTGGGATAAGTACCTGAGGCCTGGGGAGGATGTTGAGCACAACAGGCAGCTGTGGGTTCCCCAGAAATCCCTGGGGAGAAGCCTGAAGCCCCGTAAGCGTGCCGGCAGGAGGCTAGTTGGACACAGCTGTTTAATGGACACTTCTCAGTACAGAGCAGGTGTTGCGACCCATGCACCCACAGCCGCCTCCCCGCCATGGCCATGGCTTTGGCCCCATATCGGACCTGGCATCCGAAATATCCCCATTGGCCAAGCACTCCAGGGCGGTAGAGGAAGATGTCACGGCATGGGCATGCCTCCCAAACTTGCAGCGGGGAGAGTCCCTGGAGGAGGGACCTGTGCCCTATCTGGGGCAGGGAAGCTGAGCGGGATGGTGCCCCCATCGCATCAGGGGGTGGAGGTGAAGGAGCAACCGGGCTGCCGCAGGCAGGCCCCCAGTCTGTGCATGGCTGAGCCAGGGCATGCCAGGCGGGGAGAGGCTGATGGCAGCACGGGGAGGGGGTCAGAGGGGCAGGGGGCATCTGCTGGGGCTTTCTTGGACCTGGACATCCCCCCGACTGGCATGCATGGGTTGAGGTTTCCAGGGGTCCCTGCTCCTTCACCAGCGGGCTCAGCGCATCCATCCACCTTAGGGCTGCTGGACATAAAGCCTGCCCAGTGAGTGCCTCATCCGTCAGCTGGCACCCTGGGGGGCTCTGGGGTGTGCCTCCTCTTCCTCCTTGCCCTGAGCACTGGTGCACCCAGCGAGGTGGGGATGCCTGCTTGCTGTGCTGGGGAGCGAGCAGGAGTGAACAGGGCTGGTGTGGGACTGGAATGCTGTGTAGGGGGGAAGCATCCCATGGGACCAAGGGGACACAAGGGGACAAGGGATGCAGGGCAGCACTCCTGCGCATCCGAGCTTGCCCTCCCACACCCTTATGCTTTCTGTTCCCAGTGCTCCTTCCCACACTGTCACTGTTGGTGAGATTTGGTTAAGTGGTTTGTCCCAGCAGGGTAGGGTTGAGCTGTGCTGGGCAACGCTCTCCCAGACATGGCCACAAGCTGTGGGTGTGAGGATGGACCTACCAGGCTCTGGCCCTTGTTGGAGCTGGGCAGGGATGTGGAAGAGGCTAAGTTTGGGCCAGCCACATCCTCCCCACGAGGATTCACCATGCTGATGAACTGAGACGGCGCTTGCTGCAGACCCCCCAGGTGCTGCTGCCGGCAGTGCACAGGGGCTCAGCAGGATGCTGGGGGTGGTTGGGATGCTGGACTGGTTGGGATGCTGGGGGTTGTTGGGATGCTGGGGGTAGCTGGGATGCTGGGGTGGTTGGGATGCTGTGAGTGGCTGGGATGTACGTGGTGGTTGGGATGCTGGGGGTGGTTGGGATGCCAGGGGTGGTTGGGATGCTGGGGGTGGTTGGTATGCTGGATTGATTGGGATGCTGGGGGTGGTTGGGATGCTGGATTGATTGGGATGCCGGGGGTGGTTGGGATGCAGGTAGTGGTTGAGATGCTGGGATGCTCGGGATGCTGGGAGTGGTTGGGATGCTGGGGGTGGTTGGGACGCTGGGATGCTCGGGATGCAGGTAGTGGTTGGGATGCAGGTAGTGTTTGGGATGCTGGGGGTGGTTGGGATGCTGGGGATGGTTGGGATGCTGGGGGGCCCACGGCTGCCCCCATTGCCTGCCCCGGGCTCCTCTCTCACCCCATAACAACCACCCAGACCCGGCTCCAGGACCGGAGCAAGCCCCGCTTCTCCTTGGGGGCAAACTCCACTCTGACTGGGGGTCCCTGGGGACGGGTCCTGGCTGGCTCTGGATACTGTGGGGCTGGGGGACAGTCAGGGCAACTGGTTCCAGGCCCCCCACACCCCATGGCATCCCTGTTGGGGTCTGCGGGTCCCGGTGGTGGGGGAGGCCTCACCACCCAAGCTGGCGGTGCCGGGGGCTAGGCGGGGGGCTGCAGGTGGAGGGCCGCGCTGTTGGGGCGGGCGGCCAGGATGTAGGCGACGTTCTCCCGCAGGAAGCCGGGCCAGTCGATGGTCCTGGAGGGCAAACATGGGCTCACCAGCCGCCAAGACTCTGCTGCTCACCCCCGATGTCTCCTCCAACATCGGGGGGGTACTCCCCCCCGCAACCACCCCCTGCCTCACCTGGTTTCCTCCTGCTCCATGGCCAGCGGGGTCTTTTCCTGGCTCTTGCCACTGCTGCTGCTGGCGGGGCTGCTCTCCGACATGGGCCCTACGTGGCTGATGCTGTGGGGAGGAGGAGAAGGAGGAGTGCACCTTCTTCGTCCAACCCCTCCTTGCACCCCAAATAGCAGCAATGGGGACCAGGGCAGGGCTGCGGGGCTACAGAGGGGGAGGTGGCGGGAAGGGGGGGCAAACATTTGCACGCCGAGTGCCTTTGGTGGGTGCTGGGGTGGTGGTGGTAGCCGTGGCAGGGATGTCACCCCCCGCCCCAGAGCGGGTGTCCCCGTACCTGACATTGCAGGATGGCGTCTCCTTTTGGTGCTTGCGGAACCAGGTGTGCCGGGCCCGGCGGCACTCACCCTCCCCGATGAAGCCATCACTGTCCTGGTCCAGGGCCAGGAAGGCCGCCCGTGCCCGCTCACGCTCCTTGGCCGTCAGCAACCGCAGCAGGGCGTTCTGGAGGGGCAGAGAGAGGAAGGGCAGAGAGCGCTCACCCCACGGGAATACACCCCCGCTCCCGTGCCCACTGGGGGAATCCTGGCTTGGTTGCCACGGCCATGGGTGCTGGCCATAGAAGCCAGCTCTGTGTGCTGTGGCCATGGCTGCTGGCCGTAACGGCCATCCTTAGGTGCTACGGCCATGGCTGCTGGTCATGGGAGCTGGCCTTGTGTGCCATGGCTGTGGGTCTCTGGCTGTGGGTGCCGCCTGTGGGGTCTGGCCCTGGGCACCATGGATATAGGTAATGGCTGTGGTCGCTGACTATGGTCGCTGTGGCCATGGGTGCTGGTCGTGGAAGCCAGCCCCAGGTGCCATGGCTGTGAATGCTGGTCATGGGAGCTGGCCCTGGGTGCTGTGCATATGGGTGCCATGGCTGTGGTAGCTAGCTGTGGGCACTGCAGCCATGGGTGCCAGTCATGGGAGCCGGCCTCAGATGCTGTGGCTGAGGGAGCTGACAACAGATGCTGCATCCATGGGTGGTGGCCGTGGATGCCAGCCCCAGGTGCTGTGGCTGTGGTTGCTGGCCATGGAAGCTGTCCCTGGGTGCCACAGCCATGGATGCCAGCCATGGGAGCCAGCCCTGGGTGACATGTCGGGTGCCAGCTGTGGGAGCTGGCTTTAGGTGCTGTGGCCATGGGTGGTGGCCATGTGAACCAGCCCCGGGTGCTGCAGCTGTACCTGCGGCCGTAGTTTCTGCAGCAGCTGGATGGACTCGTGGGAGAGGAAGTCATGCCACTCGATGTGCCCCTTCTTGTCGGGGTCCAGGGCGGAGAACTGCAGGGCTGCCTGCTCCTCCTGCACCTCGGCCATGGGCCGCTCAAACTGCTGCTTGTGCACCAGGTGCTTGTAATGCAGGAAGTCGTCCAGGGTCAAGCAGGTCTCTGCGGGGACACATTGGCTGTGTGGAAACTGGGGAGAGGGGATCCACCTCCCCAACCGCCTCCCTCAACCATCTGTGACCCGCCGCGGGGAGTGTCCGCACCTGGAATGATCTTGCAGTGCTGCAGGGTCTCCATCAGGCTGTACATCTCTTCCTCCGTCAGCAGGAGATTGAGGTTGTCCTGGGGTGGGGGGCAGAGAGGAGCCATGGGGCAAAGGCAGGGGATGACGTGAGCACCCGTCCGTGCTGTGGCACAGGTGCGGGCACACGGAGAGGGACGGTGTGGTGTGTCATCCCTGAGCTTTGGATGCCATTTCAGCTCCACCATGGTGTCACATCCCCCGCCAAGGTGCTGGGGGTCTGGCTACTGGAGTGGGGTGGTGGCAAAGGGACGCTGTCCCCTCCCCTCCTGTGGCTCCCCATCAGGCCAAGGTGGGCGGCAGGAGCTGGGGAGCAGCAGGTCCCCCACTGCCACGGATCAGGGTGCAACATGGGACCCTGCTCAGGTCTGCATGCGACATGGCTCCCCAGGGAGCACCCACCGCCCAGCAGAAGCCTGGTGTCCCCCACCCCAGGTACTCACACAGTAGTAGCAGCTCCAGCCTGTCTCGGTGTGCGCCGTCTCCGTCACCTCCACGGCGCTGTCATTCTGCAGGTAGCCCATGCGGCGCAGGCAGCCGTCGTGGTACACCCGGCTGCAGACGCGGCAGGGAAAGAGGCTCTCAGCCGTCCACACCTCGCAGATCTCGCACATCTCATCGTTGAGGACCTGGGGAGAGACAGGCAGCTGCTCAGAAGGGCAGCACGGGCAGGGGTCTGGCTTCTCAAGTTGGGGGTTAGGGTGGTGCTTCACAGGTGGGGATGGATGTTGGGGGGTAGAGGGGATGGGAGGGTGGGATTGCATGGGCCTGGAACAAGGAATAGGTGGGTGGTGGGATCACAGGGGGCATGGCTGGTGGGGTTAGAGGAGGGTGGATGGCTTTGTGGGGAGGAATGGAGGGTGTATGAGTCCAGCTGTGGGGCTGTGGGGTTGCGGGTTCCCTGGGGTGCAGTGTGGTAGGTGTGGATGGCTGTGCTATGGGGTTGTAGGTTGGCTGGTCTTTGGGGTTGTAGTGTGGGTGGGTGGAAGTGCTGGTCTGTGGGTTGGCTGGTTGTAGGCGTGGACGGATAAGGCGTAAGGCTGTGGGTGGGGTGGTCTGTAGGCTTGTCGGGGTGGGTGGATGGACGGGTTGGGTCACGGGTGAGGATGGGTGGGCCGTAGGATTGCAGGCATGGGCAGATAAGCTGTTGGTTTGTGGGTGGGCTGGGCTGTAAGGGTCACAGGTGTGGATGGACAGGTCATGTTGTGGGCTGTCTGCCTGTAGGCTGACAAGCACTTATATCAGGTGATCCTTCTCTCTCCCCCAAAGCTGGAGCTCTCTGTGCCCAGCAGTGACCTGTCCTCTCCAAGACACCCTGGGGTCCTCCCAGGGCACATCTGACCAGTCGCACCCTCCTCCCCACTTGGCATCTCCAGCTGCTCAGCCCGACCCCTGGCCCCCGGCCCCATTGAGCCGCCTCCATGGGGCTTTGCCATGCCTGGGGAGGCTGTCACTGCCCGGTGGGCGCCAGCAATGCTTGCACATCCCCTGAGCTCTCCCCTACACATCTCCAGCCCCGTCCCCACCCCTCCATCCCCATCCCCGTGCTCCAGCCGCTCACCTGCTCCCGCTGCTCCAGGCTGATGTCTGGGGGCTCGTCATCGTGCAGCTCACGCTTGGGCCGGATGAAGGCGGGCGGTGTGAACCTGTTGGCTCGGTCAAACTCCTCCGGCTCCACTCCCCGGCCATCCCGCAGCCGCTCCCAGGCTGCCTTGCTGGCGCTGCCCTCCTCCGGCTGGGAAGGTCCTGCCGACGCCTCCTCCTCTCCCTCCTGCACCGCCTGCTCCAGCGTCCCCCGGCGCGTGCCCCCCGCCTCTGCCCGCCGCCGTGTCGATGGCTGCTCCCGCAGCCCGTCCTTAAAGGCTGACACGGCCAAGCTGACCTTCTGCACCTTCTCCACCGTCTGACGCCTGGACATCAGCACCCCCATGGCTCTGCAGGGGCGAGGAAGGTCTCAGTGCTAAGTCCTCGGGGGGGCAATGACGATTCCCACTGCTGCGCTGGTCCCTGGCCCCAAAAGATGTGCGGGTGGCTGTCCCCCATCTTCATGGGGAGCAGCCTGGGGCAGGGAAAAATGGGGGCTCCTAGGCAATTGGGCCCTGGGGTCATGTGTAGTGGCCACAGGGAGATGGACCTGAAGCCACGTGGAGGTCTGGCCATGGAGGGTCTGAGTGTTGGTGGGGGAGCAGGACTGCAAGCAGGGAGTGGGTTTGGGGGGCATCTTGCCTCCCCCATTCTTGCTCTGTAGGCTCTGGCTTAATAAACACATCCAAGCCCTTCCCACACCAGACCAGTAAATCCCAGAGGGACTGGGACCAGCTGTAACCCTGCCTCTTGTGTCCATCCCATTCTGCCGTGGAGAAAGCTGCTTTGGCCAGCCAAGGGCGAAAGGTGTCATCCCAGCAGCTCTGCCCAGGGCTGAGGCATAGCGGAGCTGGTGCTGGGTCTCTCACCTTCCCTAAATTTCAGCTCACCCCCCCAATCTCTCTCATGCTCACACGCTCATGTGTGTGTGTGTGCTGCTGCCCCGATCGCTGGGCATCCTGCATCCTGCCAGGAGCCACGCGGTGAGGCTGGGACAGCCGGGCGGGGGGGGGGCGGGCTGCGAGGGTGCAGGAGGGGAGGGGAGCAGTGAGTGGGTCTGGGGCGTGTGGGTCCCAAGACGGGGGTTTAGGTGCAGGACCGAGGGAAGGTCATCTTAGAGTAAAACGGGGAGGGCAACAGCAGCGGCAGCAGCAGGTTGGGCTCTGTCTCAATGAAGGTTGGCTGAAGCTGGGGAGAAGCAGGATTTGGTCTCCAGCGGCGTGGGGTACAGGCCCAGCAGGGTCCTGTGCCCAGCTTAGGTGGCTCTATGGAAGATGCTGTGGCCAAGAGGAGCTCCCAGCCGGTGCCCAGCAGGCAGCACTCGCTGTCTGTACGAGCTTGGGGGGGACATCGGAGCAGCCATCTCCCTCCCCGCCATCCTCGGCAGGGAAGTCCCCAGGTAGCGGGGATAATTAGCCGCACGCGTGCAAACGCCGGGATCTGGCGGCTGCGGGAGGACACGGCGCTGCGGGCGCTGCTGTGGCAGGGAGCCTGGGCAGGGTAATTACAGCTGCCCTACATCAGCGGCGCCCAGCAGAGCGTCCCTTCGCTCGGCCCCACACCCGCGCGTGCCCGGCTCCACCGTCTCGCCCTGTGACCCTCATCGGCATGGGGCAAACCCCAACGCCGCCGCGCCAGCACGCACATGCATGTGATCTCCCAGCCTCCCCCCCGCCACCGCCACCTTCCCAGCGTGGCGGGACCATCTGCGCGCACGTTCCCACGCGCGCAGCTGGGTGTGCGGTGCACGTGGGCCCCATCCCGTGCACGGGGGTTCGTGTGGATGGGGATTTGCAAAGGTGGGAGCCGGGAAGAGCTGGAGGTACGTGTCCAAGGCCACAGCAACAGCATCGCTGCGTCTGTGCTGACTGCCGTGGGGGGGTGGGGGGAAGACACCTGGGTGTCTCTGCCTCCTTGCCATGCTGTCACCCCCTGCCCTAGCGGCTCAGGATCCCATCGGCTATGGCAGGATCAGCTCTGCTGCAGGTCAGCACTGTGGCTGTGCCTGCACGCCATCGAGCCGGGGGACACCGCAGGGAGATTCCCCACCTTTGTAGGTCCCTGCATCACTAAGCATGGAGCGGATCCTGGCCTCATCCTGCCCAAGGCTTGGGTAGAAGCGGGGAGGAGAGGGTGCAGAGGCGCTGGGCTCATGGACAAGAGCCAAAAGAGGGGGGAGGGCCTCAGCAGTCGGCACACCAGCCCCCCCCCCCCCCCCCCAGTAGCTGCACTGGTGTTCCTGATCTCCGGAGTGCTGGCAGCATCTCCCTGCAGCACCGTGGGGCTCCAGAAGGCCCGTTTCCAGCCACCCTGTGGCACGCTAGGGCAGCCCGGGCAGCAGCGGGGTGGGTGGTGTAAGGGCCTGCTGTAACCTCCCCAAAATGAGGTTCCCTTGCATGTTCACGGTGTGGTTGCATCCCTGCCTTCCACTGCTGCTGGAGGATCCCAGCCCATCTCCCTGTTTTCTGTCCTCTCCCAAGGCCACCTCGAGTGTCTCCTGCCACAGTCGGTGCCACCAGCTGCTGCATGCCAGGAGTCTGGAGGGGATCACTCCTGTCACACCTTGTGTCTGTTCTCAGCCCCCCGGCCTCCCTGTGGCTGCTGGTGCTTCATAGCTGGACTCTGCCTGCACATCCAGGGGCTGAATGGCTTCACCCCAAGCTCTGTCTCCAGACCCCACTGCCTTTCCACAGGCCCCCGTGCTCCTCAGATACCCCAAACCTGCTCTGCACTCTCCAGAATCCTCTTCCCCCATGTCGTGCCGGTCAGGGCTGTGCGGGGTGGGACATCACCCCCACACAGAGCCTGACATGACTAAGGGTCCTGCCAGGCTTGGGGGTCCCTGCTCCCCTGGGGACCCCCGGATGTGGGGATTGAGGACCAGAGTCACCCTCACCCCATAGCAGCCCAGCTACCCAAGCAGTCCCCGGGGAAAAGTGTCTCTGCTGTTATTTGTGGCCCCCTCTGAGGTGCCCAGTGCCCAGGACCTGGTGCCACTGCCCAGCTCACCTTGGCCCGAGGTGCCAGTGCCTCGGTCTTGCTGCTGGGTGCCAACATGGGGGCTATTTTTAGGTCGCCCCCACGGAGGAGCTAAATCTGGGCATGGGCCGGAGCTGCCTGCAAATGCCCGGCTCTGCCAAGCCCTGCCGGCACCGGGAGCTGCCGCAGAGGGTGGTGGGCACCTTCCCACCTCCTTCCCTTCCCTTGCTGCAACCCCCTGCACCCCTGCCCCGTCCCCTGGGCAGCACCTATTTGCCACACTCTTCTGATGGGGAAATGCTCCCTGCTGCTTCATCCCCGCAGCAAAACGCTGAGACAGAAAGCACTTCACCCACCTATCACCCATGGATTCATCTTTCCACAGAGCTCTCTGTATGGGGAAACTGAGGCACGGAGGCAAGGCTGGTGCAGTTGGAGTGCGGATCAGCCCACCTTGGAGGGGAGATGGGGGCACTGGTGGGATGGAGCTTGGTGGCCACCATGGAGGCACCCGGGGGGAGGCAACGGGGCAGAGCATCCTGATGCAAACAGAGCTGCCGGTCCCTGTATGGCTCCAAAATCTCCTCTCTGCCATGGAGAAGGGTTACAGGGTGGCGGGTTTGGCTGTGAGGAGCGGTGGTGGGTGCAGGGCGGCAGGTGACGCGGGGGTGGGTGTGTGGCAGCGCGGCGGGGATGTCGCGGTGGCTGGGAGCGCAGGATGGATGTGTCAGGGCGCAGCGCGGGGTAGATGTGTTTGGGGTGGATGTTTTAGGAGTGGATGTGTTATGGGGTGGATGTGTTCAGGGTGGATGTTTTAGGGGTGGATGTTTTTGGGGTGGCTGTGTTATGGGGTGGATGTGCTACAGCATGGCTGGCGGCGTGGGGCGGGTGTTACAGCCTGAGGTGGGGTATGTGGGCTGGGGGTGTCGCGGAGGCTGTGGGCATGGCGCGGGTGGTGGCTTTGGGTGCAGGGCTGTTGGAGTGGGTGTGGGGTTGTGTCTGTGGTGGCTGGGGGTGCGTGATGGGTGTGTTTCAGGGGCCGTGGGTGCAGGGTGGGCTGTTGCAGTGCCCGGTTGTGGCATGGGGAGTTTGGGGTGCGGGGCTGTAGGGCTGGCCGTTGCCTCTCTGCTTGCCCCCGGCTCAGCCGTGCTCGCCTGCCCTATGGTGCATCCATGGTGCAAAAGCCCCACCAGCAAAGCAAGGGCCAGCTTGTGCTTGGGGTGGTGCACACCATGAGCAGGGTCCGTGGCACCCTCTGCACCCACCCTCAAGGGGATGCAGCAGGGGTGCGCCAGGGGCAGGACCCTCTCCCACACTCCCCGCTGGCAGGGAAGGATGCCCCTGGCCCCCACGGGCTCCCTGCAGGCCAGGCCTCCTCCCTGCCCTCACCAGGCTCCTGATGTTTTTACCCCCCGCCAGTGCTGTGCCTTCCTGGGAGCAGCATCAGGGACCAGGGGGCAGAGGAATGGGGTACCAACAGGGAGGACACCCCGGGGACCCCAGGGTCCATGGCAGCCAGGTCCCAGGGTTTGGTCTGAAGGGCACCGAGCAGGACTGGGAGGAGCTGCTGTGGCTCTGACACAGCCCTGCACACCCTGCCTGCCGCCGCATGCCTGGGGCGAGGCGGGCAGCAGGCTTTTCTTGCGGGACTCCACATCACACCTCCTTGAGCTGGTTGGGGGTGCCCAGAGGGGTCCAGCAGCATCCCTTTGTCCCCTCTGCCTGGCAGAGGGCACATGTTGGGACTGTGGCACTGGTGGGGCTGCTGCTGTGAGGTGACCCGGTTGCCACGGGGTGGGGGGTTCGTGGCTGATGGCACCCTCCCCACCCTCTGCAGGGCTGCAGGGGCTCAGCAGGGAGGTCTGGGGTGGTGGCTGGAGCCCCAGCTGTGCTGTGTCCCCATCTTGGGGACACCGAGCTGGTAGCTGCTCTCCCATCCGGATCAGGCTGCCCATCCTGCCGCGCCATGGCAGATTTTATAGGTGTGTCGCACGTTTCCATCTCCCAGAGGGGGATGAAAATGCCGTGACAGCAGAGTCCCTTTCCCCGCAGCAGACGCGGCTCCCACCCAGCTCCCCACTTCTCCTCCTCTTCTCCCTCCCCATCCCCTCTCCCCAGCACCTTCATCAGGACCCCAATGCCTGGGCAGGACCCTCTCACCCCATTCACATCCCCACTCCCAGGCATCCCATCCCAGGAGCACCGGTCACCCTCCCTGGCACCAGGACTCCGGAGGCAGCGGAGGGGAGCCGGGGGGACCCACCCATTGGTGTCGCGACAAGCAGCCAGCCCATGCCGTGCAGCGGGTGAAGCGCCAACGGTGGCAAAAAAAAGCCACTTACCAGGGTCAGGGTCCGTCTGGGGAGCGCGAGCCCTAGAGAGCAGTCCACACGGTGGCCATCCCCGCTGCCTCTGGCCACGACCCCCTCTCCGCCCGCGGGTGCTCACCACATCCCGCACCCCGCACGCAAACCCCTGCCGGGGGATGGAGCGGGGAGGCTGGTACCCGGGGAGCCAGAGCCCTGTGCTTGCTGCCGGAGGATGCAGGAGACAGCGAGATGCTGGGAGCGGATGCCTGTGTCTAGCGCACGCACACACACACACACACACACACACACACACACTCGCGCACACACGGGGGATGCAGGGAGCTTGTGACTGGGGCTGAGCAGATGCAGCCTGGTTTGCTGTCCCTGTACCAATTGCTGCCTGAGCTGTGTTAAACAGCTCTCTGAGACACCAAGCATTTTTTTTTTTTTTTCCCCCGAGCGGGCTGACGTTGGCTGGGAGATACCAATAAAAGCTTTCCCTGCGTCTCCTCTGGCCCCGGGGGCTGAACTGCCTTTCTTCAAGACAACCTCAAGGACTATGGAGATGGGGCTGCATCTGCAGAGGAACGAAGGTCTCCCCTGCCCACCCGCAGGGTATTCCCCAGACCCTATGCCCCAGCCACAGGCTACCTGCACATGCTTTAACCCGTTGCTTGCCGCTGGCAGGCAGGCTGTCCTCCTCACGCTGCGGTGCAGCGGGGGCACGGTGACTCCTGGCTACGTGCAGCCCCGTGTGCCCCGGTTCAATGCAGCACGGGGGGTTTCCGTTCTCCTGGTGCCCAGGACTGGATATCACCTGGGTGCACACCACAGGGCCACTGGAGAGGGGCTGGGGGCTCATCGAGGGCACGAGGGAGGTGATGGGGCAGGAGGGAGGATGCTGGGCTGGAGAGGAGGGCACGACCCTAATGCAGCACTTCTGAAGGTGGGATGTCTGCCCCATGTGTGTCCCCAGCTGCCCCACACTGGCGTGGTGGAGATGGTCCCTCAGCCCCCTGACACCCTCCTGGGATAGGGAACCACTGGCTGAGGGGTTGTGCTTTCCCTTCAAGAGCTGACAGCTGTACCTGGGGATGATTTAAGGCATAAAAGCTTCCGAGCCCTCCTAGGAACAGCTTCCCACCAGGCCTGGGATCAGTGCTGAAGGTTAGAGCAGAGAGCCCTGGGCAGTGGGGGGTGGCCGCAGGGCTGTCCTGCCCCTCGGGCAGGTGAGGTGCAGCAGGTCCTCTCCTGGCTAGGGGACAGGGATGCTCTGCCCAGCCCCTCTGTGATTTTCCTGCTCCTGGGATGCTCCTGACGGGGAACCTTGAATCCCGACATGACATCCTGGCCATGCCAGCCCCCATGCCCTCCGTGGGACAGAGCCTGTCTGGCTCCATGCAGACCCACCACCACACAGAGGGGAGGAGGTGTGTGCGTGCGTGCAGAGATGCGTGTGTCTGCAGAGGTGCTCAGGAGGCCCTTGGTAGAGCAGCGAGTGGCAGGATGGGGGATGCCACCTTTCCCTTGCAGAGACTGTGGAGAGCATGGGGTGGGAACCACGGGGTGAAGGGCCATTCGACGACTGAAGCTTTCTGGCTCCCGGGAGATGAGCAGCACCATCCCTGAGGTCTTTCTCTACCTCTGAAAAAGCCTCCGCTGAACCCTGTGCAGTGTCCCATGCAGTGCCCTGCTTCACCAGGAGCAAGTGGCTGGGGCAGGACAGCCTTGAGGATGCTCCCAGCACCATATTCGTGGAAGGTTTGCTCCAGCCTGTGCCACACACTGGTGCCAGGCTGGTCCCTGACCCCTCACTACTGCTTCTCACCCCGTGCCAGCCCTCCCTAGACCTGTGGGATCCCACACTGGTCTCACAATACTGATAGCTCCATTACAGACCGTTCCCACTCCCGCATGTCTCAGCTGAGACCATCTGCAGCTCATGTCACCCACAAGCAGAGCCAGGGGCTGGGAAAGGCAGCGTCTGGGCTCTGTGTGGACACCTGAGCCAGTCCACAGCTCCCTTCCTCGCCGGTGGAGACATGCAAAGCCAGGCTGCAGGCAGCTTTTATCTGCTTTCTGCTTGTGTCTGTCAGGTCCTGTCTTCCTTCGCTCCATCAGCTGTGGGAGCCTTGCAGGGAGCCTCCAGTTGCTCTGCCCTGGCCTGGGATGCCTCTCTGTGCTTCATCCTTCTCCAGGGATGCTTCCCTTTAGGGTGAATCACATTTTGCATTATTTGGCCTGGGGAGCATCCTGAAAAGGTGCCAGAATGCATGTGGGGTGGAGAAAGTAGAGGCCAGCTGTAAATGAGGCCAGAGAAACACATCTCCGCAGAAAAACCCTGGCCCCAGAGGACCTGGGAAAGGGGGAAGTCGGTGGAGGAGGAGTGTGCCAGCAGGCTGAGAAAGCTTTAAGTGCCTGCCCCAGCGGGCTCATGGCTGAGTGTGGCGGTTCCTGGAAAAGCAAAGGTGAGGAGAATCCCCAGCCTTGCTCCTGCTCAAGCTGCCGAGGGGTTTGGGGGTCCTGCTGCCTTCTGCCCTGGTCCTCTGCAGTCCCTTCTGTGGCATGGCTGTACCCCTACAGCAAGGCTCTGTGGATGGGGATAGCTGAGCCTGGGGGGATGGCAGCTCCTTGCCAGCCCTTGCGATGTCCCACCGAAGGAGAGCTGCTGCCCAGACCCGCTCCTGCAAGGGGCACCCAGCAGCCTGCACCCTGCGCAGAGCACGGGATGCTCTCGCACCCCCCGGGGAGAAGTAAGACACGGTTCCCTGCCCTGACACCCGTCTCTGAAAAGCCACAGTGGCTGCGATGGCAACAGGCTGGGAAAGCTCTTGGCGGAGCCGGTAGCGCCGGGCTGCTGGAGGAGGGCTGCAGGGGCGGAGGTGAGAGCTGAGCTGCAGCGGGAATGTGCATTTTCGTCAGCTCTCCCCCCCTTCCCTCCAAAATCTCGCATGACGCCCGCGTGTAGGTCACTGGCTGCTGCAGCGACGCGGCGTGTGGGCTCACCATCTGCGGCTGCTTCTGGAGCCCGCCGCCTGGGAACGCCACCCCGTGTGCCATCTCGGCTCATCCCAGCTCCCACCCGGCCCCTGGCCCTAAAGCCAACAGCACCCTGCGGGGGGCCAGGGGTGTGGGCTGCAGGACCAAGGGTTTGCTCTTTGAGGGGGGGAATCTGAACTTTTGGCTCCTGACAAGAAGCAGGAGCGGCAGCGGCCGGGCGCTTGCGCAAGCCAGAGTTGCTGCCAGTCAGCAGGGGGTGATGGAAAAGAGAACTTGTCAAAATAGCGAGATATCTTTTTTCAGGAGATTACAAGTTTGGCTGATGGAGATAATAGTGTTGACGCGCTGCAGGGAGGGTTTGGAGAGGCATCGGCACACCTCACGGCAGCTGGTTCAGGAGGGGAGGATGATGCCAAAATCAGCATGAAATGGGATAAAAACCGGCTGCCTGATGGGCTGCCATGTAAGAATGGAGGCAGGGAATGGCAGAGCAACACCCATCGCCGGGAACAAGGAGAAAGCCCATGAGCAAGGGCGACCATGCCCGGTCCCTCCAGCTGCCCCAGCCCATGCTCTCCTCTCCACCTCCATGCAGGGGAATGGTCTCAGGATCCCACCCATGGACCTCATCCCAGCTGCGGACATGATCCCGCTCTCCACCGGCAACCAGGTGGGACAACTCCTGCTGCTGGCTGCAGACAGCACCTCCCAAGGCAACATGCCAATGCCTGTCCTTCACGTCCACTGACAGCTGTCCATCTCGCCCACTCGTGGTTCTCCGTCACAGCCCCTGGACATTCACACCAGCTCATTGGTGGCTGTCCCCCCTGTGTGTGTGTGTGGGGGCTGCAGTGCCCATGCCATTGCAAACTGCTGATGGGGTGGTGGCTGCTCTGTGGCTCCTGCTCCCCGCATTCACCCTGCTACGGTCTTGGGGATGGGGACGGGGATGGGGATGGCAGGTCCTGGCTTTCCCCCTGCCCTCAGTGGCCAGGGTGCCCTGAGCAGGAGCTGCCAGATGGTGCCCAGCATGGACACAGCCCCTCCTTTGGCCCCCCTCAGCAGCCGCGCGGTAACAAACCCAAAGTAGGTTAAGACGCCGTGGATGCTGGCTGTGTGCCTTGCAGCCGTGGCACCGTGTTCGTTTCTCTGAGTTTTTCCCTCCCCATTCCTGAGCCGGAGTGCAGAGCTCTCCCTTGCAGGACGTAATTACCGAGCAGCCTTGGGAGCAGTGCGGGCTGGCTTTGTCCCCTCCCTAACAGCTTTTGTGGCACCCAAAAATCCCCCAGTAAAAAAGCCTGCAGCAGAATTTGCCTAATAAATCTATCTTTGTCCCCGGAGCTCCATAGAACCCAGGAGTTTGTAATCGAGGTCTGTCTGGATGCATGTGCTCGCCGAAATCCCAGCTGGGGCAGGGCCAGGCTCTGGTTTGCCTGGGCAGGAGCCACCTCTCCTTTGCCCAGCTGAAAATTGGGGCTGAGCTCCCACTCCAGCCTGACGCAGCGTCCCCTCCTGGGGGACATTGTGCTGCCCAGGTTTTAGCTCCATCCAGGGCCCTGGCCTTGTGCAGAGCTGAGCGCTGCATCCTCCTCATCCTCACCTGTGTCTGACGCAGCCCGGCCTCACCACTGCATCCTCTCCTCTGCTGGGCTGAGCTGTGGCAGCCCTGGGTGGGCAACGCACCCCACCAGCTTCTCCAGCTGCTGGAAGGAGAAGGTCCAGCCGGCACCCAGCCCATCCATCCTCTTGCTTCCCCACCTCCAGGTGAGCCCCTCTCTGTGTGCTCCTGTCTGCTCCCTTATACTGCCCCGCAGCCCCAGCTTGGCTGTTTGCTTTTCCCTGTACAAGACTGGGCTCTGGGGAGCCTTAGAGAGAGCGTGAGGTGCTCAGCACCATGCTACCTCATGCAGCCATTTACCCACCTTGCTCTTCCATGCGCTGCCTTCATCCCCATGATAAGGTGGAAAAGCTGGTGGGAAACAGTGTTAGGAGCTGGGGAGAGGGTACAGAGCAAGGACGTGGTCTGAGGGTGCGGATGGGGGTCTGAGCTGCCCCAAGGGGAGCTGGGGGAAAGGTGCAGGGGTGAGGGAAGCAGGGAGGTGAAGCAGGTGGGAGGAAGCCAACATCCCATCCTGCCCCAGGGGGTATTCCCAGGGGTCTGGGGTCTGCAGGAAGGTGTTCCACAAAGGCGGCTGCCCTGGGCTTACGCTGGGCTGCCCTTCCTGGGGGTGGAATGTCCCTGCAGAGGAGGCAGGGCACGGAACCGTGGGTCTTTCGACCCATCCCTGCAGCTGGCAGCTGGCCAAGCCTGGCCCTTATGAGACAAGGATGCTCCCTCTGGACAGATAATAGCCAAGCACTTTAGAGCTCTCTAATCTAGGAGCACTCTTGCGGGCATTAGCTAAATGACCCTCTTCACAGGGCCACTCGAACCAGCTACCAGCAAGCGGCTATACCCCCCAACCTGTCCTCTCCCCTCTACCTGCAAGTCCCCAGAAAGGGTTGAGGCCAAACCCCATGGCTCTCCAGGGACTGGTGCCCCCTTGCCCTTAAGTGGGCACTCAGGTGTACCCAAATATCAGAGCCTGGTGCAGGGACTTGTCCCCCAGGACACTGCAGGGCTCTGGAGAGCAGGATGAGACCTGGAGCTGGGAAGACAGGTAGAGGCTGGCTTGATAAGGGGAGTGCTGGGGCTGGACCATGGGCTGGTGCAGGGTATGGGTTGGGTTTGCATTTGCAGCATCCCAGCACCGCAGCACCTTGCAAGGGACACACTCATCCCCATAGAGACGTACGGGCAGGGATCCCATCCCTACCTGCTGCCCACCCTGCCAGCCTGGCTGCCCCCCTGCAGCTTCACCCTTCCCTGCGTCCTCCCTTGGCGGGGACATCTCTGCCGCAGGCCGGTCGAGCATCCTTACAGAGGAGCTTTTCAAGTGGAACGGAAACGCCTAATGAAGGCCGACTTCATTAACCGGGGCTGTCACGGGGATGATTGCTGCCTTCCTGAGCTGCTTTATGAGCAATAAAGCTGTGCAAGAGGAGAGGAGAGGAGAGGAGAGGAGAGGAGAGGAGAGGAGAGGAGAGGAGAGGAGAGGAGAGGGCAGAGCCTGACCACATGCCTCTGCCTTGCCCTCAAGGGCACTGCTGTGGCCCATTTTGGAGGCTGGGGGCAAGAAGGCAGTCCCTGGGGCTGGAGGCAGGTGCAAAGCCCCAAGGGCTCCAGGGGACCCTGTCCCAGTGGAGCTGAGAGCTGTGAGTGCTGGATCCGACCACTGCATCCCTCTGGGGCACTGCTGGGTCCCGTCCGGCTGTGGAGGTGGGACATGGTGTGACTTGCACCCAAGCTGGGGGCTACACAAGGCTCCTGGTTGCTGCTATCTGGACTGGGAAGTGGTTCTTGAAAGCAGGTCCAGCAGCCTCCACGCTGCTTTTGGTGTCTCCATCAGCCCCATTCCCCTGCCGCAGCATCCCACGGGCAGGCTTCATGCAAAGGCTTGTCCCCAGCCTCTCCAAACCTGGAAATCTGGTTCTTTACACCCAGATGCGGGTCTGAGCAGGCTCCTCGGGATGCACCTCATCCGCTTGTAGAACCTGATGCCTCTCACCCCTCTCAGGGACCCCTGAGCATCTCTGGTGGGGTGAACGGGGACAGCCCCATGGAGCTGCAGAACCCTGGCACTCCACCACCCTGCGCTTGCCTCTTAATCAGCTAATTGTGTGTTTGGGGTTTCAGGCGAGGGCCCCAGCCTGGCGTTGCCATACCAACCGCATCAGCATCACTTTCAAACATTTACCAAGCAGGCTTGAAATGCGGGGAGGGGGGGAATTAAAAAAGGAGAGGAGGCCAAACAGAGGGTTGATGGGAGGGGAGAGTAAAAGGGCTGTCTGCGCCTCTTTCATTACACCGCAAGGAGTCCCGCAGGGCAGAAAGCTCTGATTAAAATGGCTCTTGCTGGGATTCAGAGGCTTTTTGGGGAAAAAGAAAATGCCCCTGCCTGCTGGAGTCTGTCTGAGGCACTGTTGGTGGTAGGATCGTCTTGATGTCTTCAGCAGGGTGAGGGGAAGGCTGTGAGACAAGGGGTCCCCTAGTTGTGTCCCCAGGCAGAGAGCGTGGGGACGGGCGGTGGGCGCTCACCCCCGGGAACCCTGTTCCCCAGAGCTGGCCAGGCTGGTGGTGCATCTATCTGGCACGACAGCTCGGTGGAGGAGGGAGAAAATGTGGCTGGGGGGTGATGTAGGGCAGACCTTACAGCTCAGAGGGTCTGGTCCACATTTGTCCCTGACCTGGGGTTGTCACGGGTGTGGGGCAGGACCCCCGTCCCCAGCAGAGCTGGCCCCTGCTGGTACACGCCTGCCCTGCTTTCTGTGGCCGGTCCCTCCTCTCTCCACCTTCCAAATCTACCTCTTTGACACCCTTGGCCTTTCTGTGAGCTGGGTCAGGCCTCTCCAACACCTCCTGACTCTGGGCTGCTTTTCTTTGCCTCCCGGCCCCGCTCCATCCTCTCCAGCAGTGACCAGCCCCATGCAGGAGAGGCAGCTGCCCGGGCAGGGGCATGAAGGTGGGTGTGTGTTCCCCCTCCTGCTCACCCAGCTTCTCCTGCAAACTCATTTAACAGATCAAAATTTTATATGCTGAGCCATGCTGGAGCCCAGAGCACAGCATGTTTTTTGCAGATTTTAGTCAAAGGAGGGCTACGTCACGGGCAGGAGGCATCGACTGCTGCAGAGACGTGGAAGAGACGGGGAGAGGGGAAGGCGGGTCGGAGAAAGGGTGGCATACAAGGGAACACGATTTTTGAGGGTGACCTGTGGCCTTTTTGGCATCCCATCTCATGGGATGGCCCTTGCTGTGGCACCTGAGTGCCTCTGCCCAGCTCCTCTCCATCCCGGCGTCCCCTGTCTGGGCTCTGGCACACATCCGAGGGGTGTGTGAGCTTGGTGGCACAGGGCGGCTTTGGACGAGACACAGCCAGTCCCTTCTGCCCGCTCACCGCTGAGGCTTCAAGATGTAGGGCTGCTTCCCTTCTCCTCTCTCTCCCCCGCTCCTCCTCCTCTGCACTGAGCGAACCGCTCCATCCCTTGCATGCTGGTGATGCGGCTCAGCCATGAATCACTGCGGGCAAGGCTGCTCCTCGGGTTCTTCTGGGTCTCCAGAGAAGAGCCTGTGCACCATGCTCCCTCCTGGCCATGGACCTCCGCCCTGGCCATGCTCTGCTCTTCAAAGCCCCCTTCGCTCCGGAGACCAGCCCCTACCGAGGGAAGGGGCTGGAGCAAGGCAGAGGGCTGTTCCTCTTGCATGACCCTCTCTCCTTCCCCTCCCAGGTCTCTACATGAGCTCTGCACGCCCTCATTCCCATCGTGGTCAACAAGCACCAGCCAGCACCACCAGACAGGCTGTCTGCTAACCCTCATCAGGGAGGGTTGCAGGGACATCTGGCCATGCCTGATGCCCTGGGGGACCCTGCCCACCCCACAGCTCCTTCCAGCGGCATGTGGGCTCCGGGGAGCCCCCTGCCCCACCTGTGAGTTCTAGGTGCTGCGAGCTGCTGGAAGTGGCCGTGGGTTGTGGGGTGGCTGCTCCACCCCTCAGGCTGGGAGCAGATGCCGAGGTGGCTCAGGCTTTGCTGGGGAAGCACTGGGATTGCCTGTGCTGCCCGCAGCTTTACAAGCAGCCGTGAGACGGCTCGGCGGGCGCAGTTAGTGTGGTGCCAGGCCTCGGCTTATCAGCCTCGCTGAGCATCTCTGAGTGGTCCAGATGGCTTTCTGCTGGCAGAGTGCGGCCCTGGCAGCTCGCGTCTGCTGCAGACGGTGAGCAGGCAGACCCCCTGCCTCCTCCCGTGCACCCCTGGGGGCTCGTGTGCTCGGGGTCTGGTACTGGGGCTCACCCAGAGCTTGCCATAGTGCAAATCAACAGGGCAGGAAGGTAAATCCCCCTCCTCCAGGGTGTGTGCATGCTCCTTGCTGCTGCCAACCCTGCTTTGCTGGAGCAATTTGGCAGGTGTCAGTGGGGTACCCTGTGCCAAGGGGTGGGAGCACCCTGGGGTGTCCTTCCAGGATCCTGGACCCTCTCTGTGTCTTCCCAGCTGCAGACCAAGCACCATCCAGGAGCTGGGGCAAGCAAGGGCATCCCCTGCCACAGCCTCCAGGACAGGCTGTGTCCTCCTGGTTGCTGACTGCTTTGCCTTCCTCCACCGCGAACATCACGGTTCGATCTCCATCATCACTGGGTGTTCTTTTGGTGGGGAGAAACCTCCAAGCCGTTACCCCTGTGCTGTTTCTCCCCTGCAGCTTCAGAAGGAGATGGACAGTGTGACCTCTGTGCAGGTGGTGGACAGAGGGGATGTGGTGTCGTGGGACCCTGCACCCTACCCCAGGAGGGCTCGAGCTCCCATGCAGCATTTCTGGGCCTCTGAGGGCTCGGCATGAGACACCTTTCCAGGCAGCTCCGTCCGTGAGTTTTACAGCTGCCTGGAACATCTCCAAAGGATTGATTTACTGTAATTCCTCTGGAAAGCAACTTCTGTGATTGCTAGCCTGGAGATCTCAAGCTGGACTTAAACAACAGGATCCTAAAGAGGCCATGAATAATTGAGCCTAATAAATATTAATAACTCACCTGCATGGCGGCAGGGCATGTAATTGCAAGGAGTGTTCTGGAAGCACAGCTCTGCAGGCGAGTGTGCGCTCCCGGCAGGGCTGGGGCAGAGCCCAGTTAACACTGATGCTGCTGGCCATACAGAGCCATGTGTGGCCACTAACCCTGGCACCCTCCCCTGGGGTTAGTGGTGGCCCGGGCCAGGGGGTGCTGGCCACCATATGGATATTTAGCTGCCCTCAGAGGGCCTCTTTCCCATGAGCTGGTCTCCTGTTGAACCTGAGCAGACTTGCAGCATCCACTGCAACTTTTGTCAGGGATGTTCTTCGTCTCTGAGCCATCCTCATCCCTCAGGCACCCTGGGGTACCCGGGACACCCAATTCAGAAAGTCCTACCTGCCCTCATGCCCAAACCAGATGGAGGTATGTCCCAAATTGGAGTCAGTCTGTGGAATGCTCCCTGCTTTTCATCCTCAAGGCCTGGGTGGCCCTTCTGTGGTCAGACTTCATACAGGATTGTCCCACGCATCACAAAAACTGATGTACTGCGTAATCCAGGGCCAAGTGACACCAAGAAGGCATAGTCTAAGCTTTGTACAGCCCAACAAGCCCTACAAAGTTTGGGTGCAGGTGGGTTTGGGTAAGTGAAGACATGAATGAGGGATGGGATATGCATGGATTTTCTGTTTGTGACAAAACAGTGATGGGAAGCGCACGTGGCCACCTCTCTCCGCTGAGGGATGTCCTGCAGGGAAAGGCTGAACTTGTCACTCAAACCCTCGCTGAGCAGCACCGAGACATTGACCAGACCTTGTGCAGCTGTAGGATCCTGCCCGAAGTCGCCGAGGTTTCTTTTGTGAAATGTAACCACAAAGCCCAAGCCAACATCCAGTCTTTCTCCTGCTGGGGTGCTCTAGTCCCTCACTGAATCGCATGCCTGAAATAGCACTCACACCTGTGGCTTTGTTAACACCCGATCAAACACGGCATTTCCTAGGCTTCTGCTTTTCCAGGCAGATGAGGGAGAGGAGTCTAGAGGGGATCATAAGAGCTTGCATGGGCACAGTCTTCTCGGCTGCAAAGTCTCAGCAGTGCTGTGAGCAGGGTGAAAACGCGTTCATGGAGGTTTTGCCAGAGCTTCCTGGATGCCGTGGTTCAGGGTGGGGAGCTTGTAGACCTGCCCCTTTGGAAGTCACTGTTGGCTTTGCTACCTGGTGCTAACGATGTGACGAAGAATCCTACATGGCATACAGAGGAATGGGACAGAAAAACCCTGAGCTGACTGCAGGGGGTTGGGGAGAGTTCAGGTAGGATGTTGCCCATGGATTTCTGCTTGAAAACTGTGGTGCTTGGGCAGCTGAGAAGACGACCTGTGAATGGTTGGCAAGGGTGTTGTGAGGCTGTATCCTCTGCAGGAGCTTCTCCCACACTGAGCAAGTGTTTCTTTTCTCCAAACTGCCTGGCTGTTGAGAGCAGTCTTGCAAATGCGGTTTCAGACAATAACAGCTTGCAATTATGCAGTGCTTTCAAAACCAAGATATCCTGAATTTCGTTAACGTCTTTGTATAAAACTAGCTGAGGCTGCTGCTGGGATGCAAAGCTCCAGCCTGCGCGGAAATGTCGCAGCTGGGATCACCCAAAGCTTTCCACTGTGCTGGAGATGGTTCATCCTGCAGGAGATTTTAGGGTATTGCTGGATGGCTGGGACCCAGAGCCAGAGCAAAAGGGGCACAGAGACATCTCATGGTCTCTGACCCCTGCTTTCTGTGTTTTCTATTGTTATATGGTCACAGGAGGAGGACTGACTGGTGGTGGGGATTATCCATCCAGGAGTCAGAGCTCTGTGCTCCCAGGGGGAAGGGGAGACGTGACTTGGCGAGGATCAGTAAAGGGAACGGTAATTGCTATAAGACCCATTATGGAGCACAGCGTCTCGGAAGCCATTTCTGAGCACGTAAAGGGCAAGCACCTGGGGCGCTGACACAGGGCTTGCCATCAGAAACAGGGGCGCTGATGCAGGATGAACCTTCAGCAAAGCCTCAGGTAACACTAGACGACAGTGGCTGACGCCTGACACAGCCTCAGCCCGGGAGGGATTAGGTAAATGTCAACACTGACCCCCTGAAATTCATCAAGGGGGATGCAAAGGGCAGCAGGAAGGTGCCATAAGCCCAGGCTGGGAGCTGAGCACCGAGCAGCAGCGCTGATGGGAAGGACCCGGGGATTATCGTGGGCACCGGGCTGAATGTGAGCCAAGAGAGCACTCTCATCGCGAAAAAGGCAAACCACATCCTGGGCTACATTAGGAGGAGCGTGGCCAGCAGATTGAGGGAAGTTATTATCCCCTCTCCTTGGCACTGGTGAGGATGCACAGATCGCGGAAGCGATTCTCGAATAGCTCCTAACAGCAGCTCTCCCCCAGCTTCCCGTGTTGATGAAGAGATGTGAAAATACAGACGATGATACAGGGGTTGCTGCAGGAGCAATAAAAGGGAACGGTAGTGTTATCCCAAGGCACTTGGAGCACTTGCTTGGGAAACAGATGAGAGTCCCATATAGTTCAAATGAGACATTTGGGGAAGCAAGGAGCTTTACACTTAGATATTAGCTTCTCTTTTGGATGAAAAATTAATGAAAGGCTTGGCTGAAAAGATCCTGTTTTTTTCTGTGGTCACAGACACCCCAAAATACGAGAATATCGAAAAGCTTCCAGTTGTTCTGTGCCGCTGTGCAGCCGCTCCCCAGCTGAGAGGCCATAATACTTCATCTGCTGGACTCCTTGCAGGCTGGTGAACTGCTTTGGCAGTACTTGAAAGTGTGAAAAAGCCAGTAGTTTGGACGACCATTGCTATGTGCAGGTGACAGTGCGGGGGGTACCTCTGCGAGGTCTCGCCCTGTCTGCAAAGGGGTGGGCAACAGAAATGAGTATTTGCCCAGGGCTGACTGCCCAGCCTCTGTGTAGCACAGAGCCTGCTGTTTTCACTCCTTTTTTCTTTCCAACTATGTCCGATTCAGGGTTTCAGACGAGATCCGTCTGTCGCGGATGGATGGAAGCACTGCAGCACATTTTCCTCCCAG
This sequence comes from Rissa tridactyla, assembly GCF_028500815.1. NCBI lineage: Eukaryota > Metazoa > Chordata > Aves > Charadriiformes > Laridae > Rissa > Rissa tridactyla. The sequence continues at coordinate 76,577,186 of NC_071497.1, forward strand.
GCTTAACGTCATACCCTGAGGTTGAGAGGAACCCAAACCATTCTGAGGGCTCTCATAGCTATCTGTGCACTGGGTGAAAACTACTGAGCTGCATTTTGAGAGGTGTCCAAGGCTGGTGACACCCCAGGGCGGTCTCACCGCTGGGTGAAGCGATTACTCTGCCGTCGTCACTTCAGAGGGAGCCAGCGTCGCGTGGCGAGGCTGGCAAGGAGTCACACACCCGAGACCTGGTGGCACAGCCAGGCTGGTGGCAAGTGTCTGGGGCAGACATCCAAGTCAGTGGCATGGCCAGATTGGTGACAAGTGGCTGGGAAGAGCCTCGTTCAACAGGAGAATGGGGACAGGACTGCATGCCCTGGGGCACCTTCGCCCCCAGCTCCTGCCTTCACGGGTGATTGCAGAGCATCGATCCCCAAACCCTCTCCACTGCTCAAAGCTTTTAGGCTTGCCGGGCTCTACTATGCTCAAAAGCAGCTGCATGAAAGAATATTTTCCCTTTGTAAACAGACGCAGCGACCTGCTTAGCATCGATTCTGTGAAGCTGGGCTTCAAATTCAATTTGTTTCCATCTTACCCGTGAACAGTTTGGTAAATTGATTTTTAAGAACAAAAATGTATTGAAAGTGATTATGGCTGATAAATATAATTTTAAATAATAAGATGAGGCTTATGATCACTGAATTGTCCACCTGAGGGTGCAAAAATGTACAGTCAAGAAAACAGTATTTTTCTAAGGCATCACTTATATTGCTGACCTTTATTTTTCATGAGATGACTCCAATTTCCATCTCTTTTTCAGGGGAGAAAGCCCTGGGAAAGTCATGGAGTGCAGCTGATGATCCCTAAACCTGCAATTTATGCGACTGTTGTAATCTCCGCACAACCATAACTGATGAATATGCATCATATCATTTCTATGTACGGCAGAAAGTAACCTACTTCTGGCCCCCAGCAAACTGCGGTAGGTCTGTATGCATATTCTTGCATCTTCCTGTATCTTCCTGCAGTGCCCGCAGTGGGGATGTGGGATTTTGGGCAAGGTGGGGATGCCATGGGAAAACCCTGAGTCCAAACTGCCCCTGTGGCTTAAGACCAGTTCCGTCTGTCCGTCCGTCCGTCCGTCCGTCCGTCCATCCATCCATCCATCCATCCATCCATCCATCCCATGGGAGCCGCTCACCGTGTTCTGTGCCTGCCTCCTCTTAAGACCTATTTAACGCAGGGCTTGTGGGACAGTGAGGCGGCAGCCTGCTGTGGCGGGGGGCGGGGGGATGCCGCCCGCCCCAGAGGCAGCCCTTGAATTAACATCTTGAAGCAGAAGCAGCAGAGATGTGATAGACACAGAAGAATGGCCAAGTGACACTCTAATGAGTGTTAATGGGAGGCAGAAATTAAATCCTGCCGGCTCATTAGCATGGGAAGAGGTGCCATCTGCCATGGCTGGCAGGTTCCCTGACGCCGTTTCGGGGGGGGGGCTGCTTCTGCAAGGATGTGGGAAGACAAGACTAGTGCCCAGCAGGGTCCGTGCTGTTTTGCCTGTGACAGCCGGGAGCCAGTGCTGAGGAGCACTGTGCACGAAAGCCTCCTTCCCTAGGATGGGGGGTCGCCTTGGAGGGAGGAGGAGTCCCTGTGCACTCTTATTTGATCTGTGGAACCCCCCAGCCCTCTCCAGCCTGGCCAAATGGCAGCGGGACTGGTAGCAGAACTGGCAGGAGGATGAGCTTTGATCCTGCCAAAGGAAGAGGATGGCCACTACCTGGACTCTTCTCTCCCAACCTGGTGACAACAGCCCGGTTGGGCTTTCCCAGAACAGCCAGTGTCTGCAGGTCCTGATTGCCCCCAAATCCCCCAGGACTGAGAGATGCGGGTCTGCAAGACAGGCAGCAGAGCCAAAGAGCTGGCGTCTGCTCCTCCATCCAGCCACTAGCACTGGGGAACATTGTGTGCGAGATACTCCTTCTCCTGGACTGAGGAAGAGTTGCTGTGGTCTCCTGGTTTGTTCATGGTCCCCCCAGACCTTCCTAACACAGCCTGCAAAGCAACAGGACCTGCAGCAGGACCAGCTTTGGTCCTGCCAAAGGAAGATGACGTCTGTCAGGCCGGCTTTGCCACCCCATGCTCGTGCATGGTTGAGGACAGGAGCCAGCCTCGTGCTGCAGTGCCGCTTGTCATCTCAAATCTGGAGTTGAGGCAGGAGGTGCACAGCAAGCTCTGGTTTCACACAGCAAGAAAACAGCTGGAGATAAAGCTGTGAAGCTTCCCAGGGCACTGCAGTGGTCCATGGAAAGGCTGCATCAGCTTCTGCCCAGATTCCTGCAGGTGGTGGCTGGCCTCCTGTGGCCATGCTGCCTGTGTCCCCTTGCTCAAGCCAAAGTGCCTCTTTAAGCTGGAGCAGGTCACACGTCAGCAGCTCGAGGCATCCCTGCAGGGCCAACACATACCCTGCCCTGTGCTGTATCTCTTGCCCAGCCAGTGCCCATCGACTGTCATGGCAGCGGTTCCTCCAGCTGCAGCAGAGCTGCTGCCTCAGCCCAGGGGACCAGGGACTTCTGCCCCTACTGCTCCACACTTTCTCCCTCTCGTCCCCTGAGCCTGGTCACCTCTGTGGGGCAGAACTGAGCCTCAGTTCCCCTGGGAGGCTGAGAGAGAGAAAAGCTCTTGCAGAGCTGGGGTCTGCCTGCCCCCTTGGACCTCTGGATGGCTGCAAAGTCACTTGAACCATGGCAATGTACATGCACGGAGGGGCTGGAACTGTGGCTGGGCACCACGCCCGAGCTGCTGCAGCATCCTGGCAGCGAGTGATGCTGTGGCTAGGTTGCTCCATGCTGCCAAAGCTCATCTGGGCAGGGAAGACCCAGCCCTAGGCATGGTGCAGGCTGTGCTCCTTGTTGCGTCCACCATGGTCTCCCTGGCTCTCATCCATGGGATCCCTGCTATGAATCTGAGGCTGGAGCTGTGGTAAAGAGCACAAGTGACATGTGCAGCATGGATGCTTTGGAGGACCAACCTCAGGAGCATCCCCAGGAACACAGACTTGCAAGGGAGGGGGGCACGTGGTGGCCTCCCATGAGGAATGCCACATCAGATGGCTGTGCCACCTCCCAGATTAATGTCCTCCATCCCAGAAGAGACCCCCAGCCAGTACAGCTCACCTTTGCAGGAGCAATGCAAGAAAACTGTAGGAGCAAACTGCAGTGCCCCTGCCACCAGGCACATGTGCTGGTGCTACCTGTGCCAAGTCAACGTTGCCCAGGGTACTGTGGCAGTGCTGACCAGCCACAATCTCTGCTTAGTCTGGGAAAAGCGATGGATAAGGAGTTGGCTGAATGGCTGCATGCAAAGAGTCTCAATGTCCAAGTGGAAACCAGTAATGAGTGGTGTCCCTCAAGGGTCCATACTGGGATCAGTGCTATTTAACATCTTCGTCAATGACATAGACAGTGGGATTGAGTGTACCCTGAGCAAGTTTTGCAGTAAAATCAGCGGGGGCAGAAATAGAAAAAAAAAAGTGAAAAGGAATGCGCTTTAGAAAGTCATTATCAGAGGCTGAAGCCTGAACTGTGCAGTGAGGAAGGGGATTTCACTGGTGGGCTCAGCAGAGAAGGGGGATCAGCTGTCTGAAATGAGACGGGTTGGCATGACCAGATGCAAACGGGAAGTTGGGAAGTGTATAAAACTGTGAACGCTCTTGGGAGATATGCATGGCTGACCACAGCAATGAGGAGGATGAGGACAGCTTTTACTACCAAAACACACCCTCGACTTTTAAATCTGTTTCCAAAAATAATGAAAATGCTGTTACGCAAGATGCAGAAAGGAAGGCAATATCTGTATTCAATGTTTGGTAAGAACCAAGGAAGACTGTGAAATACTTTCCAACTTATTGAGCACTAGAGGGGATGCTAGAAGACATACACCAAGGGCAAATATTTCAAAAGTAGCTGCCCAGATAAATTGTACCCAAGAGCCCTGAAAGAATGGGCTGAGGGATCTCAACTGCAATGGTATTTATTTCTTATACAACTGGAATTTCCCCGCTGTTCCCAGGAGATGCTGGGGCAGGCAGGCATCTACTGTCTATCTTCCTGCTCAGGCATCCACATTCCCTGGAGCACAGAACATCTTTCATGTGAGTCTGGTGCACAAGGACAGCATGGCTGTTACTACGAGTGTCTTGAAAGAAGAATGACTGCTTGCTCTTTCTGGGAAAAGCCCCAGCAGAGTAAAGCAAAGCCGATGCAATTCCCACATGAGGTTTTAAAGGGGAATGGGAGCACACCCATGGGAAGGGGGCCCTTTTGCTCAGCTCTCCACCTGTGCCTCCTCCATCCCTGGCACGGTGAAGAAATGTGAGCAGCTTTTGGAGAGAGGTCACTTCTTCCTGGACATGGGGGAAGCCTGCAAGCTTGCTGCTGGAAGAGAGCTTTTCTTTGTGGGGCGCACATGGACTCGATGTTAACGGTTCTCCTCTTGCCTGTGTCCCTTCGGAGGTATGATCACCGGTTTGCAGAATTGCCTTCCAGAAAGAAAACACCCTAACATCCCTTAGTCACTGTTTCTTGCCTACCTAGCTCACAAAACAAAGTCTCCAGAAGAGCTCTCAACTTACTTATCCCATTCTGCAGCTTTTTTGCAGATTCTGTGATGTTTGCACAATTTAATCTTGGAGATCTCTCGTAGCCGTGTCTGCCATTTCTTGTCCTTCCCTGTGCTGGGAAGGATATTATGGGTACCTTAATAAGTGTCTTAATAAGTACCTAAGGAAGAGCAGCGGGGGTGGGAGTCCCTGTGGCAGTTTGGGGACTCCAGGTTGCCCTGAGCTGAGGAGGGCCAGGAGGTGATTTGGGACAGCCTGTATGACCCCAGGCACCAGTAGCCATCTGCAGGGAAGTGGCACCTGCCAGCCTGTTCCTCTGGGACCTGTTCTGGACTTGATAACATTCAGCATGACAGCAAATGAATATTAAATGGGTATAGATGGAATCTGCAGGCAGCAGGAGAGAAGCAAGGAGCCAAAACATTGCAAGGACTGGGCAGTTTACGCAGCTACCAGTGAGGCTCAGGGCTGTGAGAAGCTGATCTGATGGCTCCCTCTGGCCGTAGGCTTTGTGAGTCTGTGGAAAATGCATCCTGCAGCTGCTGCATTCCCATAGGCATCCAAAGAGCCGGGGAACCTGTTTCTTTTCCAGATCTGCTGTTTGCCAAAGGCCTTCTCCACTGCCTTGTCCTGTGAGGTTTTGGACAATGCAGAATCATGGGGCTGGTGCTGGGCTGGGCATCACCCGTGGATTCTTAGCGCACACAGGAGCTGATCATCATTTCAAGGCAGCTAGAGCAATGGTTTTGGCAATGCACTTGGGCTGCTGAAAGGCAGAAAGGCTCACCTCTTTCCTTCTGACCTCAGGAAATTATTATCCTCCTCCAGTTATCACTCATTACACCACATCTGGATACTGCGTCCAGGTTTGGGCTCCCCAGTACAAGAAAGACATTGATAAATGGGGTTCAGTGGGGGCCACTGAAATGGCAGGGGCTGATATCTCCTGCCTGGTGAGGAGAGGCTGGAGGAGCTGGGTTTGTCCAGCCTTGAGAAGAGATGTCTTTGGGGAGACATGTCCCAACATCTGTGGGGAGATTATTGAGAAGACAGAGCCAGGCTTTTAATGGAGGTGCATAGGACCATGAGAAAGAATGATCTATCTTGTAGCATGGGGAATTTTTTCTCTACGGGGACAGCCACATCTTTGAAGAGAGATCTGGAGAGGTGGTAGGATCTCCAGCCTTGGAGGCTGTCAAGATGCAGTTGGGCAAAGTCCTGTGCAACCTGCTTATATCCCACTGCTGTCTCTCCTTTGGATGGGAGGTTGAACTTGAGACCTAGTTTGGTTTGTAAGTCCACGAGATGGATTTGTGAGTCCATGAAGGCAACGGGAGGAGACTGGGGAGATCACCAGCTGAAAATGGTCTTGGCCAGAGGGAGCCTGAAGGAGGGATGGGAGAAGGCTGGAGAAAATGACTGCCTGATGCTTAGTAGTGTGAAAGCCTGCTCTGATCCAGGCAGCCCCTGGTGCCCTGTCTGAGCCTGGAAATAAGTTGGTCTTGTCAAGGACCTGCTTGGACCACAAGGCTCTTGGAGCTGATGGAGAAGAGTGGGACCAAAGAGCCTGAGGAGTTGGACAAACTCAGGTAAGAAATGAAGCCAGTTTCTAGCATTTGCTTCTGTATTCAGACTTATCCCAATGTGCTCTTCTGCCAGCTCTGAAGGAGACGAAACGGGGAAAATTAATGGAGCTGGTTGGAAAGCGTTTGTAAAAGCCCTGGTTTCACCCCGAGGGCTGAGGGGCAAGGGGCCGAGAGCGGTGTGGGGCTGGAGGTTCCCATGCAGGGCATGCCCTGGGGCTGGGGGCAGAGCTCCTCGGGTCACAGGGGGCCAGAGCTGCCTTCCAGGGGGAAAAGCAATGGGACACTGATGTCTGCATCGGGAATGGAGCGGGGCACGAGGTTATGTCTACATTTCAGAGGTGGGAGGGTGTAAATCAGGGAATGCGCGGGGTGCACAGGGGAAGGAAGCTGGCTAGGCTGTCTCAACCCCTGGTGGGACCCACATCCGCTGGTGATTAATGAGGGAACCGCTGGGTCTGGACGAGCTGATTAAGTGTGAGCGGGAAGGCCACCAGGCACCTCGGCCAGCTGGCAGGGAGCAGCCTGGGGCCAAGCTCTCTCGTCCCCAGACGGAGCGGCCGCATCCCCCGTCCCTCAAGGATGGTCCCTGACCCTGCTCACCCCCACACACTTAGCTCGGCGCTAGCTGGCCTGGCTCGAAAGCATGCGAGGGAGCGCGCACAGAGTCTGTCAGCACAGACAGTGAAGTTCCAGTGGTGCCACTGCGGCCCGAGCATTGCTTCAGGAGGACACTGTCGCTCCGGGGCAGCTGCAGTAATAAATCAGGAGGTATCAGTGCAAGAGCCTTTTCTGAAATTATATGTGATCTCTGGCTTCGTGGTTGAGGTGCTGAGAGATCGGGGGCTGCAGCTATGGTGAAACCAGCAGGGTAAGGGACAAACTGTATGGCTACCGCAGTTTGTCTCTGACCAAGAGCCGCTGCCGCTACGTCACGAAGTTGGGAAATCGGGTCTATGTGCTCTCTTTTTGCTCCTTTCATCCTCCCTTGCCCCTTGTCCATGGACAGTTAGTCACCCGAAAAGCTTCTCTAGCTGGTTGTGTCCCTGTAATTTTCTGGGACGCTTTTGTCCTCCTGACTAATGAGAAACAGTCGCCTCTATCACCACGGTTCACGGCGAGAACATTCAGCAGTGCTGTGGGTTCCCAGGGTCCCCTGGTCAGCACAGGGTCCCCAGTGCTCCTCTGGCAGCCCCCCTGGCTGGAAAACTCATCCCTTCCACCCACGTGCCTTTCAGGAACATGCTTATTTAAAAAGAAAAAAAAAAAAAAGGAAAATTGAAAGTACTTTTCCCGTTTCTTCCTCTTATCGTGCTCCTCAGTTAAATTAATTAAACTGTCTCAAAATCTCCCCTCCATAAATCTAAGCGATGTTTAGCTGACCAGGTTTGGGGTCCAAGTTGTCCTATTTGTATTATGGGCAAAAGCTTTGTGCTGTCATGCCTGAAAGACATCACCTTGGGAAGGGCCAGCTGTGCCGAGAGGGGGATGGGATCTCCTGTAGCCAAGATGCAGCAGGTGGGACACCCGGCGGGCCCCCTACTCCTGGGCTGTCCGGATCCCTGCTCACCTTGTGCCCTGCCTGGATTTTTCCAACCGTGCTTAGCCTCAGCTTTGTGCTCTGCAGCGGTGCAAGCACTGCCCGTTGCCTGCCTTCAAAACATCTCATCGGCAGGCAGAGGGGGTCCTGGTGTGGCTGTAAGTGAAGCCCAGTGTCTCCAGCCACTTGAGCCTGCTGAAAATCACCCCAGCCTTGTGTTGTGCTGGCGCCGGGGAGGATGAGGGGGCTGGTGGCAGGGAAGGGAAGGAGACAAGGACAGACCACCCCATTTGACTTGCCTACAGTTGAACAGACTTGCTTGGGTCCCTGCATTGCCAGGGAAATGGGCTGTGGGCTCTTGCTCATGCCCTGGTGTTGGCAACATCAGCCACCTTGTGTCCCCAAAGCACATGCGCGTCAGAGAAGTGCATTTTAGCCCACTGTCATGCTCTTGCTGGAAAACTGCTGAAGGAAATATCTTCTTCACCTCAAAAGCAGTGATACTGGGCGATCTTCTCCACCATGCTGGAGAAAAACAATGCGTTTCAATCACAAGCCCCTCTTACAGAACCATCTGGCTTCTCTCTCCTCCCCAGCTCACCCTCACATCTATCCCTTGGGACTCATCGCCGAACGGCTGGGAAGGGTCATGTTTGTCAACTGCCCATCATATGCTGCAGCCAATCAGGACCCCCAGGTGGCTGCACCCCCTTCTTTCCCCATGCAGCCACAGCAAGGCCAGCTGCAAGCCGCTTGCTTCAAATGATGGCAAACATGGGGCTACAGATGGGCTGGGGGTTCAAAGTGATCCCTCCAGCTTGTTAGTAGAGGGAGGACAACCTGTTTACTTTGACAGGCACAGCGGCTTGCTCGGTGGGTGGCTGCGGAAACCTCTTCCCGCAGCTGGACAGATGCAGGATGGCTTCTCCGTCATGTTGGCTTGGAGTCTCCTGGCCATAAGAGTTTGAAGTCTGCAAAATCTGGAGTCAATCTAGTAATGAGCGGCTCCAGCCAGCAGCTCCATCCCGCAGCCGCAGGCCAGCACGAGGATAGGGGACTGTGGCTGGGAGGACTGGGATGGAAGGTCCCCTCTGCCCTGGGCTGGCTGCTCAGCTCCCCCATGCCCTGCCGGGGTGGTGGGGTTCACCATGCCCTGCCAGGGATGGTGGGCTCCCCGATCTCTGAGGGTGTAAGTGTGTTAGTGTGCTTGGGAGGATGGAGGTGACACCTGGGCAGACTTCTTGGGGGGACAGGGGACACCGGGAGCCAGGATCTATGGTGAGATGTGTTATGGACTTGAGTCTTCTCTCTGACAGCTCCGGGCACCTTTTCTCCAGCCTTGCTACCTCCCTTAGCTTCCCCTTTGAAGGACCTGTGCCCGGTGGCCCTGTGGTTTGCAGCGTCCCAAGGCTGGTGGCTGGAAGTGGCATTGGCTAGCTCCTGGCTGGGCTGGCTTAGCACTGAGCCCTTCTTGGGAACTCCCTGCACAGATGCCACGGGTTTATTAGCCCGTCTGCTTTTGTGCAAGAGTGCGACTGCAAAAGCTGTTTGCAGAAACAGGATGGAGCTGTTTGCAAACCTTCCAGGCTGGGTCTTTGCCTTAATCTCTGTGATTAGCTCAAATGGAAAGGAACAGCTGGGCAGCTGGGAAGCCTGGGAAGAGGGACAAACACATGTGAGATCCAAAGCTTCCCAGAAATTGCACGTTGTTGAGTTTAGTGCTGAGGGACTCAAAGGACAGCTTTTTATGGGGGCATCCTCAGAGTGGGAGAAGGGAGCGAGCAGTGTGGGGCATGTCAGTGGCTTTGGCCCGCAGATGGTTGGGCGGCCAGGGACGGCCAGGAGAGCCCTGGCTGTGCCCTGAGTACAGAGGAAGGTGTGGGTGCCACGTCTCCCTTTGTTTCTTGTTCCTCTGGGCTTCTGATTACACGGTTTGTTGTTTAAGGCTGGAGGAGACAATGGCGTTGCTCAGTCCTAGCCCTGCGCAGTGCAGACCACAGATGACCATGCGATTCCTGCCTCCATGGAGACCCCAAACAGATGCCTGGTGGGTTGGATGGGGGGGCCTGGGCTGCAGGTCCCCCAGCCGTAGCTTTCTGCCCTCAGGATTTCTCGGGCAGCTTGGGGCCAGCACACTGAGGTCTTTCACGGTCAAGGGACTGCGGTGGAGATGGACAGACCCAGCGTGTTGTTTCAGGGAGGTCCTCGAAGGGAGATGTGGGAGATGTGAGATGGGCTGTGCCCACCAGAGAAGAGCTCTTCTAACGTCCTGCGTCACTGGCTTTAGTATATATATTCCATCAAAGTGTGCTGAGCACAGGCACCGGCCAAAGTCTCAGTACAGCGGGGATTTCCAGAAGATTTAGGAGAAAATGTTATGCCAATATTTGTCAGGGGTACGGGGGTGACCATAAAGACGGTGCACGTGTCTATAGAGACACTTAGCCCCTAGCACATCCCCAAGCTGCAGGATATCTCTGGCAATCGAAAGTTTTTAAATAGAAAGGGATTTTTTTTTCTTGTTGTCTGTGTGTGACCCAGGAGATCCCAAGGCAGATAACATCAAGTGGGAAGAGAGAGAGACTTGACCTCCAAGAGCTGCTTGGATGTTTGGAGAGTTATCCTTATCTTTGCAGTGCTCCAGCCAAGGCGGCTGTGTGCAATCCTGGCTGTGTGCTCGGCTTGGGCTCAGCAGCCTGGACATATGCTTAATCTTTTAATTTGCTGTGATACATGAGCAATTGTAAATTTCAACAAGTTCTGGGAAGATCTATCATCTAGTATCTAGTAGCACGAGGACAGGAGAGGAAAAGGCACCCAACAAGAGACAGGGAGGAGATGGGTTGGTGTGACAGGCCTGATGGTAGGAGGTGTGGGTCTCCCAAGCTGAGGTTACTTGTGTGAGACGCTGGAGCCATGCAGAGGTGCAAGGTCGGCCATGCACCCTGGCTGTTCCAGCCTCCCCTTTTGGAAAGTGGAGTGCTTTATGTGCTTTCGGTTGTAAACATGCTACCCGGCTTATGTGTTTGTGCTCCAAACCCTCTCCTCAAGCCTCCTTAGACCAATCTTTATGCGTACAAATGCTGTCCTGGCACAGGGTGAGCCAGCGGGATGGGGACACACAACCTCCCTGGAGCACCAGGGCCTCTGTAGATGGGAGCAGAAGAAGATGGGGGGTCCTGCACCCCAGGGGAGTTCAGGGCATCCTTCCAGACTGTGGTGGGGCTGTGCTGAGGCTTGTGCCCTCATCCCCTGCCCCTGAGTGCTGTCACCCCTCTGGCGAGGGGAGCTGTGGGGCTGGTTCGATCTTACTGTTTGGAAGAGCAAATAGAGATGGTGCTTCGGAGGAAATCCTGATTTGTCACAAAAGCACGTGGTGGCCCTTTCTATGATGCTGGAGGCATCTGGCAAATAGAGGGGGTGTCTGTGTGGGTCTGAAGCCCCTTATCTGCAGCTCTGAATACCACAGCACTGCCACCATCACAGGTAACCATGCCTTCTGCCCATGCCCACTTAAGAAACAACAGAAGATGCTCTGAACTCTGCTCTCTGCCTCTCCTGCTCTGGATTTTAGCACCAACATCGAGTTTCCATCTCCAACCACAAAGCTTTGGCTGTTGGATCGTGAAGGGATGCACCGTTGTGTGGCAAGGAGGGGAGATGTTTTAGCTTTTTGTTTTCCAGGCTTAGTGCAAAGGTCCTGTCACTGGGCAGCTGGCACCCAGCTCATGGGGGGAGCTGGGATGCGGGCTTGCAGACCCCCAGTGGTCCTGTTCCCAGAGGTGGAAGCACAAGGTGAATACAAAGAGGGTAGGAACATCCCCAGGGCTTTCAGCACTGAAGTGGCACACAATCCTCTGCTGCTGGTTTGTACATCTTCCCCCTCTCCCTCCAGTGAGGCTGTTATTTTGCAATGCTGGCAACTCTCACAGAGACCTTCGGTACTGGAGCAGAGCCCTGTGCAGATGGGAATTAGGGCCATGGCCCTTGTGGTCTTCCTGGGGGTGCAAAATCCCCTTCGTGATTGCAACCACAGTCAATTACTGTTGGGATACATGGGGCACGATCTGGTCTGAATCTTGTCTTGGCAGCCTTGAGCTCCTCCAGACCTCTGCAACACGCAGGGTCTGCTCTGTTGCCCAGGCTTCGGGACAGGACCCGTCGGGGGAGGCAGGGATGGGACCCCTGCACCCCAACATCCTATGATGGGGAGTTGGACTTTGGAGTGCCCATGGTGCAGGGCTCCATGGGTATGTGGAGAGCCACCCAACAGCTGGGCCACCAGAGGCAGATCTGCTTTGAGACACCCTCTATCCAGTGTCTATATGCCACAACAGCTCTGGCTGTGCTAGGACCATCTTGCTGTCTCCACCGCCCTCTGCAAAGGGCAAAAGGCCTTATGTGTCACATTGAACTGGTCTCTTAAGGAGTCAGAAGACAAGAGGCACACACCAGAGCACAGGGAAACCAGTGTTTGGAGGCGACACTCTGCTTGAGATGCCGCAGCCGGCCGGCAAGTGTCTGAGCTCTTTGGTTTGGCGGGTGGCTGCAGGCGGTGTGTGGCAGGCTGGGAGCAGCGCGAGGGGCTGGAAATTCCCTTTGGGGCTGGGGATCAGGCGAGACGGCTGTTTACAGCAAGGGAAGAGCTGCAGGGCCAAAAGCTGGGAGACCTCGCGGCAGCATCTGCCTGCTAAGGCTCTGAAGACACATCACAAGGATGGAGACAGGACACACCAGCCCATCCGGACAGAGCGACTCTGGGCTGTGGGAAGTACCAGATGGGTCAAGGCAGATTGCTTGTTCATCTCCTCCCCAGGGCAGAGAGGAAGGGTTCGGGCTCTTCTCCAGAAGAGGTGCCAGCTTCCTCTACTGTTTTTTGGCCAAGATCCTTTTTCCAGGGCAACCCAGTCTTGTAGAGTGAGAAGCAGCTCATGGTTTGGAAGCACAGAGGGACCATGGACATTTCGCTTAGGTTCATCCTGAGCTCTAACCTGATGGCATTCCTGGAGCACCCTGGGGCTGTCTGAGGCTTTAGAAATGCTCCACAGTCTCTGCAAATGCCACCAGTTCTCTATCCCTGGAAAGCCCAGGGGTCCTGCCCATTGTAGGATTTCCTCGTGATGTATTAGGTGGGGGGTGTACCTGATTTTTCTTGTTTTTTGGGGTGTTCCTCATGGAAACTGGTGTTTTAGACATGAGAGGGTTCATCATCACAGTTACTGTGGGGAACGAACTTGGCCATGGACAACCAGAGTGATGGAGAACTGCCTATTGCTCTCTGGTGTGGCCCTGCAGCTTTGAGGCAGTAAATGTGCCTGATGCATACTGTTGTGGGGCAAATCTGGTCAAACACTATGTGTTTGGGTGCCTGTGAAGGCTGCACACCATTTTCCTGCCTCATTGAGACACCTATTAAAACTTCCCAGTGCCATAAGGGAGGTTCTATCTTGGATATGAGCCATATCCTTCCTCAACACTTTTAAAAATCCTTATCCAATTTTTTTTTTTGTCTGAAATGTTGTCTCCAGAACTGGATGATGTCAGCAGTTGTCTGGTGACGTATGTGTGCACAAGGATACACCAATTCCCATGCCCTGTTTGTGATTCCCTGGTGTTTGTGCCAGCCACATATTTTGTAAGTAGAGGTTATTTTGGCTGCTGAAACTATTGAGACGGGACATACTGACGGACAGCAGGGCTATCTGGGTTGTGCTTACAAAAGAGAAATTGACCTGATTGATCATGACAGTGGTCTCAGTCGATGATAGCTCCTGGCTTGTGGTCAGATGTGATGAACACAACCATTGTTTTTGTCCTTCATGTCTATTGAAATAAAGATCCCTGATTATTGTATTTTGGCCTCAGCGGCAGAAGGAGGTTGGCTTTTGCAATTTGTGCTTGCAGTGATCCCACCTGGGGCTTCCACAGTGTCATGGGCAGAGTCGGAGAGGGCTGTTGAAGCTCTAACCAGGGAATAGAAAGTTGTTCATGTGGGATATGGCAGATGTACCGGTTTCGTCTGAGATAGAGTCTTTTTTGGCACCAAGTGTGGTGCTTGAAGGGTTCGAGATAATGAAAGATTTGATTGGAGCATGCTAGACCAAATTTATAGCTGTTATAGCTATTTAGCTACTAATTGGAAGGCTCCTGTGCTTTCCGTGAGGCTTGTTAGCCTTTACTGGAGTCTAGTGCTTGTTAGTGCCTCCTTTTTGCTTTTGTTGCGTGCCATATTGCTTATCATCTTACTCGGCTGTGCCTGGGGTCGTTTAGATAACAGCAATGGTGATGTGGCTAGGCTGGCAGATGGCCAGGGCATTGCTGCTGCTTACGTGCTGCTGTACTGGACAGGCTGGAACTCAGGTGCGAACTGGAGTCCAAGGAACCGTGACCTGTGGATGAGTCCATATGGAAGCAGGTACACCCCAAGGTGTCCATGGCTGTGGATATGTCCATTTTGCATCAGGTACACACTGAAGCATCTGTGGCCATGGATATGGCCATGCTGGGACACCTCAAAGCATCTGTGGCCATGGATAAGTCCATGCCACAGCAGGTATACCCCTGAAGAGACTGTGGCCCATGGATAAGGCCACACTGGAGCAAGAACATCCCTAAGAGATTGCAGCCCACAGATACGGCCATAGAATCATAGAATAGTTTAGGTTGGAAGGGACCTTTAAAGGTCACCTAGTCCAGCCTCCCCTGCCACACCAGAGCAGGTTCCTCCCTGAAGGGACTGTGGTCCATGGATAAGTTTACAGCAGAGCAAGGGCAAAGGGAGGAGTTCATTGCAGTGTTAAATCCCATAGCCTGGTCTATAGGGACCAGGGATGGGGACTGTAGAGGATGTACCTTTCCGTTGTTGTAACCCATGACTAGAGTTCCATGTTACAGGAATTACTACAGAAGGAACCACCTGAACCAATGGGGGACCAGACTCACAAGAAGCAGTGCAAGTGCAGCAGTGACCCCACCTGAGCTGTCTTTGGCGTCCTGTAAATCCATGCAACACACCACCTCTCCTGTTTTGAGTGACCACCGTATCAGATGGGGCACAAAGTTATCAACTAAATGAACTTAATGGACATTTTATGGACTTTTTACAGGGTTGGCCCAAGGACTAAGGGAATGAGATCTACATATAAATCAAAGGATGGGAAGGAGGGTGGTGGTTAATGAGACTGTATTGGATGGTGAGGGGCCTGAGCGTGGGGTGGAAATTGTACTGGTTTTGTCTGGGATAGAGTTAATTTTCTTCATGGTAGCTTATATGGTGCTGTGTTTTGGATTTGTGACCAAAACAGCGTTGACAACACAAGGATGTTTTAATTATTGCCGAATGATGTTTGCACAGTCTCAAGGCCTTTTCTCTAAGCTGGGGGTGCACGGGAAGTTAGTAGGGGACACAGGTGTGACACCTGACCCCAGGTGACCAAAGGGATACCCCATACTATGTGGTGTTGTGCTCAGCAGTAAAAGCTGGGGGAAAGCAGGAGGAAGGGGGGAAGTTTGGAGTTATAGCATTTGTCTTCCCAAATACCCACTACTTGCGAAGAAGGTATTTACTTCCTCAGCATGATGAAGACTTTGCCGGTGGTGGCTAAACATCTGCCTGCCAATGGGAAGTAGTGAATTGATTCATTATTTTGCTCTGCTTGTGCATGCAGCTTTTGCTTCACTTATTAAATTGTCTTTTATCTCAAGCCACATGTTTTCTCACTTTTACCCTTTTGATTCTCTCCCCCATCCCAGTTGGCTGGGGGAGCGACCAAGCTGTAGGTTTAGCTGCTTGCTGGGGTTAGCCCACAACAGCAGGGCAGCCTATTTTTAAGTTAAAGCTGTGCTACCCCTGGGATGTGATGGGAGGGTGAAACCACTGCTGTGAGTTGTTGGTGGGACACGTCCTGCCAAACTCAGCATCGAGCATCAGTCTAATAAGGCCCTGAAGAGAGTGGTAAGAGATGGGAACAGGCAGAGAATGATTTTTATCTGGAAAATGGTGGGAAGATTTGGATCTGGCCTCCTCTCCCTGATGAGTGGAGAGAGAAACCCAATGGGCATGGGACTGACCACATTTGCCACAGCTGTGTCCTGGGGGTTTTCAGGGGCTGTGGTATTTGTCTAAGTGATCCGATGTCCAACTGGGAGGTAGTTATAGGCAATGGAGACAGCAGCATGTCTCAAGGATGCTTTCCCTGCCTATCAAGTGATGCCAACCATATCAACTGGTCTCATAAACCTCTTTCTTGACTGCAACCTTGCCTTGGTGCAGTCATGTGGGGCTTTGCAATGCTGGCAACTGTCAGCTGTGGGCCTGGAGTGGAGTCCTGCACTGATGGGAACTGGGGCTGCAGCTCTCGTGGTATTCTTGGGGGGCAGAAATTCTGCTTTGTGACTGTGACCACAGTCAGTCACTTCTGGGGCACGTGGGACAGGACCTGGGCTCAGTCTCGTCTTGGCAGTTCTGAGCTCCTCCAGGCCTCTGCAACATGCATGGTCTGCTCTGCTGGCCCAGACGTTGGGATGGGACCCGTTGGTGGGTTATGGTGGTGTGTATCCCCTTCCTCCTGATGCCTGAGCCAGGCACCCTCCAGGAGGGTCTTGCAAACTGACTGGGTGACTTTCCCAGAGCTGCCATTGCAAGTTCCGCAGGGCTTTGGCAGGCAGATGCTGCCGTGAGGTCTCCCAGCTTCTGGCCCTGCAGCTCTACCCTTGCTGTAAACAGCCGTCTCGCCTGATCCCCAGCCCCAAAGGGAATTTCCAGCCCCTCGCGCTGCTCCCAGCCCACCACACATCGTCTGCAGCCACCCACCAAACCAAAGAGCTCAGACGCTCGCCGGCCGGCTGCGGCATCTCAAGCAGAGTGCCGCCTCCAAACACTGTTTTTCCCCATGTTCAGGTGTGTGCCCCTTGCCTCCTCTTGGAGTCACCAATTTGATGGCCAAGTCAAATGGCCAGTCTTGACTCCCCAGGTGCAGCTGGGTTAGTCCCTGCTCTGTGTGTGCCCCGGAGGAGGTTGCTCTGCATTGTGCAGGTCTCCTTGGTGATGCAGGGCATCCCCTCCTCATTATTCCTGTCTGCCTGGGTGCCAAAATGACCCTCAGGTCACTCTTCACATCTTCATGAGGTGGAGTCAGCTACTGCAGGGTTTTGACAGCTCCATCGATCTGCCCTGCTGCTCTGAATTACAGTTATGACCAGTTATATTTCAGTGTGGAGTATATAACTTCTTCCTATCTTTTAATTATATCCGGGCAGGATGAGACCTGTTGAGTGTGGAGTTGGGCTCCTGGAGATCCCCCAGCCCTTTCCTTCCCTTCCAGCAGCTGTTTCCTCTCCGCGTAGGCTGCTGGGAAGCGCTCGGCCGGACGATATTCGAGTGCGCTCCTGGCCACCAGTGCTACCTCTGATGCCAAGTCCAGGTGCTCGTGGCCCATGAAGCTGTCAGGCAACACGGCAGGTCTCTGCTTGGTGTGAATGCCAGGCAGCTTTTAGTCCTGTGGGGCTTCATCTCCTTTGTATTTGCTTTCTCTCAGCCTTTTGCATTTTCCACCGCTGCCTGGACCTTGGGTGGCTGCTTCCCTGGTTCTAGCAACTGAGCCATCACCAGGAGCAGAGCCCTTCGCTGGTGTTTTCCAGTCTTGGCTGAAGCGTGTCCAGTTCCTAGTTTACGCATTGCTCTAAAGTCTTCTGCAAACTCTCCGGAGCCTTCTCAATGTCTTGCTTCATTTCCCTTCGGCGTCTTTAATTTCTCTGTCTCCAGTTCCCCGTTCCTGACAAACTTGCTGTGTGTGCCAGCTGCTGTTGGCTCTGGAGGCTTGATCCGGGCTCTCCGTCCCATGGAGCTGTGCTCCTGACAGATATGTGGGGCAGAGGGGGCTGCAGGGCAGACTTCAGGTGTCTCCAGCACAGCTCTGCCCAGTGTCAAGCACAAAGCCCGACATCTCTCAGTACCGAGATGGAGAAGGAGCAGTTCCTTCTCCAACAAAACTCCACCAGCTTTTTTTTTTTTTCCCCCATCAGCTTCTTGAGTCTCTCTCAATTCACACGCCGGGATGATGCCTTTGCACTAAGCGTACGGGTGTGTGCATCCCAGCCCAGGCAGAGCCCAACCAACCCACCAGTTCCAAATGGCGTGGAGCTCCAGGCTCGGCTGGCATGCATGCCGTGCATCGCTTTGGGGGCTGCCGCTCACTTCGCCGTGAGAGGATTTATGACTTGTTACATCTCCGCTTTTGGCGAAGGTTGGGTTGTCGCCAGCAGCTTCCACTAAGTTTTACGCCACTAAACGATGAGCCGTGGGATTTCTGGAGGGAGGATGGATGCGCTTCTCAGTGGAAAAGGGAGGGCTGAGCCTGAGAGGCCCGGTTTTTGGAGGGTTATGCAAACACCCGTTGACCCCTCTTCCCTGCAGCAACGCTGCTCTCTGGCTTGGCATGTCTGCCGAGACCAGGGGCTTCTCGCTGTGTCCCCTTTCCACCGCGAGCCTCAGCCACCCCATGGATGTCTCTGCTGTGATGCAGAGGGACAGGCTCTGCGCCATCACCCCTTTCAGCCACATCACCATTTCCTGGTATGTAGTGACAGATCTGCACACTCACAAGAGCCCAAGGCCAGAGGGTCATGCGTGCTGGGTAATGCCTGGATGAGGAGGGGTGAGAGCTGAGCAAACCTGACCATGTGCTTTCCACAGGGAGAGCGAACACAGATTCTGCCCGGCTCCTTGCCTTTAGGTCCGAGGGAGCACTACAGGCAGCACTGCACACCATGCAGAGGATGCTGTAGGAAAAGGGCATCTTGCCGCTGCACGGGATCCGCTCGGGCCCCTCTCAGCCCAGTCACCACCCTCCTGAACATTTTCCATCAGCGAGCCTGTCCTGTCCTGAAGCGGCTGAGCTGCCCTGCAGCCGTGACAGCAACCAAAGGGTTAACTCCTTGCACCCACATCCAGCTGGAAAACCAAATTTCCACCTGGGGGTGTGTGTGTGGGGGAAAACTTCTCCTGGTCAAAGACCCTCTCCAAGCCCAGCCGGCTCCAGCAGCCGTGCACAGGGAGGGAACGCTGGGGGAGCTGCTTCCCTGCCCTTCCCAGCATGTTGTGTTCATCCCGCTCTTCCCATCAGCCTCGCCAAACACCCGGGGACAGCGCGGCAGCCAGCAAGGGACCCTGCCCGGCTCATGTGCCGCCGGCTTCCAGCAATTCTTTCCTGCTTCCCGAGGACTGTTTCGCTATATGGCGCTTCTATACGGTGTGCCTGGCAGGCAGCCCACTCCCCTTCCCAGCCTTGGGGGTTTTCCACACTGGGCTTTGCAAACTACCTCGGTGCTGGGTCCTGGGAATCGGGGCCTCTGCAGGAAGGAATTTGCTGGTCAGCGGGTTGAGCTGAGCTGCGCGACCCTGTTCCTGTTAGCAGTGACTTTAGCTTGGAGGCAGCGTCCAGAAAGATTTGGAAATTCCCAGTCCCCCTGTTTGGCTCCCCTCAATGCCTTTGGTCCGTGAGTGTACCCGAGGAGCCTATGCTCCCAGCCCCGAGCCACTCGGGGAGCAGACCCTGTTGTCTGGTTAAGCGGGACAGAGACAGGGCAGCCCAGGGTTGGGTGAGCAGAGGGCTGAGGGGTCAGCAGACAGAGGATCTCCTGGCATTATGGGGTGAGATGCCAGGAAACGGCGGTTCCTGTGATGCTGGAAGCCAGGGAAGTAACTCGTAGGCAAACTCCAGCCTCTGATGCTGGGGTGCAGGCTGCAAACGCGGGAAGCACTTGGGATGGAGGCTTGAGTGAGTCCCTACAAGCTCCCACAGTGGTTTCACTGCCTGGGAAAGGCTCACAAGCAAGGCGGTTGGATGACCTTTGCTATGGTCCCACTGGTTTTGTACACTCGGTGTGCAAAAAACATAGTGTCTGCCTAGGACATCCTCCCCTCTTCCTGCAGCCTGGAGGTCTCCTGCATCTGCCTCCATCCTGCACCTCTTCGCTCTGGGAAAAGGCTGGTGGCTGCAGGAGCCCACGCTGGTGAGATATGTGTTTATGCGGGTGCGTGCAAGAAATTGTGCCTGGTCAGAGTGGCTGTTGGAGGCTGTTGGTGTTGGAGAGTCCTAAAAAGCCTTGCCTGCACACTCCACCCCCAGCAGTTCCTCTGTATCCCTAAAGCTCATTCTGCCTTGTGACACCCCTGTAAACAGGGATGCTCACCCCTCTGTCATTGCCAGAAGTGCCCTGCTTTTTTCCTAGGTTGGGGGAACAGGTGACAGAGCAAGGAAGGCACTTGAGGGGAGGAAGGAATGAACTGGGGGCTCTGAGGGAAGGGAGGCAGGAGGGGACACGGAGTGCAGACCTCCATGCCAGTTTCCATGGGGCCCTGCTGATCAGGCACACAGGTGCATTGCTGGGCCAGAGCAACGGCCGAGTACCCCTGCCCTTCGTTTATTCCCTCCTGCGTCTTCTCCAATCCACCTTCCCTGGACGGATGGGAGCGAGGGTCTGTCTGCTCAGCTGGCTACTTTCTTCAGGGTGCAAATTGCAGCAAATAGAGACTTGCCAAAGAGTGATGCCTGTGGAGGGAACGTGTGCCCTGACCCTCCTCAGCAGCTCAGACCGTATTTGGGACTGGCATCTGGCCAGAGGATGCTGCTGCAGTGTCTTGAAAACACGCAGAGAGCCAGGGACTTTCCAGGCGCCTGCAGGGAAGGGAACTGGGCTCCGCACTGGAACCACAGAGCTCTCCTGGGCCCTTTCAGGAGTGGAGGGACCCCTGGGATGGACCAGTCCATGCTGGGGGTATCCTGTGACATGTGTCCCCTCCATCCACGTCCCTTGTCCACATACCACAAAGGCTCTAGGACGCACTTCACTAGGGTGGATGGCTATGGGATCAGTGCTTCCTCAGCTTATCCAGCACATGGATCTGCTGTGGGACAGTGTCCCAGATGTGCCAAGGGCAAGGGTTCATCCGGGTGCTCAGGTGGGCATTGCTGCCTGGAGGGGCTGCACAAATAAAGGCTGGAAAGGCAGTAAAAGCCAGCGTGGCTCTCATTTTCCTGCCCTGTCCTGATGCCACCGGTATTTTGATGTTGGAAGGATGGGCGACAGCACATAGGGCACATCCAGGGTCCAATTCCCAATCCCGCCAGGCAGCCTGGGGAGATGCAACCCGCTGCTGCGCGTGGCCCGTGCCTGACACATGCCCCGGGGGCTGCTGCCTGAGACCACATCCACCTCGGTGCTGCATGGGTGTGTGGGGAGCTGCCTCCCCACATCGGGGCGCTGGGCACATGGGTACCTGCCAGCATGGGATCTCCCTTTCTCTTCTGCACAGGTGATGGGGGAAGCCACAGGAGCGCAGCCCTGGATTCCACCCTGCCCCAGGCAGACCCAGCTTCCCCCAAGGAAGGCAGCAAGCCACTGCAGCTTGCTGGTCTCTGCCCAAAAGAGGGCTGCAGGGCAGCTGTTGGTGAGCCCCCCCACCATTGCGCCAGTATTGGTTGCCCCCTCCATGCTGAGGGGGGCAAGAGCCTGGGCATCTTATCGTGACTCTTCTTTCTACATCAGCCCGGACTTTGGTCTCCCCCTGAGTTACTCATTGCCCTTGATAACGGTTTATGAGGGTCCTTATCAGGAACCAGTGAAAAGTCCTGGGGCTGCATCCCAGAGTGCAGGCAGTGGGGCCAGGGAAGGGGTTCGGTCCCCACCAGATCAAGGAGACCCCATCACAGCTCTGTGATCCACTGGGGCTCCGGGGAGACGGGTGACCGAGCAGCGGGAACGGGGCTGGCCAAATAGCTGAAAGCCAGGGCAGGCAGAGAGGGTCTGTGAGTGGTGGGGTGGTGAAGCTGGGGATGAGACGGCATAGGGGGCTCCTTCCTGGTTGCTTGGGGGGACTGGAGAGACACCAGTGTCCAGCTCTTCTCAGAGGGACCCTGGATCAGGGTGAGAGGCAGTGGCACTGGATGCATCAAGGAAATTTCCAATTAAATAGCGGGGAAAATGTTTTCAACATGAGAACACTTCAAGCACTGGAACAGGTTGCCCGAAGTGGTTGTGAAACCTCCATCCTTGATCTCTTTCAGACCTTATCTTGGCAAGTGCATGGAAGTGTGGAGGTCTTTGGCCATCCCCTGCTCAGAGCAGGACCGGTGTTTCACTAAGTTGCTCAGGGCTTGGTCCAGCCATGCGACTGTCTCTTTGGGTGGCCTTTGCCACCACCAGGGTGCCCCAAGGGCTCCTTCTCAGTTCCTCCAGGTCCACTTCTGCATAGCCCCTGTCTTGCCATCCATGCCCAACCTATATGGCTGCATGGGGTCACACCGTCCCACCTGCTGGACTTCACATTTTGTCTGCGTTGAACCTCAGGAAGTTCCCATTAGCCCATTCCTCTAGCTAGTCGAGATCTGCGCTCGTCCTCAGCTCCCAACAATTTAGCATCAGCACCCATGCACGGTGGCCTGTGCCACTGCCCCCAGCCCCATTTGCAGTCCATCCCCTGCATCTCCCAGCCCTACAGACATGTTCAGCTCTTTGGGGAGGCCCCCGAGGCAGCTGGACAGGGATGGGTGCTCAGGGGGCTGGGATGTGGGGTCACCCTGAGACCCTTCTCACCTGTGTGGGGTTGGTGGCTCGGCTTGGGAGCGAAGCACGAGGTGAAGAAACAAAACAGATTGAATCCTTGGTTTCCCTAATGGCTTGGCCACCTGCCAGAATCCCTGTCTGGGAAGCAAACGGGCAAGCAGCAACACCCGATCCACCGAGAGCAGGTAGCGGCAGGTTGAGGGACCAGACAGGAAACAGGAGCCTACAAACTCATCTAGCCATGATGGGGGCCCTGTCTCCAGTGTGCCCCCCACCTGGCACCCCGTGCCGTGATGGGCAGCTGGGAACAAGACAGGACGCATCTGTAAAGGGGGGGCTCACAGCTTACAGGAATCCCCCACCCTCCTGCTTCTCCATCACCCAGCCCTCGGCCGGCTGGTGGGCTGCCTGCCAGGCTGGCCGAAAATGAAAGCAAAGCTTCCGGAGATAAATAGGAGCAGCCTCGGCACAAGGCAGCAGTGTGCGTCCTGCTCCCCAGCCTTGCCCGTCTCAGCACCCGCCATGGCTCTGCGCCTCCTCCTGCCCCTGCTGCTGCTGCTGGCTGCTACCCTCCTCATCGCCCAGGCTCAAGGTGAGGGGCACCAAGCCCTCCTGCCCGCCCGTGGTGGGATGGGGCAGGGGATGGGTGCTCGGCAGGGTCTGTGCAGGGTGCTGGGGGGTGTTTTGGGGGTGTGCATGGTTGGGGCTGTGGGGTTTGGAGTGCAGTCCTCTGTGTGTCTGTGTGTGTGTGTGTGTGTGTGTGTGCACGTCTGGATGGTGTGCGGCGTTGGCTTCCAGTGGTTGCTTGTCTTGGGAACCCATGTGTGTGTGTCCACGTGGGTGGTGGGGCAGCAGAACTCCAGCGGCGCAGGCGCAGGCAGGAAAACGAGGTTCAGTCCCTTCGCAAGGAGCCCATCTCTGCCTCAGTTTCCCCTCTGCTGGCAGCGAAATTAGTGTCACATATGTGCGGGGCAGGGTCTGAGCTGCAACTGGGTACTGGGGTTGAGAGCTCCCACCCTCACGTGCTGCCCCAGCACCTCTCCCATGAATGACACCAAGCAAGCCCTGTGCCGTCAGCCGGCTGTGCTGTGCTGTGCTCCCCTGAGGCTGGGAAGGTGCCCTGGCTCAGTGAGGGTTCGAATTCCCACGTACCCGCCTTGTCCCCAGGCATTGGCAGCTCGGCCTCGGACTGCTGCCTGAAGAACAGCCAGGCTGCCATCCCCAGGAGCCTGGTGAAGTCCTACATCCTCCAGGGATCCGAGTCGGGATGTTTGCTGCGTTCTGTCGTGTGAGTACCCAGCTGCGGTCAGGACCACCTGGAGCAGTTTGGCTCCAGCCAGGCCCTTCCAACCCATGTCCTCCCCCCTGCCCACCCCTCCACTAAACGTTTCTGCCTGCACACCCAGGTTTATCACCAAGAAGAACAAGAAAATCTGCGCCTCTCCCACCGACCCTGCTGTCCAGAAGCTGATGCAGCACCTGGACAAGAAGGTGAAGAATGACAAGAAGGACAAGAAGAAGGGACAGTCCCCGCGTCCCGGGGGCAGACCCAAGCGGCAGAAGCGGCAGCGGGTCTAAGTCAGGCCTGAAGAGGTAGGTGTGGGGCGAGCAGGGTGATAGGGTGACGGTGCTGCCACCCATCCCAGATCCTTCCTCACGGGAAGCTGGAGCTGCTGGGGCAAGGCGATGCTTGGGGATGGGCAAAGCATGTCGTGTGAGGGAACAGCCCACGGGCTGGGGTGGGTGCTCTTACTGAGTCCCTCCCCACCTCACTGCCCCCTCCTTGCCCTCCTCTGCCTTAGGACGGATTGCCTTTCCCACCGATGACCGACCCACCGCCCGGCAATGGACATCCACAGACCACCCACCCACCTGATGGCCCCGGGGCAAGGACAGGGCTGGCCGGGGGGGCTGCCCTCTTCTCCGCAGCCCCCTCGGCGCTGCTGTGCCTGCCACAGAGATCCCCCCAGACGGGACCCCTGCACCAGCTGGGTGCTCTTGGTGGCTGGGGGGTTCCCAGGTCTTTGCTTGCCCCATGGCCATGCCAGTGGGGACCTGGACCCACGTGGCAGCTGAGCCGTGGCCCCAAGGGGAAAGTGGGCAGCCTTCCTGCCAGAGGGGATTTCTGTAGCTTGGCAGGATGGCAGCTTTTCCTGTGAATTTTTTTTTCGGGGGCGGGGGGTGGGGGGGAGCGGTTTATACATTTGTATTTATATTTAAAGACTGCGCTTTCATCAGTTCTTCCTGGAGGGCTCTACTTCTGGCTCCTTGTGCTTCACAGAGTACCCTTTATGCTGCAGGCTGGCTTTTCTGGAAGATTGCTTTTATTTTTCTACCAAATAAATGATGGCTGCTTTTCATTTTCCTCTCACCCGTTTGCTCCTTTTTGGCTTGCAGGGCTGTGGGGTGCCAGGCAGGTCCCATGTCCCCATGGTCCTGCCCGGGCTGCTTGCTAGGAGCTTCCTCACAGGGCAATTGACAGCATCGGAGATGGAGAGTTTAGGGACAGCAGGGGTGACAATGTAGCTGTATGTCTGGCCTCTTCTAGGCTTTCCCTTTGGCTTCTATAGTGCGCTGTTGCAGTGTAGTTTGGAAGAAGATAGACAGGATTTGTCCCTGTGGGGTTTTTTTTTTTTAATTTTTTTTTTTAGGTACAAAATTTCAATGAAATCAGAACAAGTTGTTCATTTAATGGAATTATACCCATTTATCTCCCTTGGTTTTGCTGTTGTCAGAGATTCAGACTTTATTAAGTCAAATACCTATTTTTCTTGGGGGGAAAAAAAAAAGAAACACTCATATACTTTCTTCCCAAGTCTGAAAAGAGCCCACTTAGTGAAGGCTGCACCTGAGTCTGTGCAGGTGGGGAAACAGAAGTCTTTACAAAACCCATCGCAGACACGCTGCAGCCGTTTGAGAGCAGCTCTATCCTAAACCTTTAGCAAAATGAGAAGTCACCAACCCGGGGACGGCATAAGGTGAGACTGCGAGTAGAGGGGGGACAGATCCCAGGGAAGGCGGCTGGTGGGGAAACGGCATCTCCCTCTGCTTGCAAACCCCCTCCGGCATGCCGAAAGGAGCAAGTTGAAAGGCTGTACCGCAGCCGCAGTGCTATCTGCTTGCAGAGACTTCAGACGTGGACTTGGGTCAGTAAAGGTCTATTAAGTCATATAATTGCAATAATAGGATTTGCGGGGCTTAACAGTATCAGCAAAGGCTGTGTGTTGGCTGGAGTAAAGCTTGTAGCTGAGTGCCTCTATCAAGCAGGTTTATCTGTCTTGATTGCTTTATTAGGCGGGCATTTAGGTTTATTATTTTAAGGCTGTGTAAAGAAACTGTGAAGTCCAAGATACCGTCCCTGAGTATGGGATGGGCGCTGAGCTGGCTCCCTGCTGCCCTCCCCTCCACGTGGGAGCAGGCGGCCGCCTGCCAGCCCGGCTTTTGGACAGGATGCGAGGCAATAAAATATATCCTTTACAACCAAACTCACTCCTTCTGGCTGTTGTGATGGTCTGTGGTGGGGTGGGAAGGGGCAGCATGGTGGTGGTGGTGGGGGGGGCTGCTCTCCTGCCCCACATATCGTCACCCCTCAGGTCCTGGGGTTGCAGACACCCCCCCCGTCAGGTGCTGTGTCCCTGGGGTGCAGGGGCTGGGACCTCCACCTCCACCGAGAGGTCCCGAGATGCCAGCAGACACAGGGACACAAAGCAGTTTTGTACAGGGTGTTTTTTACTCACCCCCTCTCCGACCCTGACCCAAACCAAGCACTGCTTGCTCAAAGCAGGGGCTCTGTGCTCCCGGCTGCTTTGGGAAAGCAGCGTTAAACCAAGTTATTAATGAGGCTGTGCTCTGTCCTGGGCTTTGCTGGGAGCCTGGGAACTGACACCCGCGCTCTGGGAGCCGGCCGGGGCTGCCGTGGGAGGACTGGAGGCAGCCCTGCGTTTGCTGGAGCGGACTGCATCCCTGCTTTCTACGGGACTCCTTGTTGGGCTGGCCACCGCATCAGGGGATTGTGAAATGATTGCAAAAACCCCCTGGAAATGAGGCCCAGATGAATATGTCTGCAATCACAAAGAGCCAAGCATGAGCTAATGGCCAGAGCAGCCCAGCACGTGAAATGCATCCTGGCGTCTCTGTGACTGCAGAGGTAAATACTGCACCAGTGGGGTTTTTTTCCCTTCAGGTGCTAGGTGGGCCTTAGGCTAAGACAGGTTAAAAAACATGCACATGAGGGTGCTCTAATTTACCTTAAATTTTACCCTAAAAGCAGGGCTTGTGGAAGAGCGCTGGGGTTTCTCCAATGCTTGGGCATGTGTGAGCACGGACATGGACACACAAATGCAGCACCACAAATGCGTGCTTGTGCCTGCACATACACAGGTGTTTGCCCGCTGCTTCCATCTTTGCTGCAGAATGCTGCTTTTAAGGAAAATGAGGTGTCAGAGTTAGCGGGAGCCTCTTGCTGGCGAGGCAGGTGGCTGCAGGGAAAACACGTTCGAGGAGATTCCCTGCCAGAGGCTGAAAGGAGAAGCAGTGGGCTGGGGTCTGGAGAGAACAGCAGGGGCCAAAACCCATTCTCCATGGAGGAGTTGAATCCACGGGACCCATCTGACACAAGTGATGGAAAGCAGATGCTCTGAGATGATGCAGCAGAGGAGGATTCACACGGTTGTACCTGTAGCAGAGCAAACCCGCTGCTTCGCCCCACGAGCAGAGACAAGGCAGCATCGATGCAGTGTGTGCCGGGGTGTCCAAGAGAGGTAAACATCCCCCCTAGACATTCTGCAGGCAAGGCAAGAAAGTTGCAGTCCTGTCAAGAAGAGCAAAAAGTTAGGAGAGCTCGGCCACCCTGGAGCAGAAAGGCTTCAGTGACAGCAGAAAGTAGCCAGGCAAGACAGAAACCACAGAGTGCAGCCAAGAAAAGGGAAGTCTTGAACCCAGGCCAAATGATTAGCTTAAGTCATCAGCCAGCGCAGATGATGCTTTGGGCTTGTGCCAGCAGCGGAACGTGCTGGGCAGTGATGCCGGGCTGAGCTCCAGCGTGGATCACCTGAGACACATGTGCGCGGGTCCATCCCTTCACCCCGTGCCATTCCTGAGAAGCAGGACCTGGCTGCCCTGCAGCAGCTCCATGGGTGCTAAGAGCTGTTTCTGCGGCCGTGTGGCTGCTAAAGGGGCCTGTGTTTTCCAACTGAAGCTTCAAGGTGTTTTTTGGTGGTCTCTCCACCAACACTGCCCTCCTGGGGTCTGCCATGGTCTTGAGAACTGAGAAGAGGTGGAGAAGCAGCTGGTGGGCAACAGAGGCTCCCACCCTTCCTGCCCCAAGGTATTTCCCAGTCCTCCCTTGGCACGCATCCTGTCCTAGAGGTTCTGAACCCTTTCTTCACCTATACGTAGCTCCCTACATGTGCCCTCCTTCCCCTGTCCTCTCTTTTCTAGCTGGAGCCCCTCGGCTTAGGTGTGTCCTCTTCCACTTGCCCAGACCCCCACATCCCTCTGCTTGCCTCCCACCCTGCTGGGGACTGCAGACCTGCTCCTGAGCTGCAGCTCTCCAAGGGTGATGGAGGAGCATCTGCTCTCCTCTGAGGATGTCCTGTGGTGGGGCCAACCTCAGCTGTGTCCCAGAGCTGCATCAGACCAAGAACCCCACAGCTTCCTCTGCCCAATGTCAGCCTAAGAGCCAACAAAGCAGTGAAAGAGAGCAGCCTTCAGGGCATTTTTTTGGGGGTGCAGCCTCACTGGGCATCCTTCCTGCCAAGCCACATGGGAGATGACAAGGAGATTGCTGATGGGCTGCTTTTTGCAGAGGTCTCCACACTCTTCCCCAGCCATCCTATCCTGAAACTCCTGAAGAGAACAGGCGGCGTAACAGTGGGAAGCCAGGGCTGGGGGCATCCCACCTGGACACTGCCATCTCAGTGACATCACAGCATGTCCGAGGACATTTGCAGGAAGCACCTGGCTGGGAAACTGCACAGCCCAAAGATGATGATGAGGGACATGTGTGTTGCAGGGACCCCGGGAGATGGGTGCTCACCTGAGGAGGTTGAGTAGGACCCATCTGAGCAGTTGTTGTCTCTGCTACCCATCGCCTATGATGACCTCAACACCAATGGCACTGAAGGCAATGAGCGTTAGGAACAGATGGGCTCTAACAGAGCAGAAATTGGCACCTTCTGCATCCCCCTTAGCCAGATCCTCAGGACCATCTTTGCTGCCTCTGGGCAAAGTCATGGCTTGCTTTTTTCCCCCTTAACTCTATTTAAATCACTTTGACTGGGTTCCTTCAGTTAGAGGAGATCCAGTGGGGCCCTGAGCCCCACGGGCTGGTGGTGGCCCCAGTCCCCATGCAACACCAGGACTGGGACTGCAACAGGAGCTGTGTGGGAGGCTCCCCCATGTAGGGAGATGCAAGGGAAATTGAAATAGCTGCAATGCCTGCCCAGTATTTCCCAATGAGGTGAACGCAGCCAGACCAGATCCTGCCCCAGGGACTGGCTGTGCCTGGAATTTACTGAAATTCCCCTTTTGCCCTTTCCAGCTCCGTGTCTTGGAGGTGGGAAGTAGAGCACCGCAAGGCACCTCGGGGACCATGCCAGAGCCCACGAGCCTGGTGGGGAGCAGTCACCCTGGGAGCTTCTGCAGCCTCCGGGAGGGTGGCAGCATGGCTGGTGCTCTGCGAGGAGAGCCTGGGGATGGAGGTGATACTGACACAGTCCACTGACATTTTGATGGGTTGAGTTTCCCACAGGGACCCCCCCCTCCCCGTGCACAGTTTCAATTTTAATTAACGACTGCATTATTGAGGTTTCTGCAGGGGTGAGTGTTCAGGGATGCCTCACGTTGCTTGTGGTGTCCTCAGGGCTGGAGCTCCAGCACTCCTAAATTGCTCTGGATGAGGCTTAAATGGTTCAGCGCACGGGATGCTCTCTTCTCTTCCCAGATTGCACCAGATCCCCTGCTCATCCCCTGCCTGTGTGTGCCTCTGAAGAGCCTGGTCCCCGAAACATCCCTTCTTCCCCATCTGTGCTGTTTCTACTGGTCCCCAAGGCTCAGCCCTGTGAGGGGGATGGGGCGACCTCCCTGCATGCCACAGGGATGCACTCCGGAGATGACAACTCTCTTCTTAGAAATCCCACTGACCCCAGTGGAGATTGAGGGGGGGGAAACCCGTCGCATTCCCTTTTCACAACGTGAGCGGAAAGCCCCTTTCCTCACCCTCTGGAGCCCCTTCTGGGGAGCAGAGGTGACTGGAGCAGCCGTGCTTTCACCCACTTGGCATCCAGACAACTGCCGGGAGGAGGCAGAGTCTCTCTTGCCTGCCCATGTGTCCCCTGAGAAGGGACTGCAGGCAGCTGGAGGGCAAGGGGGGTCCCCTGCAGCCAGAGGTGGTTAAGGTACCCCCAAGAAAGGTGTACTCCCAACATCAGAGATGCTCCTTTTGGTGCGGAGCCAGCAGCAGGCGGGAGCTCCTTGTGCCAGGAAACTGGCTGGAGATCCCCCGACCTTTGCTGTGGGGACCAGGGCCTGGAGGGGAGTCCCACAGGATGGGACCACCAGCACCCCTTGCCAGCCCTCAGGCATGCCCCGGTAGGTGCCAAACCTGCTGAACATGCAAGGAGGCAAGGGTCTGCTGTCGGGCAGCATCCCCAGCACCCCTTGCCAGGGGTCGGGGCTCTGCTCTTGTGCCCCACTCTTTGCAGGGGGCTCTGTCCTGTCAGACCCGCCCCCAAGGAGGAGCTGACCCTGGGTTAGGAGCTCCTAGAAGTCTGGCCACCAGCAGCCAGAGCTGTGGCATCTCTTTGGCAGCGCCCCAGCAAGATTGAGTGGAGATAGGTCCCAGAGCCAGCCTGCATCACCAGACCTGCAGGGAGGCTGGGGCTGATGACTGATGCTAATCCTCCGCCACCTAAATCCCCCTTCTGCCATCCAAGATTTCTCTCCAATAGCTCATGAGTGCTAGAAGAAGGCAGGTGCTGACTGAAGCTAAGCTGACACATCCTATTTGTGCTGCTCATCCTGCCCACCAGCCCCTGCCTAACCCTTTCGGCACAGTACTGCTTTGAGAGGGCACAGCAGTGGTCGGAGGCGATGCTCTCCTGATGGAGGAGACCACCCCATGCATGAAGCTGGTTCCAGTGCCAGTGCAGGGATGGAGCAACTTGGCCAGAGGCATGGCTGGAGCCTTCTCTTGCTTCTTACCGTGGAGTGAGGAGAGGGCAGAGCTCGCTATATCCTACTGCTGAGAGGAGCAGAGGGACCCACCGAAATCCCGGGGGTCCCAGCCCTGTGTCTTGTGCCCAGGTAGATATTTGTCCCTATGGACGGGCTGTGCAGCGCTCTCCACCAGTAGAGGTGGAGAGGTGCTAGGATAGGTCAAAGCTGGAGCAAGGGAGAGGGTGGAGGGATGGAGGTCCAGCTCCAGGATTTGTTCACCTCTGTGGGGAAATATTTTTCCTACTGTCTATGGGAATTTCCCCGGGTGCAACTAGTGCTGTTGCCTCTTGTCTTGTCCCTGCCTGCCCCCCCCAAGAAGACCCTGGCTCTGGCATCTCTCCAAACTCCTACCAGGCGGCTGCTGTGCAACCCCACTGCTCTCAGCATCCCACATGGTACCTACCAGGGGTGAAGCCCCTGGTTAAGGAACGTCATCACAGGTGGCACTGGCATGGTGGTGAGTCACCATTCCAAGGAGAAACAGCTCCCATCCCTGTGCTCCTGTGGAGGTTTGCAGCGGGAGCGCTGGTCTTCATTCCTTGCAGTGCCCACGCAGCCGGTGAGCTGCTGGCTCCCTGTGCCATGCACTCAGCTTCCGTAGGGGATTTCTGCTCCTGTGCCAAGAAAACCTGTTTCCAGGAAGCTCTGTAGCTGCCTTTGGCCACGAGCCCATTTGCTGGGACACCTGGAAACCAGGTTGTCTTTTGGCATGTGAGATCGCAGCCCTGCAGTGGGGCATGTTGGCTGGGCTCTCCTCCATTCGCCAGCCTCGGCTGTGCTCCCCCTCTGCAGGCACTGGGGAGGGCAGGGGGAGGCAGCCGGGCTCCTGTGACCAGACCGGGGGGCTCAGGGGGAGCAAGACATCACCTCAGTACCAATATATACCCCAAAAATGGGCTTGAGGCAAGTTCTACCCCTAGCATCAGTGGGTTGAGCCTATGTGATATCTAATGGGAACATCCCAGAGATGTCTTGGAGAAGGGACTGGGAAATGTATGGGGTGGGACTCCCCATGTGCGTACCCAGGTGCTTTGGCAGGGTAAAGGGACCCTGGACCTGCTCTGCCCCTGAGCAACAGCCCCTGTGGCCTGGGTGCCGGCAGCGGAGACGGCAGGGGGGTGTTTGTCTCTGGGACCACAGAGCAGCTGGCTGCAGGGAAAGCAGCCGGGATATTCGGGAACTGTTCAAAGATTAAAATCCAGCCTGTGGCAAGACTTGTTGCAACTTCCCACCCCTCTTCTCCAAAAGAAAGTGAAAGCCACAGGCTGGAAGGATAAATAGGCAGCGTGGAGCAGCAGCAGCAGAGCGCAGGGAAGCTGTGCAGAGCTCACCACTCCTGCCCGGAGCACCATCACCTCCAGCCCCATCCTCTGCCAGACTCAGCAGCAAAATGCAGTGGCTGCATCTCCTCTGCCTCAGTCTCCTGGTCCTGGGATGTATCCTGGATGGTAAGAGGGAACCTCTCAGGCTGCCTTTCTTGTGGAAGCCAGAGGACCCTGTTTCTTGCTCTCTTTTCCATTTCCAGCAAACTTTTAGAAGGGTCCATGGCTGGGGGTCTGTCACAGCCTTCCTGCATCCTCTGCTTGTAACCCGCCCCAAAGGGACTCTGTCCTGCTCAAAGTCCAGGCAGGAGCCTGCAGGGCCCTGGGGCTGGAAAGCTGCGCTTGGGAAAGGCCGTGGAGCAATCCTGCCTCCCAGTGCCCTGGCCCAGCCTGCGCACACTGGGCTCGATCCCCTCGGTCCCATTCTTCCCAGCACACCGGGGGAGCATCCCTGGCACCCTTTGGGGTGAGGCAGCCCTGGGGGGCAAGTGGCAGGGCTGGGAGCGGGAAGGAAGGAGTGCGCTAGGGCAGAGCTCACGTTTGAGGGGCTGCTGGTGTTGGACACAGGCTTTGCACAGATCACAAGAGCCTGGATGCATGACTCCAGGCCCTCTGTGGGGAGCTGGGGAGTCCAGACACCTTGCAGTGTTGCACCACACCATGCTGCCTGGGGTTACAGGCATCCCTGGGCATTGCCAGCCCTGGCAGGCATTAACAGTGAATAGGGCATTCGCTTGGAGCGTGACCGAGGTCCCCTATCCTGCAGTGAAGTGCAGACAGCTGTGTCCCTCAGCTGTCACAGGATTGATTGGTGTGGGGTGGGCTGGTGACAGGGTAGCTGCAAAATCTCTGACTGCTTCAGCAAATAAAGCTGAAGCCATTCCTGGCCCCGTGGGAATTGGTGTCTTTATTGCAGCGTCCTGAACCTGGGTAAAGACCCCGTCCTGCCTTGCTTGCTGCTGGCGCTGGCCCTGGGGGTGCGGGAGAGACCCAGGCGTGCAGAAGGGTTGCCCTCCGCCAGTTTGCTGTTTCTCATCCCTTTGCTCTCTGTGAGAAGGAGGCAAAGGGCTCCTGGCACCAGGGAGTGGGAGCAATAAAGCCGGTGCCTGCGTGTGCAGATGGGACAGAGTGCGAGGGCATTGCTGGTGGCTCCATCCTGCCCTGCTCCTCCTGGGTGGCCATGCAGCCCTTTCTCCCTCTGGGGAGGCTGGGTGAAGGCACAAGCCAACCAAGGAAGAGCATCCTCAGCCTGCATGTGTGTTCCTCCTCCAGTGCATGGTGGGAACAATGTCCTTGACTGCTGCCTGCGGACCAGCGAGACGCCCATCCCACGGCGGATAGTGCAGGATTACCGGCTCCAGCTGGTGCAGGATGGCTGCAACATCCCGGCTGCTGTGTAAGAGCCCCAGGGTGGTGACGGCTGAGGGACAAGAGCCCCAGGGTGGTGATGGCCAAGGCATGGACCCTGCAGAGAGGCAGGGAGGGAGGCAGAGCAGAGTGGAGGAGGGATGTTGAGCTGGGTTTGGGGGTGAAGGAATAGTGAGGGTTGTGGAAGAGACTGGAGATCAGAGTCTCAATCAGAGCAGGACCTGCCAGGAGCGGAAAACTTGGCACAAAAGTCAGGAAAGAAAGTCATCCCAAGGTAGAGATTGAGGAGGGCAGTGAGGGAGGCAGAGGGTGAGAGCTTGAGGTCTGCTTGAACATCCCCAGGGTGTCCTGCTCATCTTGTTTTTTTTCCCCGTGGGCCTGGCAGGTTCATAACCACAAAGGGCAAACGTCTCTGTGCCCCGCTCCAAGCCCCATGGGTGATTCGCCTCCAAGAGAAGCTGGATGCCATTTCTCCCAGGAAGGTAAGAGCCAGCCCTGTTCTAAGCTGGGAATGGGGGCAGCCTGGGGGTGGGTTAATCCACCACGAAACAGGCTTTTCCCAGTCTGACTGGGCTGCTGGGAAGAGCTGGGACGTGCTCTGCTGAGGCATGGATACCTTGTCTCCATCTCCATCCCTCCTCCCTCCAACCGGGACCAGTCTGGCTTCTCTGCAATCCCTCTTCCACCCGAAATAAATGCAGCCCTGGGGCTGCTGCCCACCCAGTGCCACCCTGGGCTGAGCCCAATGGGTGCCACAGCAAATGGCACTGGGAGCAACGCCCCCACCCCTGACCCCCTGACTTCTGCCCTGCCAGCCTGGAGTTGTGCATCTTCATGGGGAGGGCTTGTGGTGAGTTTGGTGGGTACTTTGCAAGCCCAGCCAGGTCCCCACTTCACCACCATGGCTTGGCCAGGAGACGTCACCCCTTGGTGACCACCCCGAGCATGGGGAAGGTACTCTGGGGAGGCTCCTGCCCTGAGGATCACACTCATCACAGCCAGGTTTTTCACTTCCCCAGGCCAAACGCCAGGGCAAGTAAGCTTCGAAGAAGCCCATGGCTGGCCCCAGCGCCTGGAGCGGGGCCGGATCCCAGCTGTGAATCTGAACCTAACGGAGCCAACCTGCTTCCACCCCCAGCCGCAAGGCTGACCCTCCTCGGGACTCGTGCTGGTGCATGGGGCTGGCCAGAGCCCTGCCTGCTCTCTCTTCTTCCCTCTTTCTCTGGTGTGACCCACCAACCTGCAGCAGGCTGAGCCTGGGGCTGCTGGACCAAAGCCTCCACCTCCTTTGCAGCCTGGAGGCCAGTTGATAGACTGTTCTGTGAGACAAGTTTGGGGGGGTATTAGCCTTCCCTTGCAGCAGCTGTGACCTCCATCACCAGTCTGATCCCTTTGGTTTCCATCGTCAGCCCCAAACCTTCTGCAGTCCTTCTGCATCCTTGGGAAGGGCTGCCAGGACGGGACAGTGTGGGGATGGAAGGGAGGGATGGAGATGTTCCTTGCTGGCCATGCACTGTGCTGCTCCCTCACTGACCACAACCTAGATGCCCCTGGGCAGAGCGTGGCTGATGCGGTTCCTCTCTCATGCCCTGACTTCCCTGCACCGTTTCCCCTCCTGCCTTCCCTTGCCTGGGTAGAAACAGAGCCAGTAATGTGGTGGTGGCAAAGTGGGGCAGTGATGTTGCACTCCTCAGGGACATTGCCCCCTTTCTTGGTCCCACAGTCCTCCACCGCCTTCAAAGCCAGGGCTTTGGGATGCATGAGCAGTGATCGCACCACCCTCAGGTATTTGCTGCTAGATCTGTTTGATGAAACAATTACATGTGTAAGATGCTTCTTTTCTCTCTTTTTTACCATGCTGTGATTTTGTTAAATAAAAAGAAAAGCCAGCTGGTGGTTGACCTGCCTCGTGTTTGAGCCTGAAGGCAAGTGTGGGGTGTGCAGCCAGTGCTGCCTGCGATGCTGCAGTGGCGAGGGGGGGTGGAAAGTGGCTTTCTTAGGGGTGAAGGACACTGTCTACAGCAACTGGACTTCAGGTCTCTCCTGGGAGGTCTCAGCAGCATGGTGAGGTGGATGCCCTGCTCTGCACTGCTTGGCCAGGCTGCCAGAGCGGGTCCCCAGGGGCTTGTATTGTAGAGGTGGGGTGGGAGGAAGCATGGCAGTGTTGCACCACCCAGCCCAACCCACTTCAGCCCCACTGGTGTGGCTATCAGCCTGGAGCTCCCCAGCTCTTGGCTCCCGCAGGAGTGTAGGACACGGATGAAGAGCTGTGGTTAACAGGAGCTTTGTCCTTGCAGTGAAGGGAAACTGAGGCACAGCGTGGCTGGTCAGGACTGCTGATTGGCACTTTGGTGCTTGGGGTTAGCTGGGGTGCAGGGGAGGAGAAAGAGCTTTTGGAGAAATGGAGGCAGGTGAAGACACCTGCTCCTGGGCACGTCCATGGGCAAGGCATGGAGGGCAGCCCACCACCTCCTGCCCCTCATCACTGATGAGCTGTGAGACCCTGGCCATTTTCCTCCCAAGCCTTGGGTCTCCTGGAACTGTGCGCTGGGTCTGTGCAACAGTCATGCTGCCCTAAAGTGACTTGATGTCCCCTTGGGAACTGGCCTTTCGCCTGTGCCATGCGATGTTTGAACGAAACTGTTTCGTTTGGGTGAAGCAAGGGCCAAACATACCTGAGTGGGGTTTGTGTGGTCAACAGTCGGGCGCCATGGTCTCCTCCCAAAGACCACAGCGTTAAACGTGATTGTCCACAAGGTTAAATTATTTACGGTGTCCCTGGCCAGCTTTTGGTGCCCGCCAGCAAGCCTGGGCACAGGCTGGGAGTGAGACAGCCCAAGGACTGTTCCTGAAGGCAGGGACGACGTGGCCACCAGCCCCTCCAGGGGATGGCATCCATGGTGGTGTAGCAGCTGGGCTGTGCAAGCCAGGGGATGTCCAGGCACCTGATGGCTGAGACCTGTTGAATGCAAGCTTAGCCCTGGCCCTTTTCCTCCCCTGGTCTGCTGGCTCCCTTGGTTGGTGGCCGCGGTGTCTTTTTCAGGTGTTACCCCTCTGTGGGCCTCCTCCCTGGTACCTGTGCACACACAATGCCCTGGGCTCAGCTGCCTCTTGGGCTGACTTTCCCAGAGCGCCGGCTCTGTCCCAGCTCATTAACTGTAGTGACAGCCCCAGCAATATAATCCTGAGGAGGAGGCGGCAGAGGAGGAAGGGTGGTATGGGAAGAGAGGCCAAGACAAACAGTGTGAGTGGGAAAGGAGGATAAACGGTGCTTGCTTGGGCAGAAGCCTTCCTGCTGCTCGCTCGGTGACCCGCGAGGGGCCGCGCCTGGGGAGGAGGAGGATGCTCGGTGTGGATCCACACGGGGCTGAGCTTGGGCAGGACAGGGGCTGCAGGAGGGGCTGATCCTGGGGTGGATCAGGTTCATCCTTGGCTGGAGGCTACCCTGACAAAGGAGTACAGTGTTCTGGCCCAGTTCCTTGAAAAGCTGAGGGAGAAGGGGCTTGCACTGATATCTGGAAGCAGGGTTCTAGGGTTCTCTGTTTCCATCAGGGTTTGAGGGACTACTTGGCCAACCTGCCTGTAAGAGCATGGATGCCACTGTTCATCACAGATCCCTGGCAGGTCTTTGTCTTTCGTGGCTCTCAAGGGTGTGTTGAGCCAGACCCCAGCTTTGGCAGCAGGCTGCCCTGGTCCCCAGTGAAGGACAGGAGGAGATGCTGTCCTGGGCCAGGTACGAGGTCCTGGCTGGCTGTCCCTCCTCCAGCACTGCAGCAGCTGTCCCTACTCCAGAGCCTGTCTCTTGGAAATGTGTCAAAAACCAGCAGGGCTTAGTACTTCATAAACTACGGAGTTTTTCTGATACAAAATGTCAACGATCTCTTTAGAAGGAAGCAGCCACTTTCCTCGGAGAAAGCAGCTAGTCACTGCCATGTCAAAAACCTCGGGTCCCAGCGAAGAGCTAGGTTCAGTGACAAATGTTCCCAGTTCTCCTGTTTCTCTGTCCCCAGCTGTCCCTTTTCTGCTCTTTGTTTACCATCACTGCGCTCGCAGGGGGTGGTAGGGCAGGATTGGGATCTGTTGTGGGATGGGGCAGACATGCTCTCAGTACATATGAGGCTGTGTGCAGGGATTGCTTTGGTGTGAGGAGGTCTGGAGCATCACCTGCCATCCTTTATCCACACCTGGGACACATATTTCACACATTGTGGAATAACAAGACATTATAACTGAAGACATTTCCTAGAAGGCTGACAAAACAGCCCCTCTCTTCCTTGTACACAAGGCCAGGAAAGAAAGGTAAGGCTCCATCTATGCAAGGAAACTGATCATGCTTTGGGTTGCTCTCTAGCTGCCAGATCTCATACCTGGGACCATGAGAGTGTTCCTGTCCTCCCAGGCATGGGGAACCTGTCTCGGAGGCTTCACAGGCTGCAGTCAAGGGGCACAAGACACAACAGGCACAACCTGCTGCAGTCTTGGGATCTGACCTGGTGTGGGCATTCACAGCCAGCAGGTAGGACTGAAGGTCCATAGCAAAAACACTGGCCTGACTCCCTGTATCAAAAAAGGGCACCGAAGGGAAATGCCACGCTGGTCTCATTTGGTGCCATAATACCCCTTCCAGGGGCTTTACTGGAACTCGTTTTCTCCCTTGTCTCCAAAGAGATTGTGTATGGGGACTTTTTTTTGTCACCAGCATCCTTCATGTGCTGCACGTGTTGCTCCTGAGGGGACCAGGGATGAGCTGGCTGCACTCTCCCTGCATCCACCCCACAGGTGAGGTGAGCAGCTCTGTGGGGGCTAAAAACTGTTCCCCCTCCCGCAGCCCTCACACGGCCTCTTCACATCGCTCCCTGGTGCAGACGAGTCCACGGGAGCTGTGAACATGCTATGGGCATGTTTACCAGCACAAGGACCAATTGTCTTCCACGCTGATGGCCTCCTCTGCTCGGTGACCAGCCAAGGGGTAGCTCTCCATGGGCACAGCTCCCTTGGCACCAATGCCAGACCCATCTGGCAGGGGCTCAGGGACCCG
Source organism: Rissa tridactyla (assembly GCF_028500815.1). Lineage (NCBI taxonomy): Eukaryota > Metazoa > Chordata > Aves > Charadriiformes > Laridae > Rissa > Rissa tridactyla. Next base: position 76,615,416 of record NC_071497.1, read on the forward strand.
CCTGGGGTTTTGTGAGGAGATGGGACATGTGGATGATTAGGAAGGGTGGGAATCCAGGTGAGGAAAAGCCCCTTTAGTCTCCTCCGGTTGCGCTGTTTGCTCTTGCCTAAACAATAACACATGTGGGTGAAGGAGAGAATCCAGGCCTGGCATCTCTCCTCCTCAGGCCTCTGCTTGCTTCCCTTTCATTCCCAGCATGTCATCACCAGTGCTGCTTGTCCAGACACTTTCTGCAGAGATTTGTCCTGTGGGAAGATGCCAGCACCCTTGGCCAGGCTTGTGGGGCTCCGAGCATCAACTGGTGTCATCCCTGCCACCCTTCTCCTGCAGCTGGGCTCTCCCTGGTTGTATTGCCCTGCCTATTCCTCCGTGATCTTGCTTCTTGGGTTTCTTCCCCAGGACCAGAGTGCTTTTCCTGGCATGGGTCCCTGGAGTCAAACTGAGCCCAGTAGCTGTCTGATATGGGGACCATTGTGCCCATGCAGGGCTCCCCTCTGTGCTTTTGTAGGTTGCAGGGACTACAGATCATTGCAGTGTCATCTCAGCCACCAGCCAGGCGCACCCTTGCCCAGATCCCGGTGGTCAGAGCACCCTTTGGAAAGGGAGGGCGGACCCATTCTCTCTGTCCTCAGATGCACTCATCTTCTCTCTACGCACAGTAGCAGTAAAAACTGGAGATTAAAGAGAAAACCAGGAGGACAAGAAAATAGGAGACTTGTCCTGCTGCCAGAAGTCTCTGGAAAGTACCTTCCCCATTATCCATCCCTCTTAATGAAACAGTAGACAGTGATGGGAGGCTTAGTGCCACTTCTGTGGCACTCCTCACCTTTCCCTCCGGTTTTCCTGCTTAGCTGTGTCCCTACGTAAGGTTTTCTCTGCTCCTTGTGGTGTGAGCCCTGGCCAGGAGGCTGGAGGGGAACCTACCCTCTCTCCTTTTCTCAGTTGCTCTGCAACCACAGCAAAATGGCATGGCTGCACGGTAAAACATAGCTGGGTCTGTTGGAGATTGAGGTGAGGTGGCACCACATGCCTCAGGCTGCAGGGATGGGGCTTGGAGGGGACTAATGAAGATCTGGGAGCTCTCTTAGCTCTGCTTGGGAGCAGATGGGAGGGACAACAATGGGGCAAGAACTGGGCAAGGACAGCAGCAAAGAACAGAAGATTTTGGAGCTTCTCGTGAATCTGGAAAATTGATGTGCAGCCTGAGGCTGGTTGGGATGCATTGAGCCCATAAGCATGAAAAACCTTTCATTGTCTGGGGTGGAAGGAGAGAGCCAGAAGACTACTATCCGTAAGGTAGACTCAGAAGCTCTTCTTATGATCCTTGTTTAGCTCTATCACATGCAAACCACTAACCCTGGGTTCTCCCCACCTCTCTGTCTGTTTGGGTCCACGCTGCCCAGCTTCTGCCCAGTTTCCTTGGAACTTTCTGCCCCAGGCTTTACCTGAGTGGTGGCTATTCTGTGCCTGTCCAGAGGGATTTGGCAGCTGTGTTGTGTCACTGCAGACGTGCCAGGTGTGGTATGGCTGCTTGGCTTGGGAGGATCACCCTCTCCAGCCTTTGGTTTGCCTCCTCCACAAACACAACTCACTTCTCCACTTTCCCACAGAAAGAAAGATCTTCTTTCTTGCAGATGTTTTGGCTGGGAAAACTCCTCCTCTGCTGGGCTGTGCACTGACTGTCCCCATGCTGCAAGCACACAACTGTGTTTACATGCACGTTCCTTAATCTTGTTTAAATTATCAAGACATGACTTTCTACTGTCTCTGGGAGGATGATGCTCCAGAAAAGCAGTATTTATTATCAGGAGTTTTGTGAGCTGCTGAGGTGGTCTTTGGTGAAGAAATCAAATACTTTCCTTGAAAGACCCTGTAACTTGTAGTTTCCCACCTTTTATTTAGTTGACGTGGCTTTTGGAAAGGCACCAGTCAGCATTTACAGTGATGGATGGCAGCCACTGTATTGCAAAGAACAAAAGCAGAAGCGTCCCAGATACGCTACAGCTACAGATTTGTCTTCTTCTCACAGTGCTTAGTTTCATTTCCCAGCTACTGCGCAATGCTCCAGCATCCTCCTCTGCCCCTGCCAAGGCCAGCTACCCCAGGGAATTTCCCGGGGTTGGAGCCTGCAGGGCTGTGGGTTTCATTGCCTGCCTGGAGCGAAAGTAGGGCTGCAGTCTGCTGGGTTGAGCCCTGCTGTTTCCGAAGGCTGTGTCTGGGCTGCACAACAGCTTTTTGCTGAGCCTTTGGGATTTGGTTGGCCTGGGAAGGGTGGCAGGTCCTGGAGATGCTGGCCCTCAGCTCTGCACTTCTCACTTGGGGTAGGGAGGCTCTGCCCTGTGTGGGTTGCATTGCCCTATATCTCAGCACAGAGGCCAGGAGCAGTAGATATTTTGCGGCATGACAGGGCATGGTAGGAGGGAAGTTCTCTCCACCTTGGTCTGGTTTCAAGCTAAACTGCTCGCTGGCCCTGCTGCTAGTAAACCCAATGCAGGTGGTTTGTTGCAAAAATTAGCATCTCCTGGCATGCTCGTGTGCTGCAGAACTGGTGTATAAAGCTGAGTTAGTGCAGACTAAAGCAAAAAATCACCACAAAGAGCCATTTGTAAGTCAGCCTCATAGCAAGAGGTGCTCAGATCCCCAGCCCAACTTGGCAGCTGGTGCAGTGGTAATGAATGGGAGAAACAGGGGCTGTGTTGTAGCTGTTGGGATGAGGACAAGGGGGCTTGCTGCCACTCATCCAGGCTCTGTCCCCTTCCCTCCTGACATGGACAACTGTTTTAATTTATAGAATCATAGAATGGTTTAGGTTGGAAGGGACCTTAAAGATCATCTATTTCTGACCCACCTGCCATGGGCAGGGACATCTCACACTAGGCCAAGTTGTTCAAAGCCCCATCCAGCCTGGCCTTGAACACCTCCACAATGGGACATTCACAAGTTCTCTGGGCAACCTGTTCCAGTGCTATACCACCCTCATAGTGAAAAATTTCTTCCTGGTATCTTATCTAAATCTCCCCTCTTCCAGTTTGAAGCCATTACCCCTTGTCCTATGACTACTTGCCCTTGTAAAAAGTCCCTTCCCATATTTCTTGTAGGTCCCCTTCAGATGCTGGAAGGCTGCTATAAAGTCTCCCTGGACCCTTCTCTTCTCCAGGTTGAACAACCCTGGCTCTCTCAGCCTGTCTTCATAGGAGAGGTGCTCCAGCCGTCTGATCATCCCGTAGCTCGAATTTGTCTCTGAGCTTTGTTCAGTGAGGATTTTGGACATCACTCATGAGTGGTCCTGTAATGCAGGATTTGTTTAAGGCAGTCTTGGTGGGAGAGGTGGTCCAAGATGAGACAACTGGGCTCTGGAAAGGTGTGTGCTCAATTGGGAGTGTTGTGGAGGACAGCAGTGAGTTTATTCAGAGGTCTGGATGACCTGGCATCCAAGCACAGGCTGAAGGAGCTTGGGTTTACCCTAATTCCAGGAAGGGATAAGTTGGTCTCCTGGTGCACAGAGGGATGCTCAAAGAGAAAGTGAAAAAAGTACTCTCTGAATTTACTTCTGATAGGTCAAGAAACCACAGGGGTCCTTGGGGTCAGACTTTAGGGGGAAATTCCATTTAGCAGGAAGAAGCATCTGAAGAAATGCTACATCTCCACTGCTGGAAACTTTTACGGTTAGACCAGTGTTTGTCAGGAAGCTGTAAGTAGTACTGACCCTGGCTTAACACAGGATGGATTAGATGACCTGGGGTAGTCCTTCCAAATCTGTTTTTTCCCCCTATAATGCTGTCTACCAGCTTTCTAGTGGGTGAGGTGGACTTCCTCTGCCTTATGCCCTTCTTCTGAAGGCTGGATGAAGTCACAGGGACCATGACCTTGGAATCTCTCTTGAAGGCAGAGGTGGAAGGATGGAGTCACACTTTCTTTTCCCCACTCATTTGTTGGGTACTTGATGTGAGGCTGCCCATGGCCACAAGAAACCATTGTCCTTGCATGCAAATCCAGGAACTGACCTCTTGCCCATGGAATGAAGGTGTCTTGGGAGCATGGGGAGAGGTTGGCAAGCCAAGCCGAAGGAAGCAGATCTTGTATTGCATTTATGAGCCCTTTTGGAAGCTGAGCAGGCTGTGCAGTCACTAATAGTAGAGTGTGAACCATCAGTGGTGAAAAACAACATCCTTGCTGTCACCATCTGGGCTACATGCTAGTGTGCTCCTGGCAACGGCCTTGGCAGCCCTGGCTCTGTTTCACCAGCATAATTTGAGTTTGGGTTTGAGAAAAAAAGAAAGCAACCCAAAGAAAGAAAAGAAAAGAGCTCTTCAGGGTGAACGTGAAGCCAAAGAGTTTAGCATCAAATGCCTTTTGAAAGCAGCTGTGGAGCCTTGCTCCGAGATAAATAAAGGCTGGTTTGAAGCTGGAGAGCTAGCTGGCAGGACACACTGTTCCCATGTTGCCAAATGCTTCCCGGACCACCTGTCCTTGCAGGGCTGGGTTCTCCGCAGAGCCGCCGGGAGCTGCCGTGGTGCCGCACGCTCCGGCGGAGTGTCTGGGTCTATTGCCAGGATCCTGATGCTCAGCCCAGGCTTGGAGCAGAGGCAGGGCTCGGGGTGATCTTGAGGGTTCCTTTGTCTCTCGGGAGAGCTAGAGACCTTTCCACCTGGTGGTTTATCCTTGTCCTCGTGAAGTTTTGAGGATTTTTGAGTGGGAGGGAGCCCTGAGAGTTTGGCTGGCAGGAGATGTGCACTGCCTGGCCCCCTGGGTAGTACCCAGTGGAGGCTGTGGTTTTGGGTTGGTGAAAGGTCTGAAGCACCTGAGCAAGGGAATTTTAACCAAAGCGGGCCCTAAATTGCCTGTGCTCAGTGCTTTAACAGAATGAGGAAGGGCTCAAGCAGAAAACATCTGGAACAAGATCAGAAGCCAGACACGCTCCTAAACAAAGGAGATACATGGCCTTGGAGGAGAAAACAGACATGTAAATGGAGACGGAGGGGGCCAACAGCAGGTTGGGTTTCTCTGAATCTCATTTGTTTTCCTTGTGCAGCAACTGTCTAAAGTAAATGCTGGGGGGCCGTGGTGTGCCAGAACACGCCGGAGCCATTCATCACAGGCTGTGCTGGCAGTTGGGACAAGTCCGTGACGAGCACAAGCTTCCAGCTATCCAGAGGGGCTCTGCCTCATTTGCATCATCGGTTTTGAGGCTGCAGCCTTTCCCATACTGCATGCAGGCAAATGCAGGGAGAGAATAACTTCTTTCAGCAGGGCATTAACCCCTGCAAATGTGACCCTGTGATGCTTTCCTACAAGGGCTCTGGCTGGGCTTCAGGAGGGTCATTGCTCTCTCTGCTCCCAGAACCCCTTCAGCTCAGTCCGGGAAGGAATTTCTCCTGGTCCAGATCTTGCTCCTTGCAGGGTATTTCTGGTTGCACTCACACAAGGCTTCTTCTGCGTCAGTTCTTTCCAGTCTGAACAGTCCCAATCCACCCAGCATTGCTTCTTCTCTTCCAGAAGCTGCTCTCCTGTTACGGACAGTGTGTGTGAAGATGGAGGCCAGGTGGTTCTGCAATGATTTGGTGTGGATCTGCTACAAAAGGCTTTCTCTGAAAGCCAGGAGATCGAGTCTGGGTGCAGCTCTGGTGTGAAGAGAGTCTGCAGGTCCACGCCACACTTGCATAGTCTATCAGGGACAGCACAGGCAGAGAGTCAAATGTAGAAATTCCCAAGTGAGCCTTTTTCTCAGGTGCTTGCAAAGGGAGCTGGAGGAGGCCATGATGGCTGGGTCTTTGGGGGTTTCCCCATGGAGCAGGTCTGTGCTGCCCCAGAGGAAATATCTTCCTTCCCAGCCTTCCTGTGGGATGATTCTGTCCAAGGATTTCCAGGCAGAGGATGACCACAGCCAGGAAAAAGCCATCAAAAAGAGTAAATGCGGGGGCAGACACACCAAGAGCACAAAGGCAGCACAGGGCAGGGGAGCTGAGGAAATCTCTCAAGCAAATAAGATATACCAGGTTGGTATTCCTACCAGGGCACACCAGCAAAGAGTGGAAAGTCCCTGGCTGTCTCTCTGTGTCTGATAAGGCCAACTGGCTCCATGCCCTGCCAAGGAAGGACTTACTTGTGGATCCTTTTTTACAGGAAACGGAGGGGAGAGTCATCAGGATAGCAGTCAGAGAGATGGGAAAAGGAAAGCCAGACAGATCCTTCCTTCAGCCTGCTCCATGCACAGCCACCCTGTTAGCTGGGCCCCTAAACTGCACAGGGAAGCTATTGGGAGGTCCTGGGCAGCAGGTCCAGGACTTTTCATCTGCAGGCTGGGAGTATAACACTGAAGCCTGCTAAGCACCTGAGCTCCCCTCCCCTCTCCTAATGCTACCACGGTCCCCTTAGAAGTGCACTTCTCCCCACGACCAGAAACCCTGAAGGTCTTTCAAAGCCTCCTCCTGCTCAGGCAGGCTGACACAGGACCCCCCTTCAGTTTTGGTTATAAATACGCTCCTTGCAGCCCACTGCAGCATTGCCAGGGCCAAGCCAGCTGCTCCTGGCCTGACAAGAGGTGTGTCCATCTCCAAAATGATTAGGTTGCCAATTTAAAGTAAATGGGAGTGCCATTTTCACACCCTCTATAGATAAGTCATGGGAACATGCAGCACAGGGTGACAGAGGGGCTCAGCCAGGGGCTGGAGAAACCCATCACGGGTGGGTACCATGCAAGCTCCACCTGGGGAAACTCCTGTGCTAGTGACCGCTGATGCTGGGAGGGGTTGGCAGGGAAGTATGTCTCTGGTTTGCTGTGTTTCTTGTACTTTTTCTTACATATCTGGTTGTGATCTCAGTTGCAGAGAGAGCCAGAGTGATACAGCCTCTGTCCTGAACAAGCACTGCCGTTCTTGGATTGTCTCCTCTGCCCTTTGCACTGCTAAATTTCACCCGGTATCTATTACATCCACTTATTCTTGTAAAATATATTGCCGCTACTCTGAATCATTAGAGGGTGTCTGATTAACCTGCTCCCACCTTTCGTGTTGATGTCCTGTGACCACAGGGTCCTGGGGCAGCTCACTGATGGACCAAGCCCCGTAGTTGCTTCCCTTTCCTTTACCCTGATTACTGTAGCCACCCCTGATCCCCCAGCAAGGTTGGGATCAGGGGTACCAGCAGAGCCTTTTCCCTGTCCTTCATCCCCGGGAGGTCTTCACCTACTCACATCCTGAGGAAGCGGCTGCAGATGGAGGAGCCGTGAACACAGTCCAGGAGGGACCATGCCGGTCCTTTGACCTCCCGTCCTGTGGGAACAAGAGTTCTCCTGGCTCCCTGCCCTGTCCTAGCAATGCTTAACTGAATGTCCCTGCCTCCTGAAAAATCCCAGCCAGCAGAAAAAGGCAGCCACCCGCCGGGAAGGAGAAGGAAGGCTCCGCTGAGCCTCTTCTTTGTCTTTGTTCAGGCAGGCAAAGTCCAAGGCTAGCTGTCACACGGAGCCATTCCCGGCTGTGGGTGTGTGCCAGCACATCCCAGAGACCCACAGGAACTGTCGGCAGAGAAAAAGAAGCTGGAGAAGACTTTGCCTGAGGGTATCCAGGGGAGCCCAGGGCTCAGGACACAATGCATGAGGTTGGGCAGTCTTTGTGTGCTCCCTGTGCCTCCCTGCTCACCGCAATGGGCCCCTCCACCTCCTTGCCATAGAGAAGCTGTTAGGTCCTGGCTGCCCAGGGAGGTTGGTGGGGGCAGATCTGGTATGGCATATGTGAGCAGCCTCCCAGACCACATCTGGTGCTGACTGTGGAATGAAAAACTGATGATGGGCCACTACAACCCATTTTAAGTATTTTGTGGTTTGGTTGTTGTGTTTTGGCTGTTTTTGTCTTTTTCTTTTTTTTTTTTTTTTCATTTAAAAAGAGAGAGATTTCTGGGGACAGGGATGCTTGGGGTGAACATGGCCAGCCTCAGAGACGGGCACAAAGTAATGGGCTGCTCTGAGAGATGCCTGCCCTCCACCTAAATCTCTTGTGGCCGCTCAATCCCGCACACCATTTCTGGAGGGACAAGAGGATTTGTGGTCATCTTGTGGAAAGACATCCCTTGTCACTAGCCTGCTCCACGGTGCAGAAGCATCCACAGTAGAACAGATTGCCACCTGCCCATGTCGGAGAGTTTATCAGGCATGTATGGCTGCAGCTCTGAACCCTGGAAGCACCTGGGTTGTGGGGGAATGACCCTGCAGAGCTCTGCTCCACAGTGACAATGGGCTCATCCTTCTGCTGTGGCCCTACCAAGGCCTGTGCGTGTCACTCGCTGTCCCTCCCCTCCTTCCCTGTGTAATGGAGTGAGATCAGCTCCTCCACTCATTCCCTGCCTGGTCTGTTTAGATGAGATTTTAAGGTCTTCAGCGTCTAGTGTAGGTCTGAGTCTCTGGAAACCTCCCATAAAAGTCATGGTTCCTGCGTGGCTTGCACAGGCACACATGGCCCTGTGGTCTGAGTGCAGATGCTCCTTGCAGTGTGCAGGAAACCCAAGCCACGGTGCTGAGTGCTGGCACTGGCCACAGCAAATGCTTCAGCACTCTCTTTCCCTCTCTACTGTCCTAAAACCCCAGGAGAAGACAGCCACACTTCTCCAGGCCAGGGGAGCCCTGCTTTGGTCACGTATCACTTGTCTTTGTTGTAGACATTATCTCAAGGACTCTGTGATGTTCTGGGATGGGTCCACAAGCCTTGCTTCCTGCAGCTCCCTTCTCACAGAAACACAGAGCAAGGAGAAATCATCTCCCAAACGTCCATCAGCACCAGCAGTGGCTGCAGAGAGGCAGAGGGAGTCGAGCATGGGAGACCTCCACATGTGCCCTGCTGCTCATGGTAAAACAGCTTGCACAGCACACAGCAAGCATGGAAGGAAGACAGAATCTTCATCCTGGTGGGTCTCTGCTACTCTTTTTTAATCTCCAATGCTAGTATATGTAAGCCTTCATCAGTCCAGAGGTAACACCACATCAGTGCTCCAGACACATTCCCTAGTGCCATTCCCTGGGTTCATCCCTGCTGACACTCTGAACATAGACTTCACCTTCCCAGTGTGACCGTCTGGCTGTCACTAGGCTGTGCATGGTCCATTGTCCCCGTGCAAGGACACTGAAAGCCACCTGGTTTACAGCTGGGTATGCCAGTGAACACAGCAAGGGCATGCCAGTGAACACTTCCCAGCTAGTCAAGGATGTTTTCCAGAGAGCTCTGAGACATGCACAGCTAATGTGTCACACCAACGCCATTTAACTCTGCAGCAAAGTAAGCTGCTGATTATGCAGCAGTAGATTAAAGGGCTTTTAATATCTTTATTGGGTACAAGATACAGAAACTCAGCCTGGTAACTGTCTTCAAGGAAAAAAAAAGTGAAGGTAAATCTAAATGACTAAAGGAGAATTCAGTGCTTTATCCCCTTTTTTATAACCTGCTCAGGTTTGCAGCTTACACAAGCCCTGGGTGCATTTGCGTAAATATTCGCAGTGGCACGATGTGGTTCATATCCTTGAAGGGACACTTGCAACCTCCATGTCTCAGTCTTCTCCCTTGTCTTCTTCCATTGCCGATGACAATGTGTCCTCTGCTACCGGTGAGTTGTGTGGATGGTGAGGTACTTTGTCACTCTGTGCCCTGCCTCCCGGCATAAGCAGCCAGCAGAGGGGCAATGAGGTCTCTGGAGAGATGTGTGACATCGAAAGTCCAGATCCTAGAGACACCAAGAGGCTAGGCTTCCCTTGGTGTGACAGGAGTGAAACCCAACGAAACCCCTCCTTGCACCTCGTGGGGTTTCTGCTGCTGCCCGTCATCCCCCTCCCCAGCATCCTTGTGTGCAACTGTCTTAATTGGTTTTTCTTACTTTCTGGATGCCAGCTGTGCTTTGAGGAAGGGTATGGGGGTTATTATACCGGGGGGGAATCACAGTAGTGGTCGCTATGGGCTGTGCTGGTTCCTGTGCAAAGGGAACTCACACTTCCCTTTGCAGCCGGTGCCCCAGTGAAGGCCGCAGATCCCTTCTGGGTTTTTTTTCTTCGAAGTGGCTGCTTTCAGGAGGAAATGAAAGCATGACCCTTCAGGAACCAGTACCCTTCCCCTGGGCTCCAGAGGTCAGCTCTTAAGTCTCTGATGGGTTTCCAGCCCTGCAGAGCAGGGAGCACTATAGAGGTGAAGCAGGTCTGCGGATCATCTGCCAGGTCTTCACCATGGATCCTCAGGCCACAGCTTAGGAACCTCTGCATTTGAGGGACCATGACGCAAAAAGGGTAGAGAAAGAGGTTATCAACTGCAGAACTTGGCCCTGGAGTGGAGCCAACATACTTATGCAAGAGGAATAAGCAGACAGCTAAAATCCCGCAGGAAGCGGAGCCCGCTAACCCACTGCAGGATCTGAGCCACCAACAGTGCCGACTTCTTCATCTTTCCTCTACTCTGAGGCTTCAGTTTCTGCTGGGTTCCCCTCCTGTCAGGCCACAGCAGGCTGCCATCCCGGCAATGGTGGCACACAAATTGTGCTGCATTTTCTTCCATTTGTCGTCCAAATGGGCCCCTGAACTCAGGAGTTACCTTTAGCCATGCTACAGGCAGGAGTCTGAACTTCTTGACTGTCCCAGTGCCCCCTGAAGATGTAGCGGTGCCCACTGCAGAGCATCAGGGCTGTGTGGGTGACAGTAACTGAAGCAAATGTCTTCTTGTGCTGGAACACCCTCAGCATCGCTTCTGGCAGGTTTTGGCTCAGGTCATCTAGCCTGGACGGTTGACCCCAAGGGCAGCCATCATTCCCAACAGGCAATTTGGGTGCAGCCAAAGAGGGTGAAGAGAGTTTAACAGGGTAGAGGCTGGCTGTCACATGCCTGTTGGCCCAGGGCTGGAAAGCAGTCCCCAGCAGGGCTGATTTCCTAGCACAGATGTAGCTGGAGGGTCCCTGCTCTTCTCTGTGCAGTGTTGGTTTCTGCATGGTGCTTCTGCTGGGGCTCTCAGTGTATCATGATGGGCTACTGCCTTTACCGCCCTGGAAAGCAAGGTCAGCTGAGCCTGGAGAGGCTCATCCCTCAGCTCTGCACACAGAAGAAGCTTTTCCCCAGCCCCTCAGCTACCTTGCTGGCTAATGCCTCTCGTCCATCACCTGCTGGGGGATCTGAACTGGCACAAAGGGGATGCATAGCCCTGCAGACCCTCAGCAGTCCCAGCGCAGCCCCTTTGCCTCTGCCACCACTGCCTCACACCATGGACATGGCCAAGACCCTGTGAAAGGCCACAGGGAGAGAGGTGCAGGTCCTTACCCAGAGTAGCTCAGTGCAGCTCCACCAGCATTTCTGAAGCATTGGCTGCTTTGTGCTTAAAGGACGTTCTTGCCTGGCACCACCAGGTGAGGGATGTGGATGGTGTCACCATACTGCAGGCAGGAGGGGACATGGCTCCCAGTTTGCTCCAGAGCCTCTGGCTTGCTGGTTAGCTTGGGACCACATGTCACTGACATGAAAGTAGGTTCCAGCCTCCAGGATCTGAGATGAGGGAAAAGCAAGGTCAGGGAACTTGGGGGTTCCCTGCCATGGCAGCCCATCACCATTGAGAGATGCCATGCAGAGGCAGGAAACATTTGCTTGGTGAAAACCACCCAGGATGAAAACACAGAACCCTGAACCTACAGGGCAGGGCCAGAACTGCTCCCAGGACCTGGACTGAAAAGCTGGAATCAGGCACACATCAAGGCAAAGATGTGACATCCTCAGGCAAGCAGACTCACCCATCCCTTGGGGTCCTCAGGTCAGGAGTGAGGGTCAAACCCTCCTGGATCTGTAAAGCCCACGTTCAAGGGCAATGCAGCTACATTTGTGCTGAACCGCTGCTCTGCTGCCTTCAGAGACTGTGAGTTTGGCAAAGGGATGGGAAAGCCTCAAGCCACAGGGATGCACCAGAGCCCACGCCATCTATGCCGTCACTGCTTCTGCCCCGATCCCATGTCCCCAGGCATCAGCACATGCCAATGCAAGGGCTGGCGGGGAGCCCTGCTGAGCTGGAGAGGACCAGAAGGGCTTTCTACCTGCTTTCCTCGTGGTTCAGTGGTTGTCACGATGTGTCAGTGGTTTGCTGCCCTGAGCCACACGCTGCAGCCGCAAGCTGCTCCCAACAACTGCCTCGGTTTCTATTCCCCGGTCACCCTTTTCCTTTCGTTTTTCACTGTTTTCTCTTTGACTACAAATAGCCCCTAGAGGGACTTCCCAGCCCTCATGGGAGGAAGAGATAATAATCCCTTCCTGAAGGAAGTGGCCAGGATGCCTGAAGCTCGTTAATGTTGCGAGGGGGCTGCCATTGGGAACCCATCCCTTGGGGTTGCAGGGCACTCCCATCCAAGCAGTGCTGAGCTCTGGAGCCCCAGGTGTGCCACAAAAGCAGGTGGCATACTGTCAAAGGGCCAAGAGCTGTCAAAGACTCCAAGGAGCGCTTTGAGAGGGATGACTTACTGCTTATCGTTCTGCACCTCTATGCTGGAGATGGCTGACACTCCTTCTAGCCACTCAGAGGTCTTTGTTTCAGAAAAAAATACCTGCCTCTTAAGAGACTGCCTTCTTCCCACAGGTGAAGCTACCTACATGGTGGTCTGGGGGGTCTGCAGGAAGATCTGCATTCAGGGTCTTTACCCTTGGCTGGCGCTGGGAGCTGCTGATCCCGTAGAAGCTGGGGTTGTGCCCTTCCACAGACCCTCTCCTCCACACAGAACGGACACAGCTGAGATGACACACTTTTCCCTCGACATCGTCTAATTGGCTTGATTTGTCCGTATTAAACATTTACCATCCACAGCTATCTCCTTCATTAGCTATGACACATCATGTTTAACCACACAGCAATATTGCAGCAGTGCCAGAGCCAGCAGCAAATGCTCAGAAAACTTCTGCAACGAGGTTAATAGAGAGACCATGAGAAGATCTGGGACTGAATTCAAACCAATGTACAGAAGCCTGGAAATGCATCTGAGCTGGCAAAAGATCTTAGACAAGTGTGCACATACACCTGCACAAGCCTTCATCCCTGCCTTCTTTATTTATACCCTTGCCTGTGGACCTGGGGGCTTGCAAGGAGGAACGAGCACACATTTGGCTTGCAAGCCACAGCGTTAATTAATTCCCAGCAAAGCTTCTGGGTTTCACTTTGTGGCTGTGGAAGTTCAAGGTGACACCCAGGGTAAGTAGATGCCTCTCCTGCATGCCTGGGGCACCCAGCACCACCAGCACAAGGTAAGGGATGGGCCTTCCAGGACCAGGGATAAACTAGGCAATTTAAGAAATGACAGAAAAAGCAAGATGAGGAGCACATCAGGGGTCCTGGCCACCCCCAGCCCCACTCCTGAGCAGTGTCAGGCCCTTTGCCTAAAGGGTTTTCTTAGCCTCCTCTCCCAGGGAAGGCAAGTAATTCCCCAAAAGACTGTTTTGAAGGCAATGTTTGCCATCTAGTGGGAAAATAGGGTCTGGGCATCCCTCTTGCCTGCAGAAGGATGGGGATTGGGGTTGTTTTGGCAGGAGCTGGGGGCCACGCTCCCCCTGGCCCATAGCTGGGCAGCACCTCCCAGCCCCAGTGGGTAGCTCCGGAAAGGAGGGAAACTGGGAGAGGTGGTGCTGGCTCATCTTCCTGCAGGTGGCTCACTGGGGTCTTTGCAGCCAGCCATGGATGCCTGCCTGAGTGTGGATCCCCAGCCAAAGCCCTTGGAGTAGTCACTGTCTGAACTGATGCCCAGCATAAGTGGGGAGCTGAAAGAAGTGCTCCGGAGTAGGGGAGAAAGCACTATGCCCTGGATAAATCGTGTCTTCCAGGCCAGAATCGCCCCGGGAATTGGTGCCTTCCAGGCTGGCATCCTCCTGCACATCACTGTCTTCCAGATCAACATCCTCTTGGAGATCAATGCCTTCCATATTGGCATGCGCAGCGTTCCCCTGCCAACCAGCACCCTTCCAGGTCAGTATCCTCCCTGGCATCAGTACCTTCTAGGTCAGCATCTTCCCAAGTATTGATGCCTTCCAGGTCAGCATCCCCCTGGTGATTGGTGCTTTCTAGGTCAGCATCCCTCTGGGGATCAGTGCCTTCCAGGTCAGAAGATCCTCTTGGGGATCAGTCAGTATCCTCCAAGAGATCCCAGGTGTAGACAACAGACCTGGCACTTTCAGCACTTTACCATCTCCAGATCCATCAGCACAGAGGTGACTATGCCGGTACCCAGCATGTAGGAGGAGCTGCCACATCTGGTGGATCTCCCAGCATGGAGAAAAAGCTGGGGGTTGCTTGTATGCTGGGAGGGCCCGCATGTATTGTAACCCTGCAAAGCCACACGAGACTCCTGCAGTCACTTTTAACTCTGGCCTGTCACTTTCAGGATGCAGAGAAAGGCCCTGCTCTACGGGGCTGTCTTTCTGACCAGTGCCTGCTCCGTGCAATCCTGGAAACCCAAGGAGCACTGGAGTCCCCCGGCTGGTTGAGAAGCTCCAGCGAAGGGCTGGGCCATCCTGTCCGTAACTTCTCTTTGCTTGGTCTGTGTCTGCAGACAAAGCAGCTGATGTGGCAGTGGAGGCAGGGGACGTCAAGGTGCAGCTGGTGGGAGGAAAGCAGGCAGGGAGGCTCCCAGTCCCTCCCCAGGGCAGCTCCTGATGTGTGTCCTGCTCTATTTTGGTCCCTGCAGCTCTGGAGGCAGCTGGAGGAGAAGGTGGAGTTTCTGCCACAGGGAAGGGAGGAGATCATCTCCTCTGAGCAAGTGAGATGGCAGCTTCGAGGAGATATGGTCCTCACGCTGCACAGCAGAGGAGATGTGCGCAGGGGGAACACGCAATGGGCACTGCAGTGAAAAGCGATATGGCTGCGTGTGTCCCCCAGTGCCACCACACTTCACGGCAGGCACACGAAACACTGGGAGCTCTCGCTTGGACAACAGGACTGTTCTGAGTGCAAAAGAAGATGGCAGGAAAGTTCTGGGCTCAGTGAGCTCATACAAAGAGCTGCTGCTGCTTCGAGGAGGGAGCAGCCATTTCCTGAGAGCATCATGAGCAGCGGTGCTTGGGTAGAGCTAAACTGCTGGCTTGAGCCTCCCAGCACCTCTGCAGCCACGTGCTTGGCGTTTCCTGGCCATGAAAGACCAAAAGCATCCTGGAGGCAGGGAAGGGGCCAGCCCCAGCAAGCAAAGTACAAAACAACCTATTCCTGCAGGGAGAAGCCTACAGTGGGGCAGCAAGAAGAGACGTCTCAGGCCTCTACCCTTTCCACATCTGTTTGGGTGCCAGCACAACTGTCCTAGCAGGTGATGTCTCCCCTCCTGTCTTTCAGGAAAGAATGGATGATGGACAAGGATCTTGCAGGCCTGTGGCAGCTAGAAAGGGAGGCAGAGGAAGAAGAGGGAGTACAAGTGATCTCAGGGGTTTCCAGCAGGCTGGGTGCTTGGACCTGCTAGCAAAACCCCAGGCAGAGGTATCCCATGTGCAGGTGAGATGAAAGCTATGGCCAGGGTGAATGCTTAGCACCGGGTTTTTAAAGCATTTGCATTTGGATTCACTGTGTCCCCAGGGCAGGGTCCCTGCTGCTCCTCCACTCCCAGTGCCCTGATGGCGTGAGATGGAAGCGGCTCCTGAGGGGGAGGCAATCCCTCTGGAGATGCCCCACATTCTCCCCTGACATTCTCGGGACTTGCACTGGTAACAATTCAGGCTCTGTCTCTTCATGTCATCTGTGATGCCACTTCCATGGGGCTGGCTGCATGGGCCACACCTGCGACTTGTTCCCAAACACCGTCCTTGCTCTGCCCACGGGTCTCCCTTTGCTAGCCTTATGCACTTGGCCTCCCAGACATCTTCACAATTCAGCCCCTGCATAATGAGCATCTTTGATGCTTAGGATGGTATTTAGGTGTCCAAACTGCCTATCCATACATACATCCATGCATCCATCCATATATCCATCCCTTCCTCCTTCTGCCAACCGATCAATGCATCCATCTATATGTCTGCATGGTTCATTCCCTCAATCCATGCATCCTTCTCTCCCTGATGAGCCACAGAGGGGTATATGTACCCCTTCCTTTCTCCCTCACCTTGTGGCATATATATGTTTCGTGCCCTGGTGGCTTCCACCATCTGCCAGAGCTGCTTTTACTTCTTTCCTTGGCTCAGGACAGGGCGGAGAAGGAAGCAGGAGCAGCCATGAGAGGTAAGTTGAGATTGTTTTGCTTTCAGAGTCCTGTGCAACCAGCCTCCCCCCCTGCAAAACGCGGGCTGATCCTGGCAGCGAGGCAGGGAGAGGAGGAGGCTGGGCCTGAGGGCCAGCCCAGATATTTTGCAGGGTTGGTGAAAGTCAAACAGCCCAGGCACCGCTGTGCAACTGTCCACAGCCAGTGCCCTGCTGAAAAGGCTTTTTCCCAGGCTATTGCCTTCCCAAAGGAGCCCTGCCCCAGCCCCTGCCCAAGAAATGCTCCGGATGGGGCTACTCCACACTGGGTGGAGACATGGACATGAACCTTTCTGCACCTCGGTGCTGGGGACCTCCCTTGGTGGGTAGCATTGCCTGCTGGAAATTTTGGGACCCCAACAGGCGCCAGGCCATGTTCTCTTGTACTTTTCTCCTGCTGGGCTTGGGCTGGTCCCTGTCCCACGCCAGGGAGCTGGACCTATCCCTGATCCTCGTGGATGCATCCCACAGGCTGCTTCGAGCTGGCACAGCCTCAGCATCCCCAGGCCTGACTTGTCCCACCTCCCCAGCGATCTTGGCACAGCATCCGCCCTGGGGAGGGTGGGATACAGCAGCAAGGCAAGTTTGGAAGTGCCTCTGCCTATCCGGGCAGGGTGCGTCCAGGCAGGGCTCCAGGCGACAGCAGGCATCCTCCTGCTCACTCAGTGGCTGCGCCAACCACCGAAGAGCCTGGGAAGAGCCCGAGCCCTGGAGGAAGTGCCCTGGCCCCGCGGTGGGACAGGGAGGTGCCGGCACTGGGACTGCTCTCATGGTCCCTTCCTGTTTTTCTTCTCCACGGCTTGAAGGCAAAGTTGACTTTGGCATCTGGAGGCCTGTCCTTTATCCCAGATTGCTGCTCACCCTAGCCCTCCCCTTGCTTCTCCACTGGTCCAGTGGAAAGCCCTGTTTGCCCATTTCCAGCACCAAGGCATCCTCCCCTGGGGAAGCTGGGAGCGCAGCACTCCCCGCCAAGCATTTTTACCCCACCAACCACTGAACTTGCTGCTTCCTTGGGGTCCCCGATACCCTTGTCTGGGACAGGGAGCTGAGCCATGGGGCCACAGTGCAGGCAGGCAGGACTTTTTGGTGGTGTGCAGACCTCTCACCTGCTCTTGGTATCTCCAGCTGCCAAATGGGTGGCAGGACCCGTCTACAGAGCTTTCATCAGAGAGGAAAGGAGTCACCATCCTGGGCCAAGGGCAGCAGGATGCAGTGATGAGGACCAGATGTACATCTCCTATCCTCAAGCTGCCACGGCCACCATAACTGGCTGTCCCCACTGCCTGGTCAGGCAGCTAAGGAAGGGGACGCAGGGCTTGGCACATGTGGGCAGCACAGCTATGGCTGTGATTTCTCTTCTACCCACCTGAGCTTGCCCACACATTCCCTTGTGGATGTATGATGCTCCAGTGGTCTCTGCTCCCCACAGCCAGCAGCAACCCCATTCTATTTGGAGCATGCATTGACTATGGAGTTAATAAGCAGGCAGGATACAGGGGCCAGAGCTGCCGGCTCACACTCTCCCATTTTTTGGCCATTTTGCTCCTGTGTCTTGAGCAGGCGTCAGCCTCTAAACCAGCACCAGGTGCTGGGAAACCACCGAGCTCAGTTTGCAAATGCTGGAGCCACAGCTATGGGGTGGCCATCACCCATGTTCAACAGCATCCTATGGAAAACCACAGCCCTGATCCTCTCCACAGTGGCAGGGGGGTGGAATCTGGTGGTGATAAGAGCAGGTTTACAAAAGGACAGGGTTGCCCATGCCATGCCGGGGAGCAAGGGGAGGGAAGGGTGACTGTGACACATCAGAAAAGGTGCTGGCTGGGTTGGATGCTGGGGACCAGAGTCCAGCAGGTGATGGCAGCGTGGCACAGCTGGAGCTGGCAAGTTCTGGGATGCACTTAGGAGAGGGGATGTGGCTGTTGGGCCCAGAAGCCCAGGCAGGATCTGGTCCCTTACATCTCCTCAGCTTGGTGACCTGCCTTACTTGCTCTGTGGAGAGCCCTGCTCCTGTCCAACGATGGTGCCACTGCAGTAACACTCTGTAGATGGAGGGCTGAGCCCCATGTCCCCCATCCAGGGTGAGCGTGTTCACCAGGGGCAGTGAGGGGCTGGGACCCCACAAAACCAAGACCCCATGTTCCTGCACCAGGAGTGGGCGAGCAGGGGCACCCAGTGAGGGCAGAGGGGTCTGTGGGCTCACAAGCCATTGGAAAAGCCACAGCCCTGCCCTGGTCCCCTCCAACCCAGTCCCCACGAGGACCCTTTTGGGATGTCCCCATCTTCCAGGCTCCCTCTGCACTCCAGGTTCAAGGCCAGCCCCGCTGCCCAGCCCAGAGCGCCACATCTCCCTGGTGGGGGTGGGTGCAGGCCCTCCTCCCCCGCCCTGGTGCTGGCTCTGCTCCCCGCGCCACCGCTGCCTGACTTTCCACCCAGCCCCATCTGGATCTCATCGGGCTCTGGCACTGAGCACCGGGGTCGGGAGGTGCCAACAGATGGAAGCCATTAGAGGGGCTGTGTCGAGGTGTGAGGAGGGGGGCCACAAGTCGAGCAAGGGGGGCTGTGCAGAGGGTCCTGTCCCTGCTGCCGGGCTGGTGAGGGCAGGGGAGATGTCCCAGGCAGCTGCCTGCAACCTCTTCTGGCACTCAGCAAGGGCTGGCCCGGGCGAGGGTCTCTCTCAGCCCCTCTGGGCGCCTGGGGAGGGGGCTGACCTGTTTGGGGAGTGGCCCTGCTACCTGTCCACCTCCTGCAAGGACCATCCCCATGCTGGCACTTCACCCGGTGCCATTCACCTCTCCCCTGGCCCAGCACCATCTGCAAGGGGGGGATCTTGCCTGGGCAGTGCCAATGCTACCCCCTTTATTGGCATCACTGCTCCATCCAGCCACAGCATGGTGGAGAGGGGCAGAGGGATGGGGGGGTCCCTTCTGCCTGCTGGTGGGGGGTGACGGGCAGGGCTCAGCATCCCCCACTTGCTGATGCCCGGCACCCCTGGGAGCCTACACCCATGGTCCCCCTCAACACTAGGCAGTGAAGTGGGACTGGCTCAGTGTCTTATCCCCAAATGTGTTCAGCAGCTCTTGGCGGTGGGGCTGGCCCATCGCCGAGTCCAAGGTGCCTCCAGGTGGCTCCTGGCAGGCACGGGCAGCCCAAAGCTCCTGGGAGCAGAGTCTCTCTTCTTAGGATCCATCCTGCACCCCCAAGGTGCTGGGGGCTCTGGCAATGTCCACGGCTGTGGGCGACCCGGGAGGTGTGGGGTCCTTGGCGGCCAAGCAGCAGCATCAAGTCCCACGCGTGGGCAAGCAGGTGCAGGGAGCTGGGATCGGCCAGAGCTCACTACAGGATCTGGGCCTCTGCCGAAACAGAGGAAAGGGGTTCAGGAGGGGCACTGACCTGCCCCCTGCCTTGGCACTCCCTCCCCTCCATTCCCCCCATTACCCCCCCTGCACCCCGACTCACTTGGCAGTGCCTTCAAGTGGGTGGCAGCAACCAAAAAGTTGTGAGGTTTGGTCTTCTCCTTGACATGTTTCCTCACCCGGAGCCTGGGGACAGAGCAGCAGTGGCTGAGGACCTTGAGCAGCCCCCTTGGGCACCATGATCCCACTGTGCATCCTCCTCCAGCTGTGCCCAGCTGTGCCCAGCGGAGCCCGGCCACTCCAGCGGGTCAGCTCCAGGGCCACAGGTGGAGCCGGTCATGAGATACAGCAGGGCTGGGATGGGGACAGGGACAGACAGCAGAGCCACAGCATGGCAAGGAGAGCCCAGCCGTGGCAGGATGAGAGGGGACCCGGGGACAGGACCAGTAGGCAGTGCCCGGGGGCAGGGCTCCCAGGGGGCAACGGCATAGGGAGGGGTGTCTGCACTGACTCTAGAGCATGAGAGTCCCCGGCAAGGCAGGAGACTCTGGGGGGATGTTAGTAGCAGCAGCATCTTTGGGGGTACAGAGAAAGGTCCCATGGATGTGGGCCCACCAGGAAGACCCCAGGCAGGCTGGGCAGTACCGCAGGCAGTGGGATGAGCTGGGAAAAGGCACTGATATTGCAGGGGGGCGAGGGGAGAATAAACCACCCTATGGGGCTGGCAACAAGTCTGTTTGGACAGGGACCCCAGAGAAGGGCTGGGGGGGACGTGGAGCACCCCACGCTGAGGGTTCGGGTGCCAGAGTGGGATGGGGACAGACCCTTCTCTCTCAAAACCCAACCTACCAGATGAGGATGGTGATGACGAGAACAGCAGCCAGGACAAAGAAGGCAAAGATCCCGAGTGACACCAGGACGGCCATCTTCTCCAGGGGGTCACTGCGGTCTGAGACACAGAGATTGTCATGGCCAAGGGACACCACAGGCCCCAACACCTGGGGGACCCTATTGCAAGCTCCTGAACACCACAGCCACACAGGGGCATGGGGCAAGAGACCCTTCCCATTACTGTCAGCTGCATATGTGCCTGTGGGACGTCCCCACTCCTGCCCACCACCCCCAGCTCTACTCACTGATGGGCTCAGGGTTGGGAGCCTGGGAGGGCTCCTCGGCCAGGCTCTCCAGGCTGGCATCGGTAGTGGTTTCTTCACTCGCTGTGGTGGCCAGGTCTGGAAGGACAGAAGGGATAGGAAACACTCACCCAAAAGCATGGGCAGCACCCCAGGCACCCACAGAGAGGAGCAAAGAAGGGTGCCCTTGAGTCCAAGGGGTCCCACGAGCTCCAGGGTGCTCCTAGGATGCCAGTGGTGCTCTGGGACTCCTGCTCTGCCCCGAGGCTGTGGGGGGCAATCCCCAAATGTCAACAGTACGGCTGCAGCCTGCCGTGGTGCTGGGAGACGCTTTGCCCCCTTGCAGCTCAGCCTCCCACCATAGGAACAGTTTTTGGATGGTGCATGGGACCAGATTTTTGGGTCAACTTTAAGGGATGCCAGGAGCAGGGTTTTGGGTCAACTTCAAGGGATGCCAGGAGCAGGGACTTGCTCTGGGTGATATTTAGGGGCATGGGTGCCACGGGTAAGGGGCTGGAGAGGGGCACCTCACTGTGCTGGAGGGACTTCGGGGAGGGATGGTGCAACCCAGTTAGGGCTGCTGGGGGCTGCAGCCTGTCCCCCTCGCACCTCTGACCGGCGTCGCCCGGGCCTCAGTGCTCCACTCGCTCCAGTTCCCCGCATCCAGGAAATCCTTGGCACTGACTTGGACCACGTGCTCCAGCCCGGCGAAGGCATCCGTGATTACCTCGGACAGGTTCACCGTCTCCAGCTGCACCGGGCAGAGGGGAGCTGTGGGGCAGGCAGGGGCACCCCTCACTGCCCTCCCTGGCCCCATGCCCACCCTGCTTTGGGCTTTGCCTTTCCTCGCCCACCACTTACCACGGACCAGGAGCGGTGGATGACGGGCCGGTACTGGAGCCGAAACCTGAGCTGGAAGTGGGGTTCCTTGGGCCAGGAGGAGGGGTACTTCCAGCTGACGTGGAGGCGCCGTGGGGCCAAGGGGATGGGCTCTACCACCAAGCCCTCCGGAGGGTCTGGCTTAACTGTGTGGGAGAGGACAGGGAGCCCTCGTCACACCAGACTGCCACACAGAAGGGTGTTGGGATCCCCGCTGCCACCCAGGGCTGGATGCCCGGGGGATGGACGGACAGATGGATGGATGGACTCACTGATGGCCTGCATGGTGACGTCGAGGAGGCGGAAGCTGGAGCCCAGGGGGTTCACCTCGGTGATGTTCAGGCGATAGGAGCTCCAGAACTCTGACCCGTGGACGGTGCAGGTGCCAGGGCGCGATGGATCCTGCAGGCACAGCCCCACGTGCCCATTCTTGTTCCTGCAGATGAGGAGGCAGGGTGGTGACATGTCCCCCCCACCTTGCCATGCATAGTTTCATGCTGCTACCAAGGTGGTGGCATGTAGGGACACCCTCATGCCATGAGCCCGATGGAGGGGGCAGCACCCGTTATAGCTCAGACAGGGTCTGGGAGCTGCCCTCACCCCTCCAGAGACCAGCACGTCCTTCTGAGAATGACTGAAGCGATCCACATCCCAGCCTGACAGTCCCTCTGGGGAAGGTCCCTCCCCTGGGGCAATCCCTTCTCTCAGGGCTTAGGGAGCTGGCTCCCCCATGGGAACACCCAGCCCTCGCCTCGGGGACCGCGCTGAGGACAGTGGCAGAGCCTTCAGGAGGGGGTCTGGTCCCCAAGGAGCAGCACTGGGCTGGGAGTCAGTCCTACCTCCGCTTCTCTTCACCCGTCAGTGATTTCTTCCTGCCATGGAGAAAGATGGAAAAGCAGACAGTGAGAATGAAGGGACAGCATGAAGCCAAACCCACCGTGACCCAGAGGAGGGACAGGGGTCTCCGCACTGCAGAGCACCCCCACGGGTGACATGGCACAGGGGATGGAGCTAATGCCATGCCCAGCCCAGCTTGTGAGCTGCCTGGCAGCAGAAGCTGGGGGTCTCGGGGCAATGAAGAGAGTGGGGTGCCCAGGAGGGTGCCCCCTGGACGACCTCCCTTGCCCACCTGGGGTTCACCATGCAGCAGCAGCAAAGGTGCACGGAGGTTGATAAAAGCTCACCAGCAGCTGGCTTTGTGCTCACCCTATGGCCCCCAAAGCCCCCTCCTCACCCCCGCCCCCTCCCCGCCAAGCCCCCAGCCCCCTGCTCCTGCAGCTTTCAGCAGGGCTGTGCTTTACGAGCTCCGCCTGACTTCAAAGCAGCCCGCTAATTTGGCCTGCCAGGATAATTAGAAGCAGCGACGCTGCCGGGGCTCCTTTCATCCTGAAGCATGCCAAAGCGCTCAGCATCTCGCAGATGACCTGCTTCTCTTTTACAGCCCCTCTGGTGCTGGCAGAGCCGTGGGCGGGGAGGCAGCCTGCCTGTGCCGGTCCCCCAACGCTGCTGGGGGCCACTCTCCGAGTGAGGAAACGCTCGGTGCACTGCTCACCCCAAAACATGACCTGTTTTGGGGTGCAGCCTGGTCCTTGGGGTAGGAGGTGAACCCAGGACGTTGGTCAGATGGCCAGCAGGATTTGGTGTTTTTCCTTGGCTGGGACCCAGGGCTCACCCCATCAACCCCCCAGCCTGTGCCCCGTACATCACCTGTAGGTGGTGATGTATCTGGTGGGGAGGAAGGTCTCCACGCTGGAGGTCCAGGAGCAGGAGAAGTTCTCATAGTCGGATGCTCTGCAGGACACAAAGGGGACCCCTGGCAGGTCTGGGATCCGAGGGGAAGCGACAGTCAGTGAGGGATCCCCTGTCCCACAGCCCAGCCAGCACGCAGGGACCCCTGTGACACCGCAAAGTCCCATTTCGGCAAGCCACTGCCAGGGCTGCGGGTACCCCATTCCGGTGGGGCTGCACACCCCCATTCCTCAGCCCGCGGACATGCTACTCACGCCCCAGCCGCAGGGACATGGCGTGCAGGAGGCCGCCGTCCTCGCTGTGGCAGCTGTAGGTCCCCGCGGTGGCCAAGCCGGCGTGTGGCAGCACCAGGGCTCCCTGATGGATGGCCGAGCCCTCCGGCAGCTCCACAGCACCCGCCCGCCTCCATTGCACCGGCGAGCTGGGGAGGAGACACCGGGCAGGCTGCGTTAGAGGATGGCGACTGGGGCATCATCCCAGGTCTGCCCGGTAAACCATCCCATCAGATAAATCCCCCCGGTGTGCACAGAAAAGACCTACCCGGTGTGGGCACCGGCGCACGTCAGGGTTACGTCTGTCCCCACCTGTCCGTACTGCACACCTGGAGGGACACACATCCCCCCCAAGATGGGTGTTAGCACCCCGCGCCACCCCATATGCCAAAGCTGTGGGTGAAGGTGGGCAGCCTGGGGCTGTACCCCCCTCCCGGGCAGCTGTGGGGTGGCTGTGGGGTCTTGCTTCACACAGGTACCGCCACGGGGGACTGGGAAGGACTGGTCCCAGCTAGGGCTGGGCAGTGGGCAGCTGCAGGGGTGGGCTGCTTCCAAAAGACCCAGTATTTATTTTTTTTCCCCACTGGTATGTTTCATGTTAAATTAAAAAGGCAAGAAAATATTGGACTATTTCAACACGTAGACTCATGGAAAGGAGTCTGAGTTGCCTGTTACAGTTACAGAATATGTATTATATTAATGGTTTTCAGCCCTCCATAACACGTCCGAGATTTTAACGGACTATGGAAAGCCAGTCCCTACGTGATTCATGGACGATCATGTGAATCCCTTCCCCTCGCATCTCTATCAGACAGCAACATACGCTGTCAGGGACAACAACAACAACATTTATGGAAAAAATAATGGCAGTTATATCATTAATGTGTTAAGCTGCTGAAAACCAGAATGCCAGCGCCCATCCCCGTGGGGCTGCGTTTCACATATGCCCTGATTCTGGTGTGTCTGTGCCTGCCCGGGGGGAAGGGGGTGCCCCCATGGTCCCCATGCCTGGGATGCAGGGGCTGCACGAGGGACTCGGCGGGGGGCTCACCTTCCTCTCCCCAGCCCTCGGGGATGGCCAGGGAGGCTGACGCCAGGGCTGCTGCGAGGAACACCATCACCCTGCCCAGACCTGGGATGGGACTGCGCATCTGGAGGAGGCAGAGCGGGGAGGGAGAGGGTGTTATTCCCTGCAACGGGGCAGCTGGCAGGACCCACTGCCCAGAGCATCCCTGCGAGACCACGTGCCCCGCATCTCCCCCTCGTCTCGCCCCATCTTGCCAGGGACAGCATGGGGACTGTACCGCAGGGTCTGTGCCACTGTCACAGCCAGTTCCTGGCTGCTGAGGAGTCCCCACGCCTGGAGGGGGAACGCAAAGGGCAAACAGTGACCAGGGGCCTGGGGCTGCGTGGGTTGGCGGGATGAAGGTCTCTTTTCCATTGTAGTCCTGTGCCGGGAGCCCTGGCTGGCTCCCAGACCCGGGGTGGTCCAGAGACCTGCGTCAGTGCAGCTGGAGCGGGAAGGGACCAAGGAGAAATTCTGGCCTGTTTTTCTGTGGCAGGAGACAGCAATTAGATCTGTACAGGCTCACACAGCCAGGGCAGCAGGTCTGTGAGAACTCAGACCATACAGAGAGAGGGGCTGGCTGGGGGACCCACATCACTGCCCATTCCCGCACCCGCTGCAGGCTGGTCCATGCACGTCTGTGCCCTTCTGGGCCATTTGGGCTCTGGGGCCAAGGAGAATGACCCTGAAATCCTTTCCTCCCACTCAGAGACCACCGGTGAGGGGGATGCTGAGGAAGGGATGTGCACCCCGCTCTCCATGGGTCAACCGCAGCCATAGACACAGGTCTTCCCACCCCGTCTGTGCCAGCCAGCATCACCCTGTCTGTGCCAGCCAGCATCGCCCTGTCCATCCCGGACAGCATTGTTCTGGCTGTGCCACCCAACATTGTCGCGAGATGCCCATCCCAGCCAGCATCACCTTGTCTGTGCCAGCCAGCATCACCCTACCCATCCCAGCCAGCACCGCACCGAGGCATCCATCCCAGCCTACATTGTACCAGACACTGTCACCCTGTCTATCCAGCCAGCATCACCCTGTCTGTGCCAGCCAACATCGCCCTAAGGCATCTATTCCCGCCTGCATCATCCTGAACTTATCAGCCAGCGTCACCCTGTTCATCGCAGCCAGCATCACCCTCTCTGCGCCAGCCAGCATCACCCCAGGGCATCTGTCCTGGCCAGCATTACGCCATGCATATCAGCAGCATCACCGTGTCCCTATCAGCCAGCCCCGCCTGCCCCCAGCAGGCACGGATATCTGAATCATTTCTCCCTGGAAGATCTCCCATGCCGGCCTCTCACAAATGGGCAGGGCTGTTTATTTTATTTACACCCGTATTATTGGGCTCTGCTCCTGGCTGCGGGCAGGGGGTGAGGGCACGGGATGCAGTGAGCTCCCTATAAGCCCCAAGCACAGGCTGCAGCTTGTGGGCATAAATCTGCATCCCCCTGAGCCTCCTGGGTTCGACAGTCGAGAGAGGATGCTCAGGGGAGGGATGCTTCAGCCCTGGAAATGTACACTGGAGCAGCTGCCAGTTCTTCTCCTGCAGGCAGGTGCCCATGGCCACCGACCAAACCGCGTGGCAAAGGAAATGAGAGCTACAAGGTGATGTGCTGCAACCCAGCAAGTGCAGGAGGGAAGGTGTGTGGCACCCCACGTCAGCCATGAACACGCCAAGCAGCCTCAATCACAAGCCCCAAACGTAAATAATTTCATGAGACTGTCATAAGCTTTTCCTAACAAACCACCCGTAGAAACATTCCCAAGAAACATCAGTTAAAAGGTCTCTGCCAAAACTATGCTGGTAACTAACTGGGAACATTTGGCCTGAAAGTAAAATATTTTGGTGATGGGAAAAAAAAAAAAAAAAAAAAAGACGACTTAAAATACACTTAAAAGCAGCAACCAAAAATAGCTCCAAACACCACGTGGGCCAGAGTTAAGGGGTGGTGCTGTGGGGGGGGGAGATGGTCAGGGAGAAGGGAGAGTGTGTTAGTGTGGATAGAGATAAATACTTTTAAAATAAAATAATTTCTTCTCCTGACTGCCCTGGGTTTTGTGCGAACGCTGTAGAGGGTGAAGGCAGAGCTGCTGCACCCATCGCCCACCCTGCCCCTCTGTGGCAGGGGGGTACAGTCTGGGTGCTGGCTCACTGCTGACATGAGCTTGCTAGGTCTCAAAGGTGGGTCTTCAAGACCCACCTGGAAAAATTACGCTACAGCCCCGATGCTGAAAGGCATCTTTCCCTGCATGGACAAGGGAAGAGGTGGGGGCACAGCACGATTTGCAGCCAGCCACTGCTAACGCCCCCAGGGAATGGCGCAAGCCCTGCCTGGCCAGCCTGGCTGTGGGTGGTATTGCCAACAGACCCAGAGGCACCCCACACCCCTACATGGTGGCAGAGGGCATCTCTGCAGACCCCGTCCCCAGCTGCATCCCAACCCCTGATCTCCATGGTGACCCCCCTGAGGGCCACCCTGCATCCTCCCACCTGCCAGCATCCTCCGTCCCAGGACCCTCCCAGCGCTCCCCATCCTCACCCCAGCACCCCGTGGGCACCCCTCCCTCAGACGGTGTCTTTTGGGCAGCCGTCCACCCTTGCCAGCGCGCCATGGGGGAAGGCAGCACTGAGCCCCCACAAATGCACACAATGCCTTAGTAAATGACCTGCCTGAGTACTGCCAAAACCTAGCCACAACCAAGCATCACCGCAGAGAGAAGAAACAGGGCGAGCCCTCCCTTGCCTGCCCAAAGGCCACAAAGAAAAGGGGAAGGAGCCGCAGAGTGGGGGAAGACCCGGAGCCCTCGCCTACCCTGGGTGGCAGGGGGCCAGGAGCTCTGGGCCAGCCAGAGCTGCAAAAAAGCCTGCCCAGAAAGGATCCCCTCACTTTTGGCAACCAAATTCCCTTGACGAAGGGAACACGGGCGTGCAAATGAACACACACGCGCGCGTGCTGCCAGGCCACCTTCCTCGGCAGCTCGGCACCTCCATGGATGGGCACACAGGCGGAGAAAGCATCCCTCTATGCTGGCACCGGCAGTGACACATCCCGGGGACAGAGAGTCCCGGGACAGTGGTCCTGGACCCAAGCCGGGACAGAAGGAACAATCAGAGCTTTTCTTCCTCCCGGCATGCTAATCCCGGTCCAAGAGGCGTCTGCCACCCGCCCAGGGCTGGGTGACCTCCTGTGGCCATGGCCGGGGCAGAGGGACGCAGCCCAGCCTGGGGCTGCGGCTTGGCCCTGGCAGGGAGGGCAGCAGTGACAGGCTCTGCTCCCTCGGCATGGGATGCTCTCATCACCGGCATGGCCAGGGTGACCAGGCTATGTGTGGCACCCGTGGATGTGAGCCAGAAACAAAAGGTACCACCCTCCATCCTGCACCGACCCTGCTGTCCCACTGGGCATCATTTGAGCTCATCCCCAAGTTTTTGGGGAGCTGTGGGGAGAAATCCTGCCATGAGCCCCTTCCTGTATCCAAATCGAAATGCTGCGAGCCAGAACATCCCCCAAAATCACTGTCACGTGCACTGTCACCGATGCCCACGCAGGGTGTAACAGTCCCCCCAGCACAGACGCTCTGTGCCGTGCCCCGTCGTGGCCTGGCAAAGCCTGATGCAGATTCCTGGGGGAGGACAACTTTCCATTGTGCTCGGCACTTTGAAAGACAGCGTGGGGTTTTTTTGGTTTTGTTTTTTTTTTTTTTTTTTTTTGCTTTGCTTCATTTGAAGTTGCTCTTCAAAGAGAATGAGCTGCACGCAGATCTGGATGGGGGGGGGACGGACGGATGGCATAAGCAGACGATGCCATGCCGCAGGGCTCAAGATGGCAGCAGGGAGACATGGGATGCTCCCCACTGAGCAGAGAAAGCTGGGGTGCCCTCCTAACCTCGCCCTGGGGTGGTCTGGGGCAGCATCGCTGCAATGGAGATGTGGCAAATTACCCGAGGGCACTTGGCAGCTCTGCCCGCCCCATGCTCAGCCCTGCCAGAGACACCCACCTGCAAAAAGCTGCTCTGCAACGGGTGATGCCCGACGCCGGCCGGCTCCAACACCCTGGAGATGGCATCACGCTGCACTCCTGCCCCTCAGCTGGGGGAGCATCCCTGGCCCCGCACCCCAGACCCTCCTCTCTGCCAGTGCCTGCCATGGGAAACCCAGCCTGTGGCCGAGAGCGTTTCAAAGCAGCAGGAATTTCTGTGTGTAGCCCCCTGCTAACCCCTCCTCCTCTGAGGAGCCATGGCATGTCCTGAGCCCATCCACCTGGCCACTGATCTGCCCAGAAACCTGGCAGCATCCCACCCCTGCAGCATCAGCGACGTCCATCATCACTGCATCAGCACGCACCTTTGGGGAGGGGGCGTGCCTTGACCCCCCTGCTGGGATGGTCCCCTGCAACCAGCCACCCCTGTCCCCTAAATGCCGCTGGCACCCTCCCAGCTGCTGGGTGCCTGGAGAAAGCCCAGCAATGGGTGCTGGCAGGGAGGGAAGCATGTCCTCCACCACCTCCAGGGCCACCGGGGCCATGCACAGTTCCCAAGACCACTGGCAGCACCCAGAGGCAACTCCTCGCCCACCCTGGGCACTGCCAGGGTGATGGTCCCCAAGGCCAAGGGGAGAGCCCTGCTTGCTGTCCCCAGACCCTCCGGGGATCTCCAAAAGGGCTGCTGTTCTCTGCATTGCTTTGGTGGGGTGCTGAGCACCCACGGGCCCCCACGCCTGCTGGGGGGCATCACGCCAGGCTGAGCTGAGCCGGCACACACACATGTACAAGTGCACCCAGTGCAACCCCAGCACACTTGAATTACTCCAGTTAAACCAGTAAAACCAGTTGCAGTGTTCCCCTGTGAGGCCAGTGCAGTCCAACAAGCCTCGTGTGCAGCCTGAACATAGGGCTAAACCCAGCACAGTCCCAGTGTGGGGCTTAACTCAGCTCAGCCCAAACCTGGGATTTTACCCCAGACAGCCCAAGAGAGAGATTAAATCCTGCTCAGACCAGGAGTGGGATCAAACTCAATTTAGCCCAGGAGTGGGATTAAGTCCAGCACAGACCAAACTTGGGGTTAAATCCAGTGCAGTCCAAATGCGTGGTTAAACCCTGCTCAGCCCAGGAGTGGGGTTAAACCCAGCTCAGCCGAAATACGGTGTTAGACCCGGCACAGCCCAAACATGGGGTTGCACAGCCCAAATGTGGGGCTAAACCCGGGCATGGGGTTAACTCCTCAGCTCAAACACAGCGTTAACCCCAGCACTGCCCTGGGAACCAGTTCACCTTCGCAGCCAGGTACCATGTCCATCTCTATCCAACCCAGACCAACCCCCCCTCCCCGCCCCCCGATATCCCCTGGTGATGCCCAGCTCACCACAGCCCCACTGGTGACCAAAGCCCAGCCCAAACCCTCCCCATAACCTGAGGGTCACCTCACTTCTCCGTGGGGCTGGCAGCTGCTAGCGGGACCCAGCGCTGGGGGGCCAGGGGGCCACCACACACCCCCAGCATGCCGGCGGCTTCCTGGAGGTCAGGCTCTGCTCTTACCCCAGCCGGGAAACTCCCACCCCAACACCCTGATTTCCGCCCTCCCCTGCTCCATCCCACGGGAAGAAGTCGTCTCTGGCTCCCAGCTGTAACCGGAGGCATCGTCAAGGGCCAAAACAGCGAGGGCTCTGTTAGCAGCCAGCAGCCCCAGTGTCACGCCAGCTGGCAGGTTTGCGTTTGGAGGGGGGAGAGAAGGGGTCCCCCACTCTCCATCCCCATCCCCAGGCTCTCCCCCCGAAGTCACGTGCTGGAGAAATTCCTAAAAATAACCTCCCGGCTGTAAAGAAACCCACCGGTGCTAGCACCGGTGGGTTTCTTCACAGCCGGGAGGTTATTTTTAGGATGGAGGGAGGGAGTCGTGGCACAGGGTCGGGGGACAGGGACAGGCACGGTGCCGGATCTGAGGACACGGGTGGGACCCGCTGGCAGGGAGCTGGGCCACCCTGTGATTAGAGCAGGGTGGGAAAGGCTTTTCCTGTCCCGGGAACGTTTTCGGATTTGGGATATTTTTCTGCTCCCGGGCTCAACCCAGCCCAACAGAGGTTTTGGTGAACTCATAGCTCCCACCACGATGGGGCAGCTGCGTACCAGCCTGCACCCCAGCGTGTCACCCCCCCCAGGAAGCATCTGCACCCCCCAGAACAAACTCCCCCCATAAACTGGCCCTGGAGCTGACAGAAAAGCATATGCATCCACACATGTAGGGCACATATATGACAACAAAAGTCCAGCTCCTTCTGATGGTCCCGATGAACTCCAGCCTGGAGCCGGGAACCCCAGGCAGGAGAGGGGCCTCACAGCATCCCCCTGCCCGGTGCTCCCCCCATCCCTCCCCGTGCTCCAGTGCCTGGGAGCCATCGGGCTCGGCTCCATCCCCGAGGCACGAAGGCGCTCAGGTCAGCCAAAACGCTGTGGGGCGGCGGGGCCAAAATAAACAGCTCACCGTACTGCAGCACAAACGCTCCTCCAGCTACCAATTTGCTGTCGCTCCTTTCGCAAAACAAAATCCCTTTTAGGCTGGAGAGGGGTTTTAGGTATCATTAAGGGCCACCTGGGCGGCCAAAAAAAGCCACCACCAAAGGGTGGCCCGTTAACCCTTTGCACCCCACCGGCAGCGTCCCTGCGTGGGGGGAGGATGGCAGTTGTAGACCCCCGGCGATGTGTGATGTGGAGATGCTGGTGCCAGGCTCTGGCACTTGGTGGGACAACCATGGCTTGTCTTCTCCAAGCTTGGAGGCAACCCTGCCTGCTTTGCTACAGGGAGACAGCCCAGGGGATGCAGCGGGGTGCAAGGCACGTGGCAGGGATGGAGGCTGGGGAAACACCTCCCTGCGGCAGCATCGTGCCAGAAGGAGAGGTGGAGAAATGGCAATAAGTGGGGAAAAGCTGGGGCAGAAGCCCACCACCAAGGCTGGGGGCTGTAGCGCAGGGCCAGGGGATGGAGGCTGTGCCCTGCCTCAGTTGAGAAGGTTGGAAAAACACCCACTGTCTCGTTTTCTGCTGGGGGAAAAAAACACCCAACCAAGTTCTCCGGAAAGATTAAGTGCGATCATATCCGAGCTGGGGTGGGGGGAAAGCAGGGCAACGTGGTGAGCGTGCTGACACATCTCCTTCCATGATGCTGGAGAGATGCCCTGGTCCCACTTGGGGCCAACTTTGTTTACGGGCTCCTATTGTCTTTTTTTTTCCTTTTGGTTCTCCCCCCCCCGCAGCCCCTACCAGTGTTATAGTTCAGAGTAAACAAAAGCAAGCAGCCTCTCACTCCAAACATTTCAGCCATCCCAAACTTTCTCCAGAGGGGGGCTGCCCGTGGAATTTTCCTCATCCAAAAGAATTTCGAAATGTTCCCGTTGCAGCCTGCTCTGACTGGAGGCCAAGGCAGCTCTGAAACCCTTCACGAAACGCTGGAACTGCCCTCTGCACAGCCCCGGCTCCGGCCAGAGGCACCGAGGACCAAGAGCCGCCGTGCCCCAAAATCCTCCCATGCACAGGGAAACCCAAGCACACGTGCCCGAAGGAGACAGAGGCACGTCCCAGCCTGTACAACCCCCTCAGCCCAGCCCATCCCATCACCTGAAGGGAGCCAGTAGGTGCTGCTGAGGCCAGATCCTGCTTTTTAATATTTTAGCCTGCACTACAGTTACAATTGCTTTGAGATGGTGATGCTGGTGCAAAAAGGCTTGGGTGCATCGGTGCGGGGAGTGCACCCCAAAGCAACTGGTATTTCCATTTGCAGGCATCTCTGCTCCACCGGCTGCGGGGGCTGAGGGTGACGTACTGCCGGATATCCTACCTGGAGCACCAGTGGCACCCTGGGCTCTGGGAGGGCAGTTTGCAGCAGTGATGCCCACTCCTGCTTGGGCAGACTGAGTGGGAGGCGATGCTGTGCTGCACCCATCCCTGGGGATGGAGCAGGGGGCACAGTGCTGTCCCCCCCTGGGGAGAGGGGAGGAGGAAATGTCCTCCAAGGATAAACCATGGCGATGGGTGCTACACAAAGGTGATGCTCCTCCCTGGGCCACACCACACAGCCACACAGAATGACAGAATCACAGAATGGTTCGGGTTGGAAGGGGCCTTAAAGCTCATCTAGTTCCAACCCCCCTACCATGGGCAGGGACATCTCACACTAGACCAGGCTGCTCAAAGTCAAGGTGTGCACCCCAGTCCCAGAAGAGACGGGACTCCAGCGTGGGCAAGCAGAGACCCCCCAGAGCTCCCTCAGCTCCAGCTTAGGCACAGATGTGATGTGGGACCCACCAGACCCCAGCGTGGGGGTGCCGGTGCTGCTTAGCCCGCTGGCAATGGGAGCTGCAGCATGGCCCCTGAAACAACCAGAGGGATAAAAGCCCAGTCGAAAAGCCCCACAAGAAAGCCAGCAGTGGTGGGAAGAAGCACCCAAAGCTCAGCCCAGCATGGATTTGGCTGTCAACGCAAGCCATTGTACTGGCCTGGCACGTTGATGTCCCCTGATTACTTTCCGGAACAGTCCCCGGATGGGTGTCGCCGGGTAGGTGGTCCCGTAGCCTGACACATACCCGGACACACCAGGGAGCCCCCCACGTCCTCCCTCTCTGGGCACACATGGATTTTGGGGGCTGTGACCCCTCGATGCACCCATGCTCCCACGCCAGGAGGGCAAAACCTTACTGGTACCCACTGCATCCCCCCCATTTCGCAGCATTCTACCCCAGTGGGCGCAGAGCCCCATGCCGCCAGAGCCACGACGGGGGGAGATACCTCAGCTCCACGGGGGTCTTGCCGTGGGACGGGGCTCTGCCGGGTGCCCCTGCTGCCTCTGCACCATCTCCCTGCGCTGCCTCGCTGGGCTCTCCTCCTCCACGGAGGCTGCTCAGTGGCTTGGTGTGGGAGCAGTCCTACCCCCCCTGCCCCACCAGCAACCCCCTCCCCTATAAAGGGGCCAGGCAGCGGCTGTGTGGGGAGCAGAGCCCCCCCGACACAGCAGATGGGGTCTGTAAGGCGAGGCTCCCCCAGGTGTGTTTGCCTTGGCCGGGGCTCAAGCCCGTCTAATTACAGCTATAGAAAACATATATTAAAAAAAAAAAAAACCAAAAAAACAGAGGGGGGAAAAATAATCCTCTCCCCGGCACTGGGGCCCAGGGTTTGGCCGGAGTTTCTCGGCAGGCCAAGCGCAGGCGATACAGGCTCTGCTGGCAGCAACCCGGGGAGGGAGGGGTGTTTGTGGATATTAAAATGCAGTTGTAAAGGAGAATAAAAGGGCAGCCTTGTTTCGGAACGAGTCTCGGAGGCTTTCCCCTCTCCCGGCATGCTCGGCACCTGGCCGGCAGCACGAGCAGCTCACCCTTCCCGCAGCACCCCCCCACCCCCCCCACCCCCGGCATGCCCGAGGACTGGGGTGCTGCCAGCCCAGCACATTCGGGTGGGAGCAGATTTGGGAAGCCCCCCCGCAACCCCTCCCTCCCCAGCTCTGCAGTCCCCCGCACCGGGTTAAAATTACAGCTGGCAGCTTCTGGAAAACTTACCCCTGCACATCCCTTCCTCCACGCCCCCGCAGCTCCCTGCCTTCCCCAGGCAAGGCTGCCCGGACCCAGCTGCTTGGTGGCAGCCACATGGCAGCACCGCCAGTATTTCACCGCCTGGCCTCTCTCTGCCTCCCTGATGGAGGCAGAACAAGCCGGACAATGTTTCGGACGGGGGTTTAAAATTAGCCCCTGGCACCCAACCCCCCCCCCACCCCGGTGCCCATGCACAGCAAGGGGATGTGGCGAGGTTCCAGACACCTCAGGGTCTCCCCCCATCTCCAGGGACCCGCAAACCCCCGCAGAATCCCTCTCCTTAGGACACCTCCCCAGATCCATCCCCGACGCTGGATGCTGCCTCCCCGCAGCATCTCCTCTGCCTCCATGCTGCCATATCCGGCTCCAAAAAGACACACCAGGAGGTTGGGGAACCTCCCCAGCAGGCGTCAGGCCAGCAAAGGTGGCCCCGTCCCGGCCCCACCTGCTCGGCTGGAGATGCCTGTTGCACATCTGGCTTCACCGCTGCCCTCTGCCCCCTCCCCAGGGCAGCGAGGAGGGGGACAGTGGGCTGTGAGCCCCGAAACGCCCCTCCCATCCATCCCTCCCTCCATCCCTCTGCTTTTTTCCCTGGCAGCACCCCAAAAGTGCAGGCTGACCGGGCCCCCTCGTCCCCTTGGCTTGCAGGGACCCCTGGCACACGCCACCACCAGCCACAGCCCAAATGACTAACGCGCCGGCAAGCGAGCCCGGTGCCGCCAGGGTGAGCAGGGCCCGTCCCTTGGCTGTGCTCCCTCCCCACGGTGGTGAAATCACGTCTGGAGAAAGCACGGGTCGCTCTTCCCACCCCCCCCGGCCCCGCTGCTTCCCAACAAGGATGCTCGCTCCCTGCCCGCTGGCCGGCCGCCCCTGCTCTGCAAACCCCGCATCCCGACGGAGGGATGCTCCAGGCACGCAGTCTGCGACAGAGCCCCACATTCCTCCTCCTCCTCACTCCAGACCCCATAGCAGCAGCATCCCAGCTGCGGAAACGGCTGCGGGATGCGAAAACGTGGCAGCAAACCCCAGGCACTCGTAAAAGCGCTCCCGGGGAGCGGGGAGGAACGTCTAACCTCCCTCTAACCCCTCCCAGAGCACTGCAACCCTGCCAGAGCCTGGGGGGTGACTGGGGGTGTGGAGGGGGGAGATTGCTGACACCCGCCATGGCAGAGCAAACTGGTGGAAGGAGCTGGTGGCTCTGTCAGGCTGGAAAAAACCCTGGGCAGCAGCAGAGGGGACGGTGAAGGACAGGCCACCACCGCTTGGCTCTGACCTGCCAGGCGGCACGCGCCGGCTGCGACGGCGGGTGACTAATGCGGCTCTTTAAACGCCTCCACCAGCACGGGAGCGTGGCTCCGGGTTAGGGTTTAATTATCTGCCTTCCTCCGCAGCCCGCCCTCTCCTCTTGCTTGAACCGCCGCGGGGACCCCGGGGACGGTGTCCGTCCCCCGCCCCGGCCGGGGCTGCTGGCATCGAGTGAGCGGGGCCACAGCAGGGAGCTGGCCGGGAGCACGCCGAGGCTGCAGCTGGGGGCTATAAAAAGCACGGCTGCGGCACGCAGCGAGGCACGGAGAGGGGAATAAAAACGAAATCAGGTGGCGGATGAGTTCGGGTGCTCGTTTCTGCGCCGGGGCTGGCCCCAGCACTGCTCCCCATCCTGCCTTCCCAGCTCCTCGGCCAGAGAGGCTGGGGCAGAGTGGGGAGCTGAGATTTGGCAAAGGATGGAGGACGCAGGGCTGGGACAGCAGGCGACGGAGGGCGTCTAAGGCTGGGGAAACGGCCACTGGGTCCGCACATGGGCTCCTGCCTGGGTTGGAGGCACGGCAGCCACCCTTCGCCCAGCCTAGAGATGCCAGATCCGGGCACCCAGCCTCATGGCAGCTTGCGCCGGAGGATTAGCTGTGCCCTGATTTATGGCCAGAGGTGCCTTTGCTGGGAGGGGGCTGGCACACCAACAGCGAGAGCAGGCACCCCATCTCTGGCACCCCCGTCCTGGTTGGGGACCTCACCCAGCGGGGACAGTGATGGCACAAGCCGGGGACAGACAGGGGTTGGCGGCAGCTCCCCGCTCAGGGACACGCCATGTTTGCACAAGCCTGAGCGGGGGAAGGTCAGATTAATTTTAAACCTGAATAAACAAGGGGAGAAGGCAATGCCAGAGCTCGCCCTGCCCGGTGGGGATGCCCAGCAGCAGGGCACAGCACCCGCGGCACGGCCGCGCCCAGCCCGGGTACCAGCAGGACTCAGCCCCGGGGCTCACATCGCTCTGGGAGAGCCGGGACAGACCCAAATCCCAAATCCCAAATCCCATGCCTGGGGGCCTCCCTTTTCCACAAGGAGCTCCCAGCTGAGTCAGTGCTGGCAGCAGGGAGAAAGCGGCTCCCAGTTGCCTTTGCAAAATCCCTCCAGCCTCCACAGGGAAGCACCCACCCCCGGGACCCCTGTCCCACTGGGAACAGCGCTTGGGGGCTCGCCTGTCGCCTGGCTGCGACGCACAACACAGCCTTGGAAAATAACCAGGAGAAACGAAAAAAAAATTAAAAAAAATTTGTTTGTGGGTCAAGAGGAAAATGGAAAAAAAAAAAAAAGTAGTTTGTGTTTTTTGTGCCAAAAGGAAAATGAAAACCAAAACATTTTGTTCTAAATGATAGGCCTTGTTTAGTTTTCAGTGGTTTTACTTTTTTAAAATGGTTTGAGTTAAATCGAGCTAAATTTGGCTTCCAAACATTACCTTGGGGTGGGGAATAAAATAAAATTAAAAAAAAAAATATAAAATCAAAACATCTCATTTGGAAAATGTCAGAGCAAAACGCCATGGCTTTTCCAGCCCTGGGAGAGCCGCAGCCGGGCGCTGAACCCAGCCTCAGCTCACAACTTGTGACGGCCTCTCCAAAGCACCTATTTTTCTAGAAAATAAAGCGGTTGCTGTGCCGATTGATGGCTAAGAGGGCTTGTGCCCTGGTGCCTGGCTCCCATCCTGTCCCCCACGCTTGTGCTGGTCCCCGGGACCCGCTGGGACACGAAGAGACCCCGCTGCAGCCGTCAGCCGTGCATGTGAGCCCAATCCGAGCCGAGCCGCTCTCCAAAACTCCTCTTTAAATGTCTTTTCTATTAGGTCAGCATTCCTGCGTCGCCCAGGGAAGGTGGTTACGGCCGGCAGCCCAGCACACAGGCTCCTCGGTGCCGGCTGCTGGCTCTCCATCAGCAAGCAGCCTGCCCACGCTATTAAATTACTGAGAAAAATGGATCGTTTCACCAAAAATTAGGTGCAGGAACCTCTCACGCAGTGGCAAGGCGAGCTGGTAATTGGAAATTCATAGAGCTGGCCACAAACACTGCCTCCTGCTCCGCTCCACCCTCCTCTGGTTGCGGCGAGGGATGGTGGAGAGGCGTTTGCTGCCATCCCTGAAATGCTGCTGCTGATGGAGATGCAGCGGCCACGTCGCTGGCAGCACTGCTGAGGCCCCCTCTGTGCCCTAGGAGGGTCAAATGCTGCTGCAGGGTCCCTCCACCCTTGGTAGATGGGGAAAATAAGTGAATAAATGCTCCTGGGGACCTTTCCAAGCACTGGAGGAAGAAAATCTTCCATGCACGGCCAGACCTGCTCACCATTAACCACCCTGCTGGGGACAGGTCTCAAGGGAACATTGTCTGGGGAAGCAGCAGGACATGCTGCCCCAGCACCCGTCTCGCTCTTCCAGCTGCACCTCAGGGGTGGAAACCAAGATGACCTTCCCCACAGACCTTGCCTTGCTCACGTCCTTCACCCATCCCAGGCACAGCACGAGCACCGCTGCTGATACATCTGAGCCCAGGCATCTCAGCATCCTCCTCCCGGACCACTACAAGTCCAAACCTCAGCACCTCATCACCCGAGAGGAGCCCTCCAAGGCGTATCCAGAGCAAACCACCCAGCTCCTGGAGCTGCCCTGGCGTGTATCTGCAGCCTCTGGTCGGGAAGGAGGGATGGGGATGTGCAGTAGACCAAGAGCTGTGTCAACAGGATGCTCCGAGAGACCGGCCCCTCTGGAGTCACAGGTACTGGGGGGCTGCATCCTGCTCCCTGCATGCACCCCTTGCCCCCGGTGCTATGGGGAGGGGGAACACAGCAGCCGAGGAGCCTGAGTCACCGAGCTGGTTTTTTGGGTGCTGGGGTGCAAGGACTGTGAGCACGGTCCCAGCTGGAGAGGGCAAACAGAGCCAAGCACAGGAT
Source organism: Rissa tridactyla (assembly GCF_028500815.1). NCBI lineage: Eukaryota > Metazoa > Chordata > Aves > Charadriiformes > Laridae > Rissa > Rissa tridactyla. Next base: position 76,653,854 of record NC_071497.1, read on the forward strand.
TGGGGAGGCCAGGGAAAAGGGGCGCTTTTCTGGGCACAGCCATGCTCCAGCTGTAAAGCTAAGGAACTCAAAGCCACGATGGGGTGGAGCAGCCTCAGGGGGGCTGCGAAACATCCCCCCGGGAGCCTCGCAGGAGCTAAAAAAATGAAAAGCAGCCGAAGCACCGAGGAACCCCCCGGGGTTGCGTGTTGGCCCTTGCAAGACAGTGATGGAGCAATAGCTGGTTGGGTCCACCAGCTCCTCCTAAGCCCTGAGGCCTCGGGCAAAACTCATGGAAAGCAAAGGAAAGGCTCCTGCAGACCTCTCCAGGGGCTGGCCCTGGCCCTGCAAGAAAGCCTGGGGAGATGCCAGCTGGCTGGCCCAGGCACCCTGCGTGACAGCGGCTTTCGCAAAGCCAAGCCGGGCCACTGCAGCTGAGCCATCCCCGGGGACCTTTGCGGGGCTGTTGCAGCACAGCTGTCGGGAGCTCTGTCGCAAGACTGGCATGGCGCTGGGCCGGCCCATGATGGAGACCCCGAATGACGGCACTTTTTGTTTTTTCCTAACTACTTTTGCAGGAAGGCGAGGGCCGAATCATGCCTTTCATGGTGTTATTGAATTCAAGAGGCACTGATGCCCGTGACGACCTTCATCAAAGAGGGGCTGGCGAATTCCCTGGCTCCCGCTGCAGCCATCGGTCTGGCCAGGATGAAGCACGCAGGGTTTTTCAGTCCCAAAGGAAGGGGCTGGTGAAAGCACAGGAAGGCGAAGGAAACAGCTGGACGGGCATGAGCCCATGGGGACGTGCTACAGGGATGCCGTGCCCGACCCATTGCCTCCCACATGCTCTTCTGCAGGGACATCCACACCCCTTAGGGCTGGCAGCAGGATGGGAGGCGGCAGCCCTGAGCTCTGTTTGGGGCTCCCCAAAGTGTGACAGGACTCGGGGGCAGTCCCTTTCTGCCCAAGTCAGAAGACCTTCCCCACGCTGCCACAGAGAAGATGCTCCCCTGAAGCTGGTAGCTTCTCCCATTCCCTCTTCCCCTCAGTGCGCCTCCAGCGTTGGCTTTTCAACAAGGCTTGGTGTCCCTTGTTTTCACTTTAGGACGTGGGATAAACCAGAAGACACCCAAACAACCTTCTTTCCACCATCAGGATTTCATTAGATGAAGGAGCCCTAAACTTTTCCACCTCTCCCTATAAGGCGATCTCTGTGGGTCCAGAATAATTTTTATTAGGCTGTTTCTATTTCGGCTGTCTCTGTATTTGGAGGAGGGGACCAAAGCCGAACAGTCTCTAGGGAGGCCGGGGTTGATTTCCAAAATGTTTTCAGCATCGTCCCCTCTCCTGGTGGATGTAGGGTCTTACCTGTGGTCCCCTGGCCGTCACCACCTGCATGGGCCAGCCCCACATCCACCAGGTCTCACCCGAGGTCCCTCCAGACCATCCATTGTCTCCAAAAACATCTTCAGGAAATGTGTACAAGCAGGGTGGCGGTGAATGTCACCTTCCACCAGCCAGACACTTCCAAAATCCCTTGTGAACTTTTTCAGCAAGGGCCGATCCCCACGGGAATGATCCCAGGCTCCGCTGGTCAGATGTGACCACAGTGCATGGTCCCGCTAGGACGGAGGTGCATCAGGTCTCGACAATCACTTGGGGACCTTGTCCCTCTTCTCCTGGACCTCCTCCACCCCAAACACCAGAGGAGGAGGAGATGTTTACCATTTTTTTTTCCCATGTCCCAGACTCATGTCACTGGAGGGAAGGATGAGTTGCACCTTCCAGCCCAGCCCTCTGCCTGTTCCAGAGATCCTGGCACACGCTCCAGGGGCTGCGGGTGCCGCGATCATCCAAAAGAGCCCCAGGCTCCCCCCATCCCACCCCTGTGCCAGGGTGACTCAGAGACCTGAGAAGCAGCCAGACTCGAGAGATAATTCCTATTAACACACTGATCCCTGACACCGCAAACCTGCTTCTAATTTCCAGAGGAATTTTCCTTTTTCCATGGAAATGGTCCATGGGAATCCGGCTGTTGGAGAAGACAACTCAACCACAACTGCAAGGCATCTGCACCCTTCCCCACCTTCACAGCATGGATGGGAGGAGAAAACCATCACCGGGAAGTGCAGAGAGATCTGCTGGTAGGAACTCGGGTCGCAGGGTCACTACAGCCCCAGGCAGAGAGATCTGGTGATTTTTCACACACGCGATTCTGTTGTAACCACAGGAACACTTAGAAAAACCAAAAGCTCTCTAAACATCCCAGCGAGTCACCCCAGACATCCCAGGGCTAATTCCTGATGTTGGCTTTGTATCAGCATCCCAAATGCCGGAGAGGCCCCGGCACATCACCCGTAGAGAAGAGGTCCCGTCCCATCCAAGCTCTGTCCTAGGCTACATCTTCAGCAGGGGCAGAGCCATCATCTCCCACGCCTGAACAAGAAGAGGGGCAACGAGCTGGGAGAGGTGCTGAAATTTGCCGAAGGGAGAAAAGCAGAGCCTCAAGCCGGCACCTGCCCCCTCCTGCAGGAGGCATCTCGCAAGGGGTTTTCCTCCAGAGCCAAACCCGCGGGAGAAGAGGAGGCAAGAATCCTTTCAGCTTGTTTAACCTAATGAGGAAGCTATAAATGCAGCAGGGTAAACACCGGAGAGGGAGAAGAGGTCTTGAACTGAAAGCACAATGTTGGCACGAACCCACGGGGGAATAAGCTCTCCAGGAACGCACTCGGCAGGAAACTGGAGGGAGGTTGAGCCCTGCGTGAGCAGGAAGGCTCTGGAGTCGCCTTTGAACAAGAGCGGAGCAGAAAGAGAGGCTTTGAACCCAGTGCTCTGCTCATTCACGGCAGGTGAGGGTGCTGAGCGCCGTCATCATCCGTGGGGGTTTCCCCACTTGGGATGGTCCAGGCAAGCTGGGGGAGAAAGGTTACCTGCAGGCCAGGGGATGCAGGAGTGGGCTGCCCGGGCGCCCACCCAGCGTGACAGCTTCTGATAAACCCAGCAGCTGCAAAAGGGAACCGCTGCTGCTGCCACGACGAAGGCGGCAGGGAGACTCGGCGCGCCGTGAGTCATTCATTCATCCTTCACAAACAGGGCCCGCACTCAGCCAAGCATCCTCCCCCCCACCCCCACCCCCCCGCTGCTGGGACAGCTCTCTGGGATGGGGAAAAAGTGGCTTATCAGATATAATTAAGTCAAGTTTTCCCCTCCCTGCGAGGTTCCCCAAAAAATGAAGTTCACGGAGCAGGAGGCAGGGCAAAACTGCTCTTCTCCCAGCCTGCTGCAGGCTGCCTCTGCCTTCAGCTCCCACCCCTCATGAACCCCTCCCCACCACCCTACTGCACCCCACATCCCCTGTTCACCCACTGCTGGTGACATCCAGCCCTGCGCACAACCCCACTGTCACCGCTCAGCACCTGGCCCCTGGCCCCAGTCCCACTTTGACTGCCAAAGTCACTTCTCAGCCCTCCAAGAAAGGAGATATGTCCTCTTTCACTCCCAAAAAAAAGAGCCAGGTTGGTGGAGCAGTGGGTGCGTGGGTGCTGGGGGGCAACATTGTGGCCATGTGCTGTCCCCATCCCTGCCCCAGGAGGGATCTCCGCCAGCTCGCCGCTCCCTGTGAAGGTCCTCTGCCCTGTGCCAGGTCAGGATGCCGTGGGCTCCGTGCAGCCCCGTCTGTAACCACGCTGCGACCTGCCCTCCTATAAACATAGGCAAAGAGCAAACACCCCACCTCCTTCTGCAAACGCGGCCAGACGTGGCTGTAGCCTGCAAGAAGCGGTCACCTCCTGGCACCCGAGGCACTCGTCCAGCCCCTGGCGACTTGGTACCGGCTACGCCACCACCCTGAGTTGGTCCAACAGCAGTTTGGGCAAGGCAACACGTCTGCGAGTTGCTGCAGCTCTGGGTTTCTCCCCATGGAGACCAGGCACAATGAAAATGAGATTTCCAAGGCCCTGTCACAGTGGGGTCTCAGTTTGCTGACAGTGATGTCCGAGCCAAGCTCAGCCCCGTGGCCCCCTTTGATACCCTTCACCAGAGGTGGGGGGGACTTGGGGGGTGACAGCCAGCCTGCGAGGGGGACAGTGGGCACAGCCCGGGGCTTGGCCCCCGCAGGGGCTTGGCAGAGGATGGAGAAGTCGTGATTGAGACAGCATCCCGGGGCAGGGAGGGACAAGGCAGGCAGAGAGCCCTGCCACCAGTGCCTGCGCATGGGAAAGCGCCTCTGGTAATTGGGAGCAGCTTTTCCCTTCCCCGGACCCCCCAGGAGAAAGAGGGGGCCCTGCCAGGGAAGAGCTTCGCCTGGTGGCGTTCCAAGCCTTTCTCCAGAAGACGGAGGGGGGGCTCAAAGTTCGGGGCGGGGGGGGGCAGATTAACCCCCGGGAGCAAGGCGGAGAAGGGGGAGCAGCACCGGGAGTATCCCCGGTGCTGCTCCCCCTTCTCCGCCTTGCCCGGGGATGCACGGAGTTCCCAGGGAGGGGGCAAGCCCCTGAGGGGACACACGCACACATACACACACAAAACTTGACAACTTTCCCCGTACGAGCAGCAAACAGCCCGCCCGCATCCCCGCGCCCCTCACCGCGGCGTCGGCGCCGCCGCTGTTCCCCCCGGGCTGTGGGGAGGATGGCGGAGGAGAAGGGAGTTGGGGGCGGGGGGGTGTGTGTGGGACGGGGCATAAACACACACACATACACACACACACACACACACACACACACACAGACGGCTTCCTACCTTCCTGCCGTGGCCACACGGCTATGTGTCCATGGCGCTCGGCGGAGCGGGGCCGGAGCCGGGATGGGGAGCGGGGGCCGGCGGCGGGGCGCCCGGCTCCGGGCTGGAGGTTGGGGCCGGTAAAAGGCGGGCGGTGCGGAGCCGTCGGGGCGGCCGCCGCCGCCGCTCCATTGGAGCAGGGCGCTGCCAATCTTACCGCCGCCGACCCGGGACGCTTCCTGTCCGCCAGCCGTTCCCCCCCTCCTACCCCCCCCAATCCCGTCCCCGTCCCCCCCACCCAGGGGACCCGCCGGGGATCGCCGGGCTGTCCCCTCCCCTCCTTGGGGCACGGTGTGTCCCCGTCCGGGTGTCCCACCCCGCCCCGGTCCCGGACGCCGTCCCGTCCCCCTCGGTGCACGGTGACCCCCGTCCCCCCCGGAGGCGTAGGGACACCCCCTCCCCACGAAGGTGGCAGCCCTTCCCGGTGTTCTCACGGGGCATCACCTCCCGCATGGGGGTCTACAGGAGCGATGGGGAGGGTCTCTTTGTCAGGGAGTGTAGCGATGGGAGGAGGGGTGATGGGTTTAAACTGAAAGAGGGCAGATTTAGATTGGATAGCAGGAAGAAATTCTTTACTGTGGGGCTGGTGAGGCGCTGGAACAGGTTCCCCAGGGAAGCTGTGGATGCCCCATCCCTGGAGGTGTTCAAGGCCAGGCTGGATGGGGCTTTGAGCAGCCTGGCCTAGTGTGAGATGTCCCTGCCCGTGGCAGGGGGTTAGAACTAGATGAGCTTTAAGGTCCCTTCCAACCCGAACCATTCTATGAGTCTATGATTCTCCAGCCCCTCTCCCAGCTTTCCAGAGAAGTGGAAGGCAGGCAGGTCCTGCCCATGCCTCAGTTTCCCTTGCCCCTGGGAGGGGTGTTTCTTTGGGGTTTGTTTTTTATAGCGGTTTCTTTGATGGGGAAGGTGTGGGGTGAAATCTGGCCCTGGGGCTTGTGTCCCTGAGCTGAAGAAACACCTCGTTCCTCCTGAGGGCTTTTTTTGGTGTACGCTTGCCTGCCCCTTTTGCAGCACCCCTCCATCGCCCTACTGGCTTTCCCTTGGGATCACAGAATGGCAGAGGTTGGAAGGGACCTCTGGAGATCATCTACTCCAGCCTCTTGCCAGAGCAGGATCACCCAGAGCAGGCTGCACAGGAACGCGTCCAGGCGGGTTTTGAATGTCTCCAGAGGAGGAGACTCCACCACCTCTCTGGGCAGCCTGTTCCAATGTGTTTGTTTTGCAATTTTATAGCAGTGAAAGTTTTCAGGTGGAAAAAAAAACCCAGAATTTTGAAAGTCTGCAATGAGACACTGGCTAGAGAAGACCCACTGGGAACTTCCCCCTCCCCTGGCCCTCACTGGGGCCAGGTGTTCTCTGGGGTCCCCCTGGGATGCACTGAAGACCCTGGGCGATGCCATCGGGGCCGATGCTGCTGGAGCCCAGGGATAGACCCAGCGTTTCCCTCTCTGTGGAGATAAGGGCCACGTGCCCCAGGTGCGTGCAGCTCCCGCGCAGCCCCAGTCCCGCAACAACAGACCATTCTGCAGCCTGGCAGGAATAAATGTGGTCGCAGCCCCCCTCTGAAACCCTACAATAACAAACCCATCCTTGCTGGGGTCCTGGCACACCTCTGCGACCCCACAATAACACACCCATCAGTCATCTCACCTCCCATGTAACCCTGCAGTAATAAACCGGCATTTCCCTTTGTCCCAGCCCTCCCATGCAACCCTACAATAACAGATTTTGGGAGAGGTGGAGGCCACGTGTGAGGGTGCCCGTCCCAGCGCCTGTGCTGGCTCCCGGCCACGCTGGGGGTGTTGCTCTCGGCTGCGGTTGAGGCTCGGTGCCCGCATCGCCTGAGGAATAGCCCAGCGTGGCTCATCTGCTTGTGGCCTGGGCTGCTGCCTCGCTAGCCACATGTGGCCGGGTCCATCCCCCCTGCGCTACAAGAGCTGGGGCTGCGCCAGGGCTGGGGATGTCCCTCCCTGTGTCAGCACATGTGGCCTCTCAGGTGCTTTGCAGGAGGGGTCCGGTCCCACCAGCCTGCTGACATCTGCCCTTCGCTAGCGGCTCATGTGGATTTGGGGAGCCTGGGGATGTAGGATGGGCTGGTCCTGAGCAGAGGGAAGTTTTCTCCATCCAGCTTCTCATTTTCCCCATCCCCACTCCGCTCTGCTCTCTGCATGGGCTGAGGGACACCAAGCATCTTGCAGGAGGGATCAGCCCCTCTGGAAGGAGCGGAGCCGTGCGAGCTGCAGCAAGCATTTGGCCAGGGGTTCTCCCGTGGGAGCAGACCCTGAGCTTCCCCCCAGCGCTTCGTGGTGCTCGCCGGGTGCTTGGAGCCGGGCTGCTTGGCGCCATGGCTGGCGGGGAGCCATGGGCTGCTTTCTCCGCCGCTGCAGCGCTGGAGAGCTCAGCCGAGCTGCAGATCCGGGGAATCCCCCAGCTCTGCAGGGCTGGGGCCACCCATGAGGTTGGGAGGCTGGGAGCAGAGCTTGATTTGGAGGGGTCTCGGTGCAAAATGTTGGAGATGACAGACACCCTACCGGGACGGTGGGACAAGGGGTGCGGTGGGGCTCTGGCGCTTGCGGGGCCACCAGCCCTGAGCAAAGCTGAAATGTTGGATGAAGGTAGAGCAGGTTCGGCAGGGTCAGTGTGGGGTCTGCTGGGTGAGCAGGGTGCTTGGTGGGGCTGCAGGCTCCCTGGAGTCCTCAGGGCAGGACTCCTCTACACCTCCCAGGCACAGGGTGGGTGAGATTCACATATTCTGCAGCTCAGATGTGGCTCTTCCCCTGCTCCATCCTCGGGCTCAGGTGTGGATCGCAACCTCCAAGTGCTTCCCAGCTCCTCCATTCTGCTGTGGCACAAGGGTTTACAAAAGGACACCTCCCAGGCTGCCTGCAGCATCCTGTCCAGTAGCTGGTTCCCCTCTCAGCACCCCAGAAGGACTGAATTTTGGGACAGTAGGGTCTTCCCTCTCCCTCTCCTCTGAGCAGAGATCAGCCAGAGAGGGAACCGCCAGCTCTTGTCCAGGCAGGTCAAGACTTGGACACACGAGCAGATGGCTGGGGATTATATTACTCTATCTGTAACCCACGTGGGACCTGCTGAACAACGGGCTGTGCATTGCTCTCCCCGCCAGCCCATGGCTTTGCCTGACACGCTGCCGGTATCTGCTCAAAGGTGCCCCAGGCAGTTTGCTGGGGAGGATCAGCCACATCCATGAATTGGGCTCCCACTGGTGGGATCTTGCCGAACTGGATGGAGAGATTGGGAGGTGTGGAATCAGAAGCTCGAGAGCTGGGATGGGATAAAGTGAGATGCGTCATGCAGATGTGCAGGTGCGGTGTCATGATAACGTGCCAAGGGATGGGGATGCTGGTCCTCATCTGTGCTGGATGCATTCACACTTGTTGGATTGCTGCCTGGATGGTGCAAAGATGGATGGAAGAGGCTTGTGGGGACTGGAGAAGAGTGCAGCTGGAGGCTGCGGTGTCCTCCCATGGTTTCTGTGCAGAAGGCACTGCCACAGGGTGCGTCCCCTCCAGTTCAGGGCTGGCTGGTGGCATGGAGCCTCTCCTGCCCTGGTGCCCATCCCAGCACTATCTGTCTGAAGATGGTTCATGACTACACAGCCTGTGCATGGATGGGGCTGGGGTAATTCCAGGGTGCACACATGCCTCAGAGCCAGCCCCGGTGACTGTCCCTGACATCCCAGAGGCCTGGGTGACTGTTCCAGAGGCGCATGTGCCTGCTGGGTGCGGGACATTGCAGGGCAATGGAGCTGTGCTGGTTGTCACTGTCCTATTTTCCCTGCGTGGGACCTGTCCTGTGAAGCCTCCTGCTCAGTGTCTTCTCTCACGCTGGCTTGGCATGTGGCCGGGATCTGGCTGACGTGCCGTGGGCATGGCCCTGTTTGAAGTGCAGGCTTGTTGTGTGTTTACCCTGGCCAGCCTGAGGTGTACAGGAAACCAGAGAGCTCTGCTCCCTGGCTGTCACTTTATTTATTATGGTCACAGCTTGGGCTGCCCACGCTGTAAAAGAAGGTAGCAAAACCCCTAAGTGCTGCCGTGTGGCTCCAGCCCTGCCAGCCCTGCTCTGCTCTGATTCCTACTCATGTCCTGCGTCTGAGAGCAGTCCTGTCCTGCAGCAGGATGGCAGGATGGTTGGTGCCATGCAATGCTTGTCCTGTCCAAGAGCAGAGTGGGTTGCCCCCAACATGTCTAGCCACACCGTGCCAGGAGAAATTGCTGATGGATGCCCAGACCAATGCTACACCGCAGGCATTACCTGCACTGGCACCTGGATGTCCTAGCCTGGTTGCATCTTCCCTGGCTCTTCACCTCTGTTCTGCAAAACAGCAGTGAACATTGCCCTATGGCTCTGTAGGTGCATCCCTGCTCCAGGGCTTTCTCTTCACCCATCTCCATCACCCCGGGAAAGGAGACACAAGGCACAGGCCCGCTGCCACCCTGATGTGCAGAGCCTGGGGCTCACATGCTATTTGGGCTCATGGGACCCCAGTGGTTCATTGCCCATGGCCAGCAGCTCCACGCAGCCTGCTCCAGCCCCACTGCCATGGCAGGTCCTCGTCCTGGAGAGGACACCATGGTGGTGACCATGGTTGCTTTAAGGACTGGAGGCTGCTGAGAACAGGGAATCCCTCCCTGTGGGGCTGGGGACAAGCACCCAGGTGGAGACTTGAGCCATCCCAGCTGCTTCCCACAGCCATGCACTGCAAGCACCAAAGCTTCCAAAGCTTCCAAGCTTCAACAGCTTGCAAAGCACTGCACGCTGCAAGACAAGGGCAAACTCACAGCTGAAGAAGTGAAGCAGAGAGAGGAGACATTATACACACGGCTATTTATAGGGGCTGCCCTTCTGCCAGGTCTTGACGGGCAGCAGCAAGGGCTGGGCTGGCGTTTAGGGAGCTCAGTCCAAAACCACCAGCCAGCAACCTGGGGACATGAGACAAAACCTCTCAGCAGCCCGAGGGCTCCTGGTCCCCGTGGAGTCACGCGTCTCACTGGGCTGCCTTGCTATTAAAAGGAGAAAAGGCTAGTGAGCCGATAAATAGGGGGAGGTGAGCCAGCTGCTGAAACCCAGGGTGACTTGGCCGCAGTCCTCCTCGGGCAGGCAGCTGGGTGCCAGAGCCCATGGCATGGGACTAAGCACTTCATCTGAAATCATCGACAGGGCGGTTTGAGCCACAGAGAGTTAAATCTGTGGAGGGCACAGAGAGCTGCCTCTAAGGAGGGTTTTTAGACCTCAGTAATAATTTTCTTGTCTTAGGGCATTTCAAGATTCTTGTGTTTTCTACAAAAAAGAAAGTCCAGGCAGGGATTCACTGAAGGACCACGGTAATAATTGAGTCTGACTTTCTGAAGACATGAAGTTTATAGCGTGAGATAGCGAGCAAAAAAAAACCTCCAGAGAAGTGGAACATGAGAAGTTATTTCCAAAGGAAAAACTAGAATGTTTCCTTCCAGAAAGGCTGGCTGTTACATCTGAACACTGCTGGATTCCACCTCTCCCGCCTCCCTGCTGTTGTGGAGGGTGGATTTGTCTCCTGGCTCTGGGCAGCATCTCCCCAGTGCTGGCCCTCAGCAGCTGGATGCTGCCCACAGGTCCACCTCCTAGGCTCTCTCCAAGGAGACCCTGCCCAAGGATGAGGCTTGGCTGCTTCCCAAAGCCACCAGTGATTACAGGTTGGCTTTTCGTTGTTCAAACGCAGGGATAAATCGCCCACGTACCTGCTCCTCGGTCCCTTGGCAAAATAACTCTCCATGTCCCCAGCAAATCTCAGCAGAGCCAGTGATACTGCTATTCCTGGGACAGCTGCCTGTTCCTGTTGGAGGTGCTTCTGCTGTGCTTTCTGAACCAGCTCCCCTAATGCACTGGCTCTGCTCTGGCTGTTGGCAGGTTGTCTCCAGAGAGGTCTCCTTGACCCCTCCAGGCTGGTGTAAAATCAGAGGGGAGCATCCTTGGGACCTGCTACCAGCTGTGGATCAGGGCAGGGAGGTGTCTTTTCTTATGATCGTGCTGCCAGAGGCTGCTGCTGGCTGTAGGTTGCAGGGGATATGGATATTTTATGGTGATATAAGAAGCCCCGTGAGCCCAGATCCATGCCTTTGGGCTCTGGGTGATGCTGCGGCATGGAACAGAACTGGGAAATAGGGGCAAGATGGGGGTACTCAGAGCCTGGTCCTCAAAACCTTCCATCCTGATGGATCCCCTGCTTCAGCAGGCAGTGGCATTGCTGGAGGAGGGGGGTTTACCCCGGGGGTGGACATGGGGTCAGTTTGGGAAAGCAGCAGCCCCCAGGCTGGACCTGGACGAGGGGGTGCTTGGCAAGGGCTGGGAAGCTACGGGAAGCGGGGAGCAGAAGCAATCCCCGCCGAGGCCCAGGCGGCAGGCAGCCATCCATCCCAGCTCCGTTGTTCGGGCTGCGGCTGCCCTCTCCCGGCTGCGGACCGCGGCTGAACTTCGCTTCCCGGTCGGCATCCTCCACCTCCGCGGACCCCGGCTGGCTGCAGCCCTGCGCCTCGCACCCCTCCCTCCCCTGTCCCTGCTCCACAGGGCCAGCAGCTACCCGTAACTCCGACCCATCAAACTGGAGCTTCCCCGGGCAATGTATGACCCCTCTTTCACTGCTGAGAAAGTCGCAGCAGGGATGAAGACAGCATCAGGCTTCAAATCCCCAAAAGCTGCTCTTTCCCTCTTGGTGACAAAGAGCACTTTGGTACCTAGGGCCAGGGATGACACGGTGGCTGGTTCTACAGCATGTGACAGGGACATGTCTCCTCCATGCTCCAGGTCTCCTGGGCAATATGTGACCCCTCTTTCACAGCTGAGAATGTCACGGCAGGCGTGAGGACAGCATCAGGCTTCAAATCCCCAAAAGCAGCTCCTTCCCCCTTGGCGACAAAGAGCACTAGTGCTAAGGATGTCACGGTGGCTGGTTCTACAGCAGGTGACAGGGTCACCTCTCCTCCATGCTCCAGGTCTCCTGCATCCCTTGTGCTCAGGGCCTTTGACTGTTGCAGTGGGACCCTGAACCAGTCAGAGCTTTGGGGATATCTGTTTGGAGCTTTTTCCTCCAAGCAAAAAAAAAAAATACTCTGAAAAGCCAAGTTTCGGAAGGGAAAAAGTCAGAAAAACTATGAAGGGAAGGGCAGTGGTGCTGTGTGGGCTGTGGGAGGTGACAGCCCTCATCCTGGGCAGGACAGGGACCTGCATGGGTTCAGGGACAGACATCCTGTCAGAGACATGGATGTCTCTGTGAGACAGGGATTTCTTGAAAGGGGCTAAGCCATACCTCATCCGCATTCAAAACTCTGCCAGGTTTTTGGATTTTCAAAGCATATCCTCCAAGGATGATGCTTTGGGCAACAGCTTTCCAATCTGGGAAAAGGCAAAAGCATCCATTTTGGCCAGTGGTTCTGAGCTGGGGCAGGTCCACACTGCTCCAAGCAGAGTGGGGCACCTGGGAAAGAAGGAGCAGTGCGATCCAGGGCATCTGCCTTTATGCCACGGGGTCATGAGAAGTTGGAGCCTGAGTTAAGAGGCACTGGAGAAAATGAGGACCTGGCAATTAATAGCAAGCATCCCTTGAGCCGGGGCAGGTCTAGGTGGAAAACAGCCCACCCATACAGAAAGGGAAGGAGCAACAGCCACCCCTGTGCCAGGAGGAGACGCTGTGGGTTGGAGATTTAGGTGAGACATCAGGAAAAGCTGTTGTTTCCCGGAGCACAGTTGTGTTCAGGTGAGAAAAGACACCTGTGGAGCAGGTGTGTGCACGGGGAGGAGGGAAGCAGTAGGGAAGATGGAGAGCAGAATTTGTGGACTGTGCCACAGAAGTGGTATCTCCAGTAAGTCCGTGTGATTCGCTTTCTGGATGGTTTACAACTCATTGCTGGAAGCTGGTTTGGACTTCTTTCTTGGGGTCAGGATGAGAGAGTGGTTTGGGAGAGGGGGAAATACCCCTCCTTAGGGGATGTCTCTCTCCCTCATTGAGGGGCTGTGTGAGCCATCCCAGTGCAGAGCACCTACTACAGCTCCCAGGCAGTGTCACCGAGGCGGGGGTCCCCACGAAACCTGTCACCGGGAGGGTGGCACATGTTAGTAAATCCATGGCTGCTTAAGGATGTCCTGCAGGCTTTGCAATAGTTCTGCAGCACAGCCTGGGTCTCTGTGTGCGTTTGGTGGAGGAGGAGCTGGCTTCTGCCGGGGAGGGTGGAGATGTATTTCAAACCAGCACCTTTGTCGGTGCTGCCGGGCGCGCTGGGAGCCGCAGCGCTGGCTGCAGCAGGGACCCTGTGCACACACCCCGTGCACACACCCCAGCCCCAGTGCGGGGAACTGGTGATGCCCTGAGCTGAGGATCAGCAGGACGAGCCGGGACGGAGGTCTGTGCAGCTTGGCAGGACCTACGCAGCGTGCCCAGCCTGCAGCGCAGCCGTGTGAGGGCAGCACAGACCGCTGCCTACACAGCAGCCACAGCAGCAGCAGGAGCAGGAGCAGGCCAGAACCTGCACACCTGCTTGCTGAGGACTCACTGCGCAGGTCCCTTTGGGGACACCTGCCTGGCTCTCCCCCTCCAGAAGGACACTGCTTGCTTGGGTCGAGTGGAGCTGCTGCAATGCCTGCGGCTGGCTCAGGAAACTTTTTATCCCCTTTCCCTGTGGTGGATGAGATGCAGTGACAAGGCTGGTTGGGCGCACGTGGCTCCAGCTGTATGTCATCCACCTCAGGCTTTGGTAATCCTCGTCAGTCACTGGGAAAACCGGGCTGAAAGTGGGAAGACATGAGAGAAGTTGAAAGAAATTAAACTTTTTGGAGCCCTGCTCATGCAGAATTTGCCCTGTGCACCAACGGTCCACCTCCCCACACCACGCTGTGGACAGGGACTGGAAATGTGTCTGTGCCAGCAGCGTGCCCACGATGGCAGCACCTTGTGGGGGCTGGGAGGGGGAGTCTGCCCAACCTGCTGTGCCCACAGAGCCCCACAGGGGCCAGGGCAGAGGACACCCAGGGTGACAGGAGCCTCTCCAGTGTGACAGCAGAGCAGCATTGCTCCTACAAGTCATTTGGATAGAGTTTGGGGCAGGGGAAGGTGGCAGGGCAGAAGATGTAGGGGCTATGAGCTGCCACAGGGAGCAGCAGGCTTTTGAGACCAGCTGGCACTCAGGAGGGTGAGCAGGTAGGGGATGGTTTCTGCAGGATCCTTCTGTTAATCTGGCAGGCACCACTCATTGCGGACACCGTTCATTAGAGACAGGAAGGCACAGGGGAGTTTCCAACGTTTCCCAGCTTCAGACAGTGTCTGGAGGACATTCCTCCTGGGAAAAGATCCCTGGTGGACACCGGGACTGGGCTAACTCTGCATTTCTGCGAGGACAGCCAGGACTGTCTGAGAAGGATACCTCTCAGGGTTATCCACCTGCCCAGCCCAGCCCAACCAGCTCCCAGCTGGGTTGTGATGGGATGCACTTTGCTGTCTGCATTTGCCAAAGGACACCAAAAAGATGCAAAGGCACTAAATTTGTGCATTGGTTGACTTTATCCTTAACTAATTTACCTGGAAATATTTGAGAAAGACCCGTCCTTCCCACTGTAACAGCATGCAATGGCACCAGCAGGTTGTCCTACCCAAGAACAGAGAAGGTTGCTCTGTCTTTGGAGGAGCTAGCACACAGGGAGAGCATCTACCCATCAGCTGCAGCTAACCTTGATACCTGCTTGGGTTTTAAAGTTATGTAGAACTGCAATGTCTCCTCTCTGGATTTGACCTTCCTTCCTTTATGGTTCCTGAAAACATTTCCTCTCTTCAGAAAAAGTGCTCTTGGGAATTTGAAGTACTCGGGGATATGGGTCTCTGTGAATATAAACACGGCAGCAAAGGGAATATCATCCCATTGCAGCGCAGCGTGCAGATGGCGAATCACAGGCATCCCTGCTGGGATGTGCTGCAGTAATTACTCAGCAGCTCCCACCCCAGCTGTTGGACCAAATGCAAGCTCCTCCAGCTCATCGGAGCCACGAGACTCGAGGACGGGGCACAGGACATCTCTGAGAGCTGCCAGCTTCAGAAAGCATCGGGAATCCAAGAAAGCCAGGTTTGATGCTGCAGATCACCCTTGGACAGATGACCTGGGAGCACAACTATGGGCCCGTGTTTCCACTGGCATCTGGAAGGGGCTGCTGCTGGGTCCTATGTTTCCTTCCGTTCCTCTGGTCCTTCACTTTTCTCAACCCCCTGCTCCACTGAAGCATAAAGTAGTGCTCCATCCTGCAAACCTCTTCCCTGAGGGAGCCCAAGCCAATGGAGGAAAAGACATTTGCTACTGTCCCTGTTCTCAAGTCACAGCCTTATCCATGCTAAAAGCTCCAAGGTGATCACAGAATCACAGAATGGCAGGGGTTAGAAGGGACCTCTGGAGATCACCTAGTCCAACCTCCTGCCAGAGCAGGGTCACCCAGAGCAGGTTGCACAGGAACACATCCAGGTGGGTTTTGAATATCTCCAGAGACGGAGACTCCACCACCTCTCTGGGCAGCCTGTGCCAGTGCTCTGCCACCCTCAAAGTAAAGAAGTTTTTCCTCACATTGAGATGGAATTTCCTGTGTTCCAGTTTGGGCCTGCTGCCCCTCGCCCTGTCTCCAGACACCACTGAGAAGAGTCTGACCCCATCCTCCTGACACCCACCCTTTAGATATTGATAAGCATTGATGAGATCCCCTCTCAGTCTTCTCTTCTCCAGGCTAAACAGACCCAGGTGTCTCAGCCTTTCCTCATGAGAGAGACGCTCCATTCCCTTGATCATCTTTGTAGTCTTCTCCACCAGTTCCCTGCCACCACTTGTTGGACTCTCTCCACCAGTTCCCTGTCTTTAACTGTGGGCCCCAGAACAAGACACAGTACACCAGATGTGGCCTCACCAAGGCAGAGTAGAGGGGGAGGATGACCTCCCTTGACCTGCCGGCCACGCTATTTTTAATGCAGCCCAGGAGACCATTGGCCTTCTTGGCCATGAGGGCACAGTGCTTCCTCATGGTCAGCTTGCCCACCAGGACTCCCAGGTCCCTCTCTGCAGAGCTGGTTTCCAGCAGGTCAACCCCTAACCTATACTGGTGCCTGGGGTTATTCCTCCGCAAGTGCAGGACTCTACACTTGCCCTTGTTGAACTTCATTAGTTCCTCTTCACCCAATACTGTAGCTTGTCCAGGTCTCGCTGAATGGTGGCACATCCTTCTGACGTGTCAGCCACTCCTCCAGTTTTGTGTCATCAGCAAACTTGCTGAGGGTACACTCTGCTGTCCCCTCATCCAGGTCATTGATGAGTACCTTGAACGAGACTGGACCCAGTGCTGACCCCTGGGGAACACCGCTAGCTACAGGCCACCAACTGGACTCTGCGCCACTGATCACAACCCTCTGAGCTCTGCCATTCAGACAGTTCTCAATCCATCTCATTGTCCACTCATCTAACCCACACTTCCTAATCTTACCTATGAGGATGTTATCGGAGACAGTGTCAAAAGCCTTGCTGAAGTTGAGGTAGACAACATTCACTGTTCTCCCCTCCTCCACCGACCCAGTCATTCCATCATAGAAGACTATCAGATTGGTCAAGCATGATTTCCCACATGATATGTGAGCAGGTTTCCCTGCACAAGCATCAGTTGGATGTTCCAATAATCCCATCAAGGACCATGCTCCAACTCAGGCATCTCACCACCCAGCATAGCCTGATAACATGGCTCATCTCTAGGGCTTGCCAGATACCATGCAAGGACCCCGACCTGGGGCAAACAGCTCCTGCCGAGTGGGGACTCTCATAACTCTGGCACATCTGAGGCCGGGGAATTCATAGCCTCCCCTCATTTCTCCTTCCAGGCAATTTGCAGATTGTGATGACACCCAGGACGGTTTATTCTCAGCCATCTGATGTTTTCTCACCCGAATGTGCTCCCACGCCGAGGGAGTGCTCAGCAAAACGCACTTCTGCAGGAGAGTCCCCCGAGACTGCAAGAGTCCATGGGATTTATCTCTGCAACTTATAAAAGTTTTACTACAAATCTTCTGGCCCAAGCAAGCCAAAAGCTTGCTCCATAAATTACTACCAAGCCAGGGATTAGGAGCACTAAAACAGACGTACTTCACAGCTAAAAATAAGGCACGGCATAAGCTTGAAGATTTGTTCTGCCTGGAAGTTTTATTGCACCCAAACTGTATGAGATAATGTGCAACAAAGAAACGCTTAGCGGATCCATCTGCTTTTGGACACATTCGCCTGCGCAATCGCTCTGGAATGAGGCAATGAAACCGCGAAAGAAAGTGGAGTTAGATGGTGTTACCCAGTGCAGTAAAACTTTCTCCAGACAAAGAGAACGGTGACCCCATCCCCTCCTGGTGCTGCTCTTACTGCATCCCTGGCGATGCTGCGTCCCCGGCGATGCTGCATCCCCAGTGCTCCGAGGACTTTGAGCTTGGGCAGCATTTGGGGATGCTTACAAAGGTGTGAGCCCCACTAGTGCTGGAGCTGGGTGTTGCTTTTGCTGGGTTCCTGCCATCCCAGGGGGACTTTGTGCACAGTCCTAGCCCAGGTTTGGTGTCCGAGCCCAGCTGAGGGCACAGAGACAGGAGGTCCCTTCCTTGGCTGGAGACGGGTTCAGGAGCTGTTGAGGTCCAGTCAGGCAACATTAGGTCTTGTCTGGGATTGCTCCCCTCTGTCCACAGACATGTCTCCACCATGTTTATGTAGGGCCCCCTTAGCCTGTGAATGTGAATAGGCTTTGAGAAAGTGTTTCGCTTCCGGTTAGACCTGGCTGTGTCTCCAGGGATGCCCATCTTCCTGCTTGCTGTGTGACCGACTGTAGCCCTGCCAGCCTCCAATGTGGAGCCATGGAAAAAAATGTAATGGAAAAATTGTAAAGCATGCAAAATTGTTCACAGAATCACAGAGTATCTCTGGTTTGCAGGGACCTCTGGAGGTCCTCTTTGCTCAAGCAGGGTCACCTAGAACCAGTTGACCAGGACCATATCCAAATGGCTTTTGAATATCTCTAAAGATGGTGACTCCTCAATCTCCTTGGGCAACCTGCTCCCATCATTGGTCACCCTAACATTAAGCTTTTCCTCATGTTCAGGGGGAACCTCCTGTGTTGCAGTTTGTGCCCATTGCCTCTTGTCCAGCCACTGGACACCACTGAAAAGAGCCTGTCTCTGTCCTCTTTACCCCTGTCATTCAGGTAATTATATACACTGGTGAGTTCCCCCCTGAGCCTTCTCTTCTCCAGGCTGACCAGTCCCAGCTCTCTCAGCCTTTCGTCATAGGACAGATGCTCCAGTCCCGTCATTGTCCTTGTAGCCCTTTGTTGGACTCTCTCCAGTATATCCATGTCTCTCCTGTACTGGGGAGCCCAGACCTGGACACAGCACTGCAGGTATGGCCTCGCCAGTGCTTGAGTAGAGGGGAAGGATCTTGTGCCTTGAACTGCTGGCAATACATTCTGTAATTCAACACAGGATACCATCTTTGCCGCAAAGGCACATTGCTGGCTCATGTTCCACTTGGTGTCCACCAGGATCTCCAGGTCATTGTCTGCCAAGCTGCTTTCCAGCTGGGTGGTCCCCAGCATATATTAGTGCATGGTGTTGTTCATCCCCAAGGGCAGGACTTCGCACTTCTCCTTGCCGAACTTCATAAAGTTCCTGTTGGCCCATTTCTCCAGCCTATCTAGGTCCCTCAGGATGGCAGCATGACTCTCTGGCACATCAGCCACCCCTGCAGCAGGAGAGAGGAGGGTGAATTCCTCCTGCACACTCCGACCTGGGCCAGGGACACGCAGTGAGGAATGGGGCAGAGCAGCGCGGTGCAGCCACCATGTGGCATGTCTGAGGCTGGTTGGACCCCATGGGCATCAGCAGTGCATGTCGGGTGTGGGTCAACACAAGCCGTGCATGCCTCAGAGATGGAACTATGCTGGCTGGCTCTATATTAATGAACTGTATTTCTGTCAGAGAACCTCTGGTGACAGTGAGACCTCTGGGAGCGAAGCGTCTGTCATTCATCAGCCTCACTGGAGTTCCCTTGGCAGGGGTAGGATCCACGGTGTGTTCCTTAGGCCCAGAGGACCACATTACTCATGAAGAGATGGAGGGAATGGAGTGATTTGGGCCCCTCACCAAAAAAACAGACATTGAGGTGCAGGAGCATGTCCAGAGAAGGGCAACAAAGCTGGTGAGGGGTCTAGGGCACAAGTCTTATGAGAAGCAGCTGAGGGAGCTGGGGGTGTTCAGCCTGGAGAAAAGGAGGCTGAGGGGAGACCTTATCGCTCTCTACAACTACCTGAAAGGAGGGTGTAGTGAGGTGGGGGTCAATCTCTTCTCCTGAGGAAGAGGCGATAGGACAAGTGGAAATGGCCTCAAGTTGTGCCAGGGGAGGTTTACACTGGATATTAGGAAAAATTTTTACACTGAAAGGGTTATTAAGCATTGGAACAGGCTGCCCAGGAAAGCGGTTGAGGCACCATCCCTGGAGGTATTTAAAAGATGGGTAGACATAGTGCTTAGAGATATGGTTTAGTGATAGTTTTTGTCAGAGTTATATTGATGGTTGGACTTGATGATCTGAAAGGTCCCTTCCGGCCTAGGCAATTCTATGATTCTATGACTTAGGGGCTGCCTGTTTGCATGCCCCTGGCTCCTCTGCCACCTGTGGCTCGCCCCGCGTCACTCCAATGTCACTGGGGCTGAGCTGCTCCAGCAACAACCTCGGAGGTGGCAGCAGGACTCAGGCACCTGGCTGAGATCCCAGTCCTGCAGGGGGGGTCATCCCCAGGCTGGTTAATATTTGAGGCCGTGATCGCAGCAGTGTTTGAGGAGCCCTGGACATGCCCTGGCAGGAGTTACCTGTCTCAGGATGAGTTTCTCTGGGACGTGAACCAGTGTGTGGGGTAAAGCAGGTGCTGAAGCAGCAGGCAGTGGCACAGAAAGTGCAGCCAGGGGATGCGCGGCTTAACAGAGCTGGGAATCGCAACTGCTCTGTTACCCTGTCCCCTGTCTGGGACAGAGAAGGCCTTGTCCTGTCACTCTGCTGAATGTGACAAGTGTGGTGCCGGCTTTGCTGGAACCAGAGCTGGAGAAAAGTGTCACTGTCGGACTTCAACTGGGGCTGTGCTGCCCCGAGGTATGAAGGGGTCCAAGTGCTGAGCTGTGGTGACCCCCTTGGTCACACCACCAGGGCACATGTGCACCTTCTGCACAGCCCCACGTGCGTCCTCACCCCACATCTGAGTGCCTCGTGCCATGGGGGAGAGGAGGAGATTGAGGGACCTTGCTCTGGGAACTGCCTCTGCATGTGTGCGGGGATGGAGAAAGGCAGGAAAAGGTTTGTTGGGAGAGGTTTGTCAGCAAATGAATCTGCAGCTGCAGCCCGTCTCAAGAAAGCGGCCAAGTGTACTGTCAGCTCCTGGGGGCTGCGAGTGTCCTGCTGCATGAAAACCAGTGGGCAGCAGAAAGAAGACAGGTCCCCCCATGCCGACCCACGGACTGCCACCGTGGCGCCCAGCCCCACAGCAGCACCCAGCCACCTGCAGAGCCCCACGCTGGCCACAACGTTTGCTGCTGCTCCAGGGATCTACAGCCTCAGGTGTGCCCAGTTGGCCTTCGGGGGCCACCGTGAAAGGACCAGCCCTGGGAACATACCCCGCGCTGAGACCAAGCTGTGGCGCGCGGTGAAGCCATCTGTTTCCATCCCACAGCTGCTGTCCTTCCCATTGCTGTTCACTCTGCCTCCTATAATTTATTCATCCCAGGATGCAGCTCGTACATCTGCAGTATCATTACTGGAGACACCATTAGCTTGAAAATTTTATAAACCTCTGTGCAGGTGATATGTTGAAAAGTTAAAGAGGGTTATTGTGGCAGGGAAAGAAGGGGTATTTGCTCAGTGTTCATCTCACACCAGAGAGCCAGGCTCTGGGGGGCTGTGGAAAGAGATCAGCGGACTGGTGTAAGCGAGTGAACCGCTGCCAGCTCGCCCAGCTGCGAATCCCTTCCTGCTGAATCCAGGGGACCTACAGGCATTTCCATGTCTCTCTCCCCTCTTGCCTCCTCGGCTGCACCATTTCCTCAGGCCGATGACAAGAGGGGCTGCACATCCAGATGTTTGCATCTGGACAAGTTGCCTGTGTTTCTACCACCATCCGTGATGGACTTGCCAGTGACCGGTGAGGGTTGGGGCAATCCTGAATCATCTGCCTGCAGTCTGTTGATCTGGATGCCGCAGGAATCTCCAAGGAGCCGGTAAAATCCCCACCTCGTAGATGCCCACCACCCGGAGCACACATGGGACTCCCAACCTGCAACCCCTTCCTGCCTCTCTGCTTCCTGACCAGAGCACCCACCCAGTCGCATGAGCCCTCATTAAGGACCACAGCAATTAACCCATGCTGGGGAATTTCCTTTAGGCAATTTCCGTGGCCTGGATGCAGGCATGCACCGAAGACTGTTCTTGCAAGGTTTGGCAGGGAAGCAGACACAGGGAGCCTTCGCTGGAGGCCCCGCACCCCTCGTCATGAATTAAGAGCACGCTGATCACTCCTGGCAGCTGGAGGTCTCTCTGACAGCTGAACCAGGGGGATAAATTCCCTCTCCCCAAGGCCAAGGGAGATGTGTGTATAAGGATGATTTATGGGCCGCTTGCAGGGAGTGATGAGCTGGAAGGCTGCAGGGAGCACGGTCAGTGCCAAGCAGCTTGGGGCATGGAGGAGTGAGGGATGGTGAGAGGAGTGAGGGGTGGCTGGGACCAGGGAGGCAAACAGAGGACACGGGGCCCCAAAGGAGTCCTGCAGCCTGCAGACAGCTTTCTCCATGTTACAGGTGAGAGCATGGATCTGCACTGAGCATCCCAAATTCCCCCTCCATCCCTGGCATACCTGCAGCCCTGCTCAGCCTCCTGCAGCCTGACAGCTTGGACACTGTTGTCTGTCCCCAAGGTACGGTCATGGGAGGTGTGAGCACTGGGGACAGGCTGCTCACGGGTCTTGCTGGCATGAATCTATCCATCTTTTACATCTTATTCATGCTGGATAATGGTGTCTCTCTCTGCCCAGCGGGCTGCAGCTGGATAATCTGACTTCCACCTGCCCTTTCTGCGCACCTAGTCAGTTCCTTATACACAGAGTCATGCTGCCGCCTGTGAGTCACCATCCTGCAAGGTGGGTTTGTCATGCACCGGTTAATGCATTATCCAAGCCCTGAGCCCTCACACAAGCTTTGCCAGCAGTCGGTGGCAGTCCAAGTTCAAGCTTCAGCAGGCATTTCCCAGTCTACACATCTCTCTCCACCCTACAGGCATCTTGTGTCTCCTTCCAGAACCACATTTGCCCAGGATGCTCCAGGACCAGCCTAGAAGGATTAGGATCTAAATGCTCAGCCGGAGGGAATTCACAAACCCTTGAACAACAGGAAGGGAATGAAGCATGGGGAGGTCTGCAAGACACACCAGCCCAGCTGGGACTAATTGGCTCCCAGACTGTCCTCCTCTCCTGACATTGCCAGATTGTCTTTTCCTTCCCCAAAGGACATCTACGCATTAACTTTCCTGCTCCACAGCACTCTTCACTGTGATTTTCTGTCTCCTTTTTTTTTTGTGTGAGGTTAGTTCGAGATGGCACTGAGGAAGTGGTCCCAGGTCGGGGGACAGGCTCTTTCTGCTGCCTGCTTCAGGTAGCCAATGTCTGATGGGGTGACTTTCCCCCGGGGTGGAGTTCCCTTTTGCTTTTTGGGGCAACACGCTATGGGCTGTGAGCACCATCTTTCCCATATTCGCATGGGAAAGGTATTGTCCTGTCTCACTCTGCTGCGTAGTTCACAGTGGAGATCTTCTCCTCGTCATCTCCACAAAGCTCTGGCTCATCAGAGCAGAGCAGAGAGGGGACTCCTAGCAAGGCACGGTCATCTTCTGCAGATCACAGTGTCCTTGAGGACTTCATGACTCTCAGACAGCCTTGATGATCCTGGCCTTGACTCCATGCATCTGGGTGACCTGAGACAGAAAAGATTTCCCTGCACTGCTGCTGCTACCTGTCGCCAGATTTTGGGGACACGCACTGCAGTGTGATGTGCCTGGGGGCTGCTAGCTGCCTGCCCAGATGTCACGCAAAAAGGGACACTTTGGAGACAGGACATCATTTGCAAAGATGGGGTGGGGCCATCCAGATGAGCAGAGGCAGATGGAGGAGCTACCTGATCATGCTACGCTGATGATCCCTTCTGGAGCGTGAAGACCAAGCAAGACTGGACCTGATGGCCAATTCTGGCAGCCAAAACTATCTCCTTCTTGCTCTTCTGTGTATTGGCTTTCTTCCCCCATGCTGCACAACTTCCAGCCACTGATACACCAGGAGAAAGTCTTCTCTAATTGTTCCTGACTTCAGACTTCTGCCAGGTAAACGGCGTGGAAATTAGTGGAGACAAGTAAATAATTTGTAAATAATCATTTATTTATTACTTTCCCCTCCTTTCCCTGTGCAAGCAGATTGCAAGATGCCTCAGAAGCACTTGCAATTTGGAGCGAGTTCTCTTGTGAGGCATTTCCCACTCCCTATGAATAACTTATGAACAGATCAGAGTGAATATTAAAGGCCTGAAAATCCAGAGACTTGGGCTGCTGAGCTGAGTAGGTACTGCTCCAGCTCCTCGAACAGCCGAGCTAGCTAACAAAACAGCACTAAGTGGATTCACTGTGCTGTAATTAAAGGGTCTGCACATTTGTTAGTCGATGTTTTGCCCATCAGGTGGGGCAGGTAGCATGCGGCAAGGGACAGCAGCAGGTCCATGGACGTGATTTGGACACCAAGTGTTAGCATTTGCTTTTTGGGGTGAATTCGTGCTGTATACAGTGCTCCTGCCAAGCTGTTCATGGGAAGCAGACACAACCCGGCCAGCTGCTGGAGGTTCATGGAGGAGCTTTCTGGATAGCCTCACATGTCTGTAAATTACCCAACATTGGTAGAAGGCATGCACGGAGTGTTTGAACCCCAAACCCACTGAGAGCACAAAGATGCGCTGAATTCAAAGAGTCCAAAGCCAGGCTTGCACTTGGCTTCAGCCAGGTGTTCTGTGCTGGGCATTTATCTGCCTTCAAGCTCAGCCGCCTGCTTTGTGTTATTATTTTTTTTAAAAGATTATTGTAATTCACATGGAGAAAGGCTCCCACTCCCCTGCTTGGCTCCTGAGGGAAGGATTTATATCAGTGCTACATGAAACAGGGGAGGTGGACTATGGGCTAAAATCCCTGTTGGTCTTGCGAAGTTCCCTGCCAGCCTTGCACTTGATGCTCCCCACATCCCAGCCCCAGCAGGACCCACTGCCTGCGGTGGTGTTTGCAGGATCGTGGGCTGTGGAAGTCCTTGGTGTCTTCTCCAGTGCAGGTCTCAACCGTCTCCCAGTGCGGGAGGAAGGGCAGGAGCCTCCATGGCTGGGGACATGACCCTGTCCTGAGGCACTTGGCACAGTTTCTTTCATGCCACCTGGCTGAGATGGCAGGAGGAAGAGGGACTAGACGATCTCTCCAGATCCTGCCCCTTTCCTTCATTATAGTGGCTAGGAGGTCCACGGTAGGACTTAAACCAGGGGTGAATTCAAAGTGAGTCGCACAGTTATGGATCTGGGTACCCAAACACTTGTGGTATCCAGGGGGTGCCAGCAGTCACCCGCTGCCACACAGAATACCATGAGCCTCCTCTGGGCATCCTGCGACACATCTACTGGCATGGTGTAGGTCGTTCTGCGCCCCTGGGCCTCACCACAGTAGGCTGTGTGCAGGCAGCCCTGCCAATACCATCTGCAAGGCAATGCAGAGGGCTCTAGCGCAGACGGAGGGGACTGTTCCCATCGCAGGGATGGACCTGGAGCAGCACACAGCTTGAGGCCGGCCCCAGCTCCCCCTCACTGGATCCCCCATGCATCTGTAGTCCCTTCCCCTCTCTGTCAGCCCTGTGCACCTGTGTTCCAAGGCGGAGTGGGATTTATCCTGCCCCAGGCGCTCGGTGCAAGGGGTCAGCCTTCATAAACTTCTCCGGCACCACAGCCCGGGCCAGCTGCCTCGCTCGCGCCTGCGGGGACAGCATCCGCATCTCGGGCGCCTTTCATTATCAGTGCCTGGGGTCGTTCCCTGCACCAACATCCATCCTGGTGGGTCCAGGGCACGGCACGGTGGCAGTGCAGTGGGGATGGAGCTGAGTGGGCCCAGCCCCCCGGCTCCCCTCCCTGCACCAAGCACTCCGGGTAACCCCGGTCCGTGGGAGGCGGCGTGAAGTCATTCTGGTCCTCCAGCAAGCACCTCCAGCTGTCTGGAGCCAGTGCAGATTGTGGGACGTGTCTGGTGACTGACGGGGCCTCAAATCCACGTTTATGTGAGATGATATGGAGAGTTTTAATTTTTTTATGAGCGAGGGGTTTGGGGGGAGGAGAAGATTCCCAGGGCTGCTCGGGAGGGGAGGCGGTGATGCATGCATGTGCGTGTGTGAGACACGTTTCGTCCTGTTGACCCCCAGCTGCAGGAGTCCTCTGCAGATAAAACCAACATCCCGTCACCTCGAAGCATTGGGGAGCAGCTGGGGAGGAGGTTGGACAATGACTGCTAGCAGCCTGTGTGGAACAGGGATGTGATGGCAGGGTTTGTAGCTGGCCCTCTGGACCAAACCCTCTACTCAGCCCCTTCTGCACATCACTAGAAGTCCCCTCTGGTCCCTGCCTGTGGGGTTGCTCCAGGCTCAGCCCATTCCTCAGCAGATGAATGCCTAGAAAGCTGTGTTGATCTGGTCCCCTCCTTCCCCAAAGGAGACGCCACTTGATGGAGTGCCTTATGATGGAGTGCCATGATGGAGTGCCATGACTTATCCAGAACCCAGAGCCTGGTGAGATGCTGTGGCCACTTTCAAACCCCACCAGTCCTGCTGGAGAAGCTGCTTTCCTGCCCTACAGCCTGACGGGCAGTGTTTGGTGGGGCCATCCATGCTGGTGGTTTCCTCATGAGTACCCTGTCTGCAAATTGCTCTGCCCTGGTTAATCCCTGCAAACCTTAGCAAACCTTAACTCCTAGCCCTGCATAAAACCTCATCGTGCCATTGAGGAGCAGGTCAGAGTCAGCAATGCTTTTTAGCTGGACAGAAAGTTGCCATGTCCAGTGTCAGTCAAGAGCAAGGCAGAAAGTGAGACAAGGTGGAGCCTGGACATCTGCTTCCTAGTGCCCTGTGCTGGTAAGATCTTGCTGGGAAAGGACTTGGAGCAACTGCTTGGCCAGGAAATCTTGGAAGAAGGAGGCATCTGCCTGCTACATATCCAGGGGTGGTGGCTGAGCCTGTCCCCAGGGCCATGTCAGCACTGGGTGACTTCTGAAGGTGTAGGAGATGCCCACAGGGAGCTGGGTGCTATGTGCCATCAATATCCCACGACCAAGGCTGCAAGGTGGCCACCAAGGTCACACATCACCATCCTTGATGGTGGGATGGGGACTTCCAGGTGGTGCCTGCCTCCTTTGGTGGGAAGACCATGTCTCCGCTTCCCGCAGACAGTGGGGATGGAACAACCTTTCCCCGAACCAGCCGGAATGCGTGCATGCAATGACTCTCACCCGGAAAGGAGGAGGGGGGCCGAGGCCTCTTTGTAACCCAATCTCGTCTGCATGGGCCCCTTTGTTGTTATTACATTTATTTATTGATCCCCCTTGGGAAAACCTTAGCAGTGCTGGACTTGCCGGGGCTTTATTAATGGGGGTGGGGGGTGAGGGAAGGGGAGGGGGGCCAAACAGAGTGCTTGGACCATCTGTTCCCACCAAAGGGACGGAGCAACAATAGCCATGTTTATAAAACTTCTCTGAAACTCATTGTATTTGCAAAAGGAGAGCTTCCACATCAAAGGCTGTTTCTGCTCCCGCTGCTTGGGGGCCCCTCCATCTTCTAACATCCTGCAAAGATCACCCCATCTTGGGCCCCTCCTCCCCCCACAGCCCCAGCCACATGGTGAGGTGGCAGCAGCATCACCCATGGAGGGGACCACAGTGGCTGGGGACACCCTGGTCGAAGAGAGCCTACATCAGCCTGCTCATATCCAATGGTCCCAGGGGACTTTCCGAGGGGGATTTCTCCTGGAAGCAATAAATCTCTACCATAAGACACTGGGTAGAGTTTACCAGGCACTGGCTGGTAGACAGAAGACCTGTCCCCAAGCTGGTTTCATTTGGTCTGCTTGAACAGCAATGTTCATGAAGCCGCTTTGGTTTGCTCAAATTTCAGATGTGGAAAAAAAAAAGGAAGAAAAATATAAACCAAGGAAGGGAGTGGGGTTTGGCCACATCAAAACTGGCTGATGGGGTTCTTCATAATGAGACAACCGTGTTTGGCTTTGCTTTAGGCTTGTATTAGATTATCTGTTATAATCAGACATGAAATAAAGACCATTAAACAGCAATGAAATATTTTGACTGAACCAATATGTTATTTTTTCTTCCCTAACCGATCTTTATGGACAAGATGAGGGTTTAGTTCTGGCTCAGATCAAAGTTGAATGCCTTCTTGGGGACTTGGAGTTGTCAGCCATCTCCTGACCATGACCTGGCCCTGCATCTGGGGGCCGGGCTTCTCTGGGGTGAGTCTGCGGGCTGGAGGTTTGGGACACATCCAGGCTGTCACACATTCCCAGTGTGACCCTGAATGTCACCTCCTGGGACTGTGTCTCCTTCCCTGTCTGATGGTGCTTTATGGCGGTGACTGTCTCCATGGGGTGATTCAGATGTGAGTCGGTGACTCTGCTGGGGTTTGTGTCCACCGGGTGTGAGGAACAGGGAAACCTCCCCTAAGGATATGGGAATGTCCCAGTCCAGCCTTGGACAAAACTGAGACCTCTGGAAGATGCTGCCAGCTGGCAGGAGGGCAAGACCTCAACCTTGTGGCACTTTGTCACCCATGGGAAAAGCTCCTCTCTGCACCACCTGGTTGCACGAGGGGCTGATTTCCAGCCTGCAGAACAGGCGCCTTGACAGCAGGCTGGTGGCTGGGCAGGGACAGGCTGTCTCACACCTTCAAACCACCCCTTCCATCCCGGGAGGGGGAAACCTTCCCTGAGACTATATGACACTGCCTTCTTGAGAAGCAGTCCAAGTCCCTGTTGGCCATGACCCCTTGGTCTGTCCTCCCCCAAGCTGCTGTAGGAGACCTGAGAACAGCCCCTGATCACTCCTGGCAGGGCGTAGGAAGCATGCTGCTCTCTCCCAGCACTTAGCAGCTTCCCTGGGAACCATGCAGGAAAGAAGAAGAGGGAGCCCAGACTTCTGGGAGACACTTTCATTTCATGCCTAAGCCACTACTCTGCTGCTCAGCCACACAGCTCCATTAAGTCCCCTCCTGGCTGTCTTCTTTCCATCAATCATCCCATCTCCGTGAGCAGCCCAGACACCGGATCCGGGTTATAAATAAGACAATCAATCAGCGATGCTATTAGATAAACAGAGTGGCAGAAGCCAAATTAATGCTTGGCTTTTTCTTGAAAGGGAGGAAAAAAAGAGTCAATTGCTTATTAGGGGACCCTGGTGTGGTCTGTTCTGCGTGCTGCAGCTGAGCCGGGTTGGCTGCACTCAGCTGCCGTGTGTGTGTGTTCAGGGAGGCTTGGGATGCTGTGAGCAGATGGTCCATGTGGGCCACCCTGGCCAGAGCAGGCAGGGGACTGGGGCAGATCGGAGGTGGGCAGAGAGGTCACAGGACTGGGGAGGCGATGGGGAGCTGGGAAGGCAGTGGTGGGTGCTGCCCATCCAGCCATAGCGCAACTGGGGGGACGAGGAGGTGTCGGAGCTGGTCTGGTGAGGAGGGAGGGCATGAGGCTGCAGGCAGAGGTGTCTGGGATCCAGGGACACAGTGCCAGGGCAGAGGCTGAGCCTTTCAGAATGGACATGAGGAGAGTCACTGCTTTGAAGCTCTTCAAAAAACAGACGGCCTCTTCTGGAGAGGCATCAAGTCCAGATCTGGAGCCACCAAGGAATAAGATGGTCCAAGGTTGTCCTTTTCAGTCTGCTGTGACCATCTGTCACCTCTTACTGCTACAAGCCTCTGCCCTACAGAATTGTGGGGACACCCTGGGCTGTTGTTACCCCAAGGGACCTCACCTGCAGCTCTGTCTGATTCTCTGTGTGGTGGTGGCTGAATCAGTCAAAGCTCCTGAGCTCGTTCCTGCACCACTGTTAGTAGGCAGGATCCTTTCCTCGTAGTGGGACCCTGGTGTCTGAGCCATCCCTCTTGCCACTGGGGAAGAAAGTCCTGGAGGAAGGCTATAACCTGCCAATGGCATCCAGTGCTACATCTCTGTAGAAGTGATGTAGGTGCTTTCTGAACCAATACCCCTTGGTCTGGGATGGGATCTTGTATTTTGCTGGACTTGACACCATTACAGGTTGAGGACCAGGGGAATCTGGGCTCCTCCAACTCTAGCTGACTCCATTTGTAATTTCACCCGTCTCAGATGCTGGTCTTTATGCTCTCACCCTGGGAGCCACCTTTCCACCAGCTCCTGCTGCTCTTGCATCCACCCCTCCCTGTTGTTGTGATGGAGGAGGACGTTTGCCCCTTGGGGACCAGAGCTAGCCCTGTGCAAATAAACAGCAGCTCTCCCCTGCCAGCTGGCTTGATGGATCCCACCTGCCATTTCCATCTAGCTCGGTGGGATGCTCTCATGCCTGGGCCTGGCTGCGCAGCAATCAGTGTGATTTCTTGGCAGCCCAGCCTGCCTCCACACCGCTCTGCCTCCCCGCTCTCACCTGGGACTGTCGAATGCTCTGCCAGAGCCCAGGCGCAGAGCACCTGGCTCCTGCTGCTCCACCAAAGCTTGGTGCCCCATTGAAGCCTGGTGACACTGTGCTGCCAATCTAATTTGTGGTAAATAAGATGCTTGTTACCACCTGGGGGCTCCAGGCTCCTGGCATGCTGGTGTGGGAGCAGGGAGCTTCTCCAGCCATTGGGTCATGCAGGATGAGATCTCTGCTGGCACCTGCCGCAGGGAAGGATGCAGGAGGTGCAGTGATTTGGACCCGCTTCGCTGCTCAGCCCATCACTCAAGCAAGGGGGCTTTCTGCTTCCTACGAGGCCTCGTGGCCAGGAAATAGCTCCTGCTTTCCAACCGCACTTTTGATCCCTCTTGCAGAGCCTGGGGAGCTCAGCGCAAGGCTGCTCTCGCATCAGCAATGGCTGAAAACAACACCTAAGGTGGGATTTACTGCCACATATGTGCTGGGAAGATGCAGGGACCCGTTGCGCACAGCTGATGTATTGGATTTCAGGTTATGTGATGCACAGGTCTCTCTGAGTGCTGTAATTCCCTCTTTCTTCCTGTATGGATTTATACTGCTAAGTGGATGGATTTTCTGCTTGGCAGGGATGCTCCTCTGGGACCTTCCCCAGTTAGAAACATCTCTGCACATCTGTACGTAATATTGCTGGGGCACTTCATGAGTGGGCTTTTACGACACCCCTTGCTTTATGGACTGCTGCTTAAGCTGGCCAGGCACCGTGGAGGGGCTGATGAACGGCATCCCGGAGCCGGCATCAGGCTTCGTGCCAGCTCCAGGTGTCGCAGGGTGCCTGGGGCTGTGTGCGAAAGCCACTGCTCTCGGGTGACTTCTCATACAGCTGCCCTGGGCAGTGGGAGCAGGTCCCTGAAACAGCTTGAGAGGGACAGGTTTCCTCTGCTTAATAACCTGAGACAGCATGGCTCCGGATCAGGCATGGAGATCCTGGGTGGAGATGAAGGCAATCTGTCTGTCTGGGATGCTTCCCCCAGGCAAGGGCTGGGCCTGACATTTCCATCTCTGCTAAGAGCTGTTCCTTCCCCCTGCCCCAAAGAGCCATCTGCTATGGTAGATTACCCTGGCTTTTAGCGCTGTGAATCCATAATTAGTGCATAATTAATTACCAGATGTTTTTAACACTAATGAAACATTAATAAATGACGGAGGCATGTTGTCTGGTAATGGAACATTAACCAGCGAACCAAGCCAGCACACGGGGCAGTGCTGCTGCCAGCACGGCCGAGCTGGAGGCTGCATGGGACTAAGCTCTCCTTTAATAAAGCCCCGGCATGGTGAAAGTCATAGCAAGTGCCCGGTGGGAGCTAGCGACCCTCTTGGTGTTGCCTTCAGGCTTTGCAGAGCAGGGCTGTGGCTACTTCACCTCCATCCACCCATCCACCCATCCACCCATCTATCCATCCACCCACCCATCCACCCATCCACTCACCCATCCACCCACCCATCCATTTCCCAGCTGGCAAGACGCTGCTAGGACACTGAGCAGGCAATTTTCTTTAAAAAAAACAAGCTTTTTTTCCCCCTGGGATGAACTGTGGCTTGATGACATCTCTGCTCCAGTTGGTGCTCACAAGCAAGGTACGTGGGGAGAGGCCAGACCCCGGCACAGCCTGCTTTGCTGTGCTCGTCGCCCCCCGCGCCATGTCCCTGCGAGCCCTGCCCTGTTGGAAGTTTAATTTGGAGCATCTGAGACAGTGGCATTTTCCTAACGTGAAATTATTAATCAGACAAGGAAAGTGCATTAATTGGGATGACATGTCATCTCCATCCTTCACGCTGAAGCGGGGTGCAGGCAGGTCTCCATCCTCCTGCCTGCCTGAGAAGTGTCAGGGGGCGGACAGAGCTTGGGGACACATGGGATCTCCTAAAGGCCTATGAATGGGGACATGTGGCACCTTCCCGTCACATTGCAGGTGCCACATAGGGTAGTGATAACCACCCCCTTTACATCACTAGTGATTTCCAGAGGTGAGCATCCCCCTTGCACCTTCTTGGGGTGTCCTGAAGCCCAGATTTTGGGCCTTCCCACCGCCTGGGGAGATTACATTATGGGCTCAAGCCCCACGTCAGGCTCTAGAGTGCCTGTCCCCCCCCCCACTGCCATCCCCACATCCTCCCCATCACAGCCAGCACCATGCACGGGAGCGAGCAGCCAAACCCACCCACTCCAGCCGGAGGGGAAATAACACCCAGAGCTGCCAGTCATCATGAAATGATCATTTAATGAAGACAGTCTCTCCTGGTGCATGTGTGTGTGTGTGTGTGTGCGTTGTCTCTGTGTGAGCTTTGTTTTATCCCCTCTATTACTTTTTTTTTGATTCTTTTTTTTTTTTATATATATACATCTATAAAAAATTCAAATACAGCATGTCAACAGTGGGAATACTAGGACGTACGGTATTAAATACTGCGCTTGGGTCCAGGCAGGGGCAAGAGGAGGTGTCTTTACAAAACAGGGCTTGGGGCAGGATTGGGAGGAGAGCAGAGCAGGCACGGGGACAGCCGGGGACAGCGGCGGGGCGGGGGGGGGGGCATGGGGGGGGACAGCAGGGGAGAGGTCTGCAGGGCTCCAGCTCTAAAGGCAACAGCAGAACTATTCTGCTTTTGTTGGAGAATGAGACAAACGTCAACGGGGGTGATTCCCTGTATCCAACGTGGTTAAAAGTTTGGGGGTGATGTGGGAATGGGGTTGGGGATGGCAAAGCTCCGGCTGGGTGCTGGGGGGGGAGCCGGAGGGGCAGCTCTCGAGGTGCTCAGCAAGAGCAAGGGGGGTTTCATCGGTGTTTCATTTCCCTTTTTTTCACCAATTAAAACCCTGCCAGCTCCCTGCTCCGCATCACACTTGTGAAAGCCACCGGTTCTTCCTTCCATCGTCCCCTCGAAGGGGACCAAAAGACACCCACCCCCCCACCCCACCCCCCTCCCCACCCCGCTCCCACCAGTGCACCCCTCCAGCTTCGCCACGCGGGTCAAGAGCTCGGGGGAGCGAGTCCGGTCCTTGGGAGACCCCCTTCTGCCGTAGGGGGTTACACAGCTGGGAGCATCATTCCCCTCGCCACCACCCCCATTTTCATATCCCCTTTTCTCGGTGCGCCGTCACGCTCCCTGTCACCCGGGTGGGCGGTGGGGCGGCGGGCACGTCTTTGGCGTGGGGGGGTTAGCTGTATGAGCGGGGTCCTCGGCTGCGGCGGGGTGCCCGGGCTCGCTTCACCTTGCTGGGGAAAGGGGGACGGGAATTAGGGGAGCGGGGACGGGGGAAGGACAAGTGCGTCTCCTCGCTCCGGGCTGGGAGGGGATTTCACGGCTCCCCAGGGGACGGCGGCGGCTCTGTCCTCCTCCGAAGCGATGGCGAGAAGCGTGATACGTCCTCAACGTGTGCAAAATCGAAGAGATAAGAGACTCAACCCGGGAGGGGGGTGGCGGGGTGGGGGGCGGTGGCGGCGGTGGGCGGTGGGAGGGCGTCTGCGCTGGGCTGCGACGGATGGACAGACGGGGATCTGCAAGCGGGGAGGAGAGGGGTCAGCGGTCCGGCTCAGGAATCAGCCATGGCCGGCCACCGAGGGGACACACAGGGAAACTCACCCCTTTTTCCACAGGGAAATTCACCCCTTCCCAGAACCCAGGTGCCCCAACCCGTCACCTCCACCTCCCAGAGACGGACCCTGCCCAAGGACATTTTTGAGAGGTATCTTTGAATTTTCTGATCCTGGACAATTTTGCATCCGTCACTATGCAAAGACCTTAGATTTCCCCGTGGTTTCTTTGCCTTTTAAAAAATTACCAGCGGGGATGGGGGAGGTCTGCTGACAAAGAGGCATCGAAGACCAACCCCTTTGCAGGCTTTGTGGAAAATGTTTGAAAAGCCATTTTTGAGATCTCCACTGGAACACCCAATCTGGAAAAGCAGCCAGATTTGGTGCATTTAGAAAAAACTGCAAGAAAAACCCAAATGGCCTATTCCCAATGCCCTTCACCCACAGCCTGGTTGGAGCATCCTCTTCCCAGCCACGCTGGAGCCCCTGGGGTCCACATATCCCTGCCTCCTCCCATCACCCACACCCCATCTCTCACGCCTCCAGTTTGGGAGATACTCACTAAATAAAGAGGACACCATAGGCAGCCAAGACCAGTCCAGCTGTCCAACACACTGCCACGGCCCCGCTGCCCACCACAGCCCCCTTGTCGCAGATCTTGGTGGTGGGGGGCGGCATGAAAGAGGAGGTGCTAGCGCTCGTTGTCTCTGTGGGGAGGGAGAGCGGGATGGCGAGGGGAGCCAGGGTGCCCCAGGATGTGTCCAATTGGAGCAGTCCCCTTCCCCTGCCAGTGGGGACATGGTACCGTCTCATCCCCAAACTGCCTCTCTCACTGCCATGCCGTGCCATGCCAGGGCTGAGCCAGGGGGTTGGGATGATGACCCAGGGGATAGTGCGGGCCATGAGACTTTCCCTACTCTAATACTGGGCCTCCTGCTCAGAAGATGGTGGCACCACCAGGTGGACATCCCTCCCGGACCCATCCTGCCCAGCTAGGCTGCCCTCTGCATCAGCTCTGTGGGAATTTTGGCTAAGAGGTCATGATGACATGGCCACAGGCACTCAGCAGGAGAGCTTCCCCCGCCCAGGGAATGCCCTAGACATGGCTGTGGATGCTGGGCTGGCTTGCAGAGCTTGTCCTCAGCTGTATGGGACAAGATGGGATGTCTGTCCCCATGAAGGGCTGCAGGATTGCAGGGAGAGCCTGGATGGGCAGTCAGGCTGGGACAGCTTCAGTCACATCTAGAGTGTCCCAGAGTGCCTGTGACCAGACAGCGCTGGAGGGGGGATGCTGGGGCCCACAAGGGTCTGTCTTAGCATCTTTCAGACCCCACGGAGGTGTCACAGTGAGGCTCAGCCCCGGAGCCGGGATGACCCACATCACCCCTGCACTGCTGCAGCCACCTGCAATGCACAGGGACGTGTCTGAGAGGGACACGCATGTGCGGGACATGCATGTGCCTGCACAGGGAGCAGGCAGGTGCCGTTTGAAGTGGTATATGCATTTAGCACGATGCAGGCAGGGGTAGAAGCAGACCTCAAGCCCTGACACAGGCACAGTGTGCCGGCACTCCTCGAGGGGGTTTACCCTGCTGGGATGAGGGGCTGCAAATCCCTGGTGCTGCCTGAATCCCCGGGTGCTCTTACTGGGCTTGGAAGGTGGGGGGCACTGAGCATCCCCCCCTCCCCACACACAAATCTGGCCAGCTGACACACGTGTCCCCACAGAGAAGCCTGGTCACTGCCTGCCCGCACTTCCCCCCGCCCCGCAGCCGGTGCCAGCCAGGGGAACCGGCGCAGGGTCCGCTCCAGCCCTTCTGGGAAACGGAGGGCTGATAACGCCCATTTGGACACAGTCCCAGCTCTTTCCTAGAAACAGAGGCTTGTTAACTTCGTGGCTTTTATTTCCAATTGGCGTCGCTCCGAGCCATTTTGTGCGGGGTTGGGGGTGTGGAGGGGGTAGGACTGGAGAGGGAGGGCTGGAGGGGGGCAGCGCTCCAGGTAATAATAATAGTAGTAATAAAAATAAAATAATAGTATAATAAAAGAATAAATAAAATTAAAAATAATAAAATAAAATGATAATTATGATGATGATAATAATAATAATAATACCGCCCCAGCTTCATTGTCACACCCCAAGCATCCTGGCGAGAAGAATGCTGGAGCCAGGTTTGCTGCCAGCACCCCTCGGGCCATGGTTGCACCTGCTGGCCATGGGTGGGGGGCAAAGTGTAGGGTGAAGGGCTACAGCCCCCCTGGGTGCTGGGGGGGGAATCTCCTTGGCTGGGGATGAAACTCGCATGAAGCTGGATAGGGGGGGACCCTCAGCCAGGACTCCTGGGTGCCCCCCCGCTGCGGGCACAGCCTGTTTGTAGTGGGAGGGGGGGCTCTCACCTGTGGCCTGGGCCTCCGTGGTGAGATGCTTGGGCTCCTCTGTCCAGGGGGTGGCATGGACGGCCACGCTCCAGTCACTCCACGTGCCAATGTCATTGTCTTTGGCCGCCACCTGGATGATGTACTCCTTGCCAGCATAGGCGTCCGTGATGGTGTGGGATGTCCCATCCGACAGCTCGACCTGAGGGCAGCAGCGGAGAGGGGAGGGCAGTCAGAGGAACCCCCCATCGCTGAGAGGTGTAAAACGATCAGCGTGTTTAGCTCGGCTAGAGGATGATGACATGACTTTCTCAGCACGTTGGGAATTGCTGGGGGTTTTGGGCAGAGGCATGAGCCCAGGAGAGGGATGCAGGGGGATAATTCTCCAGCAGCAGCTAAGCCAAAGGTCTGCTGAGACCCCCATCCCACTCCCAAACTTGTGGTGCTGGAGCAGAGAGGCTTCCTCTAGAGGTCACCAGAAACTAGCAGATGTGCAGGCAGGCTCTGCTCAGATATGTCAGGGCTTTCTGGGCATCACTGCCAGTGCTGGGAGGAGGCTTCCCCACCAGCACACATCTGGCCACCCTGCTCCTGTGCCTGCTGGCGTCCCACCGACTTGGCTTGCATCCCGCTGGCTGGGCACTTGTCAAGGATCAAGCTGTGTCCAGCCATCTTTCCAAGGAAAATTCCCTCTGTCCTGTTGTCACTGCTGTCTGGGCCACGGGAGGTCCTGCTGGTCCTCCTGGGGATGCAGCTGCTGGTGCAATGGTTTAACCCCGGACCCTGTCCACACCTTCTGGGGATCTCTGAATCACTTGGAGCATGGCTCAAGAACTGGGGGATGTGGGTGCTCAGCAGAAATACATCCCCTTTGCATGACCACCAGTGAGCAACGTGCCTGGCTGACAGAGGAGGGGGGCTCGCCACCCAACTGACCTTCCATGGATGGAGCCAGCCTTGGCCTCGGGGTCCTGTGGGTACAGAGGGGACCAGGGCAGGACCATCCTACAGAGGCTGCGTGGGAGCTCGCCTTCCACCCAGTCTGTGAGGCTGAGGACCAACACACTGCCAGCTTCATTCCCTCCCTGTGCTGCCTGTGCATGGAATGGGGGGGACACATGGGGCACCCCTTGTCCTTCCCCCATGGCCTGGCTGACACAAACCACCTTCTCTCCAGACACATGTTGATAATAAAGATGCTGGGGCGGGGGAGGGGGATGATGGATGTTACAAGTGCTGGTGCCCAGCCAGGGGCTGATGCTTGGGCAGAAGGAGCGGCACTTCACGTGTGGGAAGACGTTCATGGTGCAACCCAGGTGGGGGTCCTCCACATCTCCCCAGACACCCAGGAGAAGGTCAGGCACAGGATCCCACTGCCCTGGGGAGCACCAACAGCTGAATTTTATTAAGAACTCAGTTCAACAGCAGGAGCAAGATGGAGCTGAAAACTTCTGCCTGATCCTTGATCACATCCCGAAACCCAAAGGGAGAAAAGCTGCACCATCGGGGTGCCCGGCGGTACCTGGGTGGGACGAGGCTGCTGGCACTGTGGCTTTACACTGGCAGGGATGGCGTGCACACCAAGGATGCTGTGATGGCCTGGCCATCGGCCAAGGTGGCTAATCTCATCACTGCGCTGCTTGCAGGGCTAGCTGAAAAGCAGCTGAAAACTCACCCTGAGAAAGACCTAGCCCTTTTCCAGTGTCCCCAGTACAGCACGTGCAACACCCCAGCACAGATTTAATCCTTCTGGCACGCAAGCTGCTGCCCATCAGCCTTTCACAGTTGCTCTGGGGGTTCCCTACCAGGGAGGGGGACACATTTTCTTTCTTGCTCCAGGTGAGAATCTCTCCTTCCCTATTCCCTCTCCCAGGGCCGCATCCAGCCTGCCACTCAGCGCAGCGGGACCCTTGGGGTCTGCACTCCAGCTGCTCATGCTGCCCATCCCAAGCCTGCAGGAGCCCCACATCTGGAGCACATCTGGAGGCAGGCCTGGCCAGTATCCCCCCGCACCAGCCGTTGGGGAGCAAATGGCCTCCTGTTGCCCATGAGGCGTGAAGCTGCTACCAAACCTCGTCAGGGGAGCGGTGCCGAGAGAGGCAAGCATCTGTCTCATGGCTGCAGATTTTGGGGCTGGATGGAGGGAGGCTGAGTCCTGCCCCTCCTCGCACCACCGTCTCAGGGCTGCCACCCACGGCCCCGGGGGGACCCAAACAGGCGATGCCGGTGGTTTCACTGCAGGGCTTGTGCAAAGTTGAGACATGCCTGAGCCATAAACTCCCATTAGTCAAAGCACTGGGATGACTGGTGCCTGAGTCCATCACTACCAACCAGGGGATGACTTCCCACTGTGCCATGGGTCTCACCATGGGGTTTGACCTGTTGGTATTGGGGCAGCTACTTGGGGTGCCCACCAAGGGGGTCTGAGCTCAGAGCCTGGCTGGCTGGAGGCTGGCATGGGGGGCAGATGAGCCCAGCGAGGATCTGTGCAGGGTCTCCCTGAGTTTCCCGCACACCAAAGAGACTGAGAGCCAGCCCTGGGGTCTCAAGTGCCACCTCTTGTCCAGATAACGGGGTAACGCTTAGAGCAGTCCTGTTTAGTAGCTCGCAGGTCCCTAGCACAGTCTGTGCCAGGGGAGTAGCTGCTCCCATCCTGCAGGAAAACGTTTTTTGTCCATTTCACTTATGGGACAGGTGAAAAGTGAACTACTGTGAGGTCTGGGCAGAAGGGAGGATGGGGAAAAAAGATGAAGAGGATGTTCAAGTGAGCATCTGGTGAGAGCCCACCTGGAGTGCTGCATCCAGCCCTGGAGCCCTCAGCACAAGAAGGACATGGACCTGTTGGAGCGGGTCCAGAGGAGGGCCAGTAAGATGATCCAAGGGCTGGAGCACCTCTGCTATAAGGACAGGCTGAGAGAGTTGGTGTTGTTCAGCCTGGAGAAGAGAAGGCTCTGGGGACACCCTATTGTGGCCTTTCAGTACCTAAAGGGGTCTTATAAGAAAGATGGGGACAAACTTTTTAGCAAGGCCTGTTGCAACAGGACAAGGGAAAATGATTTTAAACTAAGAGGGCAGATTCTGACTAGATATAAAACAGACATTTTTTTTACGCTGGGGGTGGTGAAACACTGGCCCAGGTTGCCCAGAGAGGTGGTAGATGCCCCATCCCTGAAACCATTCAAGATCAGATTGGAGGGGGCTCTGAGCAACCTGATGTAGTTGAAGAGGTCCTTAGTCATTGCAGGGGGGTTGGACTAGATGACCTTTAAAGGTCCTCCCAACCCAAACTATTCTATGATTCTATTGCAGACCCTCCTGAAGGCACAGCTGTGCATCCTCCAGCCTGTGGAGGGTCCTGGCTGAGACCTATCCCACCAACCCCATGCAGCTCCGGCCTTCCTCAGCCCAGGACCAAAACCCAAGCTGGATCAGGGTCCTCAGAGGTGGTGGGCTCTTGGAACCCACTGCTGCACCCAGCAGAGCTGAGCAGCCTTGTGGCACGGTGAGGCTGTCCCTGCCACCCAGACCCGGGGGTTCATGCCTCTGCCACAGGCGCCGGTGACTGCTCTCAGGCATGCTGCTTGTGGGCACTGCGGGACGAGATGCTTGTGCAGCATGGTGCACACCACACGGTGGGGACCCACCTGGGTGGGATCAGCCCAGAACTCTTGGGTGACATCCACCAATTCAGATGGCAATGCCAAGGTGATCAAGCTCAATTAATCCATGATGACAACTAAATTAAATGAAACCTCGCTGGGTGAGCTGCCAGCCCTCGGCAAGCTTATTTCTCCTGGCTTGGCCTGTGCTGGGCTCGGGGTGCCTTGGAATCAGGGAAAGGGCACAGAGCTCAGAAAGATGCTGGGCTTATCCGGACAGTGTGTGGGTCTCTCTAGGTCTTTCATCATCCTCCAAGCCCCACGGCTATTCTCCAAGCCCCACTGCAAGCTGGCTGCAGGCAGACCAGCCCCACTGAGGTCCCACTGGCCTGGCCAGGCTGCTGCTTCATATGGGGTGTTTTCTCCAGCCCAAAGAGTCCTCCTGTCTAAGTGCTTCCCCTTGGGAGCAATTCCTGCCTCTCCCCAACCACAGCCAGCCTCCAGCTGAGTGTCCACTCAGCGGACCAAACGCTCCCTTGTGTGGGGGAAGATGTTCCCCCAGGACTCAGGCTGGAGGACCTGGAGGACCTCCGTTGTAGGACCTGGGATGATGCTGCCCTAAGCTGCTCTTTCGACAGCAGACAAAAAAAGAAGGCATAGACCACAGCATCCATCTCTCCCCACACATACGATGTCTGCATGCAGGACTTCTGAGCTGGGCAGCCGGCGGACACATCCAACATTTGCTGTGGTGGGTGAGAAAGCCCCTGCGTGGGTGCCCGTGGCTCAGCACAGCAGTGCAGCAGCAGATGGGAAAGCACACGGTCACCAGGTCCGACTGGGAGACAGGGAGAGTCGGGGGAAGGGGCACAACATGGGGGAGGTCGTGGGGGGATGGATGGACACACAGCATCAAAGGCAGAGGGAGAAATTCCTTAATCCGAGTCCCCGCCACACAGAGACAAAAGTTGGAGGAAGGCTGCGCATGGTAATTTTTTTGGCCAGGGGGTCTGCGTGTCGCTGCCTGCCTTTGTGCACCTGCCAAAAGTCACTCCGGCTGGCTGTGAAGCGCTGCCCAGATTAATGAGGGATCAGTAGCCAGTGCAATGCAGAGCTATTAGCATTGCAAAAAAAAAAAAAAAAAAAGAGAGAGAGAGAAATGAAAAAAAGCCCTTGAACCCAGTAATTCAGCCGACAGCTTGCTTAGGACAGCGTGGGCTGGGATCTCATTCCCTGCTGTGGCCAAATACCCCCATCAGCCTGCTGGGAAAGATCACAGGCTGCCAAGGGATGGCCAGTGCCCACCCACAGCCCTGAGCACCAGGATGAGCCTGGGAACCAGTGCCACCTTGATGGAATGGGGACAGACACCCAGGGCAGGTGGAGGGGAGGATTTCCCAGCACTTGCTTTTCCCCCTGTCCATGCTAGTGTCCCCGCTCCCCGCCGCCACTCCCCCCACCATTTGTGCTGGAGGCCTGGGGACATCCACACAAGCCATCCATACCACCCACCCCAACAGGGGACATCCATGTGTGCCCTTGTCCCAGTCCCTGCCTGCAGACTGGTGGTACCGCCTTGCAGTGCTCAGCACAGCAGGAGTTAAGGAAGCCATTATCCACATTCCCCAGCCTCCCCCCACTCCCGCTGCCCCCTGCCCACCCTGCCAGGGTGCCCCGGCAGTGAAAAAGGTCACCGTGCTCTGTTCCCACCCGGGCTCTCCTCCTGGTCCAGTGGGACCACATAGCATTTGCTTGCTGGGTGCAGGGTGATGCACGGTCAGGTCTGAAGCCCAGATGGCCTTTGGAAGGGGATGGTGGGGAAGAAAACCCCGACCCTCCCTGCCCCGGCAGCTGGGCTGGGGGCTTGTGTGTGTTGGAAGGAGGTGGAGAGGGAGAAGGGGGGATCAGAGGCTTCCTTCTCTGCATCCCATGTGAAAATGTGTTTGCCGGCTCCCCTGTGGCGTCAGTGCCTGTGCTTTCCATTCCTTGACACCTTTGTCTCCCCAGCAAGACTCCCAGTGTGGGAAGGGGGTGCTCTGCTGCCGCGAAGCTGTCCATGCTGGGATGGGGTGTGCTGTCACCCCTTGGCCCCACGGCAGGGATGCACCACCTCTGTGCGTGCAGGGACAGAGACTAACACCTGCCCCAGGTGTTCTATTGAGCCTGGATGAGCCTGTCTTCCCCAAAATAAAAGGAGCACCCCGGCTATTGGAGGGTGAAGCTGATCTGCTCGCGCTGCCCGTGCCACCCACAGCGAGCGGGAGAAGGTGGAAAGAAAGCCCATGTAAGAGCACAGCCCGAGCCTGCCGTGCATCTCACATCCTTGCAGCCTCCCCCACCTCTGCATGCTCCCTGGGTTATCCTGGATAACGGGGCGGGGGGATGGGAACTGGGAGGGGGACAGGGCACCCCAGCGGGCTCGATTTCACAGCCTCTTCTCCCTGCAACAAGTGGCCAGACCCTGAGTTCTGCAGGGGCTCCGGCTGCGCAACTCCCTGCTGTTTCAGGTGCCGCCAGTCCCTGAGATTGCAGGGGAGGGTCCCGCCAGGGTCCCACCCGCCCTGGGGAAAAGGCTAAACTAAAAGCAGGAGTAACCCCCCAGCAAGTGTCCCTGCTGCTGGGAAGAGCGGGAGGGTCACTGCAAACAGCCACTGCAGCCAGCGAAAAGATGTCGCCGAGGGGAAAAGAAATGTTTTGCTTTTTCCTCCTTTCAAAGCTATGTCTGGAGAGCAAATAGGTCTGACATTCATTACTAATAAACGAGTCCCCAAATACCTCCTCCTTCCGCAGCGCTGCAGGAGTCAGTTGGGCTAACCCCCAGACAAAACTTTCTGCCCAGATTCTGGAATGACTAAAAGGTTGGGAAAAGTGAATGACACACACACACACCCACACGCCTGCCTTATTCCCTGCCAGCTGGGTAGCAAAGGAGCCCAGCAGGGTCTGAGCTGTGGTCCCTGCTGTCACCCCCCTCTCCCCAGAAAGGCTTCTGCACATAGCTCAGCCCCACTGCAGTCTGGGAGGACGAGTTATCGTTATCGCAGGACTCCTCTGGAGCCTGGGCTGTGTCACACCAGGTGCGGCTGAACGGCTCCCTTCTGGCTTCAAATAAAGAGCATCTTTGAAAGCGGAGCTGTAAGCCCGTTAATAACGGGACTCTTTCCCCTGCTGCCTTGTCCCCTTCTGCCAAGTTTCAACTGGCAGAGCTCGCTTTCGCTTGCGGCTGCAGGGAGGATGGGATCGGGGATGCTCAGGGTGCACATCACCAGCTCTAGCCCTGCCTGGCACTGCATTTACCACGCTGATTCAACGGGCTTGGGGTGAAAGCAGATGAGTGCAGCTTGTGCGTGGGCATCGCCGGGCACAGTTACCTGCCTGGCATGGTCTGCAGGGAAAGCTAAGCTTGCCAGTGCCATCCTCCCTGCCTGTAGCTGTGCGAGGATGCAGGTGAGCACAGGCACACGGACGCGTGGAGCAATGCCCTGCTGCTCAGTAGCACCTCTACGGCTGCCTTTGGAGGCCTGATCCTGCTGGGTGCTCAGTAAATTTAGGTCTCTAGCAGTTCCCAAGGGGGCTGAGAGAACTCAGACAGTGCCAGCTGAGGGTCCCGAGCCTGGCTCCATCCCTGGAGCTGGGGAAGGATGGAAAAGGTGATTTCTGAACATTTCCCACATCCGTCCTCCTCCCAGCCACCCTCTGCTCCAGCCCTGCCTGTCCCACGCCGAGCTGCAAGCAACGCTGCTACAGCCTCAGCGTTTTGGTCTGACCTATTAATTTCTTCTTTTTTTTTTTTTTCTTTTTTTTTTTCTTCTTTTTTAATCACTGACTTTGCAGCCGGCAGGGGAAGGGAGAGAGAAGCGCCGCAATAAAAGCTACCAGGCGTGAAGCTGTAACCCGGCCCGCTCAGGGTGACCTCTCTGCCAAGGTTGCCTCGGAAAAAGGGGGAGCACCGGCAAAGCGGCAGAGGCGGGGTGGGGTGGGGGGGATGCAAACGGGCGTGAAGAAGCACACCCGCCACAAAGTGACATTGCCACCGCGCCAGCAGGGACGCAGCTGCGGCAGGCAGTGGCACTAATTGCCTTCCCCATCTCCATCCGTCCCCTTGCCCGTCGCAGGCGGGGTACAGCATTAGCACACACTTCCAGGTTATTCCAGGGTGCCCCAAGGCAGGAAATTCCAGAGATAGCCTGTGAGATTCACCTGTTTAACCGAAAAATGCTGCTTTGCTTTGGGAGATGAGACTGAGCCCACCCTGGCAGCCACCCCCGACACATAAGGGGCAGTGGCCAGCCCAGAGGACCATGCCCTCCTTGCACCAACGCACCCAACCACTAAATATTTGGCTGTACTCACAAATTCCCCATTCCTGTCCCCAAATACCCATCGTTTCCCTGATCAGAGCTGCTCAGCAGCAGAACCGGCACAGATGCATCGTGGGCTCTGTGGCCCCAACTCCCCAGATCCCGAGATGGTGGGAGTACCTCTGCTCGCTTTTCCAAAGGATGCTTCCAGCCTTTGCAAATGCTCACGGATGTGGCTCTAATGCTTCCAAAACAGAAGAGGAAGGAGAGAACCCAACCACGTTATTAGCTTTAAATATCTCATGACCTTTTACTGCAAATCTCAAGATCTGAGGCGCAGCCCGCCTCACGGTTCGTTAACATTTCATGTTGTCAGCGCGGCCAATGGGTTCAATTAGACTTCGCGACGGCATCTGGAAA
Organism: Rissa tridactyla; assembly: GCF_028500815.1. Classification (NCBI taxonomy): domain Eukaryota; kingdom Metazoa; phylum Chordata; class Aves; order Charadriiformes; family Laridae; genus Rissa; species Rissa tridactyla. The sequence goes on from NC_071497.1 coordinate 76,697,686, forward strand.
TTGCTGGCAACCCACTGGAGGAAATCCTCCCTTGGCCTGGCCGCCAGCTCTGACACTGATTAAGAAATACCTTCTGAGCCTTGCCATGTTCCTGGGACATGCACTGAGCTGGTCAGTGCTCAGCGCATGGGATCTCCCTCCAAAAATTGTGAAAAGGGGAGATCTTGCTCCAGCACATGCTACAGGGTGGGAGAAAATTTGGTCAAGACCTATCCCGGGCTGGGCTCCCCAAAGATGCTGGGGATTGTGCGACCCGCCTGCATCTAGGGGTGATCGCGCGGATGTGCTCGTGGGGAGATCACATGTATAAGCGTGGCGATCGCTGCTGTTGTGAGTTAACTGAAGGAGCCTGTAAAACCAGAAACAGGCTATTAGCAATCCATTAGGAAAGGGTATCCAGTTCCAGCCTAGGTAAGCCATTAGAGGAACATCTGAGAGCATTAGGAGAGCTCGCTTGGGGCCAGGATGGGGCTATAAAACAGAAGAGGAAACCACGCTAATCTGGCTTGAATTACAAACTTAAAAGCAGCAGAAAAATAAAGGATACCCTAAACATTTAATGTTTTATATTTAGGAGACAGAAGGGGAGATTCTGCCAAAAGGAGAGAATAAAAAACCTGTTTAGGCTACAAATATCCCATCTCTCTTTTGGCAGCAGAGAAACCACCAGCCCCTCTTCCAGAAAGGGAGGAGAATGACTTTAAAGTTGCTTGAGTTTCAGAGCGAGCTCAGTGCTGGTGGGGTGGAGGGGAGCCGGTGGCCACCTGATGTGACACGATGTGACACGGCTGCATCCCGAACGGCTGGGAAATGCCTGTCCCCAGGTCTCAGGGAGCTGCTGCCAGGCGGCACGATGGTGCAAGGAGCATCCGGCACACACCCTGCTGCACGCTCACGTGGAAACTCACCATCACCACCACCACCATCATCATCATCATCATCATCATCATCATCATCATCATCATCATCATCATCATCACCACCATCTCTCCATTGATAGTAATTCCCAGAGCACATCCTCATAATTCCCAGAGCAAACTGCAACACGAGAGCTGCTAAGTGGCCTGAGCGGAAAGGCGCTGCTGAGCCAGGGAGAGCGAGCGCAAATGGCATGCTGGGGCTCAGCCCCATCTTGGCAAAGCGCTGGGAAGGGGATGAGGGTGTCCCTCCAGCTCTGGGTCAGCCCCAGATATTGCTCAGTAGGGGGGATGCTTGGGTCAAGCTTTGCTTAGCTCTCTTTTGCGGGGGGAAAACTGCATTTACGACTAGCTTGCGTAGCGGCGGTCTCGATAAGATCCACCACTTCCGCCACGGACGGCTTCATCTTCTGGTGCCAAGCCCTGGCATTATTAAAATCCTGAGAGGAAGAGCCTGGGAGAAAGCAGACACTGATTGAATCAGGCCCTACGGTATTCGACAGCTCGACATCCATCTGATCCTATTAGTGCTCATTCGGTCCCGCCTGCCGAGGTGCTGTGCATAAATCAGACCCTGCAAAGATAACGGGAGGCGGAGGGGAGAAAGGGGAGCTGCTCATTCTGCCAAGAAACGCCACGTGCGAGCAGGGCCTGTGTGGGTATTCCTGGCTCTGGACAGTCTCCGGTACTCCCTTGTGGGTTTGCTCCCTCAGGGATGCTGGGCTTCCCGCGGGGCTGCCAGGGGGTGGTAGGAGATGCTTAAAACCCACAGTCCATGGGTCCCACATGGGCGGGTTGCCATGAGGAAGCAGGGACGGGGCTCAGCATGGGGACCTTGGGCACACAGCGATGTGCCAGGGCATGAGGCAACCCAGGTCCTCCTGGCTGCTGGCGGAGACTTCTCTCCCTGCTGGGCTCCTGAGCTGCCCGGTTGTCAGCAAACAGGTTGTGTCCCATGGCTTTTCCATGCTGGCAAGTCAGTGGGGACAGCAAGAGTCAAGATGTGGGGCGGTTTGTGGCAGGACACCTTCAACTCAGCAAGAATTAAGACACCCCCAAGCAAGCGTGGCATGCGTGACCACTGCATCCTTTTTCAGGGCACTTCTCCCTTTGAGGAGAGACCCAACACCACCACCGTAGGAGGAGATGGATGTCTGAGCTCTACTAAACCATGCCCTTCCCTCTTCTGGCTGAGTTTGGGGTTACGGGGACACCCCCCAAGATACCAACAAGCAATATGTCGAGCAAAGCAGAGCTCAGTGTGGATTGTGCATGTTCCCAGCAAGCTGGCATCAGAAGCGTTCATTTTCTGGGTGCAAAGCCCTGCATTTTCTGGGTGCCTGACTAGGCTAAGCAGGCTGAGCGTGCCAAGGTGGGTCTGGGGTCGGAGCAGCTCTCGCTGCTGCAGCACTGCCATCCCCTGGTGTTTGGGAGCTGATTGAATTAGGCTTCGCAAATAATTCACCTGATGAATAGTGGCAGTTTTCCTCAAATCATCCACAAATCAGATTTTTCATTACCCAGCCGGCGGGGCAGAGAGTCAGAAAACAAGGCTGGTACCTCACTCGCCGAATGCCTGCACTTGCTCACGGAGCAAATTATTCCCCAAACACACTTTTCCATCAGCCAGTGATGGGGCACATGTCTCTTGCAAGGGGATAGTGACTAAAAGTGGTACCCAGGACTCCTGTAACCTCCTGGGATGCCAGGAGATGAGCCCTTCCCAGTCCTGCTTGCACCCACCATGAGGGCTGGAACGTCAAGCTCTCTCTGCAGCTCAGGGTACCTTTAAATGGGAGAAACTGAGCTTTTACTGCCCCAGAAATGCCTTTTCCAGTCAGGGTGGCCCTGCTGCCGGTGTCGGCAACACCTCCATGTACTTCCCACTGTCACTGCCTGCCTAAGACCACTGATGGAGAGGTCACACTGTGCCCTTGGAGGCCCTGCAGTGAGGGGGCAGGCACGGCTTGACCCCGCGAATATGAATCCCAGTACTCAGTGATGGAGGGACCGTCCACCCTGAGGGTGTCAAGGCGGGAGGCAGGTTACTGTCTCTCCCACTATTTTTGTGCGCAAACCCCTGCATTTGCAGGGTGCATGGCTGGGTCAGGCTGTGGCAGGGTAAAAACATCAAGGTTTTCCACAATAGTTTCACACCTTGAAAAAAATGACATTGTGCTTGGTATTTCCCATTAATTCTTCCTCTTTTTTCACAGCTTCTACAATTCGAGCATTTCTCCCCCAGGTGAAAAAAGAATATCCACAGCAAACTAATGTCCAAACTCCACCGCTGCTTTCTTACCCCTCAGGATGTTCTGCGGGTGTTCTCCTGCTCCCCGGAGGGAAGAGAAGAGCAAAGAGACAAGCAGGAAAACCCTATCCCAACCCTTCCCTGATTTCCAAAGCCATCAGCAAATGCTCCAGTTTGAAACAGCTCCTGTGGCGCTGCCTCATCAAAAACAAAAAAACAACCAATGCAAAAAGAAACAGTGGCCGAGACATTGACATCTTGCAGAGACACGAGCAAAGTCTCCCAACCCCTCTCTCAGCTGTTTCTCTCCCCAGGAAGAGCTGGTCGGCAGAAAGCCCCGCTTGGCTCCACGATGCAGGTGAGCTCCCTGGGGACCGAGTGCTGCCTCCTATTTGTCTTTTTGGCGGGGCTGGGGGGCAAAATGCTTTATCAAGCAAAGCACCTAATTGTCTTTTGACGGGCCCAGCTCGGTGCAGGGGGGATGCTGGATAAGCCGTGCCAGTGTAGCAGCACCTCTCCTCGAGTGGCAGATTGCTTTCCTTCACCAGCCGAGCGTGCAAGCAGCACACGGAGGAGGGGGGAAAAAAAAAAAGTCCATTTGTTATCTTCCTGCAGCTAACAAATGAAATCTGTCCTCCGGGCTGCCAAGGATTTCACTGACTATTTTTTTTTTTTTTAAAGAAACAAGAAATAAAAGTAAGAAATACGATAACATCGCGGCAATCGCGCCATGACTGTGCTCTGAGTTACGGTGAGCGGTATTTTATCTTCAGTTCAAAATCTAAATGTGGCAGAGGCACATTTAAATGTGGTGACATTTATACTTTAAATGCCTTTTACATCTCGTTGGCAGGTTTTATATAGAACATATGTATGGAAAGTAGATAGGAGCCGTGGATGAAAATGCAGAGCGGGGAGAGCCTGCAGAGCCATTTGTAGGCAGAATGTGAGCTAAAAGAAAGACGGAGAGGAAGAGAGAAAGGAGCAGAGACAGGGAAGGAGATGAAAAAGGTTTGGGTTGCCTGGGCAGTAAACAGACTTTTTTTTTGGTCCCTGACCACTTGTTCCCAGCGCAATTTGTTCCGAGCCCCCAGCACTGCCTCCTGTCCCGGCCACCTCAGCGTCACTTACATGTTGCCACTGGTCCAGGATGAGGGGCCGATACCGCAGGAAGAACTTGAGTGGGAAAGACTCGGGGTCAGGCCAGGACGAAGGGTTTTGCCATGACACCTCCAGCCTCCGAGGGTTATTGGGCACGGGTTTGGCCACCACGCTCTCCGGAGGGTCCGGCTTTACTGGAAGAGAAGAAAGTGGCTGGTAAACCTTTCATGCGGCATCCTTATACCCCTGCCTGGGCTTTGTGCCATGTGCTTTCCAAGGGGAGCAACCAACACACAGAACATCCTTTTCCTGAACTAATTAGATGCAAATCACCTTTTCTTATCCAGGTCAGTGGTACGGCTGTCCAGGCACAAAATAACAACCATCAAGGAGATGCCAGTGCTGGAGACAGGAAGAAGCTGGCCAGGACAGAGAGCATCCCTCCTCCCCAGGGCTACTTGGGTCAATGCAAGCAGTCCGCCAAGCCCAAATCCTGCAATTTCCTTGCACCTCCTGATTCCTGCGAGTCTGACCCACTTTCAAACCCACGTACCTCGCAGTAAGGTGATAGAGTTTGGCCCTTGGGTTTAGGGCTGGGGTTTTGAGGATTCAAAACGTTGGCAGCACAACATAAATGCCAAGGTCGAAGGACTGCCGTGGTCGCCTTCCACCCCAAGTACCTCTCCCTCTCAGCCCTGCTCTGCTTTTGGGATATGGGGATATTGTCTTGCTACCTGACAAGTATTTCAAGCGAATATTAATTGGCTGCGAGCAATGCAACGTGCTTTGAAGTTGCAGCTACTTTCAGAGTGCTGGGAGAAAATCACAGACAGGCTGTGATGAACGGCATTGCCCGTTGCAGAGTGAGCCTTGCTTGTCACTGAGGGTTTGCTCAGCTCCTGACAGCTCAAACTCCCAATTTGCAATAGCAAAGCTACAAAAAGACCAAGATTTGGGTAACACCCATGCTTCTCCTTTGCTCATGGCCGGGAAGGAGCTGGTCATGGGGCTGGTCATGGGGAGCTGGGCACACAGCTGTGCCTGGGGTGGAAGAGGGCTCTCTGTGCACTCTAAGAATAGCAATGCGTGTGAGTCCTCGTGTCCTGGGAGGGCTCTTAACCCCCTCCAAAGTCCACATGCAGGCCGATGGTTCCCTCCTGGCCTGAAAATCTCTGGATTGAGTAATGGTCCCCTGACTCTGACCACCTTGAGCAGCAGTTTCTGAAGGCGCCAGCACCAAACTCCACTCCTGAGCACGGAGGAGGGATGCTTGGTCTGTTGGGAGCCCCGCTCTGCCTGGCAGAGCTCCTGTCCTGCTCTCAGAGGTCTTTTCCTCCATGGTGACTCCAGGAGTTCACCTGCTGTGGGTAGGAGGTGACGTCCACACAGGGGCTTCACCTACCCTAGGAGAGGAAGGGGGTTGTGGTGGTGAGTGAGCTGCTCCCTCGCTAGCCTGCCTGCCCACTGCCTGCAGCCCTGCCTTGTGGACGAAGGGCACCTCTCCCTCCACTTGAAGCTGTATGGGACCAGTCACTGATCGGGGGCCAGCCTGCTGCAAGTGGGGTCGTGTGTGTGCCGTTCACTGCCATCTCTGCTCCAGGATGATGGTGGCATTGCAGCAACTGTCTCCAGGAAGACATCCTCCCTGCTTGCTCCTCTTAGGAGAAACCAGCCTGTGATGCTTTGAAACCTGCTTTCTTGGCTGTGGGTGGGTCACAGGGGGGGTGCTGAAATGAAGTCACAGCCCCGCCACCTCAGTGGGACCCAGAATTGTCCCTCGTTCCTCCCGAGGTGTAGCCCACTACCACCTCCCTCTCCCCAGCCCTCCTGCCCAGCACCCTGGCACACACCCTGCTGTAGTCCTCCTTCACCGTCATCTTCACCGTTACTCTGACAGCCTCTCCCGCCTCCCATCACCTTCCCTCTGCTGTGGCAGGTGCAAGGAAGGCTGGACATCTTCCTCTATCCCTACTGCACCCAGCACTCAGAGGATGCTCCCGGAGGCTCGGGGAGTGGCTGGTGAGCAAGCACTCATGGGCCTGACCACGGGTACCTAGTGCCACCTCCCAGCTCCCATTGACCCCTCTCTGTGGCAGGATGGGACAAGATTTTCCATTTTCAGCTTTATCCACAGCAGGAGGGATGACTTTTGGGCCTGCGCAGTGCTGAGCTACTCCAGATGGCTGCGCAATTCCTCCACTTGCTTCGAATCCCCGGGCTTGGGCTGGACATCAGCTTCCATCGACAGGGACTTGGAGTCCAAACGCATACGGAAAAGTATAAATCCAGTGCTGGCTCAGTGGGCTCGGCTTGCAAAACAAAAGTCTGTTTGGCTGAACGAATGCAGATGACTGCGAATTGTGGCTCTGCAGTGAGGAAGTGGGAAGGAAAGCACCAGGCGGGGGATGGACACGATGGGATGCTCACTGGGGTAACACAGGGAGCCTGGCCCTAATTTTTGAGGTGCCAGCCTGGAGCCACGGCAGAGGAATGCTTAAATGCAGTTGTGCCAGGTAGGACACACGTGCTTGGGCAGCAATGAGAGGTGCCACTGTGGTGGGTTGGAGGAAAGCATAACAAAAGATGCCCTGATGAAGAAGTGGGAGTCACCTGCCCGTTTTGAAGGGATGTGATCCCCAGCCCTGCTCGTGCGGGTTGGAGACTGTCCCAGGCACGCAGGGGAGGGCTGCCCTGGCTCCGAGAAGGAGCTCCCAGCCATCGGAGGGGCTGCGATCCCAGCTGCGGAGAGTCTTCAAACGGTGCGGCGGGTTAATGGGAAAACCAGCAGTCCCTGCTACCTCCCCATGTGTCCCCCCATCCGTGGGACTCCTGCCCAGGCTAGAAAGCACAGCAGTGCCAGCCCCTCTGAAAGCACAAAGCCAAAGCTGTTCCTGCCACGTCCCTCCGAGGCAGCGGGCTTGCAAGAGCCAGAAGAGGGAACCGCAACTCAGGCAGCTGGTCCAGCGAGGACAGACCCGCATCTCTTAGGACAGACCTCCTAACGCTGTGCTCATCACGGGGAACATCATGATCGGTCCCGCAAGGGCCAGTTGAGGAGTGAGGGGACATGGGCTGTGCCCAGCTCCCCAGTTTCTATGTGACCTTGAAGGAGTCCTTTATCCTCCACAGCCTCTCGGGTTCCTGCTCCACACATGGGGATGAATGGTTCTCCTTCCCCAGCCTTTGTCTTTCTCCATTTAGCCCGCACATGGTGAGGCAGGGGCTGTCTGGCTGTACATCAGCCAGCGTAACACAGCCCTGTCCTCGGCAAGGGCCTGCAGGCAGTAACATAATAAAAGCAATAATAGTAATAATAATAATGGACGATGGGCATTAGACCGAGTACTGGTTAAGCGGCTACAAAACCAGATGTAATATTATCCTGCAGAGCTGAGGGAGCATCATCAGACATTCCTGGGAAGGGGACTTGGACGGGAGGAGACTCTCAGCTCTTCCCGCTTGGTTTTCGGCTGCTGCGTCCAAGCGAGGGCTTGGCGTGCAAGAAGAGCCATGGAGAGAGGTTTTCCTGAAGGCTCTGCATGCTCACCCGTAACTGCGAGTCTTTAGCCATCCATCACCCCCGGCTGTTGTTAGACACATCTCGAAAGAGAGCCAGTGGTTCAGAAAGGCAGCTGAGACCCTGCAGCATGGAGGGGCCTGTCACCCATCCCACCTCTCCAGCGAGTGCTAAAATGGATCCCTTGCGGCTGTTAAATATCCCCTGGCATTTTCCATGAGCAGAGGGACATTAAACTCCATGTCTTAGCCAAATGTCAGACTAGGTAATTTAATTCTGCTTCCCTAAGTAGTATGAATTGAACTGACCTTCTGCCTAGGCAACTGTATACCCGTGTTTAGAGACTCTGAATTTCATACAGGCGTGGGCACGTTTGTCCTCATGCAGCCCCTCCGAGATGCTCTGCCTCTTAATCACCCCAGAGCCGGAGCTGGGAGGATCCAATGACCTTCCCAAGGTCACACAAGGGATGGGTGGCCGATTTGAGGAAGGCACCCATGCCTACAGGCCTCCTACAAGGCTGCCTTCCTCCTTTTAATGCTCTGCATCTTCTGATGATTTTCCCCAGGCTCACAGGAGGAGAAAGGCGCTGGGGTGGGATGCTGGTGCTGCTGCACGGTGGTGATGTCCCTGCTTTTCTGGGGGAAATGTGCCAGCTACATGGTTCTTGGGCCAAAACACAAGCAAGGAAGGTGCGGTTGTGTCCTGGACGGCCACAAATGTCCCCATGCTCTCCCATCGATCTCGAGGGAGGTGGCAGCTCCTGACACACCACCTCACTCCTCCGTGGCACCTTCCTCTGCCTCAAGGCCCTCTCCTTTCCAGATCCCCCAGCCCCTTTGCAGCCTTAGGCTGGAGCCCTGATGTCTTTGCAGAACCTTGCCCCCTGCACGCTCACCTTTATTAATATTGATACCTTTGCAGAAGATGTAATTATGAAAACAATTTCCAGAGGCAAAATGAGGAGGAAGGCAGTCCGGATCTCCTGCTGATGAGAGATGGGGGCCAGAGCCCTGGAAATGTGTTTCCAGCCATCATTGAAAATGACAATGCAGAGTGACCCCTCGCAGCTGGCTGCTAAAAACCAGCACGGCACGACCGCCAGCAAGGCATGGGCTCAGGATAGCAAAAGAAAGTACCAGTCATTTTCCACTCAATTAGAGCCCATCTTCTGAGCGGCTGGGGAAGGGATTTTCTGCTGGGGGCTGCAGGGAGGGAGGAAGGAGAGAGGAAGCAAAACCAAAGGAGGTCACTCCTTCCGACGGGGCCTTTTTGTGTTTGCCCAAGCTGGGTGGGTGGTCTGACCCAGCAGCGGGTCTGCTGCCAGCTCAGATGGTGTTGGGAGGGAGAGCCCCCGGCCCTGCACTGCTCTTGCGTTGGCTCCAGGCTGCTCCATCCCCAGCAGGGCATGAGATCAGGGCTTCACGCCTGGGGTTTAACTTCCATGCAGAAGGTGTGATGGTTTTCTCTAGGCTAAGGAGAAAACAGAAGGCAGGCTTTCACATCCCCAGCACTGGGATTTTAGGAGAAGCATCATGCAGTCGCTGGTTGACACCATCTCTCCATTGTAGCAGGATGCGTGCAAGTGTCGCAATGCTCCCACGCAGCATTTTCCCACGAGCCGATGCAATAGCTTTGTCCCAAGCCATAGGTTTTCCTCCCCTCCATTCAGTAGAGCGAAACCCAGCACAACTTCCAAGAGCAGATCTCAGTGCAGCTGATACTAGTAGAGATCCCCAGGGAACCTGCTGGGTGCTAGAACCACACCACCAGCACCCACCATGCTGGGACACAGCCCTGGGTTCGCAGCCACGGGGAGCCAAAAGAGACACTGAAATACAGAAGCTTCTGCAAGGAGAGCAGGCAACCTGGGGCAAAATTGTGTGGCAAAATGGACAAATGCCATGCACTTGTTTTAATTGGAAACACCCAGATGGCATAAGGAGAAGCTCCGTTCAGGGTAGGCGGCTGTTGGTCGGCGGCAGCCGAGTTTGTCCTGCAATGACTCTGCTAAGCCTGCTGACTGCCTGCTTGAACACTCAGTCACCACCGCATTTGTGCTTCTTATGCACAGTGGCCGTAACAAATCCCGAGGAAGAGAATTTCACAGCTGTACGGAACACGGAGATTTTGAGGCTGCCAGATATTGCAGTGTTTATGGCAGCGGGCTGGCTGCAGGGTGCAGGACACAGCCTGTCCTACCAGCACCGGACCATCACCCCTTCCCCACGCACCATCCCGCAGGGTGTTATAGCATCTCCCAGGTGGTCTCACCTCTGGGGGGGTCTCACCTCCCACCACAACCACCAGGAAGTGTCCAGGCACCCTGCACCCCTCCAGGTGGTCTTGCAAGAGGCAGCGATATTGCACCCATGCTCGGGGCAGCACTGGCCTCTGCTCACCACCCCTCCTCTGACCTGGGCTGAGTTCAAACTGCTGGGCTGGATCCGGCTTGCGCTGGTGCCGGGATGCCCGGGACAAGAAGCTGGGTGTGCTTCCCTGGGGGGTTGCCCTTGTGTGCTGGATGGAGGACCAGATGTTTGGGAAGCCAGGCAGGGCATGGGTGGGATGCAGATGTTACAGGACGATGCCCTGAACTCCTGCAGGAGGGAATGCAAGGAACTCAGAAAATGCAGCTTAATTGCTGCCCTGGGCCCTGCAGGCTGGAGGTTACCTTCATTTTTAAGGAGTGTATCTTCCACAAACACAACAATTTCCATTTAAAGGCACCCAAGTGACTTAAAATCCACCACTTCCCTGCTAAGCTCCTTGCCTTGTTATCAATGTTTGCAGTGCACTGACGAATACAAGCTTCAGATATGGACCGCAGCTGCAGGGACATGGCAGGACAGTCCCTGCTCCAAAATAACTTCCCTGCCTTGTTCAGAACAGGCACCTTGTTTCTTCTTTGATGTTTTCCAGGAGTTGGGGTAGAAAGGGAAAATCTGGGATAGCAGTGGAGCTCCTCTCCTCCTGCTCCAGCACTTACAGCAGCTCAGGACTGGGACATGCAGCACATTGAAGGCAAAGACTGACTGCTGGCTGCACTTCAAGGATTCATTTATTTGTTTTTCTGGTCCAGTAATTGCCACGTGTAACCAGCAAATTGTTTTTTGATGTGTTCCTGAACTCTATTCTCTCCCATTTTTCCTGTTCTTTGAGGGTGGACAGGCTTGTCACGGCACCGGCTGTAATCCGGCTTTGGATGGCGGCAAAAACGCTGCGCCCAGCTCCCTGCTTTGCCGTACTTGGCACTGAATTGCTCAGTCCACGCCAGTCCTTCACAGTCAGAGAAGCATCTGCACTGTGGGTCCAGATGTGGCCGGGCAGCATCCCTGTGGCACAGCCGGTGGCACGGACACCCCGACCCCCAGGGCCCGCTGCTCCCTGTCCCACACTGCACAGCACCCACTGCCCAGGTGGGGCACTCAAGAGGTGTAAAGGGGGGAATAGTGGTTTTAGGAGCATGTTAGGTAAGGGCTGGTGGAGGATGACTTTGGGAGGGCTTTATCCTGACTAGGGATGGGGGAAGAGAATTCTAACTTCTCTTCCAATCTGGACTCCCATGACTCTGCTTCCAGCACAAACACCAAACATCTCTTTTAGGAGAACTCACGGGGGCAGGAAGGGCAATGCCATTTGGACAACACCAGTTTCACAGCCCTCTGCCCTGGTTCATGGCAGCCACTTCCCCAGCCCCAGCCCCTAAGCAGGGATGAGGTCAGCAACCATGGGAGACCTGGACCACTAGGGATGGGACCAGGCAGGGCACCAGGCCACCAACATGACTAGCATGGGAGCTGCCTGTGGGTATCCTGCCTGGTTCCTCCAGGATGCTCAGATGCCAACATCAGTTACAGCAGGGCTGTGAGAATCAGGGGGGCGTGGGGAGGATGCCAGGGTTGTTGAGACCCTGGCTCCACCTCATGCATGGATAGGCAGAGGCTCCACTTGGAGAGTCTGCCCCTTCCCTGTCCTGTTGCTCCGGCGTGCGGAGCGAACCAACCCCAACACCGTCTCGGAGAGGCCAGTTGCTGCCGCAGAAGTTACCTATGGCGAACTCGTCAAAGGTGAGAGTGGTGGAGTTTTTGCCCAGAGCATTCGTGACTGTCAGTGTCACCTTGTACTTCACCGTCGAGAAGAGCTGGAGGTATTTGATGTGACACCTGTTTTTGGGAAAGATATCCTTCTCGCAGACCATCTCTCTCATGCCGTGTCTGGAAAGTAGAGGTGAGAAGAGCTGTTACCTACGGAGCAGTGCTCAGAGTGGGGATGTACCCACACTGCTGCAGGGAGGAGGCAGAAGCAGCAGCGCTGTGTCCCCACTCTGCCTGCGGTCCCCATGCACCAGCCAAAGGGCTGCTTTCCTCCTGCCAGGGAATTTTGCAGGCTCACGGTGTGACGTTTTATCCTAAACTTGCACAGAGACTGCGGTCAATGTCCTCACGCTGGCCCCGAGGAAAGGATGAGACCCTGCTGGGTTGGAGTTGCCTCTGGCCCTCCTGTGAGAGGAACGGGGTGTCCTTTCTGCTGGGGACAAAAGTCCCAGAAGATGATGCACAGCACCAGCCTGTGCAAGAGCTGTGCCAGGACCCAGGCACAGGGCGGAGGATGATGCCATGCCAGGACCAGCTCTAGGTGGGGGACACTGCTGCTGCCTGGGGCGAAGGGCCAGCGTACGGCAGAAGGGAGCGTGGCTGTGCCAAATGTGCCAAAAACCGGCAGGCACAACCTCCACTGGAGACAAGTGGTGCAGAGAGGATGGACCTGGGGGACATGGAAAGGGGACCTAGGAGCTGGGGACTTTCCTGGTCCCCTCTGGGGAAATTGGAACTTTCTTGGGACAAAGCCCCAGTGCCAAGTATCCAGTTTGGATGTCCCTGGAGCATCTTCCCCCAGGCTCATTTTTGGGATGCTGATCCCATACCCTTGGCACAAGTCAGACCCACTGCCCCACAACTTCACAGCACTACCAGGGACCTGCTGGGACAAAAACTTGCCCCACTGCACCCTTCCTTCCCAGGCACTTACATGACGGAGATGTTGAAGAAGTTGGGGATGTAGGTGGGAGTGGGCAGGTGCCAGCTGCAGTAGAAACCCTTCGGGTAGTTGTTGGACCGGCACATCAGCACTGGCTCCTTTGGGGGGGCTGCCAGGGAAAGAGAAAGAAAGAGCAATTACCCGTTGAGGTGGAGTTATCACCAGGACCTGAACAAGGGAATGTCCCTCTGCTCTCAACTGCTGCCAGCTTGGGAGGGGACACAGCGTGCAAGGGGAGCCTGGTCTGTGTTTATCAGCTGCTCGAAACATCTGGGGGCCTTTCTCCCATGTCTGCTGCTGAGGTCCCCCATGACATCTTGCTTTGGCTGTGCACAGCAGCCCACCTTCTCCCCTGGCACCTCACTGGCTCTAATGAGAGATGGAGTTGCAGAGGAGCTTGGCAGGTACTGGGGCAAATTGTCTCCAAGGCTGTGACAGAGACATCGCTGATGGGGAGGAGGTGCTGCTCTCTTGACCCCAATAAGTTACAGCGCTCACGGGCTCTCTCTGCTCTTATCACTGCCTGGGGAGCAATAAGCTTGTTGAGGGATGATCCTCCAAAAGACCAGAGGTCCTCAGAGAGAGTAAGAAGGACCGCTTATGGCAAGGTGAGGAGGAACAACCTGAAACCAGCAGAGAAAGTTCATCTCTCCAGGAGCACTGGCAGTGTTAACGCCTTCAGCAGCAGGGCAGAGCATCCCATCGCAGGGCTCTGCCTCCCAAGAGACATGGAGGCAACCAGAGACAGGATGAGAGCATGCAGCGGGGAGCAGCCCACCTCTGGCCTCATCAGCTGGTCTTAGAGGTTAGAGGCAGCAGAGGATTTTAAACCCAACCAAGTGTTCACAGTGCACTTGGCTTTCCCGGGCATAGATGCACTCTGTACTCTCTGCATGAGCACAGCCGGAGCTGCAGGAAGACTCTGCAAAATGCCAAGGGCCAGTGCGTGCAGGAGGATGAGAGGTGATACCTTTCAGCTGATAAATTTTGCCCCTGTAGGTTGGTAAAAATCTTATCTGAACTGACACAGAATTCAACTCCTCTCAGTAGCTGGACGCTTGCACTGCTCACAGTTTGGCTCTTAACTGCAGCACCGTGGAACAGTACCTTGCCATAAAATACACTCCCTGGGCCGGATGTGCACCAGGGTTCCCTCAGAAAAGCTGTCTGAACCTGTGGCGGTCCCTCTTTCCCTTCCTTCATTAGGCATGAAGGCATGCCCCATGATGGCATCCCGGGATGTCTCAGGGCATGCTCTTCTCTCCAAGCAGAGGTTTTGAAACAAACCTAGCAAACCTGTCAGCCTCAGTGCAAACATCACTGCTCACCACCCCACCACGGCCCAGGCAGCACTCCACACCACACGGCCAACTGCCCTCCTCCCTGCTGCTGAGGCAGATCTTTACCTATGGCTGTTATTGAAAACGTGATGCAAACCGGGATGCAATGATGCTAGAGTTCAGGGAGCACCCCCAGGCTGGGAAACTCCTTCCCCCGGGGGCTGCAAGGGCAAATCACAAGTCCCACAGCACCGTGCATGCAACATGGAATCACAGAATGTGTTGGGTTGGAAGAGACCTTAAATACATCTCGTTCCAACCCCCTGCCATGGGCAAGGACACCTCCCACTAGGCCAGGTTGCTCAAAGCCCCATCCAGCCTGGCCTTGAACACCTCCAGGGATGGGGCATCCACAGATTCTCTGGGCAAAGTTCCAGTGCCTCACCAGCCCCACAGTAAAGAACTTCTTCCTACTATTGAATCTACGTGTTTTGCTATGGAGCAGCCCATACTGATGTTGCAGGGAAGCTGTGTGACAGCCTAGGACACCTCTGTTTGCCATGCCAGAGAAGTAAAGGATGCAGCGAGTCAGCAAAGGGTGCCCTTGCTGCACCAGTGAGCCGGCAGCACCGGGAAGATGCCAAAGCCCCAAGAAATCAATGCAAAATGGGACATCCCTACAACCCTGCAGCAAATCCCCCACGTGGCGCGCAACCCTGGAGAGCTGCTGGTCTTCTGGAGGTGTCTAGGACCAGAGCAGGACCCTGATGGGAAACAGCAGCCCAACAGTATCCTCTGGAGAGGGACAACCCAGCCAGTTTGCCCTGAGCATGGACTGAGAGGGCTGCCAGGGTCTTGGCTGGGCACTGCACGGCAGAGCCCATGGTCAGAAAATGCTGACGGGTTTTGCTAGAAAAGCTTTCTGGGGGGATGCCATGAGCCCCAGCTGCAGCACCCTACGGCAGTCTAAAAAGGGGAAACTGAGGCTCAGGGCTTGCTTGCACACCAGCACCCCTGGGGCGGGGTTGGAGGGGGAGCGAGCAGATGACAGGGAGCCGGAGAGCAAAGAGAGGGAGAGGGAGAAGGGAAGGAGAGGCAGAGAGGGAGAGGGAGAGGGAGAGGGAGAGGGAGAGGGAGAGGGAGAGGGAGAGGAGGGGGCCGGCAGGGAGGGAAGGCTGTGCTGGTCCGTAACGTGTGTTCCTCCTAATGGCTATTTCAGCCTTCAGCCGGCTGACGAAGGCCAGAGCCTGGTTAATGAGCCTCCCAGCTAAATTATTCAAGCAGACCCTCCGCAGCAAAACAGAGTGGCTAATCCCAAGGCCAGAGACAAGGGCCTGATCCCTGCTACAGCTCCATCCTCCTCCTCCTCACCACCTCCTTAACCCCTTCCCTACCCCACCGCTGGCTCCGGGGTGAGGCGGGAGCAAACAGCGGGGAGCATCGCCCTTTGCAGGGGGCAATGGTGGGGGGATGGTGGTGTTTGAGGGTCTCGGGAAGTGTTTCGGAAGGGCTGAAGGGGTGCAGCGGATTTAGGGACAGCCTTTGGGGTCAAAGCGACCGCGTGGTGGCAGTGTGAGCTAACACCACCCGCCTGGCACCCGCCAAACCGGGCTGGGGGCTGGAGGTACATTGCGTGGGAGGGGGGAGGACGCTGGGGATGCTACCCTGGGGCTTTTGCCCACTTGCACTTATGCATTCTTGCCCATTGCTTGTGCTCAGCCATCCCGCATGACACCAGGAGCTTGCCGAGGCAGTCAGAGGCGGCCCGGGCTTCGGCGAGCATCCCTGAGCTCCTGCACGGTCCCTGCCCAATGAAGAGGCTCTGCCCTACCTGCACGGCCCCAGATGCTGCACTGCCACCGAGCCGCAATTATTCCATCCGAGGATAATTTATCTCCGTTGTCTCCAGTATTACACCGGATCCGGCTCTTGGTGATCTGTGCTAATTCCTCCACTAGCTGCAGCGGGGTTGTGCCTCCAGGTTTGCTTTGCTGCAAGAAGGGGGGCTGCCCAGACTGCCTCCTGTGTCCATCTCCACTCTGCAGCAGCCTTTGAAGATGCCCCATTTTCACAGCCTTGAATGCCTCGGAGATCCTGTCCTTTGCTTCAAGAGTGGGGCCCCAAATGCAGCCCCTAGCCTCTGTGCCCACAACATCCTCCACCTTTCTTCCTCTCGTGCCTTTTAGCAACCCAGAGGCGGAAGGAGAGCATGGGGAAGGGGGCAAAATGGCCCTTGTATCTCTGCCACCCTGGTGCCCATGCAGCATCCTCAGACTGCTGCAGTTGAAGGGATGCTGCTGTATGAAGCCTGTCTTGCCCCAGACACCACCCTCTCTTTCTGGGCAGGGACAAGCTGTCTCATAAGGACATTCCTGCCACCTCCATCTCTCCAAAGAGCCGTCAGTCCCAGAGCCACAGGCATTTTGGGAGGGGGATGTCGTGCAACTGCCTCACTTTCCACCTCGATGGGCAGAAAGTCCACCACATGGGAGAGTGCAGGGCCAGCGCAATGTGTCACCTGGGGCTATGACCATGACACCATGTGGGTGACTGTGACCATGACCACCCGGTGCCACAAAGGAGAGGGCTGCAAGCCCCTTCTCAGCTGCCATGGTGCATCAAGAAGGCTGTTTGTCCACCCTACCACGGTGTCTTCTCCAAGCTGGTGGCAGGGTCCTCATCTCCCCGTGGGAGATGGTGGCTTGCAAACCGTGTTCCTCTCCCCTCCTCTCCCAGGAAAGACGCTCGCCGGCACAGCTCATCCTGCCCATCAAAGGCTCTTAAAGAGAGCAAATAAAATTGCAGGCTCCAATCGATCCGGCTCTCCATAATGCTGTCTTTGGATGTGGGCCAGCCTGTCGGGCCAATTGAGAAAGCAAGAAAGGCAGCGGAGGAAAACAAAGCCATCAAGGGAGCATTAAAGGCTTTTTCTGCCCTCAGGCTTTGGGCAGTGCCTCTGGGCGCGGGGTGTCCCCCTCCATCCTCCCCGGGCTGATGTCCAGCTCTCAGCCCAGCTTTCGGCCCCTGCCCCATGCCGAAAACAGATCAAGCAACATGTTGCCCCTGCACGGGCACTTCTCCCCAGGCTCCTGCACGCAGCCTCCTTAATCCTGGCAAATATTTACTTCCCCGTCGCCTCATGGAGCTGCTGAACTCTGTAAAGGCAGAGCTCCTTCCCTTTCCTAGCAAGCAGCGCCTGCCCTCTCTAATCTGTCTATTAACCTCTCGCATGGCAGGAAGCCACTTCTCCCACGCGCTCTGCTGATGTCCTCTCTGCAAACACGGCGTGTTTAATGCCCGGCGGTGGCGGCTTCCCAGCGGCTTGGGCTGCAGCCACAGCCTTGCTGCAAAAGCTTGGGACAGGGGGATGAAAGGCTGTGCCGGGATCCCACTGAGGTGCATCCCACCGGGGCACGCTGCTTGCAAGCTGTGCGATGCTCCAGCAGGATTCAGAGCCTGGGAAAGGCAGCAAAAGCTGGTGCCAGGGTCATCATCTCTGCAAACCCCGCAGAAGACTGGTGGCAGGGACAGGGCTGGCTTTCCCACTACACGATACCCCAGGCTATGCATCCATTTGACTCCTGTTCCTCTGGCCTGTTGGAAATAGCTGTCGCTTGACCAGCTCCAGCATCTCTGCTCAGCTGGGGAGAGCACAACAAGTGGTCCTTGAGGATGAAACAGCTCTGGATGCGTCAGTACACACAGAGATTTTTGTCTCCTTCCCCATCTCTAAAGCCCGGTCGTCCCTGTACCCTGAGTCCCACTGCGCAGGGGAGAAGTGTGACCAACCATTTTAGAAACCACTAAAAATGATCTACAATAGCTTTTCCTAGCCCTGCTAGGTCATGAGATAATGGACATTAAAATTGTGGCATTTTTATATATAGAAAAGTTATTTTAGGTCATTTTTAGAGGTTTCTGAAATGGATCAGTTATAATTTTCCTCTCCTGCTGAGGGCTGAATGTACTAAAGATGCTTTACTCCACAGGTGGAGGGATACAAAAAATAGTACCAATAAAAGTCTTAAGAGGCCTCTCCAACACTTCTTCTGGTGCACTCAGGGCACATCCAGGCGCTGGGCTGCTGGGGGAACACCGATCCTACAGCGTGCTAGTGGGGTCGCCTGCATAACTCATCATCCCGGCCGCGGGCCAGCAAAGCCTCCAGGGTCCATGACAGCACCATGTCCTTGTGCTAGAGCTACAGCCGTGACACAGCCTGCCTGCACCTGGGCCCCCACGCTGCCCGGCACTGCGGGACAACCCCAGCACCGATGCTGTTCTGCCGACAGATTCCCGCTGTTAGCATCCCTGCCTTTCCCCAGTGCCCACAGCGGGAGCGCTGCCCCTTCTCCTGCCTGTACCCCTAATGTGCCCTCCACATCCTCACCCGCTGACTTTTTTCACAGCCACGACCTTGCAGGCAGTGGGTATGTGCTGACGAGGAAAAAAGGCACCCAGATGACTGAAAGCAAAGCTGCAGAGGCTGGGGGGCACAACGGGGACCCACTCTGGCATGAAATCACAGACTCACAGAATGGTAGGGGTTGGAAGGGACCTCTGGAGATCATCTAGTCCAACCCCCTGCCAGAGCAGGATCACCCAGAGCAGGTTGCACAGGAACGTGTCCAGGCAGGTTTTGAATGTCTCCAGAGACGGAGACTCCACCACCTCTCTGGGCAGCCTGTTCCAGGGCTCTGCCACCCTCAAAGGAAAGAAGTTCCTCCTCATGTTTAGGTAGAACTTCCTATGTTCAAGTTTGTGCCTGTTACCCCTTGTCCTGTCTCTGGGCACCACCGAAAAGAGCCTGGCCCCATCCTCCTGACACCCACCCTTTAAGTATTTATAAGTGTTGATAAGATCCCCCCTCAGTCGTCTTTTTTCCAGACTGAAGAGACCCAAGTCCCTCATCCTTTCTTCATAAGAGAGGTGTTCCAGTCCCCTAATCCTCTTCGTGGCTCTTTGCTGTACCCCCTCCAGCAGTTCCCTGTCCTTCTTGAACCGGGGAGCCCAGAACTGGACACAGTACTCCAGGTGCGGCCTCACCAGGGCAGAGTAGAGGGGGAGGATGACCTCCCTCGACCTGCTGGCCACACTCTTCTTGATGCACCCCAGGATGCCATTGAACTTCCTGGTCACAGCCAGCCCCAAGTACATGGGCACACAAGTAGCACACCCTGCACGTCTGCGCACGCACCCACGTAGGTGCTTTTGTTATGCACGCACCGGCTGCAAGCACGATGTATTATTTATCTAACCTTGCTTTTCTGAAATTGTCTGTGTACAGCAGGCTGGTAGGGAACAACAAAGAAAACAATGATGAATAAATAATATTTCTACTGCCCAGCAGATCAGGGGAGCATCCGCCCGCTGTGCACTACCTGTGCTGGAGTGCAGCATGGCTGTGGCTGGGGATGGTCCCCACCTTGGGGACCCCCAACTTGGGATGCAGCTGTGTTTCATTGCTGGAGAAAAGGAGGGAGGTGAAGCTCTGATTTTGCTCTATTACCCCTCGTCCAAGGTGTTCTTGGATAAGGGTGAGCATGAGGAGGGGTGCAGAGGACAGTGGCGGGGTGGCATGGGGGCAGGTGCTGCTCCCCTGCATCGTGCTTCTGCGCTCTGGGAACATCATGTTCATAACCACCACTTCTTCGAGAAGGATTAAGCAAGTTTGTTTTCTTTTTTTAAAAAATTAATGTGTAAAATTCATGTGAGAGAGAATTATAGAGACCAGGGGTGTAGGGGCATGGGGTGAGACACCCTTGTCCCTCACTGACCTCCTGGGTGACCCAGGCAAGTGATGGAGACAGGGTTTAGGTCTCTCCCAGCCAGCCTAAGCCACCCCAACTTTAGCAAGGGACATTTTCAGAGGGACATTCCTCCCCCTTGAAATTAGACACCACAGATGCATCCCTCTGGAGCGTGAGCCATCCCAGCTGAACACCAGATTTGCCCACATTCAGCCAGCACCCAGACCAGCCCCAACACCCTCATGCTGCAGCATCTTCCCAGGAGCTCCCGAAACAGGCAAGGGACACCTGTGGCTGTAACCGAAGTCCCTCATCCCCGCTGCCATCTAGGAGCCAGTTCCTCAGCCTCAAAGAGCAAGAATTTATTCCCCAGAAGGTGCCGGAGAAAAAGGTGGACTCAGCAAAAGATAAATTTCTAAAAGGCCCTGTTTTACACTGATTGGGGCTCATAAAGCAAGCTATGGATTTTCTCATTTCCCTTGCAGAAAATTCAGTGTGCACATCAAGAGGCAGCGCTGTAAATTTTTGGGCGAGGCATTACTCATAGAGAAGAGAGAGCTCAGAGCCCTGCTTCGAGCCCAAATCGCAGTGCAAGCTCCTCACCCTAAAAGCTGCCTCGCAGCAGGGCAGCGTGATAACAGGTTCACCAGAGTCTGCTTCATCCCGCCCTGCACGAGGCCATGCTATTTGCGGCACAGCAGAGGTGCTCTTCAAACCTGACAGCTCTCAAAGCCTTCAAAAAACATTAGCAAGCAAGCCTGGTTAAGCAGCAAGAGGAAAGGGCAAGAGGAAAGGGGCTCTGGCAACCGTGGCATGGGGTGGGGTGGCCGGCTGGCATGGCAGACATTTCTGGATATGCTCCCCAAGGTGTGGGATGCTGTGGGAAGGTAATTTAGGCAGGTGAAGCCATCAAGCACCCCGCTCACATGAGAGATCCGCTCAGTCCCAGCTGCAGAGTGGGTGCTGGGCAGCATTGCTGTCCCGGGGTAATGCCCATACAGGGCCTCAGAGGTCCCGCCTCGCACAGCGGCACCCCGAACCCAACTGTGCTGCTGCCCAGGTGACCTTGTCCCCACGGGCTGGGATGCTGGGCTGGATGCCGCAGGGACCGACGCGCAGCAGCGTTGGACACTGGGTGCTTCCAGCCCTCACCCGGGACTGTGCCACCACAGAAAGTCCCTCCTAACCCTCCCGTCCTCCATTGCAAACCAAAGAGCAGTTTTTGCTCCGAAGCACTATTAAATATTGAACAAAAGAAAGCAAATCTGTTATCTGGGATAATTGGGAGTAAATAAAACATTTAACCAAACCAAATGCAGCTGTTTCTACTTGGAGCCGGCACAACAGCAGGGAAGCCAGCTCAGCTACTCTGCATCCTCGTTACGGCAGCTGATTATTGTTTTGTGTATAACGGTAGCACCGCCAGGCCGCGAGCGAGGACGGGGCCCTCGGTGCTCAGTGCGGCACGGCCGGGAGGGGTACCCCAGCACAGCAGGACGCGGCAGCACGGCGAGTGCGCCGGGCACGGGAAGCCCATTGCAGCACTGGGATTTGCTCTCCAGCCCGGGGAGTTCACGGCGAGGCCGGCTTTCCTCCCCCAACACCTCTGCAAAGGGTTTTGCCTGTAACATAAACCATTTCAGAGCCAGGTCACTGGTTCGCACATAGCCCCGGGCAGTAATGACCAAACCTCGTTACCGGCTGCTCTGGGATAGAGTGTGCCGGGCCTCCGTCCAGCTCCTGGAGACCTGAGGAGCAGTGTGGGGTGAGAGATTGCGCAGATCCCAGGGGAAAGTGCTGGCAAATGGAGCTAAGGGAGGTTCCAGGGATGGAGAGAGTGTTTCTGCCCGCAGCTTGGGGCTGGAGCATCCCGGGGCTGGGAAGGATGCAGGGCATGAATTGCATGGGATTCTTCACTCCCTGCCACAATAGTTTCTGCTTCCAGGGGACCCTTCTCCTTGACACGGGGCTGGGTGCACCTTGCCAAGGCAATGCAGGGGGAAAATGCTTCCTAGCACTCACCCAGGTCCCCCAGCAGCTGCTCCTTACCCCAAGGAGCTTGTGGTTAGTGGGAGCACATCACACAGAGAGGAGTAGTGGCCTCCCTTGGTACCCCTCGACAAAAAGCTTGATTGCAGCAGCCCGAAACTGCTCTGATGTGTTGGTTTCTGCTGTGCCCCATCTCAGCCCACACCAGCTGTGAGCAGCATGCAGCCCTGTAGACCGAACCTGTGCAGAGCCCTGGCAATCTCCTCCAGGAGCTCAGCTGGAAAAGCTGCCAGCCAGAGAGAGGGAACATCCCTGCCTGCTGCGTGGGAGGGCAGTGCCTTCCCCAGCTTGGTTGTGCAGGGCGGCATGTGGGGTGTCCCTGAGGGCTCCCC
This sequence comes from Rissa tridactyla, assembly GCF_028500815.1. Lineage (NCBI taxonomy): Eukaryota > Metazoa > Chordata > Aves > Charadriiformes > Laridae > Rissa > Rissa tridactyla. The sequence continues at coordinate 76,719,923 of NC_071497.1, forward strand.
GGCAGGTATTGGGGAGCCCAAGTGTCTGTGCCATGGCAGCCCCCTGCCTCCATGCCTGTGGGGCTTGCAGAAGAGAGCTCAGCATCCCCTTCTCCCTCTTTTCTCTGCTCCAGGCACAACTTCCCTGCACAATCTACACCATGCAATGCCCCTGCCCCCTCCATCACCTTATTTAAAGGCTGCAAGAAAGCAATCCATCCTCACAGCCTCTCCAGATGGAGAAGACAGGGAAAATACCAGGTGCAATCAGACACAACTGGGACCATCAGCAGCCGTGTATCCTCGGCAAAGCTGTCCCACCAGAACTCCTGGAAATTGTATATTTATCCAGGAGGAGCCTCTGGAGGGAAGCTACAAGCACTTTGTCATGTACCGAGCAACAAGCTAGCCACGAATATTATCAGCTATCACTCCCAGTGGGGGAGTGTGGGCTGCCTCTAACAGCCAGCGGCTCTCCAAAAATATCTCTTCTCTCTTCATCCCTCTCAAGATGCAGCCTGGATGCATCCCCTTCTCTGCTCTGCTCTTCCCCAAAGGCTGCTCTGGGGCGAGGGAGGTACTTGCTGGCACCAGGGTCTCTCACCCCATGGAGAATGGAGAGGAAGAAGTAAGAGATTTCTGACTCCCTGGAGGAGAGAAAGGGATATTTCTGGGCTTCTCTTCTCCTGCCTGGGCAGGAGGAGGAGCTGATAGGAGCAGTTAGTAACCAGACGTACCCCACACCTACTTTGTTCTTGCACTAGCTTTTGCAGGTAAAGCTCCTTTCCTTCAGCATTTATGGAAAACCACCATCTCAACATCTCACTTTTCTCTCACATGTTTTGCCTAGAGGAAACGCTGCAGGCTGTGCTCCCATTCCCTTACAAGGCTGACCCCAGGGCACCCTCAAGCCTACACCGGCTGCTCCACCTTGGATTCAGTCGGGATAGGGCACCTGAAAGTAGGCATCTGTATGCAGGTACCCCCCTGAGCACTGGGTGTCTGCACAGGCAGCAGATCCATGTGCTCATCCCCAAGCTGACCCTGTGTTTGGCCGTCTGGGGTGCATCTGGGTTTGCTTACGCAGACTCAGCATCCCCTGGCCACCGACTCACATTCTCGGGACTGCCCTTCTGCCTCATGTCACTGCTCTCCTGGCGAGATGCTGCACTGCTCCGTGGGGCTGATCTCCAGCCTGCGCCTGTCCCTCATCCCCAGGGACCATGCAGCCCTTTGTGTGTGACAGCCCCGGCCCCCGCAATGCTGGTGTCACTGGCTCAGTGTCACTGGCTCAGTCCTGCTGGGAAACCAACTCCAGGGGCCCTGCGAAAACAGATGGGTTGGAGCCAGAGGTCCCCGAGAGATGCCAGGGTTGGCTGTAGGGAGCTGACACAGGACCACAAGGAGCCTCATACGGCTTCTTTCCATGCTGTTCCCACCCTGAATCCGTGCGAGTCCCTGCAGCAGCAGCCAGCCTCCTTGGTGAGGCTAGTGAAGCCACCTGGCCCATCCCATGTCCTTCTGCATAAAATATACTGGAAAATCACACTGTGGGACTCTGGTAGGGATAGGTCCAAGACCAGAGCATGACTCTGGTTGGTGGTGCTTTTCAGGTCAGGGATGCTGCTAGCACATTAATGGTATGCATCAGGGAAGATGCTCAATTCATCCCAGGAAATGAGGTCTCCACACTAGCCCTTAGCTGTCCACTCTGTGGCTTTGAGAAAATACCAGTCAGGCATGTCACCAACAGCAGGAGGGTTCCCCGCTCAAGCCTAATTCCTCTCCTGTGCTGCTGGTACCATGGGTGGAGGCAGAAAGGAAGAGGGAGCCCCCCTTCAGAGCATCAGTTTCTGCAGCTCACCCAAAGGGCCTCCTTCAAGGGGACGAAACCCAGAGGACCCTGAGCATTTCTGGAAGGGGTGGGCTGAGATACCAGCTCAGCTAACATCACCGCTCGACATCACTGCTCTATTTACAAATGTCTTTTTTCGCCCTCAGGCCTGAATCAGGCCCTGGCCTCATTCTTGTCTTATGGCAATGAGATCCTTGGGATGAAGTAAGTCACACAACCCCAGACTTCACTGCATTTGGAAGTAATAGCTGCATCCTTAACTCAGCCGACTTCAAGGGAGGTCCCATTATTCAGCCCATCTGTAAAGAAATGGAGCTAAAAAAAGGCTCTTTTCTTTATGAAAATGATGCTCGTCTTCCTGAAATCCTGGCTCAACGCTTAAATCCCCACAAGTGTCAGCGAGCAAACCCAGCGGGATGCTCCTGGCGTGCACGGCCAGGGCAGCTCGAACAGCTCGAGGGGCCTGGGGAGCCCCTTCCCACCCGCGTGGGAGCCCACAATTTGCAAAATGAAGCGTGAAGCACAAACCGACTCGATTACTCACGGCGACTGTTTTCACCCACTCTAATCATCACCTGTAAAATCTTGGCAAGGTTGTTTTCATTTTCTCCCCTCCCCACTTTCCCCAGCTCCACTCTGCAGCCAGCACCTCACTAAATTCCCTTAATCTCCCCTTTAGGTCATACGCTATCTTCTAATCCTTTAATCAATTTTCCTCTGGACTCCCTGTAATTTATCGATGGCCTTTTAATAATGAAACCCCCAGAAGCTAACGCACTTTTCCTGAGTGTATCGGCACCAGATCCCTGGCAAGAGCGGCATTGCCACCATCCCTGCCCTGGCAGGGATAACCCGGGTGCTCAGCACAGCCTGTCCCTCCTTGTGGAAGACAGAGGCTTCTCAGGCATCCTTTGATTTGCTTCCAACAAATAGAACAAATAACAAGGAGTTATTGTTATAAAAAATGGTGTTATAAATGTCTTAGTTACTTCCTGAGGGCTGGTGGGAACCCCAGCACAGAGCTCCCCCAGGGCACCAAGCATCAGAGCTGGGGATCAAGCTATCACCCGGAGGTCCCCAGATCTCTTTTGGGATGGACAAAGGGTGACAGGATGCCAGGATGGACGCCGTGCACAGATGATGAGGGCACTGCTGCTTTTTTTTGGGAGGCATCACACTGTGCACGCAGTGGCACTACGCAGTGCAGCAGGACACCCCTGAAGAGACCTGAGGCAGAGAAGGAGAGGAGGGCACGGTGCCCAGATACCCCACCGATGTGCTGGGACCCATTCCTGTCTGGGTCATAGTCTCTGCAAGAGGCTCAGCACAGGATCAAGGAGTTTGGCAGCCCAGGGCTGCTCTTTCTTCCCCTGCCTCTCTCACCCCCTCCAAGGTCAAACAGTCCCGGACTCTCAATAAACCGTTGTAGGGGCTCCAGGGGATTTCAGGAGGTATTTGATAGGATTTCAGCAGACCTGAAGCGTGACTTCACAGGGATGGGGGGGGAAATACCCTAGAGCTTTGGAGGGAAAAGTTATTAGAGTCACTGAAGGATTTTGCTGCGCTCTCTGAAGCGTTGCACAGAAAATTGCAGGAGAAGCACAAGTCCTGTAGTCCGGACCTTGCCAGCAGCAGAAGGATGCTGTGGTGTCCTGGCTCACATGAGCCCCACTTGCCTGTCATGGACCAGGAGGACACTGCTGCTGTGTGCACTGCAAATGCCTCCTGCAACAGGGACAACTCTCTCTTCAACGCACGCAGACGGCTCAGCATCCTTCTGTGATGTGAGCAGTGGGGACAGGTCTGAGAGCAGGGGCTTAGCTGTGGACGAGAGCTGGGATGTGCTGGGGAAAAACTGACAGGGCAGGACAGTCTGGTTTTACCCAAATACCTTGCTGTCCTCTCCTGGAGCAGAGAAAGCAGCTCTGGCTGGGTTACTGTCAACGCAGCCAAGTCTGTCCCATGGCATATGTGTCACCAGCAGCACAGGAAGGAAGGCAGCATGCCTTGGAGTAAGTGGAGAAGTGCTGTGATGCTGCCAAAGTTTCTGACCTTTCCAGCAGTGATGTGGGGTTGAACCTGCCCAGGATCCAGTACGGGAGGACTTGGGGTTTGTCTGCAACAGGGAGATGCTGGAGGCACAGCTTGGTACCTGCCCCATGCCCAGAAGGTTGTTCGTGGGCATTTTCAGAGGGCAGTTGCCTGTAGCAGCACCCACGGTGTTACGGCAGAACAGCTCAGCCACAGCCCCGCGTAATGAAATGCAAATGACTTTTGAGGTCATAGCTCACACATGCATCTTGGCTTCTGTCTTTCCTGCTTTCTGCACTAATATGGGCTGGAAAGGCAAGAACTGGGCAAGGACCCGGAGGGCAGATGCATGGTCTTTGTTTCTCCTCCCCATCCCGATGCTTTACTTGGACCCTTGGGGAAGTTTGTAGCTCGAACGCAGCCCTCACTGTGAGCCAAATGGGTTGCAAATGTATTGGCATGTGTTGTGTCATCTGCAGTGGTTAATAGGACCCCTTTTCCAAGGGAGGGGAAAAAGAAAAGGAAGAAGAGGGGAATGCTTAAATCTGCAAAACAAATGTCCATCACCCATTCCAAAGCACTAAACCCAGGGCAAGAGATTATATATGAAAAGTTGGTGTAGAGTAATAATCTGCTGGGGCTTCTTGCAACAATGCAGCTGGATTCAGATGTCAAACCAAAATCCTTAGCACTTAATACCTTCAAAGCCTGTACAAAGAATGGATGCGATGCTGGCCCTGGTGGGGTTATTGGGAGATTTGTCTCTGATTTCACCAGCAGCCCCATCAACACACTAATTCCCGCTGCCCCAGGAGAGGGCAGAAGACCTCCCTACCTGGTGGCACCTATGCTATGCCCCAGCCCTGACACGTTGCAGGAGTTGCCTTCCCATGTGGCATTTGCTGCAAAGCTTGGGAGAAGTGACAAATGGGAGAAAAGCACCCTGTGCCACCTTACAGCTGAGGAAATGGAGCTACTGCCAAGGGGTGGCCACTGAGATGCAGAGGCTGACCGAGGATGCTTGCTAAATCCCTTAGCCGTGCCTGCATCTCCCCATGCATCGTGGTGAACCCGGGTGCTCAGTCCACCTCTGCCTGCATGTGAGCATCGCCGGGCTCAACACTTGGCTGAGCTGCACCCCCCATCCCTCCACCCAGCCCCCAGCAGGGCTGGGAGAGCCCTCCTCGCCTGCCCGGCTTCCCCGCAGCCCAAGCAGATGTTCCGGGTCCTGCATCCCAGGATGGATCCCGGCTTGATTTATTACTGGACGTGACTTCTGGAGTTTGTCAAAGGCACCCGCTCCCCCTCCCCTGACTTTCCCCACACCCTTCCCATTTTGTTTTACGTTCACTTTGTGGTCTCCCCACCATAGCTTGCAATAAACAGAAACTCATTTCCAGTATAAACAACTGCACACTCTGCCCCAGTGAGCCGTACGACCCTGCCTTTCCCCTTCCCCACCCCTGCCTGCTTTGGGCTCTGGGAAAACGGTCTCTTCATTCTGCTTTTTTTCACCCCCCACCATCCTGGCCCTTTGCATTTTTTTTCCTGCTGAGATTTATAATGTGCCAGCCGGAGCCGGAGTGGTCTATCCCACTCCACGTCACGTACATGCTATTAAAAGTAACTCTACCAATCGGTTTCGGTAAGGAAAGCCACGCAAAATCCTGAAGAGCTGAAGATGGGAGGAGGGTTCTGCCTGAGCTGGGGGTTTATACCCAAGATAGGGATGCGGGACAAAAGCCTCCCAAGATGTGGGATGCCTCTCAAGGCGTGAAACAGGGCAGGATTTAGAAAACTTATGTCATAGGCTCAGCTTTTGTGCACCGATGCACTGGGACAAGGCTGTGCCCAGTGCTGGAGTGGCTGCCGGGCAGCTGTTGGGATAACGAGGATGTTAGAGATACTGTGCTGCTCATAATCAAGAGACATCAGTGCCGATGGTGTTATACAGGGGGGATGCTAATGGTGTTCCCACGGCAGCTGTGCCTGGGCAACCACCGGGACCTGCCTGCAGCTCCCTGTGGCTGCAGAGCCCTGACCCCATGTGACTTTAACAAAATGACCCTGTGTTGACCCCTTTGGCCCACAACCTGTTTCTGCTCAAAATTCCACAAGCTCATGCTTTTTCAACCCAGTGATCCCTTCTGGGGTGCCCTTCCCCTGGTGATGGAGACGTGTGGGGCAGATCCTGCCCTCCCCAAGCCCCGAGCTGGGAACGATGCCAATGGGAGCAGAAGACAACCCGAATGGGAACCAAGCCCGGGGAGAGAGGCTTTGCAGGAAGGCCATGGAGAGCTTCACCTCTCTGAAGGGCTGGGCTGATGTTCTCAGGGTTGCGTTCATCTATCTTTAACCATCTGGAAGGGAGCTGGCAGGGCCAAGAAGCCTGCCTCTGCTCTTGCTGTGCTTGATGGGGACAGACAGGCTCCTGGGGAAGGCAAATCAAGTCTTTCCTCCACATGGGGTACACGACTGTCTGCAACGTTTTCATGGCTATACAAGGTGGGTAGCCAATGCACTGGTGCTAGAAACCCCCTTAACTTAGCAAACACAATGCCCATCAAATGCCTTTGCCACCCAGGGTGGGCATGATGTGCAAAGCCAGGCTGGTGTGCTTGACCCCTGTTCTGACCCTCCATCTGCCCGCACAAACCCAAGTGGACAAAGCCAAAGCTGCACAGATTCAAACAAGAAAAATGGTGAACGTTTTTGACACACTGGTAATTAAATCCTGGAAGAGCTTCCCAAAGGCCCAAAGTGTATTCCCTGTCACTGAAAGTCTTTAAATCAGGGCTGAATGCTTTCCTGGCAGCTCTTCTGCCCTTCAAGGAGGGATTCGTCCAGGGCAGTGCCCTGGCAGAGGCCACGCAGCAGGGCAGGCAGCAGCAGTGGTTCCCCACATCTCCCTCACATCCCACATCTGAGGGATGCTGCAAGGGATGCACACATCTGCCTCTGCCCATGGCACGAGGACATTGGGGTCAGTCAAGTTGTGGCGCTTGGGGACAAAGCTGCTAGGTCGGACACAGTTCCTTGGTTGCAGTTTTACTCTCTGTTACCTTCTGACTGGGACAAGCCAGCCCAGGACCACCAGTGGTTAGGAGTTAGTCATTTAACTCCAGGCAAGGAGCTGGTCAAAGCAGGTGATGGTTTCATTTTTGCTGGGAGATTAAGACAAATAAGGAAATGAGGTGGTTTAGTAGAAATCTGAACCCAAGTGGTTTGGCTGGAGAGTATCCCAGCATTGTAAACCAGTCTCTACGAGTGCTGGAAATGTCCTTATCCCTGCTGTGGATGCTGCCTGATACCAGGTTCATCGTACTGCTAGCTGGGACTTACTGACAGCAGGTCTTGTGCAGCCCCAGACAGCTGGATTTTGGCTGCTTGTGCAGTATCCCTTTTGGTTTTGCCTCATTTGGGGTTTTCCACATTGAAATGAGCACCTTGAGGGGGCTGCAGAGCACTGGGGTGCTGGTGGAGGGCTGCAAAGCACCAGCAGCACCGCACGGGGAGCTCCGCGACTGCAAGAAGGTCACGAAGTTCGGAAAAAAAACCACACACATCATTTAAGGGAAAATTAAACCTGAATGACTGTCTCTGTGCAGAGTGTGAGTGGCGGCAGAGATTGGGGGACCATGGAAAAAGCCCCGAGGGGCTCCCAGCTGTAGCTCCTGGCATCTGCCCACTCCCAGCAGCTATATCAAGGAGGTGGGTTTGCCCATCTTCTCTTGTCCTCAGATGTCGATCAGGTCTGTAGTGCTCCTGAGACAACCCAGTGGGCAGGATCTGGGCTGTATCTGTATCTCTGTTCACCCACTCTAATGCACGAATGCTCTGGATTGAGCCTTGCACTCGACACATGCTGCTCGATGTGAGTACCCGACTGCGAGCTGGCCCCAGGGAAGCTGTGTCCCTGAGGAAGGACCTGCTCCATGTGGTCTCAATTTCCTTGAGCAGGAAGGGACTCAGTGACAGAGGTCTGGTAATGTGAAGCCACCTTGGCACAGCCCCCGCTGTCTGTGCTGCAGGTCCAGCAGATGGTCTGCCCATCATATTTGATGGGAATGCTGAAGGGCAAGGGAGGCTGCCTCTGCAAAATGCCCTATTGCCAAGGAAGCACAAGTGATCAGGAGGAAGAACTCCAAAAACTTCGAGTTGAAAAATCCCTGGAGTGGAGAAATGCTTCTGTTAACACGCTGAAACCAGTTTTTTCTTGACAGCTCGGCTATTATCTTGCATCATGTCTCCGTTTGCCGATAGCATGACACGGCTCCGTATCGTGATGAGAGCAGTTGGTGTTGCAGGTGGCAGTACCATGGCACGAGAGTTACAGCCAGCCATGAGGAACTGTACGGGTCTGCCGGATCCTCTAACAACAAATCCATAGCAATGGATTAGCTGTCTATGGAGCTAGCTGGTAGCATTTTATCACCGCTTCACACCCCATTGATGAAAGCGCTCTTGGTATGAAGGGTGGCCAAGAAACCGCTCCTCTCCTCTCCCACGGGTGATCAGCTGAAGCTGTCCCCAGCTGGCTGGAGCCCCTTAGCCTTTGGTTTGTCCACCCAAACTGAGCATCCTCAGCGCAGTTAATCACCGCAGGCGTCGAGGCCGGAGACAGCCGAGGCCGCCGAACCCCAGCGCAGTTCACTGACCCTGGGGAGGAATGCGGCTGACTCACACCATGGGAATCCAACCTCCATCCCAGCCCCGCGACTGGCTGAGATCAGGCATATCCATCTCCCGTCTCTGTGGCTCCCAGCAGCGCTGCAAACAGTCCAGCGTGCCCTTGTGGGTCACAGTGGGTCGAGCTCCTCACCTTGCAGCAGCGATGATCTTTAGGCATCCCATCCCATTGTCCGCTGCACACCCTGGCACAGCACCTGGGCCCCTGTCCCTGCTCCTGGTCCACTCAGGACTACAGGCAAGCAGTCCTGGCTCTCTCCAGCACAATATTTACAGCTAGGAAATACTCCAAGTGTGCCAGCACTGCAGCTCTGCTGCCTCTGATTCTCCTCCAAGTGACCCACAGGGTCCTGTTAGAGCTGCTGTTATGGTGATCTTTATTTCAATCAATATCTTCCATGTTATCCCTGAAGCGCTCGCTACTAATAACATCTCATCCACCCAGGATGCCTTCAGCTGCGGTCAGATTTTGCTTTGCTCTGCACAGAGCTATGGGCCCTCAATACTTCTCCTTCCCAACTCCGCCTTTGCCCACGCTGCCCAGGAACGACTCTGCTTCTACCCGGGGTGCAATTCAACCCCTCCGGTGGTCACAAATACCACGGGGGACTCCCAGCTGGTATTTAAGTTCCCTGCCACTTTGATGGGAGGAGAAAGCCCTGAAAAATCTCATTTCCAAAGACTATTTTTAAGTGCCAGCCCCAGGTGGGAACTGATAAAGCAAATCCCCAAGTGTTTGGGTTGAAGAGCAGGTTTCAGGTCCAGTGCATGGCTTTTGAATCCAGCCTCTGCAACTATTTGCACATCCTGGCCCTGCATTTCTGGCCGTACGATTGCGTATGCGTCCCTGGGGAGAGCAGGGGTTTGTCTGGCCACTGTTTCTCAATGCGGACCATGGAAGGAGTCTGGGTCACTTGTTCACCTGTGCCAGCAAAAAGGTGCAGGGCAAGCCCCCAGGCACTGATGAGATCCTGCTAACAATGCAGCGCACAAAGAAACACCCTGGTGTCCTGACATCTCCAAATTTACAACAATAAATCCTTTTCTGTTTCATTTGAGCAAGTACAGCTACTTTCCTCCCAGAGCTGACAAGCTAGGTGGATCTGAGGGCTGGAGCACCTCTGCTATGAGGACAGGCTGAGAGAGTTGGTGTTGTTCAGCCTGGAGAAGAGAAGGCTCCAGGGAGACCTTAGAGCAGCCTTCCAGTACCTGAAGGGGGCCTACAGGAGAGATGGGGAGGGACTCTTTATCAGGGAGTGGAGTGATAGGATGAGGGGTAACGGCTTCAAACTGAAAGAGGGCAGATTTAGATTGGATATCAGGAAGAAATTCTTTACTGTGAGGGTGGTGAGGCACTGGAACAGGTTGCCCAGGGAAGCTGTGGATGCCCCATCCCTGGAGGTGTCCAAGGCAAGGCTGGATGGGGCTTTGGGCAGCCTGGTCTAGTGGGAGGTGTCCCTGCCCATGGGAGCGGGTTGGAACGAGATGAGATTTAAGGTCCCTTCCAACCTGAACCATTCTATGAGTCTACGATCTTTCCTGGCTACAAGCATGGCTTAGCCTGACAGCCACAGGGTGACAGTCCTGGGCCTGGGGACCTGACAGCTTGGCCCTGAGGTGACCAGAGATGGAGCCCTATGAGGACATGCTGCAAAGCCAACCCTTGCTGCAAAGCACTGTGCTAGGGGTGCTGCAGACCCTTGTGGGAAAGGCTCTCCCGAAATAAAGCACCAGCAGCCACCTCAGTTCCTCTGTCTGCCCTGGATGCCCTTCCACAAATCCCTTCCCAGGGGCTTCCCCCAAGGCTGTAAAAGCCAAAACCAACAGAGGGAAAAATGAGACGTAAAGCCGTCATCGCGATGGCAGATCGGCGCGTTATGGATTTCCCATGTCAAAATAATGGATCAAAACTGGTGCTGCTGCCCGGGCTCCAGAAGGGCACCGCTGCTCCTGCCCATGGATTATGTTCGATGAAACTGAGTTAGTAGCGTTTTTATCTGTCAATTAGGAACCATGAAACAGTTATTAAATAGAGTCAGAGCCCTCCTTGCTGCTCTCTTGGGCAGTGCAGGAGACACATAACAGCCTGTAATGAAGCATTAAGCAGCAGCAGTTTTGTTTCTGATAGGATTGGAAATGATAAGCCAGCGAGGCATGGCTGGATGGGGGCAGCGGATCCCAGGCTCAGCGGCCACATACCGGCAGCTGCTATGGGGAAAGATCAAGACCGAAATTTCTGCCCCCTGCCCCAAATAAAGTCTGCAGGACTGCCGTCTCACTGCATCTGCTTGCTGGGGGAGAAGTGAGGGCCTGAATTTAATTATCTGCTTCTCCTGGTGCAGCTCTGGGTGATTACCGTGGAGCCAGGAGGGCCTTTGGCTGTGTGCAGAGATGTTATCCCATCCCCGAGGAGAAAAAGGGCTGGTTTGAACAAGCTTTAAGAGACAGGGAATGGGCTGTCCATGGGGATGGAGATAACACAGGCGCAACCCGTTTCTGGAGGTCATCAGAGCATGAGGGATGCTGCCACTGCTCTCCTGCAGGAGATGCAATGCCTGACAGCATCTTTCAGTATGCTGGCACAGCTTGGGGACAAAGCTGTCCCCCAGGCCAAGTTGGGATGTCTACCTGCCCTCAGGGCCTCTCTGGCCAGGATTTGGCACAGGGCAAGGCCAAATTCTGGGCAGAAGGGTGGTGGTCCTGCAGGGAGGGAGATCCCAGGGAGGGGGAGAACATCATCCTAGCACAGGAAGGGGCAGTGGCACGTGGTCTCAGAGCCAGTGGACACATTTACACATCTCCTTCCCAACCCTCATGTCTCAGGGCTTGGTAAGCCCTTGCTCTGCCCTGGCAGCTCTGCACCCATGCCAGCCCCAGGGTGCCCAGGGGGGTGTTTGGTCGCCCACCCACAGCCATGGACCCATCCCCTCCACAGCCAGTGCAGGCACCTGTTTGCAGCCATGGGGCCACCCAAAGTGTCCTCCCCGCACCTCGGGCCACCCCAAAGGATTTCACACATTTGTGGCTGCTTTGCAGCTTGTTTGCTTCCAATGGAAACCAGACAACAACAGCAGGTTGGTTTTTTTTTTTTGCTTCTGGTGATTTGAAATGAAAGGTTGAGTTTCCAGGGTTTTTCTTTTTGGAGCTACCTCCATTTCATAAAAACCTCATCTAACAGAAATAAAATGAGGAAAATCTTGAACCCAAGCACTTAATTTTCTAACTTCCCCATTTACCAAAAATTTTCAGCTGGCTATGACTTTCAGGGCATTTTTCTGAAGTTGCTAGTGAATAGCAAAACCCATTCATTTCCCCTTTCCAGGCAAAGCCCTTAGGAATCTGAAAACCAGCATCTCCCAGTGCAACAAGGTACTCACTAGCTCCTTCTCCAATTGCCAGACTTCAGAGAGCAGAAGGGAAATGCATCGTGACATTACGTTGGCTCATTATAAGCCTACACCACCCACCTCTCTCTTCCCAAGGACTTTGCAGAGTTTTGGTGTTTGCAAGATATTAAGGGACTCCTGGAGCAGATGCACCATTGCACCGCTGTGTCCTGAGTCCTGCCACCACGGCACCGCCATGGCACAGTCTGCAATGCCTGGCCTTGAGGCTAAGCCTTCTCCTTTCCTTCTAGCCATGCAGAAATGAGAGGGAGACCTCAGCCCGGCAGAGATCTGAGCACTCCCTGCGTGGAAAAATGTAGCTATAGTAACAAATTGCTCAAGGCTGCAAGGCAATGATGGACAGGTTTCAGCATGGCAGAGGGGAGGGATGCTGGTACCATGAGGGGTAGGTTGCTGGGAGAGGAGCATGGAGGGGACGGTGACGGGCATGCTCCCCAGGGGGAAGCAGCCTCCTCCTGCTGCGTGCCCGTGCCGCAGGCATGTTGTACCAGCATGAGGGTCTCTAAACCGCATGGACAGACACAGACTTGTTGGGCATTTATCACTACTAAGCCATCTCCGACACCTTCACCTTGCCAGGATGAAAAAAGATGCCCAGGACACAGATGAAGCAGTTGTGCTGCCTCTCCAACCTGTCTGCGGAGTAAAAGGGGGGGGAACTTGAAGCAGCAGGAGAAGCAACAACAGCTGCTGTCAAAGAGAAAGGAACTCAGAAGACGAGAAAGGCACAGAGCTGTGTCTGCAGAGACCCGCACGCCCAGCCCCTCTGCTCACCTCTGCATTGCAAGCTGCTGCTAGCTCAGCCCCCATGCATAGGGATGGGCTGGTGCCCAGGGCAGGATTTCCATCCCTGCACCACGGTGGGTTGCACATGGCTTGCAGGCAACAGGGGAGCCCGATACCCACAAGGCTGGATTTCATCCCAGCTCCCTCTGCGGCAGCTTGTGTGCAAGCCGCTTTTGGGGTTCAGCATCAGCCAGTGGAGCCATCGAGGTGCAGTTAGGGTGGGCTGCAGAAGGAAAGATGCAGCACGGACAAGAGAAACGTCAATCCCTGTGTGTTCTGGAGAGCTGATGGGAGGTTTCCAGCCCCCTTCCCACCTCGACCATGCCTGCAAGGTGGCCAAAAGGGAAGACCACAGTGGGTTACCGGAGAGAAGCACATCTGTATCTAGTGCACCTACATCAGGTCAGGGGGTAAGGAGCTACCAAAGTGGTCCTACGCAGTCTAGCCTGGGGAGGATACAGAATTAGGGCCAAGTGCAGCCCAGGGTCCTTACAAAGCAACTACCGCCTTCAGCTGCCTGGGGACCTTGGCCTTTGCAGCCCCGCAGCAGCAGGATGCTGCCCTTGCTGCACCCCTCCAGCACACAAATAGAGGCCCTGGGCTGTTCCTCAGGGATCAACCTCTGATTTTGGAAAGCAAACAAGTGGCAAAACCAGGCTGGAGCCTGCTGCTTGTGCCACAGAGCCAAGAGACAAACCTGGGGCAGGGACGCAGGTGGGGACACTTGCAAGGGCTCTTTGCAGCAGTGGTGAAAGGGCTCCGCAAACGCCTCCATCCCAGCGTGAGCATCCTCCGTCTGGCACGAGGGGCTGCTGCCTGACCAGCTCTTCCCTTCGTACCCGGGAGGGATTCTGGGGGTGAGGGGAGGGAAAGTGGCCAACCCCTCCTCCTGCGCTTCCCCGGCTTCCCTGAAATTTGCCCAAGAACAAACTCTCAGGGATTAGCAGTGGCCACATCCTGGTGAGAACAATATTAAGGGATTATGAGATTAGAAATACCATTTATGCCGAGAGGAATAACTCTAATTCTTATCTGATTGTCTACAGATGTCAGCAATCAAAGCGCCTCTTTCATGCAAAACAGGGAGCGCTGCTGCTGGAGCAGTAGGTGAAGGCGGCTTGGCCCCCTCCTCGCAGGAGGGGAGCCAGCTTCTCCTGCCGATACGCGCCCTGGATCCTGTCTGCCAGCAGCCGCCAGGACACAGACAGGAGCTAGTTTCTTTTCGTGGGGAAAAGCTGCCTGGCAGGAGCCCTGCGCTGGGGCCGCGTCCCCCTCCTCTTGTGTCTCTGCTGCCCCGTATGAGGCCAGCCCTGCCTACGGAGAGCAGGGGGCTGGTGGAGAGCCCAGGCTGCTTGGCTCTGCTTCGCCCACGAGCAATACCAGCCTGAAACCCCACATCTCCAGCTCAGCTGCAAGCCCACCACAGACCACCCGGGACCACCAATTCCTTCTGCCCTGGGTTGTGTCCCCTTGCGCACCTTCAGACAAGGACATGGCAGTGGGTTCAAGAAGGGCAGGGAACTGCTGGAGAAGGTGCAGCAGAGAGCCACGAAGATGATTAGGGGACTGGAACACCTCTCTTATGAGGAAAGGCTGAGGGATTTGGGTCTCTTCAGTCTGGAAAAAAGACGACTGAGGGGGGATCTTATCAACACTTATAAATACTTAAAGGGTGGGTGTCAGGAGGATGGGGCCAGGCTCTTTTCGGTGGTGCCTGGGGACAGGACAAGAGGTAACAGGCACAAACTTGAACATAGGAAGTTCCACCTAAACATGAGGAGGAACTTCTTTACCCTGAGGGTGGCAAAGCCCTGGAACAGGCTGCCCAGAGAGGTGGTGGAGTCTCCGTCTCTGGAGACATTCCAAACCCGCCTGGATGTGTTCCTGTGCAACCTGCTCTGGGTGACCCTGATCTGGCAGGGGGTTGGACCAGATGATCTCCAGAGGTCCCTTCCAACCCCTGCCATTCTGTGATTCTGTGATTCTGTGACCTGCAGGGTGCATGGCATCCCCTGAGTGATGCATGGCTCTTCTTGCTCCTGGAGGGATCAGATAGCTTTAAAAAGAGAAAAACTAACGCCGTCTCACCTCAAACCTGTGTCCTGCCCCACTGCACTCTCAAGGCCTGCCTTACACTCAGTCAGAGGGGCTGAGAGAGCCAGGGCTTGAGGCAGCATCGCTGGGCTCCGTGTCACGGCTGCTGCCTGGGCTGGCCGAGCACTTTGTGCCATCTCGCCTGGGGAGGCAGCTGCTAATGGGGCAGCCCGGGAGGCTTTGCCCAGCCATTAAGGGAGGTAAGTGCTTCTGGGAGCGCTGTGCCAAGCTCCTGTCTGCACACTGGAGGCAGAGGTTCTTGGGGAGCTGCTCCTGGCTCCCTCCCCACCGCCATTTGATGGCACATCATGTCTGTTCAGTTCCTCATCAGAAGCTCTCTGTCAATCCCTCCTTCAGAGGAGAGTGGCAGGACTTTTCCCTCTTTCAGGATAATGAGACTTTCCTCCCTGTCTCCCTTCCCCTTTCCCTTTCTCAGCCCTGAGCCATTTCATCCCTTGTTGGTCCATTGTGCTTCTCTGCCTTCCCTGTGCCTTGCAGACACCCCGGTGCTGAGCTGTCGCTTGTGTTCTCTCTGCAGCCTGGCCGGGAGCAGGGCACACAAAAAGCAGGGGTATCAGGGAGCTCTGGGGGGGCAGATGCCCACCCTCCCCTTCCCAGGCACTGTGCTCCGGGGTGCTCGTCTGCAGCTGCCCCCAGCACTTCACTTAACTTCCCTGCATGGCTGGCTGAGACATCTGGAAAGACACCATCTCCCCCACCCCGTCACTGTCCCACAGCATCCCTGTCTGAACAACTCAGTTTAGACCCAGCGATGGCAGCTCTGCCCTTCCCCACCTCCCTCACTTTGGTCCTTATAAACTCCATCCTCCCGCTGTCTTTCAGCACAGATAGGAGCACCAGTTATCCCAGAAGACGCAGGGGATGAGGGGCACGGTCTCAGCCCCATCGTAAGTGGGGACATGCAGCATCCTCCGAATGCCCCACAGCCTGCTGTGCTGCAGGTTTGTCCTCGCGGCCCTGCTCTGCACCACCGAACACCCAAGTCACATCATCTGACAAAAGAAACAGCCACCGCGAAGCTAAATCTGCAAGACAGGGATATGCACCTCCCTTAACTCACCAACTTGAAGGCCAGAGGAGAAAATTAGTTCATCTCACCTGACCTCCTGGGTTCCACAGGCCATTACGTCCCTCCGTCACCCCTCTGTTGAGCCCAATAACTCGTGTTTGACTGAATCATCTTTCAGCAAGGCAGCCAGCCTTGCTCTGCAGATAACAAGCGGCAGAGGATCTGCCACTGCTTTTGGCAGTTTGTTCCGATGCTTAATCATTTTTTCTATTAAAAATATGAGCCTCATTTCTAATTTGAACGTGGCTGCGCTCAGCTTCCAGTCATTGGCTCTAGTGATGGCTTTGCTTGCTGGTTTAGTACCCAGTATCGTCTCCACTTGGAGGTAATTACCAACAGGAGTCAGGGCACTTTTCCAGCTCCTTTTGAAGCCACTGAACAGACTATTTTAAGTCTTTCTCCTTACGGCAGTTCCCCCTGCTCCCTTTGCATCCTTCTTCACCACTTTCCCTGGTTTTTCAAGGTCCTTCTCAAATTACTCCTCCCATAACATCCCGGGACCAATCTGCAAGGAGGTAAAATTGCGTCTTTGTTGTACATACGCCACATTTGGCAGAGATGGCTAAATCTTGGCTCCAAAAACCCCAGAATTGTCTTTTTGGCCAGCCTGTCCCAATCCAAACTCACAGTTTGGGGCTTCTCCATTCTGGCACCCTCCTGCAGGAGGCACCTTCTGTGCTCTTTGCAATTTTGCTTTTTTTCATCATAATGAAGGTCCTGGAGGTGTGTGACAGCACAGACCTCACACCACCGCCAGCCCTGGGCAGCTGCTCTGCTCACCCCGGTGAGAATCACCCCCAAGGTTTGCTCTGATCCACCAGTCACCAGGAGACAGGGAAGCGAGGGAAGGGAATGCAGCAAAACGACGCCTGCAACAACTGTGTGTCATAGCAGCTTTGTGAGCTTTTTAAAGCCTGTTAAGAAGTCCACTGCTCTTTTTCACTTCTGAACAAAACCCTCAGCACCCTCCGCAGGCCAACGCAGAGTCCCCACACTGCTACAGCAAAAGTCTCACCCATGAACACTGCCTTGGCAGATAAAAAAGTGAGTGGTGTTTCCCCTCCCGAGCCCCCAGAGGCAATGGAAGTGTTGATGGTGTGCTTACCCTGCTCCAGCAAGGCAAGCCTGGTTTGCAAAAGCCACATTGTCACCACCAGCACTTGCAGCAAGGAGCAGCCTGATGCTCCCGCATCAGCGGGGAGTTCCCAACCCATCAGCGTTTTGCCACCTGCTTTGCATTAATGTGAATAAGAGCGGTAGCCACAGGACCAGCTACCTCCCTCCATGCTCCCTTCTTCAGGAGGAGTGCAGGAGTCTGATTTTGGCCCTTATTTCACCACTTACATCCAACGTAGCAGGTCAGCTGGAGATATGGGAATTTCCCCCTCCCCAGGCTTCATGGCTCTGTCTCCCTGCTGCAGACCAGGAGCTGCTGCAGGGAGAAGGAAGCAGAAGTAAACTCACATACTGGCCAGACAGCTCTGGCTTGTTTGGCTGGGCAGTGGGAGAAGAAGGAGGGATGGGAGGAAGGGCTGGATGGTGGAGGCTGTGGCAGAAAGGGGAGCATGTGTGGAGGTTGCCCACGGGGGATGCCTCCAGGCTGGCTGCCCATGATGTGTCCCAGTCCACGTTGTGATGCAGAGGTGCCTAGTCCTGTGTGACAGGAGTGTGCTTCTCCCCCGGGGTGGGCTGCGGTGGGTGGGGAGCCCTGGCATAGCGGGGGACCCAACCCAGCACACCCCAGCTGGGGAGACATGTAGGGTGAGGAGGGCACTAACTCACCAATCTGGTTTCTAAGCCCAGTTGTGTGGCTTTGGGAAATCACTCTCCAGCCTGTGCCTCAGTTTCCTCTTCTGCCTTTTCATTTAGGCTCTGACCCCACTGCTTCCCACCCAGCTGGGGCTCTTCTTCCTGGCTGGGAGGGAAATGGGAGGTGGCAAGGGCTGCCCTGTGTCCCCATGTACCTGGTGGAGTCTGTGTCCCTGGGTTTTGGTGAGGGCAAGGGAGGAAGAAGCTGATGAGGCCAAAGAGCCTTTGCAGAGGGCAGCTGCACTTGGATGTAACTCAAGGAAGTCAGGCACAGAGGGAAGGGGCAGTGGCTTGGGTCCAAATGCAGAGAGCAGAGATGAATCCAGCACCAGAGGACTGAGCGTTAGGAAATCAATCAGGAGACAGAAATGTGCCCAGAGCAGCCAGAGATCCTCCATGCAAAGGCACACTCAAACCCGTTGCACACCGTCTTTCAAGCAACAGAGCAACAGAGCTGCCCCCGGGCTGTGCAACTGCACCGCTGTAGACGTTGGGATGCTGCAGCCTGCGGGCAGTGATGCACAGGTACGCACGGGCAGGCCGTCACATCCTGGACCAACACCTCCACAGAGTCACTACCATCAGAGGCAGGGATTCAGCGAGGCAGCCGTCCCCCAAAAAATTGAACGGCGCCATATCAACTCCAAAGACAACAGCAGGTGACGAACCCCAGCCTGTTTGCCATAAACAATGTATTTCACAGCTCCCTGGCCCCAGCCCGAGTCCCCAGCCACTGCCTCGGACCGTCACAGGTTGCACAGCATCCAGAAAGTAGCCAAAAGGCAGAAAGCTGCTCGCAGCCCTCTGCTTCCTTCCCTGACCAAGAGGACAGGGCATGTGCACCCGCGACACGTGACAACCCACACCGTGCAAGGCTGCTCCTCGTGGAGCATGCACGGCCTTGGGGTGTGCTCAGCACACAGCCACACACACTATAAGGCTGTGGCAAGGAAAAACACCTGGGTTTGGGAGCGCTTAGAACAAGGCAGCCCAACATGAGTGAAAATACAGCACCAAGGTCTCAGCGCTGGCTTCTAACTCCCCCGAGGTTTCCTGGCATGGACCCATTCAGTGATCTCCCGGCCTCCAGAGACGGACAGCCATCCATCTCCTCTCCCTACATGTCCAAACCCAGTCACATAGGACATCAAACTTCCCCTGTGGACCTGAATCTGGTCCAGGCCTGGTTTCATGGTTTCTCAGTCCTCCACATCTCTCAGCTGGGGCAAACTGCAGCACTGGAGAGCCACTGCTGGTCCCTGCTGCATGACGTCCTGCACGGGCACTCTTGGGCTCCAGCTCTTCACATCCCCAGAGCAAGACCATATTT
This sequence comes from Rissa tridactyla, assembly GCF_028500815.1. Lineage (NCBI taxonomy): Eukaryota > Metazoa > Chordata > Aves > Charadriiformes > Laridae > Rissa > Rissa tridactyla. Next base: position 76,738,993 of record NC_071497.1, read on the forward strand.
CCCCGTGTGGCTTGGCACAGCAGATTGTCATTGCTCACTTGCTTTTGGCAAACACCCTGCACCCCTCTCCCTCCTCTGCATCACCAGCAGCCAGGCTCCCGACTCTGGTACCCTGTGAGATGGCGAGGAGAGGGACAAACAACCTGCCGTTAGTCACATCCAGGCTCGGCAGGCTGTGCATGGCTCCTGTTGGTGAGGAGAAGACCATCCTGGAGAGAAATTAAGCAGCCGTCACCCTAGGGATGGTATCATAAACCATTTTAATAAGGCGTTCTGCTCCCCCTCCCCGCCACCCCAACTCATGCAAACGCTGTCTTGTTTAGTTGGCAGCAAACGCTAAAGACCCCCAGGGAGCAGAGGAGGGGGAGAAAAGGGACATCTGTTTAGAGCATTTCTACTGCGTGGCTCTCCCAGGCTATTTCTATCTCTTCTTGTCAAAATTTATCAACTGCGTAATTGTTTAAACAGCATTAAAGTGCTTGGAGCAAGAGCAACTGGAAATTGTCCTGCAGTTGCCTCTGGTACCGATGCTGACAGCTCAGGAGGAGACTGGGGAGAGAAGGGATCCATCGGGCATGGGAACCCTCTGACTCCTTTTCCGGGGGGGGAGACACCACCCCGTCCTGCTAAAAGATGGAAAATAATCGCACTTTATTCCCAGTACCCTTCCCTGCTTTCCAGACCCAAGACTCTCCTCCCTCTCCGCTCCTCCCCACCCTGACGTGCTGTTAGCACACATTTACTCTGCTAAATTATTTACAGCAGATGCACCGGCTCGGGAAACCATAGCTAATGACAATGTCTTTCACGCTGAAGTACACTGGATCCTGCCCTGACCCTGCTGAGCGCTTGGCTGGGACCTCACTGCCTGCCCGAGCCCCGCTGTGGTTCCCAGCTCTTGCTGGTGAATTTGGAGAGGGATGGAGAAGCACTGGTGGCTGGGAAAAGATGGGGATTTGTTGCTGCCTGCCATCTCCTCTCCTTCCAGGGATGGAGCTGCAGAAGGTCCCCACTGCAGGGTCTTCTCATCCCTGGGGAAACTACCTGGCCTGGGTCAGTGCAGACATGAGCACATGTGGCTGGTGACATGCAAGATGTGTACCCAATGCTGGTGACAGTGGTGAGGTTTCTTTTTCCACCATCACCTGGGAAGCAGATGGTGATGTTTTTTAAGAGCCACAGCCGTGTGGAGCCACGGGTGGAGAGTGAAAAGCAGCATCCACATGCCGAGCATCGACCCCTTTGCTTCCCGCCCCATGGCTGCAGCGATGGCTGCATCTCGGCCGGTCCCTCCCCTCCCAGCGCCCTCGAAGCTGGGGACCCACCACCGGCGGGCGGCAGGAAGCTCGAGCCAAATATTTTGACAAGGGGCACTTGGGAGCAGCTGAGACAAATCCTTCCTGGTGCAGAGGCCAGCGCAAACAGAGCGCCAGCGTGACTCTCCTCCGCTCCCCTGGCAGGCACTGTCCCAGAAGGCTTTGTCCTCCCAGCCTAGGGCATCCCTAATTCCCAGCACAGTACGGGGAAACAGGGGCTGTGGGAAGCTGTTTAGACTGAACTTGGATTTCTTTAATTATAAGGCTGGTTTTGTCATGTTAAGGAGGATAAACAAACCTCAGGAGAGCAGGAGGCTGCGCTGCCATCTGCCTGGGATGTGGGACACTGGCGTGGCACGCAGCCTTCGGCATTTGTACTAGACAAGGACATGGAAGCTTTCCCAGGAAGCTTTCCCAGGAAGCTGCCAAGCACCAGAGCCCTTTTCCCTCTTCTCCTCCAGCCCAGCAACTGCTGGGATGTGGCAGGGGGGAAGACCTGGGCTGTCCCCCTGCCCCATCCCATGAACTCCTCCCCAGCCCTGCTCACATCCCCCATCCTGTGAGAGGATGCACAGGGAGCCTTTGGGCTTGTTTCACACCTAGGTCCAAAGCTTGTGACCCCACCAGGTGCTCACCAAGGGGGTCCTTGCACCTGGGAGCACCCATTCGCTGATGGATGCTCCATCCCTGCCTCTGGCTTGTCACTGGCAACCCGAGGACTCCCTCGCCTTTGCTCTGGGGAGTGGGTTGGTGAGGGGGTGACCACCTTCTCTGCTTCTTGGTGCTCTAATGCCATGCGATCCTCCCACCGTGACTCAGGTGGAGAGTGAAGCTATGAGCTCTCCATGTCACCCAACCCAGCCTGAGCTCATCAGTTGCTGGGGTCAAGCTTGTGGACATGTCCCTTCAGCTGCCAGTGAGGACACGCCATGGGACATGGGACACTGCAAGCGTTGTCCACCTCCCAGGCATGCTCTTCCCTTGGTCAGGGTCTCTGCAGGCCACAGCATCAGCGAGGCCAGGGCAGAGCCGCCGGCGCCGCGGTCCTGTGCCGCGGCACCTAATAAATGCCACGTGCCGCTCCGCTCGCCCCGCCGCCCCCAGCTCCCCCGCGCGAGGAGGGGGGTGCTGCAAGGATGGGAGAGGGGATATTTTTATTGTTTCTGACACCGGCTGCCCCAGATTATCATATTTTACGCGGCGAGCCAAAGAAGCATCACTCTGCTATGCTGCAGCTGGGCAGGCTGCCCAGCCCGGCAAAGGGGAAGGAGGGGAGGAATGCGGCGGGGCGCGGATGCGTTGCACGCAGGGGTGCGAGCGTGCGAGTGTGTGCACACGCGGGCCACGGTGGCACTGCTTCATTCAGCCCTTCCCACTGCAGCACGGCAGCTTGCATCCCTCTGGACAGGGACGGGGGCAGAAAGGTCGCCTGCTGCCTGCAAATGTGTTTGTTTTTCTAGTCCGGCTTCTAATTCGATTAGGACTAATTGCATTTGGGAGCGTGGTGGGGTTTTTAGGTGGTGGGTTTTGTTGGTTTTTTTCTTTATTTTGGACTTCTCCTTAAAAAGCTGCGATGGCAATTTGCATATCGTTACCCATCATGCCTTTCCAGCTCCCAGATGGGCCAAGACCTGAAATCTGGGCGCAGGCAACAAAGTTCGTCTGCTGAGTTTTCCCAGCCGTGAACGAACAGCTCAGCATGGAAAGGCAGCGATTGGAGAGCATGCGTGCCTCCTGAAACAAAACTGAATTTCGATACACGAGGCACTCTTGCAACCTGGTTGACCCTGTTTGTCATGGCCCCTTCCCATGGCTTTCAGGAACTGGGTGGTGATGCTTGGCTGTGAAGCCCCCTGGAGCCATTGCACCTACCCAGCCCCCAGCACCCGTGGGCACACGGGGAAAAATCAACCACATTCACAGCAATAAACCCAACAGCTTTGGGGTGCATCATTGATCCTGGAACAACAGCAGCCACATGCTTAAATTTATTAGCTCCATCCCTGCCACAGGTTTAGTCCAGGTTAATGTGCTCCTGCCCAGAGCATCGCCTGGGCACAGCCTTGGGGCTGACCTTGCACGGGGCCGTTCCCGAGGGGCAGGAGGACATTTGGAGGGCAGGAGGGATGAATCGCAGGGGCAGGCGCTGCCCTCTGCCAGCTGGCCCCGGTACCAGGGAACAGTCGCAGTCATGTTTAACTTGCTGCTCTCGAAATAGCCTCAGTTTACACGGACACGGGAAGGGATTGGATAAGTTTATAAGGGAAAAATCCATCAAAAGGGCTTTTTTTTAAAAAAAAAAACAACCAAGCCCTGCGTCACAGATCGCTGGACGTGAGCAGGGAAATATCTGCACACGCTGACCCCGAGACCGCTCTTCTCCATCAGTATCTGTGCCAGTGGCAGGAGCAATGGCCCGATGAGGGCACCCTGCTCTGAGGCAGAGGCATCCTTGCTGCCGCAGCCAGCCAAACCCGCTTTCCCAAGCCAGTGCCCTCCTGCAGTTTTTCCCACCAAACCAACGTACGGAGGCAGCTGGGCAGACACCGACGCCTGGCACTGCCTTCCCCCGCTGTTTCGCCCGTGCCTATCATGGGATGCTCACGCCTGCCCCGATGGTTCCATCCCTCTCCTGAGGAGCCAGAGACGCATGTCTTACATGGAGAAGTTGTTACCTTCTTTGTTTCTTCTTTATTTTGGGTGGGTGAAAAAGGCAAAAAGCTACAAAAACAACAACAAAAAAAAAAGATGCTAAGTGCAGTCCAACCCTCCGGTTGCAGCTGGAGCCCAGCTGGGAGGAAAGGGACTTCTAAGGCAGAGAAAGGGGAGGCTCTGATTATTTATTAGTGGCCGATGTTTGATCGCTTGCTAATCAGGCCAGAGAACACACTCGGGCTCTCCCGGCCTCCCTGCTCACATGTGGTTCCTGTTGCTTTGCCCCTTCCCCCCCCCGCTCCCTCTCTCTCTCTGGTTTTGCTTTGTTTGTTTTTCTGTTAATTTGGTTGTCTTTCCATGTCGTTTTCCGTCAAACCGCATGTTTTTTCCCCTTCTTTCGCCAGCCACTGCAGTGACAGCCACAGAGCAAGGAGGCCAGCCCAGAGCCGCTTGCCCTCTGCCAGTCCAGAGCCGCTTGCCCTCTGCCAGTCCCTTTCCCACCATCGCCTGGGAGGCAGAGATACCCATGGGGCAGGGATGGGGCTGGCACTGGGTTACGAGCCCGCCCAGCCACCACTGCGACGCAGAGGGCAACTCCACCCCTCGTATCCTGCCCCGTGTCCCTGCTGCTGGAGGGGATTTTGCTGTATTTTTCTCTCCCACACAGACCTCATCCCTGCTGGCATCCCAGCCCAATCATCAGCAGCCCCATTAGGCAGTGGGCAGCAGCAGAGTTTGGGCATCCCCAAAGCCAGGCAGAGGAGGCGAAAGAAGAGACACAAACAGGTAGAGCTGCTGGGCCATGATGGAGATAAGCAGGTTAGAAAGGGATGGAGGGATGGGAGCGGGAGGATGGATGCCCGCCCTGGCTGCCTCCCTCCCTCCCTTCTTTGCACACAAGGCCTCCCCGCTCCCATGTGCGCTCTCCGGCTTCTGGCAGCCTTTCCGCCGCGCGTTTCCACTCCTCTCTGGCCCATTAGCAGTATTTTTATAACATTCTGTAATGCACAGAGCCGTGTGCCAAACCTCAAGAGCACATTATTTCCCAACGTCTTTGTTACATCCATCCCCGGGCCCTCCGCCTGTGTGTTTCCAAACACAGAGCTGCAGCTCACGGGGGCAGCCGGGAGCCCAGCACCGCACTCCTGGTACCCAGAGCCTTCCCATCCTGCCTGCCCACTCCCAGTGCTCAGCCCTGGGCTCGCTCCAGGGGCGCCCAGCATGCAAAAACCTCCAACCGCATTGCCTGCGCCTTCTGGCCATGCTCAGTCATCTGCTGCTCTCCAGGCTGCAGGGCAGGTCACCCATTGGAGATAAACACGGAGCATCCTGACTGCTCTCCTGTGCTTCACCTCATGCTCAGCTGCCTGAAAAAAGGGGGTCAGAGCAACATGTCGCTGCTCCAATTCCCCTGGAAGAGGCTGCCCTGGAGAAGTGCCACCTTTGCCTGGGGCGGTTTGTGCTTGGGATGCTTCACACCCCGGAGATGGGTGATCTGGGACTCCTAGGGATAAGAAAGCCTGTGGGCCCTTCCTCCTCTCCGAAATGGGCTCTCCATCCTTTGGTCACCCCATCCCTGGATGCACATTGTCCCCACTGTATGTGCGCCAGTGCTTCCATCTCTGCAGGGGATGACACAGCCTGGCTACCCCCAGTCTCTGTGAGGCGCTGCTGTGCTCCCGGCCACATCCCCGGTGATGTGGACCTGGGTATCAAACCCCACCTCGAGGACCAGTTGAACTACCCGTGTCCTCCTGACTGCCTGCTGAAGGACATCGATGAGACACCTTCATGCACTTTGTGCTTTTTGCACCATCAAGTAGCATCCTGGCCCCTCCAGCATGAAATCCTCACCCCAGAAATCCTTGTGTATCCCCCTCCCCCGCCACCAACTCATCCTACTGGCGTTTCCTGGTCCTTGTAGGCCAGAGCCATTACGGGAAACACCACTGAGAACGGTCCAAAGGCTGATGCCGAATCTCCCCCATCCCTCCCAGCAGCTCCCCTTTCAGCACAATCTGATCCCCTTTAGCCATTTCCTAAGCCGTGTTCCAACTCTTGTACTAATCCACATTTTCTCTGGTTTAACTCATAATTTCCCATGTGGCACCATAGCAAATACTTCACTGAAGTCAAGACAGATTATATCGACCACATTTCTGGGCTTAGGAAATCAGTTCCCTTATCAAAGAGAGTTATCAGGTTAATCTGGTGTGATATATATCTGGCAAGTCCCCCTTATATTTTTCTCCCATTTTCCATTTGTCTCCACATCTTTAATTGCTCCCTCTTCCAAGCGCGCCCCGCGGCCCCACTGTGCTGTGGGGTCAGGCTGTCTGATCGGGATTTTTCCTACTCTCAAGCAGAAGGAGACACGTCACCTCTCCCCACAGCAATGGGCACCGCCGGTGACCTCTCAGCCACTAATGAGCATTGCTAATGAACAGGAGATGTCCTCACCTGGGGATGAGGTGCTCCCCAAGCCTTCAATGAATTGTTTTCTTTGAAGGTGCCTACGAGGCGGAGGGTTGTCTCAAGGTTTTATCCTCCCTCCTCTCCCCGAGCCTCCATGGCCCTTGCTCTCAGCATCGCCACTCAGACACGGCAGGGTTCATTCCATACTGGGCTCTGCTGAGCTTACCTTTAATCTCCCCTGAAACGTGGCTGCATAGCCAGCTCTGCTCTTCTCTCCTCGTTTGCTCCATATTTATATGGCTAACCCCTCTTTTCATTTCCTCTGCGAGGTCTTGCTCAGCTTGACTCCTGGCAGGTCTCCCTTTATCCCTGTGCTCGCTGACCCCCATGACGGAGCTCGCTTAGCTAACTGGCACCCTTTCCCAGTCCTTGCTGCTTCTCCACTCCCTCCCCGCATCCTTCTTGCAGTGTTGTCTACCCAGGAGCGCCCATGCCTCGCTTGGGGGACACATTCGTAGTACCCTCATTTATTTAATGAGATCTCCAGCACTTCTCCCGGCGCAGCCCCCAGCCCCTCACTCCCGTTGCCAACATCGTTCTTGTTGTCCCAGTAAGAGGTGAAAGCACAGGCGCAGGCCTGTTTTCATTTAACTTCCCATGCAATTGAAACGAAACGAGTCCAAGATCCCTCAAGTCCCAAGTTTGGGCTCCCAATGCGCTCAGCTGCAGCGGAGATGCTACCACAGGGACATGCTGCAAACCTCCCATGAGCTGTCCACCTCCATCTCCATCTCTGTCCCCATCCCCTCCTGGGATGCTCCCAAACCCGCTCCTCTGCAGCAGCCCGCACACCTCCAGGGTGTCAATCGTGCCCCGCAGAAGCAGGAAAGCTGGGGGGTTGCAGGGAGGGGCTGGGGACGGCAGTGCTGGGAAAAGAAACCTTGCGGAGAACATTAAATTAAAACCCAGGCAATTAAATTAATTACCACTAAAAGCGTCTCACCTGATTAGTTCCTTGTGTACTTAATTGCATTAACAACACCGAGCATTCGCTTGTTTATTTGTGGCCCCCTCTCTTGGGGCTGGTGGCCCTGCAGTCTCCGACCATGTTCCTCAGCTGCCCGGTGCTCAGGGGGCCTGTGAGCTGCCAGCAAATGGGAACACGCGGTAATAGGAAACAGCAGGATTTGGGCTCTAATGCTGAGCAATTCCCATGGGTCCCTGAGCGGATTGACAGGGATTACTATTAGCGAGGTGCTTAGCAGATGGAAGAGCCATTGCAAAGTCAGGGGGATGCCACAGCTGCAGAGGAGGCAGTCAGAGGATGGAGCCCCCTCCCCATTCCCCGCGTTTCCTCCAGACAAGAGCTGCAGCCCCTCTTGCACTGGCACAGCCTGGGACCTCTCCCCAGGTGGGATCTGATGAGCACATGCCCAAGCAGAGGAGCTGCACAGCCTCGTCCTGCTGCTGCCTGCTCCGCACCCAGCTCCGGTCTTCCCTGCCTCTGGACAACTTGTGAACACCTCCTCACGCTGATAGTGTGACCCAGAGCCCCCTGACTCATCTGCCACTGCCTTTTTGTTCGCTGTGCCCCCAGCCCCGACGCCTACTCGCTGCCATGCCCCCTGCTCTACGCTGAGAGCTGCCCCCCTCGCTTCTCATATTGGTTCTTCCAGGACACCTTCCCCTTGGTGTATGCGCCAGGATGCCTCCCATTGGACCCAAAACCATGAGCTGGACACTGTGCAGCATCCCTGAAACTTGTATTTCTTCAGTCTCACCTACAGGTGCAGAGACCCCCTCCCATCTGATTTGCAGGGCTTATGCAGGCCATGGCTGGTCCTCCTGCAACCCTCTGCCCCTGGACCATGGTTGAGGGTGGAAACAGCACCCTGGTTCTGATACAAGGTGCCGAAGGTGAGACAAGGAGCAGAGAAAGGCTCTGCCATGACTCCCAAACCTGGGGAGGTATGGCCATCTACATGATGCATCCCCAGCTGGTGGGGCTCCCATCTGGTGCCTCGCAGCATCCTCTGCAGCAGTCACCATCCCACAACCAGCGACGCCAGCTGGTGCTCCCAGACACCCACTGCTGCTGATTGCAGACGCCATACTGCAAAACACACCATTGCTATCAGCTGTACAAACACAGCAGCCCACCAAACACACAGCTGCTATCAGCTCTCAGCATTGTGTGAAATATAGCACAACTCTTATCTCCCGCACTGAGACCTGTAAATCAGCGCATCATCTCGTGCTTAAGATATGCAAAATCCTGGGGAACGTGCAGCTGTCCTACAACAAGCCTGTACACAGGGGCTCCTGCAGACACACAGCAACTGCCATCACCTTTTGGCTGCTCCTCTGAAACAACCGTGTTGCTGTAAACCCAGCCAGGACTTCTCCTTCCCAGCTGCAAGCCCCTCTGACAGCTCAGCCCCTACTCTTTACACCTGCAGAGATGGTGGTTGTTGCAGTGGGCTGGATGGAGAGACGACATCCCTTCCCAAATTATTCCTGGGGCATCATTTAATGTACAGGCTTTGATGCAAAGTTTGGGGCAGGAGGGGCTGATCCCAGCATCCTGCTGCTGGAGGGACCTCGTATGGTGTGGTGCAGCAGGCAACCATATGTATGGGCAGTACAGGGGTTGGCATGGCAGGAGGGGCTGTGAGGGGTCAATATGGGAGCAGAGAGCAAGGCTGTGACCCCCACAATGTCGCACGCCAGGGTACTCACTTCCCACCCCCAGGTAGGTCTGGTATTTGAGGTGCCAGGAGGAGCCCTCGTAGCAGGAGTACTGGCCACTATGCGTCAGGTCAACATTCTTCAGGATCAGGTAGGACCCATTCAGGTGGGACTCATCGATGTCGGTGCCATTGGCCGTCCAGGTCACAGCTGCGTCCCAGTCCATGGAGCCACACTTCATGGTCACATCCGCGCCTACCCGCTCGTACTGGATGTGGCTGTCTGTGGGGAAGAAGAGGAGAAAACCAGGTGAGCTCGGAGCCCTGTGGGCAGGGCTGCCTTGGAAACAGCATCTTACTATCACTTGTATAGGAAGTGAGGGAAGGACTGGGGCATGGGCTGGCACTGTGGTAGTGGCCAGGAAAGTCTGCCTCTGTTCTCAAGTTCTCCTCATGGCTCTGATAATGATTTATTTTAACCTTAGACCAGAGTGGATCAACTGTCACGGACCAGTGGATTGAGACTCATGGACCACCTCCATACCTCCGTCTCACAGGATGCCTTCCTCTGACCTTTACCTTGGAGAAGACATGTCAGGGATGCACCTGTGGCTCACCAGCCAAATGCCCCGCAGCACGGCTGGATGCTCGCACCAGCAAGTCATCGCCACTCCCATGTCTATGTGGCTCGTCCAAACCTAAATGCACACATCAGAAATTCCCAGCAGAGAGGTGACAGAGCCTCAGGACTTGTCACCAGCCAACTCAAGTTATTTACTAGTGGAGGTGGGAAGCTGGCAGCTGCCCTAGCCATTCCCTGCCTAGGAAATCAGGTGGTAGGACTGCAACCCAACTGTGCCGTGCTTTGGAAAGGGGCAGCTGCTCAGTGCGTGCTATGCCGTTTGTCTCCCTGCCTGGCTTTTCTCCCCTCCCCGCAATAACACGATGCCTTGCTGAGCTGTTTGATTTAGCGTGTTGCGAGTGGGGCCATACAGCTCATTGGGCACCAGCTGCCTAATTGAATTTTCTCAGGTTTCTGGACAGGAGTTCGAGCTGACATTCATTAATGATCCTTAACAACTGAATCTTTCCCGTCTTGCTACACTGGCTGTGCTCAGCTGCGTGTGGCAAGGATAAAACTGCATGTGTGGGGGTGTGTGCCTGGCCGTGACATGGGGTGAAGCGGGACAGGGGGATGAGCAGAGGATGAGGTTCCTTTAAGGCTTCATCAAGCCTTCGTGCACAGACAAGGACTGTTGGGTTCTCAAAATACTCCTGGGTTTCAAAAACACATTTGACAAGGTGCCTCCCAAGGAAACCAAGCAGCCCTGACACATGAGGAAAGTCCTTGCAAGGATTTATAGCAGCTAAGGGTCAGGAGACCAAAGGTGAGAACAAGCAGTCAGACGTGGCAGTAGAAGACGTCACCGGTGAAGTTCGACAGAGATCAGAGCTGGATCAGAGCTGCCCGACACCGTCGCAACTCACGGGGAAAAGGGAGACGAGGAGGTGAGAGGGGACAGTGTGCTGCGGACAGCTGGGTGCAAAAGCAACGCAGAAGGACATCACGGCACGGACCCACCAGGTGGTAACACGGCATCGATAAACACCCAGGGATGCACAGAGGGAAAATCAAGCCTTGCTTCCCCTACCACTCACAGCTCCAAAGGAGCTGCAGCCTCCATGGAAACATGTCTTGGAGTTGCCATGCTCACTTCCCCGAAAGCATCAGCTTGGTGGCAACTGAAACCCTATGCTAGGAATTATTCAGAAAGGGACTGAGAAGAAAATGGAAAGCACTGTACCCTAAAAGCCGTGCACAAATCTACCCCCGTGACATTAGGAGTACAGTTCAGCTGAAAAGGGAGCAAACAGAGAAAAGCAAAGGCTGGAAACAGCCCCCGCCTAAGGATGGCTTAACAAACTTACTTCATCTGTAAAAGGAGACAACCGAGTGGAAATGTGACAGACACCTAAGCAATGATGAGAGACATGGAGAGGACAAATAGAGAAGGACTGCTTGCTCCTTCTCCTAATAAAATAATTAAGGGGCAGCAAATGAAAACAAGCAAAAGAAAATGCTTTTTCACACAAAGTGTGATTAAATTACAGAAACCCATGTTCATCAAATGTTGTGGATGTCAACATTTTGGGGAAAATAGTGATTAAATGAATCCTTAGAAGAAAACACCACCCAGGGCAGTAAAACACCGAGCTGCCGGGCAAGCCCGGGGAGGCTGCAGGCAGCTGACAGTGGGGAGGGACAGAAGAAGCACCCCCCAAGCTCGTCTTGCTCTTTCCTCCCTCTCTAGACATCAGCCTCTGGGTCCTCTTGATAGGTGGGACCACATAGGCATGATCCAGCCATTCCTTGTATGAAAGCCCACAGACTGAGCCCATCTGCAAAAGAGAGAGCAGCAGGGTGAAGCGTGAAGCTGGCCCTGGGCGAGACCCTGGCAGGTCTGAGTCCTCCTGCAGTCGGTGTGTCAGGACACCTACTTCAGAGAGGGAAGCAGCAACTTTGGGGATGCTACCCCTGCTGGGAAAGAGGGGACTAAGAACAGATGAGGAAAAATTGTGTTGTTGTGAGTAAGATGCTGGTGAGATGCCTCAGAATCATCTCAGACACTAGCCAAGGGTGGGAACCTTTGAGTAACTGCGCTGATCAGAAGAGTGTGATTCAAGTGTCTTAAAAAAGCTTGGAGCATATACTGACAGGCAGAAAGAGGGGAGAACCTCTAAGATGAGGCATCTGTGTGAGGAGGGGTAGATGGAATGGGCCCAGATAAACAAGCAGATAGGCAGAAGTGTGGAAGAAGATGGATGGGTGAATGGAAGAATGAATGCGTGTGATCGCAGACAGATGGACAGTTGGCTGGAGGGGCACAGATGGAGGGAAGTGTATGAAGATGAAAGGATGGATGACTATGCAAGTGGATGGATGACTATGCAAGTGGATGGATGGATGGATGGATGGACGGATGGATGGATGGATGGATGGATGAGGATGCAGAGATGGAGGGATAAGAATATAAGCAGCTGGCTGGCTGGCAGCGTCTGTGGATGGAGGGATGGGTGGACAGATGGGTGGGCCAGAGGAGGGAAGGAGGGATGGAAGGACCAGTGAACAGCAGTGGGGTTGGGTGGATGGTTGTGGAGATGGATGGATGGATGGATGGATGGATGGATGGATGGACGGACGGACGGACGGACGGACGGACAGATGACTAGGCAGATGGGTGGAGGGATAGTTATAGATAGCAGAGTTAAGTAAGAGTCCCAGCACCTTACTCAAGTTCTCCTCTGATTTTTTCTATAGCATAAGGAAAAGACATTTTCTCCTCCCCGTTCCTGCTGGGTCACAAAAGGCTATTGACTCTTCTGGCCTTACGCTTGGGGATCTGCTTGACAGAGACACTAGAGACGCTGCGTCACCCCTAGCCTTGCACGGAGAAAGGCTTATTGCAATGACGGTTCCGGAGAACTGCCTGCCTTGCCTGGCTCCTGCCTGTCCAGTGCCTGGCCCCAGGGAAGACTTGAGAGTGGCGGAGGCTTTGGGGTGCCCAGCTCCGCTACTAAGGATTGTGGCTGAGAGCTTCTCTGTAGCTGGTGGCAGCAGGAGTAAGCTGGGAAGGGGAAAAGGCACCTTGAATTATTTCCTATTTGTCCTTAAACACAGTGCAAACATGTTGGCACTCGACCAGAAGGACTGAGGGAACCATTCCTGGAAGACAGGTCTTTGAAAGCAATGCTCCTTTCCAAGGCAATGATTTAAGGCCCCTGACAAAGAAGAAACCAAAAGCACAGCTTCAGAGGAGGCATTTCTCCCCGGCGGGTTTGCTGAGGCTCTTACTGGAGCTGAGAGAGGTCCCAACGTCCCTCCTGCCCCATGCCAGCCATAGGTGTCGCACCTAACCACACTGCCATGAGAACGCACAGTAGCCCCGTGAGCAGGTGTCACCTCCCTTTGCGAAGGGGCACCATGGGGACAGCCCCCTGCCCCCAAGCTGGAGCAGCCCCGTCTTGTGCTGCCAACACCAGTTCTGCTTTAGGATGGGGATGGGTGAGGGTGACCAGAGCTTCTACTGGGAGCCTCCACTTCCCACAGGCTGAGGATGGGCCGGATCCCCCTGCCCCCAGCCCACCCAGAGCCTCACAGCCCCCTCAAGCAGGGAGGGCTGGGGTGGTTTGTGCCCTTTCCTGGTCATCACGTCACTGGTAAAACATGGGGTCAGAGGCTGAGATGGTGCCTATGCTGCAGGGCCAGCCCTCCTGGATGGACACCAAAGGGTGGCGCAGGCAGAACAAGGGCCAACAGCCAGGGGCTGCAGCTCAGGAGGTTCAAGCTGGTCATGGAAGAGAATTTATTCTCCAGGATGTTGGTGCAGCCCTGAGACAGGTACCTACAGACAGGGGGTATCTCCACCCTTGGATGTTGTCAGGGCTCTTTTCATCAAAACCACAGCCGACTGTTGGCGATAGTCCTCTTCTGAGTTGGACATTGGACTAGACACCTCCAAAGATCCCTTCCCAACAACACGGCTGCCATCATTGGCCAGAATTGATCCTTAGAAAAGCTGCCCTGCCCCTACACCACCCTGCTTCTCCAAAGTATGCTGCTTTTTGGGTCAGGCGACAGCAGGAGGGTGAAACGCACATGATGTGTGGCTATGATGCTGCACCCCAACCAGCAACATGCCTCTAAGCATCCAACCCCACCAAGGGCCACATCGTCTGCTGTAGCATAGCATGCCAGACAGGCACAGCAGGGCTTATGTCATAAAGTCCCAGAGCTGGAGAGGAACTGTGGTGATGCATAATGAGGGCAGAAATTACAGCTTCACCCACAGCCCTGCCAAGCTGCAGTGGAGGGAAGGCGGGAGCTGCCCATGGGACAGACACACAGAGCTCACAGTGGTGGACCTGGGGTAGCTCGGTGAAACAAGCTGTGGGCTGCTTTGCTGCCCTCCTAGCGATGGTGAGTGACAATTTGACGGCATGATCTGTGCAACCACAATGCAACGGGAACTAATGGGACAGCGGTCTATCAGAGAGACATGGAGGGAAGATAAGACAAGGCAGCAGGGCCCACAGGAACGTGTTTGGTCCTTCACAAAACCACCCTCCTCAGCTGGAGCTCCTCAACAGAAACGTCATCCTCATTTTCCCTTTTAATGAATCTTGACCTGCATCAAGAGTGCAAGGGCAACAACAACAGGGAAATGCAGCAAACTCGAGGGCTGCCCTGGCACGCGTCATGCTGGGAAGAAACAGAACTCCTCTTGGGACTCTCCATCTTCACCGGATGCTCTCCTTCTGTTCCCACTGAGGCTCCCTATGTGGGCAGCTGCCAGGACAAGCGTGCCGCTAGGCACTGCCCTGTGCCACACGCAGGGAGCTGTGCCACGGATGCGGCCCCAGGGTTTTGTGCCCAGGCGTCCAAGGGGTCTTTTGAAGAGTGAGCAGAGGAAGCGGAGAAGATGGTTTGCATTCCCGGCGCCGGCGCTCACCGCAGCCCCTCAATGGGGCTCTTTGTGCCAGGTCCCGTTGCGAGCCAAGCTCCAGCACGCACACACGGGGGCCAAAACCGCCCTTGGTCTCGCAGCCATTCGCAGACAGACGGGAAGAACTGCTTCCTCCAGAGTCTTCTACCCAAAGGCACTGTGGGCTGTGGCTGGCATAAACAGAGCGAGAGCAAAAGGAAAGCACCGAAGCATTTTTGGGGACAGACACAAGCACTCCTCTCCTCTGCAGGACACACAGCCTCTAGCTCCGCCCCTCTTTTGCAGATGGGGAAACTGAGGCAAGGAGAAAGGACAGGTCCCCACTTCCCCCGATAGAACGTGGAGCACTTCTGCAGCAGGATGGAGAATTACACATTTGCTTTCAGACAGAGGGGCCTTCACATCACCCCTGTTAGCCTTCCCGCCTCCCTCCCCAAGCAACTAGCCACGAGTAATCATCTCAGCGGCTAATTATCTCTCTGTGTATGTATTCATAAATTATACATTTAATATTTATGCAGTGCCAGGGCTATGCTGAGAGCTTTCCAAGCAGATAAACCGGCGAGGTCTTGCACCCTGCAACTTCCTATGGTAAATGAGATGAATAAGCCCACAGGAGACAAGAAGGGAGCCCCAGAGGGTGGGGAGGGGGAGGCGAAGGAGCCCAGCCAGCAGGTGGAGGGAAGGAGGAGAGCACTGGTTCCCCACATTCACTGGCCATCCCTGCAAGTGCCTCTGCTCAGCTCTGTTCCAGGCTGCCCTGCCTCCTTGAAGCAATGCCTCATGTGCTGGTGCCTGGGGACGAGGTGGCTTGGCCATCTCCTGTCATCCTTCCTGCATGGAGGAGGACATTCCTGGCAATTAGGTCTGGGTCTTACAGAGCGGTGGCACAACCTTGTGGCTTCTCCCCTGTGCCTGCACCCATGCTGGCTGGCATGAGTATCACTGACCATGCCCAAAGCATGCTGGTGGCTTCGCTCCCATCTGCAGTTTCACAGCCCTGAGGTCTGCACTTCTTGAGATGGAACAGCCTCTAGCACTTGAGAGGGTTTCCAGACATCAGCTTCCTGAATCACATCCCACCCTTGATCTCCTTACGTCTATTTCCTTTGGTGCCACTTGTTTTTTACGGCTTTTGTTGCCAGCAGAAACCTTCCCTTCAAGGAGAAGGAATTTCATGCTTAAGGAGGCAGTTCTTCCACGAGTGATTTAAAACTAGATACATCTTTGTAAGGAAACAGGCATAATTAAGTGTCATTGATGTAGCCAAAGATATGGACCGTTCCAAGTTAATTTTGTCCATTAATGAAGAATTGCAGCAAGCAGAGCCCACGTTTGTTTGCTCTGCTTTGGTAAATCCCTGGAGTCAGCAGCTTTGCTCTCTTGACAAGAAAAATAATTAGCAAGAAACTTTAATTAAGAGATAACAGATGGGTGCTAAAGGACTTGTACTCAATCACTCTATGATAGCCTGGGAGCAGACCTCAGTTTACTTCAGGGGTATTGTAAAGGAGACACTTTCCCTTCTGACATGCACAGCTCAAGGCAAGCTCCAGGGCAGGAGAACCTCTTCTTGCAGCCTGGATGTGACCACAAAACATCCTCCCGTGAGGGTCACAAACCCTTGCTGCCCCTGAAGAAGGTCTCCTCCAGCTTCACAGCAGCGTTACCTCCCACCACTGCTCTGCAGCTGAGCTTACCTCCCTCTGCAGCTACACACCAAACCCAGCTGGGAGACGCTGAGGCTTCTTCCATGAAACTTAATGCAATATCCGCTGGGACTTTCTGGGGATGAAGGGAAACTTGTGCAATCAAATATGTCATTGTCACAAATGGTAGTCCATGTCACAGGCTCCTTCCTGGACCTGATGGTCCAGCAGTGAGGAGGTATAATGCCTGCTCCGCTACTGGCTTGGCATGCTGTCCCCAGGACCGAGCTCCAGGTGACATGGTCAGGATGGTGGCACTTGCATGGCTTGTGCATGGGAGCCAACAAGGCTATGCAGTGGCAGGGCATAAGCACCCTCCTGGGGAGAAAAGACAGTGCTAAACCCAGTGGGAAACCGCAGAACAGAGACCCACCGCTGGAAGCAGAAGCAACACAAGCTTGTAGCAGAAGCGAGGGCCAAGTCCTAGCTGCAGCACTGGCTCAGCCCCAAGGGATGCGGCAGCTCCCTGTGCCTTGTGGGCTGTGGTCCCATGCTGAGCTCTGGCTGAGAGACAAGGTAGCAGGATGAGGGAAGCTGCTGTAGCAGACAAATAACTTCAGTGTCATTTTTCTGCATGTAGCACATCATCAGACTGGCTGAACTGACGGCTTTGGCCCCGTCTGAGTGGGATCTCACCAGGGAAGGGCATGCCCTCCCTGTGCCAGAACAGCATGGCTATGTCCACATCTCTTACTGGTCTTGGTGTGTTTTCGGCAGCCCCATGTTGGGACGGAGCCTCTCTCACAGCTCTTCAGACCTGCCAAACTACACCAGCGCAGAGCATCATGCTGGCAGTGCTCCTCACTGCAAGCCAGAAGGGCTCCACATCAGAGGCAGCCTTGTTTCTTCACATGCCACCACACTCCGTTCTTGTTGGGAGTAGCAGGGGCTGTACAGCAGTGTGTTGCCCCAACATCAACTTCCCCCTGGCTGGAGGGGACAAGCAAACCTGGGAACAGCAACCAAGTCCATCATGCCTCAATAACAGAGTCTCTCCAGTCATGCACGGGTAGGAGAACCCAAAGAGGCTGCCCTTTCCCATGGCTTTAGGATAGGGCTGAGCTCTGCCAGAGGGTACTAATGCTGCTGTATATCCATCTGCAATGGCTGCATACCCCTAGCACCAATCATCTTGCGTTGCCATAGGCAGGAAAAAGAGAAGATGCACCTCTGCTGATACTTCTGCTTTTCTGTCTCAGCTGCTTGCAGCAGAGGGGGCTGGATCCTGTTGGACTGGTGATCTTGGCTTTTGTTTGTTTGTTTTTTTTCTCCAGAAGACTTTACTCTTGCCTCCCAGGAGGGGACCTGAGCTCACGTGTTGATCTGGTTTCCAGCAGGAGGTCTTGGTACGACCTACACTTGGGTGTCCTAGTTCTTCTGGTCCAAAAATGTCTGTGTCCTGAAACTCCAAGTACTTTCCTTGCTGGGAGAGGCTGAGCTATGACACCATTTTCATCCTAAGGCAAAGGGAAGCCTGGGTGGGATTTTGCCCACTCCTCTTCCTTGCAAAGTCAACTTGAGATGGCTTGTCCTGAAGAAGAGCAGTTGCCCCGTGAAGCAGCAACTCCTCCAACCCCCCTGCACCTACACCACAGCTGCCCTGGCATGTGGGGTGGTATGATATGGAGGGAAAGCTGTTGGAGGACAAGAGGGAGGTGAATGGCACCAACAGAACACAGCACAAAAGTCCCACCAATATCCTCCAAGCTGGGATCACTTGAGCCTTCGCCCTTTGCTGCCAGGTGACTGTTGTTAGCACCGTGGATGAATTAAAGGCTTGTTTTCTGGTCTTGCTTTTTCATGCAGACAGGATAAATAACTCAAGGCCACAAAAGAGTGCTTAGATCAGGCTTTTCAACAACGTTTAAAGGGAAATCAATACGATTCAGAATTAGGTGCCCAAATTACAGCCGTAAACACAAGAAAAGCTCATTGTGGTCCAGCAACAGTGCAAAGATGCCTGTATTTACTGAGATTTGGCGATGGGGGAGCAGTGCTGGATAGAGATGTCGGGGCACCTCGCACCCCGCTGACCACAACCTGCCTTTTAAGCCTGGTGCACAGCGTACACTTCCCCATCTCTGTTTGCCAATGCCCACACACCTGCTCTCAAATAACAGCCTTCCTCCACGCCAATACACCGGGGGTGACCGCTGTTTGTTCACATAACAACCCGGCTCCCACTTCACCCCACTCAAGGCTGTGGATTAGCATCAGGCATTGTGCAGGAGTTTGGTTTTTTATTAGCACAGAATTATGGAAGTCAGAGGCGTAAAAGACCTGTTGGGTCCCACTCAGTCCATCCTCCTTCTGCCAAGACAGTATTGGTCCCTGCAGCATATTTACTATTTCTCCGGTCTAATTTTACATACTGTACAATCTGTGCAGTGCCAAGTTACGATCCCTGTGTGAGAAGCAGAGCTCTCAATTTCCAGGCTCTTGGGTGTGTAAAATCACAACCGCGATGTTAAATTAACTTTTTTTTTCCCTTGCATTTAATCATTTAATAGCTCTAAAATTCAGCCCCTCAGGCTCTTTCTGTCTGTCTGTTGGCCTGGGTTTTGTCTGCTGTAGGCCAGTGGCTTGTCGCTTACTGATGTAACGCTCACACCCCTGGGCGGATCGGCAGCAGCTGGGCTTGAAGCTGAGACCGCTGCAACTAAACACATGAACTTCTGCAGCCCGAGGATGGAAAAAACTCCTCCGCTTTCTTAACCACAGGTACAGGAGGTCCATCCTCTTCCTTACGACCCAGTCCCAGCAAGCAGGAGGCACAGGGAACACTGCACGTGGGGCCAGGACCCAAAGGCAGCACCCAGGCTATATTTAGAAATCAAAGCAGGGTTGCAACCTGCAGCACCCAAGTATTCTCAGCAATGTCCTCTGCCTAGGAACTCCCAATAGAAACACCCATACTTTTTCCTCCATCCCTACAACCACCAGAGGTTAGATCCCAGGACTTGTTTCTACCCAAGAGAGGGGTTTCTTCCCCCCTGAACCAACACCAAAACTTTTCTTTCTGCACGTGGCTACGAGACAACAGAAGAACTGAGCTGCTGCCAGTGCAGCCCAGCCAATAGGGTGGGAAGAATAGATGCTGGTAAAATGGGAAGCATTTTCCCCGAGTAATTTAATTTTTTTTTTTTACTCAGTCACCATCACTCCTCCAACTAACACTTGCGATTCTGGAGCCTGCTGATGGTTTCAAAGCAATATTAATAATAAGGCAACCATCTACTTTGCCCATCAGGGGCTGTATTAAGAATTAAGCCAAGGCCTCGGGATTTGCCTCGGTAATAACGAGATATTACATTTGCATTTCATGCCTTTCATTCCAAAGGATCCTCAAGCGAAGCCAAGCCTGGAAACGACCACCGCCGTGTGCTGAGCCACGGCACAGCTGTGGAGCTGCAGCCCAACAGTCACCCAGAGCGTCCGCTGGCTGCAAGCACCTCTGGGGTGAAAGACGGCAACCTATCAGACCCGTGGCACATTGGAAAGAGCGTTACTTCCACCAGAAACATCAAGATAAACCCCTGAGCATCATTAAAGGAGCATTGCAGACCAGGGGAGGACCCCAGGATAGAGCTCCTGGATTTCAGGCAGAACACGGAAGGAGGCTCCAGCTGGAGGCTGAACGAGTCTGGGTCTCTAGTTGTGGGCTGGAAGGTGTATATCTGGGCCATGCATGACACAACTGCAGGATCATAGTCCCCATATGGTTTCTGAGCAGCTCACAGAACACACCTATGAGACAGCAGGAGCCTGCAAGCACATGATGCTTTGGGGCATACGGACAGATGCTTTGGGTGCCCTCTCTTGCAGGTGTGCACACACATTCCTGCAAAGCACAATGCAGAAGCTCATACTACCTCTGAAAAGAAAGCCTTAAGATGAGGATGGTAAGCTGGATGGTAAATGGGTTTCCCGTTGCCAGCAGCAGCACTGAGTGCTTTCAGAGGAGGGTCCACACAACTCCTTGGAGCTAGCTCCTGTCTGGTCCTGCGCCCTTGTTGGTGCCCTGAGCACCAGTGTCCAGCACCCTTTCCAAAACCTCTGAAGCAAATGTTCTTCATTAAGCAGATGAGCATTTCCAAGCAGCCCCCACTGGCTGGCTGGTGGCAGAGGACCCTGGGTTCACCATGCAGAGCCCAAAACAGCCGGAGCTGTAATTTCTATTCAATGCTGGCTGCCTTTCTGCTTCTGGAAACACCTCCTCCTCCGCAGAGCCATTCCTGCTCATCTACCCACCGCTATTCCCTCTCTGTACCGCTTTTATTGCCATCCCTCTGAGTAATCTCTCAAAAGCAGAGAGCAGCGCTGCTTTCAGGCTCTGTGAAACGGGAGCTCAGCCTGCCTTTGAGAGCATCTCCTAACCTCCAATTACTGATGCTGCTGTTTCAGAGAGCCCTCAAGTTGTTGGTTTGTTTGTTTTTTTTTTTCTTTTTCTTTCTTTCTTTCCCATGTTGAGGATGATGAGCAAATGTTAGTTCAGGAGCAGACATTCATTCAGTATGATTTGAACTAATTGCCCATTATTTCCTAAATTTCAACACTTAAAAGATTCGAGTGTGTTATTGCAAAACAACAGCTAAAAGGCCAGTTATGTTCATTGACTGAAATACAAATAAATGTCCCCAGCTCTCTGGAGGGCTCTTGGGTTTGAAGCAGAAGAAGATTTTACAGAAGCATATTTTCCAAAAGTAAGATTACACAGAAGCTCACCATGTCTAGAGCTCCAGTTATCTGAAGGGACTACTGAATTATAACTATTATTAGCACAAGAGATACTTGAATTCTGGAATTTCTGTAAAATGTTTTGAATTCAGATTCTGAAGCATTTAAAGGACTTGAGAAAATATCTTTGGCTCCAAGTCAGCAAAGCACTTAGGCAAGCCCTTAACTTTCAGCATGTGTTTAAGTACCTTGCTGGCTTGGGGCTTTTAACCCTAGCAAAAAAGAAAGCCAGAGGAAAGAAAAGCCAAAGGAAGAAGTTCTGGTGTGCGTGGAAATCTCCAGGCAAGCCAAAATAATACGGGAATCTCTTCTGGAAAGTAAGAAAACAAAAAATAATAGTGACTTGCTTTAAAACTAAACACTAGGGGAAGCTTTCTGAAGCGGGGAGAAAGACTCCCAGAACAAATGGAGTATTTCAATGTAGCCTAGCGCCGGCTTCGCTCTCCTGCCTCTTCAGTACGCTGAAAATATTTATTGCTGAAAAAATCACCCCAAACCAACCCCCTTCCCACTTCCAGACTAAGCATGATGAGAGAGAGAAAAATCTTGGCTTCGGCAGTGAAAAAACATCTCTGAAATGAGTCGGCTGTGAGAGGCTGTCTCCATCAGGAGGGAGGAAGAGGAGAAGGGATGAGGGAGTGAATGGTAGTAAGGAGGAGGAGGAAATTGCCCACAGACAGGAGCCAGCAAACAACCGCACACACTGCCTGTGGGAGGGGGAATACGAGAAAGTCCTTAAGGAGAGAAAATCAGTGCAAATCTATGCACGCACGCAGGGTAAGCAGCTACAGGCAGCAAGCAGCTCTCCCCCTACCTCCGGCCTGAGGCCACGAATAGAAAACAAACTGAAGCAGAGCAAAAAGAGGATGCTCTTGCAGCCCACCCAGGGAGAGCGGCTGCCGGCCTGCAGGAGATGGCAAAGGGGAGAGCGGTCGCCTGCGTGGAGACGGGTGGGAGGAGATGCTCCATCTCCTCCAGGCTCCCATGCTCGCAGACCCTGGCCACCCTGGCATGGCCAGGGCAAGCTCAGGATGCCGCAAAGTTGGACATGCTGCTCTGGCCTCATCAAGGCAAAAGCTCAAACTTCCGAAAATTCTCCTTTAAAGAGAAAGAAAAGAAAGAAGAAAAAAAGAAAGAAGAAAGAAGAAAAACAAGAAAGAAGAAAAAAAGAAAGAAGAAAAAAAGAAAGAAGAAAAAAGAAAGAAGAAGAAAAAAAAGAAAGAAGAAAAAAAGAAAAGAGGAAAGTTCTTTCATTCAGAAGGAAACCAAGGGGTTTTCATGTCTTTTAGGTTTTTTCCAAAACCACCCCACTGCGTTGTACAAAAGGCTTTGCAACCCTTTTTTGGGGGGAAGGAGGAGGGGGAGAGGGGTATCAATTTAAAGTGAAGAGCCTAACCATTTTTGAAAAATACCAAAAAGACATACTGCAGCCTTTCTCCTCGTCCTGCAACTTTTTTTTTCCCCCCTTGACCAAGAAATACGATTTTGTAAAACATTCAGATGTTGACGTGACTTCATTTTCCAACGGAAAATGGGTCCCCTGAGGATTTTTTTTTCTCCATCAGCTCTGCTCAGGACAGATTGGTGGTGCACGCTTCGCTTCCCAACAGAGATGTCTCTCCACGGGGAAGAGCGGGGTCCCAGCGCAGGGGACAGAGGTGGCTCTTCCCCAGCACTCACACTGCTGCAAATGCCTGCAGCCCCCTGGGGACGGCCACCCTGTCACCCTCAGCTCTGTGCTGGCACCCAGCAAGATGCAGCTCTCGCCTTAACAAGCTGACAACTCAAACAGATGAGACAAATGAGGACAGCATCAGTCTTCTTGTCTTACTGACAGAGCTGAAGTTCCCAAAGCAGATTAAATGACTGGCCCAAGGGTGTGCAAGTTGTCAGCATCAGAGCTGGGCTCTGATACTCCTCCTCCCCTGTGATCCTATGGCACCTAGTATATCAGCTCCAGGGTTTGGTTGGGCTCTCCTGACCCCACTGAAAGACAAACACCCAAAGCACAGGATTCATTTGAGCTGGTGTCTTTTTATCCATCTTGAACCCCTGTATGCCCCTCGGGATGCCAGCACTTGGACCCTGCAGTGACGGCTTGTGGGACTATGAGACAGCTGCTGCGGTGTGCACCGGTGACTCCCCAAGAAGCAGCAAAGTAAAAAGCCTTCCATAAATAGCGGTTACACTAAAAAACTCCTAAGGGCTAAGCAAGTTAAGAAAAATGGCCCAAACTCAGTGGAGGAAGGAAAACACAATTAAATCACCTAACAGCCCATATCCGCTAATCCCTCGGGCTACCAGGCTTGACTCCAATGTCTCTGCCTGCTGACACACACCTCCCATACCTTTTTCAGCCCTGGCACTGCTTTTCCCAGCACCCTGGCAAGGCAGCCGTGCACATGTGCTGTGCGGGAGAGAAAGCCCACCAGAGCCCAGGGCTCCCAGCATGCCGTCACAGCCCAACGAGGATCCCCTGGCAATGGGTTGTGCAAAGTTGTGCAAGGAAAAGCTTGGGAGCTGCTGGGTTCATAGCATTGATTAAAGACACACAGAGTTTGCAGGAGGGTTCAATATTCACCAGGCTGGGAGACATGTTTGCAGTATCATGCAACACTTTAAAAATCTGTGACATGCTCTGGGCTGGCCTTCATTGGCGATAGTTCTCACTCTGCAGTCTTCACTTTGGAGCTGTGATTTAGGGCAAGATGAAGAGTGTAACAGGATTAAGTCTGCCTACCTAAATCCTGAAGTTTTCCTTCTGGGTCTATATTGTAAAGTCCTACTCATGGATCAACAGAAAGATGCCCATGGCCATCTCTCTGCAGCTGCCAGAAGCAAAATTGCAGAAATATGGAGAAATAAATGCGTCAGGGATAAAAAATCCCATGGACCCAACATAACTCAGTAGAAAAGACGTGCTCAGACTGCAACAAGGTGGACAACTTCACGTGGAGGGATGTTTCACCAACACAGAGAAAGGCTGACCACTGGGTGTCTTGCTCAGATAGGCTTGACACCCCCATTGTCCCATGACTGATCCAACCCCCTCCAAATTTCTTGGGGGACATGGCACATCTCACCTCCTAAAGAGCAATTCTTGGTTGCCCAGGGGCTGTGAGGTTGCAGCTGCATTATTATGGGGAAGCTGGAAGGAAAAAAGAGTGCATGGAGGACCCACGTTTCAACAGCTGAATCTCCTGGTGGGTTTATGGACCCTGCACTGACCCTGCTGCCATGCAGAAGAGACCAGCAACTGCGCTAAGGCTAAGTCAAGCTAAGCCAATGCCAAGTACCAGACAAAAATAAGAAAAAACTCACAACCCTGCAAAAATGTATAAATTAATATCTCTTTTAAAATAACAGCTCCCGAAGTCCCATGTCATTACTATTCCCCCAGGATTTTCCTTTCTATCTCCCATGCTGCCATCGCAGCAGCTATGTAACTTTTGAAGAGCACAGATCGGCAGCATAAAAATGGCCGCAGTGATTATATTGCAACACTTCACTGCTTCCCTGAGCTGCAGCTCCCTCCTTCACTGTTGGAAGTGAAGTACGATCAATGCTAATTAATTAAGGGCCAGAACCTACCAATCATGGTCACACTGAGTTCAAGCGCTGTTTCTTGAATATTCAGGGCTCACTCTCCATAAAAGCAAGGAACAGTCTCCAGCAACTTGGGCTGAAAACAACAGAAACTCTCTTTGCAAGCTAGGAGGGATGGATAGACTTGTCCGTCTCAGGGCTGGGAGCTGGAGGAGTTGCCTGCGCAGGGGCAGACCCGTGTGACAAGGCTGTAAATCAAGAAAGCATCATTGACACAACGGGAAGGGCAGTAATGCAGCTTGAAGGCATCCCTAAAGGCTTTCTGCCAACAGGAACCATGGAACTGGCAGAGATATTACACCGTTCAAGGCCAAGAGGAGGATGCTTGCGATGTGTCCAGAAAGAGAGCACAAGCATCCTCCAAGAGCAAGGAGGAGAAATACCCTTTCTCTTAGCACCCAAAGGGCTGCGCCCAGTGGTGCTGGGAGAAGGCAAGGCAAGGAATGGGTGTTACTGGGCAAAGCTGGAGGACACTCCTCAAAGGCAAGGCCTTGGAGATATCTGAGGCAGAGAAGAGTCCCAGTAAAGCGAACGGAATTCCAGCAGGAGCGCCACTGGGAATGCTGCTACAGCTCACTGGCAAGTGAGCCTGTGGCCATTGGCATTGGCCACGGTTCCTGCCTGTGCAAGGGGGCTCGCATGATGCTCTTAAGAGCTGGGAGGAATCAACAGGGACCCAAGATCCAGAGCTGCCCTTCCCTGATGCTACAGAGCTGGGATCCTCACCCGAAGGCAAAAAGAGACAAACACACAGGCCAATTACCCCGTGCTTCCCACCACAAAGGTAAAAGTAATTTTTGAGTCTGCTGCACACAGGAACTTGGATGTGATCACCAGCCAGGTGCCTCACTGCATCCCAGGTAATGCTGCATCCCCTCCCAACAGCAGGAGTCCTGCAGGGCTCAGCTGCCCCCTCTCACTCCTCAGAAACATCGCTGGATTCTCGTGCTTTGCCCCAAACCTCTCCAGTTGTCTCAGCAGCTGGCACAGGTTGTGGCAGATTTCCAAGCTCTCAGTTATGGCCAGACACAGAGGCTTCCCATGGGAAATCGCAGTGAGAGGAGCAGACAGACAGACATCAGCTTCTGGATTTAATACACTCTCACTCACGCGTGCCTCAGTTTCTCACTTGCACAGTATGCAAATGAGAAATGCTCTCAGCTGGAGCAACCACACCACGGGGCAGGCAATCTGCAGAGGCAGCAGAGTCCGACCTGCCAGGGCTTGCGGCTTGGCTGGAGTCAGGGGCTCCCTGTGACTCATCCCACATATTCTCAAGTTCACAGCTACAGCTGGAGACTCCCCTCGGGAGCGAGCGCTCCAGGCTTGGCTTTCCATTTCCCCCAGAGAGGGTTTGCGCGTAAACAATACGAATGGTGAGCAGAGCTCTCCTGCCTGACGGAGATCTGTGCTTGGACGGATGCATGGATATGGTACCCAGCAGCGGACCCCTGTGGAGATGCTCTGCCTGATGGGGGGTTGCACCAGCCACTGCTGTCGTGAGTCTGACGTCCTGCTGCTCACAACAGGACAGGACCCTGACCCCCCTCCACCGCTCTGTTACCTCTGTGAGGGATCCTCAGCAATGTCCACGGCTTTATTTCAGTTTGGATCCTGGAGGCAGCAGGTGTGGTTCCCTGCAAGCAGCACAGACCAGCAGAGGACAGAGGGGACCTCTCTCCAGAGAGCAGAAGCATGCTTTGGCACAGCAAAACCTCCTTTCCCCACCTGTCCTCTGCCAGCAGAGCTGTTACCCAGCAGCGTGCCCAACGCCTGGATATCAGAAATACACGCACATACATGCACACCTCATTACACCTTAGCAAATTCGGAAGGAATCAAGCAAGGCACACCACACGCTGCAGCTCTGCTTTAGCTTCTGCATCCCAGTCAGCTCCTTGGTGTGATGGTGCCAGCTTTCTTCTGCCTACAAAGCACACGGCTCTTGGCTGGCAGAAGTTCTTCAGGCTTCCAGCCTTGCAGGTCAATGTTTCGCAGCATCGACTCTGCAGACCTCTGGCTGCTTTGCAATACTCCAGAATAGATAACTAAGAAGAATCCGGCTGCCACTGGATGGCTTAAATCTACTAGCAGGGATCAGCACTGGGGGGAAACGCTTGAGGCTTTGCAAGCCAAAAAAGCTCAGAAGGTCAAGTGGGAGGAAGGGCAGTGCATGGCTCTGCCAGCTGTGTGCACCCCGCGGCAAGGCTCTGCCCCATCCAGAGGGATTCTGCACTAGGAGGTGGATGTGTCTTTCCCAGGGCTGTGGGACAGGGACTCACCCTGCACACAGATATACACAACTGTGCAAGGAAAAGTTTTTAGCCCCTTCCCCTTGTCTCCTGAGTGGAGACAAAAGCTGTTTCTTTCCCATGTTGAGTCACATAACACAAAGCTGCTTCCCCAACACCAGCCTCTCCAGTATGGGTCTAAAGCAAAGGAAGGCTGTACAATGAGGCTCCAGAGTCCTCAGCTTCAATTAGCGCCTGGTGGCAGCTAAGCCTAAATAACAATCTTTCCCAGCAAATCCTACTCCAAGAGATTAATGGTCCATACACTGGACTAATACTGCTGTAACCCCTCCTGCCTCCATCACCGCCGATTGCTATGCCGTTTCACTTGACTTCTCCACCTGATTGGCCTTCCTGGAGCACTCATTACAAGGTGACACGCACCACTTTTCCCCTCTGTAATGAGCCTGCCACAGCCCGTGCTCAATCCTTCTTCTTCTTCTCCTTTTCCTTTTAAATATACCGCAATTATATTGGGTTCTCTGCATGGATCCGCTCCATTTAGTGCTGCCCAAGACTGCTTATCCTGAAAGATGCTCTTTTCATTTGCAGGACAGACTACACATCTTGCAAGCTGTTCTCCTGTTTATTTTTTACACTCCAGCATCTCCCACCCGGATTAGGAATCTGGGTATCAGGTATTTCCCTTTGCACAGAAGCACAGTGTCTGCCCAGAGAAATTAACCCCCCCCAAAAGACTCTGATTATTAAGGTTTGTGCGTGTTGCGTCCCAGCATCTGCGCTCCCGAGCATGCTTCATGGTTCCTTTGCTCTCTTCCTCCCTAACAAAATCCTCTCCCTGGAAAGTAGAGATGATAGTGTTTGGTCTCAGTGTCTCACTGTGGCTGTGCTCCCATTACCCAGGGCTTTGCTTGGTCACAGGTGTGTCACGGGTGGCCTGAAGACAGCATCTAGTGACTCACTCTGTGTCCAACACTACTGATGGATGTGCAGGACCTGAACATCTCAGCCCCAGCCCTGGCTGCCCTTTTGGTCCTGGGGTCTGTCACGCACAGCCCTGCTGACACGCTCTGGGAATGATTTGTAGCACCCTCTGCTAAGGTCGTGGGCTCCTGCAAGCGGCGCCCGGAGCTGCCCCCAGAGCTGCAGCACTTCGCTCTTTCAGCCTGACCGGAGATTGGCTTTGCAGTCCCCGAGCAGCCTACAACCCAGGACTTCAGTCACTGGAAACACTTCAAAGGGGATAAATAATGAGTGGCACCTTCAGTCCAAGTTCAGCTGGACACGAGTCGCTGAACAGGCTGGTGGGGACCAGGCTGCTTTGGAAATGTGAGATGGCTGGCTCCCTAAGGTGGCCGTCTGTGACTTACAAGGTGAGACCTTTCCGAGCTTTTGGAGGCTAATTGAAGCCAAACCCCCGAAGCACTAAAGGTTTCCACTCCAACTGTCACTGTTTTATGAGATCTTCCATTTCTGGAAGGCTTTGAGAATGTAACAACAGGCATAAAAAACAACAGGCTCAATCCACGGACAGGGATTGCTTCCTCCCTCGCCAAAAGGAGCTCAGTGCTAGGACAGGACACAGCCCTTCTTCATCAGCCAGAGCTCAAGTAAAGAGCAAAGCCCATGGCTATTCCCTGTGTGCTGGGCTATGCCTCAGCTCCCTGCGTCTGAAAATCTCTGCAAATGAGATTTTGGCTCCACCAGCATTTGGGGGCTCGCAGCTGCTATGGCAATGCCTTGATTTACAACCCGGTGTCGGCAGAGGAAGCGATGCTCCTGCTTCACACAACGGGACGATGCCACCCTGAGAACATGACCTTTGTCCAAACCCTTCCTCCCAGCTTCTCCCATGATCTGGGCTTGTCCAGCAGTGGGCTTCAGCAGGGATTTGTGAGCAAGGACCCAGCTGGCTTACACAGATGCTGCAAGAGCCAAATGCTGCTCCCTGTCTTACACTGTTCCCTCTGCACATCTGCACCAGCAGGTCCTGCCTCCTCCCGTTGGGTAATGGCAGCTTTGCCCCTGCCAGCAGTAACTCCCAGGGCTTCATCCTGAGCTGAATGCTCTCCATCCAAAGCTCCTCTGTGTGTCCAGGTGGACTACAAACTCCATTCCTCCTCCTTCATTGCTTGTCGATATGTTTAATGAAGTCTAAGAGACTACTGAGACATGGTTTTCCTTGCCACTGGCAGAACTAATGAATCCTGGCAGACTGTGAGGCTCCCAGCAGTTTCTTCTTCTCACCACAGATGTGAACTATTTTCTCCAGTTCTGTGGGATTACAGGTTTGTACAAAACCTGTCAGATCTTTTACTTTTACCTTTACTTACCTTTTCTTTTTTCTTTTTTTTTAATCTTTTACAGCTTCGTGATCTGCTTCAATACACCAGACTGATGGAAGGGTTCATATTTTTGTTAGCATCCCAGATATTTCACACCAGATTTCCTTCCAAGATCTCAGATGGCTCATGTGGACCTGGGGACAGATCCCAGCTTTGATTCAGAACCTCATCTCTGTTGGCTCCATTTCAAACAACTTCTTCCCTTCCCAGAAAGGGGTAAATTAAGTGCAAGCGCCTCCAGACAGACTTCTATAGCAAATGCAGGCAGTTTATTTGCACTGTCCTTTGCCTGTCTCCAAACTTCAGTAACTTGCAAAGAGCGAGTCTTCAAAGCTTTGCTTCCTCTCACCTAAGTGCCAGTCCCTCTATTTTCCTTCCTGTCCTTCTCCTCCCTCCCCAACCCGCACTTTAAGAACATCTCTCCTCATGCGTCCGACAGCACTTTGCACGACGGGACATCAATCTCGCGCTGACTTGTGGCGCTTTTCCAAAAGCACAGACCCTAGGTGCGTGCCACAAGCTCTCAGCTCCCTGTCTGACGGGCACGACCTGAGCTGTGTTCCTTGCAGTGCACCCCAGCGAGACCGGCCACCCTGCCCCACGCACCCAACACTTTCTGCGGGTGCAAAATTAACAGAAGCTGGGTGGAAATCAATGCCCTCAGTTTCCCAGTGCCCAGGTGGGAGGAGTGAGCCCAGGACACGCTCCCCATGGGGCTATCCTGCACCGCCATCCAGATCCCCGGAGGATGCTCAACTCTGGGACCTGCAGGGTGATGAGGGAGCGGGCAAGGAAACACAGGCACTAAAAATAGGCTGTCTGCGGTAGGGGCTGACCACATTTATTAGTAAGCCTGTGCTCCAGCTGACCACAAGGTCAGCCTCTGAGAGCTTGGCCATAATTCACTCTGTGTCTGGGCAGGAAATCTACTTGAGCTCAGAGGGATGTCCAGTAATAGAAAAAGATGTTCCAGGACCCAGGGCTATTTCTGATGTTTTCTTTTACTTTGCAGACAGGGAACCTTTTGGGAGATGCATCTTGTGGCGGGAAGAAAAAAAATTTAAAAAGGACCAGGTGCTCCAGGACAGACATAGGGGTAAGAATAAAAAAGTGGGGTGCAGAAGTTTGTGCCTGTTTGGGTCTGGGGTTCTTCTTCTCAGACTCACTTTCACCATGCTGGGCAAGGAAGCAGCAGGGAAAGACCAGAGCAGCAAGAGAGCACTGGACCTTGATGGGCTCTTAAATGCCCTAACAGCATGCAGCAAAGTTCAATGGATTGCAGCTGGGGTGCCATTGCAAGTTGGGCGAGTTGCTGTCTCTGCTGCTTCCCTGCAGCTGTGGGCTGGCAGGGAAGATGGGGAGGCAATGGGGAAAACACCGCAGTAATGAACACCCAGAGGTGAAGGTAACAGACCTTCCTTCCAAAGGCATCAGGACGGACACGAGTTTCACGCTACTTGGATTCCAGCCAGGTTGTATCTCTGGCTGGCATGGGGTGGGCTAGCAGATTGGCCCCCAGCAGATGCAGCAATCCCACTGGAATGATGCTGGTTGCCAGCAGAAAGCCATGAGCTTGGGCTGGCTTAGCCCAGGGAAGCAATTAGCAAGGCAAAGGAGGCAAAGAGTGGATGCCTGCCCTCGAATGGCAGCCTTCAGAACGATTTAAACAGGCCCTGTATCGCAGAGAAGCTCGAATCCTAATCGCTGCACATAAGCCACCAGCGCTGGAGCCTTCATGTGAGGGGTAACGTGTCCTGGGTGAGTCAGGCTGACTCACCCGCTGGGTACACGAGCTGCCAGCAGAAGTGAAGTGACTGCCAGGGAGCCCAGAGGTGCAGGCAGTGTTGCTGTCCAGGGATGCTGCTGTCCAGGGGTGTCCACACCTCCGGCAATACCTTCCCCCATTGCCCCAGCGCTTGTGCCTTTCCCCTCTTGCTGCTCCAAGGCAGAAGCACGTCTCTACTCATGACTTGCCCTGGAGCCAAGGTCTTCCAGATACAACTGGCTCCACCAGCAGATTACGTGAACACCACTGTGAGCTGGGCTAAGCCCCCCAACTTTGACTGTGCTGAGCAAACCCTGAAAACATCTTTTCAATGCCAAAGACATGTCCTTTTATTGATCCAGCACTGTACCTCGGTTCTGGCTCTCCAGGCTGTCCATGAAGCAAATTTGAAGAGTGTTTTGGCTTCAAGATGGCTTGAAAAGAGCGTGGGATGCAGGGGCAGGTAGAGGTTGTGCCAAACCTTGCTTCCTAACCCAAGAGGGGTCCTGGAAATGTTCTGAAACCAGCTCACACACTGAACGGGGCTGCAGTTTGGAGCAAGGCTGGTATTTCAGCCAGCTGGATAATGAGAGCATCCAGAGTTGTAACAGGAAGGATTAAAAAATGTAATTGCTAATGGGGAAATAATTGTTAATGGGGAATCATCATTGCAGGAGGGTGTTCCCAGTGTGGCCCCACAGGGATCTGTTCTTGGCCCATTGCTAATCACTCATCGTATCAATTATCTTGAAGGCAACATAAAACTGTTGCTGGCAAAGTTTGCCAGTGACACAAAGGCTGATGTTTATAACGGAAAGGACGAGTCCATCGCACGCAGAGCTCCGGAGCAGTTAATATAGTAGCCTTCCCTCAGCAAGAACATGTGTTTTATGCAGCCAAACACAAGTCCATTCATCTCCAGTGAAGGAATGTAGGTCAGACTCTGAGAAAGCAGGGCTACATCTTGAGGACAACGCCGATAACGCCTTGGCAGGAGCCACCCGGAGATGAAGTGCCAGTGTGTGTGATGAGAGCAAAACTTGGCCCAAGACGCAAGGAGGTGTCAGGGGAGGTGGGAAGGTGCTATGTCATGAGGAGACAGAGCTTTTTCCTGGGCTGGCCGCAGCCTGAGCAGGGAGCGAGCCTCTGTGGGAAGCACACACCATCTCCAGCCTCTCAACCGGCCGATTCTCACACACGCGCACACACGCATACACACACACACACACGGTCCCTTTGACCTTGCCTTCCCCAGTGTAAACAGTGAGTGCCAATTACAAAAATTCCAAAACTGTTGCACTCGCGTCTCGCCCTGGGGAGTGGGTGGAAAAACAAACAACACACGACAGATGTTAGTCGTGTCGCTTAATGCATGACTGAAAAGCACTCCAATGGGCAGGGAAAGGGAGAGGGAGAAGGAGGAGAGGCAGAGGGAGAGGGAGAGGAGACCTTCTGTAGGCATATTCGGTGAGACTACTCCTTGCAGTGCTGTCTTAACTTGAATGCCCATCTCCCCTGTGCACCCACAGGCATGAGACCAAGCCTCGAGACCCAGGTAGCCCATCACACCACTTCAATGTAGGCACCTTCACTGAAGAGCATTTGCACAACAATCAAAAATCTACTCAGATGTCTACAAACAATCCACACGCTCCTGCGTGAACCTACAAACCACCTCCTACACGGAAAACCCAGAGAACACCCCCAAAAGCAAAGCAACTAGTTTAACCGTTCCAGGAATTTTACGGGCCGACGGGGACGTGGGGGGAAGCAGAGTCCAGAAAGAGCTGGTCACATCCCCGTCAGCCAACAAATGCCACGCAGAGAAGGTTGGACAATGCGGAGAGGGGAGAGAGGGACATATCTATAGTTGGTTTCTCTTCGAAAAGCCAATTTGCATGGCTTTGCTCTGCATTTTGAAGGCTGTTTACCAGCCCAGGCTTTGTCTTAGCTGAAATGTGGGCAGCATTTCTAACGAGGCACACGCAAACTGGAGCTCCCGGGAGGCTTTGCAGCAGAACCGATTGCAAAAGATTAGCGCCAGGGCTTAAGAGAGCAAGAGAGAAGGGAAAGTAATGAAACAAAATCCCTCTTTCCTCTCCTCGGTTGAGGAATGATGGGGGCTAATTGCTTGTTGCTGGTGAGAAAGAGAGGAGATAGCAGCTTCTGCGCCCATCAATAAATTAACGCCGGCATGTGGCATCTGAAACGCATTCATTTTCAGAGACGTTTATCTCTTTGTCTCCTCTCCTGGGTGAAAACATAATTATTGTTTAAACATGAGTTAATTCAGCAAGGTGAGGATCAATAAAGCAGAATTACTCCTCTTTTAAAAGCTGAGAAATCTCAACGTGGGACACATGTGGACATAACTCTGACAGCACTGACAGATGGGGAAGAGCCTTAGGTCGTGGCAGGAGCTGGGGGAAGCAGAGCTTGCTCTTCCCGGGACTGCTGTAGCCCTCGGGTCTACTGGAAACAGCTAAGTCCATCCACAGGCAGTCAGGGCAATGAATAGGAAGAACTGAAATCACCCGCGCACATACGCTTTATGGCCTGACACGCGGTTATGCGTCTCCACCGTGCACACACTTCCCACATGAGGAGCTTTGGCAAAGCCCAGGGCTCGTGCTGTGGCCTCTCCCTTTCCTTTGAAGGCGACCGAGTCCTGCCAGGGCTGCTTTCACACGACAGAGCCCCCAGCCAACCAAAGGTGTGAGCGTCGCAGCGGGCAGCATTGCTTCTGTGCTCTGCCGAGCCTTCCCCGTCACCTTCCTCTGCTCTGAAATAAACTGGCAGCAACCACTGCCTGGAGGAGGAAACACCAGAAGGAAAACTTAAGCTGCCCACGATAACGGGGAGGGCACCAGGCTCTACTGCGTGTTCTTCGGCCAGTTCTGCCTCCTCTGTCCCCTCACGTTTCTTCTTGCAGCTCCCCCTGTGCTGGCCAGGAGCTGTGTGGATGGGGACAGCCCCATGGCTACCCAGGGCACTGCCTGCCTCTGTAGGCAGGCTGCCCCTCACCCTGCAGCCCTGTCTGAAGCTGGCTTACTTTTGTGCTTACCCAGGCATGGGAAGGGTATCCCTATCCCTGGACCACTTGCTCAGCGAGTCCGTCAGGAGTCCCAGGCACCACCCTACACCAACCTGTTCTGTCAGCTCATCCCTGCAAGCCTCACCTCTGTTTTTCCCCTGCTTCCAACTTTACCCAGCGCACCGCCTTTTGCTTTGCTAAATTCAAGAGCCAGGGAGGTGGCTGTTCAAAGTGACCCTGCACTGGCTGCCCTGTCCGGGATGGGGAAGGTTGTTTGTTTGATGCAGCGGCAGCATGCGGCAGCCATCCCACGCACGCTGAGCACGCCACAGCATGCCAGAGCCACCCAGCGTGAGGGGCTGAGCGGCGTGGGGTGATCGGTTTAGCAGAAATAGGATTAGCTGTGAGCGCACCCTGTGACTCCTGGCAGCACCGGCCGCTCCAGCAGCACCCACAGTCCAAGCCGGCTGCCCCAAAATAACATCAACACACGAGACAAAGACCTCACGGTGGAGGTGGGCTGGGAGCAATGCCCGTTCAATGGCTTGAGTTATTCTGGGGGTGAAGACACAACCAGGGATGTTTCTCCTGGGGAGCTGCATCCCCCACCCACAGACAGGCAGTCTGCCCCATCCTCATGCCCGCCAGTCGGGGTGACACAAGGGACCATGCTGTGGGAGAAGGTCTTGCTAGCACCCTCTTTCGCTGCCCCTCTGCCCCATTACTTGCAGCAGGACACTCAAAAACCCCTGCCCGAGCCAGCACATTAGTGACACCCTTCGAGCATCCCCCTGAGTGATGGCTCCAGTCTCCCACCACACAGTGCCCACCCCATGGGCAGCTGGAAGTGGTGGTGCTGCACAGGGTGGTGCAGGTATAACTTTAGCAACCTGCCATAAATGTGAAGCAAGGGAGCTCTGTGACCGCAGGGAGGGAGGGTACCCAAATCTGCTCACCCCTGAGCCCCTCCACCTCCCTCCCCAACACTGGGGACCATCCTGGGCTCCTGCATCCCAGACAAATGCACCCTCTGCTCTGCCAGCTCCCAGGAGAAGCACCAAAGATGAGCAGCAGAGGAGTTAACGCATGAGCAGCCTCACCTCCTCTGAGTCCATCGCTGCTTTTATTAATTCATGTGGCACTTTGCAGGACACTCCAGTAATCACCAGGGTGCACGTGAGAGCCAGGAGCGGGTGGCCGGCCTCACTGTGCCATGCTCGTGCTCACTTAACAGCTTGTCACATCCTCCTCACTCAAGTATTCAGTGCTAATGCATCTCTTAAAGTGCTTCATGAGCTATTAAAGTCGAGCGTGTCTCAAGTGCATGATAAATGGACTCTATGCCAGCGTCTTCCCCCCACTCCACCCGGTCCCTGCCACCAGTGGGATTAATCCATCCTCCCACCCCATTCCTGATGTGCTTTCCCAACCCGAGTGTCCGGCTGGCAGCGGATGAGCCCTGGGGCTGGCTGGTGAGGGGAGGCTGCAGTGCATCAGGGGGTGAGGTGGGGGGGGATGGAGCCCACCTCTCGGGTCTCCAACGCAGGGCAGATGCTCCCCGACTTCCCCCGCATGTGTGCCAGCTTTCCAAGCCCAGCACGGTGGGGCGAGCAGGAGATCTGCGGCTCCAAAGCTGTGCCCTGAGCATCACCTTGGTGTTTCAGAGAAATGCCCAGCAGGGACACAGGGTGCCTCTGGGGAACAGATTGAGGGCAGTCCTGGAACTGCCCTACTAGCTTTCCTCCCAGTCTTATACCCAATTTTCCCTCCTCTCTCTTTTATGTCCCCCAGCGCAGAGCAGCCTCTCTGGCCCCTGCAGATCACCCCATGCACCCTCTCCAGGTGCCTATTGAAGCACTCAGGTCTCAGCAGCTCCAGTTTTGAGCTGGTGCCCCAGACATCTCCCTCCCAGACGCAGCCAGGGAAGGAGGAGGGACACAGGGATGCTTGGCTATGCTGCCAAATCCCTGAATCCTGCCGGATCACGGAGCACAAGGTGACAGTCATTGCAGCTTGCCTGGCCAGGGGCCTTACCCAGGGCTGTGCTCTCTACACCATCATGCTGCTGCCAGCAGCGAAATGTGTGGCCCTGGCCAGCGCTGGTGGGGAGCAGTGTTTGTCTCTCTGTCCAGACAACACATTTCAGGTGTGCGTAACCCTGAAGCACCCGGCGCTTCTGCGTTTTGCGCATCTCCCTGTGCGACAGATCTGGGCTGCTCTCCCCATAGCACAGAGGGAAGCAGCACGGTGCATCCAAAGGGTGCTCTGCCAGCCACGGCACTGGGCCCGTCAAGGCTTCCCAGGTAGCGGTCCTGCAAGCACAGCAGGACCAAGCAGCATTGCTTCTCTGCAGAAAGCATCACACCCCCGCAAACAGCACAGGTCTCAGCACCCAAATGGCTTCGAGCTGGAGTGCCCTGGGACGGTTCTGGGAACGCTCCTGCAACACCGCCCAGCAAGCTCCCTCTGTGTCCAGAGAGTGGCTGTCCCCATGCGACGGGAACATGCTGCCAAACCCTAGCTGCTTCATGTCCAAGCAAGCAAGGCTGTCAGCTTCCAGCAATGGAAACCCACCTAGCTGGATTTAAGGGAGCTCAGCAGGGTGCTCTGGCTGTCTCCCTCAGTCCCACAGAGTGCACAGATGCACAGATGTCCTTACTGGAGTTAAGCTGCAAAATTCTCCTCTGTAATCCACTGAAAGCAACAACAGCCAGGCTGACTGTTAGGGATTCATTGAGTTTTGGAGGTCCTCCATTTTGTCCCATTATTACAGGGCTGCCATAGATGACCCTAGAGTGGGACCCAACCAGCCGTCCCATAACCTTCCTGCTCCTGCCTGGACAGGTGATCACTAGTGGCTCTAAAATTTCATCTCTCTAAGGGCATTGCTAAGGCAAGTGCCAAATCCTCTGCTAACCGGGAGAGGCAGAAGCTAGGGGTGGGCACAACGGGTGGTAGCAATGGGGACGAAGTCACCCCAAGGAGGTGAGGGCAGGATGAGGCATCCCTCAAGGTCATGGGGTAGGGTCTCAGGGCGTGGGGCTGTCAGGCTGCTGCTTCCTCCCACTGGCTCATCCCCTCACGGGTGGGTTGCATGGAGCAGCATGCAGAAAAGGGAGGGTAAAGGGCTGGGAAGCTGTTCCCTGACCGCAGGGACACCCTAGGACACACAGGGGTGTGGGCAGGGTGAAGGGACCAGCAGGTGTTGTGGGGACGCAGGATGCCCAAATCCTGCAGAGGTGGGCAGGAGGGGACACATGCATCACACAGAGGAAAAAAGCTATAAACATCCAGAAACGTAGCAACAGGCAAGCCCGGAGAGGACATCCAGCTTGCCCCAGGAGAGATGCTGGAGGAGCGGCATTCACATTTTTCGGGACTCCTAAGATGGGAGAGGTGCGAGGAGACTCACCCTGCTGGCTGTGTCTCTGGGCGTACACCACCACCACCGCGGCGAGCACCACGCAGCAGGCTGACGGGACAGGGTTAGCCATCTGTGGAAGCAAACACAGGCAGGAGCAGTCAGGGTTTGGCCCCAGGAGACCTTGCACACTCACGTGCCGAGAGCAGGCCCCTCATGGGCAGCCGAAGGGAGCAAGGAGATGTCCACGAAGAGACACTTCATCTCAGGTATGGAGATGTTTTGCTGGTGTGCATTTCATAGTTCAACGGCCTGTGGCACTTTCCAGGGGAGCTGCCAGCACAACCAGGTGCCCGGAAGCGACGATACGTCTTGCACAAATGCTGCATTTTCCTCGTCTCATTTTCAACCTTTCCCTTAAGAAAGTCAGACCCTGCTGCTGGGCTCTCCTTGGAAGCTGCGGCATCACCCGCTGAGCACACACCGCCTGCAAGTGGGCTGCAGAGGTTTTTTGAAGAGATGGGAGCACCCCCAGGCACTTCAGAGCAGCAGCCGGTACTTAGGATGTGCACAATGCAGATCCCAGCACGGGCAGCTGCTGCTGATGCTCCGGAGCAGACATGTGGGAGGAGCAACCGCAAGGATGCCCTGCGCAGCCCTTCCAGGCTTGGAGACACCTGAGCTCTGCTCCTCTTGCAGCTGGTGGAGGAGACCAGAGCCCGGAGGGAGCTGCTGGGGACAGCAATGGGGACGCTGGCCCACCCGCCAGGAGGTAAGTAGCACCATGCGTGAAAAGTAAATTACACCTTCAAAACCGTTTAAACCTCTCTAATCTCCAGCGCCGTATCGGTAACGCGTGGAGGATTGCCTTTTAATCTAGAACATGAGTATGGGCTCGTTAGCCAGATGGCATCCATTTAAACCTAAATAAAGGGGAGCTGTACTGGCCAGAGGAAAAAAAGCCCAGCAAAACACATTCCATTACCCAACACGGCCATTGCAGGAGCCCAGATGGCCTCGGGTTCGCAGCAGGACACGAGACTTTGCAGGGCTGGAGGGGAAAGCCACCATGGCTGGGAGGGATGTCACGAGCAGATTTTGGGGTGCAGCCTGGTCTCAAGTGCCTCTGAGGGGCAGGGATGCTGAAGGCGAGGGGGGGCCCTGAAAATGGGGAGCTGGGAGACAGGCAGAGAAGAGATCCCCAGCCTCACTGCTGAATTTTCAGCGCTGGGTTTGGGCAGCGAGGGCTGGCATCCAGAGCCGGCTGTGGTGGCAGAGCACGGACGTGCCAGCCCAGCCCCAGCCCTCCTGGGTCACCTTGAGGAAATCCCTCCCACCGCCTCCCCTGTGCCTCAGTTTCCCCCGCCTGTAAAACAGAGATAATGAAGATGACCTTCCTTGGAAAGCTCTGGGCAAGGAGCGCTAAGTGCTAATTACAACATCGTTATCGTTCACTCTGCTGTTTCTCTCCTTTTCCCCATGCCTGCTCTCCGCTCTGCCTCCTCCATGTGTCCCCCCCATGCTCGCAGTGTGGCTCCCCTGCTGCCACCCCGCCTGTGCATGAGCTGCCATCGCAAGAGGCAGCTTGGGGAGAGGGTGATGGCCGGGACCCACGGCAGGTGGCAATGCCACATCCTGGGGCAGCGCTGGCACAAGGGGCACTGAAGAGATTGGGAGCTGCCTGCAAACCAGCAGCCAACCCTCCCTGTCCCTCCTAAATTCACTTCCCACTCAATATTCCCTCACCACAGCCCTGGAAGTTGGTGGGTGGCACCAGGAATTGAAGCAAGCAAGGAATTGCACCAGGGCTGGAGCCCCCATTGCACTGCAGTCCAGGTACCCCCAGGTAGTGCAGCCATCCCATCTCTGGGGACAGTGGCAATGGTGGGAAGCAGGACAGGAGCCCCTATGGCCCCCCCGGCAATCAGCCTGCTCTTAAAGAGTGGGATCTGCTCACCATAGCCTTTGGTTTGGCTCACGCCGGTGCAAATATCATCGCCAACCATCGCGGTCTACAACTCAGTCCTGCCAGGGATCAAAGCCACCCACCCTCCCCTGCTGCTCCTCCTCTTATCGGTTGTCAAAATAATTGCTGCTGCTCCTGCCCGCATGCCTGCCAGCCTCACCCAAGGCCGGACCAGCATGGAGACAGGCACCACAGTTAGGTGGCAAGGGACGGTTCCTGTCCCGAAGCACTGACAGCCTCGAGGGTGATGTTGCTTGGCTACAGGTGGAAAAAGAGAGAGGTAGGAGAGACCCGGCCAAGGTCCCTGGGGACTCTGTGGCACGGCCAGGACACAGGCAGAGGCTCCGCATGCTGGCACAGAGACCTCACCGCTCGGCTGCTTTCGCCCTGCAAAACCTCATTTCTTCTCGGAGATGAGCCCCGACGCCAGGCAGGAGCCGGAGCTATTTTAGTGCGAAAAATCTAGCCAGAAAACCAACTTTTTCTCACTTGAATCTCAATTTCCCATGCAGTATTTGCTTTGTTTGCCTGTTTTGCCCAAAGCCATGTTGATTATTTTTTTTCCAAGCACATAACAAAACCACCGCAATTTCTGCAGATGCTTCTAATGCAAATTTCCATTTGCTGTATTTGCTCATTTAACAGTTTGTCTAGCAAAAGCCAGTGCCCTGGCATGCGAGCTCACGGGCCAGCGAGCAGCAGCTCACTGGGCATGTGGCTCCCCGGGCTGTGTCCTCGCTCCAGCAGGGACCAGTCGAAAGGTGACGGTGGGGAACCGCATTTATTACACTGCAAACCCAGCAGTGGGAAACTCAATCTTCCGCGGAAAAAGAGGTTGGAGAATATTTGCTTTTGCCCCTGTAGTGAATCATTTCTTGGCGGCGGAGAGGAAAGAGGAGCCTGGGCAGGAGCAGGGGGAGGCAAGGGCGCTCATGAGACGTGGTGGCCTGGCAGCTCTGGAGCTGAAGCCACCTCCATCAGCCTTCCTTGATGTCCCCAGTTTCTTGTTTTGGGAGAGAGTGACCAGTTGATCCTTCCCTGCCTTGTCCTCTGCAACAAGGGCAATCAGGACATCAGTCACTGTCACTGACTCAGAAGACAACTCAATGTAGGAACAAGGTCCTTACTAGCAGCTCTTGGTCTAAACAAAATGCATTCCCCGTCCTGCTTTCCCTGAGCTGGATCAAGCTTCATTTAAGCAGGATGTGGCGAGACCTTCGTGAAGAGAAGCCCATGGGCCGTCCCTGCAAGCAGGACTGAAGGAGCACAGCAATTTGACATTAACTACGATGGCATGATGGGGTAAGGACAGTCCCGAGGTAGGTAGTAAGAGCAAAGAGGATCGTGTATCCACGCAAAAAGTAGGGTGCCACAATCTGCTGATGGAATGGATCCAGAGGAATGGATCCTTTCCAGCCCTCCCTAAAAGGATACCCAAAGCCATAGGGATGCTCACTGGTAATGGGGTATCAACTGGCAACAGCCAGCTGGAAACTGCTTGGCCACCCTGAGAGCGCCTTCCAGAGTCAGGACAGTCTCTGTTGCACACTGGGACAAACCTGCGTCCTTCTGATGTTCCTGCAATTCCGTGTGTGCCACCATGACCTGCCCCAGGTGCCGAGCAGCTCCAGGACAGGGCTGTCCCTGGCTGGTGAGGGACACAGGCTGCAGCCCAGCTTCCTCCCATCACAGCCCCCTCCCAGCCACAATAAATAAGACCCTGACCTGGAAGCAGGTATCTCCATAACAAAAAAAGTGGTAGTTTCAAAACCTAGCATTTCCGCGATGAAGTCTTCGGTCAGGCAATTCCCTATTGGGTGCT
Source organism: Rissa tridactyla (assembly GCF_028500815.1). Lineage (NCBI taxonomy): Eukaryota > Metazoa > Chordata > Aves > Charadriiformes > Laridae > Rissa > Rissa tridactyla. The sequence continues at coordinate 76,780,167 of NC_071497.1, forward strand.
GTTACGGGGCCTGGCTCTGAACTGGTGATCCAGGGGAGAAAAAAGCTCCGTTAAGCTGATTCCTCCCCACAATCATAGAATCATAGAATCATAGAATTGTTAGGGTTGGAAAGGACCTTAAAGATCATCTAGTTCCAATCCCCCGGTGATGGGCAGTGACACCTCCCACTAGATCAGGTTGCTCAGAGACCCATCCAGCCCGGCCTTAAAAACTTCCAGGGATGGGGCTTCCACCACCTCTCTGGGCAACCTGTTCCAGTGTCTCGCCACCCTCATGGTGAAGAACTTCTTCCTAACGTCCAGTCTGAATCATCCCATCTCTAGTTTTAATCCATTCCCTCTAGTCCTGCCATTACCTGACATCCTAAAAAGTCCCTCACCAGCTTTCTTGTAGGCCCCCTTAGGATACTGGTAGGCCACTATAAGGTCTCCTCAGAGCCTCCTTTTCTCCAGACTGAACAACCCCAACTCTCTCAGTCTGTCCTCATAGGAGAGGTGCTCCAGCCTCGTGGCCATCATCCTCGTGGCCCTTCTCTGGACATGTTCCAGCACGTCCATATCTCTCTTGTAGTAGGGGCTCCAGAACTGGACACAGTACTCCAGGTGGGGTCTCACAAGAGTGTAGAGGGGGAGAATCACCTCCCTCGGCCTGTTGGCCACACTTCTCCTGATGCAGCCCAGGATACAATTGGCTTTCTCGGCTGCAGGTGCACACTGACAGCTCATGTTGAGCCTCTCGTCTACCAGCACCCCCAAGTCCTTTTCTTCAGGGCTGCTCTCAAGCCAGTCACTGCCCAGCCTATATCGGTGCTTGGGATTGCCCCGACACGATCCCCCTATAGCCTTGCCCAAAGCCTTCCAAAGGAGCTCTGCAGTGCCTGCACTGCAGGCACCCGCTGTAGACACACTATGGTACAACCTCCACTGCAGACACCAGCTGTAGACGCCATGGTACGCCTGTACTGCAGACACTGACTGTAGATGCTACGATACATGTGTACTGCAGATACTGACTGCTGACCTTACAGTACACCCGCACTGCAGACACTGGCTGTAGATGGTTCCACATGCCTGTACCGCAGACACTGCAGCACACCTCTGCTGCAGGGGAGCTCAGGAGCTGTTTGTCCCCAAGGTGTGATGCTACGCCTGTAGAGCAGACGTCGACTGAAGCCATTACAGCCCACCTGCACCAGAGACAGTCGCAGCAGACACCTCCTGGGCTCCAGCCCCACAGAAAGCCTGTTCAGCCTCGAGAAGAGAAGGCTCCAGGGAGACCTTAGAGCAGCCTTCCAGTACCTAAAGGGTGCTTACAGGAAGGATGGGGAGAGACTCTTTATCAGGGATTGTAATGATAAGATGAGGGGTAATGGTTTCAAACTGAAAGAGGGTGGATTTACATTAGATTTCAGGAAGAAATTCTTTACTGTGGGGCTGGTGAGGTGCTGGAACAGGTTGCCCAGGGAAGCTGTGGATGCCCCATCCCTGGAGGTGTTCAAGGCCAGGCTGGATGGGGCTTTGAGCAGCCTGGCCTAGTGTGAGATGTCCCTGCCCATGGCAGCGGGGTTGGAACTAGATGAGCTTTAAGGTCCCTTCCAACCCGAACCATTCTGTGATTCTATGAAAGACCCTTACCAAAGCCACCCTGTGTTGCTCAGCCCAGCCCTTTGCTAGCAGAGATCCTGCCACAGCTTTCCCAGCCCTGGGACTCTGGGGTGCCATCCCTCCTGGAGGGCAGCGCCTGCTGCTGGGACAAGCAGTGAAGCGCCGCAGTGGGCAGGACAGCCCCCAGTCTCAGTCCCAGAGGGATTGCATCCCTGTAGGCAGGGGGCAGCAGCCCTGGGAGCAACACTTGGGCGCCCAAAAGCACTAAGCACCATCTCCTTCCTTCAGACCTCCCCTGGCAGCAAGGAAAGGAAAAAATAGTTGTTGCTTAATACTGTGCACTTGCCAACAGCCCTAAAACCTCCTGGTCTCACAATGCGCCGCTCACACTAAACTCCACTTTGCTGCTTAAGAGGAGGAGAGGAGGAGAGAAAAGAGGGGTTTTATCATCTCCTTAATATGTGCTATCAGAAAGCCCTACCTGCAGGGCCAGAGCCCCTGTTGCTTGAAAAACCTTCTTAAATCTAATTTAAACCCCCACTGTCAACAGGGTGATTAGCACTGCCCCCCTGGACTACAATCGCCACAGGGATGACTGAGGCCAGCTGAAATTAATTCGCTCACGGCTCTTGCAGACTGCAACTTTCCTCCCTCCTCCCTTTCCATTAACAAAGCGGAGATGCCAAGTAAGCGTGGATGCCCTGGGGGAAGGAGGCTCCCGTGGCAGATCCCCTCCATCACCGTGCCTCTGCTGGCCCAGGGAGTGCTGCAGGACCCCTGGGCAGCTGAGCAGACTCTCCTGCCCTCATGGTCAAGGAGAGATGGAAGGAAGGTGGAGGGATGGCCCTCAAAAAATTTCCCAGCTGCTTTGGTTGAAGAAGTGTCCCTGAAGGCAGCTGTAGGCTTGCAGGGCTCTTGGCTCCAACACATGCATGCTGAAGCGTGGAGCTGCTCCATCATCCCTGGATGCCGCTGGTAGGATGTCTCGGTGAGAAAGGCATTGACCAAAGCTGCTCCCTGTACCCATGGGGATGAAGAAAGAGGTTCTCCTGGAGGAAGCATCAGCCCAGCTATAACTAGAGCTCCTTTCCAGGGGGTACTGCACAGCCCATGGGCTCCAGGGGCAGCTGGGATGGTCTGGGGAGGAACAAGCAACCCATGAAACGTCTCAGGCTGTTTGGGAGCCTGCTGTCTCCCAGGACAGGTAATTTCTTGCTTATGTAGATCATGGCGACATGCTCCCACTGGGGCAGGAGGCTGTGGAAAGGCCAGTGGGCCCCAAGACTCCCCAGGAGCAAGGTCCTCACCCTGCAGCTGCAAGGGCTGGGGGATCTCTGCTCCAGGAGAAAGGTGGGTTCCTTTTCTCTCAAACCACACCTTGCAGCTCCTCCAAATTGACCAAGAGAGCCCAAATGCATCAGGACACTGCAACCCGCACCCTGATCCCAGTACAAGGGACATGTACAGTGGTGCTACAGTCTGCCTGCTCCGTGCCCCGAGGACAGGCAGGGGAATCATCCTTGCGGCATGGAGGTAGAGAACATCCTACCTCCATGAGCAATGTCAGGAGAGCATCGTGCAGGTACACCACTGAGAACCTCTCCACTGACCCTGCCTACCAACAGCGCTTGGTGCCATGGCCATCGCAGGGCAATGCTGCCGGGCTGGCAGCTACCTGCCACTACCCATCCCCTCTTCCTCCATGGAGCCTTGAAGGGGGACGTTTCCCACAGCCCCTACCTGTCCTCGCAACTACCATCACGTTATCCAGCCTTTCTGCAAGCGGAGGGCAGCAGTCCAAGCCCAGCCATCTGCTCCAGCAGTGATAAAAGCCAAGGCAAAGCACAGCATACTAATAAGCATCACACGTCTCTGAAATTGGTGCCGGCAGAAAGGATGGCAGGGCAGGAGGGGGCCTGAATCCCCAAGGCGGAGGTTGCGGGCAAACATTGCCCCAGGCCTATTCCTCAGAGACATCAGTGCCACTCGGGAAGGAAGGTCAACCGAGCTGCCATACCCAAACCCTGCTCATCCACACCCCAAATCCACATCTGGAGAGCCTCCGAGATGGAGGAAAGCTTGGACCAATGAAGGGAAATGTCATTTTCCCCCTCTTTTTACTCAACTTTTGTCCACACTGAGCCTTTCCTGGCTTTCTGCAGAGAGAGACTGCAGGAATCAATTGCTCGTTTGCTTCTATTAATGACATGTCAAAGACGACGATTTTTTCTGGAGCCTCCATTCAAGCGGGGATTTGGGATGAGTTTTTCCATAGATGCTTTCCATAATGTCATGAAGCTGGTGGCACCATCCCAGGGAGAGACAGAGGAGATCAGGCAGAGAAGGGAGGGAGATGGGAGATGGGAGATGCTCATGATCCAGGTGTTTCCCAGTGCTCCTCTCTGGAAGACGGAGAAATCACCCAAGATGGGCACATTTTGGGGTAGGTCCTCCTCACTCCACCTCTCCAGGCTGTGATTACAGTGGGAAGGAGCTCTTGGTGTCACACTGAATTTTCACACTTCAATTCCCAGTCTTCACTCATGAAAACACAATATTA